>NC_091748.1:17448478-18684335 GCF_043380555.1 Nothobranchius furzeri
CCACTAAAAGGAATGGAGTCATTAGAACTTATGGTTTTTAAATGGCACCCAGAATTATGTTGCACGAAGCACAATTTCACATCATTCTGGGTTCATTTGTGTGAAAACAAGGTCCAGTCAGGCTGAAACGTTACAGGAAGGTAGAATCCATTGAGTTGTAAGTGATCTAAACGTTTCAAGATGATCGCACATTCCTATAGGGGGTCAATCCATGTCCCAAAGGTCACCGGGCCTGGTGTCACTTTAAAGAAGTAGTCCAGTTACACCTTTGTGGGCTTATAACTTGGCTTCTGAATGTCCTAGAGAGGTTAGGTTTGTTTTAGTGTTCTCCAATCAACAGCCCCTACAACCACAAAAAGGAATGGAGTCATTAGCACTTATGGTTTGTAAATGGCACCCAGAATTATGTTGCACGAAGCACAATTTCACATCAATCTGGGTTCATTTGTGTGAAAACAAGGTCCAATTAGGCTGAAACGTTACAGGAAGGTAGAATCTATTGAGTTGTAAGTGATCTGAACGTTTCATGATGATCGCACATTCCTATAGGGGGTCAAACCATGTCCCAAAGGTCACCGGGCCTGGTGTCACTTTAAAGAAGTAGTCCAGTTACACCTTTGTGGGCTTAGAACTTGGCTTCTGAATATCCTAGAGAGGTCAGGTTTGTTTTAGAGTACTCCAATTAGCAGCCCCATTACCACTAAAAGGAATGGAGTCATTAGAACTTATGGTTTTTAAATGGCACCCAGAATTATGTTGCACGAAGCACAATTTCACATCATTCTGGGTTCATTTGTGTGAAAACAAGGTCCAGTCAGGCTGAAACGTTACAGGAAGGTAGAATCTATTGAGTTGTAAGTGATCTGAACGTTTCATGATGATAGCACTTTCCTAAGGGGGTCAAACTATGTCCCAAAGGTCACCGGATCTGGTGTCATTTTAAAGAAGTAGTCCAGTTACACATTTGTGGGCTTATAACTTGGCTTCTGAATGTCCTAGAGAGATCAGATTTTTTTAGTGTACTCCAATCAACAGCCCCTACAACCACAAAAAGGAATGGAGTCATTAGCACTTAAGGTTTGTAAATGGCACCCAGAATTATGTTGCACGAAGCACAATTTCACATCATTCTGGGTTCATCTGTGTGAAAACAAGGTCCAATCAGGCTGAAACTTTACAGGAAGGTAGAATCTATTGAGTTGTAAGTGATATGAACGTTTCATGATGATCGCACATTCCTATAGGGGGTCAAACCATGTCCCAAAGGTCACCGGGCCTGGTGTCACTTTAAAGAAGTAGTCCAGTTACACATTTATGGGCTTATAACTTGGCTTCTGAATGCCCTAGAGAAACCTGATCTCTCTAGGACATTCAGAAGCCAAGTTATAAGCCCACAAAGGTGTAACTGGACTACTTCCTTAAATTGACACCAGATCCGGTGACCTTTGGGACATGGTTTCACCCCCTTAGGAAAGTCCTATCATCATGAAACGTTCAGATCACTTACAACTCAATAGATTCTACCTCCCTGTAACATTTCAGCCTGATTGGACCTTGTTTTCACACAAATCAACCCAGAATGATGTGAAATTGTGCTTCGTGCACCATAATTCTGGGTGCCATTTAAAAACCATAAGTGCTAATGACTCCATTCCTTTTTGTGGTTGTAGGGGCTGTTGATTGGAGAACACTAAAACAAACCTAACCTCTCTAGGACATTCAGAAGCCAAGTTATAAGCCCACAAAGGTGTAACTGGACTACTTCTTTAGAGGGACACCAGGCCCGGTGACCTTTGGGACATGGTTTTACCCCCTATAGGAATGTGCGATCATCTTGAAACGTTCAGATCACTTACAACTCAATAGATTCTACCTTCTTGTAGCGTTTCAGCCTGATTGGACCTTGTTTTCACACAAATGGACCCAGAATGATGTGAAATTGTGCTTCGTGCAACATAATTCTGGGGGCCATTTACAAACCATAAGTGCTAATGACTCCATTCCTTTTTGTGGTTGTAGGGGCTGTTGATTGGAGTACATTAAAACAAACCTGATCTCTCTAGGACATTCAGAAGCCAAGTTATAAGCCCACAAATGTGTAACTGGACTACTTCTTTAAATTGACACCAGATCCGGTGACCTTTGGGACATGGTTTGACCCCCTTAGGAAAGTGCTATCATCATGAAACGTTCAGATCACTTACAACTCAATAGATTCTACCTTCCTATAACGTTTCAGCTTAATTGGACCTTGTTTTCACACAAATGAACCCAGATTGATGTGAAAGTGTGCTTCGTGCAACATAATTCTGGGTGCCATTTACAAACCATAAGTGCTAATGACTCCATTCCTTTTTGTGGTTGTAGGGGCTGTTGATTGGAGAACACTAAAACAAACCTAACCTCTCTAGGACATTCAGAAGCCAAGTTATAAGCCCACAAAGGTGTAACTGGACTACTTCTTTAAAGTGACACCAGGCCCGGTGACCTTTGGGACATGGTTTGACCCCCTATAGGAATGTGCGATCATCTTGAAACGTTCAGATCACTTACAACTCAATAGATTATAACTTCCTGTAACGTTTCAGCCTGATTGGACCTTGTTTTCACACAAATGAACCCAGAATGATGTGAAATTGTGCTTCGTGCAACATAATTCTGGGTGCCATTTAAAAACCATAAGTGCTAATGACTCCATTCCTTTTTGTGGTTGTAGGGGCTGTTGATTGGAGTATACTAAAACAAACCTGATCTCTCTAGGACATTCAGAAGCCAAGTTATATGCCCACAAAGGTGTAACTGGACTACTTCTTTAAATTGACACCAGATCCGGTGACCTTTGGGACATGGTTTGACCCCCTTAGGAAAGTGCTATCATCATGAAACGTTCAGATCACTTACAACTCAATAGATTCTACCTTCCTGTGACATTTCAGCCTGATTGGACCTTGTTTTCACACAAATGAACCCAGAATGATGTGAAATTGTGCTTCGTGCACCATAATTCTGGGTGCCATTTACAAACCATAAGTGCTAATGACTCCATTCCTTTTTGTGGTTGTAGGGGCTGTTGGTTGGAGTACATTAAAACAAACCTGATCTCTCTAGGACATTCAGAAGCCAAGTTATACGCCCACAAATGTGTAACTGGACTACTTCTTTAAATTGACACCAGATCCGGTGACATTTGGGACATGGTTTGACCCCCTATAGGAATGTGCGATCATCTTGAAACGTTCAGATCACTTACAACTCAATAGATTCCACCTTCCTGTAACGTTTCAGCCTGATTGGACCTTGTTTTCACACAAATGAACCCAGAATGATGTGAAATTGTGCTTCGTGCAACATAATTCTGGGTGCCATTTAAAAACCATAAGTGCTAATGACTCCATTCATTTTTGTGGTTGTAGGGGCTGTTGATTGGAGTATACTAAAACAAACCTAACCTCTCTAGGACATTCAGAAGCCAAGTTATAAGCCCACAAAGGTGTAACTGGACTACTTCTTTAAAGTGACACCAGGCCCGGTGACCTTTGGGACATGGTTTTACCCCCTATAGGAATGTGCGATCGACTTGAAACGTTCAGATCACTTACAACTCAATAGATTCTACCTTCTTGTAGCGTTTCAGCCTGATTGGACCTTGTTTTCACACAAATGGACCCAGAATGATGTGAAATTGTGCTTCGTGCAACATAATTCTGGGTGCCATTTACAAACCATAAGTGCTAATGACTCCATTCCTTTTTGTGGTTGTAGGGGCTGTTGATTGGAGTACATTAAAACAAACCTGATCTCTCTAGGACATTCAGAAGCCAAGTTATAAGCCCACAAATGTGTAACTGGACTACTTCTTTAAATTGACACCAGATCCGGTGACCTTTGGGACATGGTTTGACCCCCTTAGGAAAGTGCTATCATCATGAAATGTTCAGATCACTTACAACTCAATAGATTCTACCTTCCTGTAATGTTTCAGCCTAATTGGACCTTGTTTTCACACAAATGAACCCAGATTGATGTGAAATTGTGCTTCGTGCAACATAATTCTGGGTGCCATTTACAAACCATAAGTGCTAATGACTCCATTCCTTTTTGTGGTTGTAGGGGCTGTTGATTGGAGAACACTAAAACAAACCTAACCTCTCTAGGACATTCAGAAGCCAAGTTATAAGCCCACAAAGGTGTAACTGCACTACTTCTTTAAAGTGACACCAGGCCCGGTGACCTTTGGGACATGGTTTGACCCCCTATAGGAAAGTGCTATCATCATGAAACGTTCAGATCCTTACAACTCAATAGATTCTACCTTCCTGTAACATTTCAGCCTGATTGGACCTTGTTTTCACACAAATGAACCCAGAATGATGTGAAATTGTGCTTCGTGCACCATAATTCTGGGTGCCATTTAAAAACCATAAGTGCTAATGACTCCATTCCTTTTTGTGGTTGTAGGGGCTGTTGATTGGAGTACATTAAAACAAACCTGATCCCTCTAGGACATTCAGAAGCCAAGTTATAAACCCACAAATGTGTAACTGGACTACTTCTTTAAATTGACACCAGATCCGGTGACATTTGGGACATGGTTTGAACCCCTATAGGAATGTGCGATCATCTTGAAACGTTCAGATCACTTACAACTCAATAGATTCCAACTTCCTGTAACGTTTCAGCCTGATTGGACCTTGTTTTCACACAAATGAACCCAGAATGATGTGAAATTGTGCTTCGTGCAAAATAATTCTGGGTGCCATTTAAAAACCATAAGTGCTAATGACTCCATTCCTTTTTGTGGTTGTAGGGGCTGTTGATTGGAGTATACTAAAACAAACCTGATCTCTCTAGGACATTCAGAAGCCAAGTTATAAGCCCTCAAAGGTGTCACTGGACTACTTCTTTAAATTGACACCAGGCCCGGTGACCTTTGGGACATGGTTTGACCCCCTATAGGAATGTGCGATCATCATGAAACCTTCAGATCACTTACAACTCAATAGATTCTACCTTCCTGTAACGTTTCAGCCTAATTGGACCTTGTTTTCACACAAATGAACCCAGATTGATGTGAAATTGTGCTTCGTGCAACATAATTCTGGGTGCCATTTACAAATCATAAGTGCTAATGACTCCATTCCTTTTTGTGGTTGTAGGGGCTGTTGATTGGAGAACACTAAAACAAACCTAACCTCTCTAGGACATTCAGAAGCCAAGTTATAAGCCCACAAAGGTGTAACTGGACTACTTCTTTAAAGTGACACCAGGCCCGGTGACCTTTGGGACATGGTTTGACCCCCTATAGGAAAGTGCTATCATCATGAAACGTTCAGATCCTTACAATTCAATAGATTCTACCTTCCTGTAACATTTCAGCCTGATTGGACCTTGTTTTCACACAAATGAACCCAGAATGATGTGAAATTGTGCTTCGTGCACCATAATTCTGGGTGCCATTTACAAACCATAAGTGCTAATGACTCCATTCCTTTTTGTGGTTGTAGGGGCTGTTGATTGGAGTACATTAAAACAAACCTGATCTCTCTAGGACATTCAGAAGCCAAGTTATAAGCCCACAAATGTGTAACTGGACTACTTCTTTAAATTGACACCAGATCCGGTGACATTTGGGACATGGTTTGACCCCCTATAGGAATGTGCGATCATCTTGAAACGTTCAGATCACTTACAACTCAATAGATTCCACCTTCCTGTAACGTTTCAGCCTGATTGGACCTTGTTTTCACACAAATGAACCCAGAATGATGTGAAATTTTGCTTCGTGCAAAATAATTCTAGGTGCCATTTAAAAACCATAAGTGCTAATGACTCCATTCCTTTTTGTGGTTGTAGGGGCTGTTGATTGGAGTATACTAAAACAAACCTGATCTCTCTAGGACATTCAGAAGCCAAGTTATAAGCCCTCAAAGGTGTCACTGGACTACTTCTTTAAATTGACACCAGGCCCGGTGACCTTTGGGACATGGTTTGACCCCCTATAGGAATGTGCGATCATCATGAAACGTTCAGATCACTTACAACTCAATAGATTCTACCTTCCTGTAACGTTTCAGCCTAATTGGACCTTGTTTTCACACAAATGAACCCAGATTGATGTGAAATTGTGCTTCGTGCAACATAATTCTGGGTGCCATTTACAAATCATAAGTGCTAATGACTCCATTCCTTTTTGTGGTTGTAGGGGCTGTTGATTGGAGAACACTAAAACAAACCTAACCTCTCTAGGACATTCAGAAGCCAAGTTATAAGCCCACAAAGGTGTAAGTGGACTAATACTTTAAAGTGACACCAGGCCCGGTGACCTTTGGGACATGGTTTGACCCCCTATAGGAATGTGCGATCATCTTGAAACGTTCAGATCACTTACAACTCAATAGATTCTACCTTCCTGTAACGTTTCAGCCTGATTGGACCTTGTTTTCACACAAATGGACCCAGAATGATGTGAAACTGTGCTTCGTGCAACATAATTCTGGGTGCCATTTAAAAACCATAAGTGCTAATGACTCCATTCCTTTTTGTGGTTGTAGGGGCTGTTGATTGGACTATACTAAAACAAACCTGATCTCTCTAGGACATTCAGAAGCCAAGTTATAAGCCCACAAAGGTGTAACTGGACTACTTCCTTAAATTGACACCAGATCCGGTGACCTTTGGGACATGGTTTCACCCCCTTAGGAAAGTGCTATCATCATGAAACGTTCAGATCACTTACAACTCAATAGATTCTACCTCCCTGTAACATTTCAGCCTGATTGGACCTTGTTTTCACACAAATCAACCCAGAATGATGTGAAATTGTGCTTCGTGCACCATAATTCTGGGTGCCATTTAAAAACCATAAGTGCTAATGACTCCATTCCTTCTTGTGGTTGTAGGGGCTGTTGATTGGAGAACACTAAAACAAACCTAACCTCTCTAGGACATTCAGAAGCCAAGTTATAAGCCCACAAAGGTGTAACTGGACTACTTCTTTAGAGGGACACCAGGCCCGGTGACCTTTGGGACATGGTTTTACCCCCTATAGGAATGTGCGATCATCTTGAAACGTTCAGATCACTTACAACTCAATAGATTCTACCTTCTTGTAGCGTTTCAGCCTGATTGGACCTTGTTTTCACACAAATGGACCCAGAATGATGTGAAATTGTGCTTCGTGCAACATAATTCTGGGGGCCATTTACAAACCATAAGTGCTAATGACTCCATTCCTTTTTGTGGTTGTAGGGGCTGTTGATTGGAGTACATTAAAACAAACCTGATCTCTCTAGGACATTCAGAAGCCAAGTTATAAGCCCACAAATGTGTAACTGGACTACTTCTTTAAATTGACACCAGATCCGGTGACCTTTGGGACATGGTTTGACCCCCTTAGGAAAGTGCTATCATCATGAAACGTTCAGATCACTTACAACTCAATAGATTCTACCTTCCTGTAACGTTTCAGCTTAATTGGACCTTGTTTTCACACAAATGAACCCAGATTGATGTGAAAGTGTGCTTCGTGCAACATAATTCTGGGTGCCATTTACAAACCATAAGTGCTAATGACTCCATTCCTTTTTGTGGTTGTAGGGGCTGTTGATTGGAAAACACTAAAACAAACCTAACCTCTCTAGGACATTCAGAAGCCAAGTTATAAGCCCACAAAGGTGTAACTGGACTACTTCTTTAAAGTGACACCAGGCCCGGTGACCTTTGGGACATGGTTTGACCCCCTATAGGAATGTGCGATCATCTTGAAACGTTCAGATCACTTACAACTCAATAGATTATAACTTCCTGTAACGTTTCAGCCTGATTGGACCTTGTTTTCACACAAATGAACCCAGAATGATGTGAAATTGTGCTTCGTGCAACATAATTCTGGGTGCCATTTAAAAACCATAAGTGCTAATGACTCCATTCCTTTTTGTGGTTGTAGGGGCTGTTGATTGGAGTATACTAAAACAAACCTGATCTCTCTAGGACATTCAGAAGCCAAGTTATAAGCCCACAAATGTGTAACTGGACTACTTCTTTAAAATGACACCAGATCCGGTGACCTTTGGGACATGGTTTGACCCCCTTAGGAAAGTGCTATCATCATGAAACGTTCAGATCACTTACAACTCAATAGATTCTACCTTCCTGTAACATTTCAGCCTGATTGGACCTTGTTTTCACACAAATGAACCCAGAATGATGTGAAATTGTGCTTCGTGCACCATAATTCTGGGTGCCATTTAAAAACCATAAGTGCTAATGACTCCATTCCTTTTTGTGGTTGTAGGGGCTGTTGATTGGAGTACATTAAAACAAACCTGATCTCTCTAGGACATTCAGAAGCCAAGTTATAAGCCCACAAATGTGTAACTGGACTACTTCTTTAAATTGACACCAGATCCGGTGACATTTGGGACATGGTTTGACCCCCTATAGGAATGTGCGATCATCTTGAAACGTTCAGATCACTTACAACTCAATAGATTCCACCTTCCTGTAACGTTTCAGCCTGATTGGACCTTGTTTTCACACAAATGAACCCAGAATGATGTGAAATTGTGCTTCGTGCAACATAATTCTGGTTGCCATTTAAAAACCATAAGTGCTAATGACTCCATTCCTTTTCGTGGTTGTAGGGGCTGTTGATTGGAGAATATGAAAACAAACCTGATCTCTCTAGGACATTCAGAAGCCAAGTTATAAGCCCACAAAGGTGTAACTGGACTACTTCTTTGAATTGACACCAGATCCGGTGACCTTTGGGACATGGTTTGACCCCCTTAGAAAAGTCCTATCATCATGAAATGTTCAGATCACTTACAACTCAATAGATTCTACCTTCCTGTAACATTTCAGCCTGATTGGACCTTGTTTTCACACAAATGAACCCAGAATGATGTGAAATTGTGCTTCGTGCAACATAATTCTGGGTGCCATTTAAAAACCATAAGTGCTAATGACTCCATTCCTTTTTGAGGTTGTAGGGGCTGTTGATTGGAGTACACCAAAACAAACCTGATCTCTCTAGGACATTCAGAAGCCAAGTTATAAGCCCTCAAAGGTGTCAGTGGACTACTTCTTTAAAGTGACACCAGGCCCGGTGACCTTTGGGACATGGTTTGACCCCCTATAGGAATGTGCGATCATCATGAAACGTTCAGATCACTTACAACTCAATAGATTCTACCTTCTTGTAACGTTTCAGCCTGATTGGACCTTGTTTTCACACAAATGGACCCAGAATGATGTGAAATTGTGCTTCCTGCAACGTAATTCTGGGTGCCATTTACAAACCATAAGTGCTAATGACTCCATTCCTTTTTGTGGTTGTAGGGGCTGTTGGTTGGAATTCATTAAAACAAACCAGATCTCTCTAGGACATTCAGAAGCCAAGTTATAAGCCCACAAATGTGTAACTGGACTACTTCTTTAAATTGACACCAGATCCGGTGACCTTTGGGACATGGTTTGACCCCCTATAGGAAAGTGCTATCATCATGAAACGTTCAGATCACTTACAAATCAATAGATTCTACCTTCCTGTAACGTTTCAGCCTGATTGGACCTTGTTTTCACACAAATGAACCCAGAATGATGTGAAATTGTGCTTCGTGCAACATAATTCTGGGTGCCATTTACAAAACATAAGTGCTAATGACTCCATTCCTTTTTGTGGTTGTAGGGGCTGTTGATTGGAGTACACTAAAACAAACCTAACCTCTCTAGGGCATTCAGAAGCCAAGTTATAAGCCCACAAAGGTGTAACTGGACTACTTCTTTAAAGTGACACCAGGCCCGGTGACCTTTGGGACATGGTTTGACCCCCTATAGGAATGTGTGATCATCATGAAACGTTCAGATCACTTACAACTCAATAGATTCTAACTTCTTGTAAAGTTTCAGCCTGATTGGACCTTGTTTTCACACAAATGGACCCAGAATGATGTGAAATTGTACTTCGTGCAACATAATTCTGGGTGCCATTTACAAACCATAAGTGCTAATGACTCCATTCCTTTTTGTGGTTGTAGGGACTGTTGATTGGAGTACATTAAAACAAACCTGATCTCTCTAGGACATTCAGAAGCCAAGTTATGAGCCCACAAATGTGTAACTGGACTACTTCTTTAAATTGACACCAGGTCCGGTGACCTTTGGGACATGGTTTGACCCCCTTAGGAAAGTACTATCATCATGAAACATTCAGATCACTTACAACTCAATAGATTCTACCTTCCTGTAACGTTTCAGCCTGATTGGACCTTGTTTTCACACAAATGAACCCAGAATGATGTGAAATTGTGCTTCGTGCAACATAATTCTGGGTGCCATTTACAAACCTTAAGTGCTAATGACTCCATTCCTTTTTGTGGTTGTAGGGGCTGTTGATTGGAGTACACTAAAAAAACCTGATCTCTCTAGGACATTCAGAAGCCAAGTTATAAGCCCACAAATGTGTAACTGGACTACTTCTTTAAATTGACACCAGATCCGGTGACCTTTGGGACATGGTTTGATCCCCTTATGAAAATACTATCATCATGAAACGTTCAGATCACTTACAACTCAACAGATTCTACCTTCCTGTAACGTTTCAGCCTGATTGGACCTTGTATTCACACAAATGAACCCAGAATGATGTGAAATTGTGCTTTGTGCCACATAATTCTGGGTGCCATTTAAAAACCATAAGTGCTAATGACTCCATTCCTTTTTGTGGTTGTAGGGGCTGTTGATTGGAGTATACTAAAACAAACCTGATCTCTCTAGGACATTCAGAAGCCAAGTTATAAGCCCACAAATGTGTAACTTGACTACTTCTTTAAATTGAAACCAGATCCGGTGACCTTTGGGACATGGTTTGACCCCCTTAGGAAAGTGCTATCATCATGAAACGTTCAGATCACTTACAACTCAATAGATTCTACCTTCCTGTAACGTTTCAGCCTGATTGGACCATGTTTTCACACAAATGGACCCAGAATGATGTGAAATTGTGCTTCGTGCAACATAATTCTGGGTGCCATTTACAAACCATAAGTGCTAATGACTCCATTCCTTTTTGTGGTTGTAGGGCCTGTTGATTGGAGTACACTAAAACAAACCTGACCTCTCTAGGACATTCAGAAGCCAAGTTATAAGCCCACAAATGTGTAACTGGACTACTTCTTTAAAGTGACACCAGATCCGGTGACCTTTGGGACATGGTTTTACCTCCATAGAAATGTGCGATCATTTTGAAACGTTCAGATAACTTACAACTCAATAGATTCTACCTTCTTGTAACGTTTCAGCCTGATTGGACCTTGTTTCACTCAAATGAACCCAGAATGATGTGAAATTGTGCTTCGTGCAACATAATTCTGGGTGCCATTTAAAAACCATAAGTGCTAATGACTCCATTCCTTTTAGTGGTAATGGGGGCTGTTAATTGGAGTACTCTAAAACAACCCTGACCTCTCTAGGATATTCAGAAGCCAAGTTATAAGCCCACAAAGGTGTAACTGGACTACTTCTTTAAATTGACACCAGGCCCGGTGACCTTTGGGACATGGTTTGACCCCCTTAGGTAAGTGCTATCATCATGAAACGTTCAGATCACTTACAACTCAATAGATTCTACCTTCCTGTAACGTTTCAGCCTGATTGGACCTTGTTTTCACACAAATGAACCCAGAATGATGTGGAATTGTGCTTCGTGCAACATAATTCTGTGTGCCATTTAAAAACCATAAGTGCTAATGACTCCATTCCTTTTAGTGGTAATGGGGGCTGCTAATTGGAGTACTCTAAAACAAACCTGACCTCTCTAGGATATTCAGAAGCCAAGTTCTAAGCCCACAAAGGTGTAACTGGACTACTTCTTTAAAGTGACACCAGGCCCGGTGACCTTTGGGACATAGTTTGACCCCCTTAGGAAAGTGCTATCATCATGAAACGTTCAGATCACTTACAACTCAATAGATTCTACCTTCCTGTAACGTTTCAGCCTGATTGGACCTTGTTTTCACACAAATGAACCCAGAATGATGTGAAATTGTGCTTCGTGCAACATAATTCTGGGTGCCATTTAAAAACCATAAGTTCTAATGACTCCATTCCTTTTAGTGGTAATGGGGGCTGCTAATTGGAGTACTCTAAAACGAACCTGACCTCTCTAGGATATTCAGAAGCCAAGTTCTAAGCCCACAAATGTGTAACTGGACTACTTCTTTAAAGTGACACCAGGCCCGGTGACCTTTGGGACATGGTTTGACCCCCTATAGGAATGTGCGATCATCATGAAACGTTCAGATCACTTACAACTCAATAGATTCTAACTTCTTGTAAAGTTTCAGCCTGATTGGACCTTGTTTTCACACAAATGGACCCAGAATGATGTGAAATTGTACTTCGTGCAACATAATTCTGGGTGCCATTTACAAACCATAAGTGCTAATGACTCCATTCCTTTTTGTGGTTGTAGGGGCTGTTGATTGGAGTACATTAAAACAAACCTGATCTCTCTAGGACATTCAGAAGCCAAGTTATAAGCCCACAAAGGTGTAACTGGACTACTTCTTTAAATTGACACCAGGCCCGGTGACCTTTGGGACATGGTTTGACCCCCTTAGGAAAGAGCTATCATCATGAAACGTTCAGATCACTTACAACTCAATAGATTCTGCCTTCCTGTAACGTTTCAGCCTGATTGGACCTTGTTTTCACACAAATGAACCCAGAATGATGTGAAATTGTGCTTCGTGCAACATAATTCTGGGTGCCATTTACAAACCTTAAGTGCTAATGACTCCATTCCTTTTTGTGGTTGTAGGGGCTGTTGATTGGAGTACACTAAAAAACCTGATCTCTCTAGGACATTCAGAAGCCAAGTTATAAGCCCACAAATGTGTAACTGGACTACTTCTTTAAATTGACACCAGATCCGGTGACCTTTGGGACATGGTTTGATCCCCTTATGAAAGTACTATCATCATGAAACGTTCAGATCACTTACAACTCAATAGATTCTACCTTCCTGTAACGTTTCAGCCTGATTGGACCTTGTTTTCACACAAATGAACCCAGAATGATGTGAAATTGTGCTTTGTGCCACATAATTCTGGGTGCCATTTAAAAACCATAAGTGCTAATGACTCCATTCCTTTTTGTGGTTGTAGGGGCTGTTGATTGGAGTACATTAAAACAAACCTGATCTCTCTAGGACATTCAGAAGCCAAGTTATAAGCCCACAAATGTGTAACTGGACTACTTCTTTAAATTGACACCAGATCCGGTGACATTTGGAACATGGTTTGACCCCCTATAGGAATGTGCGATCATCTTGAAACGTTCAGATCACTTACAACTCAATAGATTCTACCTTCTTGTAGCGTTTCAGCCTGATTGGACCTTGTTTTCACACAAATGGACCCAGAATGATGTGAAATTGTGCTTCGTGCAACATAATTCTGGGGGCCATTTACAAACCATAAGTGCTAATGACTCCATTCCTTTTTGTGGTTGTAGGGGCTGTTGATTGGAGTACATTAAAACAAACCTGATCTCTCTAGGACATTCAGAAGCCAAGTTATAAGCCCACAAATGTGTAACTGGACTACTTCTTTAAATTGACACCAGATCCGGTGACCTTTGGGACATGGTTTGACACCCTTAGGAAAGTGCTATCATCATGAAACGTTCAGATCACTTACATCTCAATAGATTCTACCTTCCTGTAACGTTTCAGCCTAATTGGACCTTGTTTTCACACAAATGAACCCAGATTGATGTGAAAGTGTGCTTCGTGCAACATAATTCTGGGTGCCATTTACAAACCATAAGTGCTAATGACTCCATTCCTTTTTGTGGTTGTAGGGGCTGTTGATTGGAGAACACTAAAACAAACCTAACCTCTCTAGGACATTCAGAAGCCAAGTTATAAGCCCACAAAGGTGTAACTGGACTACTTCTTTAAAGTGACACCAGGCCCGGTGACCTTTGGGACATGGTTTGACCCCCTATAGGAATGTGCGATCATCTTGAAACGTTCAGATCACTTACAACTCAATAGATTATACCTTCCTGTAACGTTTCAGCCTGATTGGACCTTGTTTTCACACAAATGAACCCAGAATGATGTGAAATTGTGCTTCGTGCAACATAATTCTGGGTGCCATTTAAAAACCATAAGTGCTAATGACTCCATTCCTTTTTGTGGTTGTAGGGGCTGTTGATTGGAGTATACTAAAACAAACCTGATCTCTCTAGGACATTCAGAAGCCAAGTTATAAGCCCACAAAGGTGTAACTGGACTACTTCTTTAAAATGACACCAGATCCGGTGACCTTTGGGACATGGTTTGACCCCCTTAGGAAAGTGCTATCATCATGAAACGTTCAGATCACTTACAACTCAATAGATTCTACCTTCCTGTAACATTTCAGCCTGATTGGACCTTGTTTTCACACAAATGAACCCAGAATGATGTGAAATTGTGCTTCGTGCACCATAATTCTGGGTGCCATTTAAAAACCATAAGTGCTAATGACTCCATTCCTTTTTGTGGTTGTAGGGGCTGTTGATTGGAGTACATTAAAACAAACCTGATCTCTCTAGGACATTCAGAAGCCAAGTTATAAGCCCACAAATGTGTAACTGGACTACTTCTTTAAATTGACACCAGATCCGGTGACATTTGGGACATGGTTTGACCCCCTATAGGAATGTGCGATCATCTTGAAACGTTCAGATCACTTACAACTCAATAGATTCCACCTTCCTGTAACGTTTCAGCCTGATTGGACCTTGTTTTCACACAAATGAACCCAGAATGATGTGAAATTGTGCTTCGTGCAACATAATTCTGGGTGCCATTTAAAAACCATAAGTGCTAATGACTCCATTCCTTTTCGTGGTTGTAGGGGCTGTTGATTGGAGAATATGAAAACAAACCTGATCTCTCTAGGACATTCAGAAGCCAAGTTATAAGCCCACAAAGGTGTAACTGGACTACTTCTTTGAATTGACACCAGATCCGGTGACCTTTGGGACATGGTTTGACCCCCTTAGAAAAGTGCTATCATCATGAAATGTTCAGATCACTTACAACTCAATAGATTCTACCTTCCTGTAACATTTCAGCCTGATTGGACCTTGTTTTCACACAAATGAACCCAGAATGATGTGAAATTGTGCTTCGTGCAACATAATTCTGGGTGCCATTTAAAAACCATAAGTGCTAATGACTCCATTCCTTTTTGAGGTTGTAGGGGCTGTTGATTGGAGTACACTAAAACAAACCTGATCTCTCTAGGAAATTCAGAAGCCAAGTTATAAGCCCTCAAAGGTGTAACTGGACTACTTCTTTAAAGTGACACCAGGCCCGGTGACCTTTGGGACATGGTTTGACCCCCTATAGGAATGTGCGATCATCTTGAAACGTTCAGATCACTTACAACTCAATAGATTATACCTTCCTGTAACGTTTCAGCCTGATTGGACCTTGTTTTCACACAAATGAACCCAGAATGATGTGAAATTGTGCTTCGTGCAACATAATTCTGGGTGCCATTTAAAAACCATAAGTGCTAATGACTCCATTCCTTTTCGTGGTTGTAGGGGCTGTTGATTGGAGAATAGGTAGAATCTATTGAGTTGTAAATGATCTGAACGTTTCATGATGATAGCATTTCTTAAGGGGGTCAAACCATGTCCCAAAGGTCACCGGGCCTGGTGTCACTTTAAAGAAGTAGTCCAGTTACACCTTTGTGGGCTTATAACTTGGCTTCTGAATGTCCTAGAGAGATCAGGTTTGTTTTAATGTACTCCAATCAACAGCCCCTACAACCACAAAAAGGAATGGAGTCATTAGAACTTATGGTTTTTAAATGGCACCCAGAATTATGTTGCACGAAGCACAATTTCACATCATTCTGGGTTCATTTGTGTGAAAACAAGGTCCAATCAGGCTGAAACGTTACAGGAAGGTAGAATCTATTGAGTTGTAAGTGATCTGAACGTTTCATGATGATAGCACTTTCCTAAGGGGGTCAAACTATGTCCCAAAGGTCACCGGATCTGGTGTCAATTTAAAGAAGTAGTCCAGTTACACATTTGTGGGCTTATAACTTGGCTTCTGAATGTCCTAGAGAGATCAGGTCTTTTTTAGTGTACTCCAATCAACAGCCCCTACAACCACAAAAAGGAATGGAGTCATTAGCACTTAAGGTTTGTAAATGGCACCCAGAATTATGTTGCACGAAGCACAATTTCACGTCATTCTGGGTTCATTTGTGTGAAAACAAGGTCCAATCAGGCTGAAACGTTACAGGAAGGTAGAATCTATTGAGTTGTAAGTGATCTGAATGTTTCATGATGATAGCACTTTCCTAAGGGGGTCAAACCATGTCCCAAAGGTCACCGGATCTGGTGTCAATTTAAAGAAGTAGTCCAGTTACACCTTTGTGGGCTTATAACTTGGCTTCTGAATGTCCTAGAGAGATCAGGTTTGTTTTAATGTACTCCAATCAACAGCCCCTACAACCACAAAAAGGAATGGAGTCATTAGCACTTATGGTTTGTAAATGGCACCCAGAATTATGTTGCACGAAGTACAATTTCACATCATTCTGGGTCCATTTGTGTGAAAACAAGGTCCAATCAGGCTGAAACGTTACAGGAAGGTAGAATCTATTGAGTTGTAAGTGATCTGAACGTTTCATGATGATAGCACTTTCCTAAGGGGGTGAAACCATGTCCCAAAGGTCACCGGATCTGGTGTCAATTTAAAGAAGTAGTCCAGTTACACCTTTGTGGGCTTATAACTTGGCTTCTGAATGTCCTAGAGAGATCAGGTTTGTTTTAATGTACTCCAATCAACAGCCCCTACAACCACAAAAAGGAATGGAGTCATTAGCACTTATGGTTTGTAAATGGCACCCAGAATTATGTTGCACGAAGCACAATTTCACGTCATTCTGGGTTCATTTGTGTGAAAACAAGGTCCAATCAGGCTGAAACGTTACAGGAAGGTAGAATCTATTGAGTTGTAAGTGATCTGAATGTTTCATGATGATAGCACTTTCCTAAGGGGGTCAAACCATGTCCCAAAGGTCACCGGATCTGGTGTCAATTTAAAGAAGTAGTCCAGTTACACCTTTGTGGGCTTATAACTTGGCTTCTGAATGTCCTAGAGAGATCAGGTTTGTTTTAATGTACTCCAATCAACAGCCCCTACAACCACAAAAAGGAATGGAGTCATTAGCACTTATGGTTTGTAAATGGCACCCAGAATTATGTTGCACGAAGTACAATTTCACATCATTCTGGGTCCATTTGTGTGAAAACAAGGTCCAATCAGGCTGAAACGTTACAGGAAGGTAGAATCTATTGAGTTGTAAGTGATCTGAACGTTTCATGATGATCGCACATTCCTATAGGGGGTCAAACCATGTCCCAAAGGTCACCGGGCCTGGTGTCACTTTAAAGAAGTAGTCCAATTACACATTTGTGGGCTTAGAACTTGGCTTCTGAATATCCTGGAGAGGTCAGGTTCGTTTTAGAGTACTCCAATTAGCAGCCCCCATTACCACTAAAAGGAATGGAGTCATTAGAACTTATGGTTTTTAAATGGCACCCAGAATTATGTTGCACGAAGCACAATTTCACATCATTCTGGGTTCATTTGTGTGAAAACAAGGTCCAATCAGGCTGAAACGTTACAGGAAGGTAGAATCTATTGAGTTGTAAGTGATCTGAACGTTTCATGATGATAGCACTTTCCTAAGGGGGTCAAACTATGTCCCAAAGGTCACCGGATCTGGTGTCAATTTAAAGAAGTAGTCCAGTTACACATTTGTGGGCTTATAACTTGGCTTCTGAATGTCCTAGAGAGATCAGGTTTGTTTTAATGTACTCCAATCAACAGCCCCTACAACCACAAAAAGGAATGGAGTCATTAGAACTTATGGTTTTTAAATGGCACCCAGAATTATGTTGCACGAAGCACAATTTCACATCATTCTGGGTTCATTTGTGTGAAAACAAGGTCCAATCAGGCTGAAACGTTACAGGAAGGTAGAATCTATTGAGTTGTAAGTGATCTGAACATTTCATGATGATAGCACTTTCCTAAGGGGGTCAAACTATTTCCCAAAGGTCACCGGATCTGGTGTCAATTTAAAGAAGTAGTCCAGTTACACATTTGTGGGCTTATAACTTGGCTTCTGAATGTCCTAGAGAGATCAGGTTTTTTTTGTGTACTCCAATCAACAGCCCCTACAACCACAAAAAGGAATGGAGTCATTAGCACTTAAGGTATGTAAATGGCACCCAGAATTATGTTGCACGAAGCACAATTTCACGTCATTCTGGGTTCATTTGTGTGAAAACAAGGTCCAATCAGGCTGAAACGTTACAGGAAGGTAGAATCTATTGAGTTGTAAGTGATCTGAATGTTTCATGATGATAGCACTTTCCTAAGGGGGTCAAACCATGTCCCAAAGGTCACCGGATCTGGTGTCAATTTAAAGAAGTAGTCCAGTTACACCTTTGTGGGCTTATAACTTGGCTTCTGAATGTCCTAGAGAGATCAGGTTTGTTTTATTATACTCCAATCAACAGCCCCTACAACCACAAAAAGGAATGGAGTCATTAGCACTTATGGTTTTTAAATGGCACCCAGAATTATGCGGCACAAAGCACAATTTCACATCATTCTGGGTTCATTTGTGTGAAAACAAGGTCCAATCAGGCTGAAACGTTACAGGAAGGTAGAATCTATTGAGTTGTAAGTGATCTGAACGTTTCATGATGATAGTACTTTCCTAAGGGGATGAAACCATGTCCCAAAGGTCACCAGGCCTGGTGTCACTTTAAAGAAGTAGTCTAATTACACCTTTGAGGGCTTATAACTTGGTTTCTGAATGTCCTAGAGAGATCAGGTTTGTTTTAGTATACTCCAATCAACAGCCCCTACAACCACAAAAAGGAATGGAGTCATTAGAACTTATGGTTTTTAAATGGCACCCAGAATTATGTTGCACGAAGCACAATTTCACATCATTCTGGGTTCATTTGTGTGAAAACAAGGTACAATCAGGCTAAAACGTTACAGGAAGGTAGAATCTATTGAGTTGTAAGTGATCTGAATGTTTCATGATGATAGCACTTTCCTAAGGGGGTCAAACCATGTCCCAAAGGTCACCGGATCTGGTGTCAATTTAAAGAAGTAGTCCAGTTACACCTTTGTGGGCTTATAACTTGGCTTCTGAATGTCCTAGAGAGATCAGGTTTGTTTTAATGTACTCCAATCAACAGCCCCTACAACCACAAAAAGGAATGGAGTCATTAGCACTTATGGTTTGTAAATGGCACCCAGAATTATGTTGCACGAAGTACAATTTCACATCATTCTGGGTCCATTTGTGTGAAAACAAGGTCCAATCAGGCTGAAACGTTACAGGAAGGTAGAATCTATTGAGTTGTAAGTGATCTGAACGTTTCATGATGATCGCACATTCCTATAGGGGGTCAAACCATGTCCCAAAGGTCACCGGGCCTGGTGTCACTTTAAAGAAGTAGTCCAATTACACATTTGTGGGCTTAGAACTTGGCTTCTGAATATCCTGGAGAGGTCAGGTTCGTTTTAGAGTACTCCAATTAGCAGCCCCCATTACCACTAAAAGGAATGGAGTCATTAGAACTTATGGTTTTTAAATGGCACCCAGAATTATGTTGCACGAAGCACAATTTCACATCATTCTGGGTTCATTTGTGTGAAAACAAGGTCCAATCAGGCTGAAACGTTACAGGAAGGTAGAATCTATTGAGTTGTAAGTGATCTGAACGTTTCATGATGATAGCACTTTCCTAAGGGGGTCAAACTATGTCCCAAAGGTCACCGGATCTGGTGTCAATTTAAAGAAGTAGTCCAGTTACACATTTGTGGGCTTATAACTTGGCTTCTGAATGTCCTAGAGAGATCAGGTTTGTTTTAATGTACTCCAATCAACAGCCCCTACAACCACAAAAAGGAATGGAGTCATTAGAACTTATGGTTTTTAAATGGCACCCAGAATTATGTTGCACGAAGCACAATTTCACATCATTCTGGGTTCATTTGTGTGAAAACAAGGTCCAATCAGGCTGAAACGTTACAGGAAGGTAGAATCTATTGAGTTGTAAGTGATCTGAACATTTCATGATGATAGCACTTTCCTAAGGGGGTCAAACTATTTCCCAAAGGTCACCGGATCTGGTGTCAATTTAAAGAAGTAGTCCAGTTACACATTTGTGGGCTTATAACTTGGCTTCTGAATGTCCTAGAGAGATCAGGTTTTTTTTGTGTACTCCAATCAACAGCCCCTACAACCACAAAAAGGAATGGAGTCATTAGCACTTAAGGTATGTAAATGGCACCCAGAATTATGTTGCACGAAGCACAATTTCACGTCATTCTGGGTTCATTTGTGTGAAAACAAGGTCCAATCAGGCTGAAACGTTACAGGAAGGTAGAATCTATTGAGTTGTAAGTGATCTGAATGTTTCATGATGATAGCACTTTCCTAAGGGGGTCAAACCATGTCCCAAAGGTCACCGGATCTGGTGTCAATTTAAAGAAGTAGTCCAGTTACACCTTTGTGGGCTTATAACTTGGCTTCTGAATGTCCTAGAGAGATCAGGTTTGTTTTATTATACTCCAATCAACAGCCCCTACAACCACAAAAAGGAATGGAGTCATTAGCACTTATGGTTTTTAAATGGCACCCAGAATTATGCGGCACAAAGCACAATTTCACATCATTCTGGGTTCATTTGTGTGAAAACAAGGTCCAATCAGGCTGAAACGTTACAGGAAGGTAGAATCTATTGAGTTGTAAGTGATCTGAACGTTTCATGATGATAGTACTTTCCTAAGGGGATGAAACCATGTCCCAAAGGTCACCAGGCCTGGTGTCACTTTAAAGAAGTAGTCTAATTACACCTTTGAGGGCTTATAACTTGGTTTCTGAATGTCCTAGAGAGATCAGGTTTGTTTTAGTATACTCCAATCAACAGCCCCTACAACCACAAAAAGGAATGGAGTCATTAGAACTTATGGTTTTTAAATGGCACCCAGAATTATGTTGCACGAAGCACAATTTCACATCATTCTGGGTTCATTTGTGTGAAAACAAGGTACAATCAGGCTAAAACGTTACAGGAAGGTAGAATCTATTGAGTTGTAAGTGATCTGAATGTTTCATGATGATAGCACTTTCCTAAGGGGGTCAAACCACGTCCCAAAGGTCACTGGATCTGGGGTCACTTTAAAGAAGTAGTCCAGTTACACATTTGTGGGCTTATAACTTGGCTTCTGAATGTCCTAGAGAGATCAGGTTTGTTTTAATGTACTCCAACCAACAGCCCCTACAACCACAAAAAGGAATGGAGTCATTAGCACTTATGGTTTGTAAATGGCACCCAGAATTATGTTGCACGAAGCACAGTTTCACATCATTCTGGGTCCATTTGTGTGAAAACAAGGTCCAATCAGGCTGAAACGTTACAAGAATGTATAATCTATTGAGTTGTAAGTGATCTGAACGTTTCATGATGATTGCACATTCCTATAGGGGGTCAAACCATGTCCCAAAGGTCACCGGGCCTGGTGTCACTTTAAAGAAGTAGCCCAGTTACACCTTTGTGGGCTTATAACTTGGCTTCTGAATGTCCTAGAGAGATCAGGTTTGTTTTAGTGTACTCCAATCAACCACCCCTACAACCTCAATAAGGAATGGAGTCAATAGCACTTATGGTTTGTAAATGGCACCCAGAATTATGTTGCATGAAGCACAATTTCACATCATTCTGGGTCCATTTGTGTGAAAACAAGGTCCAATCAGGCTGAAACGTTACAAGAAGTTAGAATCTATTGAGTTGTAAGTGATCTGAACGTTTCATGATGATCGCACATTCCTATAGGGGGTCAAACCATGTCCCAAAGGTCACCGGGCCTGGTGTCACTTTAAAGAAGTAGTCCAGTTACACCTTTGTGGGCTTAGAACTTGGCTTCTGAATATCCTAGAGAAGTCAGGTTTGTTTTAGAGTACTCCAATTAGCAGCCCCCATTACCACTAAAATGAATGGAGTCATTAGAACTTATGGTTTTTAAATGGCACCCAGAATTATGTTGCACGAAGCACAATTTCACATCATTCTGGGTTCATTTGTGTGAAAACAAGGTCCAATCAGGCTGAAACGTTACAGGAAGGTAGAATCTATTGAGTTGTAAGTGATCTGAATGTTTCATGATGATAGCACTTTCCTAAGGGGGTGAAACAATGTCCCAAAGGTCACCGGATCTGGTGTCAATTTAAAGAAGTAGTCCAGTTACACATTTTTGGGCTCATAACTTGGCTTCTGAATGTCCTAGAGAGATCAGGTTTCTTTTAGTATACTTCAATCAACAGCCCCTACAACCACAAAAAGGAATGGAGTCATTAGCTCTTATGGTTTTTAAATGGCACCCAGAATTATGTTGCACGAAGCACAATTTCACATCATTCTGGGTCCATTTGTGTGAAAACAAGGTCCAATCAGGCTGAAACGTTACGAGAAGGTAGAATCTATTGAGTTGTAAGTGATCTGAACGTTTCATAATGATCGCACATTCCTATAGGGGGTCAAACCATGTCCCAAAGGTCACCGGGCCTGGTGTCACTTTAAAGAAGTAGTCCAGTTACACATTTGTGGGCTTATAACTTGGCTTCTGAATGTCCTAGAGAGATCAGGTTTGTTTTAGTATACTCCAATCAACAGCCCCTACAACCACAAAAAGGAATGGAGTCATTAGAACTTATGGTTTTTAAATGGCACCCAGAATTATGTTGCACGAAGCACAATTTCACATCATTCTGGGTCCATTTGTGTGAAAACAAGGTCCAATCAGGCTGAAACGCTACAAGAAGGTAGAATCTATTGAGTTGTAACTGATCTGAACGTTTCAAGATGATCGCACATTCCTATAGGGGGTAAAACCATGTCCCAAAGGTCACCGGGCCTGGTGTCACTTTAAAGAAGTAGTCCAGTTACACCTTTGTGGGCTTATAACTTGGCTTCTGAATGTCCTAGAGAGGTTAGGTTTGTTTTAGTATACTCCAATCAACAGCCCCTACAACCAAAAAAATGAATGGAGTCATTAGCACTTATGGTTTTTAAATGGCACCCAGAATTATGATGCACGAAGCACAATTTCACATCATTCTGGGTTCATTTGTGTGAAAACAAGGTCCAATCAGGCTGAAACGTTACAGGAAGGTGGAATCTATTGAGTTGTAAGTGATCTGAACGTTTCAAGATGATCGCACATTCCTATAGGGGGTCAAACCATGTCCCAAATGTCACCGGATCTGGTGTCAATTTAAAGAAGTAGTCCAGTTACACATTTGTGGGCTTATAACTTGGCTTCTGAATGTCCTAGAGAGATCAGGTTTGTTTTAATGTACTCCAACCAACAGCCCCTACAACCACAAAAAGGAATGGAGTCATTAGCACTTATGGTTTGTAAATGGCACCCAGAATTATGGTGCACGAAGCACAATTTCACATCATTCTGGGTTCATTTGTGTGAAAACAAGGTCCAATCAGGCTGAAATGTCACAGGAAGGTAGAATCTATTGAGTTGTAAGTGATCTGAACGTTTCATGATGATAGCACTTTCCTAAGGGGGTCAAACCATGTCCCAAAGGTCACCGGATCTGGTGTCAATTTAAAGAAGTAGTCCAGTTACACCTTTGTGGGCATATAATTTGGCTTCTGAATGTCCTAGAGAGATCAGGTTTGTTTTAGTATACTCCAATCAACAGCCCCAAAAGGAATGGAGTCATTAGCACTTATGGTTTTTAAATGGCACCCAGAATTATGTTGCACGAAGCACAATTTCACATCATTCTGGGTTCATTTGTGTGAAAACAAGGTCCAATCAGGCTGAAACGTTACAGGACGGTAGAATCTATTGAGTTGTAATTGATCTGAACGTTTCAAGATGATCGCACATTCCTATAGGGGGTAAAACCATGTCCCAAAGGTCACCGGGCCTGGTGTCACTTTAAAGACGTAGTCCAGTTACACCTTTGTGGGCTTATAACTTGGCTTCTGAATGTCCTAGAGAGGTTAGGTTTGTTTTAGTATACTCCAATCAACAGCCCCTACAACCACAAAAATGAATGGAGTCATTAGCACTTATGGTTTTTAAATGGCACCCAGAATTATGTTGCACGAAGCACAATTTCACATCATTCTGGGTTCATTTGTGTGAAAACAAGGTCCAATCAGGCTGAAACGTTACAGGAAGGTGGAATCTATTGAGTTGTAAGTGATCTGAACGTTTCAAGATGATCGCACATTCCTAAAGGGGGTCAAACCATGTCCCAAATGTCACCGGATCTGGTGTCAATTTAAAGAAGTAGTCCAGTTACACATTTGTGGGCTTATAACTTGGCTTCTGAATGTCCTAGAGATATCAGGTTTGTTTTAATGTACTCCAACCAACAGCCCCTACAACCACAAAAAGGAATGGAGTCATTAGCACTTATGGTTTGTAAATGGCACCCAGAATTATGGTGCACGAAGCACAATTTCACATCATTCTGGGTTCATTTGTGTGAAAACAAGGTCCAATCAGGCTGAAATGTTACAGGAAGGTAGAATCTATTGAGTTGTAAGTGATCTGAACGTTTCATGATGATAGCACTTTCCTAAGGGGGTCAAACCATGTCCCAAAGGTCACCGGATCTGGTGTCAATTTAAAGAAGTAGTCCAGTTACACCTTTGTGGGCATATAACTTGGCTTCTGAATGTCCTAGAGAGATCAGGTTTGTTTTAGTATACTCCAATCAACAGCCCCAAAAGGAATGGAGTCATTAGCACTTATGGTTTTTAAATGGCACCCAGAATTATGTTGCACGAAGCACAATTTCACATCATTCTGGGTTCATTTGTGTGAAAACAAGGTCCAATCAGGCTGAAACGTTACAGGACGGTAGAATCTATTGAGTTGTAAGTGATCTGAACGTTTCAAGATGATCGCACATTCCTATAGGGGGTCAAACCATGTCCCAAAGGTCACCGGGCCTGGTGTCACTTTAAAGAAGTAGTCCAGTTACACCTTTGTGGGCTTATAACTTGGCTTCTGAATGTCCTAGAGAGGTTAGGTTTGTTTTAGTGTTCTCCAATCAACAGCCCCTACAACCACAAAAAGGAATGGAGTCATTAGCACTTATGGTTTGTAAATGGCACCCAGAATTATGTTGCACGAAGCACAATTTCACATCAATCTGGGTTCATTTGTGTGAAAACAAGGTCCAATTAGGCTGAAACGTTACAGGAAGGTAGAATCTATTGAGTTGTAAGTGATCTGAACGTTTCATGATGATCGCACATTCCTATAGGGGGTCAAACCATGTCCCAAAGGTCACCGGGCCTGGTGTCACTTTAAAGAAGTAGTCCAGTTACACCTTTGTGGGCTTAGAACTTGGCTTCTGAATATCCTAGAGAGGTCAGGTTTGTTTTAGAGTACTCCAATTAGCAGCCCCCATTACCACTAAAAGGAATGGAGTCATTAGAACTTATGGTTTTTAAATGGCACCCAGAATTATGTTGCACGAAGCACAATTTCACATCATTCTGGGTTCATTTGTGTGAAAACAAGGTCCAGTCAGGCTGAAACGTTACAGGAAGGTAGAATCTATTGAGTTGTAAGTGATCTGAACGTTTCATGATGATAGCACTTTCCTAAGGGGGTCAAACTATGTCCCAAAGGTCACCGGATCTGGTGTCATTTTAAAGAAGTAGTCCAGTTACACATTTGTGGGCTTATAACTTGGCTTCTGAATGTCCTAGAGAGATCAGGTTTTTTTAGTGTACTCCAATCAACAGCCCCTACAACCACAAAAAGGAATGGAGTCATTAGCACTTAAGGTTTGTAAATGGCACCCAGAATTATGTTGCACGAAGCACAATTTCACATCATTCTGGGTTCATCTGTGTGAAAACAAGGTCCAATCAGGCTGAAACGTTACAGGAAGGTAGAATCTATTGAGTTGTAAGTGATCTGAATGTTTCATGATGATAGCACTATCCTAAGGGGGTGAAACCATGTCCCAAAGGTCACCGGATCTGGTGTCAATTTAAAGAAGTAGTCCAGTTACACATTTGTGGGCTCATAACTTGGCTTCTACATGTCCTAGAGCGATCAGGTTAGAATCTATTGAGTTGTAAATGATTCCTGTGTTTCATGATGATAGCACATTCCTAAGGGTGTCAAATCAGGTCATAAAGGTCACCGGATCACTTGTTCCTTAAAGGCGGGGTTCCAAACACACCTTTGGGGGCTTACAACTTGGCTTCTGAATGTCTCAGAGAGGTCAGGTTTGTTTTAGGGTATGCCAGTCAACAGCCCCTATTACCCCAAAAAGGAATGGAGTCATTAGCTCTTATGGTTTTTAAATGACACCCAGAATTATGTTGCACGAAGCACAATTTCACATCATTCTGGGTGCATTTGTGTGAAAACAAGGTCCAATCAGGCTGAAACGCTACAGGAAGGTAGAAACTATTAAGTTGTAAGTGATCTGAACGTTTCATGATGATAGCACATTACTAAGGGGGTCAAACCATGTCCCAAAGTCACCGGGCCTGGTGTCACTTTAAAGAAGTAGTCCAGTTACACCTTTGTGGGCTTATAACTTTTCTTCTGAATGTCCTAGAGAGGTCAGGTTTGTTTTAGAGTACTCCAATTAACAGCCCCTATAACCCCAAAAAGGAATGCAGTCATTAGCACTTATGGTTATTAAATGGCACCCAGAATTATGTTGCACGAAGCACAATTTCACATCATTCTGGGTTCATTTATGTGAAAACAAGGTCCAATCAGGCTGAAACGTTACAGGAAGGTAGAATCTATTGAGTTGTAAGTGATCTGAATGTTTCATGATGATAGCACTTTCCTAAGGGGGTCAAACCATGTCCCAAAGGTCACCGTGCCTGGTGTCACTTTAAATAAGTAGTCCAGTTACACATTTGTGGGCTTATAACTTGGCTTCTGAATATCCTAGAGAGGTCAGTTTTGTTTTAGAGTACTCCAATTAACAGCCCCTATTTCCTCAAAAAGGAATGGAGTCATTAGCACTTATGGTTTTTAAATGGCACCCAGAATTATGTTGCACGAAGCACAATTTCACATCATTCTGGGTCCATTTGTGTGAAAACAAGGTCCAATCAGGCTGAAACATTACAAGAAGGTAGAATCTATTGAGTTGTAAGTGATCTGAACGTTTCATGATGATCGCACATTCCTAAGTGGGTCAAACCATGTCCCAAAGGTCACCAGATTTGGTGTCACTTTAAAGAAGTAGTCCAGTTACACATTTGTGGGCTTATAACTTGGCTTCTGAATGTTCTAGAGAGATCAGGTTTGTTTCAGTGTACTCCAATCAACAGTCCCTACAACCACAAAAAGGAATGGAGTCATTAGCACTTATGGTTTGTAAATGGCACCCTGAATTATGTTGCACGAAGCACAATTTCACATCATTCTGGGTCCATTTGTGTGAAAACAAGGTCCAATCAGGCTGAAACGTTACAAGAAGGTAGAATCTATTGAGTTGTAAGTGATCTGAACGTTTCATGATGATAGCCCTTTCCTAAGGGGGTCAAACCATGTCCCAAAGGTCACCGGATATGGTGTCAATTTAAAGAAGTAGTCCAGTTACACATTTGTGGGCTTATAACTTGGCTTCTGAATATCCTAGAGAGGTCAGGTTTGTTTTAGAGTACTCCAGTTAACAGCCCCTATTACCTCAAAAAGGAATGGAGTCATTAGCACTTATGGTTTGTAAATGGCACCCAGAATTATGTTGCACGAAGCACAATTTCAAATCATTCTGGGTTCATTTGTGTGAAAACAAGGTCCAATCAGGCTGAAACGTTGCAGGAAGGTAGAATCTATTGAGTTGTAAGGGATCTGAACGTTTCATGATGATAGCACTTTCCTAAGGGGGTCAAACTATGTCCCAAAGGTCACCGGATCTGTTGTCAATTTAAAGTAGTAGTCCAGTTACACATTTGTGGGCTTATAACTTGGCTTCTGAATGTCCTAGAGAGATCAGGTTTGTTTTAGTGTACTCCAATCAACAGCCCCTACTACCACAAAAAGGAATGGAGTCATTAGCACTTAAGGTTTGTAAATGGCACCCAGAATTATGTTGCACGAAGCACAATTTCACATCATTCTGGGTTCATCTGTGTGAAAACAAGGTCCAATCAGGCTGAAACGTTACAGGAAGGTAGAATCTATTGAGTTGTAAGTGATCTGAATGTTTCATGATGATAGCACTATCCTAAGGGGGTGAAACCATGTCCCAAAGGTCACCGGATCTGGTGTCAATTTAAAGAAGTAGTCCAGTTACACATTTGTGGGGTCATAACTTGGCTTCTACATGTCCTAGAGCGATCAGGTTAGAATCTATTGAGTTGTAAATGATTCCTGTGTTTCATGATGATAGCACATTCCTAAGGGTGTCAAATCAGGTCATAAAGGTCACCGGATCACTTGTTCCTTAAAGGCGGGGTTCCAAACACACCTTTGGGGGCTTACAACTTGGCTTCTGAATGTCTCAGAGAGGTCAGGTTTGTTTTAGGGTATGCCAGTCAACAGCCCCTATTACCCCAAAAAGGAATGGAGTCATTAGCTCTTATGGTTTTTAAATGACACCCAGAATTATGTTGCACGAAGCACAATTTCACATCATTCTGGGTGCATTTGTGTGAAAACAAGGTCCAATCAGGCTGAAACGCTACAGGAAGGTAGAAACTATTAAGTTGTAAGTGATCTGAACGTTTCATGATGATAGCACATTACTAAGGGGGTCAAACCATGTCCCAAAGTCACCGGGCCTGGTGTCACTTTAAAGAAGTAGTCCAGTTACACATTTGTGGGCTTATAACTTTTCTTCTGAATGTCCTAGAGAGGTCAGGTTTGTTTTAGAGTACTCCAATTAACAGCCCCTATAACCCCAAAAAGGAATGCAGTCATTAGCACTTATGGTTATTAAATGGCACCCAGAATTATGTTGCACGAAGCACAATTTCACATCATTCTGGGTTCATTTATGTGAAAACAAGGTCCAATCAGGCTGAAACGTTACAGGAAGGTAGAATCTATTGAGTTGTAAGTGATCTGAATGTTTCATGATGATAGCACTTTCCTAAGGGGGTCAAACCATGTCCCAAAGGTCACCGTGCCTGGTGTCACTTTAAATAAGTAGTCCAGTTACACATTTGTGGGCTTATAACTTGGCTTCTGAATATCCTAGAGAGGTCAGTTTTGTTTTAGAGTACTCCAATTAACAGCCCCTATTTCCTCAAAAAGGAATGGAGTCATTAGCACTTATGGTTTTTAAATGGCACCCAGAATTATGTTGCACGAAGCACAATTTCACATCATTCTGGGTCCATTTGTGTGAAAACAAGGTCCAATCAGGCTGAAACATTACAAGAAGGTAGAATCTATTGAGTTGTAATTGATCTGAACGTTTCATGATGATCGCACATTCCTAAGTGGGTCAAACCATGTCCCAAAGGTCACCAGATTTGGTGTCACTTTAAAGAAGTAGTCCAGTTACACATTTGTGGGCTTATAACTTGGCTTCTGAATGTTCTAGAGAGATCAGGTTTGTTTCAGTGTACTCCAATCAACAGTCCCTACAACCACAAAAAGGAATGGAGTCATTAGCACTTATGGTTTGTAAATGGCACCCTGAATTATGTTGCACGAAGCACAATTTCACATCATTCTGGGTCCATTTGTGTGAAAACAAGGTCCAATCAGGCTGAAACGTTACAAGAAGGTAGAATCTATTGAGTTGTAAGTGATCTGAACGTTTCATGATGATAGCCCTTTCCTAAGGGTGTCAAACCATGTCCCAAAGGTCACCGGATATGGTGTCAATTTAAAGAAGTAGTCCAGTTACACATTTGTGGGCTTATAACTTGGCTTCTGAATATCCTAGAGAGGTCAGGTTTGTTTTAGAGTACTCCAGTTAACAGCCCCTATTACCTCAAAAAGGAATGGAGTCATTAGCACTTATGGTTTGTAAATGGCACCCAGAATTATGTTGCACGAAGCACAATTTCAAATCATTCTGGGTTCATTTGTGTGAAAACAAGGTCCAATCAGGCTGAAACGTTGCAGGAAGGTAGAATCTATTGAGTTGTAAGGGATCTGAACGTTTCATGATGATAGCACTTTCCTAAGGGGGTCAAACTATGTCCCAAAGGTCACCGGATCTGGTGTCAATTTAAAGTAGTAGTCCAGTTACACATTTGTGGGCTTATAACTTGGCTTCTGAATGTCCTAGAGAGATCAGGTTTGTTTTAGTGTACTCCAATCAACAGCCCCTACTACCACAAAAAGGAATGGAGTCATTAGCCCTTATGGTTTGTAAATGGCACCCAGAATTATGTTGCACGAAGCACAATTTCACATCATTCTGGGTCCATTTGTGTGAAAACAAGGTCCAATCAGGCTGAAACGTTACAAGAAGGTAGAATCTATTGAGTTGTAAGTGATCTGAACGTTTCATGATTATCACACATTCCTATAGGGGGTCAAACCATGTCCCAAAGGTTACCGGGCCTGGTGTCACTTTAAAGAAGTAGTCCAGTTACACCTTTGTGGGCTTATAACTTGGCTTCTGAATGTCCTAGAGAGATCAGGTTTGTTTTAGTGTACTCCAATCAACAGCCCCTACTACCACAAAAAGGAATGGAGTCATTAGCACTTAGGGTTTGTAAATGGCACCCAGAATTATGTTGCACGAAGCACAATTTCACATCATTCTGTGTTCATTTGTGTGAAAACGAGGTCCAATCAGGCTGAAACATTACAAGAAGGTAGAATCTATTGAGTTGTAAGTGATCTGAACGTTTCATGATGATCGCACATTCCTAAGGGGGTCAAACATGTCCCAAAGGTCACCAGATCTGGTGTCACTTTAAAGAAGTAGTCCAGTTACACCTTTGTGGGCTTATAACTTGGCTTCTGAATATCCTAGAGAGATCAGGTTTAATTTAGAGTACTCCAAATAACAGCCCCCATTACCCCAAAAAGGAATGGAGCCCTTAGCACTTATTGTTTTTAAATGGCACCCAGAATTATGTTGCACGAAGCACAATTTCACATCATTCTGGGTTCATTTGTGTGAAAACAAGGTCCAATCAGGCTGAAACATTGCAGGAAGGTAGAATCTATTGAGTTGTAAGTGATCTGAACGTTTCATGATGATAGCACTTTCCTAAGGGGGTCAAACCATGTCCCAAAGGTCACCGGATCTGGTGTCATTTTACAGAAGTAGTCCAGTTACACATTTGTGGGCTTATAACTTGGCTTCTGAAAGTCCTAGAGGGATCAGGTTTGTTTTAGTGTACTCCAATCAACAGCCCCTACAGCCACAAAAAAGAATGGAGTCATTAGCACTTATGGTTTGTAAATGGCACCCAAAATTATGTTGCACAAAGCACAATTTCACATCATTCTGGGTCCATTTGTGTGAAAACAAGGTCCAATCAGGCTGAAACGTTACAAGAAGTTAGAATCTATTGAGTTGTAAGTGATCTGAACGTTTCATGATGATCGCACATTCCTATAGGGGGTCAAACCATGTCCCAAAGGTCACCGGGCCTGGTGTCAATTTAAAGAAGTAGTCCAGTTACACCTTTGTGGGCTTAAAACTTGGCTTCTGAATATCCTAAAGAGGTCAGGTTTGTTTTAGAGTACTCCAATTAACAGCCCCTACAACCACAAAAAGGAATGGAGTCATTAGCACTTATGGTTTTTAAATGGCACCCAGAATTATGTTGCACAAAGCACGATTTCACATCATTCTGGGTTCATTTGTGTGAAAACAAGGTCCAATAAGGCTGAAACATTACAGGAAGGTAGAATCTATTGAGTGGTAAGTGATCTGAACGTTTCATGATGATAGCACTTTCCTAAGGGGGTCAAACCATGTCCCAAAGGTCACCGGATCTGGTGTCAATTTAAAGTAGTCCAGTTACACATTTGTGGGCTTATAACTTGGCTTCTGAATGTCCTAGAGAGATCAGGTTTGTTTTAGTGTACTCCAATCAACAGCCCCTACAACCACAAAAAGCAATGGAGTCATTAGCACTTATGGTTTTTAAATGGCACCCAGAATTATGTTGCACGAAGCACAATTTCACATCATTCTGGGTTCATTTGTGTGAATACAAGGTCCAATCAGGCTGAAACATTACAGGAAGGTAGAATCTATTGAGTTGTAAGTGATCTGAACGTTTCATGATGATAGCACTTTCCTAAGGGGTCAAACGATGTCCCAAAGGTCACCGGATCCGGTGTCAATTTAAAGAAGTAGTCCAGTTACACATTTGTGGGCTTATAACTTGGCTTCTGAATGTCCTAGAGAGATCAGGTTTGTTTTAATGTACTCCAATCAACAGCCCCTACAACCACAAAAAGGAATGGAGTCATTAGCACTTATGGTTTTTAAATGGCACCCAGAATTATGTTGCACGAAGCACAATTTCACATCATTCTGGGTCCATTTGTGTGAAAACAAGGTCCAATCAGGCTGAAACGTTACAAGAAGGTAGAATCTATTGAGTTGTAAGTGATCTGAACGTTTCATGATGATCGCACATTCCTATAGGGGGTCAAACCATGTCCCAAAGGTCAGCGGGCCTGGTGTCAATTTAAAGAAGTATTCCAGTTACACATTTGTGGGCTTATAACTTGGCTTCTGAATATCCTAGAGAGGTCAGGTTTGTTTTAGAGTACTCCAATTAACAGCCCCCATTAACCCAAAAAATGAATGGAGTCATTAGCACTTATGGTTTGTAAATGGCGCCCAGAATTATGTTGCACGAAGCACAATTTCACATCATTCTGGGTTCATTTGTGTGAAAACAAGGTCCAATCAGGCTGAAACGTTACAAGAAGGTAGAATCTATTGAGTTGTAAGTGATCTGAACGTTTCATGATGATCGCACATTCCTATAGGGGGTCAAACCATTTCCCAAAGGTCACCGGGCCTGGTGTCACTTTAAAGAAGTAGTCCAGTTACACATTTGTGGGCTTATAACTTGGCTTCTGAATGTCCTAGAGAGGTCAGGCTTGTTTTAGTGTACTCCAATCAACAGCCCCTACAACCACAAAAAGGAATGGAGTCATTAGCACTTATGGATTGTAAATGGCACCCAGAATTAAGTTGCACGAAGCACAATTTCACATCATTCTGGGTCCATTTGTGTGAAAACAAGGTCCAATCAGGCTGAAACGTTACAAGAAGGTAGAATCAATTGAGTTGTAAGTGATCTGAACGTTTCATGATGATCGCACATTCTTATAGGGGGTAAAACCATGTCCCAAAGGTCACCGGGCCTGGTGTCACATTAAAGAAGTAGTCCAGTTACACCTTTGTGGGCTTATAACTTGGCTTCTGAATATCCTAGAGATGTCAGGTTTGTTTTAGAGTACTCTATTTAACAGCCCCCATTACCTCAAAAAGGAATGGAGTCATTAGCACTTATGGTTTTTAAATGGCACCCAGAATTATGTTGCATGAAGCACAATTTCACATCATTCTGGGTTCATTTGTGGAAAACAAGGTCCAATCAGGCTGAAACGTTACAGGAAGGTAGAATCTATTGAGTTGTAAGTGATCTGAACGTTTCATGATGATAGCACTTTCCTAAGGGGGTCAAACCATGTCCCAAAGGTCACCGGATCTGGTGTCAATTTAAAGAAGTAGTCCAGTTACACACTTGTGGGCTTATAACTTGGCTTCTGAATGTCCTAGAGAGATCAGGTTTGTTTTAGTGTACTCCAATCAACAGCCCCTACAACCACAAAAAGGAATGGAGTCATTAGCACCTATGGTTTTAAATGGCACCCAGAATTATGTTTTACGAAGCACAATTTCACATCATTCTGGGTCCATTTGTGTGAAAACAAGGTCCAATCAGGCTGAAACGTTACAAGAATGTAGAATCTATTGAGTTGTAATTGATCTGAACGTTTCATGATGATAGCACTTTCCTAAGGGGGTCAAACCATGTCCCAAAGGTCACCGGATCTGGTGTCAATTTAAAGCAGTAGTCCAGTTACACATTTGTGGGCTTATAACTTGGCTTCTGAATGTCCTAGAGAGATCAGGTTTGTTTTAGTGTACTCCAATCAACAGCCCCTACAACCACAAAAAGGAATGGAGTCATTAGCGCTTATGTTTTGTAAATGGCACCCAGAATTATGTTGCATGAAGCACAATTTCACATCATTCTGGGTCCATTTGTGTGAAAACAAGGTCCAATCAGGCTGAAACGTTACAAGAAGGTAGAATCTATTGAGTTGTAAGTGATCTGAACGTTTCATGATGATCGCACATTCCTATAGGGGGTCAAACCATGTCCCAAAGGTCACCGGGCCTGGTGTCACTTTAAAGAAGTAGTCCAGTTACACCTTTGTGGGCTTATAACTTGGCTTCTGAATATCCTAGAGAGGTCAGGTTTGTTTTAGAGTACTCCAATTAACAGCCCCCATTACCACAAAAAGGAATGGAGTCATTAGCACTTATGGTTTGTAAATGGCACCCAGAATTATGTTGCACGAAGCACAATTTCACATCATTCTGGGTCCATTTGTGTGAAAACAAGGTCCAATCAGGCTGAAACGTTACAAGAATGTAGAATCTATTGAGTTGTAAGTGATCTGAACGTTTCATGATGATAGCACATCCTAAGGGGGTCAAACCATGTCCCAAAGGTCACCGGATCTGGTGTCAATTTAAAGAAGTAGTCCAGTTACACATTTGTGGGCTTATAACTTGGCTTCTGAATGTCCTAGAGAGATCAGGTTTGTTTTAGTGTACTCCAATCAACAGCCCCTACAACCACAAAAAGGAATGGAGTCATTAGCACTTAAGGTTTGTAAATGGCACCCAGAATTATGTTGCACGAAGCACAATTTCACATCATTCTAGGTCCATTTGTGTGAAAACAAGGACCAATCAGGCTGAAACTTTACAGGAAGGTAGAATCTATTGAGTTGTAAGTGATCTGAACGTTTCATGATGATAGCACTTTCCTAAGGGGGTCAAACCATGTCCCAAAGGTCACCTGATCTGGTGTCAATTTAAAGAAGTAGTCCAGTTACACCTTTGTGGGCTTATAACTTGGCTTCTGGATGTCCTAGAGAGGTCAGGTTTGTTTTATTGTATTCCAATCAACAGCCCCTACAACCACAAAAAAGAATGGAGTCATTAGCACTTATGGGTTGTAAATGGCACCCAGAATTATGTTGCACGAAGCACAATTTCACATCATTCTGGGTCCATTTGTGTGAAATCAAGGTCCAATCAGGCTGAAACGTTACAAGAAGGTAGAATCAATTGAGTTGTAAGTGATCTGAACATTTCACGATGATCGCACATTCCCATAGGGGGTCAAACCATGTCCCAAAGGTCACCGGGCCTGGTGTCACTTTAAAGAAGTAGTCCAGTTACACCTTTGTGGGCTTATAACTTGGCTTCTGAATGTCCTAGAGAGGTCAGGCTTGTTTTAGTGTACTCCAATCAACAGCCCCTACAACCACAAAAAGGAATGGAGTCATTAGCACTTATGGATTGTAAATGGCACCCAGAATTAAGTTGCACGAAGTACAATTTCACATCATTCTGGGTCCATTTGTGTGAAAACAAGGTCCAGTCAGGCTGAAACGTTACAAGAAGGTAGAATCTATTGAGTTGTAAGTGAGCTGAACGTTTCATGATGATCGCACATTCCTATAGGGGGTCAAACCTTGTCCCAAAGGTCACCGGGCCTGGTGTCACTTTAAAGAAGTAGTCCAGTTACACCTTTGTGGGCTTATAACTTGGCTTCTGAATATCCTAGATAGGTCAGGTTTGTTTTAGAGTACTCCAATTAACAGCCCCCATTACCACAAAAAGGAATGGAGTCATTAGCACTTATGGTTTGTAAATGGCACCCAGAATTATGTTGCACGAAGCACAATTTCACATCATTCTGGGTCCATTTGTGTGAAAACAAGGTCCAATCAGGCTGAAACGTTACAAGAATGTAGAATCTATTGAGTTGTAATTGATCTGAACGTTTCATGATGATAGCACTTTCCTAAGGGGGTCAAACCATGTCCCAAAGGTCACCGGATCTGGTGTCAATTTAAAGAAGTAGTCCAGTTACACATTTGTGGGCTTATAACTTGGCTTCTGAATGTCCTAGAGAGATCAGGTTTGTTTTAGTGTACTCCAATCAACAGCCCCTACAACCACAAAAAGGAATGGAGTCATTAGCGCTTATGTTTTGTAAATGGCACCCAGAATTATGTTGCATGAAGCACAATTTCACATCATTCTGGGTCCATTTGTGTGAAAACAAGGTCCAATCAGGCTGAAACGTTACAAGAAGGTAGAATCTATTGAGTTGTAAGTGATCTGAACGTTTCATGATGATCGCACATTCCTATAGGGGGTCAAACCATGTCCCAAAGGTCACCGGGCCTGGTGTCACTTTAAAGAAGTAGTCCAGTTACACCTTTGTGGGCTTATAACTTGGCTTCTGAGTATCCTAGAGAGGTCAGGTTTGTTTTAGAGTACTCCAATTAACAGCCCCCATTAACCCAAAAAGGAATGGAGTCATTAGCACTTATGGTTTGTAAATGGCACCCAGAATTATGTTGCACGAAGCACAATTTCACATCATTCTAGGTCCATTTGTGTGAAAACAAGGTCCAATCAGGCTGAAACGTTACAAGAAGGTAGAATAAATTGAGTTGTAAGTGATCTGAACGTTTCACAATGATCACACATTCCCATAGGGGGTCAAACCATGTCCCAAAGGTCACCGGGCCTGGTGTCACTTTAAAGAAGTAGTCCAGTTACACCTTTGTGGGCTTATAACTTGGCTTCTGAATGTCCTAGAGAGGTCAGGCTTGTTTTAGTGTACTCCAATCAACAGCCCCTACAACCACAAAAAGGAATGGAGTCATTAGCACTTATGGATTGTAAATGGCACCCAGAATTAAGTTGCACGAAGTACAATTTCACATCATTCTGGGTCCATTTGTGTGAAAACAAGGTCCAGTCAGGCTGAAACGTTACAAGAAGGTAGAATCTATTGAGTTGTAAGTGAGCTGAACGTTTCATGATGATCGCACATTCCTATAGGGGGTCAAACCTTGTCCCAAAGGTCACCGGGCCTGGTGTCACTTTAAAGAAGTAGTCCAGTTACACCTTTGTGGGCTTATAACTTGGCTTCTGAATATCCTAGAGAGGTCAGGTTTGTTTTAGAGTACTCCAATTAACATCCCCCATTACCACAAAAAGGAATGGAGTCATTAGCACTTATGGTTTGTAAATGGCACCCAGAATTATGTTGCACGAAGCACAATTTCACATCATTCTGGGTCCATTTGTGTGAAAACAAGGTCCAATCAGGCTGAAACGTTACAAGAAGGTAGAATCTATTGAGTTGTAAGTGATCTGAACGTTTCATGATGATCGCACATTCCTATAGGGGGTAAAACCATGTCCCAAAGGTCACCGGGCCTGGTGTCACTTAAAAGAAGTAGTCCAGTTACACATTTGTGGGCTTATAACTTGGCTTCTGAATGTCCTAGAGAGGTCAGGTTTGTTTTAGAGTACTCCAATTAACAGCCCCTCTTACCTCAAAAAGGAATGGAGTCATTAGCCCTTATGGTTTTTAAATGGCACCCAGAATTATGTTGCACGAAGCACAATTTCACATCATTCTGGGTTCATTTGTGTGAAAACAAGGTCCAAAGGGGCTGAAACGTTACAGGAAGGTAGAATCTGTTGAGTTGTAAGTGATCTGAACGTTTCATGATGATAGCACTTTCCTAAGGGGGACAAACCATGTCCCAAAGGTCACCGGATCTGGTGTCAATTTAAAGAAGTAGTCCAGTTACACCTTTGTGCACTTATAACTTGGCTTCTGAATGTCCTAGAGAGGTCAGGTTTGTTTTAGTGTACTCCAATCATCAACAGCCCCGATAACAACAAAAAGGAATGGAGTCATTAGCACTTATGGTTTGTAAATGGCACCCAGAATTATGTTGCACAAAGCACAATTTCACATCATTCTGGGTCCATTTGTGTGAAAACAAGGTCCACTCAGGCTGAAACGTTACAAGAAGGTAGAATCTATTGAGTTGTAAGTGATCTGAATGTTTCATGATGATCGCACATTCCTATAGGGGGTCAAACCATGTGCCAAAGGTCACCGGGCCTGGTGTCACTTTAAAGAAGTAGTCCAGTTACACATTTGTGGGCTTATAACTTGGCTTCTGAATGTCCTAGAGAGGTCAGGTTTGTTTTAGAGTACTCCAATTAACAGCCCCTCTTACCTCAAAAAGGAATGGAGTCATTAGCCCTTATGGTTTTTAAATGGCACCCAGAATTATGTTGCACGAAGCACAATTTCACATCATTCTGGGTTCATTTGTGTGAAAACAAGGTCCAAAGGGGCTGAAACATTACAGGAAGGTAGAATCTATTGAGTGGTAAGTTATCTGAACGTTTCATGATGATAGCACTTTCCTAAGGGGGTCAAACCATGTCCCAAAGGTCACCGGATCTGGTGTCAATTTAAAGAAGTAGTCCAGTTACACATTTGTGGGCTTATAACTTGGCTTCTGAATGTCCTAGAGAGATCAGGTTTGTTTTAGTGTACTCCAATCAACAGCCCCTACAACCACAAAAAGGAATGGAGTCATTAGCACTCATGGTTTTTAAATGGCACCCAGAATTATGTTGCACGAAGCACAATTTCACATCATTCTGGGTTCATTTGTGTGAAAACAAGGTCCAATCAGGCTGAAACGTTACAAGAAGGTAGAATCTATTGAGTTGTAAGTGATCTGAACATTTCATGATGATCGCACATTCCTATAGGGGGACAAACCATGTCCCAAAGGTCACCGGGCCTGGTGTCACTTTAAAGAAGTAGTCCAGTTACACATTTGTGGGCTTATAACTTGGCTTCTGAATGTCCTAGAGAGATCAGGTTTGTTTTAGTGTACTCCAATCAACAGCCCCTACAACCACAAAAATGAATGGAGTCATTAGCACTTATGGTTTGGAAATGGCACCCAGAATTATGTTGCACGAAGCACAATTTCACATCATTCTGGGTCCATTTGTGTGAAAACAAGGTCCAATCAGGCTGAAACCTTACAAGAAGGTAGAATCAATTGAGTTGTAAGTGATCTGAACGTCTCATGATGATCGCACATTCTTATAGGGGGTAAAACCATGTCCCAAAGGTCACCGGGCCTGGTGTCACATTAAAGACGTAGTCCAGTTACACCTTTGTGGGCTTATAACTTGGCTTCTGAATATCCTAGAGATGTCAGGTTTGTTTTAGAGTACTCCAATTAACAGCCCCCATTACCTCAAAAAGGAATGGAGTCATTAGCACTTATGGGTTTTAAATGGCACCCAGAATTAAGTTGCATGAAGCACAATTTCACATCATTCTGGGTTCATTTGTGGAAAACAAGGTCCAATCAGGCTGAAACGTTACAGGAAGGTAGAATCTATTGAGTTGTAAGTGATCTGAACGTTTCATGATGATAGCACTTTCCTAAGGGGGTCAAACCATGTCCCAAAGGTCACCGGATCTGGTGTCAATTTAAAGAAGTAGTCCAGTTACACATTTGTGGGCTTATAACTTGGCTTCTGAATGTCCTAGAGAGATCAGGTTTGTTTTAGTGTACTCCAATCAACAGCCCCTACAACCACAAAAAGGAATGGAGTCATTAGAACATATGGTTTGTAAATGGCACCCAGAATTATGTTGCACGAAGCACAATTTCACATCATTCTGGGTCCATTTGTGTGAAAACAAGGTCCAATTAGGCTGAAACGTTACAAGAAGGTAGAATCTATTGAGTTGTAAGTGATCTGAATGTTTCATGATCATCGCACATTCCTATATGGGATCAAACCATGTCCCAAAGGTCACCGGATCTGGTGTCAATTTAAAGAAGTAGTCCAGTTACACATTTGTGGGCTTATACCTTGGCTTCTGAATGTCCTAGAGAGATCAGGTTTGTTTTAGTGTACTCCAATAGACAGCCCCTACAATCACAAAAAGGAATTGAGTCATTAGCACTTATGGTTTGTAAATTGCACCCAGAATTATGTTGCACGAAGCACAATTTCACATCATTCTGGGTCCATTTGTGTGAAAACAAGGTCCAATCAGGCTGAAACGTTACAAGAAGGTAGAATCTATTGAGTTTTAAGTGATCTGAACGTTTCATGATGATCGCACATTCCTATAGGGGTTCAAACCATGTCCCAAAGGTCACCGGGCCTGGTGTCACTTTAAAGAAGTAGTCCAGTTACACCTTTGTGGGCTTATAACCTGGCTTCTGAATATCCTAGAGAGGTCAGGTTTGTTTTAGAGTACTCCAATTAACAGCCCCCATTACCACAAAAAGGAATGGAGTCATTAGCACTTATGGTTTTTAAATGGCACCCAGAATTATGTTGCACAAAGCACAATTTCACATCATTCTGGGTTCATTTGTGTGAAAACAAGGTCCAATCAGGCTGAAACGTTACAGGAAGGTAGAATCTATTGAGTTGTAAGTGATCTGAACGTTTCATGATGATAGCACTTTCCTAAGGGGGTCAAACCATATCCCAAAGGTCACCAGATCTGGTGTCAATTTAAAGAAGTAGTCCAGTTACACATTTGTGGGCTTATAACTTGGCTTCTGAATGTCCTAGAGAGATCAGGTTTGTTTTAGTGTACTCCAATCAACAGCCCCTACAATCACAAAAAGGAATGGAGTCATTAGCACTTATGGTTTTCAAATGGCACCCAGAATTATGTTGCACAAAGCACAATTTCACATCATTCTGGGTTCATTTGTGTGAAAACAAGGTCCAATCAGGCTGAAATGTTACAAGAAGGTAGAATCTATTGAGTTGTAATTGATCTGAACATTTCATGATGATCGCACATTCCTATAGGGCGTGAAACCATGTCCCAAAGGTCACCGGGCCTGGTGTCACATTAAAGAAGTAGTCCAGTTACACATTTGTGGGCTTATAACTTGGCTTCTGAATGTCCTAGAGAGGTCAGGTTTGTTTTAGAGTACTCCAATTAACAGCCCCTCTTACCTCAAAAAGGAATGGAGTCATTAGCCCTTATGGTTTTTAAATGGCACCCAGAATTATGTTGCACGAAGCACAATTTCACATCATTCTGGGTTCATTTGTGTGAAAACAAGGTCCAAAGGGGCTGAAACATTACAGGAAGGTAGAATCTATTGAGTGGTAAGTGATCTGAACGTTTCATGATGATAGCACTTTCCTAAGGGGGTCAAACCATGTCCCAAAGGTCACCGGATCTGGTGTCAATTTAAAGAAGTAGTCCAGTTACACATTTGTGGGCTTATAACTTGGCTTCTGAATGTCCTAGAGAGATCAGGTTTGTTTTAGTGTACTCCAATCAACAGCCCCTACAACCACAAAAAGGAATGGAGTCATTAGCACTCATGGTTTTTAAATGGCACCCAGAATTATGTTGCACGAAGCACAATTTCACATCATTCTGGGTTCATTTGTGTGAAAACAAGGTCCAATCAGGCTGAAACGTTACAAGAAGGTAGAATCTATTGAGTTGTAAGTGATCTGAACGTTTCATGATGATCGCACATTCCTATAGGGGGACAAACCATGTCCCAAAGGTTACCGGGCCTGGTGTCACTTTAAAGAAGTAGTCCAGTTACACATTTGTGGGCTTTTAACTTGGCTTCTGAATGTCCTAGAGAGATCAGGTTTGTTTTAGTGTACTCCAATCAACCGCCCCTACAACCACAAAAATGAATGGAGTCATTAGCACTTATGGTTTGGAAATGGCACCCAGAATTATGTTGCACGAAGCACAATTTCACATCATTCTGGGTCCATTTGTGTGAAAACAAGGTCCAATCAGGCTGAAACCTTACAAGAAGGTAGAATCAATTGAGTTGTAAGTGATCTGAACGTTTCATGATGATCGCACATTCTTATAGGGGGTAACACCGTGTCCCAAAGGTCACCGGGCCTGGTGTCACATTAAAGAAGTAGTCCAGTTACACCTTTGTGGGCTTATAACTTGGCTTCTGAATATCCTAGAGATGTCAGGTTTGTTTTAGAGTACTCCAATTAACAGCCCCCATTACCTCAAAAAGGAATGGAGTCATTAGCAATTATGGTTTTTAAATGGCACCCAGAATTAAGTTGCATGAAGCACAATTTCACATCATTCTGGGTTCATTTGTGGAAAACAAGGTCCAATCAGGCTGAAACGTTACAGGAAGGTAGAATCTATTGAGTTGTAAGTGATCTGAACGTTTCATGATGATAGCACTTTCCTAAGGGGGTCAAACCATGTCCAAAAGGTCACCGGATCTGGTGTCAATTTAAAGAAGTAGTCCAGTTACACATTTGTGGGCTTATAACTTGGCTTCTGAATGTCCTAGAGAGATCAGGTTTGTTTTAGTGTACTCCAATCAACAGCCCCTACAACCACAAAAATGAATGGAGTCATTAGAACCTATGGTTTGTAAATGGCACCCAGAATTATGTTGCACGAAGCACAATTTCACATCATTCTGGGTCCATTTGTGTGAAAACAAGGTCCAATCAGGCTGAAACGTTACAAGAATGTAGAATCTATTGAGTTGTAATTGATCTGAACGTGTCATGATGATAGCACTTTCCTAAGGGGGTCAAACCATGTCCCAAAGGTCACCGGATCTGGTGTCAATTTAAAGAAGTAGTCCAGTTACACATTTGTGGGCTTATAACTTGGCTTCTGAATGTCCTAGAGAGATCAGGTTTGTTTTAGTGTACTCCAATCAACAGCCCCTACAACCACAAAAAGGAAAGGAGTCATTAGCACTTATGGTTTGTAAATGGCACCCAGAATTATGTTGCACGAAGCACAATTTCACATCATTCTGGGTTCATTTGTGTGAAAACAAGGTCCAATCAGGCTGAAACGTTACAAGAAGGTAGAATCTATTGAGTTGTAAGTGATCTGAACATTTCATGATGATCGCACATTCCTATAGGGGGACAAACCATGTCCCAAAGGTCACCGGGCCTGGTGTCACTTTAAAGAAGTAGTCCAGTTACACATTTGTGGGCTTATAACTTGGCTTCTGAATGTCCTAGAGAGATCAGGTTTGTTTTAGTGTACTCCAATCAACAGCCCCTACAACCACAAAAATGAATGGAGTCATTAGCACTTATGGTTTGGAAATGGCACCCAGAATTATGTTGCACGAAGCACAATTTCACATCATTCTGGGTCCATTTGCGTGAAAACAAGGTCCAATCAGGCTGAAACCTTACAAGAAGGTAGAATCAATTGAGTTGTAAGTTATCTGAACGTCTCATGATGATCGCACATTCTTATAGGGGGTAAAACCATGTCCCAAAGGTCACCGGGCCTGGTGTCACATTAAAGACGTAGTCCAGTTACACCTTTGTGGGCTTATAACTTGGCTTCTGAATATCCTAGAGATGTCAGGTTTGTTTTAGAGTACTCCAATTAACAGCCCCCATTACCTCAAAAAGGAATGGAGTCATTAGCACTTATGGGTTTTAAATGGCACCCAGAATTAAGTTGCATGAAGCACAATTTCACATCATTCTGGGTTCATTTGTGGAAAACAAGGTCCAATCAGGCTGAAACGTTACAGGAAGGTAGAATCTATTGAGTTGTAAGTGATCTGAACGTTTCATGATGATAGCACTTTCCTAAGGGGGTCAAACCATGTCCCAAAGGTCACCGGATCTGGTGTCAATTTAAAGAAGTAGTCCAGTTACACATTTGTGGGCTTATAACTTGGCTTCTGAATGTCCTAGAGAGATCAGGTTTGTTTTAGTGTACTCCAATCAACAGCCCCTACAACCACAAAAAGGAATGGAGTCATTAGAACATATGGTTTGTAAATGGCACCCAGAATTATGTTGCACGAAGCACAATTTCACATCATTCGGGGTCCATTTGTGTGAAAACAAGGTCCAATTAGGCTGAAACGTTACAAGAAGGTAGAATCTATTGAGTTGTAAGTGATCTGAATGTTTCATGATCATCGCACATTCCTATATGGGATCAAACCATGTCCCAAAGGTCACCGGATCTGGTGTCAATTTAAAGAAGTAGTCCAGTTACACATTTGTGGGCTTATACCTTGGCTTCTGAATGTCCTAGAGAGATCAGGTTTGTTTTAGTGTACTCCAATAGACAGCCCCTACAATCACAAAAAGGAATTGAGTCATTAGCACTTATGGTTTGTAAATTGCACCCAGAATTATGTTGCACGAAGCACAATTTCACATCATTCTGGGTCCATTTGTGTGAAAACAAGGTCCAATCAGGCTGAAACGTTACAAGAAGGTAGAATCTATTGAGTTTTAAGTGATCTGAACGTTTCATGATGATCGCACATTCCTATAGGGGTTCAAACCATGTCCCAAAGGTCACCGGGCCTGGTGTCACTTTAAAGAAGTAGTCCAGTTACACCTTTGTGGGCTTATAACTTGGCTTCTGAATATCCTAGAGAGGTCAGGTTTGTTTTAGAGTACTCCAATTAACAGCCCCCATTACCACAAAAAGGAATGGAGTCATTAGCACTTATGGTTTTTAAATGGCACCCAGAATTATGTTGCACAAAGCACAATTTCACATCATTCTGGGTTCATTTGTGTGAAAACAAGGTCCAATCAGGCTGAAACGTTACAGGAAGGTAGAATCTATTGAGTTGTAAGTGATCTGAACGTTTCATGATGATAGCACTTTCCTAAGGGGGTCAAACCATATCCCAAAGGTCACCAGATCTGGTGTCAATTTAAAGAAGTAGTCAAGTTACACATTTGTGGGCTTATAACTTGGCTTCTGAATGTCCTAGAGAGATCAGGTTTGTTTTAGTGTACTCCAATCAACAGCCCCTACAATCACAAAAAGGAATGGAGTCATTAGCACTTATGGTTTTCAAATGGCACCCAGAATTATGTTGCACAAAGCACAATTTCACATCATTCTGGGTTCATTTGTGTGAAAACAAGGTCCAATCAGGCTGAAATGTTACAAGAAGGTAGAATCTATTGAGTTGTAATTGATCTGAACATTTCATGATGATCGCACATTCCTATAGGGCGTGAAACCATGTCCCAAAGGTCACCGGGCCTGGTGTCACATTAAAGAAGTAGTCCAGTTACACATTTGTGGGCTTATAACTTGGCTTCTGAATGTCCTAGAGAGGTCAGGTTTGTTTTAGAGTACTCCAATTAACAGCCCCTCTTACCTCAAAAAGGAATGGAGTCATTAGCCCTTATGGTTTTTAAATGGCACCCAGAATTATGTTGCACGAAGCACAATTTCACATCATTCTGGGTTCATTTGTGTGAAAACAAGGTCCAAAGGGGCTGAAACATTACAGGAAGGTAGAATCTATTGAGTGGTAAGTGATCTGAACGTTTCATGATGATAGCACTTTCCTAAGGGGGTCAAACCATGTCCCAAAGGTCACCGGATCTGGTGTCAATTTAAAGAAGTAGTCCAGTTACACATTTGTGGGCTTATAACTTGGCTTCTGAATGTCCTAGAGAGATCAGGTTTGTTTTAGTGTACTCCAATCAACAGCCCCTACAACCACAAAAAGGAATGGAGTCATTAGCACTCATGGTTTTTAAATGGCACCCAGAATTATGTTGCACGAAGCACAATTTCACATCATTCTGGGTTCATTTGTGTGAAAACAAGGTCCAATCAGGCTGAAACGTTACAAGAAGGTAGAATCTATTGAGTTGTAAGTGATCTGAACGTTTCATGATGATCGCACATTCCTATGGGGGACAAACCATGTCCCAAAGGTTACCGGGCCTGGTGTCACTTTAAAGAAGTAGTCCAGTTACACATTTGTGGGCTTTTAACTTGGCTTCTGAATGTCCTAGAGAGATCAGGTTTGTTTTAGTGTACTCCAATCAACCGCCCCTACAACCACAAAAATGAATGGAGTCATTAGCACTTATGGTTTGGAAATGGCACCCAGAATTATGTTGCACGAAGCACAATTTCACATCATTCTGGGTCCATTTGTGTGAAAACAAGGTCCAATCAGGCTGAAACCTTACAAGAAGGTAGAATCAATTGAGTTGTAAGTGATCTGAACGTTTCATGATGATCGCACATTCTTATAGGGGGTAACACCGTGTCCCAAAGGTCACCGGGCCTGGTGTCACATTAAAGAAGTAGTCCAGTTACACCTTTGTGGGCTTATAACTTGGCTTCTGAATATCCTAGAGATGTCAGGTTTGTTTTAGAGTACTCCAATTAACAGCCCCCATTACCTCAAAAAGGAATGGAGTCATTAGCTATTATGGTTTTTAAATGGCACCCAGAATTAAGTTGCATGAAGCACAATTTCACATCATTCTGGGTTCATTTGTGGAAAACAAGGTCCAATCAGGCTGAAACGTTACAGGAAGGTAGAATCTATTGAGTTGTAAGTGATCTGAACGTTTCATGATGATAGCACTTTCCTAAGGGGGTCAAACCATGTCCAAAAGGTCACCGGATCTGGTGTCAATTTAAAGAAGTAGTCCAGTTACACATTTGTGGGCTTATAACTTGGCTTCTGAATGTCCTAGAGAGATCAGGTTTGTTTTAGTGTACTCCAATCAACAGCCCCTACAACCACAAAAATGAATGGAGTCATTAGAACCTATGGTTTGTAAATGGCACCCAGAATTATGTTGCACGAAGCACAATTTCACATCATTCTGGGTCCATTTGTGTGAAAACAAGGTCCAATCAGGCTGAAACGTTACAAGAATGTAGAATCTATTGAGTTGTAATTGATCTGAACGTGTCATGATGATAGCACTTTCCTAAGGGGGTCAAACCATGTTCCAAAGGTCACCGGATCTGGTGTCAATTTAAAGAAGTAGTCCAGTTACACATTTGTGGGCTTATAACTTGGCTTCTGAATGTCCTAGAGAGATCAGGTTTGTTTTAGTGTACTCCAATCAACAGCCCCTACAACCACAAAAAGGAAAGGAGTCATTAGCACTTATGGTTTGTAAATGGCACCCAGAATTATGTTGCATGAAGCACAATTTCACATCATTCTGGGTCCATTTGTGTGAAAACAAGGTCCAATCAGGCTGAAATGTTACAAGAAGATAGAATCTATTGAGTTGTAAGTGATCTGAACGTTTCATGATGATCGCACATTCCTATAGGGGGTCAAACCATGTCCCAAAGGTCACCGGGCCTGGTGTCACTTTAAAGAAGTATTCCAGTTACACTTTTGTGGGCTTATAACTTGGCTTCTGAATATCCTAGAGAGGTCAGGTTTGTTTTAGAGTTATCCAATTAACAGCCCCCATTAACCCAAAAAGGAATGGAGTCATTAGCACTTATGGTTTTTAAAGGCACCCAGAATTATGTTGCACGAAGCACAATTTCACATGATTCTGGGTTCATTTGTGTGAAAACAAGGTCCAAAGGGGCTGAAACGTTACAGGAAGGTAGAATCTATTGAGTTGTAAGTGATCTGAACGTTTCATGATGATAGAACTTTCCTAAGGGGGACAAACCATGTCCCAAAGGTCACCGGATCTGGTGTTGTTTTAAAGAAGTAGTCCAGTTACACATTTGTGGGCTTATAACTTGGCTTCTGAATGTCCTAGAGGGATCAGGTTTGTTTTAGTGTACTCCAATCAACAGCCCCTACAACCACAAAAATGAATGGAGTCATTAGCACCTATGGTTTGTAAATGGCACCCAGAATTATGTTGCACGAAGCACAATTTCACATCATTCCTGGTCCATTTGTGTGAAAACAAGGTCCAATCAGGCTGAAACATTACAAGAAGGTAGAATTAATTGAGTTGTAAGTGATCTGAACGTTTCATGATGATAGCACTTTCCTAAGGGGGTCAAACCATGTCCCAAAGGTCACCGGGCCTGGTGTCACTTTAAAGAAGTAGTCCAGTTACACATTTGTGGGCTTATCACTTGGCTTCTGAATATCCTAGAGAGGTCAGGTTTGTTTTAGAGTACTCCAATTAACAGCCCCCATTACCCCAAAAAGGAATGGAGTCATTAGCACTTATGGTTTTTAAATGGCACCCAGAATTATGTTGCACGAAGCACAATTTCACATCATTCTGGGTCCATTTGTGTGAAAACAAGGTCCAATCAGGCTGAAACTTTACAAGAAGGTAGAATCTATTGAGTTGTAAGTGATCTGAAGTCATTAGCACTTATGGTTTGTAAATGGCACCCAGAATTATGTTGCACGAAGCACAATTTCACATCATTCTGGGTCCATTTGTGTGAAAACAAGGTCCAATCTGGCTGAAACGTTACAAGAAGGTAGAATCTATTGAGTTGTAAGTGATCTGAATGTTTCATGATCATCGCACATTCCTATATGGGGTCAAACCATGTCCCAAAGGTCACCGGATCTGGTGTCATTTTAAAGAAGTAGCCCAGTTACACATTTGTGGGCTTATAACTTGGCTTCTGAATGTCCTAGAGAGATCAGGTTTGTTTTAGTGTACTCCAATCAACAGCCCCTACAACCACAAAAAGGAATGGAGTCATTAGCACTCATGGTTTTTAAATGGCACCCAGAATTATGTTGCACGAAGCACAATTTCACATCATTCTGGGTTCATTTGTGTGAAAACAAGGTCCAATCAGGCTGAAACGTTACAAGAAGGTAGAATCTATTGAGTTGTAAGTGATCTGAACGTTTCATGATGATCGCACATTCCTATAGGGGGACAAACCATGTCCCAAAGGTTACCGGGCCTGGTGTCACTTTAAAGAAGTAGTCCAGTTTCACATTTGTGGGCTTATAACTTGGCTTCTGAATGTCCTAGAGAGATCAGGTTTGTTTTAGTGTACTCCAATCAACAGCCCCTACAACCACAAAAATGAATGGAGTCATTAGCACTTATGGTTTGGAAATGGCACCCAGAATTATGTTGCACGAAGCACAATTTCACATCATTCTGGGTCCATTTGTGTGAAAACAAGGTCCAATCAGGCTGAAACCTTACAAGAAGGTAGAATCAATTGAGTTGTAAGTGATCTGAACGTTTCATGATGATCGTACATTCTTATAGGGGGTAAAACCATGTCCCAAAGGTCACCGGGCCTGGTGTCACATTAAAGAAGTAGTCCAGTTACACCTTTGTGGGCTTATAACTTGGCTTCTGAATATCCTAGAGATGTCAGGTTTGTTTTAGAGTACTCCAATTAACAGCCCCCATTACCTCAAAAAGGAATGGAGTCATTAGCAATTATGGTTTTTAAATGGCACCCAGAATTAAGTTGCATGAAGCACAATTTCACATCATTCTGGGTTCATTTGTGGAAAACAAGGTCCAATCAGGCTGAAACGTTACAGGAAGGTAGAATCTATTGAGTTGTAAGTGATCTGAACGTTTCATGATGATAGCACTTTCCTAAGGGGGTCAAACCATGTCCCAAAGGTCACCGGATCTGGTGTCAATTTAAAGAAGTAGTCCAGTTACACATTTGTGGGCTTATAACTTGGCTTCTGAATGTCCTAGAGAGATCAGGTTTGTTTTAGTGTACTCCAATCAACAGCCCCTACAACCACAAAAAGGAATGGAGTCATTAGAACCTATGGTTTGTAAATGGCACCCAGAATTATGTTGCACGAAGCACAATTTCACATCATTCTGGGTCCATTTGTGTGAAAACAAGGTCCAATCAGGCTGAAACGTTACAAGAATGTAGAATCTATTGAGTTGTAATTGATCTGAACGTGTCATGATGATAGCACTTTCCTAAGGGGGTCAAACCATGTCCCAAAGGTCACCGGATCTGGTGTCAATTTAAAGAAGTAGTCCAGTTACACATTTGTGGGCTTATAACTTGGCTTCTGAATGTCCTAGAGAGATCAGGTTTGTTTTAGTGTACTCCAATCAACAGCCCCTAGAACCACAAAAAGGAAAGGAGTCATTAGCACTTATGGTTTGTAAATGGCACCCAGAATTATGTTGCATGAAGCACAATTTCACATCATTCTGGGTCCATTTGTGTGAAAACAAGGTCCAATCAGGCTGAAATGTTACAAGAAGATAGAATCTATTGAGTTGTAAGTGATCTGAACGTTTCATGATGATCGCACATTCCTATAGGGGGTCAAACCATGTCCCAAAGGTCACCGGGCCTGGTGTCACTTTAAAGAAGTATTCCAGTTACACTTTTGTGGGCTTATAACTTGGCTTCTGAATATCCTAGAGAGGTCAGGTTTGTTTTAGAGTAATCCAATTAACAGCCCCCATTAACCCAAAAAGGAATGGAGTCATTAGCACTTATGGTTTTTAAAGGCACCCAGAATTATGTTGCACGAAGCACAATTTCACATGATTCTGGGTTCATTTGTGTGAAAACAAGGTCCAAAGGGGCTGAAACGTTACAGGAAGGTAGAATCTATTGAGTTGTAAGTGATCTGAACGTTTCATGATGATAGAACTTTCCTAAGGGGGACAAACCATGTCCCAAAGGTCACCGGATCTGGTGTTGTTTTAAAGAAGTAGTCCAGTTACACATTTGTGGGCTTATAACTTGGCTTCTGAATGTCCTAGAGGGATCAGGTTTGTTTTAGTGTACTCCAATCAACAGCCCCTACAACCACAAAAATGAATGGAGTCATTAGCACCTATGGTTTGTAAATGGCACCCAGAATTATGTTGCACGAAGCACAATTTCACATCATTCCTGGTCCATTTGTGTGAAAACAAGGTCCAATCAGGCTGAAACATTACAAGAAGGTAGAATCAATTGAGTTGTAAGTGATCTGAACGTTTCATGATGATAGCACTTTCCTAAGGGGGTCAAACCATGTCCCAAAGGTCACTGGGCCTGGTGTCACTTTAAAGAAGTAGTCCAGTTACACATTTGTGGGCTTATCACTTGGCTTCTGAATAACCTAGAGAGGTCAGGTTTGTTTTAGAGTACTCCAATTAACAGCCCCCATTACCCCAAAAAGGAATGGAGTCATTAGCACTTATGGTTTTTAAATGGCACCCAGAATTATGTTGCACGAAGCACAATTTCACATCATTCTGGGTCCATTTGTGTGAAAACAAGGTCCAATCAGGCTGAAACTTTACAAGAAGGTAGAATCTATTGAGTTGTAAGTGATCTGAAGTCATTAGCACTTATGGTTTGTAAATGGCACCCAGAATTATGTTGCACGAAGCACAATTTCACATCATTCTGGGTCCATTTGTGTGAAAACAAGGTCCAATCTGGCTGAAACGTTACAAGAAGGTAGAATCTATTGAGTTGTAAGTGATCTGAATGTTTCATGATCATCGCATATTCCTATATGGGGTCAAACCATGTCCCAAAGGTCACCGGATCTGGTGTCAATTTAAAGAAGTAGTCCAGTTACACATTTGTGGGCTTATACCTTGGCTTCTGAATGTCCTAGAGAGATCAGGTTTGTTTTAGTGTACTCCAATAGACAGCCCCTACAACCACAAAAAGGAATGGAGTCATTAGCACTTATGGTTTGTAAATGGCACCCAGAATTATGTTGCACGAAGCACAATTTCACATCATTCTGGGTCCATTTGTGTGAAAACAAGGTCCAATCAGGCTGAATCGTTACAAGAAGGTAGAATCTATTGAGTTTTAAGTGATCTGAACGTTTCATGATGATCGCACATTCCTATAGGGGTTCAAACCATGTCCCAAAGGTCACCGGGCCTGGTGTCACTTTAAATAAGTAGTCCAGTTACACCTTTGTGGGCTTATAACTTGGCTTCTGAATATCCTAAAGAGGTCAGGTTTGTTTTAGAGTACTCCAATTAACAGCCCCCATTACCACAAAAAGGAATGGAGTCATTAGCACTTATGGTTTTTAAATGGCACCCAGAATTATGTTGCACAAAGCACAATTTCACATCATTCTGGGTTCATTTGTGTGAAAACAAGGTCCAATCAGGCTGAAACGTTACAGGAAGGTAGAATCTATTGACTTGTAATTGATCTGAACGTGTCATGATGATAGCACTTTCCTAAGGGGGTCAAACCATGTCCCAAAGGTCACCGGATCTGGTGTCAATTTAAAGAAGTAGTCCAGTTACACATTTGTGGGCTTATAACTTGGCTTCTGAATGTCCTAAAGAGGTCAGGTTTGTTTTAGAGTACTCCAATTAACAGCCCCCATTACCACAAAAAGGAATGGAGTCATTAGCACTTATGGTTTTTAAATGGCACCCAGAATTATGTTGCACAAAGCACAATTTCACATCATTCTGGGTCCATTTGTGTGAAAACAAGGTCCAATTAGGCTGAAACGTTACAAGAAGGTAGAATCTATTGAGTTGTAAGTGATCTGAATGTTTCATGATCATCGCACATTCCTATATGGGGTCAAACCATGTCCCAAAGGTCACCGGATCTGGTGTCAATTTAAAGAAGTAGTCCAGTTACACATTTGTGGGCTTATAACTTGGCTTCTGAATGTCCTAGAGAGATCAGGTTTGTTTTAGTGTACTCCAATAGACAGCCCCTACAATCACAAAAAGGAATGGAGTCATTAGCACTTATGGTTTTTAAATGGCACCCAGAATTATGTTGCACGAAGCACAATTTCACATCATTCTGGGTTCATTTGTGTGAAAACAAGGTCCAATCAGGCTGAAATGTTACAAGAAGGTAGAATCTATTGAGTTGTAATTGAACTGAACATTTCATGATGATCGCACATTCCTATAGGGCGTGAAACCATGTCCCAAAGGTCACCGGGCCTGGTGTCACATTAAAGAAGTAGTCCAGTTACACCTTTGTGGGCTTATAACTTGGCTTCTGAATATCCTAGAGAGGTCAGGTTTGTTTTAGAGTACTCCAATTAACAGCCCCTACAACCACAAAAAGGAATGGAGTCATTAGCACTTATGGTTTGTAAATGGCACCCAGAATTATGTTGCACGAAGCACAATTTCACATCATTCTGGGTCCATTTGTGTGAAAACAAGGTCCAATCAGGCTGAAACGTTACAAGAAGGTAGAATCAATTGAGTTGTAAGTGATCTGAACGTTTCATGATGATCGCACATTCTTATAGGGGGTAAAACCATGTCCCAAAGGTCACCGGGCCTGGTGTCACATTAAAGAAGTAGTCCAGTTACACCTTTGTGGGCTTATAACTTGGCTTCTGAATATCCTAGAGAGGTCAGGATTGTTTTAGAGTACTCCAATTAACAGCCCCCATTACCTCAAAAAGGAATGGAGTCATTAGCACTTATGGTTTTTAAATGGCACCCAGAATTATGTTGCACGAAGCACAATTTCACATCATTCTGGGTTCATTTGTGTGAAAACAAGGTCCAATCAGGCTGAAACGTTACAGGAAGGTAGAATCTATTGAGTTGTAATTGATCTAAACGTTTCATGATGATAGCACTTTCCTAAGGGGGTCAAACCATGTCCCAAAGGTCACCGGATCTATTGTCAATTTAAAGAAGTAGTCCAGTTACACATTTGTGGGCTTATAACTTGGCTTCTGAATGTCCTAGAGAGATCAGGTTTGTTTTAGTGTACTCCAATCAACAGCCCCTACAACCACAAAAATGAATGGAGTCGTTAGCACTTATGGTTTGTAAATGGCACCAAGAATTATGTTGCATGAAGCACAATTTCACATCATTCTGGGTCCATTTGTGTGAAAACAAGGTCCAATCAGGTTGAAACGTTACAAGAAGGTAGAATCTATTGAGTTGTAAGTGATCTGAACGTTTCATGATGATCGCACATACCTATAGGGGGTCAAACCATGTCCCAAAGGTCACCGGTTCTGGTGTCACTTTAAAGAAGTAGTCCAGTTACACCTTTGTGGGCTTATAACTTGGCTTCTGAATATCCTAGAGAGGTCAGGTTTGTTTTAGAGTACTCCAATTAACAGCCCCCATTACCCCAAAAAGGAATGGAGTCATTAGCACTTATGGTTTGTAAATGGCACCCAGAATTATGTTGCACGAAGCACAATTTCACATCATTCTGGGTCCATTTGTGTGAAAACAAGGTCCAATCAGGCTGAAACATTACAAGAAGGTAGAATCTATTGAGTTGTAAGTGATCTGAACGTTTCATGATGATCGTACATTCCTATAGGGGGTCAAACCTTGTCCCAAAGGTCACCGGGCCTGGTGTCACTTTAAAGAAGTAGTCCATTTACACATTTGTGGGCTTATAACTTGGCTTCTGAATATCCTAGAGAGGTCAGGTTTGTTTTAGAGTACTCAAATTAACAGCCCCTATTACCTCAAAAAGGAATGGAGTCATTAGCACTTATGGTTTTTAAATGGCACCAAGAATTATGTTGCACAAAGCACAATTTCACATCATTCTGGGTTCATTTGTGTGAAAACAAGGTCCAATCAGGCTGAAACGTTACAGGAAGGTAGAATCTATTGAGTTGTAAGTGATCTGAACGTTTCAGGATGATAGCACTTTCCTAAGGGGGTCAAACCATGTCCCAAAGGTCACCGGATCTGGTGTCAATTTAAAGAAGTAGCCCAGTTACACATTTGTGGGCTTATAACTTGGCTTCTGAATGTCCTAGAGAGATCAGGTTTGTTTTAGTGTACTCCAATAGGCAGTCCCTACAACCACAAAAAGGAATGGAGTCATTAGCACTTATGGTTTGTAAATGGACCACAGAATTATGTTGCACGAAGTACAATTTCACATCATTCTGGGTCCATTTGTGTGAAAACAAGGTCCAATCAGGCTGAAACGTTACAAGAAGGTAGAATCTATTGAGTTGTAAGTGATCTGAACGTTTCATGATGATCGCACATTCCTATAGGGTGTCAAACCATGTCCCAAAGGTCACCGAGCCTGGTGTCACTTTAAAGAAGTAGTCCAGTTACACCTTTGTGGGCTTATAACTTGGCTTCTGAATTTCCTAAAGAGGTCAGGTTTGTTTTAGAGTACTCCAATTAACAGCCCCCATTTCCCCAAAAAAGGAATGGAGTCATTAGCACTTATGGTTTTTAAATGGCACCTAGAATTATGTTGCACGAAGCACAATTTCACATCATTCTGGGTTCATTTGTGTGAATACAAGGTCCAATCAGGCTGAAATGGTACAGGACGGTAGAATCTATTGAGTTGTAAGTGATCTGAACGTTTCATAATGATAGCACTTTCCTAAGGGGGTCAAACCATGTCCCAAAGGTCACCGGATCGGGTGTCAATTTAAAGAAGTAGTCCAGTTACACATTTGTGGGCTTATAACTTGGCTTCTGAATGTCCTAGAGGGATCAGGTTTGTTTTAGTGTACTCCAATCAACAGCCCCTACAACCACAAAAAGGGAATGGAGTCATTAGCACCTATGATTTGTAAATGGCACCCAGGATTATGTTGCACGAAGCACAATTTCACATCATTCCTGGTCCATTTGTGTGAAAACAAGGTCCAATCAGGCTGAAACGTTACAAGAAGGTAGAATCAATTGAGTTGTAAGTGATCTGAACGTTTCATGATGATCGCACATTCCTATAGGGGGTCAAACCATGTCCCAAAGGTCACCGGGCCTGGTGTCACTTTAAAGAAGTAGTCCAGTTACACCTTTGTGGGCTTATAACTTGGCTTCTGAATGTCCTAGAGAGGTCAGGTTTGTTTTAGTGTACTCCAATCAACAGCCCCTACAACCACAAAAAGGAATGGAGTCATTAGCCCTTATGGTTTTTAAATGGCACCCAGAATTATGTTGCACGAAGCACAATTTCACATCATTCTGGGTTCATTTGTGTGAAAACAAGGTCCAATCAGGCTGAAACGTTACAGGAAGGTAGAATCTATTGAGTTGTAGGTGAACTGAACGTTTCATAATGATAGCACTTTCCTAAGGGGGTCAAACCATGTCCCAAAGGTCACCGGATCGGGTGTCAATTTAAAGAAGTAGTCCAGTTACACATTTGTGGGCTTATAACTTGGCTTCTGAATGTCCTAGAGAGATCAGGTTTGTTTTAGTGTACTCCAATCAACAGCCCCTACAACCACAAAACAGGAATGGAGTCATTAGCACTTATGGTTTTTAAATGGCACCCAGAATTATGTTGCACAAAGCACAATTTCACATCATTCTGGGTTCATTTGTTTGAAAACAAGGTCAAATTAGGCTGAAACGTTACAGGACTGTAGAATCTATTGAGTTGTAAGTGATCTGAACGTTTCTTGATGATAGCACTTTCCTAAGGGGGTCAAACCATGTCCCAAAGGTCACCGGATCTGGTGTCAATTTAAAGAAGTAGCCCAGTTACACATTTGTGGGCTTATAACTTGGCTTCTGAATGTCCTAGAGAGATCACGTTTGTTTTAGTGTACTCCAATAGGCAGCCCCTACAACCACAAAAAGGAATGGAGTCATTAGCACTTATGGTTTGTAAATGGCACCCAGAATTATGTTACACGAAGTACAATTTCACATCATTCTGGGTCCATTTGTGTGAAAACAAGGTCCAATCAGGCTGAAACGTTACAAGAAGGTAGAATCTATTGAGTTGTAAGTGATCTGAACGTTTCATGATGATCGCACATTCCTATAGGGGGTCAAACCTCGTCCCAAAGGTCACCGGGTCTGGTGTCACTTTAAAGAAGTAGTCCATTTACACATTTGTGGGCTTATACCTTGGCTTCTGAATGTCCTAGAGAGATCAGGTTTGTTTTAGTGTACTCCAATAGACAGCCCCTACAACCACAAAAAGGAATGGAGTCATTAGCACTTATGGTTTGTAAATGGCACCCAGAATTATGTTGCACGAAGCACAATTTCACATCATTCTGGGTCCATTTGTGTGAAAACAAGGTCCAATCAGGCTGAATCGTTACAAGAAGGTAGAATCTATTGAGTTTTAAGTGATCTGAACATTTCATGATGATCGCACATTCCTATAGGGGTTCAAACCATGTCCCAAAGGTCACCGGGCCTGGTGTCACTTTAAATAAGTAGTCCAGTTACACCTTTGTGGGCTTATAACTTGGCTTCTGAATATCCTTAAGAGGTCAGGTTTGTTTTAGAGTACTCCAATTAACAGCCCCCATTACCACAAAAAGGAATGGAGTCATTAGCACTTATGGTTTTTAAATGGCACCCAGAATTATGTTGCACAAAGCACAATTTCACATCATTCTGGGTTCATTTGTGTGAAAACAAGGTCCAATCAGGCTGAAACGTTACAGGAAGGTAGAATCTATTGACTTGTAATTGATCTGAACGTGTCATGATGATAGCACTTTCCTAAGGGGGTCAAACCATGTCCCAAAGGTCACCGGATCTGGTGTCAATTTAAAGAAGTAGTCCAGTTACACATTTGTGGGCTTATACCTTGGCTTCTGAATGTCCTAGAGAGATCAGGTTTGTTTTAGTGTACTCCAATAGACAGCCCCTACAACCACAAAAAGGAATGGAGTCATTAGCGCTTATGGTTTGTAAATGGCACCCAGAATTATGTTGCACAAAGCACAATTTCACATCATTCTGGGTCCATTTGTGTGAAAACAAGGTCCAATTAGGCTGAAACGTTACAAGAAGGTAGAATCTATTGAGTTGTAAGTGATCTGAATGTTTCATGATCATCGCACATTCCTATATGGGGTCAAACCATGTCCCAAAGGTCACCGGATCTGGTGTCAATTTAAAGAAGTAGTCCAGTTACACATTTGTGGGCTTATACCTTGGCTTCTGAATGTCCTAGAGAGATCAGGTTTGTTTTAGTGTACTCCAATAGACAGCCCCTACAATCACAAAAAGGAATGGAGTCATTAGCACTTATGGTTTTTAAATGGCACCCAGAATTATGTTGCACAAAGCACAATTTCACATCATTCTGGGTTCATTTGTGTGAAAACAAGGTCCAATCAGGCTGAAACGTTACAGGAAGGTAGAATCTATTGAGTTGTAAGTGATCTGAACGTTTCATGATGATAGCACTTTCCTAAGGGGGTCAAACCATGTCCCAAAGGTCACCAGATCTGGTGTCAATTTAAAGAAGTAGTCAAGTTACACATTTGTGGGCTTATAACTTGGCTTCTGAATATCCTAGAGAGGTCAGGTTTGTTTTAGAGTACTCCAATTAACAGCCCCCATTACCACAAAAAGGAATGGAGTCATTAGCACTTATGGTTTTTAAATGGCACCCAGAATTATGTTGCACAAAGCACAATTTCACATCATTCTGGGTTCATTTGTGTGAAAACAAGGTCGATTCAGGCTGAAACGTTACAGGAAGGTAGAATCTATTGAGTTGTAAGTGATCTGAACGTTTCATGATGATAGCACTTTCCTAAGGGGGTCAAACCATGTCCCAAAGGTCACCGGATCTGGTGTTAATTTAAAATAGTAGTCCGGTTACACATTTGTGGGATTACAACTTGGCTTCTGAATGTCCTAGAGAGATCAGGTTTGTTTTAGTGTACTCCAATCAACAGCCCCTACAACCACAAAAAGGAATGGAGTCCTTAGCACTTATGGTTTTTAAATGGCACCCAGAATTATGTTGCACGAAGCACAATTTCACATCATTCTGGGTCCATTTGTGTGAAAACAAGGTCCAATCAGGCTGAAACGTTACAAGAAGGTAGAATCTATTGAGTTGTAAGTGATATGAACGTTTCATGATGATTGCACATTCCTATAGGGGGTCAAACCATGTCCCAAAGGTCACCGGGCCTGGTGTCACTTTAAAGAAGTAGTCCAGTTACACCTTTGTGGGCTTACAACTTGGCTTCTGAATATCCTAGAGAGGTCAGGTTTGTTTTAGAGTACTCCAATTAACAGCCCCTACAACCACAAAAAGGAATGGAGTCATAAGCACTTATGGTTTGTAAATGGCACCCAGAATTATGTTGCACGAAGCACAATTTCACATCATTCTGGGTCCATTTGTGTGAAAACAAGGTCCAATCAGGCTGAAACGTTACAAGAAGGTAGAATCAATTGAGTTGTAAGTGATCTGAACGTTTCATGATGATCGCACATTCTCATAGGGGGTAAAACAATGTCCCAAAGGTCACCGGGCCTGGTGTCAATTTAAAGAAGTAGTCCAGTTACACATTTGTGGGCTTATAACTTGGCTTCTGAATGTCCTAGAGAGATCAGGTTTGTTTTAGTGTACTCCAATTAACAGCCCCCATTACCCCAAAAAGGAATGGAGTCATTAGCACTTATGGTTTATAAATTGCACCCAGAATTATGTTGCACAAAGCACAATTTCACATCATTCTGGGTCCATTTGTGTGAAAACAAGGTCCAATCAGGATGAAACGTTACAAGAAGGTAGAATCTATTGAGTTGTAAGTGATCTGAACGTTTCATGATGATCGCACATTCCTATAGGGGGTCAAACCATGTCCCAAAGGTCATCGGGCCTGGTGTCACTTTAAAGAAGTAGTCGAGTTACACCTTTGTGGGCTTATAACTTGGCTTCTGAATGTCCTAGAGAGGTCAGGTTTGTTTTAGAGTACTCCAATTAACAGCCCCCATTACCCCAAAAAGGAATGGAGTCATTAGCACTTATGGTTTTTTAATGGCACCCAGAATTATGTTGCACGAAGCACAATTTCACATCATTCTGGGTTCATTTGTGTGAAAACAAGGTCCAATCAGGCTGAAACGTTACAAGAAGGTAGAATCAATTGAGTTGTAAGTGATCTGAACGTTTCATGATGATAGCACTTTCCTAAGGGGGTCAAACCATGTCCCAAAGGTCACCGGATCTGGTGTCAATTTAAAGAAGAAGTCCAGTTACACATTTGTGGGCTTATAACTTGGCTTCTGAATGTCCTAGAGAGATCAGGTTTGTTTTAGTGTACTCCAATCGACAGCCCCTACAACCACAAAAAGGAATGGAGTCATTAGCACTTATGGTTTCTAAATGGCACCCAGAATTATGTTGCACAAAGCACAATTTCACATCATTCTGGGTCCATGTGTGTGAAAACAAGGTCCAATCAGGCTGAAACGTTACAAGAAGGTAGAATCAATTGAGTTGTAAGTGATATGAACGTTTCATGATGATAGAACTTTCCTAAGGGGGTCAAAACATGTAACAAAGGTCACCGGATCTGGTGCCACTTTAAAGAAGTAGTCCAGTTACACATTGTGGGCTTATAACTTGGCTTCTGAATATCCTAGAGAGGTCAGGTTTGTTTTAGAGTACTCCAATTAACAGCCCCCATTACCACAAAAAGGAATGGAGTCATTAGCACTTATGGTTTTTAAATGGCACCCAGAATTATGTTGCACAAAGCACAATTTCACATCATTCTGGGTTCATTTGTGTGAAAACAAGGTCGATTCAGGCTGAAACGTTACAGGAAGGTAGAATCTATTGAGTTGTAAGTGATCTGAACGTTTCATGATGATAGCACTTTCCTAAGGGGGTCAAACCATGTCCCAAAGGTCACCGGATCTGGTGTCAATTTAAAATAGTAGTCCTGTTACACATTTGTGGGCTTACAACTTGGCTTCTGAATGTCCTAGAGAGATCAGGTTTGTTTTAGTGTACTCCAATCAACAGCCCCTACAACCACAAAAAGGAATGAAGTCCTTAGCACTTATGGTTTGTAAATGGCACCCAGAATTATGATGCACGAAGCACAATTTCACATCATTCTGGGTCCATTTGTGTGAAAACAAGGTCCAATCAGGCTGAAACGTTACAAGAAGGTAGAATCTATTGAGTTGTAAGTGATCTGAACGTTTCATGATGATCGCACATTCCTATAGGGGGTCAAACCATCTCCCAAAGGTCACCGGGCCTGGTGTCACTTTAAAGAAGTAGTCCAGTTACACCTTTGTGGGCTTATAACTTGGCTTCTGAATATCCTAAAAAGGTCAGGTTTGTTTTAGAGTACTCCAATTAACAGCCCCCATTTCCCCAAAAAGGAATGGAGTCATAAGCACTTATGGATTTTAAATGGCACCCAGAATTATGTTGCACAAAGCACAATTTCACATCATTCTGGGTTCATTTGTGTGAAAACAAGGTCCAATCAGGCTGAAACGGTACAGGACGGTAGAATCTATTGAGTTGTAAGTGATGAACGTTTCATGATGATAGCACTTTCCTAAGGGGGTCAAATCATGTCCCAAAGGTCACCGGATCTGGTGTCAATTTAAAGATATAGTCCAGTTACACATTTGTGGGCTTATAACTTGGCTTCTGAATGTCCTAGAGAGGTCAGATTTGTTTTAGTGTACTCCAATCAACAGCCCCTACAACCACAAAAAGGAATGGAGTCATTAGCACTTATGGTTTGTAAATGGCACGCAGAATTATGTTGCACGAAGCACAATTTCACATCATTCTGGGTCCATTTGTGTGAAAACAAGGTCCAATCAGGCTGAAACGTTACAAGAAGGTAGAATCTATTGAGTTGTAAGTGATCTGAATGTTTCATGATGATCGCACATTCCTATAGGGGGTCAAACCATGTGCCAAAGGTCACCGGGCCTGGTGTCACTTTAAAGAAGTAGTCCAGTTACACCTTTGTGGGCTTATAACTTGGCTTCTGAATATCCTAGAGAGGTCAGGTTTGTTTTAGAGTACTCCAATTAACAGCCCCCATTACCCCAAAAAGGAATGGAGTCATTAGAACTTATGGTTGTTAAATGGCACCCAGAATTATGTTGCACGAAGCACAATTTCACATCATTCTGGGTTCATTTGTGTGAAAACAGGGTCCAATCAGGCTGAAACGTTACAGGAAGGTAGAATCTGTTGAGTTGTAAGTGATCTGAACGTTTCATGATGATAGCACTTTTCTAAGGGGGTCAAACCATGTCCCAAAGGTCACCGGATCTGGTGTCAATTTAAAGAAGTTGTAGCGTTATGGATTTATGCTCTTTTATGAAAGAGAAACCATGCTACGTATTAATTCGGAATATTAATTTTAATAAATCAATAACCAAATTTTATATTGTTCAGAAGACTCAAAGGTTGTTTTCATCCATGAACTGCCGATAATATCTGAGTGTCTGTGTTTCAGTTCAATGAGGAAACAAGTTTGAAGGATTAAAAGTTTTAATTCTTCAAATTAAACTAATGATTTTGAAAATTGACAAACAGGAAATAACAATCACATTGGCAACTTTGTGGGACAATCTTTTAACAGTTTATATGCTGTTCTTGCTCAAATAGACCTTCTGGTGAATTTATGAAGATTGAGAATGTTGTGACATGAATGCGTGTGTGAGTCTGATTTTGCTTCAAGAAGAAACAGGTGTCTGAGTGAAGTGATGTTTTGGATAAACTTAGGTCTTATCAGAGAACTGCATCAAACGCTAAAACCGTGCTCTGTCTCACCGAACTCTTGTGGACCCTCTTTCGGATCCGGGCCGTGGAGGATGTTGTGGTTCATCCAGATGACACCGGCGGCTGACAGGAGACATAGGTGTCGAACGGAACCGGTCCAGAGTTGCCCTCGGTACACGTGGGTGGTAGAGCGTTTTATTGATGCGCTTTCTTAAGTTAATTCACTCAGAAATCAAAAGACTCGGTAATGAGTCTTCGTTAGAAGTCGCGATTCAGCTATTCTGCCTGGCTTGGCAGAAACAGCGTGAAAGGGGGGAAGAACGAGCCAACAGGCTCTGCCCCCCCTTTGGTTTTCAGGTCTGTCCTCTCTCGTTGTCCAACACCAACTGAATCAAAAGACTGAAAACTTACCAAAAACCTTTCTCTTCTCAAAGCAAAACATGTGCGTCATCAAATGTGTCTGGAGTTTACTGTGAGCAGGTGTGTGTGGGTGTGTGTGAATGTTTGTGCTTGTGTGTGTGAAGGTCAGTAACAAACATTCTTAACATTATTTAAGAATGGATTCATTAAACCATTATAATTACCCCAAAGCATAAGAACCATTCATTTGATTAAACACATTTATAATGAACAAAATGATAATGGTTATTTTAACATTAAAATCAAGAAAAAGAAGTTTAAACTTTATGTTTTGACTTGGTCTGGGTGCAACTCATGTAAACACATCTTCTGGTAGACTGCAGGTGGCAGATGTTATGGTTTCCTCCCAGACTCGCTGGCGTTCAGGTCTTAATCTGTGGGTGAAAGTTCTCAGCGACCCAGCTATGACCCAGCTGAGTCCAACACCACCATTGTGACAGAAAACTCATATTTCCTCACGTTACATTCCCCCCTTTTGTGACGACATGGAGGTCAAGCAGAGGCCACCTGACGTCACAACCACAATAACGTGATGTACTCGTGAAGGTAGACATCCCAGATGAAGGCAGGAACGATGAAGCGTCACCACAGGTCTCGTGTAGAAGGGAGTCTATCCTGATCAGATGATTAAGGCCAAAACTGTTGCAATCATTGTAAAGTAATCCACTTAGGGAATCTTGAAAGCAGAGCTATTTCAATAGCAGTTAATTTTCATCAGCAATAATGCAAAGGTATTCAAAGGATAAGCAGCTCGTGTGTCACACGGAGCTGGGCAGGTGATGTATTCCCCAGGCGTAGTCCAGGCGAAGTCCGGCGCAGACCTCGACCCATCTCGAACCACGACCGAAGCCCCATGCGACAGGAAACCAGTTGAAGGATGGTGAAGACGACCCCTCTGATGGAATGTAGTCCATACGAGCTCGGAGAAGGAGACAAAGTGAGACAGCCCACACGATAGATAGCATTTGATGCAAAACAAAGAAATCAATCAAAACCTATCTATGGGTGCCTCTGGGAAAATGTGGGTGCCTTTTGTGAAATATCTAAAGAAGAAATGTACTGCACCCTGTTCTACGTGTCATGTAAAAACGTGATGCAGGGAAAACACAAATAAAAGAAAGTAAATCCTAACTGATATGTGAAACTCAGCAGGCTGCATCAATTAAAGGCATATATATAAAGGAAATAATCATGAAAATGAAGGGCAAATTGGCTTGTGGCCCTTTAAGGGAAATAGTAACAAAATAAAATCAAATTTGTAATCAAATATAATCATGCTACACAAAGCACTAATAAAAAGATAGAGATGTAAATCAGCTCTAAAAATGTAAATCAGTAGGTTAGTAATCCCTAAAAAGGTGAGTTAGTAACAGGACCCTGGCTGGAGGCAGGTAACCTGAAAAAAAACTCAAAGGATATCACATTTGTTAAAAATTCATCCCACAAACGAGAGAATTTGTAACGGTCCACCAGTCAGTGGAAAAGAATCCGGTCAGAATAGAGTCGTTCAGTAAGCGTTTTGAATCTGGTATTGCGGACCCACAGAGACACGAGATTGGACGTATCTGTGGGAGCAGGCTCATAAGCGATTTGGTTATCAAACTGTTTGTATCTTGTGTTACGAACCCACAGGGAAACTTGTTTGAATTTACCTGAGGGTCCCGTTTGGAACTGGAGCGAAGCTGATGGTGTAGCTGTTAGATCAGAACCTGATTTTACCTGCTCAAAGTTGGGTTGCAGCTTCACGGAGGCGACTTTGTTGTGATCAGAAATAGCAGTGAACTGGAAATGCGAAACCGATGCTCGCAAAGCGGGAGGAGGCTCCCCACCCCCCTTTTTTTTCTCAAACTTATGCCGTGTCTGTGAGACAGGAGAAGCATAACAAAGAACAGTTCTTAAGCTCTTAAAAGCCCTATTACCAAAAAGATGCACATCGTCACCTGAATCGTGCTGAAAGAGTAGGTGTTCAGATGTCCAAAGACCTGGAGGTGTTGGACTTGGAGGTTCCGAAAAGGAGTGATCCAAGGATGGTTGTGTCACGGGTGTCAAAGCAAACCTAGCCATGTTTAGAATCAGATACAGACATGATGCTAGCTTTAGGAACATGGTCTGTCCTGAAAACTGAAACCAAGAATACTTTATTCCCAAGAATGATGGAGGTTCCCACACAGAATCAGAAAAACCCGGTTTAACCAGAGTATTTACAGACTGACTAGAACTCCGCCCCGTAGAAGGTGCAGCACCTAACTCCGGGTCGGAGGTCAATGTTGTCAGCCGAATTGGTGGAAGGTCAGTGTCGATTTCTGCAATGACCCGCCCGCTCGGAGGAGGCGTTCCCCCGAACCGGTTGAAGTCCGCAACGGAAAACTCAGAGCCACTCAGCACCCCCCCTTTGTCAGGAGGGGCCCCGAGCAGAGCATCACTGCACGCACCTACACCTCCCGGGCCGGGTTGCCTTCCCGAGCCCGTGAGAGAGGTGTGCGCAGCAACCACCGAGCCACCTTTAATATCGCCACTGACCACAGGACTGCTGGAAACCGCAGGGTTTTCTGTGTCGTCGTGGTCACCTGTAAGAGAAATCACAGGAAAGAGAGCACAGAGGCCCGAGACTAAGTCACACCCCTGTGAAAGGAGAAAAGAATTGGCCACCGTATTAGCAGAGGTCACAAACTGAAAAGTGACAAGGTCATTCACATAAAGGTCAAGATGTCCGGGCACAAACCCCTTAAATGGCATGGTAGCTCCGTCCGGAGACCACAAGTGTTTCACGGCGGCTGACTTTTCCATCATGCCCCGATAAAGAAGCTGGTTTGTGCATGAGGCGGACTGACGAGTAAAACAGACCTCTGACTGAAGCGGTGGGTCACAGCCTGAAGATTTCACACCCATGCTGGAGAGATGGTCAGCCTTTAACATGGATGACAGAGGAGAAGCATTAGGAAACAAAGGGTTAAGCACAACCTGTTTGTCAGAGAGGTTAACCATAGGCTCAAGAGATTTATTCAGCTTAAAAGCAGCAGAGAAAGTGTTGTTTATTTCAAACCTTGATGTTGATGGTGGGTTTTTGACCCCCTGGAAGAAATAAAAGTAAAGAAAAAGCGTTATGACTGTAAACAGCATGTTGCATGAATTCACGTCATGAATTGCAGACCAGAACCACCTCCGACCCAGTGCAGCTGGCACCGAACCGCAGCCACTAGTCCCCACTGCTCCCGACCGGCGGCACCCGCCTAAAACGGGCCCGTTCGGGCGGGCGGAGGGACCAGCGATGCTCGGCCGGTGAACAGTCTCCTGCGTCATGGCATGTTCTGGAAGCAGAACGTCAGAGAACCTTACACCAGGTGTAACAGTGCAAGAAAGATTTTGTCGTGTCTCGTCCATCTCCCATTAAGTTCAGAGCAACTCGCGTTTTTACCTTCTGAGCCGACGTAAAACTCCGGGCAGAATCCTTAATATGTCTCACACAAACAAGGACTGTCCGTAGCCTACTTAACTTTATGACACAGGGTAAAACAAGGAATTGTTGATAGAGAAATGAATACACACAACTTCACAAGATGGAAGAAAAAGGCATGGAACCGAGCAACGGAGGCTGTGAAAGCCGACCCGATCACCGGTCCAAAATAAAAATAATAAAAAAAATAATAAACCCTACGCTGCCGAGATGCTATCAGACGGACAAACGTAGCAAAATGTAGATTCTACACACCGTAGCGATTTACAAGAACCACCGCCAATGCGGGTTTTGTGAGGACACAGACTAACTGTGTCAGAAATGGTATGACAATCTAACGGGACGCGTTCCCTTTTTGTCTAACTGTGGTGCTAGCTTAGCTCTCCGGCCAGGTCTAGCGTTCTTTGTCTGTAGCGACCAGACTTAAATTTTCCCGATTAACAAGTAGGCATCTCGCCCCGCTTGTAATAAGGACTTCAAAAAACGTACGCAATCTGAATGCAGTAACGCGTGACGGCCATAACCCGGCTTACGACGTTTACCGTGCAATCAAGCAACAGTAGGTGCCTACGGGCATTCCGTTCAGATTGTTTCTATAAGTCGCTCATGCAATGGAGATATTTTCCACAATAGCTCGCCCACAGTGTCAACACACTGAGACGAAAGGTGTCCGAGAATTTAGTCTCGGTTCTGAGGTTCGGAGAATTTAGTGAGCGGAACAATTTCCGGTTAAGTTCAAAATAAGACATCAAAGTGAAACACAGAGAAAAGCGTTGTTTGTAGCTTTTAGATGTAAGAAATCAGACATATCGCAGATATAGAAGACTGGATACGCTCGCCATTAAATGTAGCGTTATGGATTTATGCTCTTTTATGAAAGAGAAACCATGCTACGTATTAATTCGGAATATTAATTTTAATAAATCAATAACCAAATTTTATATTGTTCAGAAGACTCAAAGGTTGTTTTCATCCATGAACTGCCGATAATATCTGAGTGTCTGTGTTTCAGTTCAATGAGGAAACAAGTTTGAAGGATTAAAAGTTTTAATTCTTCAAATTAAACTAATGATTTTGAAAATTGACAAACAGGAAATAACAATCACATTGGCAACTTTGTGCGACAATCTTTTAACAGTTTATATGCTGTTCTTGCTCAAATAGACCTTCTGGTGAATTTACGAAGATTGAGAATGTTGTGACATGAATGCGTGTGTGAGTCTGATTTTGCTTCAAGAAGAAACAGGTGTCTGAGTGAAGTGATGGTTTGGATAAACTTAGGTCTTATCAGAGAACTGCATCAAACGCTAAAACCGTGCTCTGTCTCACCGAACTCTTGTGGACCCTCTTTCGGATCCGGGCCGTGGAGGATGTTGTGGTTCATCCAGATGACACCGGCGGCTGACAGGAGACATAGGTGTCGAACGGAACCGGTCCAGAGTTGCCCTCGGTACACGTGGGTGGTAGAGCGTTTTATCGATGCGCTTTCTTAAGTTAATTCACTCAGAAATCAAAAGACTCGGTAATGAGTCTTCGTTAGAAGTCGCGATTCAGCTATTCTGCCTGGCTTGGCAGAAACAGCGTGAAAGGGGGGAAGAACGAGCCAACAGGCTCTGCCCCCCCTTTGGTTTTCAGGTCTGTCCTCTCTCGTTGTCCAACACCAACTGAATCAAAAGACTGAAAACTTACCAAAAACCTTTCTCTTCTCAAAGCAAAACATGTGCGTCATCAAATGTGTCTGGAGTTTACTGTGAGCAGGTGTGTGTGGGTGTGTGTGAATGTTTGTGCTTGTGTGTGTGAAGGTCAGTAACAAACATTCTTAACATTATTTAAGAATGGATTCATTAAACCATTATAATTACCCCAAAGCATAAGAACCATTCATTTGATTAAACACATTTATAATGAACAAAATGATAATGGTTATTTTAACATTAAAATCAAGAAAAAGAAGTTTAAACTTTATGTTTTGACTTGGTCTGGGTACAACTCATGTAAACACATCTTCTGGTAGACTGCAGGTGGCAGATGTTATGGTTTCCTCCCAGACTCGCTGGCGTTCAGGTCTTAATCTGTGGGTGAAAGTTCTCAGCGACCCAGCTATGACCCAGCTGAGTCCAACACCACCATTGTGACAGAAAACTCATATTTCCTCACGTTACAAAGTAGTCCAGATACACCTTTGTGGGCTTATAACTTGGCTTCTGAATGTCATAGAGAGGTCAGGTTTGTTTTCGTGTACTCCAATCAACAGCCCCTACAACCACAAAAAGGAATGGAGTCATTAGCACTTATGGTTTGTAAATGGCACCCAGAATTATGTTGCACGAAGCACAATTTCACATCATTCTGGGTCCATTTGTGTGAAAACAAGGTCCAATCAGGCTGAAACGTTACAAGAAGGTAGAATCTATTGAGTTATATGTGATCTGAATGTTTCATGATGATCGCACATTCCTATAGGGGGTCAAACCATGTGCCAAAGGTCACCGGGCCTGGTGTCACTTTAAAGAAGTAGTCCAGTTACACCTTTGTGGGCTTATAACTTGGCTTCTGAATGTCCTAGAGAGGTCAGGTTTGTTTTAGTGTACTCCAATCAACAGCCCCTACAACCACAAAAAGGAATGGAGTCATTAGCACTTAGGGTTTGTAAATGGCACCCAGAATTATGTTGCACAAAGCACAATTTCACATCATTCTGGATCCATTTGTGTGAAAACAAGGTCCAATCAGGCTGAAACGTTACAAGAAGGTAGAATCTATTGAGTTGTAAGTGATCTGAATGTTTCATGATGATCGCACATACCTATAGGGGGTCAAACCATGTCCCAAAGGTCACCGGGCCTGGTGTCACTTTAAAGAAGTAGTCCAGTTACACATTTGTGGGCTTATAACTTGGCTTCTGAATGTCCTAGAGAGGTCAGGTTTGTTTTAATGTACGCCAATCAACAGCCCCTACAACCACAAAAAGGAATGGAGTCATTAGCACTTATGGTTTGTAAATGGCACCCAGAATTATGTTGCACGAAGCACAATTTCACATCATTCTGGGTCCATTTGTGTGAAAACAAGGTCCAATCAGGCTGAAACGTTACAAGAAGGTAGAATCTATTGAGTTGTAAGTGATCTGAACGTTTCATGATGATCGCACATTCCTATAGGGGGTCAAACCATGTCCCAAAGGTCACCGGGCCTGGTGTCACTTTAAAGAAGTAGTCCAGTTACACCTTTGTGGGCTTATAACTTGGCTTCTGAATGTCCTAGAGAGGTCAGGTTTGTTTTAGAGTACTCCAATTAACAGCCCCCATTACCCCAAAAAGGAATGGAGTCATTAGCACTTATGGTTTTTAAATGGCACCCAGAAATATGTTGCACGAAGCACAATTTCACATCATTCTGGGTTCATTTGTGTGAAAACAAGGTCCAATCAGGCTGAAACGTTTCAGGTAGGTAGAATCTATTGAGTTGTAAGTGATCTGAACGTTTCATGATGATAGCACTTTCCTAAGGGGGTCAAACCATGTCCCAAAGGTCACCGGATCTGGTGTCAATTTAAAGAAGTAGTCCAGTTACACATTTGTGGGCTTATAAATTGGCTTCTGAATGTCCTAGAGAGATCAGGTTTGTTTTAGTGTACTCCATTCGACAGCCCCTACAACCAGAAAAAGGAATGGAGTCATTAGCACCTATGGTTTGTAAATGGCACGCAGAATTATGTTGCACGAAGCACAATTTCACATCATTCTGGGTCCATTTGTGTGAAAACAAGGTCCAATCAGGCTGAAACGTTACAAGAAGGTAGAATCAATTGAGTTGTAAGTGATATGAACGTTTCATGATGATAGAACTTTCCTAAGGGGGTCAAACCATGTCCCAAAGGTCACCGGATCTGGTGTCAATTTAAAGAAGTAGTCCAGTTACACATTTGTGGGCTTATAACTTGGCTTCTGAATATCCTAGAGAGGTCAGGTTTGTTTTAGAGTACTCCAATTAACAGCCCCCATTACCACAAAAAGGAATGGAGTCATTAGCACTTATGGTTTTTAAATGGCACCCAGAATTATGTTGCACAAAGCACAATTTCACATCATTCTGGGTTCATTTGTGTGAAAACAAGGTCCAATCAGGCTGAAACGTTACAGGAAGGTAGAATCTATTGAGTTGTAATTGATCTGAACGTTTCATGAGTATAGCACTTTCCTAAGGGGGTCAAACCATGTCCCAAAGGTCACCGATCTGGTGTCATTTTAAAGAAGTAGTCCAGTTGCACCTTTGTGGGCATATAACTTGGCTTCTGAATGTCCTAGAGAGATCAGGTTTGTTTTAGTGTACTCCAATCAACAGCCCCTACAACCACAAAAAGGAATGGAGTCATTAGCACTTATGGTTTGGAAATGGCACCCAGAATTATGTTGCACGAAGCACAATTTCACATCATTCTGGGTCCATTTGTGTGAAAACAAGGTCCAATCAGGCTGAAACGTTACAAGAAGGTAGAATCTATTGAGTTGTAAGTGATCTGAACGTTTCATTATGATCGCACATTCCTATAGGTGGTAAAACCATGTCCCAAAGGTCACCGGGCCTGGTGTCACTTTAAAGAAGTAGTCCAGTTACACATTTGTGGGCTTATAACTTGGCTTCTGAATATCCTAGAGAGGTCAGGTTTGTTTTAGTGTACTCCAATCGACAGCCCCTACAACCACAAAAAGGAATGGAGTCATTAGCACTTATGGTTTGTAAATGGCAACCAGAATTATGTTGCACGAAGCACAATTTCACATCATTCTGGGTCCATTTGTGTGAAAACAAGGTCCAATCAGGCTGAAACGTTACAAGAAGGTAGAATCAATTGAGTTGTAAGTGATATGAACGTTTCATGATGATATAACTTTCCTAAGGCGGTCAAAACATGTCCCAAAGGTCACCGGATCTGGTGTCACTTTAAAGAAGTAGTCCAGTTACACATTTGTGGGCTTATAACTTGGCTTCTGAATATCCTAGAGAGGTCAGGTTTGTTTTAGAGTACTCCAATTAACAGCCCCCATTACCACAAAAAGGAATGGAGTCATTAGCACTTATGGTTTTTAAATGGCACCCAGAATTATGTTGCACAAAGCACAATTTCACATCATTCTGGGTTCATTTGTGTGAAAACAAGGTCGATTCAGGCTGAAACGTTACAGGAAGGTAGAATCTATTGAGTTGTAAGTGATCTGAACGTTTCATGATGATAGCACTTTCCTAAGGGGGTCAAACCATGTCCCAAAGGTCACCGGATCTGGTGTTAATTTAAAATAGTAGTCCGGTTACACATTTGTGGGATTACAACTTGGCTTCTGAATGTCCTAGAGAGATCAGGTTTGTTTTAGTGTACTCCAATCAACAGCCCCTACAACCACAAAAAGGAATGGAGTCCTTAGCACTTATGGTTTTTAAATGGCACCCAGAATTATGTTGCACGAAGCACAATTTCACATCATTCTGGGTCCATTTGTGTGAAAACAAGGTCCAATCAGGCTGAAACGTTACAAGAAGGTAGAATCTATTGAGTTGTAAGTGATCTGAACGTTTCATGATGATTGCACATTCCTATAGGGGGTCAAACCATGTCCCAAAGGTCACCGGGCCTGGTGTCACTTTAAAGAAGTAGTCCAGTTACACCTTTGTGGGCTTACAACTTGGCTTCTGAATATCCTAGAGAGGTCAGGTTTGTTTTAGAGTACTCCAATTAACAGCCCCTACAACCACAAAAAGGAATGGAGTCATTAGCACTTATGGTTTGTAAATGGCACCCAGAATTATGTTGCACGAAGCACAATTTCACATCATTCTGGGTCCATTTGTGTGAAAACAAGGTCCAATCAGGCTGAAACGTTACAAGAAGGTAGTATCAATTGAGTTGTAAGTGATCTGAACGTTTCATGATGATCGCACATTCTCATAGGGGGTAAAACAATGTCCCAAAGGTCACCGGGCCTGGTGTCAATTTAAAGAAGTAGTCCAGTTACACATTTGTGGGCTTATAACTTGGCTTCTGAATGTCCTAGAGAGATCAGGTTTGTTTTAGTGTACTCCAATTAACAGCCCCCATTACCCCAAAAAGGAATGGAGTCATTAGCACTTATGGTTTATAAATTGCACCCAGAATTATGTTGCACAAAGCACAATTTCACATCATTCTGGGTCCATTTGTGTGAAAACAAGGTCCAATCAGGATGAAACGTTACAAGAAGGTAGAATCTATTGAGTTGTAAGTGATCTGAACGTTTCATGATGATCGCACATTCCTATAGGGGGTCAAACCATGTCCCAAAGGTCATCGGGCCTGGTGTCACTTTAAAGAAGTAGTCGAGTTACACCTTTGTGGGCTTATAACTTGGCTTCTGAATGTCCTAGAGAGGTCAGGTTTGTTTTAGAGTACTCCAATTAACAGCCCCCATTACCCCAAAAAGGAATGGCGTCATTAGCACTTATGGTTTTTTAATGGCACCCAGAATTATGTTGCACGAAGCACAATTTCACATCATTCTGGGTTCATTTGTGTGAAAACAAGGTCCAATCAGGCTGAAACGTTACAAGAAGGTAGAATCAATTGAGTTGTAAGTGATCTGAACGTTTCATGATGATAGCACTTTCCTAAGGGGGTCAAACCATGTCCCAAAGGTCACCGGATCTGGTGTCAATTTAAAGAAGAAGTCCAGTTACACATTTGTGGGCTTATAACTTGGCTTCTGAATGTCCTAGAGAGATCAGGTTTGTTTTAGTGTACTCCAATCGACAGCCCCTACAACCACAAAAAGGAATGGAGTCATTAGCACTTATGGTTTCTAAATGGCACCCAGAATTATGTTGCACAAAGCACAATTTCACATCATTCTGGGTCCATGTGTGTGAAAACAAGGTCCAATCAGGCTGAAACGTTACAAGAAGGTAGAATCAATTGAGTTGTAAGTGATATGAACGTTTCATGATGATAGAACTTTCCTAAGGGGGTCAAAACATGTAACAAAGGTCACCGGATCTGGTGCCACTTTAAAGAAGTAGTCCAGTTACACATTGTGGGCTTATAACTTGGCTTCTGAATATCCTAGAGAGGTCAGGTTTGTTTTAGAGTACTCCAATTAACAGCCCCCATTACCACAAAAAGGAATGGAGTCATTAGCACTTATGGTTTTTAAATGGCACCCAGAATTATGTTGCACAAAGCACAATTTCACATCATTCTGGGTTCATTTGTGTGAAAACAAGGTCGATTCAGGCTGAAACGTTACAGGAAGGTAGAATCTATTGAGTTGTAAGTGATCTGAACGTTTCATGATGATAGCACTTTCCTAAGGGGGTCAAACCATGTCCCAAAGGTCACCGGATCTGGTGTCAATTTAAAATAGTAGTCCTGTTACACATTTGTGGGCTTACAACTTGGCTTCTGAATGTCCTAGAGAGATCAGGTTTGTTTTAGTGTACTCCAATCAACAGCCCCTACAACCACAAAAAGGAATGAAGTCCTTAGCACTTATGGTTTGTAAATGGCACCCAGAATTATGATGCACGAAGCACAATTTCACATCATTCTGGGTCCATTTGTGTGAAAACAAGGTCCAATCAGGCTGAAACGTTACAAGAAGGTAGAATCTGTTGAGTTGTAAGTGATCTGAACGTTTCATGATGATCGCACATTCCTATAGGGGGTCAAACCATCTCCCAAAGGTCACCGGGCCTGGTGTCACTTTAAAGAAGTAGTCCAGTTACACCTTTGTGGGCTTATAACTTGGCTTCTGAATATCCTAAAAAGGTCAGGTTTGTTTTAGAGTACTCCAATTAACAGCCCCCATTTCCCCAAAAAGGAATGGAGTCATAAGCACTTATGGATTTTAAATGGCACCCAGAATTATGTTGCACAAATCACAATTTCACATCATTCTGGGTTCATTTGTGTGAAAACAAGGTCCAATCAGGCTGAAACGGTACAGGACGGTAGAATCTATTGAGTTGTAAGTGATGAACGTTTCATGATGATAGCACTTTCCTAAGGGGGTCAAATCATGTCCCAAAGGTCACCGGATCTGGTGTCAATTTAAAGATATAGTCCAGTTACACATTTGTGGGCTTATAACTTGGCTTCTGAATGTCCTAGAGAGGTCAGATTTGTTTTAGTGTACTCCAATCAACAGCCCCTACAACCACAAAAAGGAATGGAGTCATTAGCACTTATGGTTTGTAAATGGCACGCAGAATTATGTTGCACGAAGCACAATTTCACATCATTCTGGGTCCATTTGTGTGAAAACAAGGTCCAATCAGGCTGAAACGTTACAAGAAGGTAGAATCTATTGAGTTGTAAGTGATCTGAATGTTTCATGATGATCGCACATTCCTATAGGGGGTCAAACCATGTGCCAAAGGTCACCGGGCCTGGTGTCACTTTAAAGAAGTAGTCCAGTTACACCTTTGTGGGCTTATAACTTGGCTTCTGAATATCCTAGAGAGGTCAGGTTTGTTTTAGAGTACTCCAATTAACAGCCCCCATTACCCCAAAAAGGAATGGAGTCATTAGAACTTATGGTTTTTAAATGGCACCCAGAATTATGTTGCACGAAGCACAATTTCACATCATTCTGGGTTCATTTGTGTGAAAACAGGGTCCAATCAGGCTGAAACGTTACAGGAAGGTAGAATCTGTTGAGTTGTAAGTGATCTGAACGTTTCATGATGATAGCACTTTTCTAAGGGGGTCAAACCATGTCCCAAAGGTCACCGGATCTGGTGTCAATTTAAAGAAGTTGTAGCGTTATGGATTTATGCTCTTTTATGAAAGAGAAACCATGCTACGTATTAATTCGGAATATTAATTTTAATAAATCAATAACCAAATTTTATATTGTTCAGAAGACTCAAAGGTTGTTTTCATCCATGAACTGCCGATAATATCTGAGTGTCTGTGTTTCAGTTCAATGAGGAAACAAGTTTGAAGGATTAAAAGTTTTAATTCTTCAAATTAAACTAATGATTTTGAAAATTGACAAACAGGAAATAACAATCACATTGGCAACTTTGTGGGACAATCTTTTAACAGTTTATATGCTGTTCTTGCTCAAATAGACCTTCTGGTGAATTTATGAAGATTGAGAATGTTGTGACATGAATGCGTGTGTGAGTCTGATTTTGCTTCAAGAAGAAACAGGTGTCTGAGTGAAGTGATGGTTTGGATAAACTTAGGTCTTATCAGAGAACTGCATCAAACGCTAAAACCGTGCTCTGTCTCACCGAACTCTTGTGGACCCTCTTTCGGATCCGGGCCGTGGAGGATGTTGTGGTTCATCCAGATGACACCGGCGGCTGACAGGAGACATAGGTGTCGAACGGAACCGGTCCAGAGTTGCCCTCGGTACACGTGGGTGGTAGAGCGTTTTATCGATGCGCTTTCTTAAGTTAATTCACTCAGAAATCAAAAGACTCGGTAATGAGTCTTCGTTAGAAGTCGCGATTCAGCTATTCTGCCTGGCTTGGCAGAAACAGCGTGAAAGGGGGGAAGAACGAGCCAACAGGCTCTGCCCCCCCTTTGGTTTTCAGGTCTGTCCTCTCTCGTTGTCCAACACCAACTGAATCAAAAGACTGAAAACTTACCAAAAACCTTTCTCTTCTCAAAGCAAAACATGTGCGTCATCAAATGTGTCTGGAGTTTACTGTGAGCAGGTGTGTGTGGGTGTGTGTGAATGTTTGTGCTTGTGTGTGTGAAGGTCAGTAACAAACATTCTTAACATTATTTAAGAATGGATTCATTAAACCATTATAATTACCCCAAAGCATAAGAACCATTCATTTGATTAAACACATTTATAATGAACAAAATGATAATGGTTATTTTAACATTAAAATCAAGAAAAAGAAGTTTAAACTTTATGTTTTGACTTGGTCTGGGTACAACTCATGTAAACACATCTTCTGGTAGACTGCAGGTGGCAGATGTTATGGTTTCCTCCCAGACTCGCTGGCGTTCAGGTCTTAATCTGTGGGTGAAAGTTCTCAGCGACCCAGCTATGACCCAGCTGAGTCCAACACCACCATTGTGACAGAAAACTCATATTTCCTCACGTTACAAAGTAGTCCAGATACACCTTTGTGGGCTTATAACTTGGCTTCTGAATGTCATAGAGAGGTCAGGTTTGTTTTAGTGTACTCCAATCAACAGCCCCTACAACCACAAAAAGGAATGGAGTCATTAGCACTTATGGTTTGTAAATGGCACCCAGAATTATGTTGCACGAAGCACAATTTCACATCATTCTGGGTCCATTTGTGTGAAAACAAGGTCCAATCAGGCTGAAACGTTACAAGAAGGTAGAATCTATTGAGTTATATGTGATCTGAATGTTTCATGATGATCGCACATTCCTATAGGGGGTCAAACCATGTGCCAAAGGTCACCGGGCCTGGTGTCACTTTAAAGAAGTAGTCCAGTTACACCTTTGTGGGCTTATAACTTGGCTTCTGAATGTCCTAGAGAGGTCAGGTTTGTTTTAGTGTACTCCAATCAACAGCCCCTACAACCACAAAAAGGAATGGAGTCATTAGCACTTATGGTTTGTAAATGGCACCCAGAATTATGTTGCACAAAGCACAATTTCACATCATTCTGGATCCATTTGTGTGAAAACAAGGTCCAATCAGGCTGAAACGTTACAAGAAGGTAGAATCTATTGAGTTGTAAGTGATCTGAATGTTTCATGATGATCGCACATACCTATAGGGGGTCAAACCATGTCCCAAAGGTCACCGGGCCTGGTGTCACTTTAAAGAAGTAGTCCAGTTACACATTTGTGGGCTTATAACTTGGCTTCTGAATGTCCTAGAGAGGTCAGGTTTGTTTTAATGTACGCCAATCAACAGCCCCTACAACCACAAAAAGGAATGGAGTCATTAGCACTTATGGTTTGTAAATGGCACCCAGAATTATGTTGCACGAAGCACAATTTCACATCATTCTGGGTCCATTTGTGTGAAAACAAGGTCCAATCAGGCTGAAACGTTACAAGAAGGTAGAATCTATTGAGTTGTAAGTGATCTGAACGTTTCATGATGATCGCACATTCCTATAGGGGGTCAAACCATGTCCCAAAGGTCACCGGGCCTGGTGTCACTTTAAAGAAGTAGTCCAGTTACACCTTTGTGGGCTTATAACTTGGCTTCTGAATGTCCTAGAGAGGTCAGGTTTGTTTTAGAGTACTCCAATTAACAGCCCCCATTACCCCAAAAAGGAATGGAGTCATTAGCACTTATGGTTTTTAAATGGCACCCAGAAATATGTTGCACGAAGCACAATTTCACATCATTCTGGGTTCATTTGTGTGAAAACAAGGTCCAATCAGGCTGAAACGTTTCAGGTAGGTAGAATCTATTGAGTTGTCAGTGATCTGAACGTTTCATGATGATAGCACTTTCCTAAGGGGGTCAAACCATGTCCCAAAGGTCACCGGATCTGGTGTCAATTTAAAGAAGTAGTCCAGTTACACATTTGTGGGCTTATAAATTGGCTTCTGAATGTCCTAGAGAGATCAGGTTTGTTTTAGTGTACTCCATTCGACAGCCCCTACAACCAGAAAAAGGAATGGAGTCATTAGCACCTATGGTTTGTAAATGGCACCCAGAATTATGTTGCACGAAGCACAATTTCACATCATTCTGGGTCCATTTGTGTGAAAACAAGGTCCAATCAGGCTGAAACGTTACAAGAAGGTAGAATCAATTGAGTTGTAAGTGATATGAACGTTTCATGATGATAGAACTTTCCTAAGGGGGTCAAACCATGTCCCAAAGGTCACCGGATCTGGTGTCAATTTAAAGAAGTAGCCCAGTTACACATTTGTGGGCTTATAACTTGGCTTCTGAATATCCTAGAGAGGTCAGGTTTGTTTTAGAGTACTCCAATTAACAGCCCCCATTACCACAAAAAGGAAAGGAGTCATTAGCACTTATGGTTTTTAAATGGCACCCAGAATTATGTTGCACAAAGCACAATTTCACATCATTCTGGGTTCATTTGTGTGAAAACAAGGTCCAATCAGGCTGAAATGTTACAGGAAGGTGGAATCTATTGAGTTGTAAGTGATCTGAACGTTTCATGATGATAGCACTTTCCTAAGGGGGTCAAACCATGTCCCAAAGGTCACCGGATCGGGTGTCAATTTAAAATAGTTGTCCGGTTACACATTTGTGGGCTTACAACTTGGCTTCTGAATGTCCTAGAGAGATCAGGTTTGTTTTATTGTACTCCAGTCAACAGCCCCTACAACCACAAAAAGGAATGGAGTCCTTAGCACTTATGGTTTGTAAATGGCACCCAGAATTATGTTGCACGAAGCACAATTTCACATCATTCTGGGTCCATTTGTGTGAAAACAAGGTCCAATCAGGCTGAAACGTTACAAGAAGGTAGAATCTATTGAGTTGAAAGTGATCTGAACGTTTCATGATGATCGCACATTCCTATAGGGGGTCAAACCATCTCCCAAAGGTCACCGGGCCTGGTGTCACTTTAAAGAAGTAGTCCAGTTACACCTTTGTGGGCTTATAACTTGGCTTCTGAATATCCTAAAAAGGTCAGGTTTGTTTTAGAGTACTCCAATTAACAGCCCCCATTTCCCCAAAAAGGAATGGAGTCATAAGCACTTATGGATTTTAAATGGCACCCAGAATTATGTTGCACAAAGCACAATTTCACATCATTCTGGGTTCATTTGTGTGCAAACAAGGTCCAATCAGGCTGAAACGGTGCAGGACGGTAGAATCTATTGAGTTGTAAGTGATCTGAACGTTTCATGATGATAGCACATTGCTATAGGGGGTAAAACCATGTCCCAAAGGTCACCGGGCCTGGTGTCACTTTAAAAAAGTAGTCCAGTTACACCTTTGTGGGCTTATAACTTGGCTTCTGAATATCCTAGAGAGGTCAGGTTTGTTTTAGAGTACTTCAATTAACAGCCCCTATTACCTCAAAAAGGAATGGAGTCATAAGCCCTTATGGTTTTTAAATGGCACCCAGAATTATGTTGCACGAAGCACAATTTCACATCATTCTGGGTTCATTTGTGTGAAAACAGGGTCCAATCAGGCTGAAACGTTACAGAAAGGTAGAATCTGTTGAGTTGTAAGTGATCTGAACGTTTCATGATGATAGCACTTTTCTAAGGGGGTCAAACCATGTCCCAAAGGTCACCGGATCTGGTGTCAATTTAAAGAAGTAGTCCAGATACACCTTTGTGGGCTTATAACTTGGCTTCTGAATGTCATAGAGAGGTCAGGTTTGTTTTAGTGTACTCCAATCAACAGCCCCTACAACCACAAAAAGGAATGGAGTCATTAGCACTTATGGTTTGTAAATGGCACCCAGAATTATGTTGCACGAAGCACAATTTCACATCATTCTGGGTCCATTTGTGTGAAAACAAGGTCCAATCAGGCTGAAACGTTACAAGAAGGTAGAATCTATTGAGTTATATGTGATCTGAATGTTTCATGATGATCGCACATTCCTATAGGGGGTCAAACCATGTGCCAAAGGTCACCGGGCCTGGTGTCACTTTAAAGAAGTAGTCCAGTTACACCTTTGTGGGCTTATAACTTGGCTTCTGAATGTCCTAGAGAGGTCAGGTTTGTTTTAGTGTACTCCAATCAACAGCCCCTACAACCACAAAAAGGAATGGAGTCATTAGCACTTATGGTTTGTAAATGGCACCCAGAATTATGTTGCACGAAGCACAATTTCACATCATTCTGGATCCATTTGTGTGAAAACAAGGTCCAATCAGGCTGAAACGTTACAAGAAGGTAGAATCTATTGAGTTGTAAGTGATCTGAATGTTTCATGATGATCGCACATACCTATAGGGGGTCAAACCATGTCCCAAAGGTCACCGGGCCTGGTGTCACTTTAAAGAAGTAGTCCAGTTACACATTTGTGGGCTTATAACTTGGCTTCTGAATGTCCTAGAGAGGTCAGGTTTGTTTTAATGTACGCCAATCAACAGCCCCTACAACCACAAAAAGGAATGGAGTCATTAGCACTTATGGTTTGTAAATGGCACCCAGAATTATGTTGCACGAAGCACAATTTCACATCATTCTGGGTCCATTTGTGTGAAAACAAGGTCCAATCAGGCTGAAACGTTACAAGAAGGTAGAATCTATTGAGTTGTAAGTGATCTGAACGTTTCATGATGATCGCACATTCCTATAGGGGGTCAAACCATGTCCCAAAGGTCACCGGGCCTGGTGTCACTTTAAAGAAGTAGTCCAGTTACACCTTTGTGGGCTTATAACTTGGCTTCTGAATGTCCTAGAGAGGTCAGGTTTGTTTTAGAGTACTCCAATTAACAGCCCCCATTACCCCAAAAAGGAATGGAGTCATTAGCACTTATGGTTTTTAAATGGCACCCAGAATTATGTTGCACGAAGCACAATTTCACATCATTCTGGGTTCATTTGTGTGAAAACAAGGTCCAATCAGGCTGAAACGTTTCAGGAAGGTAGAATCTATTGAGTTGTAAGTGATCTGAACGTTTCATGATGATAGCACTTTCCTAAGGGGGTCAAACCATGTCCCAAAGGTCACCGGATCTGGTGTCAATTTAAAGAAGTAGTCCAGTTACACATTTGTGGGCTTATAAATTGGCTTCTGAATGTCCTAGAGAGATCAGGTTTGTTTTAGTGTACTCCAATCGACAGCCCCTACAACCAGAAAAAGGAATGGAGTCATTAGCACCTATGGTTTGTAAATGGCACCCAGAATTACGTTGCACGAAGCACAATTTCACATCATTCTGGGTCCATTTGTGTGAAAACAAGGTCCAATCAGGCTGAAACGTTACAAGAAGGTAGAATCAATTGAGTTGTAAGTGATATGAACGTTTCATGATGATAGAACTTTCCTAAGGGGGTCAAAACATGTCCCAAAGGTCACCGGATCTGGTGTCAATTTAAAGAAGTAGTCCAGTTACACATTTGTGGGCTTATAACTTGGCTTCTGAATATCCTAGAGAGGTCAGGTTTGTTTTAGAGTACTCCAATTAACAGCCCCCATTACCACAAAAAGGAATGGAGTCATTAGCACTTATGGTTTTTAAATGGCACCCAGAATTATGTTGCACAAAGCACAATTTCACATCATTCTGGGTTCATTTGTGTGAAAACAAGGTCCAATCAGGCTGAAATGTTACAGGAAGGTGGAATCTATTGAGTTGTAAGTGATCTGAACGTTTCATGATGATAGCACTTTCCTAAGGGGGTCAAACCATGTCCCAAAGGTCACCGGATCGGGTGTCAATTTAAAATAGTAGTCCGGTTACACATTTGTGGGCTTACAACTTGGCTTCTGAATGTCCTAGAGAGATCAGGTTTGTTTTAGTGTACTCCAGTCAACAGCCCCTACAACCACAAAAAGGAATGGAGTCCTTAGCACTTATGGTTTGTAAATGGCACCCAGAATTATGTTGCACGAAGCACAATTTCACATCATTCTGGGTCCATTTGTGTGAAAACAAGGTCCAATCAGGCTGAAACGTTACAAGAAGGTAGAATCTATTGAGTTGTAAGTGATCTGAACGTTTCATGATGATCGCACATTCCTATAGGGGGTCAAACCATCTCCCAAAGGTCACCGGGCCTGGTGTCACTTTAAAGAAGTAGTCCAGTTACACCTTTGTGGGCTTATAACTTGGCTTCTGAATATCCTAAAAAGGTCAGGTTTGTTTTAGAGTACTCCAATTAACAGCCCCCATTTCCCCAAAAAGGAATGGAGTCATAAGCACTTATGGATTTTAAATGGCACCCAGAATTATGTTGCACAAAGCACAATTTCACATCATTCTGGGTTCATTTGTGTGCAAACAAGGTCCAATCAGGCTGAAACGGTACAGGACGGTAGAATCTATTGAGTTGTAAGTGATCTGAACGTTTCATGATGATAGCACATTGCTATAGGGGGTAAAACCATGTCCCAAAGGTCACCGGGCCTGGTGTCACTTTAAAAAAGTAGTCCAGTTACACCTTTGTGGGCTTATAACTTGGCTTCTGAATATCCTAGAGAGGTCAGGTTTGTTTTAGAGTACTTCAATTAACAGCCCCTATTACCTCAAAAAGGAATGGAGTCATAAGCCCTTATGGTTTTTAAATGGCACCCAGAATTATGTTGCACGAAGCACAATTTCACATCATTCTGGGTTCATTTGTGTGAAAACAAGGTCCAATCAGGCTGAAACGTTACAGGAAGGTAGAATCTATTGAGTTGTAAGTGATCTGAACGTTTCATGATGATAGCACTTTCCTAAGGGGGTCAAACCATGTCCCAAAGGTCACCGGATCGGGTGTCAATTTAAAATAGTAGTCCGGTTACACATTTGTGGGCTTACAACTTGGCTTCTGAATGTCCTAGAGAGATCAGGTTTGTTTTAGTGTACTCCAGTCAACAGCCCCTACAACCACAAAAAGGAATGGAGTCCTTAGCACTTATGGTTTGTAAATGGCACCCAGAATTATGTTGCACGAAGCACAATTTCACATCATTCTGGGTCCATTTGTGTGAAAACAAGGTCCAATCAGGCTGAAACGTTACAAGAAGGTAGAATCAATTGAGTTGTAAGTGATCTGAACGTTTCATGATGATCGCACATTCCTATAGGGGGTCAAACCATCTCCCAAAGGTCACCGGGCCTGGTGTCACTTTAAAGAAGTAGTCCAGTTACACCTTTGTGGGCTTATAACTTGGCTTCTGAATATCCTAAAAAGGTCAGGTTTGTTTTAGAGTACTCCAATTAACAGCCCCCATTTCCCCAAAAAGGAATGGAGTCATAAGCACTTATGGATTTTAAATGGCACCCAGAATTATGTTGCACAAAGCACAATTTCACATCATTCTGGGTTCATTTGTGTGCAAACAAGGTCCAATCAGGCTGAAACGGTACAGGACGGTAGAATCTATTGAGTTGTAAGTGATCTGAACGTTTCATGATGATAGCACATTGCTATAGGGGGTAAAACCATGTCCCAAAGGTCACCGGGCCTGGTGTCACTTTAAAAAAGTAGTCCAGTTACACCTTTGTGGGCTTATAACTTGGCTTCTGAATATCCTAGAGAGGTCAGGTTTGTTTTAGAGTACTTCAATTAACAGCCCCTATTACCTCAAAAAGGAATGGAGTCATAAGCCCTTATGGTTTTTAAATGGCACCCAGAATTATGTTGCACGAAGCACAATTTCACATCATTCTGGGTTCATTTGTGTGAAAACAAGGTCCAATCAGGCTGAAACGTTACAGGAAGGTAGAATCTATTGAGTTGTAAGTGATCTGAACGTTTCATGATGATAGCACTTTCCTAAGGGGGTCAAACCATGTCCCAAAGGTCACCGGATCTGGTGTCATTTTAAAGGAGACATAACATGAAAAACCCACTTTTTTATCCATTAACACAGTGTGTTTCACATTTTAAGTGTCTAAGTGAGCAAAAAGGCTTATATTATTCACTGGAGTTGCTATTTAGATATTTAATAATTAAGTTTTGGGCATATTTGTCCACCCGTTCAGTTTTTACATAATCTATTACATCAGTAATTAATTTAGTGAGGATAACTACCAAATATGGTAATGGCCCTCGGCTAAACACAGAGCCAATCCGCCATTTTTTCTTCTCGCTAAGATGTTTTGTAGTCCTATTGGAAAAATGCAGAATGTCTGGTTATTTTAGCCACACACAGCTCAAAACTGTTCCTCGTTTTAAGGAAGGGTGGTGTGGCAGTATTTAAACCCAGGAGCTGATGACACTACTGCTAAAAAAACACAGAAGAAAAAGTAGTGTGTTTGTGTTTGTGCTTGTGTGTGTGTGTGTGTGTGTGTGCGCGCGCGCGGTTCGTTCTTTCGTGTCTTCAGGCTAGTAAGTACTGAGGGCTTCATCTATCTAAAAGGAGTCATTTTTATCTGAATGTGGCAGCACCGGGACACAGCAGCAGAGCGGTAAGCTTCATATCACTCTAAAATGTCGACAAACTTTACTTTAGATTTACGGGCATTAGCAGCACTAAAGCGTTAGCATCCGGCTTGCTATCGCTAGCACAGTATGCTAGTAAAGTTAGCACCCAGATTAATGCGGATTTGGCTGATTTTCGTGGAATAAAACGTGATTTCTGATCAACGCCTTCTTTTACACCAGATGATAACTTCCCACTGATTGTAACAGCAGAGAGCCTGTGTGTTATTCTACGTGAGTGTGATGTAATCTTAGCATCCAGTAAATAAAGTCCCATATCAGCTAAAATGCAGCGTGACAAAGTCATTAAAGTGCGTCAACACAGTGGATTTAATAGAGTAGTAAGTCTGTCTGCACTGCTCTCTAATGAGCTTCCTTTCATAAGGAATCATTTGTATAATTTTAGTGTCACTATTTTATTACATTTGTAAGAATATGAAGTCACTGCAGCAAAGTGAACTTGTGAACAAACACAAACGTGACTATAAACATGAAAGCTAAAGAAACGACTTTCCTAAAGCTGCTTGTAAACAAAATATGTCATTAAAGTTATTGTCTATCATTGCAGAATATGACGATGACATCATGGAACTGGTCTTTGGAAAAGTTTTCCCTGAACCAACTCCGTTTCTAGATGAGGTAGAGAAGATCTGCATCTCACCAACTCTCTGGTCTCAGTATTCAGACAACGGAGGTCTCCCACTGTTATCCAGGACCAGTTTGAAGCCCACATACTGCCCCTCCCTCATCATCAGGAAACATCAATCCATATCCTGAGGACAACAGAAGACGGCAGGAGGACAGGAACTCTGAGACCTAGACACCACCAGCACCGAGACACAAATTACCTGTGTGCACAACGCCTGTTTAACTACTAAAGCCTGTTTAACTACTAAAGCCTGTTTATTATATTGTTCTACTTATTTGCTGTGAGGTTAATACTTAGAAAATTTGTATATTAATGTAAACAATTTTTAAAAAATCACTGATTGTATGTTTTCTTTTAGATGTAATGGTCCAAACTCAGCCTTGTAGACATTTATTGCATCCTGTAGGTAAATACACAGAACAGGCTCAGGTCCAGGATGACCCAGCATGCTCTTCTTCCATTCTGGCTGTTAGGGATTTTATCAATAACTCAATGCCTACTGATGTTTTCACTTAACGGTATTTATTTAGAATGCAGGTAAGATTTAACTATATTTGTTAGCAAAGCAGACTGATCTTGGGAATTTCACTGCAGCACTGATGTCCACCTCTCTGTACACATTAGAGAGAATTACCACTTTACAGCTAAACACATTTAATAAAGATATAGGCTACGCATTGCAGACAATAAAAACAAAGTTGTAAGCATTAGAATTATAATGATCACATTAAAGAACATTTGGAGGAATGTTCTTTATTTTTGACTCGAATCTCAAATCTTTAAATTAAAATGTAACTGCTTTTTATCCATTTTCAGCCATTAAGACACCCAATATTAAATAAGACTACTTATAAAATTATTTATAATTATATGTATGTATATATATATATATAGATAGAGATCTTAAAAAATGTATTCTTTTAATGGTGTTTTAATGAGCTGTATCATTTTTTAAAACATTTTTTATAGAAATAAATAAGCAAGCAGCATTCCTTGTGTGTGTGTGTGTGTGTGCGCGCGCGCGCACGTGCCTGCTAGCTTGTCCCTCCGTCGGCCGTGACGGGTGTGTGTGAGTGACTACAGACAAATGCATGAGAGAGTTAGCAGCCTTGAAACAGCTTGATGAACTACCCTCCCCACATGTTTTAAAAATGCTAATATGCTATGCTAAATCTGCTATGCTCAATAATGATTTCTCTATAGAACTACAAAGTCCGACTGGGGGAGGAGAGTACAGGTCTGCACTATGGAGGGGGGCGGAGTTTACAGCTCCTCCTCCAGTTTAAAGAGACAGTACCCAAAAACGGCTCGTTCTCAAGACTCTCCTCAGAACAGGGGTAGATGAGGGTCTGTAGAGCAACAATAATGAGGAAATCAGACCAAAGAACTGCAGTTCCACTGTATTTAGACCCCAACTGAAGGATTTAGATGTAAAAAGGAATAACTTAAAAGCATGTTATGTCTCCTTTAAAGAAGTAGTCCAGTTACACCTTTGTGGGCTTATAACTTGGTTTCTGAATGTCCTAGAGAGATCAGGTTTGTTTTAGTGTACTCCAATCAACAGCCCCTACAACCACAAAAAGGAATGGAGTCATTAGCACTTATGGTTTGTAAATGGCACCCAGAATTATGTTGCACGAAGCACAATTTCACATAATCTGGGTCCATTTGTGTGAAAACAACGTCCAATCAGGCTGAAACGTTACAAGACGGTAGAATCTATTGAGTTGTAAGTGATCTGAACGTTTCATGATGATCGCACATTCCTATAGGGGGTCAAACCATGTCCCAAAGGTCACCGGGCCTGGTGTCACTTTAAAGAAGTAGTCCAGTTACACCTTTGTGGGCTTATAACTTGGCTTCTGAATATCCTAGAGAGGTCAGGTTTGTTTTAGAGTACTCCAATTAACAGCCCCCATTACCCCAAAAAGGAATGGAGTCCTTAGCACTTATGGTTTTTAAATGGCACCCAGAATTATGTTGCACGAAGCACAATTTCACATCATTCTGGGTCCATTTGTGTGAAAACAAGGTCCAATCAGGCTGAAACGTTACAAGAAGGTAGAATCAATTGAGTTGTAAGTGATCTGAACGTTTCATGATGATAGCAATTTCCTAAGGGGGTCAAACCATGTCCCAAAGGTCACCGGATCTGGTGTCAATTTAAAGAAGTAGTCCAGTTACACCTTTGTGGGCTTATAACTTGGCTTCTGAATGTCCTAGAGAGGTCAGGTTTGTTTTAGTGTACTCCAATCAACAGCCCCTACAACCACAAAAAGGAATGGAGTCATTAGCACTTATGGTTTGTAAATGGCACCCAGAATTATGTTGCACGAAGCACAATTTCACATCATTCTGGGTCCATTTGTGTGAAAACAAGGTCCAATCAGGCTGAAACGTTACAGGAAGGTGGAATCTGTTGAGTTGTAAGTGATCTGAACGTTTCATGATGATAGCACTTTCCTAAGGGGGTCAAACCATGTCCCAAAGGTCACCGGATCTGGTGTCAATTTAAAGAAGTAGTCCAGTTACACCTTTGTGGGCTTATAACTTGGCTTCTGAATGTCCTAGAGAGGTCAGGTTTGTTTTAGTGTACTCCAATCAACAGCCCCTACAACCACAAAAAGGAATGGAGTCATTAGCACTTATGGTTTGTAAATGGCACCCAGAATTATGTTGCACGAAGCACAATTTCACATCATTCTGGGTCCATTTGTGTGAAAACAAGGTCCAATCAGGCTGAAACGTTACAAGAAGGTAGAATCTATTGAGTTGTAAGTGATCTGAATGTTTCATGATGATCGCACATTCCTATAGGGGGTCAAACCATGTGCCAAAGGTCACCGGGCCTGGTGTCACTTTAAAGAAGTAGTCCAGTTACACCTTTGTGGGCTTATAACTTGGCTTCTGAACGTCCTAGAGAGGTCAGGTTTGTTTTAGTGTACTCCAATCAACAGCCCCTACAACCACAAAAAGGAATGGAGTCATTAGCACTTATGGTTTGTAAATGGCACCCAGAATTATGTTGCACGAAGCACAATTTCACATCATTCTGGATCCATTTGTGTGAAAACAAGGTCCAATCAGGCTGAAACGTTACAGGAAGGTAGAATCTATTGAGTTGTAAGTGATCTGAATGTTTCGTGATGATCGCTCATACCTATAGGGGGTCACACCATGTCCCAAAGGTCACCGGGCCTGGTGTCACTTTAAAGAAGTAGTCCAGTTACACATTTGTGGGCTTATAACTTGGCTTCTGAATGTACTAGAGAGGTCAGGTTTGTTTTAATGTACTCCAATCAACAGCCCCTACAATCACAAAAAGGAATGGAGTCATTAGCACTTATTGTTTGTAAATGGCACCCAGAATTATGTTGCACGAAGCACAATTTCACATCATTCTGGGTCCATTTGTGTGAAAACAAGGTCCAATCAGGCTGAAACGTTACAAGAAGGTAGAATCTATTGAGTTGTAAGTGATCTGAACGTTTCATGATGATTGCACATTCCTATAGGGGGTCAAACCATGTCCCAAAGGTCACCGGGCCTGGTGTCACTTTAAAGAAGTAGTCCAGTTACACCTTTGTGGGCTTACAACTTGGCTTCTGAATATCCTAGAGAGGTCAGGTTTGTTTTAGAGTACTCCAATTAACAGCCCCCATTACCCCAAAAAGGAATGGAGTCCTTAGCACTTATGGTTTTTAAATGGCACCCAGAATTATGTTGCACGAAGCACAATTTCACATCATTCTGGGTTCATTTGTGTGAAAACAAGGCCCAATCAGGCTGAAACGTTACAGGAAAGTAGAATCTGTTAAGTTGTAAGTGATCTGAACCTTTCATGATGATAGCACTTTCCTAAGGGGGTCAAACCATGTCCCAAAGGTCACCGGATCTGGTGTCAATTTAAAGAAGTAGTCCAGTTACACATTTGTGGGCTTATAACTTGGCTTCTGAATGTCCTAGAGAGATCAGGTTTGTTTTAGTGTACTCCAATCAACAGCCCCTACAACCACAAAAAGGAATGGAGTCATTAGCACTCATGGTTTGTAAATGGCACCCAGAATTATGTTGCACGAAGCACAATTTCACATCATTCTGGGTCCATTTGTGTGAAAACAAGGTCCAATCAGGCTGAAACGTTACAAGAAGGTAGAATCAATTGAGTTGTTAATGATCTGAACGTTTCATGATGATAGCACTTTCCTAAGGGGGTCAAACCATGTCCCAAAGGTCACCGGATCTGGTGTCAATTTAAAGAAGTAGTCCAGTTACACATTTGTGGGCTTATAACTTGGCTTCTGAATGTCCTAGAGAGGTCAGGTTTGTTTTAGTGTACTCCAATCAACAGCCCCTACAACCACAAAAAGGAATGGAGTCATTAGCACTTATGGTTTGTAAATGGCACCCAGAATTATGTTGCACGAAGCACAATTTCACATCATTCTGGGTCCATTTTTGTGAAAACAAGGTCCAATCAGGCTGAAACGTTACAAGAAGGTAGAATCTATTGAGTCGTAAGTGATCTGAATGTTTCATGATGATCGCACATTCCTATAGGGGGTCAAACCATGTCCCAAAGGTCACCGGGCCTGGTGTCACTTTAAAGAAGTAGTCCAGTTACACCTTTGTGGGCGTATAACTTGGCTTCTGAATGTCCTAGAGAGGTCAGGTTTGTTTTAGTGTACTCCAATCAACAGCCCCTACAACCACAAAAAGGAATGGAGTCATTAGCACTTATGGTTTGTAAATGGCACCCAGAATTATGTTGCACGAAGCACAATTTCACATCATTCTGGATCCATTTGTGTGAAAACAAGGTCCAATCAGGCTGAAACGTTACAAGAAGGTAGAATCTATTGAGTTGTAAGTGATCTGAATGTTTCATGATGATCGCACATACCTATAGGAGGTCAAACCATGTCCCAAAGGTCACCGGGCCTGGTGTCACTTTAAAGAAGTAGTCCAGTTACACATTTGTGGGCTTATAACTTGGCTTCTGAATGTCCTAGAGAGATCAGGTTTGTTTTAGTGTACTCCAATCAACAGCCCCTACAACCACAAAAAGGAATGGAGTCATTAGCACTGATGGTTTTTAAATGGCACCCAGAATTATGTTGCACTAAGCACAATTTCACATCATTCTGGGTTCATTTGTGTGAAAACAAGGTCCAATTAGGCTGAAACGTTACAAGAAGGTAGAATCTATTGAGTTGTAAGTGATCTGAACGTTTCATGATGATAGCACTTTCCTAAGGGGGTCAAACCATGTCCCAAAGTTCACCGGATCTGGTGTCAATTTAAAGAAGTAGTCCAGTTACACATTTGTGGGCTTATAACTTGGCTTCTGAATATCCTAGAGAGGTCAGGTTTGTTTTAGAGTACTCCAATTAACAGCCCCCATTACCCCAAAAAGGAATGGAGTCATTAGCACTTATGGTTTTTAAATGGCACCCAGAATTTTGTTGCACGAAGCACAATTTCACATCATTCTGGGTCCATTTGTGTGAAAACAAGGTCCAATCAGGCTGAAACGTTACAAGAAGGTAGAATCTATTGAGTTGTAAGTGATCTGAACATTTCATGATGATTGCACATTCCTATAGGGGGTCAAACCATGTCCCAAAGGTCACCGGGCCTGGTGTCACTTTAAAGAAGTAGTCCAGTTACACCTTTGTGGGCTTATAACTTGGCTTCTGAATATCCTAGAGAGGTCAGGTTTGTTTTAGAGTACTCCAATCAACAGCCCCCATTACCCCAAAAATGAATGGAGTCATTAGCACTTATGGTTTGTCAATGGCACCCAGAATTATGTTGCACGAAGCACAATTTCACATCATTCTGGGTTGATTTGTGTGAAAACAAGGTCCAATCAGGCTGAAACGTTACAGGAAGGTAGAATCTATTGAGTTGTAAGTGATCTGAAAGTTTCATGATGATAGCACTTTCCTAAGGTGGTCAAACCATGTCCCAGAGGTCACCGGATCTGGTGTCAATTTAAAGAAGTAGTCCAGTTACACATTTGTGGGCTTATAACTTGGCTTCTGAATGTCCTAGAGAGATCAGGTTTGTTTTAGTGTACTCCAATCAACAGCCCCTACAACCACAAAAAGGAATGGAGTCATTAGCACTTATGGTTTGTAAATGGCACCCAGACTTATGTTGCACGAAGCACAATTTCACATCATTCTGGGTCCATTTTTGTGAAAACAAGGTCCAATCAGGCTGAAACGTTACAAGAAGGTAGAATCTATTGAGTTGTAAGTGATCTGAACGTTTCAAGATGATCACACATTCTCATAGGGGGTCAAACCATGTCCCAAAGATCACCGGGCCTGGTGTTACTTTAAAGAAGTAGTCCAGTTACACATTTGTGGGCTTATAACTTGGCTTCTGAATATCCTAGAGAGGTCAGGTTTGTTTTAGAGTACTCCAATTAACAGCCCCCATTACCCCAAAAAGGAATGGAGTCATTAGCACTTATGGTTTTTAAATGGCACCCAGAATTATGTTGCACGAAGCACAATTTCACATCATTCTGGGTCCATTTGTGTGAAAACAAGGTCCAATCAGGCTGAAACGTTACAAGAAGGTAGAATCTATTGAGTTGTAAGTGATCTGAACATTTCATGATGATTGCACATTCCTATAGGGGGTCAAACCATGTCCCAAAGGTCACCGGGCCTGGTGTCACTTTAAAGAAGTAGTCCAGTTACACCTTTGTGGGCTTATAACTTGGCTTCTGAATATCCTAGAGAGGTCAGGTTTGTTTTAGTGTACTCCAATCAACAGCCCCCATTACCCCAAAAATGAATGGAGTCATTAGCACTTATGGTTTGTAAATGGCAGCCAGAATTATGTTGCACGAAGCACAATTTCACATCATTCTGGGTTGATTTGTGTGAAAACAAGGTCCAATCAGGCTGAAACGTTACAGGAAGGTAGAATCTATTGAGTTGTAAGTGATCTGAAAGTTTCATGATGATAGCACTTTCCTAAGGTGGTCAAACCATGTCCCAGAGGTCACCGGATCTGGTGTCAATTTAAAGAAGTAGTCCAGTTACACATTTGTGGGTTTATAACTTGGCTTCTGAATGTCCTAGAGAGATCAGGTTTGTTTTAGTGTACTCCAATCAACAGCCCCTACAACCACAAAAAGGAATGGAGTCATTAGCACCTATGGTTTGTAAATGGCACCCAGAATTATGTTGCACGAAGCACAATTTCACATCATTCTGGGTCCATTTGTGTGAAAACAAGGTCCAATCAGGCTGAAACGTTACAAGAAGGTAGAATCTATTGAGTTGTAAGTGATCTGAATGTTTCGTGATGATAGCACTTTCCTAAGGGGGTCAAACCATGTCCCAAAGGTCACCGGATCTGGTGTCAATTTAAAATAGTAGTCCGGTTACACATTTGTGGGCTTACAACTTGGCTTCTGAATGTCCCAGAGAGATCGGGTTTGTTTTATTGTACTCCAATCAACAGACCCTACAACCACAAAAAGGAATGGAGTCATTAGCACTTATGGTTTGTAAATGGCACCCAGAATTATGTTGCACGAAGCACAATTTCACATCATTCTGGGTCCATTTGTGTGAAAACAAGGTCCAATCAGGCTGAAACGTTACAAGAAGGTAGAATCTATTGAGTTGTAAGTGATCTGAACATTTCATGATGATCAGACATTCCTATAGGGGGTCAAACCATGTCCCAAAGGTCACCGGGCCTGGTGTCACTTTAAAGAAGTAGTCCAGTTACACCTTTGTTGGCTTATAACTTGGCTTCTGAATATCCTAAAAAGGTCAGGTTTGTTTTAGAGTACTCCATTTAACAGCCCCCATTTCCCCAAAAAGGAATGGAGTCATTAGCACTTATGGTTTTTAAATGGCACGCAAAATTATGTTGCACTAAGCACAATTTCACATCATTCTGGGTTCATTTGTGTGAAAACAAGGTCCAATCAGGCTGAAACGGTACAGGACGGTAGAATCTATTGAGTTGTAAGTGATCTGAACGTTTCATGATGATAGCACTTTCCTAAGGGGGTCAAACCATGTCCCAAAGGTCACCGGATCTGGTGTCAATTTAAAGAAGTAGTCCAGTTACACATTTGTGGGCTTATAACTTGGCTTCTGAATGTCCTAGAGAGATCAGGTTTGTTTCAGAGTACTCCAATCAACAGCCCCTAGAACCACAAAAAGGAATGGAGTCATTAGCACTTTTGGTTTGTAAATGGCACCCAGAATTATGTTGCACGAAGCACCATTTCACATCATTATGGGTCCATTTGTGTGAAAACAATGTCCAATCAGGCTGAAACGTTACAATAAGGTAGAATCTATTGAGTTGTAAGTGATCTGAACATTTCATGATGATCGCACATTCCTATAGGGGGAAAAACCATGTCCCAAAGGTCACCGGGCCTGGTGTCACTTTAAAGAAGTGGTCCAGTTACACCTTTGTGGGCTTATAACTTGGCTTCTGAATGTCCTAGAGAGGTCAGGTTTGTTTTAGAGTACTCAAATTAACAGCCCCTATTATCTCAAAAAGTAATGGAGTCATTAGCCCTTATGGTTTTTAAATGGCACCCAGAATTATGTTGCACGAGGCACAATTTCACATCATTCTGGGTTCATTTGTGTGAAAACAAGGACCAATCAGGCTGAAACGTTACAGGAAGGTAGAATCTATTGAGTTGTAAGTGATCTGAACGTTTCATGATGATAGCACTTTCCTAAGGTGGTCAAACCATGTCCCAAAGGTCACCTGATCTGGTGTCATTTTAAAGAAGTAGTCCAGTTACACCTTTGTGGGCATATAACTTGGCTTCTGAATGTCCTAGAGAGATCAGGTTTGTTTTAGTGTACTCCAATCAACAGCCCCTACAACCACAAAACAGAATGGAGTCATTAGCACTTATGGTTTGGAAATGGCACCCAGAATTATGTTGCACGAAGCACAATTTCACATCATTCTGGGTCCATTTGTGTGAAAACAAGGTCCAATCAGGCTGAAACGTTACAAGAAGGTAGAATCTATTGAGTTGTAAGTGATCTGAACGTTTCATGATGATCGCACATTCCTATAGGGGGTCAAACCATGTCCCAAAGGTCACCGGGCCTGGTGTTACTTTAAAGAAGTAGTCCAGTTACACCTATTTTGGGCTTATAACTTGGCTTCTGAATAGCCTAGAGAGGTCAGGTTTGTTTTAGAGTACTCCAATTAACAGCCCCTATTACCTCAAAAAGGAATGGAGTCATTAGCACTTATGGTTTTTAAATGGCACCCAGAATTATGTTGCACGAAGCACAATTTCACATCATTATGGGTTCATTTGTGTGAAAACAAGGTCCAATCAGGCTGAAACGTTACAGGAAGGAAGAATCTATTGAGTTGTAAGTGATCTGAACGTTTCATGATGATTGCTCTTTCCTAAGGGGGTCAAACCATGTCCCAAAGGTCACCGGATCTGGTGTCTATTTAAAGAAGTAGTCCAGTTACACATTTGTGGGCTTATAACTTGGCTTCTGAATGTCCTAGAGAGATCAGGTTTGTTTTAGTGTACTCCAATCGACAGCCCCTACAACCACAAAAAGGAATGGAGTCATTAGCACTTATGGTTTGTAAATGGCACCCAAAATTATGTTGCACGAAGCACAATTTCACATCATTCTGGGTCCATTTGTGTGAAATCAAGGTCCAATCAGGCTGAAACGTTACAAGAAGGTAGAATCAATTGAGTTGTAAGTGATCTGAACGTTTCATGATGATCGCACATTCCTATAGTGGGTCAAACCATGTCCCAAAGGTCACCGGGCCTGGTGTCACTTTAAAGAAGTAGTCCAGTTACACCTTTGTGGGCTTATAACTTGGCTTCTGAATATCCTAGAGAGGTCAGGTTTGATTTAGAGTACTCCAATTAACAGCCCCCATTACCCCAAAAAGGAATAGAGTCATTAGCACTTATGGTTTTTAAATGGCACCCAGAATTATGTTGCACGAAGCACAATTTCACATCATTCTGGTTTCATTTGTGTGAAAACAAGGTCCAATCAGGCTGAAACGTTACAGGAAGGTAGAATCTATTGAGTTGTAAGTGATCTGAACGTTTCATGATGATAGCACTTTCCTAAGGGGGTCAAACCATGTCCCAAAGGTCACCAGATCTGGTGTCAATTTAAAGAAGTAGTCCAGTTACACCTTTGTTGGCTTATAACTTGGCTTCTGAATGTCCTAGAGAGATCAGGTTTGTTTTAGTGTACTCCAATCAACAGCCCCTACAACCACAAAAAGGAATGGAGTCATTAGCACTTATGGTTTGGACATGGCACCCAGAATTATGTTGCACGAAGCACAATTTCACATCATTCTGGGTCCATTTGTGTGAAAACAAGGTCCAATCAGGCTGAAACGTTACAAGAAGGTAGAATCTATTGAGTTGTAAGTGATCTGAACGTTTCATGATGATCGCACATTCCTATAGGGGGTCAAACCATGTCCCAAAGGTCACCGGGCCTGGTGTCACTTTAAAGAAGTAGTCCAGTTACACATTTGTGGGATTATAACTTGGCTTCTGAATGTCCTAGAGAGATCAGGTTTGTTTTAATGTCCTCCCATCAACAGCCCCTACAACCACAAAAAGGAATGGAGTCATTAGCACTTATGGTTTGTAAATGGCACCCAGAATTATGTTGCACGAAGCACAATTTCACATCATTCTGGGTCCATTTGTGTGAAAACAAGGTCCAATCAGGCTGAAACGTTACAAGAAGGTAGAATCTATTGAGTTGTAAGTGATCTGAACATTTCATGATGATTGCACATTCCTATAGGGGGTCAAACCATGTCCCAAAGGTCACCGGATCTGGTGTCACTTTAAAGAAGTAGTCCAGTTACACCTTTGTGGGCTTATAACTTGGCTTCTGAATATCCTAGAGAGGTCAGGTTTGTTTTAGAGTACTCCAATCAACAGCCCCCATTACCCCAAAAATGAATGGAGTCATTAGCACTTATGGTTTGTAAATGGCACCCATAATTATGTTGCACGAAGCACAATTTCACATCATTCTGGGTTGATTTGTGTGAAAACAAGGTCCAATCAGGCTGAAACGTTACAGGAAGGTAGAATCTATTGAGTTGTAAGTGATCTGAAAGTTTCATGATGATAGCCCTTTCCTAAGGTGGTCAAACCATGTCCCAGAGGTCACCGGATCTGGTGTCAATTTAAAGAAGTAGTCCAGTTACACATTTGTGGGTTTATAACTTGGCTTCTGAATGTCCTAGAGAGATCAGGTTTGTTTTAATGTACTCCAATAAACAACCCCTACAACCACAAAAAGGAATGGAGTCATTAGCACTTATGGTTTGTAAATGGCACCCAGACTTATGTTGCACGAAGCACAATTTCACATCATTCTGGGTCCATTTTTGTGAAAACAAGGTCCAATCAGGCTGAAACGTTACAAGAAGGTAGAATCTATTGAGTTGTAAGTGATCTGAACGTTTCAAGATGATCACACATTCTCATAGGGGGTCAAACCATGTCCCAAAGATCACCGGGCCTGGTGTCACTTTAAAGAAGTAGTCCAGTTACACATTTGTGGGCTTATAACTTGGCTTCTGAATATCCTAGAGAGGTCAGGTTTGTTTTAGAGTACTCCAATTAACAGCCCCCATTACCCCAAAAAGGAATGGAGTCATTAGCACTTATGGTTTTTAAATGGCACCCAGAATTATGTTGCACGAAGCACAATTTCACATCATTCTGGGTCCATTTGTGTGAAAACAAGGTCCAATCAGGCTGAAACGTTACAAGAAGGTAGAATCTATTGAGTTGTAAGTGATCTGAACATTTCATGATGATTGCACATTCCTATAGGGGGTCAAACCATGTCCCAAAGGTCACCGGGCCTGGTGTCACTTTAAAGAAGTAGTCCAGTTACACCTTTGTGGGCTTATAACTTGGCTTCTGAATATCCTAGAGAGGTCAGGTTTGTTTTAGTGTACTCCAATCAACAGCCCCCATTACCCCAAAAATGAATGGAGTCATTAGCACTTATGGTTTGTAAATGGCAGCCAGAATTATGTTGCACGAAGCACAATTTCACATCATTCTGGGTTGATTTGTGTGAAAACAAGGTCCAATCAGGCTGAAACGTTACAGGAAGGTAGAATCTATTGAGTTGTAAGTGATCTGAAAGTTTCATGATGATAGCACTTTCCTAAGGTGGTCAAACCATGTCCCAGAGGTCACCGGATCTGGTGTCAATTTAAAGAAGTAGTCCAGTTACACATTTGTGGGTTTATAACTTGGCTTCTGAATGTCCTAGAGAGATCAGGTTTGTTTTAGTGTACTCCAATCAACAGCCCCTACAACCACAAAAAGGAATGGAGTCATTAGCACCTATGGTTTGTAAATGGCACCCAGAATTATGTTGCACGAAGCACAATTTCACATCATTCTGGGTCCATTTGTGTGAAAACAAGGTCCAATCAGGCTGAAACGTTACAAGAAGGTAGAATCTATTGAGTTGTAAGTGATCTGAATGTTTCGTGATGATAGCACTTTCCTAAGGGGGTCAAACCATGTCCCAAAGGTCACCGGATCTGGTGTCAATTTAAAATAGTAGTCCGGTTACACATTTGTGGGCTTACAACTTGGCTTCTGAATGTCCCAGAGAGATCGGGTTTGTTTTATTGTACTCCAATCAACAGACCCTACAACCACAAAAAGGAATGGAGTCATTAGCACTTATGGTTTGTAAATGGCACCCAGAATTATGTTGCACGAAGCACAATTTCACATCATTCTGGGTCCATTTGTGTGAAAACAAGGTCCAATCAGGCTGAAACGTTACAAGAAGGTAGAATCTATTGAGTTGTAAGTGATCTGAACATTTCATGATGATCAGACATTCCTATAGGGGGTCAAACCATGTCCCAAAGGTCACCGGGCCTGGTGTCACTTTAAAGAAGTAGTCCAGTTACACCTTTGTTGGCTTATAACTTGGCTTCTGAATATCCTAAAAAGGTCAGGTTTGTTTTAGAGTACTCCATTTAACAGCCCCCATTTCCCCAAAAAGGAATGGAGTCATTAGCACTTATGGTTTTTAAATGGCACGCAAAATTATGTTGCACTAAGCACAATTTCACATCATTCTGGGTTCATTTGTGTGAAAACAAGGTCCAATCAGGCTGAAACGGTACAGGACGGTAGAATCTATTGAGTTGTAAGTGATCTGAACGTTTCATGATGATAGCACTTTCCTAAGGGGGTCAAACCATGTCCCAAAGGTCACCGGATCTGGTGTCAATTTAAAGAAGTAGTCCAGTTACACATTTGTGGGCTTATAACTTGGCTTCTGAATGTCCTAGAGAGATCAGGTTTGTTTCAGAGTACTCCAATCAACAGCCCCTAGAACCACAAAAAGGAATGGAGTCATTAGCACTTTTGGTTTGTAAATGGCACCCAGAATTATGTTGCACGAAGCACCATTTCACATCATTATGGGTCCATTTGTGTGAAAACAATGTCCAATCAGGCTGAAACGTTACAATAAGGTAGAATCTATTGAGTTGTAAGTGATCTGAACATTTCATGATGATCGCACATTCCTATAGGGGGAAAAACCATGTCCCAAAGGTCACCGGGCCTGGTGTCACTTTAAAGAAGTGGTCCAGTTACACCTTTGTGGGCTTATAACTTGGCTTCTGAATGTCCTAGAGAGGTCAGGTTTGTTTTAGAGTACTCAAATTAACAGCCCCTATTATCTCAAAAAGTAATGGAGTCATTAGCCCTTATGGTTTTTAAATGGCACCCAGAATTATGTTGCACGAGGCACAATTTCACATCATTCTGGGTTCATTTGTGTGAAAACAAGGACCAATCAGGCTGAAACGTTACAGGAAGGTAGAATCTATTGAGTTGTAAGTGATCTGAACGTTTCATGATGATAGCACTTTCCTAAGGGGGTCAAACCATGTCCCAAAGGTCACCTGATCTGGTGTCATTTTAAAGAAGTAGTCCAGTTACACCTTTGTGGGCATATAACTTGGCTTCTGAATGTCCTAGAGAGATCAGGTTTGTTTTAGTGTACTCCAATCAACAGCCCCTACAACCACAAAACAGAATGGAGTCATTAGCACTTATGGTTTGGAAATGGCACCCAGAATTATGTTGCACGAAGCACAATTTCACATCATTCTGGGTCCATTTGTGTGAAAACAAGGTCCAATCAGGCTGAAACGTTACAAGAAGGTAGAATCTATTGAGTTGTAAGTGATCTGAACGTTTCATGATGATCGCACATTCCTATAGGGGGTCAAACCATGTCCCAAAGGTCACCGGGCCTGGTGTTACTTTAAAGAAGTAGTCCAGTTACACCTATTTTGGGCTTATAACTTGGCTTCTGAATAGCCTAGAGAGGTCAGGTTTGTTTTAGAGTACTCCAATTAACAGCCCCCATTACCCCAAAAAGGAATGCAGTCCTTAGCACTTATGGTTTTTAAATGGCACCCAGAATTATGTTGCACGAAGCACAATTTCACATCATTCTGGGTTCATTTGTGTGAAAACAAGGTCCAATCAGGCTGAAACGTTACAGGAAGGTAGAATCTATTGAGTTGTAAGTGATCTGAACGTTTCATGATGATAGCACTTTCCTAAGGGGGTCAAACCATGTCCCAAATGTCACCGGGCCTGGTGTCACTTTAAAGAAGTAGTCCAGTTACACCTTTGTGGGCTTATAACTTGGCTTCTGAATATCCTAGAGAGGTCAGGTTTGTTTTAGAGTACTCCAATTAACAGCCCCTATTACCTCAAAAAGGAATGGAGTCATTAGCACTTATGGTTTTTAAATGGCACCCAGAATTATGTTGCACGAAGCACAATTTCACATCATTATGGGTTCATTTGTGTGAAAACAAGGTCCAATCAGGCTGAAACGTTACAGGAAGGAAGAATCTATTGAGTTGTAAGTGATCTGAACGTTTCATGATGATTGCTCTTTCCTAAGGGGGTCAAACCATGTCCCAAAGGTCACCGGATCTGGTGTCTATTTAAAGAAGTAGTCCAGTTACACATTTGTGGGCTTATAACTTGGCTTCTGAATGTCCTAGAGAGATCAGGTTTGTTTTAGTGTAATCCAATCGACAGCCCCTACAACCACAAAAAGGAATGGAGTCATTAGCACTTATGGTTTGTAAATGGCACCCAAAATTATGTTGCACGAAGCACAATTTCACATCATTCTGGGTCCATTTGTGTGAAATCAAGGTCCAATCAGGCTGAAACGTTACAAGAAGGTAGAATCAATTGAGTTGTAAGTGATCTGAACGTTTCATGATGATCGCACATTCCTATAGTGGGTCAAACCATGTCCCAAAGGTCACCGGGCCTGGTGTCACTTTAAAGAAGTAGTCCAGTTACACCTTTGTGGGCTTATAACTTGGCTTCTGAATATCCTAGAGAGGTCAGGTTTGATTTAGAGTACTCCAATTAACAGCCCCCATTACCCCAAAAAGGAATAGAGTCATTAGCACTTTTGGTTTTTAAATGGCACCCAGAATTATGTTGCACGAAGCACAATTTCACATCATTCTGGTTTCATTTGTGTGAAAACAAGGTCCAATCAGGCTGAAACGTTACAGGAAGGTAGAATCTATTGAGTTGTAAGTGATCTGAACGTTTCATGATGATAGCACTTTCCTAAGGGGGTCAAACCATGTCCCAAAGGTCACCGGATCTGGTGTCAATTTAAAGAAGTAGTCCAGTTACACCTTTGTTGGCTTATAACTTCGCTTCTGAATGTCCTAGAGAGATCAGGTTTGTTTTAGTGTACTCCAATCAACAGCCCCTACAACCACAAAAAGGAATGGAGTCATTAGCACTTATGGTTTGGACATGGCACCCAGAATTATGTTGCACGAAGCACAATTTCACATCATTCTGGGTCCATTTGTGTGAAAACAAGGTCCAATCAGGCTGAAACGTTACAAGAAGGTAGAATCTATTGAGTTGTAAGTGATCTGAACGTTTCATGATGATCGCACATTCCTATAGGGGGTCAAACCATGTCCCAAAGGTCACCGGGCCTGGTGTCACTTTAAAGAAGTAGTCCAGTTACACATTTGTGGGATTATAACTTGGCTTCTGAATATCCTAGAGAGGTCAGGTTTGTTTTAGACTACTCCAATTAACAGCCCCCATTACCCCAAATAGGAATGGAGTCATTAGCGCTTATGGTTTTTAAATGGCACCCAGAATTATGTTGCACGATGCACAATTTCACATCAATCTGGGTTCATTTGTGTGAAAACAAGGTCCAATAAGGCTGAAACGTTACAGGATGTAGAATCTATTGAGTTGTAAGTGATCTGAACGTTTCATGATGATAGCACTTTCCTAAAGTGGTCAAACCATGTCCCAGAGGTCACCGGATCTGGTGTCAATTTAAAGAAGTAGTCCAGTTACACCTTTGTGGGCTTATAACTTGGCTTCTGAATGTCCTAGAGAGATCAGGTTTGTTTTAGTGTACTCCAATCAACAGCCCCTACAACCACAAAAAGGAATGGAGTCATTAGCACTTATGGTTTGTAAATGGCACCCAGAACTATGTTGCACGAAGCACAATTTCACATCATTCTGGGTCCATTTGTGTGAAAACAAGGTCCAATAAGGCTGAAACGTTACAGGATGTAGAATCTATTGAGTTGTAAGTGATCTGAACGTTTCATGATGATAGCACTTTCCTAAAGTGGTCAAACCATGTCCCAGAGGTCACCGGATCTGGTGTCAATTTAAAGAAGTAGTCCAGTTACACATTTGTGGGCTTATAACTTGGCTTCTGAATGTCCTAGAGAGATCAGGTTTGTTTTAATGTCCTCCAATCAACAGCCCCTACAACCACAAAAAGGAATGGAGTCATTAGCACTTATGGTTTGTAAATGGCACCCAGAATTATGTTGCACGAAGCACAATTTCACATCATTCTGGGTCCATTTGTGTGAAAACAAGGTCCAATCAGGCTGAAACGTTACAAGAAGGTAGAATCTATTGAGTTGTAAGTGATCTGAACATTTCATGATGATCGTACATTCCTATAGGGGGTCAAACCATGTCCCAAAGGTCATCGGGCCTGGTGTCACTTTAAAGAAGTAGTCCAGTTACACCTTTGTTGGCTTATAACTTGGCTTTTGAATATCCTAGAGAGGTCAGGTTTCTTTTAGAGTACTCCAATTAACAGCCCCCATTACCCCAAAAAGGAATGGAGTCATTAGCACTTATGGTTTGTAAATGGCACCCAGAATTATGTTGCACGAAGCACAATTTCACATCATTCTGGGTTCATTTGTGTGAAAACAAGGTCCAATCAGGCTGAAACGTTACAGGAAGGTAGAATCTATTGAGTTGTAAGTGATCTGAACGTTTCATGATGATAGCACTTTCCTAAGGGGGTCAAACCATGTCCCAAAGGTCACCAGATCTGGTGTCAATTTAAAGAAGTAGTCCAGTTACACCTTTGTTGGCTTATAACTTGGCTTCTGAATGTCCTAGAGAGATCAGGTTTGTTTTAGTGTACTCCAATCAACAGCCCCTACAACCACAAAAAAGAATGGAGTCATTAGCACTTGTGGTTTGTAAATGGCACCCAGAATTATGTTGCACGAAGCACAATTTCACATCATTCTGGGTCCATTTGTGTGAAAACAAGGTCCAATCAGGCTGAAACGTTACAAGAAGGTAGAATCTATTGAGTTGAAAGTGATCTGAACGTTTCATGATGATCACACATTCCTATAGGGGGTCAAACCATGTCCCAAAGGTCACCGGGCCTGGTGTCACTTTAAAGAAGTAGTCCAGTTACACCTTTGTGGGCTTATAACTTGGCTTCTGAATTTCCTAGAGAGGTCAGGTTTGTTTTGGAGTACTCAAATTAACAGCCCCCATTACCCCAAACAGGAATAGAGTCATTAGCACTTATGGTTTTTAAATGGCACCCAGAATTATGTTGCACGAAGCACAATTTCACATCATTCTGGGTTCATTTGTGTGAAAACAAGGTCAAATCAGGCTGAAACATTACAGGAAGGTAGAATCTATTGAGTTGTAAGTGATCTGAACGTTTCATGACGATAGCACTTTCCTAAGGGTGTCAAACCATGTCCCAAAGATCACCGGATCTGGTGTCAATTTAAAGAAGTAGTCCAGTTACACATTTGTGGGCTTATAACTTGGCTTCTGAATGTCCTAGAGAGATCAGGTTTGTTTTAATGTACTCCAATCAACAGCCCCTACAACCACAAAAAGGAATGGAGTCATTAGCACTTATGGTTTGTAAATGGCACCCAGAATTATGTTGCACGAAGCACAATTTCACATCATTCTGGGTCCATTTGTGTGAAAACAAGGTCCAATCAGGCTGAAACGTTACAAGAAGGTAGAATCTATTGAGTTGTAAGTGATCTGAACATTTCATGATGATCGTACATTCCTATAGGGGGTCAAACCATGTCCCAAAGGTCATCGGGCCTGGTGTCACTTTAAAGAAGTAGTCCAGTTACACATTTGTGGGCTTATAACTTGGCTTCTGAATGTCCTAGAGAGATCAGGTTTGTTTTAATGTACTCCAATCAACAGCCCCTACAACCACAAAAAGGAATGGAGTCATTAGCACTTATGGTTTGTAAATGGCACCCAGAATTATGTTGCACGAAGCACAATTTCACATCATTCTGGGTTCATTTGTGTGAAAACAAGGTCCAATCAGGCTGAAACGTTACAGGAAGGTAGAATCTATTGAGTTGTAAGTGATCTGAACGTTTCATGATGATAGCACTTTCCTAAGGGGGTCAAACCATGTCCCAAAGGTCACCAGATCTGGTGTCAATTTAAAGAAGTAGTCCAGTTACACCTTTGTTGGCTTATAACTTGGCTTCTGAATGTCCTAGAGAGATCAGGTTTGTTTTAGTGTACTCCAATCAACAGCCCCTACAACCACAAAAAAGAATGGAGTCATTAGCACTTGTGGTTTGTAAATGGCACCCAGAATTATGTTGCACGAAGCACAATTTCACATCATTCTGGGTCCATTTGTGTGAAAACAAGGTCCAATCAGGCTGAAACGTTACAAGAAGGTAGAATCTATTGAGTTGAAAGTGATCTGAACGTTTCATGATGATCACACATTCCTATAGGGGGTCAAACCATGTCCCAAAGGTCACCGGGCCTGGTGTCACTTTAAAGAAGTAGTCCAGTTACACCTTTGTGGGCTTATAACTTGGCTTCTGAATATCCTAGAGAGGTCAGGTTTGTTTTAGAGTACTCAAATTAACAGCCCCCATTACCCCAAACAGGAATAGAGTCATTAGCACTTATGGTTTTTAAATGGCACCCAGAATTATGTTGCACGAAGCACAATTTCACATCATTCTGGGTTCATTTGTGTGAAAACAAGGTCAAATCAGGCTGAAACATTACAGGAAGGTAGAATCTATTGAGTTGTAAGTGATCTGAACGTTTCATGACGATAGCACTTTCCTAAGGGTGTCAAACCATGTCCCAAAGATCACCGGATCTGGTGTCAATTTAAAGAAGTAGTCCAGTTACACATTTGTGGGCTTATAACTTGGCTTCTGAATGTCCTAGAGAGATCAGGTTTGTTTTAATGTACTCCAATCAACAGCCCCTACAACCACAAAAAGGAATGGAGTCATTAGCACTTATGGTTTTTAAATGACACCCAGAATTATGTTGCACGAAGCACAATTTCACATCATTCTGGGTTCATTTGTGTGAAAACAAGGTCCAGTCAGGCTGAAACGTTACAGGAAGATAGAATCTATTGAGTTGTAAGTGATCTGAATGTTTCATGATGATAGCACTTTCCTAAGGGGGTCAAACCATGTCCCAAAGGTAACCCGATCTGGTGTCAATTTAAAGAATTAGTCCAGTTACACATTTGTGGGCTTATAACTTGGCTTCTGAATGTCCTAGAGAGATCAGGTTTGTTTTAGTGTACTCCAATCAACAGCCCCTACAACCACAAAAAGGAATGGAGTCATTAGCACTTATGGTTTGGAAATGGCACCCAGAATTATTTTGCACGAAGCACAATTTCACATCATTCTGGGTCCATTTGTGTGAAAACAAGGTCCAATCAGGCTGAAACGTTACAAGAAGGTAGAATCTATTGAGTTTTAAGTGATCTGAACGTTTCATGATGATCGCACATTCTTATAGGGGGTAAAACCATGTCCCAAAGGTCACCGGGCCTTGTGTCACTTTAAATAAGTAGTCCAGTTACACCTTTGTGGGTTTATAACTTGGCTTCTGAATGTCCTAGAGAGGTCACGTTTGTTTTAGTGTACTCCAATCAACAGCCCCTACAACCACAAAAAGGAATGGAGTCATTAGCACCTATGGTTTGTAAATGGCACCCAGAATTATGTTGAACGAAGCACAATTTCACATCATTCTGGGTCCATTTGTGTGAAAACAAGGTCCAATCAGGCTGAAACGTTACAAGAACGTAGAATCTATTGAGTTGTAAGTGATCTGAACATTTAATGATAATCACACATTCCTATAGGGGGTCAAACCATGTCCCAAAGGTCACCGGGCCTGGTGTCACTTTAAAGAAGTAGTCCAGTAACACATTTGTGGGCTTATAACTTGGCTTCTGAATATCCTAGAGAGGTCAGGTTTGTTTTAGAGTACTCCAATTAACAGCCCCCATTACCCCAAAAAGGAATGGAGTCATTAGCACTTATGGTTTTTAAATGGCACCCAGAATTATGTTGCACGAAGCACAATTTCACATCATTCTGGGTTCATTTGTGTGAAAACAAGGTCCAATCAGGCAGAAACGTTACAGGAAGGTAGAATCTATTGAGTTGTAAGTGATCTGAAAGTTTCATGATGATAGCACTTTCCTAAGGGGGTCAAACCATGTCCCAAAGGTCACCGGATCTGGTGTCAATTTAAAGAAGTAGTCCAGTTACACATTTGTGGGCTTATAACTTGGCTTCTGAATGTCCTAGAGAGATCAGGTTTGTTTTAGTGTACTCCAATCAACAGCCCCTACAACCACAAAAAGGAATGGAGTCATTAGCACTTATGGTTTGTAAATGGCACCCAGAATTATGTTGCACGAAGCACAATTTCACATCATTCTGGGTCCATTTGTGTGAAAACAAGGTCCAATCAGGCTGAAACGTTACAAGAAGGTAGAATCTATTGAGTTGTAAGTGATATGAACGTTTCATGATGATTACACATTCCTATAGGGGGTCAAACCATGTCCCAAAGGTCACCGGGCCTGGTGTCAATTTAAAGAAGTAGTCCAGTTACACATTTGTGGGCTTATAACTTGGCTTCTGAATATCCTAGAGAGGTCAGGTTTGTTTTAGAGTACTCCAATTAACAGCCCCCATTACCACAAAAAGGAATGGAGTCATTAGCACTTATGGTTTTTAAATGGCACCCAGAATTATGTTGCACGAAGCACAATTTCACATCATTCTGGGTTCATTTGTGTGAAAAAAAGGTCCAATCAGGCTGAAACGTTACAGGAAGGTAGAATCTATTGAGTTGTAAGTGATCTGAACGTTTCATGATGATAGCACTTTCCTATGGGGGTCGAACCATGTCCCAAACGTCACCGGATCTGGTGTCAATTTAAAGAAGTAGTCCATTTACACCTTTGTGGGCTTATAACTTGGCTTCTGAATATCCTAGAGAGGTCAGGTTTGTTTTAGGGTACTCCAATCAACAGCCCCTATTGCCCCAAAAAGGAATGGAGTCATTAGCTCTTATGGTTTTTAAATGACACCCAGAATTATGTTGCACGAACCACAATTTTACATCATTCTGGGTCCATTTGTGTGAAAACAAGGTCCAATCAGGCTGAAACGCTACAGGAAGGTAGAATCTATTGAGTTGTAAGTGATCTGAACGTTTCATGATGATCGCGCATTCCTAAAGGGGTCAAACCATGTCCCAAAGGTCACCGGATCTGGTGTCACTTTAAAGAAGTAGTCCAGTTACACCTTTGTGGGCTTATAACTTGGCTTCTGAATGTCCTAGAGAGATCAGGTTTGTTTTAGTGTACTCCAATCATCAGCCCCTACAACCTCAAAAATAAATGGAGTCATCAGCACTTATGGTTTTTAAATGGACCCCAGAATTATGTTGCACGAAGCACAATTTCACATCATTCTGGGTCCATTTGTGTGAAAACAAGGTCCAATCAGGCTGAAACGTTACAAGAAGGTAGAATCTATTGAGTTGTAAGTGATCTGAACGTTTCATGATGATCGCACATTCTTATAGGGGGTAAAACCATGTCCCAAAGGTCACCGGGCCTTGTGTCACTTTAAAGAAGTAGTCCAGTTACACATTTGTGGGCTTATAACTTGGCTTCTGAATGTCCTAGAGAGATCAGGTTTGTTTTAGTGTACTCCAATCATCAGCCCCTACAACCTCAAAAAGAAATGGAGTCATCAGCACTTATGGTTTTTAAATGGCACCCAGAATTATGTTGCACGAAGCACAATTTCACATCATTCTGGGTCCATTTGTGTGAAAACAAGGTCCAATTAGGCTGAAATGTTACAGGAAGGTAGAATCTATTGAGTTGTAAGTGATCTGAACGTTTCATGATGATAGCACTATCCTAAGGGGGTCAAACCATGTCCCAAAGGTCACCGGATCTGGTGTCAATTTAAAGAAGTAGTCCTGTTACACATTTGTGGGCTTATAACTTGGCTTCTGAATATCCTAGAGAGGTCAGGTTTGTTTTAGAGTACTCCAATTAACAGCCCCCATTACCCCAAAAAGGAATGGAGTCATTAGCACTTATGGTTTTTAAATGGCACCCAGAATTATGTTGCACGAAGCACAATTTCACATCATTCTGGGTTCATTTGTGTGAAAACAAGGTCCAATCAGGCAGAAACGTTACAGGAAGGTAGAATCTATTGAGTTGTAAGTGATCTGAAAGTTTCATGATGATAGCACTTTCCTAAGGGGGTCAAACCATGTCCCAAAGGTCACCGGATCTGGTGTCAATTTAAATAAGTAGTCCAGTTACACATTTGTGGGCTTATAACTTGGCTTCTGAATGTCCTAGAGAGATCAGGGTTGTTTTAGTGTACTCCAATCAACAGCCCCTACAACCACAAAAAGGAATGGAGTCATTAGCACTTATGGTTTGTAAATGGCACCCAGAATTATGTTGCACGAAGCACAATTTCACATCATTCTGGGTCCATTTGTGTGAAAACAAGGTCCAATCAGGCTGAAACGTTACAAGAAGGTAGAATCTATTGAGTTGTAAGTGATATGAACGTTTCATGATGATTACACATTCCTATAGGGGGTCAAACCATGTCCCAAAGGTCACCGGGCCTGGTGTCACTTTAAAGAAGTAGTCCAGTTACACCTTTGTGGGCTTATAACTTGGCTTCTGAATATCCTAGAGAGGTCAGGTTTGTTTTAGAGTACTCCAATTAACAGCCCCCATTACCACAAAAAGGAATGGAGTCATTAGCACTTATGGTTTTTAAATGGCACCCAGAATTATGTTGCACGAAGCACAATTTCACATCATTCTGGGTTCATTTGTGTGAAAACAAGGTCCAATCAGGCTGAAACTTTACAGGAAGGTAGAATCTATTGAGTTGTAAATGATCTGAACGTTTCATGATGATAGCACTTTCCTATGGGGGTCGAACCATGTCCCAAACGTCACCGGATCTGGTGTCAATTTAAAGAAGTAGTCCATTTACACCTTTGTGGGCTTATAACTTGGCTTCTGAATATCCTAGAGAGGTCAGGTTTGTTTTAGGGTACTCCAATCAACAGCCCCTATTGCCCCAAAAAGGAATGGAGTCATTAGCTCTTATGGTTTTTAAATGACACCCAGAATTATGTTGCACGAACCACAATTTTACATCATTCTGGGTCCATTTGTGTGAAAACAAGGTCCAATCAGGCTGAAACGCTACAGGAAGGTAGAATCTATTGAGTTGTAAGTGATCTGAACGTTTCATGATGATCGCGCATTCCTAAAGGGGTCAAACCATGTCCCAAAGGTCACCGGATCTGGTGTCACTTTAAAGAAGTAGTCCAGTTACACATTTGTGGGCTTATAACTTGGCTTCTGAATGTCCTAGAGAGGTCAGGTTTGTTTTAGTGTACTCCAATCAACAGCCCCTACAACCACAAAAAGGAATGGAGTCAATAGCACTTATGGTTTGTAAATGGCACCCAGAATTATGTTGCACGAAGCACAATTTCACATCATTTTGGGTCCATTTGTGTGAAAACAAAGTCCAATCAGGCTGAAACGTTACAAGAAGGGAGAATCTATTGAGTTGTAAGTGAACTGATTGTTTCATGATGATCGCACATTCCTATAGGGGGTCAAACCATGTCCCAAAGGTCAACGGGCCTGGTGTCACTTTAAAGAAGTAGTCCAGTTACACCTTTGTGGGCTTATAACTTGGCTTCTGAATGTCCTAGAGAGATCAGGTTTGTTTTAGTGTACTCCAATCATCAGCCCCTACAACCTCAAAAAGAAATGGAGTCATCAGCACTTATGGTTTTTAAATGGCACCCAGAATTATGTTGCACGAAGCACAATTTCACATCATTCTGGGTTCATTTGTGTGAAAACAAAGTCCAATCAGGCTGAAACGTTACAAGAAGGGAGAATCTATTGAGTTGTAAGTGATCTGAACGTTTCATGATGATCGCACATTCCTATAGGGGGTCAAACCATGTCCCAAAGGTCACCGGGCCTTGTGTCACTTTAAAGAAGTAGTCCAGTTACACCTTTGTGGGCTTATAACTTGGCTTCTGAATATCCTAGAGAGGTCAGGTTTGTTTTAGAGTACTCCAATTAACAGCCCCATTACCCCAAAAAGGAATGGAATCATTAGCACTTATGGTTTTTAAATGACACCCAGAATTATGTTGCACGAAGCACAATTTCACATCATTCTGGGTTCATTTGTGTGAAAACAAGGTCCAGTCAGGCTGAAACGTTACAGGAAGGTAGAATCTATTGAGTTGTAAGTGATCTGAATGTTTCATGATGATAGCACTTTCCTAAGGGGGTCAAACCATGTCCCAAAGGTAACCCGATCTGGTGTCAATTTAAAGAATTAGTCCAGTTACACATTTGTGGGCTTATAACTTGGCTTCTGAATGTCCTAGAGAGATCAGGTTTGTTTTAGTGTACTCCAATCAACAGCCCCTACAACCACAAAAAGGAATGGAGTCATTAGCACTTATGGTTTGGAAATGGCACCCAGAATTATGTTGCATGAAGCACAATTTCACATCATTCTGGGTCCATTTGTGTGAAAACAAGGTCCAATCAGGCTGAAACGTTACAAGAAGGTAGAATCTATTGAGTTGTAAGTGATCTGAACGTTTCATGATGATCGCACATTCTTATAGGGGGTAAAACCATCTCCCAAAGGTCACCGGGCCTTGTGTCACTTTAAATAAGTAGTCCAGTTACACCTTTGTGGGTTTATAACTTGGCTTCTGAATGTCCTAGAGAGGTCAGGTTTGTTTTAGTGTACTCCAATGAACAGCCCCTACAACCACAAAAAAGAATGGAGTCATTAGCACCTATGGTTTGTAAATGGCACCCAGAATTATGTTGAACGAAGCACAATTTCACATCATTCTGGGTCCATTTGTGTGAAAACAAGGTCCAATCAGGCTGAAACGTTACAAGAAGGTAGAATCTATTGAGTTGAAAGTGATCTGAACGTTTCATGATGATCACACATTCCTATAGGGGGTCAAACCATGTCCCAAAGGTCACCGGGCCTGGTGTCACTTTAAAGAAGTAGTCCAGTTACACCTTTGTGGGCTTATAACTTGGCTTCTGAATATCCTAGAGAGGTCAGGTTTGTTTTAGAGTACTCAAATTAACAGCCCCCATTACCCCAAACAGGAATAGAGTCATTAGCACTTATGGTTTTTAAATGGCACCCAGAATTATGTTGCACGAAGCACAATTTCACATCATTCTGGGTTCATTTGTGTGAAAACAAGGTCAAATCAGGCTGAAACATTACAGGAAGGTAGAATCTATTGAGTTGTAAGTGATCTGAACGTTTCATGACGATAGCACTTTCCTAAGGGTGTCAAACCATGTCCCAAAGATCACCGGATCTGGTGTCAATTTAAAGAAGTAGTCCAGTTACACATTTGTGGGCTTATAACTTGGCTTCTGAATGTCCTAGAGAGATCAGGTTTGTTTTAATGTACTCCAATCAACAGCCCCTACAACCACAAAAAGGAATGGAGTCATTAGCACTTATGGTTTGTAAATGGCACCCAGAATTATGTTGCACGAAGCACAATTTCACATCATTCTGGGTCCATTTGTGTGAAAACAAGGTCCAATCAGGCTGAAACGTTACAAGAAGGTAGAATCTATTGAGTTGTAGGTGATCTGGACGTTTCATGATGATAGCACTTTCCTAAGGGGGTCAAACCATGTCCCAAAGGTCACCGGATCTGGTGTCAATTTAAAGTAGTAGTCCAGTTACACCTTTGTGGGCTTATAACTTGGCTTCTGGATGTCCTAGAGAGGTCAGGTTTGTTTTATTGTACTCCAATCAACAGCCCCTACAACCACAAAAAAGAATGGAGTCATTAGCACTTATGGGTTGTAAATGGCACCCAGAATTATGTTGCACGAAGCACAATTTCTCATAATTCTGGGTCCATTGTGTGAAAACAAGGTCCAATCAGGCTGAAACGTTACAAGAAGGTAGAATCTATTGAGTTGTAAGTGATCTGAACGTTTCATGATGATCGCACATTCCTATAGGGGGTCAAACCATGTCCCAAAGGTCACCAGGCCTGGTGTCACTTTAAAGAAGTAGTCCAGTTACACCTTTGTGGGCTTATAACTTGGCTTCTGAATATCCTAGAGAGGTCAGGTTTGTTTTAGAGTACTCCAATTAACAGCCCCATTACCCCAAAAAGGAATGGAATCATTAGCACTTATGGTTTTTAAATGACACCCAGAATTATGTTGCACGAAGCACAATTTCACATCATTCTGGGTTCATTTGTGTGAAAACAAGGTCCAGTCAGGCTGAAACGTTACAGGAAGATAGAATCTATTGAGTTGTAAGTGATCTGAATGTTTCATGATGATAGCACTTTCCTAAGGGGGTCAAACCATGTCCCAAAGGTAACCCGATCTGGTGTCAATTTAAAGAATTAGTCCAGTTACACATTTGTGGGCTTATAACTTGGCTTCTGAATGTCCTAGAGAGATCAGGTTTGTTTTAGTGTACTCCAATCAACAGCCCCTACAACCACAAAAAGGAATGGAGTCATTAGCACTTATGGTTTGGAAATGGCACCCAGAATTATTTTGCACGAAGCACAATTTCACATCATTCTGGGTCCATTTGTGTGAAAACAAGGTCCAATCAGGCTGAAACGTTACAAGAAGGTAGAATCTATTGAGTTTTAAGTGATCTGAACGTTTCATGATGATCGCACATTCTTATAGGGGGTAAAACCATGTCCCAAAGGTCACCGGGCCTTGTGTCACTTTAAATAAGTAGTCCAGTTACACCTTTGTGGGTTTATAACTTGGCTTCTGAATGTCCTAGAGAGGTCACGTTTGTTTTAGTGTACTCCAATCAACAGCCCCTACAACCACAAAAAGGAATGGAGTCATTAGCACCTATGGTTTGTAAATGGCACCCAGAATTATGTTGAACGAAGCACAATTTCACATCATTCTGGGTCCATTTGTGTGAAAACAAGGTCCAATCAGGCTGAAACGTTACAAGAACGTAGAATCTATTGAGTTGTAAGTGATCTGAACATTTAATGATAATCACACATTCCTATAGGGGGTCAAACCATGTCCCAAAGGTCACCGGGCCTGGTGTCACTTTAAAGAAGTAGTCCAGTAACACATTTGTGGGCTTATAACTTGGCTTCTGAATATCCTAGAGAGGTCAGGTTTGTTTTAGAGTACTCCAATTAACAGCCCCCATTACCCCAAAAATGAATGGAGTCATTAGCACTTATGGTTTTTAAATGGCAGCCAGAATTATGTTGCACGAATCACAATTTCACATCATTCTGGGTTCATTTGTGTGAAAACAAGGTCCAATCAGGCTGAAACGTTACAGGAAGTTAGAATCTATTGAGTTGTAAGTGATCTGAACGTTTCATGATGATAGCACTTTCCTATAGCGGGTAAAACCATGTCCCAAAGGTCACAGGGCCTGGTGTCACTTTAAAGAAGTAGTCCAGTTACACATTTGTGGGCTTATAACTTGGCTTCTGAATGTCCTAGAGAGATCAGGTTTGTTTTAGTGTACTCCAATCATCAGCCCCTACAACCTCAAAAAGAAATGGAGTCATCAGCACTTATGGTTTTTAAATGGCACCCAGAATTATGTTGCACGAAGCACAATTTCACATCATTCTGGGTCCATTTGTGTGAAAACAAGGTCCAATTAGGCTGAAATGTTACAGGAAGGTAGAATATATTGAGTTGTAAGTGATCTGAACGTTTCATGATGATAGCACTATCCTAAGGGGGTCAAACCATGTCCCAAAGGTCACCGGATCTGGTGTCAATTTAAAGAAGTAGTCCTGTTACACATTTGTGGGCTTATAACTTGGCTTCTGAATATCCTAGAGAGGTCAGGTTTGTTTTAGAGTACTCCAATTAACAGCCCCCATTACCCCAAAAAGGAATGGAGTCATTAGCACTTAGGGTTTTTAAATGGCACCCAGAATTATGTTGCACGAAGCACAATTTCACATCATTCTGGGTTCATTTGTGTGAAAACAAGGTCCAATCAGGCAGAAACGTTACAGGAAGGTAGAATCTATTGAGTTGTAAGTGATCTGAAAGTTTCATGATGATAGCACTTTCCTAAGGGGGTCAAACCATGTCCCAAAGGTCACCGGATCTGGTGTCAATTTAAAGAAGTAGTCCAGTTACACATTTGTGGGCTTATAACTTGGCTTCTGAATGTCCTAGAGAGATCAGGTTTGTTTTAGTGTACTCCAATCAACAGCCCCTACAACCACAAAAAGGAATGGAGTCATTAGCACTTATGGTTTGTAAATGGCACCCAGAATTATGTTGCACGAAGCACAATTTCACATCATTCTGGGTCCATTTGTGTGAAAACAAGGTCCAATCAGGCTGAAACGTTACAAGAAGGTAGAATCTATTGAGTTGTAAGTGATATGAACGTTTCATGATGATTACACATTCCTATAGGGGGTCAAACCATGTCCCAAAGGTCACCGGGCCTGGTGTCAATTTAAAGAAGTAGTCCAGTTACACATTTGTGGGCTTATAACTTGGCTTCTGAATATCCTAGAGAGGTCAGGTTTGTTTTAGAGTACTCCAATTAACAGCCCCCATTACCACAAAAGGAATGGAGTCATTAGCACTTATGGTTTTTAAATGGCACCCAGAATTATGTTGCACGAAGCACAATTTCACATCATTCTGGGTTCATTTGTGTGAAAAAAAGGTCCAATCAGGCTGAAACGTTACAGGAAGGTAGAATCTATTGAGTTGTAAGTGATCTGAACGTTTCATGATGATAGCACTTTCCTATGGGGGTCGAACCATGTCCCAAACGTCACCGGATCTGGTGTCAATTTAAAGAAGTAGTCCATTTACACCTTTGTGGGCTTATAACTTGGCTTCTGAATGTCCTAGAGAGATCAGGTTTGTTTTAGTGTACTCCAATCATCAGCCCCTACAACCTCAAAAAGAAATGGAGTCATCAGCACTTATGGTTTTTAAATGGACCCCAGAATTATGTTGCACGAAGCACAATTTCACATCATTCTGGGTCCATTTGTGTGAAAACAAGGTCCAATCAGGCTGAAACGTTACAAGAACGTATAACCTATTGAGTTGTAAGTGATCTGAACATTTAATGATAATCACACATTCCTATAGGGGGTCAAACCATGTCCCAAAGGTCACCGGGCCTGGTGTCACTTTAAAGAAGTAGTCCAGTAACACATTTGTGGGCTTATAACTTGGCTTCTGAATATCCTAGAGAGGTCAGGTTTGTTTTAGAGTACTCCAATTAACAGCCCCCATTACCCCAAAAATGAATGGAGTCATTAGCACTTATGGTTTTTAAATGGCAGCCAGAATTATGTTGCACGAAGCACAATTTCACATCATTCTGGGTTCATTTGTGTGAAAACAAGGTCCAATCAGGCTGAAACGTAACAGGAAGTTAGAATCTATTGAGTTGTAAGTGATCTGAACGTTTCATGATGATAGCACTTTCCTATAGCGGGTAAAACCATGTCCCAAAGGTCACAGGGCCTGGTGTCACTTTAAAGAAGTAGTCCAGTTACACATTTGTGGGCTTATAACTTGGCTTCTGAATGTCCTAGAGAGATCAGGTTTGTTTTAGTGTACTCCAATCATCAGCCCCTACAACCTCAAAAAGAAATGGAGTCATCAGCACTTATGGTTTTTAAATGGCACCCAGAATTATGTTGCACGAAGCACAATTTCACATCATTCTGGGTCCATTTGTGTGAAAACAAGGTCCAATTAGGCTGAAATGTTACAGGAAGGTAGAATCTATTGAGTTGTAAGTGATCTGAACGTTTCATGATGATAGCACTATCCTAAGGGGGTCAAACCATGTCCCAAAGGTCACCGGATCTGGTGTCAATTTAAAGAAGTAGTCCTGTTACACATTTGTGGGCTTATAACTTGGCTTCTGAATATCCTAGAGAGGTCAGGTTTGTTTTAGAGTACTCCAATTAACAGCCCCCATTACCCCAAAAAGGAATGGAGTCATTAGCACTTATGGTTTTTAAATGGCACCCAGAATTATGTTGCACGAAGCACAATTTCACATCATTCTGGGTTCATTTGTGTGAAAACAAGGTCCAATCAGGCAGAAACGTTACAGGAAGGTAGAATCTATTGAGTTGTAAGTGATCTGAAAGTTTCATGATGATAGCACTTTCCTAAGGGGGTCAAACCATGTCCCAAAGGTCACCGGATCTGGTGTCAATTTAAAGAAGTAGTCCAGTTACACATTTGTGGGCTTATAACTTGGCTTCTGAATGTCCTAGAGAGATCAGGGTTGTTTTAGTGTACTCCAATCAACAGCCCCTACAACCACAAAAAGGAATGGAGTCATTAGCACTTATGGTTTGTAAATGGCACCCAGAATTATGTTGCACGAAGCACAATTTCACATCATTCTGGGTCCATTTGTGTGAAAACAAGGTCCAATCAGGCTGAAACGTTACAAGAAGGTAGAATCTATTGAGTTGTAAGTGATATGAACGTTTCATGATGATTACACATTCCTATAGGGGGTCAAACCATGTCCCAAAGGTCACCGGGCCTGGTGTCACTTTAAAGAAGTAGTCCAGTTACACCTTTGTGGGCTTATAACTTGGCTTCTGAATATCCTAGAGAGGTCAGGTTTGTTTTAGAGTACTCCAATTAACAGCCCCCATTACCACAAAAAGGAATGGAGTCATTAGCACTTATGGTTTTTAAATGGCACCCAGAATTATGTTGCACGAAGCACAATTTCACATCATTCTGGGTTCATTTGTGTGAAAACAAGGTCCAATCAGGCTGAAACTTTACAGGAAGGTAGAATCTATTGAGTTGTAAATGATCTGAACGTTTCATGATGATAGCACTTTCCTATGGGGGTCGAACCATGTCCCAAACGTCACCGGATCTGGTGTCAATTTAAAGAAGTAGTCCATTTACACCTTTGTGGGCTTATAACTTGGCTTCTGAATATCCTAGAGAGGTCAGGTTTGTTTTAGGGTACTCCAATCAACAGCCCCTATTGCCCCAAAAAGGAATGGAGTCATTAGCTCTTATGGTTTTTAAATGACACCCAGAATTATGTTGCACGAACCACAATTTTACATCATTCTGGGTCCATTTGTGTGAAAACAAGGTCCAATCAGGCTGAAACGCTACAGGAAGGTAGAATCTATTGAGTTGTAAGTGATCTGAACGTTTCATGATGATCGCGCATTCCTAAAGGGGTCAAACCATGTCCCAAAGGTCACCGGATCTGGTGTCACTTTAAAGAAGTAGTCCAGTTACACATTTGTGGGCTTATAACTTGGCTTCTGAATGTCCTAGAGAGGTCAGGTTTGTTTTAGTGTACTCCAATCAACAGCCCCTACAACCACAAAAAGGAATGGAGTCAATAGCACTTATGGTTTGTAAATGGCACCCAGAATTATGTTGCACGAAGCACAATTTCACATCATTTTGGGTCCATTTGTGTGAAAACAAAGTCCAATCAGGCTGAAACGTTACAAGAAGGGAGAATCTATTGAGTTGTAAGTGAACTGATTGTTTCATGATGATCGCACATTCCTATAGGGGGTCAAACCATGTCCCAAAGGTCAACGGGCCTGGTGTCACTTTAAAGAAGTAGTCCAGTTACACCTTTGTGGGCTTATAACTTGGCTTCTGAATGTCCTAGAGAGATCAGGTTTGTTTTAGTGTACTCCAATCATCAGCCCCTACAACCTCAAAAAGAAATGGAGTCATCAGCACTTATGGTTTTTAAATGGCACCCAGAATTATGTTGCACGAAGCACAATTTCACATCATTCTGGGTTCATTTGTGTGAAAACAAAGTCCAATCAGGCTGAAACGTTACAAGAAGGGAGAATCTATTGAGTTGTAAGTGATCTGAAAGTTTCATGATGATCGCACATTCCTATAGGGGGTCAAACCATGTCCCAAAGGTCACCGGGCCTTGTGTCACTTTAAAGAAGTAGTCCAGTTACACCTTTGTGGGCTTATAACTTGGCTTCTGAATATCCTAGAGAGGTCAGGTTTGTTTTAGAGTACTCCAATTAACAGCCCCATTACCCCAAAAAGGAATGGAATCATTAGCACTTATGGTTTTTAAATGACACCCAGAATTATGTTGCACGAAGCACAATTTCACATCATTCTGGGTTCATTTGTGTGAAAACAAGGTCCAGTCAGGCTGAAACGTTACAGGAAGGTAGAATCTATTGAGTTGTAAGTGATCTGAATGTTTCATGATGATAGCACTTTCCTAAGGGGGTCAAACCATGTCCCAAAGGTAACCCGATCTGGTGTCAATTTAAAGAATTAGTCCAGTTACACATTTGTGGGCTTATAACTTGGCTTCTGAATGTCCTAGAGAGATCAGGTTTGTTTTAGTGTACTCCAATCAACAGCCCCTACAACCACAAAAAGGAATGGAGTCATTAGCACTTATGGTTTGGAAATGGCACCCAGAATTATGTTGCATGAAGCACAATTTCACATCATTCTGGGTCCATTTGTGTGAAAACAAGGTCCAATCAGGCTGAAACGTTACAAGAAGGTAGAATCTATTGAGTTGTAAGTGATCTGAACGTTTCATGATGATCGCACATTCTTATAGGGGGTAAAACCATCTCCCAAAGGTCACCGGGCCTTGTGTCACTTTAAATAAGTAGTCCAGTTACACCTTTGTGGGTTTATAACTTGGCTTCTGAATGTCCTAGAGAGGTCAGGTTTGTTTTAGTGTACTCCAATGAACAGCCCCTACAACCACAAAAAAGAATGGAGTCATTAGCACCTATGGTTTGTAAATGGCACCCAGAATTATGTTGAACGAAGCACAATTTCACATCATTCTGGGTCCATTTGTGTGAAAACAAGGTCCAATCAGGCTGAAACGTTACAAGAACGTAGAATCTATTGAGTTGTAAGTGATCTGAACATTTAATGATAATCACACATTCCTATAGGGGGTCAAACCATGTCCCAAAGGTCACCGGGCCTGGTGTCACTTTAAAGAAGTAGACCAGTAACACATTTAAGGGGTTATAACTTGGCTTCTGAATATCCTAGAGAGGTCAGGTTTGTTTTAGAGTACTCCAATTAACAGCCCCCATTACCCCAAAAATGAATGGAGTCATTAGCACTTATGGTTTTTAAATGGCAGCCAGAATTATGTTGCACGAAGCACAATTTCACATCATTCTGGGTTCATTTGTGTGAAAACAAGGTCCAATCAGGCTGAAACGTTACAGGAAGTTAGAATCTATTGAGTTGTAAGTGATCTGAACGTTTCATGATGATAGCACTTTCCTATAGCGGGAAAAACCATGTCCCAAAGGTCACAGGGCCTGGTGTCACTTTAAAGAAGTAGTCCAGTTACACATTTGTGGGCTTATAACTTGGCTTCTGAATGTCCTAGAGAGATCAGGTTTGTTTTAGTGTACTCCAATCATCAGCCCCTACAACCTCAAAAAGAAATGGAGTCATCAGCACTTATGGTTTTTAAATGGAACCCAGAATTATGTTGCACGAAGCACAATTTCACATCATTCTGGGTCCATTTGTGTGAAAACAAGGTCCAATTAGGCTGAAATGTTACAGGAAGGTAGAATCTATTGAGTTGTAAGTGATCTGAACGTTTCATGATGATAGCACTATCCTAAGGGGGTCAAACCATGTCCCAAAGGTCACCGGATCTGGTGTCAATTTAAAGAAGTAGTCCTGTTACACATTTGTGGGCTTATAACTTGGCTTCTGAATATCCTAGAGAGGTCAGGTTTGTTTTAGAGTACTCCAATTAACAGCCCCCATTACCCCAAAAAGGAATGGAGTCATTAGCACTTATTGTTTTTAAATGGCACCCAGAATTATGTTGCACGAAGCACAATTTCACATCATTCTGGGTTCATTTGTGTGAAAACAAGGTCCAATCAGGCAGAAACGTTACAGGAAGGTAGAATCTATTGAGTTGTAAGTGATCTGAAAGTTTCATGATGATAGCACTTTCCTAAGGGGGTCAAACCATGTCCCAAAGGTCACCGGATCTGGTGTCAATCTAAAGAAGTAGTCCAGTTACACATTTGTGGGCTTATAACTTGGCTTCTGAATGTCCTAGAGAGATCAGGGTTGTTTTAGTGTACTTCAATCAACAGCCCCTACAACCACAAAAAGGAATGGAGTCATTAGCACTTATGGTTTGTAAATGGCACCCAGAATTATGTTGCACGAAGCACAATTTCACATCATTCTGGGTCCATTTGTGTGAAAACAAGGTCCAATCAGGCTGAAACGTTACAAGAAGGTAGAATCTATTGAGTTGTAAGTGATATGAACGTTTCATGATGATTACACATTCCTATAGGGGGTCAAACCATGTCCCAAAGGTCACCGGGCCTGGTGTCACTTTAAAGAAGTAGTCCAGTTACACCTTTGTGGGCTTATAACTTGGCTTCTGAATATCCTAGAGAGGTCAGGTTTGTTTTAGAGTACTCCAATTAACAGCCCCCATTACCACAAAAAGGAATGGAGTCATTAGCACTTATGGTTTTTAAATGGCACCCAGAATTATGTTGCACGAAGCACAATTTCACATCATTCTGGGTTCATTTGTGTGAAAACAAGGTCCAATCAGGCTGAAACTTTACAGGAAGGTAGAATCTATTGAGTTGTAAATGATCTGAACGTTTCATGATGATAGCACTTTCCTATGGGGGTCGAACCATGTCCCAAACGTCACCGGATCTGGTGTCAATTTAAAGAAGTAGTCCATTTACACCTTTGTGGGCTTATAACTTGGCTTCTGAATATCCTAGAGAGGTCAGGTTTGTTTTAGGGTACTCCAATCAACAGCCCCTATTGCCCCAAAAAGGAATGGAGTCATTAGCTCTTATGGTTTTTAAATGACACCCAGAATTATGTTGCACGAACCACAATTTTACATCATTCTGGGTCCATTTGTGTGAAAACAAGGTCCAATCAGGCTGAAACGCTACAGGAAGGTAGAATCTATTGAGTTGTAAGTGATCTGAACGTTTCATGATGATCGCGCATTCCTAAAGGGGTCAAACCATGTCCCAAAGGTCACCGGATCTGGTGTCACTTTAAAGAAGTAGTCCAGTTACACATTTGTGGGCTTATAACTTGGCTTCTGAATGTCCTAGAGAGATCAGGTTTGTTTTAGTGTACTCCAATCAACAGGCCCTACAACCACAAAAGGGAATTGAGTCATTAGCACTTATGGTTTGTAAATGGCACCCAGAATTATGTTGCACTAAGCACAATTTCACATCATTCTGGGTTCATTTGTGTGAAAACAAGGTCCAATCAGGCTGAAACTTCACAGGAAGGTAGAATCTATTGAGTTGTAGGTGATCTGAACGTTTCATGATGATAGCACTTTCCTAAGGGGGTCAAACCATGTCCAAAACGTCACCGGATCTGGCGTCAATTTAAAGAAGTAGTCCAGTTACACATTTGTGGGCTTATAACTTGGCTTGTGAATGTCCTAGAGAGATCATGTTTGTTTTAGTGTACTCCAATCAACAGCCCCTACAACCTCAAAAAGGAATGGAGTCATTAGCACTTATGGTTTGTAAATGGCACCCAGAATTATGTTGCACGAAGCACAATTTCACATCATTCTGGGTCCATTTGTGTGAAAACAAGGTCCAATCAGGCTGAAACGTTACAAGAAGGTAGAATCTATTGAGTTGTAAGTGATCTGAACGTTTCATGATGATCGCACATTCCTATAGGGGGTCAAACCATGTCCCAAAGGTCACCGGGCCTGGTGTCACTTTAAAGAAGTAGTCCAGTTACACATTTGTGGGCTTATAACTTGGCTTTTGAATGTCCTAGAGAGGTCAGGTTTGTTTTAGTGTACTCCAATCAACAGCCCCTACAACCACAAAAAGGAATGGAGTCATTAGCACTTATGGTTTGTAAATGGCACCCAGAATTATGTTGCACGAAGCACAATTTCACATCATTCTGGGTCCATTTGTGTGAAAACAAGGTCCAATCAGGCTGAAACGTTACAAGAAGGTAGAATCTATTGAGTTGTAAGTGATCTGAACGTTTCATGATAATAACACATTCCTATAGGGGGTCAAACCATGTCCCAAAGGTCACCGGGCCTGGTGTCACTTTAAAGAAGTAGTCCAGTTACACATTTGTGGGCTTATAACTGGGCTTCTGAATATCCTAGAGAGATCAGGTTTGTTTTAGTGTACTCCAATTAACAGCCCCCATTACCCCAAAAAGGAATGGAGTCATTAGCACTTATGGTTTTTAAATGGCACCCAGAATTATGTTGCAAGAAGCACAATTTCACATCATTCTGGGTCCATTTGTGTGAAAACAAGGTCCAATCAGGCTGAAACGTTACAGGAAGGTAGAATCTATTGAGTTGTAAGTGATCTGAACGTTTCATGATGATAGCACTTTCCTATGGGGGTCAAACCATGTCCCAAACGTCACCGGATCTGGTGTCAATTTAAAGAAGTAGTCCATTTACACCTTTGTGGGATTATAACTTGGCTTCTGAATATCCTAGAGAGGTCAGGTTTGTTTTAGGGTACTCCAATCAACAGCCCCTATTGCCCCAAAAAGGAATGGAGTCATTAGCTCTTATGGTTTTTAAATGACACCCAGAATTATGTTGCACAAACCACAATTTTACATCATTCTGGGTCCATTTGTGTGAAAACAAGGTCCAATCAGGCTGAAACGCTACAGGAAGGTAGAATCTATTGAGTTGTAAGTGATCTGAACGTTTCATGATGATCGCGCATTCCTAAAGGGGTCAAACCATGTCCCAAAGGTCACCGGATCTGGTGTCACTTTAAAGAAGTAGTCCAGTTACACATTTGTGGGCTTATAACTTGGCTTCTGAATGTCCTAGAGAGATCAGGTTTATTTTAGTGTACTCCAATCAACAGCCCCTACAACCACAAAAAGGAATGGAGTCATTACCACTTATGGTTTGAAAATGGCACCCAGAATTATGTTGCACGAAGCACAATTTCAAATCATTCTAGGTTCATTTGTGTGAAAACAAGAACCAATCAGGCTGAAACGTTACAGGAAGGTAGAATCTATTGAGTTGTAAGTGTTCAGAACGTTTAATGATGATAGCACTTTCCTAAGGGGGTCAAACCATGTCCCAAACGTCACCGGATCTGGTGTCAATTTAAATAAGTAGTCCAGTTACACATTTGTGGGCTTATAACTTGGCTTCTGAATGTCCTAGAGAGGTCAGGTTTGTTTTATTGTACTCCAATCAACAGCCCCTACAACCACAAAAAAGAATGGAGTCAATAGCACTTATGGTTTGTAAATGGCACCCAGAATTATGTTGCACGAAGCACAATTTCACATCATTCTGGGTTCATTTGTGTGAAAACAAAGTCCAATCAGGCTGAAACGTTACAAGAAGGGAGAATCTATTGAGTTGTAAGTGATCTGAACGTTTCATGATGATCGCACATTCCTATAGGGGGTCAAACCATGTCCCAAAGGTCAACGGGCCTGGTGTCACTTTAAAGAAGTAGTCCAGTTACACCTTTGTGGGCTTATAACTTGGCTTCTGAATGTCCTAGAGAGATCAGGTTTGTTTTAGTGTACTCCAATCAACAGGCCCTACAACCACAAAAGGGAATTGAGTCATTAGCACTTATGGTTTGTAAATGGCACCCAGAATTATGTTGCACTAAGCACAATTTCACATCATTCTGGGTTAATTTGTGTGAAAACAAGGTCCAATCAGGCTGAAACTTTACAGGAAGGTAGAATCTATTGAGTTGTAGGTGATCTGAACGTTTCATGATGATAGCACTTTCCTAAGGGGGTCAAACCATGTCCAAAACGTCACCGGATCTGGCGTCAATTTAAAGAAGTAGTCCAGTTACACATTTGTGGGCTTATAACTTGGCTTCTGAATGTCCTAGAGAGATCATGTTTGTTTTAGTGTACTCCAATCAACAGCCCCTACAACCACAAAAAGGAATGGAGTCATTAGCACTTATGGTTTGTAAATGGCACCCAGAATTATGTTGCACGAAGCACAATTTCACATCATTCTGGGTCCATTTGTGTGAAAACAAGGTCCAATCAGGCTGAAACGTTACAAGAAGGTAGAATCTATTGAGTTGTAAGTGATCTGAACGTTTCATGATAATAACACATTCCTATAGGGGGTCAAACCATGTCCCAAAGGTCACCGGGCCTGGTGTCACTTTAAAGAAGTAGTCCAGTTACACATTTCTGGGCTTATAACTTGGCTTCTGAATATCCTAGAGAGGTCAGGTTTGTTTTAGTGTACTCCAATTAACAGCCCCCATTACCCCAAAATGGAATGGAGTCATTAGCACTTATGGTTTTTAAATGGCACCCAGAATTATGTTGCACGAAGCACAATTTCACATCATTCTGGGTGCATTTGTGTGAAAACAAGGTCCAATCAGGCTGAAACGTTACAGGAAGGTAGAATCTATTGAGTTGTAAGTGATCTGAACGTTTCATGATGATAGCACTTTCCTATGGGGGTCAAACCATGTCCCAAACGTCACCGGATCTGGTGTCAATTTAAAGAAGCAGTCCATTTACACCTTTGTGGGCTTATTACTTGGCTTCTGAATATCCTAGAGAGGTCAGGTTTGTTTTAGGGTACTCCAATCAACAGCCCCTATTGCCCCAAAAAGGAATGGAGTCATTAGCTCTTATGGTTTTTAAATGACACCCAGAATTATGTTGCACGAACCACAATTTTACATCATCCTGGGTCCATTTGTGTGAAAACAAGGTCCAGTCAGGCTGAAACGCTACAGGAAGGTAGAATCTATTGAGTTGTAAGTGATCTGAATGTTTCATGATGATCGCGCATTCCTAAAGGGGTCAAACCATGTCCCAAAGGTCACCGGATCTGGTGTCACTTTAAAGAAGTAGTCCAGTTACACATTTGTGGGCATATAACTTGGCTTCGGAATGTCCTAGAGAGATCAGGTTTATTTTAGTGTACTCCAATCAACTGCCCCTACAACCACAAAAAGGAATGGAGTCATTACCACTTATGGTTTGTAAATGGCACCCAGAATTATGTTGCACGAAGCACAATTTCACATAATTCTGGGTTCATTTGTGTGAAAACAAGAACCAATCAGGCTGAAACGTTACAGGAAGGTAGAATCTATTGAGTTGTAAGTGATCAGAACGTTTCATGATAATAGCACTTTCCTAAGGGGGTCAAACCATGTCCCAAACGTCACCGGATCTGGTGTCAATTTAAATAAGTAGTCCAGTTACACATTTGTGGGCTTATAACTTGGCTTCTGAATGTCCTAGAGAGGTCAGGTTTGTTTTAGTGTACTCCAATCAACAGCCCCTACAACCACAAAAAGGAATGGAGTCAATAGCACTTATGGTTTGTAAATGGCACCCAGAATTATGTTGCACGAAGCACAATTTCACATCATTCTGGGTCCATTTGTGTGAAAACAAAGTCCAATCAGGCTGAAACGTTACAAGAAGGTAGAATCTATTGAGTTGTAAGTGATCTGAACGTTTCATGATGATCGCACATTCCTATAGGGGGTCAAACCATGTCCCAAAGGTCACAGGGCCTGGTGTCACTTTAAAGTTGTCCAGTTACACCTTTGTGGGCTTATAACTTGGCTTCTGAATATCCTAGAGAGGTAAGGTTTGTTTTAGAGTACTCCAATTAACATCCCCCATTACCACAAAAAGGAATTGAGTCATTAGCACTTATGGTTTTTAAATGGCACCCAGAATTATGTTGCACGAAGCACAATTTCACATCATTCTGGGTCCATTTCTCATAAAAAAGCTTCAATCAGGCTGAAACGTCACAGAAAAGTAGAATCTATTGAGTTGTAAATTATTCCTGTGTTTCATGATGATAGCACATTCCTAAGGGTGTCAAATCAGGTCATAAAGGTCACCGGATCACTTGTTCCTTAAAGGCGGGGTTCCAAACACACCTTTGGGGGCTTACAACTTGGCTTCTGAATGTTTCAGAGAGGTCAGGTTTGTTTTAGGGTACTCCAATCAACAGCCCCTATTGCCCCAAAAAGGAATGGAGTCATTAGCTCTTATGGTTTTTAAATGACACCCAGAATTATGTTGCACGAAGCACAATTTCACATCATTCTGGGTCCATTTGTGTGAAAACAAGGTCCAATCAGGCTGAAACGCTACAGGAAGGTAGAATCTATTGAGTTGTAAGTGATCTGAACGTTTCATGATGATCGCACATTCCTAAGGGGGTCAAACCATGTCCCAAAGGTCACCGGATCTGGTGTCACTTTAAAGAAGTAGTCCAGTTACACATTTGTGGGCTTATAACCTGGCTTCTGAATGTCCTAGAGAGATCAGGTTTATTTTAGTGTACTCCAATCAACAGCCCCTACAACCACAAAAAGGAATGGAGGCATTAGCACTCATGGTTTGTAAATGGCACCCAGAATTATGTTGCACGAAGCACAATTTCACATCATTCTGGGTTCATTTGAGTGAAAACAAGAACCAATCAGGCTGAAACGTTACAGGAAGGTAGAATCTATTGAGTTGTAAGTGATATGAACGTTTCATGATGATTACACATTCCTATAGGGGGTCAAACCATGTCCCAAAGGTCACCGGGCCTGGTGTCACTTTAAAGAAGTAGTCCAGTTACACATTTGTGGGCTTATAACTTGGCTTCTGAATGTCCTAAAGAGATCAGGTTTGTTTTATTGTACTCCAATCAACAGCCCCTACAACCACAAAAAGGAATGGAGTCATTAGCACTTATGGTTTGTAAATGGCACCCAGAATTATGTTGCACGAAGCACAATTTCACATCATTCTGGGTCCATTTGTGTGAAAACAAGGTCCAATCAGGCTGAAACGTTACAAGAAGGTAGAATCTATTGAGTTGTAAGTGATCTGAACGTTTCAAGATGATCGCACATTCCTATAGGGGGTCAAACCATGTCCCAAAGGTCACCGGGCCTGGTGTCACTTTAAAGAAGTAGTCCAGTTACACATTTGTGGGCTTATAACTTGGCTTTTGAATGTCCTAGAGATGTCAGGTTTGTTTTAGTGTACTCCAATCAACAGCCCCTACAACCACAAAAAGGAATGGAGTCATTAGCACTTATGGTTTGTAAATGGCACCCAGAATTATGTTGCACGAAGAACAATTTCACATCATTCTGGGTCCATTTGTGTGAAAACAAGGTCCAATCAGGCTGAAACGTTACAAGAAAGTAGAATCTATTGAGTTGTAAGTGATCTGAACGTTTCATGATAATCACACATTCCTATAGGGGGTCAAACCATGTCCCAAAGGTCACCGGGCCTGGTGTCACTTTAAAGAAGTAGTCCAGTTACACATTTGTGGGCTTATAACTTGGCTTCTGAATATCCTAGAGAGGTCAGGTTTGTTTTAGGGTACTCCAATCAACAGCCCCTATTGCCCCAAAAAGGAATGGAGTCATTAGCTCTTATGGTTTTTAAATGACACCCAGAATTATGTTGCACGAAGCACAATTTTACATCATTCTGGGTCCATTTGTGTGAAAACAAGGTCCAATCAGGCTGAAACGCTACAGGAAGGTAGAATCTATTGAGTTGTAAGTGATCTGAACGTTTCATGATGATCGCACATTCCTAAGGGGGTCAATCCATGTCCCAAAGGTCACCGGATCTGGTGTCACTTTAAAGAAGTAGTCCAGTTACACATTTGTGGGCTTATAACTTGGCTTCTGAATGTCCTAGAGAGATCAGGTTTATTTTAGTGTACTCCAATCAACAGCCCCTACAACCACAAAAAGGAATGGAGTCATTAGCACTTATGGTTTGTAAATGGCACCCAGAATTATGTTGCACGAAGCACAATTTCACATCATTCTGGGTTCATTTGTGTGAAAACAAGAACCAATCAGGCTGAAATGTTACAGGAAGGTAGAATCTATTGAGTTGTAAGTGATCAGAACGTTTCATGATGATAGCACTTTCCTAAGGGGGTCAAACCATGTCCCAAACGTCACCGGATCTGGTGTCAATTTAAATAAGTAGTCCAGTTACACATTTGTGGGCTTATAAGTTGGCTTCTGAATGTCCTAGAGAGATCAGGGTTGTTTTAGTGTACTCCAATCAACAGCCCCTACAACCACAAAAAGGAATGGAGTCATTAGCACTTATGGTTTGTAAATGGCACCCAGAATTATGTTGCACGAAGCACAATTTCACATCATTCTGGGTCCATTTGTGTCAAAACAAGGTCCAATCAGGCTGAAACGTTACAAGAAGGTAGAATCTATTGAGTTGTAAGTGATCTGAACGTTTCATGATAATCACACATTCCTATAGGGGGTCAAACCATGTCCCAAAGGTCACCGGGCCTGGTGTCACTTTAAAGAAGTAGTCCAGTTACACATTTGTGGGCTTATAACTTGGCTTCTGAATATCCTAGAGAGGTCAGGTTTGTTTTAGAGTACTCCAATCATCAGCCCCTACAACCTAGAAAAGAAATGGAGTAATTAGCACTTATGGTTTTTAAATGGCACCCAGAATTATGTTGCACGAAGCACAATTTCACATCATTCTGGGTCCGTTTGTGTGAAAACAAGGTCCAATCAGGCTGAAATGTTACAGGAAGGTAGAATCTATTGAGTTGTAAGTGATCTGAACGTTTCATGATGATAGCACTTTCCTAAGGGGGTCAAACCATGTCCCAAAGGTCACCGGATCTGGTGTCAATTTAAAGAAGTAGTCCAGTTACACATTTGTGGGCTTATAACTTGGCTTCTGAATATCCTAGAGAGGTCAGGTTTGTTTTAGAGTACTCCAATTAACAGCCCCCATTACCCCAAAAAGGAATGGAGTCATTAGCACTTATGGTTTTTAAATGGCACCCAGAATTATGTTGCACGAAGCACAATTTCACATCATTCTGGGTTCATTTGTGTGAAAACAAGGTCCAATCAGGCAGAAACGTTACAGGAAGGTAGAATCTATTGAGTTGTAAGTGATCTGAATGTTTCATGATGATAGCACTTTCCTAAGGGGGTCAAATCATGTCCCAAAGGTCACTGGATCTGGTGTCAATTTAAAGAAGTAGTCCAGTTACACATTTGTGGGCTTATAACTTGGCTTCTGAATGTCCTAGAGAGATCAGGGTTGTTTTAGTGTACTCCAATCAACAGCCCCTACAACCACAAAAATGAATGGAGTCATTAGCACTTATGGTTTGTAAATGGCACCCAGAATTATGTTGCACGAAGCACAATTTCACATCATTCTGGGTCCATTTGTGTGAAAACAAGGTCCAATCAGGCTGAAACGTTACAAGAAGGTAGAATCTATTGAGTTGTAAGTGATATGAACGTTTCATGATGACTGCACATTCCTATAGGGGGTCGAACCATGTCCCAAAGGTCACCGGGCCTGGTGTCACTTTAAAGAAGTAGTCCAGTTACACCTTTGTGGGCTTATAACTTGGCTTCTGAATATCCTAGAGAGGTCAGGTTTGTTTTAGAGTACTCCAATTAACAGCCCCCATTACCACAAAAAGGAATGGAGTCATTAGCACTTATGGTTTTTAAATGGCACCCAGAATTATGTTGCACGAAGCACAATTTCACATCATTCTGGGTTCTTTTGTGTGAAAACAAGGTCCACTAAGGCTGAAACGTTACAGGAAGGTAGAATCTATTGAGTTGTAAGTGATCTGAACGTTTCATGATGATCGCACATTCCTATAGCGGGTAAAACCATGTCCCAAAGGTCACAGGGCCTGGTGTCACTTTAAAGAAGTAGTCCAGTTACATATTTGTGGGCTTATAACTTGGCTTCTGAATGTCCTAGAGAGATCAGGTTTGTTTTAGTGTACTCCAATCATCAGCCCCTACAACCTCAAAAAGAAATGGAGTCATTAGCACTTATGGTTTTTAAATGGCACCCAGAATTATGTTGCACGAAGCACAATTTCACATCATTCTGGGTCCATTTGTGTGAAAACAAGGTCCAATTAGGCTGAAATGTTACAGGAACGTAGAATCTATTGAGTTGTAAGTGATCTGAACGTTTCATGATGATAGCACTTTCCTAAGGGGGTCAAACCATGTCCCAAAGGTCACCGGATCTGGTGTCAATTTAAAGAAGTAGTCCAGTTACACCTTTGTGGTCTTATAACTTGGCTTCTGAATATCCTAGAGAGGTCAGGTTTGATTTAGAGTACTCCAATTAACAGCCCCCATTACCCCAAAAAGGAATGGAGTCATTAGCACTTATGGTTTTTAAATGGCACCCAGAATTATGTTGCACGAAGCACAATTTCACATCATTCTGGGTTCATTTGTGTGAAAACAAGGTCCAATCAGGCAGAAACGTTACAGGATGGTAGAATCTATTGAGTTGTAAGTGATCTGAACGTTTCATGATGATAGCACTTTCCTAAGGGGCTCAAACCATGTCCCAAAGGTCACCGGATCTGGTGTCAATTTAAAGAAGTAGTCCAGTTACACATTTGTGGGCTTATAACTTGGCTTCTGAATTTCCTAGAGAGATCAGGTTTGTTTTAGTGTACTCCAATAAACAGCCCTTATGGTTTGTAAATGGCACCCGGAATTATGTTGCACGAAGCACAATTTCACATCATTCTGGGTCCATTTGTGTGAAAACAAGGTCCAATCAGGCTGAATTGTTACAAGAAGGTAGAAACTATTGAGTTGTAAGTGATCTGAACGTTTCATGATGATCGCACATTCCTATAGGGGGTCAAACCATGTCCCAAAGGTCACCGGGCCTGGTGTCACTTCAAAGAAGTAGTCCAGTTACACCTTTGTGGGCTTATAACTTGGCTTCTGAATATCCTAGAGAGGTCAGGTTTGTTTTAATGTACTCCAATCAACAGCCCCTACAACCACAAAAAGGAATGGAGTCATTAGCACTTATGGTTTTTAAATGGCACCCAGAATTATGTTGCACGAAGCAAAATTTCACATCATTCTGGGTCCATTTGTGTGAAAACAAGGTCCAATCAGGCTGAAACGTTACAGGAAGGTAGAATCTACTGAGCTGTAAGTGATCTGAACATTTCATGATGATCGCACATTCCTATAGGGGGTAAAACCATGTCCCAAAGGTCACCGGGCCTGGTGTCACTTTAAAGAAGTAGTCCAGTTACACATTTGTGGGCTTATAACTTGGCTTCTGAATGTCCTAGAGAGATCAGGTTTGTTTTAGTGTACTCCAATTAACAGCCCCTACAACCACAAAAAGGAATGGAGTCATTAGCACTTATGGTTTGTAAATGGCACCCAGAATTATGTTGCACGAAGCACAATTTCACATCATTCTGGGTCCATTTGTGTGAAAACAAGGTCCAATCAGGCTGAAACGTTACAAGAAGGTAGAATCTATTGAGTTGTAAGTGATATGAACGTTTCATGATGATTGCACATTCCTATAGGGGGTCGAACCATGTCCCAAAGGTCACCGGGCCTGGTGTCACTTTAAAGAAGTAGTCCAGTTACACCTTTGTGGGCTTATAACTTGGCTTCTGAATATCCTAGAGAGGTCAGGTTTGTTTTAGAGTACTCCAATTAACAGCCCCCATTACCACAAAAAGGAATGGAGTCATTAGCACTTATGGTTTTTAAATGGCACCCAGAATTATGTTGCACGAAGCACAATTTCACATCATTCTGGGTTCTTTTGTGTGAAAACAAGGTCCACTCAGGCTGAAACGTTACAGGAAGGTAGAATCTATTGAGTTGTAAGTGATCTGAACGTTTCATGATGATCGCACATTCCTATAGCGGGTAAAACCATGTCCCAAAGGTCACAGGGCCTGGTGTCACTTTAAAGAAGTAGTCCAGTTACATATCTGTGGGCTTATAACTTGGCTTCTGAATGTCCTAGAGAGATCAGGTTTGTTTTAGTGTACTCCAATCATCAGCCCCTACAACCTCAAAAAGAAATGGAGTCATTAGCACTTATGGTTTTTAAATGGCACCCAGAATTATGTTGCACGAAGCACAATTTCACATCATTCTGGGTCCATTTGTGTGAAAACAAGGTCCAATCAGGCTGAAATGTTACAGGAACGTAGAATCTATTGAGTTGTAAGTGATCTGAACGTTTCATGATGATAGCACTTTCCTAAGGGGGTCAAACCATGTCCCAAAGGTCACCGGATCTGGTGTCAATTTAAAGAAGTAGTCCAGTTACACCTTTGTGGTCTTATAACTTGGCTTCTGAATATCCTAGAGAGGTCAGGTTTGTTTTAGAGTACTCCAATTAACAGCCCCCATTACCACAAAAAGGAATGGAGTCATTAGCACTTATGGTTTTTAAATGGCACCCAGAATTATGTTGCACGAAGCACAATTTCACATCATTCTGGGTTCTTTTGTGTGAAAACAAGGTCCACTCAGGCTGAAACGTTACAGGAAGGTAGAATCTATTGAGTTGTAAGTGATCTGAACGTTTCATGATGATCGCACATTCCTATAGCGGGTAAAACCATGTCCCAAAGGTCACAGGGCCTGGTGTCACTTTAAAGAAGTAGTCCAGTTACATATTTGTGGGCTTATAACTTGGCTTCTGAATGTCCTAGAGAGATCAGGTTTGTTTTAGTGTACTCCAATCATCAGCCCCTACAACCTCAAAAAGAAATGGAGTCATTAGCACTTATGGTTTTTAAATGGCACCCAGAATTATGTTGCACGAAGCACAATTTCACATCATTCTGGGTCCATTTGTGTGAAAACAAGGTCCAATTAGGCTGAAATGTTACAGGAACGTAGAATCTATTGAGTTGTAAGTGATCTGAACGTTTCATGATGATAGCACTTTCCTAAGGGGGTCAAACCATGTCCCAAAGGTCACCGGATCTGGTGTCAATTTAAAGAAGTAGTCCAGTTACACCTTTGTGGTCTTATAACTTGGCTTCTGAATATCCTAGAGAGGTCAGGTTTGATTTAGAGTACTCCAATTAACAGCCCCCATTACCCCAAAAAGGAATGGAGTCATTAGCACTTATGGTTTTTAAATGGCACCCAGAATTATGTTGCACGAAGCACAATTTCACATCATTCTGGGTTCATTTGTGTGAAAACAAGGTCCAATCAGGCAGAAACGTTACAGGATGGTAGAATCTATTGAGTTGTAAGTGATCTGAACGTTTCATGATGATAGCACTTTCCTAAGGGGCTCAAACCATGTCCCAAAGGTCACCGGATCTGGTGTCAATTTAAAGAAGTAGTCCAGTTACACATTTGTGGGCTTATAACTTGGCTTCTGAATTTCCTAGAGAGATCAGGTTTGTTTTAGTGTACTCCAATAAACAGCCCTTATGGTTTGTAAATGGCACCCGGAATTATGTTGCACGAAGCACAATTTCACATCATTCTGGGTCCATTTGTGTGAAAACAAGGTCCAATCAGGCTGAATTGTTACAAGAAGGTAGAAACTATTGAGTTGTAAGTGATCTGAACGTTTCATGATGATCGCACATTCCTATAGGGGGTCAAACCATGTCCCAAAGGTCACCGGGCCTGGTGTCACTTCAAAGAAGTAGTCCAGTTACACCTTTGTGGGCTTATAACTTGGCTTCTGAATATCCTAGAGAGGTCAGGTTTGTTTTAATGTACTCCAATCAACAGCCCCTACAACCACAAAAAGGAATGGAGTCATTAGCACTTATGGTTTTTAAATGGCACCCAGAATTATGTTGCACGAAGCAAAATTTCACATCATTCTGGGTCCATTTGTGTGAAAACAAGGTCCAATCAGGCTGAAACGTTACAGGAAGGTAGAATCTACTGAGCTGTAAGTGATCTGAACGTTTCATGATGATCGCACATTCCTATAGGGGGTAAAACCATGTCCCAAAGGTCACCGGGCCTGGTGTCACTTTAAAGAAGTAGTCCAGTTACACATTTGTGGGCTTATAACTTGGCTTCTGAATGTCCTAGAGAGATCAGGTTTGTTTTAGTGTACTCCAATTAACAGCCCCTACAACCACAAAAAGGAATGGAGTCATTAGCACTTATGGTTTGTAAATGGCACCCAGAATTATGTTGCACGAAGCACAATATCACATCATTCTGGGTCCATTTGTGTGAAAACAAGGTCCAATCAGGCTGAAACGTTACAAGAAGGTAGAATCTATTGAGTTGTAAGTGATATGAACGTTTCATGATGATTGCACATTCCTATAGGGGGTCGAACCATGTCCCAAAGGTCACCGGGCCTGGTGTCACTTTAAAGAAGTAGTCCAGTTACACCTTTGTGGGCTTATAACTTGGCTTCTGAATATCCTAGAGAGGTCAGGTTTGTTTTAGAGTACTCCAATTAACAGCCCCCATTACCACCAAAAGGAATGGAGTCATTAGCACTTATGGTTTTTAAATGGCACCCAGAATTATGTTGCACGAAGCACAATTTCACATCATTCTGGGTTCTTTTGTGTGAAAACAAGGTCCACTCAGGCTGAAACGTTACAGGAAGGTAGAATCTATTGAGTTGTAAGTGATCTGAACGTTTCATGATGATCGCACATTCCTATAGCGGGTAAAACCATGTCCCAAAGGTCACAGGGCCTGGTGTCACTTTAAAGAAGTAGTCCAGTTACATATTTGTGGGCTTATAACTTGGCTTCTGAATGTCCTAGAGAGATCAGGTTTGTTTTAGTGTACTCCAATCATCAGCCCCTACAACCTCAAAAAGAAATGGAGTCATTAGCACTTATGGTTTTTAAATGGCACCCAGAATTATGTTGCACGAAGCACAATTTCACATCATTCTGGGTCCATTTGTGTGAAAACAAGGTCCAATCAGGCTGAAAGGTTACAGGAACGTAGAATCTATTGAGTTGTAAGTGATCTGAACGTTTCATGATGATAGCACTTTCCTAAGGGGGTCAAACCATGTCCCAAAGGTCACCGGATCTGGTGTCAATTTAAAGAAGTAGTCCAGTTACACCTTTGTGGTCTTTTAACTTGGCTTCTGAATATCCTAGAGAGGTCAGGTTTGTTTTAGAGTACTCCAATTAACAGCCCCCATTACCCCAAAAAGGAATGGAGTCATTAGCACTTATGGTTTTTAAATGGCACCCAGAATTATGTTGCACGAAGCACAATTTCACATCATTCTGGGTTTATTTGTGTGAAAACAAGGTCCAATCAGGCAGAAACGTTACAGGAAGGTAGAATCTATTGAGTTGTAAGTGATCTGAACGTTTCATGATGATAGCACTTTCCTAAGGGGCTCTAACCATGTCCCAAAGGTCACCGGATCTGGTGTCAATTTAAAGAAGTAGTCCAGTTACACATTTGTGGGCTTATAACTTGGCTTCTGAATTTCCTAGAGAGATCAGGTTTGTTTTAGTGTACTCCAATAAACAGCCCTTATGGTTTGTAAATGGCACCCGGAATTATGTTGCACGAAGCACAATTTCACATCATTCTGGGTCCATTTGTGTGAAAACAAGGTCCAATCAGGCTGAATTGTTACAAGAAGGTAGAAACTATTGAGTTGTAAGTGATCTGAACGTTTCATGATGATCGCACATTCCTATAGGGGGTCAAACCATGTCCCAAAGGTGACCGGGCCTGGTGTCACTTCAAAGACGTAGTCCAGTTACACCTTTGTGGGCTTATAACTTGGCTTCTGAATTTCCTAGAGAGATCAGGTTTGTTTTAGTGTACTCCAATCAAAAGCCCCTACAACCACAAAAAGGAATGGAGTCATTAGCACTTATGGTTTTTAAATGGCACCCAGAATTATGTTGCACGAAGCACAATTTCACATCATTCTGGGTTCATTTGTGTGAAAAAAAGGTCCAATCAGGCAGAGACGTTACAGGATGGTAGAATCTATTGAGTTGTAAGTGATCTGAACGTTTCATGATGATAGCATTTTCCTAAGGGGGTCAAACCATGTCCCAAAGGTCAACGGATCTGGTGTCAATTTAAAGAAGTAGTCCAGTTACACATTTGTGGGTTTATAACTTGGCTTCTGAATATCCTAGAGAGGTCAGGTTTGTTTTAATGTACTCCAATCAACAGTCCCTACAACCACAAAAAGGAATGGAGTCATTAGCACTTATGGTTTGTAAATGGCACCCAGAATTATGTTGCACGAAGCACAATTTCACATCCTTCTGGGTCCATTTGTGTGAAAACAAGGTCCATTCAGGCTGAAACGTTACAATAAGGTAGAAACTATTGAGTTGTAAGTGATCTGAACGTTTCATGACGATCGCACATTCCTCTAGGGGGTCAAACCATGTCCCAAAGGTCACAGGGCCTGGTGTCACTTTAAAGAAGTAGTCCAGTGACACCTTTGTGGGCTTATAACTTGGCTTCAGAATTTCCTAGAGAGGTCAGGTTTGTTTTATTGTACTCCAATCAACAGCCCCTATACCCACAAAAAGGAATAGAGTCATTAGCACTTATGGTTTTGAAATGGCACCCAGAATTATGATGCACGAAGCACAATTTCACATCATTCTGTCACGCGAGGGTACACAGGAATAAACCCAAATGCAGGAGACAGGATGACCAGATCCTATACTGATTACTTTTAATAACAAAAAATCACCACATAAGTGGGAAAAGGACTTCACGGGTAATACAAAACAAAACTACCACAGACTCGAAACAAAGCTATGCTCTAAACACCAGAAACTCTTCACAACAACGCCACACCATGCACAGGAAGCAGCTGCTTAAATACATGGTGTGGCAATCAGGAAATTGCAGTCAGCTGCGGCATTCCCCGATGCTCCAAAGAGGGGCAGGAACAGCAGGAAGAGCCACAGCCAACCTACACAGAGAAAGAAAAAACATGCATTAAAACAATCAGGAGGAGTAACCCATAACATAACCCCCCTCACAAGGTCCGGCTTCCAGACGGACGACGAGGCTGATCAGGGTTGTCCCGGTGAAAACGGGCGATCAGGTCACGGCACAGGACGTGGCGTTCGGGGACCCACTGGCGGTCCGCCGGGCCGTAACCCTCCCAATCCACCAGGTACTGGATGCCCCGACCCACCCTCCGAGAGGCCAGGAGCTTGTTCACCTTGAAGACCGGACCACCGTCCACAAGGCGAGGAGCAGGCGGAGCCGCAGGGGGCGGATGCAAGGGGCTAGTCACAAAGGGCTTAAGCTTGCTCATGTGGAAAACAGGGTGGATCCGCAGGGAGCGAGGAAGGTCCAACCTGACCGCCACCGGGTTGATGACCCTGGACACTGAATAGGGGCCGATGTACCGAGGAAGGAGCTTTCTCAAACCCCCTTTCAATGGCACATCTGTCGAGGCAAGCCAAACCTTGTCTCCCACCTTGTAGTCGGGTGCGGCTGATCTCCGACGGTTCGCCACTGCGGTGAACCGTTCCTGATTCTGGACCAGACGAGAGCGGTAGTCCACCCAAGTGCGCCGACAGCGTCGTACAAACGCGGCAGTGCCGGAGGCCGATGCAGACCTCTCCTGATGGGGGAAAAGTGGGGGCTGATAACCATAGGCAGCCTGAAAAGGGGAGAAACCGGTAGAGTTCACAAGAGAATTATGGGAATATTCTGCCCAAGGGAGCTGTGAGGACCAGGTCGAGTGGTTCTTAGAGCACATAGCTCGTAGGGTGGTCTCCAAGTCCTGATTAAACCGCTCCACTTGCCCGTTGGTCTGAGGATGGAAACCAGAACTTAAACTGACCGTTATCCCGAGGAGCTTGCAGAATTCTCTCCAGAATGCTGCCACGAACTGTGGACCCCGATCCGAGGTAATGTTCTCAGGAAGCCCGTGCAGTCGAAACACATGTCGTGCCACTATCTCGGCCAGTTGTTTTGCCGAAGGCAGTTTCTGTAGGGGCACAGCATGAACCAACTTCGAAAATCTGTCCACGATAGTCAGAATGACAGTGTTACCTCTTGAACGGGGCAGACCCGTGATGAAGTCCATGGCTATGTGGGACCATGGTCTTGAGGGGATAGGTAAAGGCTGTAGGAGACCTGCAGCAGGGGTTCTGGGCACTTTAGCACTGGCACACACAGGGCACGAGGAGACGAAAGCTCGTATGTCAGAGGACATGGTGGGCCACCAGAAACGCTGAGCCACCAGGAAGGCGGTCCTTGTCATCCCGGGATGGCAAGCCAGGCGTGACGAGTGCCCCCACTTCAGCACCGCGGGGCGTAGACTCGAAGGCACAAACAAGCAGTTAGGGGGGCATCCATCAGGGATTGGGATCGTGCCTGAAACTGCAGACTTGACCCTACGTTCCAAGGCCCAGCGGTTAGCCCCAAGTACCAGGACAGGAGGAACGATGGTGGTGGTACCCGGGACCTCTGTCGACCTGCAGTCCTGCTGATATTGTCGGGACAAGGCGTCAGGTTTGATGTTTTTGCTGCCAGGGCGATAAGAGAGGGTGAAGTTGAAACGGTCAAAAAACAGAGCCCACCGGGCTTGGCGTGGATTAAGTCGCTTAGCCGTGCGAATGTACTCTAGGTTCTTGTGGTCTGTCCACACCAGAAAAGGCTGTCTTGCACCCTCCAGCCAGTGGCGCCATTCATCAAGGGCTAGCTTAACAGCTAGCAACTCTCTGTTCCCTATGTCGTAGTTTCTCTCTGCAGGATTGAGCTTGCAGGAGAAATACGCGCAGGGATGAACTTTGTTATCAGACGCTCTCTGTGACAACACGGCCCCCACCCCAGACTCAGACGCATCGACCTCCAAAATAAACTGTTTGGAGGGGTCAGGCTGTGTCAGGATAGGAGCCGTAGAGAAACGTCTTTTAAGCTCAGTAAAAGCCCTATTGGCTCCAACGTCCCAGACAAAACGTACCTGAGCTGAGGTGAGTTTATGGAGAGGTGCAGCCACGCCACTGAACCCTTTGATGAAACGTCTGTAGAAGTTAGCAAACCCCAAGAAGCGCTGGAGTTGCTTACGATCCGCGGGGACAGGCCAATCGAGAACAGCTTGTACCTTAGCCTCGTCCATCTGCACTGAACCAGGAGAAACCACATGCCCAAGGAACTTGGTTTGTGTTGTGTGGAACTCACATTTCTCCGCCTTGCAGAACAGCTGGTTCTCGAGAAGACGCTGCAATACGGCTCTGACGTGCTGCACATGAGTGTCTCGGTCTGGGGAAAATATCAAGATATCATCCAAATAAACAAACACAAATTTGTTGATCATGTCCTTGAGAACGTCATTTATGAGGCATTGGAAAACTGCGGGCGCATTGGTGAGACCAAACGGCATGACCAAATACTCAAAATGGCCATTGGGAGTATTGAAAGCAGTCTTCCACTCATCTCCCTCACGAATACGAACCAAATGGTAAGCGCTCCGCAGGTCCAGCTTTGTGAAGATCTGTGCCCCCCTGAGAAGATCAAAAGCAGACTGTAACAGAGGCAAAGGGTAAGTGTTCCGGACTGTAATAGCATTCAGCACTCTGTAGTCAATGCAGGGCCGTAAGCCCCCATCCCGCTTGCCCACAAAGAAGAATCCCGCCCCAGCTGGCGATGAGGATGGGCGAATGATCCCAGCCTGCAGGCTCTCCTGTAGGTACTCCTCCATGGCCGCACGCTCAGGGATGGCGAGGGGGTAGATGTGGCCCTTAGGAGGCTGCGTTCCAGGTAGGAGGTCAATGGCGCAGTCATAAGGACGATGAGGGGGCAGGGCCTTGGCTCGCACCTTGCAAAACACAGCGGCCAAGTCTGCATACTCGGGGGGCACCGAACTTAAGTCTGGAGGTTCAACAGGAGGGTTAGAGACAGAGGAGCGTGTAGCAGCAGCCGTTAAACAGTTCAGCAAACAGAAAGAGCTCCAGGAGAGCACACGGCCTGAACACCAGTCAATGTGAGGAGAATGTTTACACAACCAAGGAAAACCTAAAATAACCGGAGGCCTCATGGAATCCACTACATAAAAATCCATAAGTTCAGAATGGTTTCCATAAACAGTTACCTTAATAGGAACCGTGCGTGCTGTTACTCTGTGGATGATGGAACCGTTTATGGCACGGATGAGCAAGGCAGGGGATAAGGGTATTACTGGAATACAAAGTGCGCTTACCACTTCCTGGGATATCAGATCACCATCTGAACCAGAGTCAATCAAAGTCTCATAAGCATTCTGCATCTGGCCATAGGTCACCAGCACATTGACGGGGGGTCGAGAGGGTGGGGAGGAAGATGAAAATCGACTCACTAGGTGCCCCCCCGCTAGTGAGCCCCCCCGTTTCCCGGACATTGACGCACCTGGTGACCGGGACGAGCACAGTACAGACACAGCCCCTCCCTCATCCGTCTCCGTCGTTCAGATGCGGGGAGCCGTCCCACTCCCAGCTGCATGGGTTCCACAGGAGACTGAGCCTCACCAGCGACGGGAGGCTGTGACAAGGCCCTGAGGGGTGCGTGGTTAAAATCCGGTAGACGGCTTTCCTCTCTGCTTCGCTCCATCCTCCGACGATCGATGCGGGTAGCCAGCTCGATTAGCTCCTCCAGATCCTCCGGAACCTCCCGTGCAGCCAGCTCGTCCTTCAGAGAGCTGGAGAGACCTCGAAGGAAGACGTCGATCTGCGCCTATTCCGGCCAGCGAGTGTTAGCTGCCAAGGTACGGAACTCCACTGCATAGGCAGAGACGCTACGTCCGCCCTGCCTAAGGCAGAGTAAGTCAGCAGCAGCAGTTCGGTGAGGAGTGGATGGATCGAACACCATGAGCAGCTGGCGAGAGAATTCCCGAAAAGAGCGGCGGAGGTCCGAGCCTCGGTCCCACTCCGCCAGGCCCCACCTCTTAGCTTGTCCAGTTAAAAAGCTCATGGCGAAGGCTACTTTGCTTTCTTCAGAGGGGAACTCACCGGGGTTAAAGTCAAAATGCAGCCTGCAGGAGGCGAGGAACGGCCGGCAGTCCACAGCCGTGCCATTGAAGAGCTCGGGGGAACCCAGGCGGACCTGACGAGGCGGAGTGGGAGCCTGCGGAGTGGGAGCCTGCTCCAGCCTAGAGAGGCGTCCATGGAGTTGTTGCATTCCGGACAGGCAGCCGCGTAACTCCCGAGCCAATACAGCAAGTTCACCTCCACTTGCCGCGTCCTCATCTGACCCAGGTAAGGGAACGTTGGCAGCTGGTATTCCTCCTGCTGGGTTGGTCATGGTGGCGTTGTAATGTCACGCGAGGGTACACAGGAATAAACCCAAATGCAGGAGACAGGATGACCAGATCCTATACTGATTACTTTTAATAACAAAAAATCACCACATAAGTGGGAAAAGGACTTCACGGGTAATACAAAACAAAACTACCACAGACTCGAAACAAAGCTATGCTCTAAACACCAGAAACTCTTCACAACAACGCCACACCATGCACAGGAAGCAGCTGCTTAAATACATGGTGTGGCAATCAGGAAATTGCAGTCAGCTGCGGCATTCCCCGATGCTCCAAAGAGGGGCAGGAACAGCAGGAAGAGCCACAGCCAACCTACACAGAGAAAGAAAAAACATGCATTAAAACAATCAGGAGGAGTAACCCATAACACATTCTGGGTCCATTTCTCATAAAAAAGCTTCAATCAGGCTGAAACGTCACAGAAAAGTAGAATCTATTGAGTTGTAAATGAATCCTGTGTTTCATGATGATAGCACATTCCTAAGGGTGTCAAATCAGGTCATAAAGGTCACCGAATCACTTGTTCCTTAAAGGCGGGGTTCCAAACACACCTTTGGGGGCTTACAACTTGGCTTCTGAATGTCTCAGAGAGGTCAGGTTTGTTTTAGGGTACTCCAATCAACAGCCCCTATTGCCCCAAAAGGAATGGAGTCATTAGCTCTTATGGTTTTTAAATGACACCCAGAATTATGTTGCACGAAGCACAATTTCACATCATTCTGGGTCCATTTGTGTGAAAACAAGGTCTAATCCGGGTGAAACGCTACAGGAAGGTAGAATCTATTGAGTTGTAAGTGATCTGAACGTTTCATGATGATCGCACATTCCTAAGGGGGTCAAACCATGTCCCAAAGGTCACCGGATCTGGTGTCACATTAAAGAAGTAGTCCAGTTACACATTTGTGGGCTTATAACCTGGCTTCTGAATGTCCTAGAGGATCAGGTTTGTTTTAGTGTACTCCAATCAACAGCCCCTACAACCACAAAAAGGAATGGAGTCATTAGCACTTATGGTTTGTAAATGGCACCCAGAATTATGTTGCACGAAGCACAATTTCACATCATTCTGGGTCCATTTGTGTGAAAACAAGGTCCAATCAGGCTAAAACGTTACAGGAAGGTAGAATCTATTGAGTTGTAAGTGATCTGAACGTTTCATGATGATAGCACTTTCCTAAGGGGGTCAAACCATGTCCCAAAGGTCACCGGATCTGGTGTCAATTTAAAGAAGTAGTCCAGTTACACATTTGTGGGCTTATAACTTCTTTTCTGAATGTCCTAGAGAGATCAGGTTTGTTTTACTGTACTCCAATCAACAGCCCCTACAACCACAAAAAGGAATGGAGTCATTAGCAATTAAGGTTTGTAAATGGCACCCAGAATTATGCTGCACTAAGCACAATTTCACATCATTCTGGGTTCTTTTGTGTGGAAACAAGGTCCAATAAGGCTGAAACGTTACAGGAAGGTAGAATCTATTGAGTTGTAAGTGATCTGAACATTTCATGATGATAGCACTTTCCTAAGGGGGTCAAACCATGTCCCAAAGGTCACCGGATCTGGTGTCAATTTAAAGAAGTAGTCCAGTTACACCTTTGTGGGCTTATAACTTGGTTTCTGAATGTCCTAGAGAGATCAGGTTTGTTTTAGTGTACTCCAATCAACAGCCCCTACAACCACAAAAAGCAATGGAGTCATTAACACTTATGGTTGTAAATGGCACCCAGAATTATGTTGCACGAAGCACAATTTCACATCATTCTGGGTCCATTTGTGTGAAAACAAGGTCCAATCAGGCTGAAACGTTACAAGAAGGTAGAATCTATTGAGTTGTAATTGATCTGAACGTTTCATGATGATCGCACATTCCTATAGGGGGTCAAACCATGTCCCAAAGGTCACCGGGCCTGGCGTCACTTTAAAGAAGTAGTCCAGTTACACCTTTGTGGGCTTATAACTTGGCTTCTGAATATCCTAGAGAGGTCAGGTTTGTTTTAGAGTACTCCAATTAACAGCCCCCATTACCACTAAAAGGAATGGAGTCATTAGCACTTATGGTTTTTAAATGGCACCCAGAATTATGTTGCACTAAGCACAATTTCACATCATTCTGGGTCCATTTGTGTGAAAACAAGGTCCAATCAGGCTGAAACGTTACAAGAAGGTAGAATCTATTGAGTTGTAAGTGATCTGAACGTTTCAAGATGATCGCACTTTCCTAAGGGGGTCAAACAATGTCCCAAATGTCACCAGATCTGGTGTCAATTTAAAGAAGTAGTCCAGTTACACCTTTGTGGGCTTATAACTTGGCTTCTGAATGTCCTAGAGAGATCAGGTTTGTTTTAGTGTACTCCAATCAACAGCCCCTACAACCACAAAAAGGAATTGAGTCATTAGCACTTATGGTTTGTAAACGGCACCCAGACTTATGTTGCACGAAGCACAATTTCACATCATTCGGGGTCCATTTGTGTGAAAACAAGGTCCAATCAGGCTGAAACGTTACAAGAAGGTAGAATCTATTGAGTTGTAAGTGATCTGAACGTTTCATGATGATCGCACATTCCTATAGGGGGTCAAACCATGTCCCAAAGGTCACCGGGCCTGGTGTCACTTTAAAGAAGTAGTCCAGTTACACCTTTGTGGGCTTATAACTTGGCTTCTGAATGTCCTAGAGAGATCAGGTTTGTTTTAATGTACTCCAACCAACAGCCACTACAACCACAAAAAGGAATGGAGTCATTAGCACTTATGGTTTGTAAATGGCACCCAGAATTATGTTGCACGAAGCACAATTTCACATCATTCTGGGTTCATTTGTGTGAAAACAAGGTCCAATCAGGCTGAAACGTTACAAGAAGGTAGAATCTATTGAGTTGTAAGTGATCTGAACGTTTCATGATGATCGCACATTCCTATAGGGGGTCAAACCATGTCCAAAAGGTCACCGGATCTGGTGTCAATTTAAAGAAGTAGTCCAGTTACACATTTGAGGGCTTATAACTTGGCTTCTGAATGTCCTAGAGAGGTCAGGTTTGTTTTAGTATACTCCAATCAACAGCCCCTACAACCACAAAAAGGAATGGAGTCATTAGCACTTATGGTTTTTAAATGGCACCCAGAATTATGTGGCACGAAGCACAATTTCACATCATTCTGGGTTCATTTGTGTGAAAACAAGGTCCAATCAGGCTGAAACGTTACAGGAAGGTAGAATCTATTGAGTTGTAAGTGATCTGAACGTTTCATGATGATAGAACTTTCCTAAGGGGATCAAACCATGTCCCAAAGGTCACCGGATCTGGTGTCAATTTTAAAGAAGTAGTCCAGTTACACATTTGTGGGCTTATAACTTGGCTTCTGAATGTCCTAGAGAGGTCAGGTTTGTTTTAGTATACTCCAATAAACAGCCCCTACAACCACAAAAAGGAATGGAGTCATTAGCACTTATGGTTTTTAAATGGCACCCAGAATTATGTGGCACGAAGCACAATTTCACATCATTCTGGGTTCATTTGTGTGAAAACAAGGTCCAATCAGGCTGAAACGTTACAGGAAGGTAGAATCTATTGAGTTGTAAGTGATCTGAACGTTTCATGATGATAGAACTTTCCTAAGGGGATCAAACCATGTCCCAAAGGTCACCGGATCTGGTGTCAATTTAAAGGAGTAGTCCAGTTACACATTTGTGGGCTTATAACTTGGCTTCTGAATGTCCTAGAGAGATCAGGTTTGTTTTAGTGTACTCCAATCAACAGCCCCTACATCCTCAAAAAGGAATGGAGTCATTAGCACTTATGGTTTTTAAATGGCACCCAGAATAATGTTGCACGAAGCACAATTTCACATCATTCTGGGTTCATTTGTGTGAAAACAAGGTCCAATCAGGCTGAAACGTTACAGGAAGGTAGAATCTATTGAGTTGTAAGTGATCTGAACGTTTCATGATGATAGCCCTTTCCTAAGGGGGTCAAACCATGTCCCAAAGGTCACCGGATCTGGTGTCAATTTAAAGAAGTAGTCTAGTTACACATTTGTGGGCTTATAACTTGGCTTCTGAATGTCCTAGAGAGATCAGGTTTATTTTAGTGTACTCCAATCAACAGCCCCTACAACCACAAAAAGGAATGGAGTCATTAGCCCTTAAGGTTTGTAAATGGCACCCAGAAATATGCTGCACTAAGCACAATTTCACATCATTCCGGGTTCATTTGTGTGGAAACAAGGTCCAATCAGGCTGAAACGTTACAGGAAGGTAGAATCTATTGAGTTGTAAGTGATCTGAACATTTCATGATGATAGCACTTTCCTAAGGGGGTCAAACCATGTCCCAAAGGTCTTCGGATCTGGTGTCAATTTAAAGAAGTAGTCCAGTTACACATTTGTGGGCTTATAACTTGGCTTCTGAATGTCCTAGAGAGATCAGGTTTTTTTAGTGTACTCCAATCAACAGCCCCTACAACCATAAAAAGGAATGGAGTCATTAGCACTTATGGTTTGTAAATGGCACACAGAATTATGTTGCACGAAGCACAATTTCACATCATTCTGGGTCCATTTGTGTGTAAACAAGGTCCAATCAGGCTGAAACGTTACAAGAAGGTAGAATCTATTGAGTTGTAAGTGATCTGAACGTTTCAAGATGATCGCACTTTCCTAAGGGGGTCAAACCATGTCCCAAAGGTCACCGGATCTGGTGTCAATTTAAAGAAGTAGTCCAGTTACACATTTGTGGGCTTATAACTTGGCTTCTGAATGTCCTAGAGAGATCAGGTTTGTTTTAGTGTACTCCATTAAACAGCCCCTACAACCACAAAAAGTAATAGAGTCATTAGCATTTATGGTTTGTAAATGGCACGCAGAATTATGTTGCACGAAGCACAATTTCACATCATTCTGGGTTCATTTGTGTGAAAACAAGGTCCAATCAGGCTGAAACGTTACAGGAAGGTAGAATATATTGAGTTGTAAGTGATCTGAACATTTCATGATGATAGCACTTTCCTAAGGGGGTCAAACCATGTCCCAAAGGTCACCGGATCTGGTGTCAATTTAAAGAAGTAGACCAGTTACACATTTGTGGGCTTATAACTTGGCTTCTGAATGTCCTAGAGAGATCAGGTTTGTTTTAGTGTACTCCAATCAACATCCCCTACAACCTCCAAAAGGAATGGAGTCATTAGCACTTATGGTTTTTAAATGGCTCCCAGAATTATGTTGCACGGAGCACAATTTCACATATTCTGGGTTCATTTGTGTGAAAACAAGGTCCAATCAGGCTAAAACGTTACAGGAAGGTAGAATCTATTGAGTTGTAAGTGATCTGAACGTTTCATGATGATAGCACTTTCCTAAGGGGGTCAAACCATGTCCCAAAGGTCACCGGATCTGGTGTCAATTTAAAGAAGTAGTCCAGTTACACATTTGTGGGCTTATAACTTCTTTTCTGAATGTCCTAGAGAGATCAGGTTTGTTTTACTGTACTCCAATCAACAGCCCCTACAACCACAAAAAGGAATGGAGTCATTAGCAATTAAGGTTTGTAAATGGCACCCAGAATTATGCTGCACTAAGCACAATTTCACATCATTCTGGGTTCTTTTGTGTGGAAACAAGGTCCAATAAGGCTGAAACGTTACAGGAAGGTAGAATCTATTGAGTTGTAAGTGATCTGAACATTTCATGATGATAGCACTTTCCTAAGGGGGTCAAACCATGTCCCAAAGGTCACCGGATCTGGTGTCAATTTAAAGTAGTCCAGTTACACCTTTGTGGGCTTATAAATTGGCTTCTGAATGTCCTAGAGAGATCAGTTTTGTTTTAATGTACTCCAACCAACAGCCCCTACAACCACAAAAAGGAATGGAGTCATTAGCACTTATGGTTTGTAAATGGCACCCAGAATTATGTTGCACTAAGCACAATTTCACATCATTCTGGGTCCATTTGTGTGAAAACAAGGTCCAATCAGGCTGAAACGTTACAAGAAGGTAGAATCTTTTGAGTTGTAAGTGATCTGAACGTTTCAAGATGATCACACTTTCCTAAGGGGGTCAAACAATGTCCCAAAGGTCACCGGATCTGGTGTCAATTTAAAGAAGTAGTCCAGTTACACCTTTGTGGGCTTATAACTTGGTTTCTGAATGTCCTAGAGAGATCAGGTTTGTTTTAGTGTACTCCAATCAACAGCCCCTACAACCACAAAAAGCAATGGAGTCATTAACACTTATGGTTGTAAATGGCACCCAGAATTATGTTGCACGAAGCACAATTTCACATCATTCTGGGTCCATTTGTGTGAAAACAAGGTCCAATCAGGCTGAAACGTTACAAGAAGGTAGAATCTATTGAGTTGTAATTGATCTGAACGTTTCATGATGATCGCACATTCCTATAGGGGGTCAAACCATGTCCCAAAGGTCACCGGGCCTGGCGTCACTTTAAAGAAGTAGTCCAGTTACACCTTTGTGGGCTTATAACTTGGCTTCTGAATATCCTAGAGAGGTCAGGTTTGTTTTAGAGTACTCCAATTAACAGCCCCCATTACCACTAAAAGGAATGGAGTCATTAGCACTTATGGTTTTTAAATGGCACCCAGAATTATGTTGCACTAAGCACAATTTCACATCATTCTGGGTCCATTTGTGTGAAAACAAGGTCCAATCAGGCTGAAACGTTACAAGAAGGTAGAATCTATTGAGTTGTAAGTGATCTGAACGTTTCAAGATGATCGCACTTTCCTAAGGGGGTCAAACAATGTCCCAAATGTCACCAGATCTGGTGTCAATTTAAAGAAGTAGTCCAGTTACACCTTTGTGGGCTTATAACTTGGCTTCTGAATGTCCTAGAGAGATCAGGTTTGTTTTAGTGTACTCCAATCAACAGCCCCTACAACCACAAAAAGGAATTGAGTCATTAGCACTTATGGTTTGTAAATGGCACCCAGACTTATGTTGCACGAAGCACAATTTCACATCATTCGGGGTCCATTTGTGTGAAAACAAGGTCCAATCAGGCTGAAACGTTACAAGAAGGTAGAATCTATTGAGTTGTAAGTGATCTGAACGTTTCATGATGATCGCACATTCCTATAGGGGGTCAAACCATGTCCCAAAGGTCACCGGGCCTGGTGTCACTTTAAAGAAGTAGTCCAGTTACACCTTTGTGGGCTTATAACTTGGCTTCTGAATGTCCTAGAGAGATCAGGTTTGTTTTAATGTACTCCAACCAACAGCCACTACAACCACAAAAAGGAATGGAGTCATTAGCACTTATGGTTTTTAAATGTCACCCAGAATTATGTTGCACGAAGCACAATTTCACATCATTCTGGGTTCATTTGTGTGAAAACAAGGTACAATCAGGCTGAAACGTTACAGGAAGGTAGAATCTATTGAGTTGTAAGTGATCTGAATGTTTCATGATGATAGCACTTTCCTAAGGGGGTCAAACCATGTCCCAAAGGTCACCGGATCTGGTGTCAATTTAAAGAAGTAGTCCAGTTACACATTTGTGGGCTTATAACTTGGCTTCTGAATGTCCCAGAGAGATCAGGTTTGTTTTAATGTACTCCAACCAACAGCCCCAAAAACCACAAAAAGGAATGGAGTCATTAGCACTTATGGTTTGTAAATGGCACCCAGAATTATGTTCCACGAAGCACAATTTCACATCATTCTGGGTCAATTTGTGTGAAAACAAGGTCCAATCAGGCTGAAATGTTACAAGAAGGTAGAATCTATTGGGTTGTAAGTGATCTGAACGTTTCATGATGATCGCACATTCCTATAGGGGGTCAAACCATGTCCCAAAGGTCACCGGGCCTGGTGTCACTTTAAAGAAGTAGTCAAGTTATACCTTTGTGGGCTTATAACTTGGCTTCTGAATATCCTAGAGAGGTCAGGTTTGTTTTAGAGTACTCCAATTAACAGCCCCCATTACCACTAAAAGGAATGGAGTCATTAGCACTTATGGTTTTTAAATGGTACCCAGAATTATGTTGCACGAAGCACAATTTCACATCATTCTGGGTTCATTTGTGTGAAAACAAGGTCCAATCAGGCTGAAACGTTACAGGAAGGTAGAATCTATTGAGTTGTAAGTGATCTGAATGTTTCATGATGATAGCACTTTCCTAAAGGGGTCAAACCATGTCCCAAAGGTCACTGGATCTGGTGTCAATTTAAAGAAGTAGTCCAGTTACACATTTGTGGGCTCATAACTTGGCTTTAGAATGTCCTAGAGAGATCAGGTTTGTTTTAGTATACTCCAATCAACAGCTCCTACAACCACAGAAAGGAATGGAGTCATTAGCACTTATGGTTTTTAAATGGCACCCAGAATTATGTTGCACGAAGCACAATTTCGCATCATTCTGGGTTCATTTGTGTGAAAACAAGGTCCAATCAGGCTGAAACGTTACAGGAAGGTAGAATCTATTGAGTTGTAAGTGATCTGAACGTTTCATGATGATAGCTCTTTCCTAAGGGGGTCAAACCATGTCCCACAGGTCACCGGGCCTGGTGTCAATTTAAAGAAGTAGTCCAGTTACACCTTTGTGGGCTTATAACTTGGCTTCTGAATATCCTAGAGAGGTCAGGTTTGTTTTAGAGTACTCCAATTAACAGCCCCCATTACCACTAAAAGGAATGGAGTCATTAGCACTTATGGTTTTTAAATGGTACCCAGAATTATGTTGCACGGAGCACAATTTCACATCATTCTGGGTTCATTTGTGTGAAAACAAGGTCCAATCAGGCTGAAACGTTACAGGAAGTTAGAATCTATTGAGTTGTAAGTGATCTGAACGTTTCATGATGATAGCACTTTCCTAAGGGGGTCAAACCATGTCCCAAAGGTCACCGGATCTGGTGTCAATTTAAAGAAGTAGTCCAGTTACACATTTGAGGGCTTTTAACTTGGCTTCTGAATGTCCTAGAGAGGTCAGGTTTGTTTTAGTATACTCCAATCAACAGCCCCTACAACCACAAAAAGGAATGGAGTCATTAGCACTTATGGTTTTTAAATGGCACCCAGAATTATGTGGCACAAAGCACAATTTCACATCATTCTGGGTTCATTTGTGTGAAAACAAGGTCCAATCAGGCTGAAACGTTACAGGAAGGTAGAATCTATTGAGTTGTAAGTGATCTGAACGTTTCATGATGATAGAACTTTCCTAAGGGGATCAAACCATGTCCCAAAGGTCACCGGATCTGGTGTCAATTTTAAAGAAGTAGTCCAGATTACACATTTGTGGGCTTATAACTTGGCTTCTGAATGTCCTAGAGAGATCAGGTTTGTTTTAGTATACTCCAATCAACAGCCCCTACAACCACAAAAAGGAATGGAGTCATTAGCACTTATGGTTTTTAAATGGCACCCAGATTTATGTTGCTCGAAGCACAATTTCACATCATTCTGGGTTCATTTGTGTGAAAACAGGGTCGAATCAGGCTGAAACGTTACAAGAAGGTATAATATATTGAGTTGTAAGTGATCTGAATGTTTCATGATGATCGCACATTCCTATTGGGGGTCAAACCATGTCCCAAAGGTCACCGGGCCTGGTGTCAATTTAAAGAAGTAGTCCAGTTACACCTTTGTGGGCTTATAACTTGGCTTCTGAATATCCTAGAGAGGTCAGGTTTGTTTTAGAGTACTCAATTTAGCAGCCCCCATAACCACTAAAAGGAATGGAGTCATTAGCACTTATGGTTTTTAAATGTCACCCAGAATTATGTTGCACGAAGCACAATTTCACATCATTCTGGGTTCATTTGTGTGAAAACAAGGTACAATCAGGCTGAAACGTTACAGGAAGGTAGAATCTATTGAGTTGTAAGTGATCTGAATGTTTCATGATGATAGCACTTTCCTAAGGGGGTCAAACCATGTCCCAAAGGTCACCGGATCTGGTGTCAATTTAAAGAAGTAGTCCAGTTACACATTTGTGGGCTTATAACTTGGCTTCTGAATGTCCTAGAGAGATCAGGTTTGTTTTAATGTACTCCAACCAACAGCCCCAAAAACCACAAAAAGGAATGGAGTCATTAGCACTTATGGTTTGTAAATGGCACCCAGAATTATGTTCCACGAAGCACAATTTCACATCATTCTGGGTCAATTTGTGTGAAAACAAGGTCCAATCAGGCTGAAACGTTACAAGAAGGTAGAATCTTTTGGGTTGTAAGTGATCTGAACGTTTCATGATGATCGCACATTCCTATAGGGGGTCAAACCATGTCCCAAAGGTCACCGGGCCTGGTGTCACTTTAAAGAAGTAGTCCAGTTATACCTTTGTGGGCTTATAACTTGGCTTCTGAATATCCTAGAGAGGTCAGGTTTGTTTTAGAGTACTCCAATTAGCAGCCCCCATTACCACTAAAAGGAATGGATTCATTAGAACTTATGGTTTTTAAATGGCACCCAGAATTATGTTGCACGAAGCACAATTTCACATCATTCTGGGTTCATTTGTGTGAAAACAAGGTCCAATCAGGCTGAAACGTTACAGGAAGGTAGAATCTATTGAGTTGTAAGTGATCTGAATGTTTCATGATGATAGCACTTTCCTAAAGGGGTCAAACCATGTCCCAAAGGTCACCGGATCTGGTGTCAATTTAAAGAAGTAGTCCAGTTACACATTTGTGGGCTCATAACTTGGCTTTAGAATGTCCTAGAGAGATCAGGTTTGTTTTAGTATACTCCAATCAACAGCTCCTACAACCACAGAAAGGAATGGAGTCATTAGCACTTATGGTTTTTAAATGGCACCCAGAATTATGTTGCACGAAGCACAATTTCACATCATTCTGGGTTCATTTGTGTGAAAACAAGGTCCAATCAGGCTGAAACGTTACAGGAAGGTAGAATCTATTGAGTTGTAAGTGATCTGAACGTTTCATGATGATAGCTCTTTCCTAAGTGGGTCAAACCATGTCCCACAGGTCACCGGGCCTGGTGTCAATTTAAAGAAGTAGTCCAGTTACACCTTTGTGGGCTTATAACTTGGCTTCTGAATATCCTAGAGAGGTCAGGTTTGTTTTAGAGTACTCCAATTAACAGCCCCCATTACCACTAAAAGGAATGGAGTCATTAGCACTTATGGTTTTTAAATGGTACCCAGAATTATGTTGCACGGAGCACAATTTCACATCATTCTGGGTTCATTTGTGTGAAAACAAGGTCCAATCAGGCTGAAACGTTACAGGAAGTTAGAATCTATTGAGTTATAAGTGATCTGAACGTTTCATGATGATAGCACTTTCCTAAGGGGGTCAAACCATGTCCCAAAGGTCACCGGATCTGGTGTCAATTTAAAGAAGTAGTCCAGTTACACATTTGAGGGCTTTTAACTTGGCTTCTGAATGTCCTAGAGAGGTCAGGTTTGTTTTAGTATACTCCAATCAACAGCCCCTACAACCACAAAAAGGAATGGAGTCATTAGCACTTATGGTTTTTAAATGGCACCCAGAATTATGTGGCACGAAGCACAATTTCACATCATTCTGGGTTCATTTGTGTGAAAACAAGGTCCAATCAGGCTGAAACGTTACAGGAAGGTAGAATCTATTGAGTTGTAAGTGATCTGAACGTTTCATGATGATAGAACTTTCCTAAGGGGATCAAACCATGTCCCAAAGGTCACCGGATCTGGTGTCAATTTTAAAGAAGTAGTCCAGATTACACATTTGTGGGCTTATAACTTGGCTTCTGAATGTCCTAGAGAGATCAGGTTTGTTTTAGTATACTCCAATCAACAGCCCCTACAACCACAAAAAGGAATGGAGTCATTAGCACTTATGGTTTTTAAATGGCACCCAGATTTATGTTGCTCGAAGCACAATTTCACATCATTCTGGGTTCATTTGTGTGAAAACAGGGTCGAATCAGGCTGAAACGTTACAAGAAGGTATAATATATTTAGTTGTAAGTGATCTGAACGTTTCATGATGATCGCACATTCCTATTGGGGGTCAAACCATGTCCCAAAGGTCACCGGGCCTGGTGTCAATTTAAAGAAGTAGTCCAGTTACACCTTTGTGGGCTTATAACTTGGCTTCTGAATATCCTAGAGAGGTCAGGTTTGTTTTAGAGTACTCAATTTAGCAGCCCCCATAACCACTAAAAGGAATGGAGTCATTAGCACTTATGGTTTTTAAATGGTACCCAGAATTATGTTGCACGGAGCACAATTTCACATCATTCTGGGTTCATTTGTGTGAAAACAAGGTCCAATCAGGCTGAAAAGTTACAGGAAGTTAGAATCTTTTGAGTTGTAAGTGATCTGAACGTTTCATGATGATAGCACTTTCCTAAGGGGGTCAAACCATGTCCCAAAGGTCACCGGATCTGGTGTCAATTTAAAGAAGTAGTCCAGTTACACATTTGTGGGCTTATAACTTGGCTTCTGAATGTCCTAGAGAGGTCAGGTTTGTTTTAGTATACTCCAATCAACAGCCCCTACAACCACAAAAAGGAATGGAGTCATTAGCACTTATGGTTTTTAAATGGCACCCAGAATTATATGGCACGAAGCACAATTTCACATCATTCTGGGTTCATTTGTGTGAAAACAAGGTCCAATCAGGCTGAAACGTTACAGGAAGGTAGAATCTATTGAGTTGTAAGTGATCTGAACGTTTCATGATGATAGAACTTTCCTAAGGGGATCAAACCATGTCCCAAAGGTCACCGGATCTGGTGTCAATTTTAAAGAAGTAGTCCAGTTACACATTTGTGGGCTTATAACTTGGCTTCTGAATGTCCTAGAGAGATCAGGTTTGTTTTAGTATACTCCAATCAACAGCCCCTACAACCACAAAAAGGAATGGAGTCATTAGCACTTATGGTTTTTAAATGGCACCCAGATTTATGTTGCTCGAAGCACAATTTCACATCATTCTGGGTTCATTTGTGTGAAAACAGGGTCCAATCAGGCTGAAACGTTACAAGAAGGTAGAATATATTGAGTTGTAAGTGATCTGAACGTTTCATGATGATCGCACATTCCTATTGGGGGTCAAACCATGTCCCAAAGGTCACCGTGCCTGGTGTCAATTTAAAGAAGTAGTCCAGTTACACCTTTGTGGGCTTATAACTTGGCTTCTGAATATCCTAGAGAGGTCAGGTTTGTTTTAGAGTACTCCAATTAGCAGCCCCCATAACCACTAAAAGGAATGGAGTCATTAGCACTTATGGTTTTTAAATGGCACCCAGAATTATGTTGCACGAAGCACAATTTCACATCATTCTGGGTCCATACCTGTGAAAACAAGGTCCAATCAGGCTGAAACGTTACAAGAAGGTAGAATCTATTGAGTTGTAAGTGATCTGAATGTTTCATGATGATCGCACATACCTATAGGAGGTCAAACCATGTCCCAAAGGTCACCGGGCCTGGTGTCACTTTAAAGAAGTAGTCCAGTTACACATTTGTGGGCTTATAACTTGGCTTCTGAATGTCCTACAGATATCAGGTTTGTTTTACAGTACTCCAATTAACAGCCCCCTTTACCACTAAAAGGAATGGAGTCATTAGCACTTATGGTTTTTAAATGGCACCCAGAATTATGTTGCACGAAGCATAATTTCACATCATTCTGGGTTCATTTGTGTGAAAACAAGGTCCAATCAGGCTGAAACGTTACAAGAAGGTAGAATCTATTGAGTTGTAAGTGATCTGAACGTTTCATGATGATCGCACATTCCTATTGGGGTCAAACCATGTTCCAAAGGTCACCGGGCCTGTTGTCACTTTAAAGAAAAAGTCCAGTTACACCTTTTTGGGCTTATAACTTGGCTTCTGAATATCCTAGAGAGGTCAGGTTTGTTTTAGAGTACTCTAATTAACAGCCCCCATTACCACTAAAAGGAATGGAGTCATTAGCACATATGGTTTGTAAGTGGCACCCAGAATTATGTTGCACGAAGCCCAATTTTACATAATTCTGGGTCCATTTGTGTGAAAACAAGGTCCAATCAGGCTGAAACGTAACAAGAAGGTAGAATCTATTGAGTTGTAAGTGATCTGAACGTTTCATGATGATCGCACATTCCTATAGGGGGTCAAACCATGTCCCAAAGGTCACCGGGCCTGGTGTCACTTTAAAGAAGTAGTCCAGTTATACCTTTGTGGGCTTATAACTTGGCTTCTGAATATCCTAGAGAGGTCAGGTTTGTTTTAGAGTACTCCAATTAGCAGCCCCCATTACCACTAAAAGGAATGGATTCATTAGAACTTATGGTTTTTAAATGGCACCCAGAATTATGTTGCACGAAGCACAATTTCACATCATTCTGGGTTCATTTGTGTGAAAACAAGGTCCAATCAGGCTGAAACGTTACAGGAAGGTAGAATCTATTGAGTTGTAAGTGATCTGAATGTTTCATGATGATAGCACTTTCCTAAAGGGGTCAAACCATGTCCCAAAGGTCACTGGATCTGGTGTCAATTTAAAGAAGTAGTCCAGTTACACATTTGTGGGCTCATAACTTGGCTTTAGAATGTCCTAGAGAGATCAGGTTTGTTTTAGTATACTCCAATCAACAGCTCCTACAACCACAGAAAGGAATGGAGTCATTAGCACTTATGGTTTTTAAATGGCACCCAGAATTATGTTGCACGAAGCACAATTTCGCATCATTCTGGGTTCATTTGTGTGAAAACAAGGTCCAATCAGGCTGAAACGTTACAGGAAGGTAGAATCTATTGAGTTGTAAGTGATCTGAACGTTTCATGATGATAGCTCTTTCCTAAGGGGGTCAAACCATGTCCCACAGGTCACCGGGCCTGGTGTCAATTTAAAGAAGTAGTCCAGTTACACCTTTGTGGGCTTATAACTTGGCTTCTGAATATCCTAGAGAGGTCAGGTTTGTTTTAGAGTACTCCAATTAACAGCCCCCATTACCACTAAAAGGAATGGAGTCATTAGCACTTATGGTTTTTAAATGGTACCCAGAATTATGTTGCACGGAGCACAATTTCACATCATTCTGGGTTCATTTGTGTGAAAACAAGGTCCAATCAGGCTGAAACGTTACAGGAAGTTAGAATCTATTGAGTTGTAAGTGATCTGAACGTTTCATGATGATAGCACTTTCCTAAGGGGGTCAAACCATGTCCGAAAGGTCACCGGATCTGGTGTCAATTTAAAGAAGTAGTCCAGTTACACATTTGAGGGCTTTTAACTTGGCTTCTGAATGTCCTAGAGAGGTCAGGTTTGTTTTAGTATACTCCAATCAACAGCCCCTACAACCACAAAAAGGAATGGAGTCATTAGCACTTATGGTTTTTAAATGGCACCCAGAATTATGTGGCACAAAGCACAATTTCACATCATTCTGGGTTCATTTGTGTGAAAACAAGGTCCAATCAGGCTGAAACGTTACAGGAAGGTAGAATCTATTGAGTTGTAAGTGATCTGAACGTTTCATGATGATAGAACTTTCCTAAGGGGATCAAACCATGTCCCAAAGGTCACCGGATCTGGTGTCAATTTTAAAGAAGTAGTCCAGATTACACATTTGTGGGCTTATAACTTGGCTTCTGAATGTCCTAGAGAGATCAGGTTTGTTTTAGTATACTCCAATCAACAGCCCCTACAACCACAAAAAGGAATGGAGTCATTAGCACTTATGGTTTTTAAATGGCACCCAGATTTATGTTGCTCGAAGCACAATTTCACATCATTCTGGGTTCATTTGTGTGAAAACAGGGTCGAATCAGGCTGAAACGTTACAAGAAGGTATAATATATTGAGTTGTAAGTGATCTGAACGTTTCATGATGATCGCACATTCCTATTGGGGGTCAAACCATGTCCCAAAGGTCACCGGGCCTGGTGTCAATTTAAAGAAGTAGTCCAGTTACACCTTTGTGGGCTTATAACTTGGCTTCTGAATATCCTAGAGAGGTCAGGTTTGTTTTAGAGTACTCAATTTAGCAGCCCCCATAACCACTAAAAGGAATGGAGTCTTTAGCACTTATGGTTTTTAAATGTCACCCAGAATTATGTTGCACGAAGCACAATTTCACATCATTCTGGGTTCATTTGTGTGAAAACAAGGTACAATCAGGCTGAAACGTTACAGGAAGGTAGAATCTATTGAGTTGTAAGTGATCTGAATGTTTCATGATGATAGCACTTTCCTAAGGGGGTCAAACCATGTCCCAAAGGTCACCGGATCTGGTGTCAATTTAAAGAAGTAGTCCAGTTACACATTTGTGGGCTTATAACTTGGCTTCTGAATGTCCTAGAGAGATCAGGTTTGTTTTAATGTACTCCAACCAACAGCCCCAAAAACCACAAAAAGGAATGGAGTCATTAGCACTTATGGTTTTTAAATGGCACCCAGAATTATGTTGCACGAAGCACAATTTCGCATCATTCTGGGTTCATTTGTGTGAAAACAAGGTCCAATCAGGCTGAAACGTTACAGGAAGGTAGAATCTATTGAGTTGTAAGTGATCTGAACGTTTCATGATGATAGCTCTTTCCTAAGGGGGTCAAACCATGTCCCACAGGTCACCGGGCCTGGTGTCAATTTAAAGAAGTAGTCCAGTTACACCTTTGTGGGCTTATAACTTGGCTTCTGAATATCCTAGAGAGGTCAGGTTTGTTTTAGAGTACTCCAATTAACAGCCCCCATTACCACTAAAAGGAATGGAGTCATTAGCACTTATGGTTTTTAAATGGTACCCAGAATTATGTTGCACGGAGCACAATTTCACATCATTCTGGGTTCATTTGTGTGAAAACAAGGTCCAATCAGGCTGAAACGTTACAGGAAGTTAGAATCTATTGAGTTGTAAGTTATCTGAACGTTTCATGATGATAGCACTTTCCTAAGGGGGTCAAACCATGTCCCAAAGGTCACCGGATCTGGTGTCAATTTAAAGAAGTAGTCCAGTTACACATTTGAGGGCTTTTAACTTGGCTTCTGAATGTCCTAGAGAGGTCAGGTTTGTTTTAGTATACTCCAATCAACAGCCCCTACAACCACAAAAAGGAATGGAGTCATTAGCACTTATGGTTTTTAAATGGCACCCAGAATTATGTGGCACAAAGCACAATTTCACATCATTCTGGGTTCATTTGTGTGAAAACAAGGTCCAATCAGGCTGAAACGTTACAGGAAGGTAGAATCTATTGAGTTGTAAGTGATCTGAACGTTTCATGATGATAGAACTTTCCTAAGGGGATCAAACCATGTCCCAAAGGTCACCGGATCTGGTGTCAATTTTAAAGAAGTAGTCCAGATTACACATTTGTGGGCTTATAACTTGGCTTCTGAATGTCCTAGAGAGATCAGGTTTGTTTTAGTATACTCCAATCAACAGCCCCTACAACCACAAAAAGGAATGGAGTCATTAGCACTTATGGTTTTTAAATGGCACCCAGATTTATGTTGCTCGAAGCACAATTTCACATCATTCTGGGTTCATTTGTGTGAAAACAGGGTCGAATCAGGCTGAAACGTTACAAGAAGGTATAATATATTGAGTTGTAAGTGATCTGAACGTTTCATGATGATCGCACATTCCTATTGGGGGTCAAACCATGTCCCAAAGGTCACCGGGCCTGGTGTCAATTTAAAGAAGTAGTCCAGTTACACCTTTGTGGGCTTATAACTTGGCTTCTGAATATCCTAGAGAGGTCAGGTTTGTTTTAGAGTACTCAATTTAGCAGCCCCCATAACCACTAAAAGGAATGGAGTCATTAGCACTTATGGTTTTTAAATGTCACCCAGAATTATGTTGCACGAAGCACAATTTCACATCATTCTGGGTTCATTTGTGTGAAAACAAGGTACAATCAGGCTGAAACGTTACAGGAAGGTAGAATCTATTGAGTTGTAAGTGATCTGAATGTTTCATGATGATAGCACTTTCCTAAGGGGGTCAAACCATGTCCCAAAGGTCACCGGATCTGGTGTCAATTTAAAGAAGTAGTCCAGTTACACATTTGTGGGCTTATAACTTGGCTTCTGAATGTCCTAGAGAGATCAGGTTTGTTTTAATGTACTCCAACCAACAGCCCCAAAAACCACAAAAAGGAATGGAGTCATTAGCACTTATGGTTTGTAAATGGCACCCAGAATTATGTTCCACGAAGCACAATTTCACATCATTCTGGGTCAATTTGTGTGAAAACAAGGTCCAATCAGGCTGAAACGTTACAAGAAGGTAGAATCTATTGGGTTGTAAGTGATCTGAACGTTTCATGATGATCGCACATTCCTATAGGGGGTCAAACCATGTCCCAAAGGTCACCGGGCCTGGTGTCACTTTAAAGAAGTAGTCCAGTTATATCTTTGTGGGCTTATAACTTGGCTTCTGAATATCCTAGAGAGGTCAGGTTTGTTTTAGAGTACTCCAATTAGCAGCCCCCATTACCACTAAAAGGAATGGATTCATTAGAACTTATGGTTTTTAAATGGCACCCAGAATTATGTTGCACGAAGCACAATTTCACATCATTCTGGGTTCATTTGTGTGAAAACAAGGTCCAATCAGGCTGAAACGTTACAGGAAGGTAGAATCTATTGAGTTGTAAGTGATCTGAATGTTTCATGATGATAGCACTTTCCTAAAGGGGTCAAACCATGTCCCAAAGGTCACCGGATCTGGTGTCAATTTAAAGAAGTAGTCCAGTTACACATTTGTGGGCTCATAACTTGGCTTTAGAATGTCCTAGAGAGATCAGGTTTGTTTTAGTATACTCCAATCAACAGCTCCTACAACCACAGAAAGGAATGGAGTCATTAGCACTTATGGTTTTTAAATGGCACCCAGAATTATGTTGCACGAAGCACAATTTCACATCATTCTGGGTTCATTTGTGTGAAAACAAGGTCCAATCAGGCTGAAACGTTACAGGAAGGTAGAATCTATTGAGTTGTAAGTGATCTGAACGTTTCATGATGATAGCTCTTTCCTAAGGGGGTCAAACCATGTCCCACAGGTCACCGGGCCTGGTGTCAATTTAAAGAAGTAGTCCAGTTACACCTTTGTGGGCTTATAACTTGGCTTCTGAATATCCTAGAGAGGTCAGGTTTGTTTTAGAGTACTCCAATTAACAGCCCCCATTACCACTAAAAGGAATGGAGTCATTAGCACTTATGGTTTTTAAATGGTACCCAGAATTATGTTGCACGGAGCACAATTTCACATCATTCTGGGTTCATTTGTGTGAAAACAAGGTCCAATCAGGCTGAAACGTTATAGGAAGTTAGAATCTATTGAGTTATAAGTGATCTGAACGTTTCATGATGATAGCACTTTCCTAAGGGGGTCAAACCATGTCCCAAAGGTCACCGGATCTGGTGTCAATTTAAAGAAGTAGTCCAGTTACACATTTGAGGGCTTTTAACTTGGCTTCTGAATGTCCTAGAGAGGTCAGGTTTGTTTTAGTATACTCCAATCAACAGCCCCTACAACCACAAAAAGGAATGGAGTCATTAGCACTTATGGTTTTTAAATGGCACCCAGAATTATGTGGCACGAAGCACAATTTCACATCATTCTGGGTTCATTTGTGTGAAAACAAGGTCCAATCAGGCTGAAACGTTACAGGAAGGTAGAATCTATTGAGTTGTAAGTGATCTGAACGTTTCATGATGATAGAACTTTCCTAAGGGGATCAAACCATGTCCCAAAGGTCACCGGATCTGGTGTCAATTTTAAAGAAGTAGTCCAGATTACACATTTGTGGGCTTATAACTTGGCTTCTGAATGTCCTAGAGAGATCAGGTTTGTTTTAGTATACTCCAATCAACAGCCCCTACAACCACAAAAAGGAATGGAGTCATTAGCACTTATGGTTTTTAAATGGCACCCAGATTTATGTTGCTCGAAGCACAATTTCACATCATTCTGGGTTCATTTGTGTGAAAACAGGGTCGAATCAGGCTGAAACGTTACAAGAAGGTATAATATATTTAGTTGTAAGTGATCTGAACGTTTCATGATGATCGCACATTCCTATTGGGGGTCAAACCATGTCCCAAAGGTCACCGGGCCTGGTGTCAATTTAAAGAAGTAGTCCAGTTACACCTTTGTGGGCTTATAACTTGGCTTCTGAATATCCTAGAGAGGTCAGGTTTGTTTTAGAGTACTCAATTTAGCAGCCCCCATAACCACTAAAAGGAATGGAGTCATTAGCACTTATGGTTTTTAAATGGTACCCAGAATTATGTTGCACGGAGCACAATTTCACATCATTCTGGGTTCATTTGTGTGAAAACAAGGTCCAATCAGGCTGAAAAGTTACAGGAAGTTAGAATCTTTTGAGTTGTAAGTGATCTGAACGTTTCATGATGATAGCACTTTCCTAAGGGGGTCAAACCATGTCCCAAATGTCACCGGATCTGGTGTCAATTTAAAGAAGTAGTCCAGTTACACATTTGTGGGCTTATAACTTGGCTTCTGAATGTCCTAGAGAGGTCAGGTTTGTTTTAGTATACTCCAATCAACAGCCCCTACAACCACAAAAAGGAATGGAGTCATTAGCACTTATGGTTTTTAAATGGCACCCAGAATTATATGGCACGAAGCACAATTTCACATCATTCTGGGTTCATTTGTGTGAAAACAAGGTCCAATCAGGCTGAAACGTTACAGGAAGGTAGAATCTATTGAGTTGTAAGTGATCTGAACGTTTCATGATGATAGAACTTTCCTAAGGGGATCAAACCATGTCCCAAAGGTCACCGGATCTGGTGTCAATTTTAAAGAAGTAGTCCAGTTACACATTTGTGGGCTTATAACTTGGCTTCTGAATGTCCTAGAGAGATCAGGTTTGTTTTAGTATACTCCAATCAACAGCCCCTACAACCACAAAAAGGAATGGAGTCATTAGCACTTATGGTTTTTAAATGGCACCCAGATTTATGTTGCTCGAAGCACAATTTCACATCATTCTGGGTTCATTTGTGTGAAAACAGGGTCCAATCAGGCTGAAACGTTACAAGAAGGTAGAATATATTGAGTTGTAAGTGATCTGAACGTTTCATGATGATCGCACATTCCTATTGGGGGTCAAACCATGTCCCAAAGGTCACCGTGCCTGGTGTCAATTTAAAGAAGTAGTCCAGTTACACCTTTGTGGGCTTATAACTTGGCTTCTGAATATCCTAGAGAGGTCAGGTTTGTTTTAGAGTACTCCAATTAGCAGCCCCCATAACCACTAAAAGGAATGGAGTCATTAGCACTTATGGTTTTTAAATGGCACCCAGAATTATGTTGCACGAAGCACAATTTCACATCATTCTGGGTCCATACCTGTGAAAACAAGGTCCAATCAGGCTGAAACGTTACAAGAAGGTAGAATCTATTGAGTTGTAAGTGATCTGAATGTTTCATGATGATCGCACATACCTATAGGAGGTCAAACCATGTCCCAAAGGTCACCGGGCCTGGTGTCACTTTAAAGAAGTAGTCCAGTTACACATTTGTGGGCTTATAACTTGGCTTCTGAATGTCCTACAGATATCAGGTTTGTTTTACAGTACTCCAATTAACAGCCCCCTTTACCACTAAAAGGAATGGAGTCATTAGCACTTATGGTTTTTAAATGGCACCCAGAATTATGTTGCACGAAGCATAATTTCACATCATTCTGGGTTCATTTGTGTGAAAACAAGGTCCAATCAGGCTGAAACGTTACAAGAAGGTAGAATCTATTGAGTTGTAAGTGATCTGAATGTTTCATGATGATCGCACATTCCTATTGGGGTCAAACCATGTTCCAAAGGTCACCGGGCCTGTTGTCACTTTAAAGAAAAAGTCCAGTTACACCTTTTTGGGCTTATAACTTGGCTTCTGAATATCCTAGAGAGGTCAGGTTTGTTTTAGAGTACTCTAATTAACAGCCCCCATTACCACTAAAAGGAATGGAGTCATTAGCACATATGGTTTGTAAGTGGCACCCAGAATTATGTTGCACGAAGCCCAATTTTACATAATTCTGGGTCCATTTGTGTGAAAACAAGGTCCAATCAGGCTGAAACGTAACAAGAAGGTAGAATCTATTGAGTTGTAAGTGATCTGAACGTTTCATGATGATCGCACATTCCTATAGGGGGTCAAACCATGTCCCAAAGGTCACCGGATCTGGTGTCAAAATAAAGAAGTAGTCCAGTTACACATTTGTGGGCTTATAACTTGGCTTCTGAATGTCCTAGAGAGATCAGGTTTGTTTTAATGTACTCCAATCAACAGCCCCTACAACCACAAAAAGGAAAGGAGTCATTAGCACTTATGGTTTGTAAATGGCACCCAGAATTATGTTGCATGAAGCACAATTTCACATCATTCTGGGTCCATTCGTTTGAAAACAAGGTCCAATCAGGCTGAAACGTTACAGGAAGGTAGAATCTATTGAATTGTAAGTGATCTGAACGTTTCATGATGATAGCCCTTTCCTAAGGTGGTCAAACCATGTCCCAAAGGTCACCGGATCTGGTGTCAATTGAAAGAAGTAGTCCAGTTACACATTTGTGGGCTTATAACTTGGCTTCTGAGTGTCCAAGAGAGATCAGTTTTTTTAATGTACTCCAATTAACAGCCCATACAACCACAAAAGGGAATTGAGTCATTAGCACTTATGGTTTGTATATGGCACCCAGAATTATGTTGCACGAAGCACAATTTCACATCATTCTGGGTCCATTTGTGTGAAAACAAGGTCCAATCAGGCTGAAACGTTACAAGAAGGTAGAATCTATTGAGTTGTAAGTGATCTGAACGTTTCATGATGATCGCACATTCCTATAGGGGGTCAAACCATGTCCCAAAGGTCACCGGATCTGGTGTCAATTTAAAGAAAAAGTCCAGTTACATCTTTGTGGGCTTATAACTTGGCTTCTGAATGTCCTAGAGAGGTCAGGTTTGTTTTAGTATACTCCAATCAACAGCCCCTACAACCACAAAAAGGAAAGGAGTCATTAGCACTTATGGTTTGTAAATGGCACCCAGAATTATGTTGCACGAAGCACAATTTCACATCATTCTGGGTTCATTTGTGTGAAAACAAGGTCCAATCAGGCTGAAACGTTACAAGAAGGTAGAATCTATTGAGTTGTAAGTGATCTGAACGTTTCATGATGATCGCACATTCCTATTGGGGGTCAAACCATGTTCCAAAAATGTCACCGGGCCTGGTGTCACTTTAAAGAAGTAGTCCAGTTACACCTTTGTGGGCTTATAACTTGGCTTCTGAATATCCTAGAGAGGTCAGGTTTGTTTTAGAGTACTCCAATTAACAGCCCCCATTACCACTAAAAGGAATGGAGTCATTAGCACGTATGGTTTGTAAATGGCACCCAGAATTATGTTGCACGAAGCACAATTTCACATCATTCTGGGTTCATTTGTGTGAAAACAAGGTCCAATCAGGCTGAAACGTTACAGGAAGGTAGAATCTATTGAGTTGTAAGTGATCTGAACGTGTCATGATGATAGCATTTTCCTAAGGGGGTCAAACCATGTCCAAAACGTCACCGGATCTGGCGTCAATTTAAAGAAGTAGTCCAGTTACACATTTGTGGGCTTATAACTTGGCTTCTGAATGTCCTAGAGAGATCAGGTTTGTTTTAGTGTACTCCAATCAATATTCCCTAAGACCACAAAAAGGAATGGAGTCATTAGCACTTATGGTTTGTAAATGGCACCCAGAATTATTTTGCACGAAGCACAATTTCACATCATTCTGGGTCCATTTGTGTGAAAACAAAGTCCAATCAGGCTTAAACGTTACAAGAAGGTAGAATCTATTGAGTTGTAAGTGATCTGAACGTTTCATGATGATCGCACATTCCTATAGGGGGTCAAACCATGTCCCAAAGGTCACCGGGCCTGGTGTCACTTTAAAGTGGTCCAGTTACACCTTTGTGGGCTTATAACTTGGCTTCTGAATATCCTAGAGAGGTAAGGTTTGTTTTAGAGTACTCCAATTAACAGCCCCCATTACCACAAAAAGGAATGGAGTCATTAGCACTTATGGTTTTTAAATGGCACCCAGAATTATGTTGCACGAAGCACAATTTCACATCATTCTGGGTTCATTTGTGTGAAAACAAGGTCCAATCAGGCTGAAACGTTACAGGAAGGTAGAATCTATTGAGTTGTAAGTGATCTGAACGTTTCGAGATGATCACACTTTCCTAAGGGGGTCAAACCATGTCGCAAAGGTCACCGGATCTGGTGTCAATTTAAAGAAGTAGTCCAGTTACACATTTGTGGGCTTATAACTGGCTTCTGAATGTCCTAGAGAGATCAGGTTTGTTTCAGTATACTCCGATCAACAGCCCCTACAACCACAGAAAGGAATGGAGTCATTAGCACTTATGGTTTTTAAATGGCACCCAGAATTATGTTGCACGAAGCACAATTTCACATCATTCTGGGTTCATTTGTGTGAAAACAAGGTCCAATCAGGCTGAAACGTTACAAGAAGGTAGAATCTATTGAGTTGTAAGTGATCTGAACGTTTCATGATGATCGCACATTCCTACAGGGGGTCAAACCATGTCCCAAAGGTCACCGGGCCTGGTGTCACTTTAAAGAAGTAGTCCAATTACACCTTTGAGGGCGTATAACTTGGTTTCTGAATGTCCTAGAGAGATCAGGTTTGTTTTAATGTACTCCAACCAACAGCCCCTACAACCACAAAAAGGAATGGAGTCATTAGCACTTATGGTTTTTAAATGGCACCCAGAATTATGTTGCACGAAGCACAATTTCACATCATTCTGGGTCCATTTGTGTGAAAACAAGGTCCAATCAGGCTGAAACGTTACAAGAAGGTAGAATCTATTGAGTTGTAAGTGATCTGAACGTTTCATGATGATCGCACATTCCTATTGGGGGTCAAACCATGTCCCAAAGGTCACCGGGCCTGGTGTCACTTTAAAGAAGTAGTCCAGTTACACCTTTGTGGGCTTATAATTTGGCTTCTGAATTTCCTAGAGAGATCAGGTTTGTTTTAATGTACTCCAACCAACAGCCCCTACAACCACAAAAAGGAATGGAGTCATTAGCACTTATGGTTTGTAAATGGCACCCAGAATTATGTTGCACGAAGCACAATTTCACATCATTCTGGGTCCATTTGTGTGAAAACAAGGTCCAATCAGGCTGAAACGTTACAAGAAGGTAGAATCTATTGAGTTGTAAGTGATTTGAACGTTTCAGGATGATCGCACATTCCTATTGGGGTCAAACCATGTTCCAAAGGTCACCGGGCCTGGTGTCACTTTAAAGAAGTAGTCCAGTTACACATTTGTGGGCTTATAACTTGGCTTCTGAATGTCCTAGAGAGATCAGGTTTTTTTAATGTACTCCAATCAACAGGCCCTACAACCACAAAAGGGAATTGAGTCATTAGCACTTATGGTTTGTAAATGGCACCCAGAATTCTGTTGCACGAAGCACAATTTCACATCATTCTGGGTCCATTTGTGTGTAAACAAGGTCCAATCAGGCTGAAACGTTACAGGAAGGTAGAATCTATTGAGTTGTAAGTGATCTGAACGTTTCATGATGATAGCACTTTCCTAAGGGGGTCAAACCCTGTCCCAAAGGTCACCAGATCTGGTGTCAATTTAAAGAAGTAGTCCAGTTACACATTTGTGGGCTTATAACTTGGCTTCTGAATGTCCTAGAGAGATCAGGTTTGTTTTAATGTACTCCAATCAACAGCCCCTACAACCACAAAAATGAATGGAGTCATTAGCACTTATGGTTTTTAAATGGCACCCAGAATTATGTTGCACGAAGCAAAATTTCACATCATTCTGGGTCCATTTGTGTGAAAACAAGGTCCAATCAGGCTGAAACATTACAAGAAGGTAGAATCTATTGAGTTGTAAGTGATCTGAACGTTTCAAGATGATCGCACTTTCCTAAGGGGGTCAAACTATGTCCAAAAGGTCACCAGATCTGGTGTCAATTTAAAGAAGTAGTCCAGTTACATATTTGTGGGCTTATAACTTGGCTTCTGAATGTCCTAGAGAGATCAGGTTTGTTTTAGTATACTCCAATCAAAAGCCCCTACAACCACAGAAAAGGAATGGAGTCGTTAGCACTTATGGTTTGTAAATGGCACCCAGAATTATGTTGCACGAAGCACAATTTCACATCATTCTGGGTTCATTTGTGTGAAAACAAGGTCCAATCAGGCTGAAACGTTACAAGAAGGTAAAATCTATTGAGTTGTAAGTGATCTGAACGTTTCATGATGATCGCAGATTCCTACAGGGGGTCAAACCATGTCCCAAAGGTCACCGGGCCTGGTGTCACTTTAAAGAAGTAGTCCAGTTACACCTTTGTGGGTTTATAACTTGGTTTCTGAATATCCTAGAGAGGTCAGGTTTGTTTTAGAGTACTCCAATTAGCAGCCCGCATTACCACTAAAAGGAATGGAGTCATTAGCACTTATGGTTTTTAAATGGCACCCAGAATTATGTTGCATGAAGCACAATTTCACATCATTCTGGGTCCATTTCTGTGAAAACAAGGTCCAATCAGGCTGAAACGTTACAAGAAGGTTGAATCTATTGAGTTGTAAGTTATCTGAACGTTTCAAGATTATCGCACTTTCCTAAGGGGGTCAAACCATGTCCCAAAGGTCACCGGATCTGGTGTCAATTTAAAGAAGTAGTCCAGTTACACATTTGTGGGCTTATAACTTGGCTTCTGAATGTCCTAGAGAGATCAGGGTTGTTTTAGCATACTCCAATCAACAGCCCCTACAACCACAAAAAGGAATGGAGTCATTAGCACTTATGGTTTGTAAATGGCACCCAGAATTATGTTGCACGAAGCACAATTTCACATCATTCTGGGTCCATTTGTGTGAAAACAAGGTCCAATCAGGCTGAAACGTTACAAGAAGGTAGAATCTATTGAGTTGTAAGTGATCTGAACGTTTCAGGATGATCGCACATTCATATTGGGGTCAAACCATGTTCCAAAGGTCACTGGATCTGGTGTCAATTTAAAGAAGTAGTCCAGTTACACCTTTGTGGGCTTATAACTTGGCTTCTGAATATCCTAGAGAGGTCAGGTTTGTTTTAGAGTACTCCAATTAACAGCCCCCATTACCACTAAAAGGAATGGAGTCATTAGCACATATGGTTTGTAAATGGCACCCAGAATTATGTTGCACGAAGCACAATTTCACATCATTCTGGGTTCATTTGTGTGAAAACAAGGTCCAATCAGGCAGAAATGTTACAGGAAGGTAGAATCTATTGAGTTGTAAGTGATCTGAACGTTTCATGATGATAGCACTTTCCTAAAGGGGTCAAACCATGTCCCAAAGGTCACCGGATCTGGTGTCAATTTAAAGAAGTAGTCCAGTTACACCTTTGTGGGCTTATAACTTGGCTTCTGAATATCCTAGAGAGGTCAGGTTTGTTTTAGAGTACTCCAATTAACAGCCCCCATTACCACTAAAAGGAATGGAGTCATTAGCACATATGGTTTGTAAATGGCACCCAGAATTATGTTGCACGAAGCACAATTTCACATCATTCTGGGTCCATTTGTGTGAAAACAAGGTCCAATCAGGCTGAAACGTTACAAGAAGGTAGAATCTATTGAGTTGTAAGTGATCTGAACGTTTCATGATAATCGCACATTCCTATAGGGGGTCAAACCATGTCCCAAAGGTCACCGGATCTGGTGTCAATTTAAAGAAAAAGTCCAGTTACATCTTTGTGGGCTTATAACTTGGCTTCTGAATGTCCTAGAGAGATCAGGTTTGTTTTAGTAGACTCCAATCAACAGCCCCTACAACCACAAAAAGGAATGGAGTCATTAGCACTTATGGTTTTTAAATGGCACCCAGAATTATGTTGCATGAAGCACAATTTCACATCATTCTGGGTTCATTTGTGTGAAAACAAGGTCCAATCAAGCTGAAACGTTACAGGAAGGTAGAATCTATTGAGTTGTAAGTGATCTGAACGTTCCATGATGATAGTACTTTCCTAAGGGGATCAAACCATGTCCCAAAGGTCACCGGATCTGGTGTCAATTTAAAGAAGTAGTCCATTTACACATTTGTGGGCTTATAACTTGGCTTCTGAATGTCCTAGAGAGATCAGGTTTCTTTTAATGTACTCCAATCAACAGCCCCTACAACCACAAAAAGGAATGGAGTCATTAGCACTTATGGTTTGTAAATGGCACCCAGAATTATGTTGCATGAAGCACAATTTCACATCATTCTGGGTCCATTTGTGTGAAAACAAGGTCCAATCAGGCTGAAACGTTACAGGAAGGTAGAATCTATTGACTTGTAAGTTATCTGAACATTTCATGATGATAGCACTTTCCTAAGGGGGTCAAACCATGTCCCAAATGTCACCGGATCTGGTGTAAATTTAAAGAAGTAGTCCAGTTACACATTTGTGGGCTTATAACTTGGCTTCTGAATGTCCTAGAGAGATCAGGTTTTTTTAATGTACTCCAATCAACAGCCCCTACAACCACAAAAGGGAATTGAGTCATTAGCACTTATGGTTTGTAAATGGCACCCAGAATTATGTTGCACGAAGCACAATTTCACATCATTCTGGGTCCATTTGTGTGAAAACTAGGTCCAATCAGGCTTAAACGTTACAAGAAGGTAGAATCTATTGAGTTGTAAGTGATCTGAACGTTTCATGATGATCGCACATTCCTATTGGGGGTCAAACAATGTTCCAAAGGTCACCGGGCCTGGTGTCACTTTAAAGAAGTAGTCCAGTTACACCTTTGTGGGCTTATAACTTGGCTTCTGAATATCCTAGAGAGGTCAGGTTTGTTTTAGAGTACCCCAATTAACAGCCCCCATTACCACTAAAAGGAATGGAGTCATTAGCACGTATGGTTTGTAAATGGCACCCAGAATTATGTTGCACGAAGCACAATTTCACATCATTCTGGGTTCATTTGTGTGAAAACAAGGTCCAATCAGACTGAAACGTTACAGGAAGGTAGAATCTATTGAGTTGTAAGTTATCTGAACGTTTCATGATGATAGCACTTTCCTAAGGGGGTCAAACCCTGTCCCAAAGGTCACCGGATCTGGTGTCAATTTAAAGAAGTAGTCCAGTTACACATTTGTGGGCTTATAACTTGGCTTCTGAATGTCCTAGAGAGATCAGGTTTGTTTTAATGTACTCCAATCAACAGCCCCTATAACCACAAAAAGGAATGGAGTCATTAGCACTTATGGTTTTTAAATGGCACCCAGAATTTTGTTGCACGAAGCACAATTTCACATCATTCTGGGTCCATTTGTGTGAAAACAAGGTCCAATCAGGCTGAAACATTACAAGAAGGTAGAATCTATTGAGTTGTAAGTGATCTGAACGTTTCAAGATGATCGCAGATTCCTACAGGGGGTCAAACCATGTCCCAAAGGTCACCGGGCCTGGTGTCACTTTAAAGAAGTAGTCCAGTTACACCTTTGTGGGTTTATAACTTGGTTTCTGAATATCCTAGAGAGGTCAGGTTTGTTTTAGAGTACTCCAATTAGCAGCCCCCATTACCACTAAAAGGAATGGAGTCATTAGCACTTATGGTTTTTAAATGGCACCCAGAATTATGTTGCATGAAGCACAATTTCACATCATTCTGCGTCCATTTCTGTGAAAACAAGGTCCAATCAGGCTGAAACGTTACAAGAAGGTTGAATCTATTGAGTTGTAAGTTATCTGAACGTTTCAAGATTATCGCACTTTCCTAAGGGGGTCAAACCATGTCCCAAAGGTCACCGGATCTGGTGTCAATTTAAAGTAGTCCAGTTACACATTTGTGGGCTTATAACTTGGCTTCTGAATGTCCTAGAGAGATCAGGTTTGTTTTAGCATACTCCAATCAACAGCCCCTACAACCACAAAAAGGAATGGAGTCATTAGCACTTATGGTTTGTAAATGGCACCCAGAATTATGTTGCACGAAGCACAATTTCACATCATTCTGGGTCCATTTGTGTGAAAACAAGGTCCAATCAGGCTGAAACGTTACAAGAAGGTAGAATCTATTGAGTTGTAAGTGATCTGAACGTTTCAGGATGATCGCACATTCATATTGGGGTCAAACCATGTTCCAAAGGTCACTGGATCTGGTGTCAATTTAAAGAAGTAGTCCAGTTACACCTTTGTGGGCTTATAACTTGGCTTCTGAATATCCTAGAGAGGTCAGGTTTGTTTTAGAGTACTCCAATTAACAGCCCCCATTACCACTAAAAGGAATGGAGTCATTAGCACATATGGTTTGTAAATGGCACCCAGAATTATGTTGCACGAAGCACAATTTCACATCATTCTGGGTTCATTTGTGTGAAAACAAGGTCCAATCAGGCAGAAATGTTACAGGAAGGTAGAATCTATTGAGTTGTAAGTGATCTGAACGTTTCATGATGATAGCACTTTCCTAAAGGGGTCAAACCATGTCCCAAAGGTCACCGGATCTGGTGTCAATTTAAAGAAGTAGTCCAGTTACACCTTTGTGGGCTTATAACTTGGCTTCTGAATATCCTAGAGAGGTCAGGTTTGTTTTAGAGTACTCCAATTAACAGCCCCCATTACCACTAAAAGGAATGGAGTCATTAGCACATATGGTTTGTAAATGGCACCCAGAATTATGTTGCACGAAGCACAATTTCACATCATTCTGGGTCCATTTGTGTGAAAACAAGGTCCAATCAGGCTGAAACGTTACAAGAAGGTAGAATCTATTGAGTTGTAAGTGATCTGAACGTTTCATGATAATCGCACATTCCTATAGGGGGTCAAACCATGTCCCAAAGGTCACCGGATCTGGTGTCAATTTAAAGAAAAAGTCCAGTTACATCTTTGTGGGCTTGTAACTTGGCTTCTGAATGTCCTAGAGAGATCAGGTTTGCTTTAGTAGACTCCAATCAACAGCCCCTACAACCACAAAAAGGAATGGAGTCATTAGCACTTATGGTTTTTAAATGGCACCCAGAATTATGTTGCACGAAGCACAATTTCACATCATTCTGGGTTCATTTGTGTGAAAACAAGGTCCAATCAAGCTAAAACGTTACAGGAAGGTAGAATCTATTGAGTTGTAAGTGATCTGAACGTTCCATGATGATAGTACTTTCCTAAGGGGATCAAACCATGTCCCAAAGGTCACCGGATCTGGTGTCAATTTAAAGAAGTAGTCCATTTACACATTTGTGGGCTTATAACTTGGCTTCTGAATGTCCTAGAGAGATCAGGTTTGTTTTAATGTACTCCAATCAACAGCCCCTACAACCACAAAAAGGAATGGAGTCATTAGCACTTATGGTTTGTAAATGGCACCCAGAATTATGTTGCATGAAGCACAATTTCACATCATTCTGGGTCCATTTGTGTGAAAACAAGGTCCAATCAGGCTGAAACGTTACAGGAAGGTAGAATCTATTGACTTGTAAGTTATCTGAACATTTCATGATGATAGCACTTTCCTAAGGGGGTCAAACCATGTCCCAAATGTCACCGGATCTGGTGTAAATTTAAAGAAGTAGTCCAGTTACACATTTGTGGGCTTATAACTTGGCTTCTGAATGTCCTAGAGAGATCAGGTTTTTTTAATGTACTCCAATCAACAGCCCCTACAACCACAAAAGGGAATTGAGTCATTAGCACTTATGGTTTGTAAATGGCACCCAGAATTATGTTGCACGAAGCACAATTTCACATCATTCTGGGTCCATTTGTGTGAAAACAAGGTCCAATCAGGCTTAAACGTTACAAGAAGGTAGAATCTATTGAGTTGTAAGTGATCTGAACGTTTCATGATGATCGCACATTCCTACTGGGGGTCAAACAATGTTCCAAAGGTCACCGGGCCTGGTGTCACTTTAAAGAAGTAGTCCAGTTACACCTTTGTGGGCTTATAACTTGGCTTCTGAATATCCTAGAGAGGTCAGGTTTGTTTTAGAGTACTCCAATTAACAGCCCCCATTACCACTAAAAGGAATGGAGTCATTAGCACGTATGGTTTGTAAATGGCACCCAGAATTATGTTGCACGAAGCACAATTTCACATCATTCTGGGTTCATTTGTGTGAAAACAAGGTCCAATCAGACTGAAACGTTACAGGAAGGTAGAATCTATTGAGTTGTAAGTTATCTGAACGTTTCATGATGATAGCACTTTCCTAAGGGGGTCAAACCCTGTCCCAAAGGTCACCGGATCTGGTGTCAATTTAAAGAAGTAGTCCAGTTACACATTTGTGGGCTTATAACTTGGCTTCTGAATGTCCTAGAGAGATCAGGTTTGTTTTAATGTACTCCAATCAACAGCCCCTACAACCACAAAAAAGGAATGGAGTCATTAGCACTTATGGTTTTTAAATGGCACCCAGAATTTTGTTGCACGAAGCACAATTTCACATCATTCTGGGTCCATTTGTGTGAAAACAAGGTCCAATCAGGCTGAAACATTACAAGAAGGTAGAATCTATTGAGTTGTAAGTGATCTGAACGTTTCAAGATGATCGCACTTTCCTAAGGGGGTCAAACTATGTCCAAAAGGTCACCGGATCTGGTGTCAATTTAAAGAAGTAGTCCAGTTACATATTTGTGGGCTTATAACTTGGCTTCTGAATGTCCTAGAGAGATCAGGTTTGTTTTAATGTACTCCAACCAACAGCCCCTACAACCACAAAAAGGAATGGAGTCATTAGCACTTATGGTTTTTAAATGGCACCCAGAATTATGTTGCACGAAGCACAATTTCACATCATTCTGTGTTCATTTGTGTGAAAACAAGGTCCAATCAGGCTGAAACGTTACAAGAAGGTAGAATCTATTGAGTTGTAAGTGATCTGAACGTTTCATGATGATCGCACATTCCTATAGGGGGTCAAACCATGTCCCAAAGGTCACCGGGCCTGGTGTCACTTTAAAGAAGTAGTCCAATTACACCTTTGAGGGCTTATAACTTGGTTTCTGAATGTCCTAGAGAGATCAGGTTTGTTTTAGTGTACTCCAATCAACAGCCCCTACAACCTCAAAAAGGAATGGAGTCATTAGCACTTATGGTTTTTAAATGGCACCCAGAATTAAGTTGCACGAAGCACAATTTCACATCATTCTGGGTCGATTTGTGTGAAAACAAGGTCCAATCAGGCTGAAACGTTACAAGAAGGTAGAATCTATTGAGTTGTAAGTGATCTGAACGTTTCATGATGATCGCACATTCCTATTGGGGGTCAAACCATGTCCCAAAGGTCACCGGGCCTGGTGTCACTTTAAAGAATTAGTCCAGTTACACCTTTGTGGGCTTATAACTTGGCTTCTGAATATCCTAGAGAGGTCAGGTTTGTTTTAGAGTACTCCAATTAGCAGCCCCCATTACCACTAAAAGGAATGGAGTCATTAGCACTTATGGTTTTTAAATGGCACCCAGAATTATGTTGCATGAAGCACAATTTCACATCATTCTGGGTCCATTTGTGTGAAAACAAGGTCCAATCAGGCTGAAACGTTACAAGAAGTTAGAATCTATTGAGTTGTAAGTGATCTGAACGTTTCAAGATGATCGCACTTTCCTAAGGGGGTCAAACCATGTCCCAAAGGTCACCGGATCTGGTGTCAATTTAAATAAGTAGTCCAGTTACACATTTGTGGGCTTATAACTTGGCTTCTGAATGCCCTAGAGAGATCAGGTTTGTTTTAATGTACTCCAACCAACAACCACTACAACGACAAAAAAGAATGGAGTCATTAGCACTTATGGTTTGTAAATGGCACCCAGAATTATGTTGCACGAAGCACAATTTCACATCATTCTGGGTCCATTTGTGTGAAAACAAGGTCCAGTCAGGCTGAAACGTTACAAGAAGGTAGAATCTATTGAGTTGTAAGTTATCTGAACGTTTCAAGATGATCGCACTTTCCTAAGGGGGTCAAACCATGTCCCAAAGGTCACCGGATCTGGTGTCAATTTAAAGAAGTAGTCCAGTTACACCTTTGTGGGCTTATAACTTGGCTTCTGAATGTCCTAGAGAGATCAGGTTTGTTTTAGTATACTTCAATCAACAGCCCCTACAGCCACTAAAAGGAATGGAGTCATTAGCACTTATGGTTTTTAAATGGCACCCAGAATTATGTTGCACGAAGCACAATTTCACATCATTCTGGGTTCATTTGTGTGAAAACAAGGTCCAATCAGGCTGAAACGTTACAAGAAGGTAGAATATATTGAGTTGTAAGTGATCTGAACGTTTCATGATGATCACACATTCCTATTGGGGGTCAAACCATGTCCCAAAGGTCACCGGGCCTGGTGTCACTTTAAAGAAGTAGTCCAATTACACCTTTGAGGGCTTATAACTTGGTTTCTGAATGTCCTAGAGAGATCAGGTTTGTTTTAAAGTACTCCAACCAACAGCCCCTACAACCACAAAAAGGAATGGAGTCATTAGCACTTATGGTTTGTAAATGGCACCCAGAATTATGTTGCACGAAGCACAATTTCACATCATTCTGGGTCCATTTGTGTGAAAACAAGGTCCAATCAGGCTGAAACGTTACAAGAAGGTAGAATGTATTGAGTTGTAAGTGATCTGAACGTTTCATGATGATCGCACATTCCTATTGGGGGTCAAACCATGTCCCAAAGGTCACCGGGCCTGGTGTCACATTAAAAAAGTAGTCCAATTACACCTTTGAGGGCTTATAACTTGGTTTCTGAATGTCCTAGAGAGATCAGGTTTGTTTTAGTGTACTCCAATCAACAACCCCTACAACCTCAAAAAGGAATGGAGTCATTAGCACTTATGGTTTTTAAATGGCACCCAGAATTATGTTGCATGAAGCACAATTTCACATCATTCTGGGTCCATTTGTGTGAAAACAAGGTCCAATCAGGCTGAAACGTTACAAGAAGGTAGAATCTATTGAGTTGTAAGTGATCTGAACGTTTCAAGATGATCGCACTTTCCTAAGGGGGTCAAATCATGTCCCAAAGGTCACCGGATCTGGTGTCAATTTAAAGAAGTAGTCCAGTTACACATTTGTGGGCTTATAACTTGGCTTCTGAATGTCCTAGAGAGATCAGGGTTGTTTTAGTATACTCCAATCAACAGCCCCTACAACCACAAAAAGGAATGGAGTCATTAGCACTTATGGTTTTTAAATGGAACCCAGAATTATGTTGCACGAAGCACAATTTTACATCATTCTGTGTTCATTTGTGAGAAAACAAGGTCCAATCAGGCTGAAAAGTTACAAGAAGGTAGAATCTATTGAGTTGTAAGTGATCTGAACGTTTCATGATGATCGTACATTCCTATAGGGGGTCAAACCATGTTCCAAAGGTCCCGGGCCTGGTTTCACTTTAAAGAAGTAGTCCAATTACACATTTGAGGGCTTATAACTTGGTTTCTGAATGTCCTAGAGAGATCAGGTTTGTTTTAGTGTACTCCAATCAACAGCCCCTACAACCTCAAAAAGGAATGGAGTCATTAGCACTTATGGTTTTTAAATAGCACCCAGAATTATGTTGCACGAAGCACAATTTCACATCATTCTGGGTCAATTTGTGTGAAAACAAGGTCCAATCAGGCTGAAACGTTACAAGAAGGTAGAATCTATTGAGTTGTAAGTGATCTGAACGTTTCATGATGATCGCACATTCCTATTGGGGGTCAAACCATGTCCCAAAGGTCACCGGGCCTGGTGTCACTTTAAAGAAGTAGTCCAGTTACACCTTTGTGGGCTTATAACTTGGCTTCTGAATATCCTAGAGAGGTCAGGTTTGATTTAGAGTACTCCAATTAGCAGCCCCCATTACCACTAAAAGGAATGGAGTCATTAGCACTTATGGTTTTTAAATGGCACCCAGAATTATGTTGCATGAAGCACAATTTCACATCATTCTGGGTCCATTTGTGTGAAAACAAGGTCCAATCAGGCTGAAACGTTACAAGAAGGTAGAATCTATTGAGTTGTAAGTGATCTGAACGTTTCAAGATGATCGCACTTTCCTAAGGGGGTCAAACCATGTCCCAAAGGTCACCGGATCTGGTGTCAATTTAAAGAAGTAGTCCAGTTACACATTTGTGGGCTTATAACTTGGCTTCTGAATGTCCTAGAGAGATCAGGTTTGTTTTAGTATACTCCAATCAACAGCCCCTACAACCACAAAAAGCAATGGAGTCATTAGCACTTATGGTTTTTAAATGGAACCCAGAATTATGTTGCACGAAGCACAATTTCACATCATTCTGTGTTCATTTGTGAGAAAACAAGGTCCAATCAGGCTGAATAGTTACAAGAAGGTAGAATCTATTGAGTTGTAAGTGATCTGAACGTTTCATGATGATCGCACATTCCTATAGGGGGTCAATCCATGTCCCAAAGGTCACCGGGCCTGGTCTCATTTTAAAGAAGTAGTCCAATTACACCTTTGAGGGCTTATAACTTGGTTTCTGAATGTCCTAGAGAGATCAGGTTTGTTTTAGTGTACTCCAATCAACAGCCCATACAACCTCAAAAAGGAATGGAGTCATTAGCACTCATGGTTTTTAAATGGCACCCAGAATTGTGTTGCACGAAGCACAATTTCACATCATTCTGGGTTCATTTGTGTGAAAACAAGGTCCAATCAGGCTGAAACATTACAGGAAGGTAGAATATATTGAGTTGTAAGTGATCTGAACGTTTCATGATGATAGCACTTTCCTAAGGGGGTCAAACCATGTCCCAAAGGTCACTGGGCCTGGTGTCACTTTAAAGAAGTAGTCCAGTTACACATTTGTGGGCTTATAACTTGGCTTCTGAATGCCCTAGAGAGATCAGGTTTGTTTTAATGTACTCCAACCAACAACCCCTACAACCACAAAAAAGAATGGAGTCATTAGCACTTATGGTTTGTAAATGGCACCCAGAATTATGTTGCACGAAGCACAATTTCACGTCATTCTGGGTCCATTTGTGTGAAAACAAGGTCCAATCAGGCTGAAACGTTACAAGAAGGTAGAATCTATTAAGTTGTAAGTGATCTGAACGTTTCATGATGATCGCACATTCCTATAGGGGGTCAAAGCATGTCCCAAAGGTCACCGGGCCTGGTGTCTCTTTAAAGAAGTAGTCTAGTTACACCTTTTAGGGCTTATAACTTGGTTTCTGAATGTTCTAGAGAGATCAGGTTTGTTTTAGTGTACTCCAATCAACAGCCCCTACAACCACAAAAAGGAATGGAGTCATTAGCACTTATGGTTTTTAAATGGCACCCAGAATTAAATTGCACGAAGCACAATTTCACATCATTCTGGGTCCATTTGTGTGAAAACAAGGTCCAATCAGGCTGAAACGTTACAAGAAGGTAGAATCTATTGAGTTGTAAGTGATCTGAACGTTTCATGATGATCGCACATTCCTATTGGGGGTCAAACCATGTCCCAAAGGTCACCGGGCCTGGTGTCACTTTAAAGAAGTAGTCCAGTTTTACCTTTGTGGGCTTATAACTCTGCATCTGAATATCCTAGAGAGGTCAGGTTTGTTTTAGAGTACTCCAATTAGCAGCCCCCATTACCACTAAAATGAATGGAGTCATTAGCACTTATGGTTTTTAAATGGCACCCAGAAATATGTTGCATGAAGCAAAATTTCACATCATTCTGGGTCCATTTGTGTGAAAACAAGGTCCAATCAGGCTGAAACGTTACAAGAAGGTAGAATCTATTGAGTTGTAAGTGATCTGAACGTTTCAAGATGATCGCACTTTCCTAAGGGGGTCAAACTATGTCCAAAAGGTCACCAGATCTGGTGTCAATTTAAAGAAGTAGTCCAGTTACATATTTGTGGGCTTATAACTTGGCTTCTGAATGTCCTAGAGAGATCAGGTTTGTTTTAGTATACTCCAATCAAAAGCCCCTACAACCACAAAAAGGAATGGAGTCGTTAGCACTTATGGTTTGTAAATGGCACCCAGAATTATGTTGCACGAAGCACAATTTCACATCATTCTGGGTTCATTTGTGTGAAAACAAGGTCCAATCAGGCTGAAACGTTACAAGAAGGTAAAATCTATTGAGTTGTAAGTGATCTGAACGTTTCATGATGATCGCAGATTCCTACAGGGGGTCAAACCATGTCCCAAAGGTCACCGGGCCTGGTGTCACTTTAAAGAAGTAGTCCAGTTACACCTTTGTGGGTTTATAACTTGGTTTCTGAATATCCTAGAGAGGTCAGGTTTGTTTTAGAGTACTCCAATTAGCAGCCCCCATTACCACTAAAAGGAATGGAGTCATTAGCACTTATGGTTTTTAAATGGCACCCAGAATTATGTTGCATGAAGCACAATTTCACATCATTCTGGGTCCATTTCTGTGAAAACAAGGTCCAATCAGGCTGAAACGTTACAAGAAGGTTGAATCTATTGAGTTGTAAGTTATCTGAACGTTTCAAGATTATCGCACTTTCCTAAGGGGGTCAAACCATGTCCCAAAGGTCACCGGATCTGGTGTCAATTTAAAGAAGTAGTCCAGTTACACATTTGTGGGCTTATAACTTGGCTTCTGAATGTCCTAGAGAGATCAGGGTTGTTTTAGCATACTCCAATCAACAGCCCCTACAACCACAAAAAGGAATGGAGTCATTAGCACTTATGGTTTGTAAATGGCACCCAGAATTATGTTGCACGAAGCACAATTTCACATCATTCTGGGTCCATTTGTGTGAAAACAAGGTCCAATCAGGCTGAAACGTTACAAGAAGGTAGAATCTATTGAGTTGTAAGTGATCTGAACGTTTCAGGATGATCGCACATTCATATTGGGGTCAAACCATGTTCCAAAGGTCACTGGATCTGGTGTCAATTTAAAGAAGTAGTCCAGTTACACCTTTGTGGGCTTATAACTTGGCTTCTGAATATCCTAGAGAGGTCAGGTTTGTTTTAGAGTACTCCAATTAACAGCCCCCATTACCACTAAAAGGAATGGAGTCATTAGCACATATGGTTTGTAAATGGCACCCAGAATTATGTTGCACGAAGCACAATTTCACATCATTCTGGGTTCATTTGTGTGAAAACAAGGTCCAATCAGGCAGAAATGTTACAGGAAGGTAGAATCTATTGAGTTGTAAGTGATCTGAACGTTTCATGATGATAGCACTTTCCTAAAGGGGTCAAACCATGTCCCAAAGGTCACCGGATCTGGTGTCAATTTAAAGAAGTAGTCCAGTTACACCTTTGTGGGCTTATAACTTGGCTTCTGAATATCCTAGAGAGGTCAGGTTTGTTTTAGAGTACTCCAATTAACAGCCCCCATTACCACTAAAAGGAATGGAGTCATTAGCACATATGGTTTGTAAATGGCACCCAGAATTATGTTGCACGAAGCACAATTTCACATCATTCTGGGTCCATTTGTGTGAAAACAAGGTCCAATCAGGCTGAAACGTTACAAGAAGGTAGAATCTATTGAGTTGTAAGTGATCTGAACGTTTCATGATAATCGCACATTCCTATAGGGGGTCAAACCATGTCCCAAAGGTCACCGGATCTGGTGTCAATTTAAAGAAAAAGTCCAGTTACATCTTTGTGGGCTTATAACTTGGCTTCTGAATGTCCTAGAGAGATCAGGTTTGTTTTAGTAGACTCCAATCAACAGCCCCTACAACCACAAAAAGGAATGGAGTCATTAGCACTTATGGTTTTTAAATGGCACCCAGAATTATGTTGCATGAAGCACAATTTCACATCATTCTGGGTTCATTTGTGTGAAAACAAGGTCCAATCAAGCTGAAACGTTACAGGAAGGTAGAATCTATTGAGTTGTAAGTGATCTGAACGTTCCATGATGATAGTACTTTCCTAAGGGGATCAAACCATGTCCCAAAGGTCACCGGATCTGGTGTCAATTTAAAGAAGTAGTCCATTTACACATTTGTGGGCTTATAACTTGGCTTCTGAATGTCCTAGAGAGATCAGGTTTGTTTTAATGTACTCCAATCAACAGCCCCTACAACCACAAAAAGGAATGGAGTCATTAGCACTTATGGTTTGTAAATGGCACCCAGAATTATGTTGCATGAAGCACAATTTCACATCATTCTGGGTCCATTTGTGTGAAAACAAGGTCCAATCAGGCTGAAACGTTACAGGAAGGTAGAATCTATTGACTTGTAAGTTATCTGAACATTTCATGATGATAGCACTTTCCTAAGGGGGTCAAACCATGTCCCAAATGTCACCGGATCTGGTGTAAATTTAAAGAAGTAGTCCAGTTACACATTTGTGGGCTTATAACTTGGCTTCTGAATGTCCTAGAGAGATCAGGTTTTTTTAATGTACTCCAATCAACAGCCCCTACAACCACAAAAGGGAATTGAGTCATTAGCACTTATGGTTTGTAAATGGCACCCAGAATTATGTTGCACGAAGCACAATTTCACATCATTCTGGGTCCATTTGTGTGAAAACTAGGTCCAATCAGGCTTAAACGTTACAAGAAGGTAGAATCTATTGAGTTGTAAGTGATCTGAACGTTTCATGATGATCGCACATTCCTATTGGGGGTCAAACAATGTTCCAAAGGTCACCGGGCCTGGTGTCACTTTAAAGAAGTAGTCCAGTTACACCTTTGTGGGCTTATAACTTGGCTTCTGAATATCCTAGAGAGGTCAGGTTTGTTTTAGAGTACCCCAATTAACAGCCCCCATTACCACTAAAAGGAATGGAGTCATTAGCACGTATGGTTTGTAAATGGCACCCAGAATTATGTTGCACGAAGCACAATTTCACATCATTCTGGGTTCATTTGTGTGAAAACAAGGTCCAATCAGACTGAAACGTTACAGGAAGGTAGAATCTATTGAGTTGTAAGTTATCTGAACGTTTCATGATGATAGCACTTTCCTAAGGGGGTCAAACCCTTTCCCAAAGGTCACCGGATCTGGTGTCAATTTAAAGAAGTAGTCCAGTTACACATTTGTGGGCTTATAACTTGGCTTCTGAATGTCCTAGAGAGATCAGGTTTGTTTTAATGTACTCCAATCAACAGCCCCTATAACCACAAAAAGGAATGGAGTCATTAGCACTTATGGTTTTTAAATGGCACCCAGAATTTTGTTGCACGAAGCACAATTTCACATCATTCTGGGTCCATTTGTGTGAAAACAAGGTCCAATCAGGCTGAAACATTACAAGAAGGTAGAATCTATTGAGTTGTAAGTGATCTGAACGTTTCAAGATGATCGCAGATTCCTACAGGGGGTCAAACCATGTCCCAAAGGTCACCGGGCCTGGTGTCACTTTAAAGAAGTAGTCCAGTTACACCTTTGTGGGTTTATAACTTGGTTTCTGAATATCCTAGAGAGGTCAGGTTTGTTTTAGAGTACTCCAATTAGCAGCCCCCATTACCACTAAAAGGAATGGAGTCATTAGCACTTATGGTTTTTAAATGGCACCCAGAATTATGTTGCATGAAGCACAATTTCACATCATTCTGGGTCCATTTCTGTGAAAACAAGGTCCAATCAGGCTGAAACGTTACAAGAAGGTTGAATCTATTGAGTTGTAAGTTATCTGAACGTTTCAAGATTATCGCACTTTCCTAAGGGGGTCAAACCATGTCCCAAAGGTCACCGGATCTGGTGTCAATTTAAAGTAGTCCAGTTACACATTTGTGGGCTTATAACTTGGCTTCTGAATGTCCTAGAGAGATCAGGTTTGTTTTAGCATACTCCAATCAACAGCCCCTACAACCACAAAAAGGAATGGAGTCATTAGCACTTATGGTTTGTAAATGGCACCCAGAATTATGTTGCACGAAGCACAATTTCACATCATTCTGGGTCCATTTGTGTGAAAACAAGGTCCAATCAGGCTGAAACGTTACAAGAAGGTAGAATCTATTGAGTTGTAAGTGATCTGAACGTTTCAGGATGATCGCACATTCATATTGGGGTCAAACCATGTTCCAAAGGTCACTGGATCTGGTGTCAATTTAAAGAAGTAGTCCAGTTACACCTTTGTGGGCTTATAACTTGGCTTCTGAATATCCTAGAGAGGTCAGGTTTGTTTTAGAGTACTCCAATTAACAGCCCCCATTACCACTAAAAGGAATGGAGTCATTAGCACATATGGTTTGTAAATGGCACCCAGAATTATGTTGCACGAAGCACAATTTCACATCATTCTGGGTTCATTTGTGTGAAAACAAGGTCCAATCAGGCAGAAATGTTTCAGGAAGGTAGAATCTATTGAGTTGTAAGTGATCTGAACGTTTCATGATGATAGCACTTTCCTAAAGGGGTCAAACCATGTCCCAAAGGTCACCGGATCTGGTGTCAATTTAAAGAAGTAGTCCAGTTACACCTTTGTGGGCTTATAACTTGGCTTCTGAATATCCTAGAGAGGTCAGGTTTGTTTTAGAGTACTCCAATTAACAGCCCCCATTACCACTAAAAGGAATGGAGTCATTAGCACATATGGTTTGTAAATGGCACCCAGAATTATGTTGCACGAAGCACAATTTCACATCATTCTGGGTCCATTTGTGTGAAAACAAGGTCCAATCAGGCTGAAACGTTACAAGAAGGTAGAATCTATTGAGTTGTAAGTGATCTGAACGTTTCATGATAATCGCACATTCCTATAGGGGGTCAAACCATGTCCCAAAGGTCACCGGATCTGGTGTCAATTTAAAGAAAAAGTCCAGTTACATCTTTGTGGGCTTGTAACTTGGCTTCTGAATGTCCTAGAGAGATCAGGTTTGCTTTAGTAGACTCCAATCAACAGCCCCTACAACCACAAAAAGGAATGGAGTTATTAGCACTTATGGTTTTTAAATGGCACCCAGAATTATGTTGCACGAAGCACAATTTCACATCATTCTGGGTTCATTTGTGTGAAAACAAGGTCCAATCAAGCTAAAACGTTACAGGAAGGTAGAATCTATTGAGTTGTAAGTGATCTGAACGTTCCATGATGATAGTACTTTCCTAAGGGGATCAAACCATGTCCCAAAGGTCACCGGATCTGGTGTCAATTTAAAGAAGTAGTCCATTTACACATTTGTGGGCTTATAACTTGGCTTCTGAATGTCCTAGAGAGATCAGGTTTGTTTTAATGTACTCCAATCAACAGCCCCTACAACCACAAAAAGGAATGGAGTCATTAGCACTTATGGTTTGTAAATGGCACCCAGAATTATGTTGCATGAAGCACAATTTCACATCATTCTGGGTCCATTTGTGTGAAAACAAGGTCCAATCAGGCTGAAACGTTACAGGAAGGTAGAATCTATTGACTTGTAAGTTATCTGAACATTTCATGATGATAGCACTTTCCTAAGGGGGTCAAACCATGTCCCAAATGTCACCGGATCTGGTGTAAATTTAAAGAAGTAGTCCAGTTACACATTTGTGGGCTTATAACTTGGCTTCTGAATGTCCTAGAGAGATCAGGTTTTTTTAATGTACTCCAATCAACAGCCCCTACAACCACAAAAGGGAATTGAGTCATTAGCACTTATGGTTTGTAAATGGCACCCAGAATTATGTTGCACGAAGCACAATTTCACATCATTCTGGGTCCATTTGTGTGAAAACAAGGTCCAATCAGGCTTAAACGTTACAAGAAGGTAGAATCTATTGAGTTGTAAGTGATCTGAACGTTTCATGATGATCGCACATTCCTACTGGGGGTCAAAAAATGTTCCAAAGGTCACCGGGCCTGGTGTCACTTTAAAGAAGTAGTCCAGTTACACCTTTGTGGGCTTATAACTTGGCTTCTGAATATCCTAGAGAGGTCAGGTTTGTTTTAGAGTACTCCAATTAACAGCCCCCATTACCACTAAAAGGAATGGAGTCATTAGCACGTATGGTTTGTAAATGGCACCCAGAATTATGTTGCACGAAGCACAATTTCACATCATTCTGGGTTCATTTGTGTGAAAACAAGGTCCAATCAGACTGAAACGTTACAGGAAGGTAGAATCTATTGAGTTGTAAGTTATCTGAACGTTTCATGATGATAGCACTTTCCTAAGGGGGTCAAACCCTGTCCCAAAGGTCACCGGATCTGGTGTCAATTTAAAGAAGTAGTCCAGTTACACATTTGTGGGCTTATAACTTGGCTTCTGAATGTCCTAGAGAGATCAGGTTTGTTTTAATGTACTCCAATCAACAGCCCCTACAACCACAAAAAAGGAATGGAGTCATTAGCACTTATGGTTTTTAAATGGCACCCAGAATTTTGTTGCACGAAGCACAATTTCACATCATTCTGGGTCCATTTGTGTGAAAACAAGGTCCAATCAGGCTGAAACATTACAAGAAGGTAGAATCTATTGAGTTGTAAGTGATCTGAACGTTTCAAGATGATCGCACTTTCCTAAGGGGGTCAAACTATGTCCAAAAGGTCACCGGATCTGGTGTCAATTTAAAGAAGTAGTCCAGTTACATATTTGTGGGCTTATAACTTGGCTTCTGAATGTCCTAGAGAGATCAGGTTTGTTTTAATGTACTCCAACCAACAGCCCCTACAACCACAAAAAGGAATGGAGTCATTAGCACTTATGGTTTTTAAATGGCACCCAGAATTATGTTGCACGAAGCACAATTTCACATCATTCTGTGTTCATTTGTGTGAAAACAAGGTCCAATCAGGCTGAAACGTTACAAGAAGGTAGAATCTATTGAGTTGTAAGTGATCTGAACGTTTCATGATGATCGCACATTCCTATAGGGGGTCAAACCATGTCCCAAAGGTCACCGGGCCTGGTGTCACTTTAAAGAAGTAGTCCAATTACACCTTTGAGGGCTTATAACTTGGTTTCTGAATGTCCTAGAGAGATCAGGTTTGTTTTAGTGTACTCCAATCAACAGCCCCTACAACCTCAAAAAGGAATGGAGTCATTAGCACTTATGGTTTTTAAATGGCACCCAGAATTAAGTTGCACGAAGCACAATTTCACATCATTCTGGGTCGATTTGTGTGAAAACAAGGTCCAATCAGGCTGAAACGTTACAAGAAGGTAGAATCTATTGAGTTGTAAGTGATCTGAACGTTTCATGATGATCGCACATTCCTATTGGGGGTCAAACCATGTCCCAAAGGTCACCGGGCCTGGTGTCACTTTAAAGAATTAGTCCAGTTACACCTTTGTGGGCTTATAACTTGGCTTCTGAATATCCTAGAGAGGTCAGGTTTGTTTTAGAGTACTCCAATTAGCAGCCCCCATTACCACTAAAAGGAATGGAGTCATTAGCACTTATGGTTTTTAAATGGCACCCAGAATTATGTTGCATGAAGCACAATTTCACATCATTCTGGGTCCATTTGTGTGAAAACAAGGTCCAATCAGGCTGAAACGTTACAAGAAGTTAGAATCTATTGAGTTGTAAGTGATCTGAACGTTTCAAGATGATCGCACTTTCCTAAGGGGGTCAAACCATGTCCCAAAGGTCACCGGATCTGGTGTCAATTTAAATAAGTAGTCCAGTTACACATTTGTGGGCTTATAACTTGGCTTCTGAATGCCCTAGAGAGATCAGGTTTGTTTTAATGTACTCCAACCAACAACCACTACAACGACAAAAAAGAATGGAGTCATTAGCACTTATGGTTTGTAAATGGCACCCAGAATTATGTTGCACGAAGCACAATTTCACATCATTCTGGGTCCATTTGTGTGAAAACAAGGTCCAGTCAGGCTGAAACGTTACAAGAAGGTAGAATCTATTGAGTTGTAAGTTATCTGAACGTTTCAAGATGATCGCACTTTCCTAAGGGGGTCAAACCATGTCCCAAAGGTCACCGGATCTGGTGTCAATTTAAAGAAGTAGTCCAGTTACACCTTTGTGGGCTTATAACTTGGCTTCTGAATGTCCTAGAGAGATCAGGTTTGTTTTAGTATACTTCAATCAACAGCCCCTACAGCCACAAAAAGGAATGGAGTCATTAGCACTTATGGTTTTTAAATGGCACCCAGAATTATGTTGCACGAAGCACAATTTCACATCATTCTGGGTTCATTTGTGTGAAAACAAGGTCCAATCAGGCTGAAACGTTACAAGAAGGTAGAATATATTGAGTTGTAAGTGATCTGAACGTTTCATGATGATCACACATTCCTATTGGGGGTCAAACCATGTCCCAAAGGTCACCGGGCCTGGTGTCACTTTAAAGAAGTAGTCCAATTACACCTTTGAGGGCTTATAACTTGGTTTCTGAATGTCCTAGAGAGATCAGGTTTGTTTTAAAGTACTCCAACCAACAGCCCCTACAACCACAAAAAGGAATGGAGTCATTAGCACTTATGGTTTGTAAATGGCACCAAGAATTATGTTGCACGAAGCACAATTTCACATCATTCTGGGTCCATTTGTGTGAAAACAAGGTCCAATCAGGCTGAAACGTTACAAGAAGGTAGAATCTATTGAGTTGTAAGTGATCTGAACGTTTCAAGATGATCGCACTTTCCTAAGGGGGTCAAATCATGTCCCAAAGGTCACCGGATCTGGTGTCAATTTAAAGAAGTAGTCCAGTTACACATTTGTGGGCTTATAACTTGGCTTCTGAATGTCCTAGAGAGATCAGGGTTGTTTTAGTATACTCCAATCAACAGCCCCTACAACCACAAAAAGGAATGGAGTCATTAGCACTTATGGTTTTTAAATGGAACCCAGAATTATGTTGCACGAAGCACAATTTTACATCATTCTGTGTTCATTTGTGAGAAAACAAGGTCCAATCAGGCTGAAAAGTTACAAGAAGGTAGAATCTATTGAGTTGTAAGTGATCTGAACGTTTCATGATGATCGTACATTCCTATAGGGGGTCAAACCATGTTCCAAAGGTCCCGGGCCTGGTTTCACTTTAAAGAAGTAGTCCAATTACACATTTGAGGGCTTATAACTTGGTTTCTGAATGTCCTAGAGAGATCAGGTTTGTTTTAGTGTACTCCAATCAACAGCCCCTACAACCTCAAAAAGGAATGGAGTCATTAGCACTTATGGTTTTTAAATAGCACCCAGAATTATGTTGCACGAAGCACAATTTCACATCATTCTGGGTCAATTTGTGTGAAAACAAGGTCCAATCAGGCTGAAACGTTACAAGAAGGTAGAATCTATTGAGTTGTAAGTGATCTGAACGTTTCATGATGATCGCACATTCCTATTGGGGGTCAAACCATGTCCCAAAGGTCACCGGGCCTGGTGTCACTTTAAAGAAGTAGTCCAGTTACACCTTTGTGGGCTTATAACTTGGCTTCTGAATATCCTAGAGAGGTCAGGTTTGATTTAGAGTACTCCAATTAGCAGCCCCCATTACCACTAAAAGGAATGGAGTCATTAGCACTTATGGTTTTTAAATGGCACCCAGAATTATGTTGCATGAAGCACAATTTCACATCATTCTGGGTCCATTTGTGTGAAAACAAGGTCCAATCAGGCTGAAACGTTACAAGAAGGTAGAATCTATTGAGTTGTAAGTGATCTGAACGTTTCAAGATGATCGCACTTTCCTAAGGGGGTCAAACCATGTCCCAAAGGTCACCGGATCTGGTGTCAATTTAAAGAAGTAGTCCAGTTACACATTTGTGGGCTTATAACTTGGCTTCTGAATGTCCTAGAGAGATCAGGTTTGTTTTAGTATACTCCAATCAACAGCCCCTACAACCACAAAAAGCAATGGAGTCATTAGCACTTATGGTTTTTAAATGGAACCCAGAATTATGTTGCACGAAGCACAATTTCACATCATTCTGTGTTCATTTGTGAGAAAACAAGGTCCAATCAGGCTGAAAAGTTACAAGAAGGTAGAATCTATTGAGTTGTAAGTGATCTGAACGTTTCATGATGATCGCACATTCCTATAGGGGGTCAATCCATGTCCCAAAGGTCACCGGGCCTGGTCTCATTTTAAAGAAGTAGTCCAATTACACCTTTGAGGGCTTATAACTTGGTTTCTGAATGTCCTAGAGAGATCAGGTTTGTTTTAGTGTACTCCAATCAACAGCCCATACAACCTCAAAAAGGAATGGAGTCATTAGCACTCATGGTTTTTAAATGGCACCCAGAATTGTGTTGCACGAAGCACAATTTCACATCATTCTGGGTTCATTTGTGTGAAAACAAGGTCCAATCAGGCTGAAACATTACAGGAAGGTAGAATATATTGAGTTGTAAGTGATCTGAACGTTTCATGATGATAGCACTTTCCTAAGGGGGTCAAACCATGTCCCAAAGGTCACTGGGCCTGGTGTCACTTTAAAGAAGTAGTCCAGTTACACATTTGTGGGCTTATAACTTGGCTTCTGAATGCCCTAGAGAGATCAGGTTTGTTTTAATGTACTCCAACCAACAACCCCTACAACCACAAAAAAGAATGGAGTCATTAGCACTTATGGTTTGTAAATGGCACCCAGAATTATGTTGCACGAAGCACAATTTCACGTCATTCTGGGTCCATTTGTGTGAAAACAAGGTCCAATCAGGCTGAAACGTTACAAGAAGGTAGAATCTATTAAGTTGTAAGTGATCTGAACGTTTCATGATGATCGCACATTCCTATAGGGGGTCAAACCATGTCCCAAAGGTCACCGGGCCTGGTGTCTCTTTAAAGAAGTAGTCTAGTTACACCTTTTAGGGCTTATAACTTGGTTTCTGAATGTTCTAGAGAGATCAGGTTTGTTTTAGTGTACTCCAATCAACAGCCCCTACAACCACAAAAAGGAATGGAGTCATTAGCACTTATGGTTTTTAAATGGCACCCAGAATTAAATTGCACGAAGCACAATTTCACATCATTCTGGGTCCATTTGTGTGAAAACAAGGTCCAATCAGGCTGAAACGTTACAAGAAGGTAGAATCTATTGAGTTGTAAGTGATCTGAACGTTTCATGATGATCGCACATTCCTATTGGGGGTCAAACCATGTCCCAAAGGTCACCGGGCCTGGTGTCACTTTAAAGAAGTAGTCCAGTTTTACCTTTGTGGGCTTATAACTCTGCATCTGAATATCCTAGAGAGGTCAGGTTTGTTTTAGAGTACTCCAATTAGCAGCCCCCATTACCACTAAAAGGAATGGAGTCATTAGCACTTATGGTTTTTAAATGACACCCAGAAATATGTTGCATGAAGCACAATTTCACATCATTCTGGGTCCATTTGTGTGAAAACAAGGTCCAATCAGGCAGAAATGTTACAGGAAGGTAGATCTGAACGTTTCATGATGATAGCACTTTCCTAAAGGGGTCAAACCATGTCCCAAAGGTCACCGGATCTGGTGTCAATTTAAAGAAGTAGTCCAGTTACACCTTTGTGGGCTTATAACTTGGCTTCTGAATATCCTAGAGAGGTCAGGTTTGTTTTAGAGTACTCCAATTAACAGCCCCCATTACCACTAAAAGGAATGGAGTCATTAGCACATATGGTTTGTAAATGGCACCCAGAATTATGTTGCACGAAGCACAATTTCACATCATTCTGGGTCCATTTGTGTGAAAACAAGGTCCAATCAGGCTGAAACGTTACAAGAAGGTAGAATCTATTGAGTTGTAAGTGATCTGAACGTTTCATGATAATCGCACATTCCTATAGGGGGTCAAACCATGTCCCAAAGGTCACCGGATCTGGTGTCAATTTAAAGAAAAAGTCCAGTTACATCTTTGTGGGCTTGTAACTTGGCTTCTGAATGTCCTAGAGAGATCAGGTTTGCTTTAGTAGACTCCAATCAACAGCCCCTACAACCACAAAAAGGAATGGAGTCATTAGCACTTATGGTTTTTAAATGGCACCCAGAATTATGTTGCACGAAGCACAATTTCACATCATTCTGGGTTCATTTGTGTGAAAACAAGGTCCAATCAAGCTAAAACGTTACAGGAAGGTAGAATCTATTGAGTTGTAAGTGATCTGAACGTTCCATGATGATAGTACTATCCTAAGGGGATCAAACCATGTCCCAAAGGTCACCGGATCTGGTGTCAATTTAAAGAAGTAGTCCATTTACACATTTGTGGGCTTATAACTTGGCTTCTGAATGTCCTAGAGAGATCAGGTTTGTTTTAATGTACTCCAATCAACAGCCCCTACAACCACAAAAAGGAATGGAGTCATTAGCACTTATGGTTTGTAAATGGCACCCAGAATTATGTTGCATGAAGCACAATTTCACATCATTCTGGGTCCATTTGTGTGAAAACAAGGTCCAATCAGGCTGAAACGTTACAGGAAGGTAGAATCTATTGACTTGTAAGTTATCTGAACATTTCATGATGATAGCACTTTCCTAAGGGGGTCAAACCATGTCCCAAATGTCACCGGATCTGGTGTAAATTTAAAGAAGTAGTCCAGTTACACATTTGTGGGCTTATAACTTGGCTTCTGAATGTCCTAGAGAGATCAGGTTTTTTTAATGTACTCCAATCAACAGCCCCTACAACCACAAAAGGGAATTGAGTCATTAGCACTTATGGTTTGTAAATGGCACCCAGAATTATGTTGCACGAAGCACAATTTCACATCATTCTGGGTCCATTTGTGTGAAAACAAGGTCCAATCAGGCTTAAACGTTACAAGAAGGTAGAATCTATTGAGTTGTAAGTGATCTGAACGTTTCATGATGATCGCACATTCCTACTGGGGGTCAAACAATGTTCCAAAGGTCACCGGGCCTGGTGTCACTTTAAAGAAGTAGTCCAGTTACACCTTTGTGGGCTTATAACTTGGCTTCTGAATATCCTAGAGAGGTCAGGTTTGTTTTAGAGTACTCCAATTAACAGCCCCCATTACCACTAAAAGGAATGGAGTCATTAGCACGTATGGTTTGTAAATGGCACCCAGAATTATGTTGCACGAAGCACAATTTCACATCATTCTGGGTTCATTTGTGTGAAAACAAGGTCCAATCAGACTGAAACGTTACAGGAAGGTAGAATCTATTGAGTTGTAAGTTATCTGAACGTTTCATGATGATAGCACTTTCCTAAGGGGGTCAAACCCTGTCCCAAAGGTCACCGGATCTGGTGTCAATTTAAAGAAGTAGTCCAGTTACACATTTGTGGGCTTATAACTTGGCTTCTGAATGTCCTAGAGAGATCAGGTTTGTTTTAATGTACTCCAATCAACAGCCCCAACAACCACAAAAAAGGAATGGAGTCATTAGCACTTATGGTTTTTAAATGGCACCCAGAATTTTGTTGCACGAAGCACAATTTCACATCATTCTGGGTCCATTTGTGTGAAAACAAGGTCCAATCAGGCTGAAACATTACAAGAAGGTAGAATCTATTGAGTTGTAAGTGATCTGAACGTTTCAAGATGATCGCACTTTCCTAAGGGGGTCAAACTATGTCCAAAAGGTCACCGGATCTGGTGTCAATTTAAAGAAGTAGTCCAGTTACATATTTGTGGGCTTATAACTTGGCTTCTGAATGTCCTAGAGAGATCAGGTTTGTTTTAGTGTACTCCAATCAACAGCCCCTACAACCTCAAAAAGGAATGGAGTCATTAGCACTTATGGTTTTTAAATAGCACCCAGAATTATGTTGCACGAAGCACAATTTCACATCATTCTGGGTCAATTTGTGTGAAAACAAGGTCCAATCAGGCTGAAACGTTACAAGAAGGTAGAATCTATTGAGTTGTAAGTGATCTGAACGTTTCATGATGATCGCACATTCCTATTGGGGGTCAAACCATGTCCCAAAGGTCACCGGGCCTGGTGTCACTTTAAAGAAGTAGTCCAGTTACACCTTTGTGGGCTTATAACTTGGCTTCTGAATATCCTAGAGAGGTCAGGTTTGATTTAGAGTACTCCAATTAGCAGCCCCCATTACCACTAAAAGGAATGGAGTCATTAGCACTTATGGTTTTTAAATGGCACCCAGAATTATGTTGCATGAAGCACAATTTCACATCATTCTGGGTCCATTTGTGTGAAAACAAGGTCCAATCAGGCTGAAACGTTACAAGAAGGTAGAATCTATTGAGTTGTAAGTGATCTGAACGTTTCAAGATGATCGCACTTTCCTAAGGGGGTCAAACCATGTCCCAAAGGTCACCGGATCTGGTGTCAATTTAAAGAAGTAGTCCAGTTACACATTTGTGGGCTTATAACTTGGCTTCTGAATGTCCTAGAGAGATCAGGTTTGTTTTAGTATACTCCAATCAACAGCCCCTACAACCACAAAAAGCAATGGAGTCATTAGCACTTATGGTTTTTAAATGGAACCCAGAATTATGTTGCACGAAGCACAATTTCACATCATTCTGTGTTCATTTGTGAGAAAACAAGGTCCAATCAGGCTGAAAAGTTACAAGAAGGTAGAATCTATTGAGTTGTAAGTGATCTGAACGTTTCATGATGATCGCACATTCCTATAGGGGGTCAATCCATGTCCCAAAGGTCACCGGGCCTGGTCTCATTTTAAAGAAGTAGTCCAATTACACCTTTGAGGGCTTATAACTTGGTTTCTGAATGTCCTAGAGAGATCAGGTTTGTTTTAGTGTACTCCAATCAACAGCCCATACAACCTCAAAAAGGAATGGAGTCATTAGCACTCATGGTTTTTAAATGGCACCCAGAATTGTGTTGCACGAAGCACAATTTCACATCATTCTGGGTTCATTTGTGTGAAAACAAGGTCCAATCAGGCTGAAACGTTACAAGAAGGTAGAATCTATTAAGTTGTAAGTGATCTGAACGTTTCATGATGATCGCACATTCCTATAGGGGGTCAAACCATGTCCCAAAGGTCACCGGGCCTGGTGTCTCTTTAAAGAAGTAGTCTAGTTACACCTTTTAGGGCTTATAACTTGGTTTCTGAATGTTCTAGAGAGATCAGGTTTGTTTTAGTGTACTCCAATCAACAGCCCCTACAACCACAAAAAGGAATGGAGTCATTAGCACTTATGGTTTTTAAATGGCACCCAGAATTAAATTGCACGAAGCACAATTTCACATCATTCTGGGTCCATTTGTGTGAAAACAAGGTCCAATCAGGCTGAAACGTTACAAGAAGGTAGAATCTATTGAGTTGTAAGTGATCTGAACGTTTCATGATGATCGCACATTCCTATTGGGGGTCAAACCATGTCCCAAAGGTCACCGGGCCTGGTGTCACTTTAAAGAAGTAGTCCAGTTTTACCTTTGTGGGCTTATAACTCTGCATCTGAATATCCTAGAGAGGTCAGGTTTGTTTTAGAGTACTCCAATTAGCAGCCCCCATTACCACTAAAATGAATGGAGTCATTAGCACTTATGGTTTTTAAATGGCACCCAGAAATATGTTGCATGAAGCAAAATTTCACATCATTCTGGGTCCATTTGTGTGAAAACAAGGTCCAATCAGGCTGAAACGTTACAAGAAGGTAGAATCTATTGAGTTGTAAGTGATCTGAACGTTTCAAGATGATCGCACTTTCCTAAGGGGGTCAAACTATGTCCAAAAGGTCACCAGATCTGGTGTCAATTTAAAGAAGTAGTCCAGTTACATATTTGTGGGCTTATAACTTGGCTTCTGAATGTCCTAGAGAGATCAGGTTTGTTTTAGTATACTCCAATCAAAAGCCCCTACAACCACAAAAAGGAATGGAGTCGTTAGCACTTATGGTTTGTAAATGGCACCCAGAATTATGTTGCACAAAGCACAATTTCACATCATTCTGGGTTCATTTGTGTGAAAACAAGGTCCAATCAGGCTGAAACGTTACAAGAAGGTAAAATCTATTGAGTTGTAAGTGATCTGAACGTTTCATGATGATCGCAGATTCCTACAGGGGATCAAACCATGTCCCAAAGGTCACCGGGCCTGGTGTCACTTTAAAGAAGTAGTCCAGTTACACCTTTGTGGGTTTATAACTTGGTTTCTGAATATCCTAGAGAGGTCAGGTTTGTTTTAGAGTACTCCAATTAGCAGCCCCCATTACCACTAAAAGGAATGGAGTCATTAGCACTTATGGTTTTTAAATGGCACCCAGAATTATGTTGCATGAAGCACAATTTCACATCATTCTGGGTCCATTTCTGTGAAAACAAGGTCCAATCAGGCTGAAACGTTACAAGAAGGTTGAATCTATTGAGTTGTAAGTTATCTGAACGTTTCAAGATTATCGCACTTTCCTAAGGGGGTCAAACCATGTCCCAAAGGTCACCGGATCTGGTGTCAATTTAAAGAAGTAGTCCAGTTACACATTTGTGGGCTTATAACTTGGCTTCTGAATGTCCTAGAGAGATCAGGGTTGTTTTAGCATACTCCAATCAACAGCCCCTACAACCACAAAAAGGAATGGAGTCATTAGCACTTATGGTTTGTAAATGGCACCCAGAATTATGTTGCACGAAGCACAATTTCACATCATTCTGGGTCCATTTGTGTGAAAACAAGGTCCAATCAGGCTGAAACGTTACAAGAAGGTAGAATCTATTGAGTTGTAAGTGATCTGAACGTTTCAGGATGATCGCACATTCATATTGGGGTCAAACCATGTTCCAAAGGTCACTGGATCTGGTGTCAATTTAAAGAAGTAGTCCAGTTACACCTTTGTGGGCTTATAACTTGGCTTCTGAATATCCTAGAGAGGTCAGGTTTGTTTTAGAGTACTCCAATTAACAGCCCCCATTACCACTAAAAGGAATGGAGTCATTAGCACATATGGTTTGTAAATGGCACCCAGAATTATGTTGCACGAAGCACAATTTCACATCATTCTGGGTTCATTTGTGTGAAAACAAGGTCCAATCAGGCAGAAATGTTACAGGAAGGTAGAATCTATTGAGTTGTAAGTGATCTGAACGTTTCATGATGATAGCACTTTCCTAAAGGGGTCAAACCATGTCCCAAAGGTCACCGGATCTGGTGTCAATTTAAAGAAGTAGTCCAGTTACACCTTTGTGGGCTTATAACTTGGCTTCTGAATATCCTAGAGAGGTCAGGTTTGTTTTAGAGTACTCCAATTAACAGCCCCCATTACCACTAAAAGGAATGGAGTCATTAGCACATATGGTTTGTAAATGGCACCCAGAATTATGTTGCACGAAGCACAATTTCACATCATTCTGGGTCCATTTGTGTGAAAACAAGGTCCAATCAGGCTGAAACGTTACAAGAAGGTAGAATCTATTGAGTTGTAAGTGATCTGAACGTTTCATGATAATCGCACATTCCTATAGGGGGTCAAACCATGTCCCAAAGGTCACCGGATCTGGTGTCAATTTAAAGAAAAAGTCCAGTTACATCTTTGTGGGCTTATAACTTGGCTTCTGAATGTCCTAGAGAGATCAGGTTTGTTTTAGTAGACTCCAATCAACAGCCCCTACAACCACAAAAAGGAATGGAGTCATTAGCACTTATGGTTTTTAAATGGCACCCAGAATTATGTTGCATGAAGCACAATTTCACATCATTCTGGGTTCATTTGTGTGAAAACAAGGTCCAATCAAGCTGAAACGTTACAGGAAGGTAGAATCTATTGAGTTGTAAGTGATCTGAACGTTCCATGATGATAGTACTTTCCTAAGGGGATCAAACCATGTCCCAAAGGTCACCGGATCTGGTGTCAATTTAAAGAAGTAGTCCATTTACACATTTGTGGGCTTATAACTTGGCTTCTGAATGTCCTAGAGAGATCAGGTTTGTTTTAATGTACTCCAATCAACAGCCCCTACAACCACAAAAAGGAATGGAGTCATTAGCACTTATGGTTTGTAAATGGCACCCAGAATTATGTTGCATGAAGCACAATTTCACATCATTCTGGGTCCATTTGTGTGAAAACAAGGTCCAATCAGGCTGAAACGTTACAGGAAGGTAGAATCTATTGACTTGTAAGTTATCTGAACATTTCATGATGATAGCACTTTCCTAAGGGGGTCAAACCATGTCCCAAATGTCACCGGATCTGGTGTAAATTTAAAGAAGTAGTCCAGTTACACATTTGTGGGCTTATAACTTGGCTTCTGAATGTCCTAGAGAGATCAGGTTTTTTTAATGTACTCCAATCAACAGCCCCTACAACCACAAAAGGGAATTGAGTCATTAGCACTTATGGTTTGTAAATGGCACCCAGAATTATGTTGCACGAAGCACAATTTCACATCATTCTGGGTCCATTTGTGTGAAAACTAGGTCCAATCAGGCTTAAACGTTACAAGAAGGTAGAATCTATTGAGTTGTAAGTGATCTGAACGTTTCATGATGATCGCACATTCCTATTGGGGGTCAAACAATGTTCCAAAGGTCACCAGGCCTGGTGTCACTTTAAAGAAGTAGTCCAGTTACACCTTTGTGGGCTTATAACTTGGCTTCTGAATATCCTAGAGAGGTCAGGTTTGTTTTAGAGTACCCCAATTAACAGCCCCCATTACCACTAAAAGGAATGGAGTCATTAGCACGTATGGTTTGTAAATGGCACCCAGAATTATGTTGCACGAAGCACAATTTCACATCATTCTGGGTTCATTTGTGTGAAAACAAGGTCCAATCAGACTGAAACGTTACAGGAAGGTAGAATCTATTGAGTTGTAAGTTATCTGAACGTTTCATGATGATAGCACTTTCCTAAGGGGGTCAAACCCTTTCCCAAAGGTCACCGGATCTGGTGTCAATTTAAAGAAGTAGTCCAGTTACACATTTGTGGGCTTATAACTTGGCTTCTGAATGTCCTAGAGAGATCAGGTTTGTTTTAATGTACTCCAATCAACAGCCCCTATAACCACAAAAAGGAATGGAGTCATTAGCACTTATGGTTTTTAAATGGCACCCAGAATTTTGTTGCACGAAGCACAATTTCACATCATTCTGGGTCCATTTGTGTGAAAACAAGGTCCAATCAGGCTGAAACATTACAAGAAGGTAGAATCTATTGAGTTGTAAGTGATCTGAACGTTTCAAGATGATCGCAGATTCCTACAGGGGGTCAAACCATGTCCCAAAGGTCACCGGGCCTGGTGTCACTTTAAAGAAGTAGTCCAGTTACACCTTTGTGGGTTTATAACTTGGTTTCTGAATATCCTAGAGAGGTCAGGTTTGTTTTAGAGTACTCCAATTAGCAGCCCCCATTACCACTAAAAGGAATGGAGTCATTAGCACTTATGGTTTTTAAATGGCACCCAGAATTATGTTGCATGAAGCACAATTTCACATCATTCTGGGTCCATTTCTGTGAAAACAAGGTCCAATCAGGCTGAAACGTTACAAGAAGGTTGAATCTATTGAGTTGTAAGTTATCTGAACGTTTCAAGATTATCGCACTTTCCTAAGGGGGTCAAACCATGTCCCAAAGGTCACCGGATCTGGTGTCAATTTAAAGTAGTCCAGTTACACATTTGTGGGCTTATAACTTGGCTTCTGAATGTCCTAGAGAGATCAGGTTTGTTTTAGCATACTCCAATCAACAGCCCCTACAACCACAAAAAGGAATGGAGTCATTAGCACTTATGGTTTGTAAATGGCACCCAGAATTATGTTGCACGAAGCACAATTTCACATCATTCTGGGTCCATTTGTGTGAAAACAAGGTCCAATCAGGCTGAAACGTTACAAGAAGGTAGAATCTATTGAGTTGTAAGTGATCTGAACGTTTCAGGATGATCGCACATTCATATTGGGGTCAAACCATGTTCCAAAGGTCACTGGATCTGGTGTCAATTTAAAGAAGTAGTCCAGTTACACCTTTGTGGGCTTATAACTTGGCTTCTGAATATCCTAGAGAGGTCAGGTTTGTTTTAGAGTACTCCAATTAACAGCCCCCATTACCACTAAAAGGAATGGAGTCATTAGCACATATGGTTTGTAAATGGCACCCAGAATTATGTTGCACGAAGCACAATTTCACATCATTCTGGGTTCATTTGTGTGAAAACAAGGTCCAATCAGGCAGAAATGTTTCAGGAAGGTAGAATCTATTGAGTTGTAAGTGATCTGAACGTTTCATGATGATAGCACTTTCCTAAAGGGGTCAAACCATGTCCCAAAGGTCACCGGATCTGGTGTCAATTTAAAGAAGTAGTCCAGTTACACCTTTGTGGGCTTATAACTTGGCTTCTGAATATCCTAGAGAGGTCAGGTTTGTTTTAGAGTACTCCAATTAACAGCCCCCATTACCACTAAAAGGAATGGAGTCATTAGCACATATGGTTTGTAAATGGCACCCAGAATTATGTTGCACGAAGCACAATTTCACATCATTCTGGGTCCATTTGTGTGAAAACAAGGTCCAATCAGGCTGAAACGTTACAAGAAGGTAGAATCTATTGAGTTGTAAGTGATCTGAACGTTTCATGATAATCGCACATTCCTATAGGGGGTCAAACCATGTCCCAAAGGTCACCGGATCTGGTGTCAATTTAAAGAAAAAGTCCAGTTACATCTTTGTGGGCTTGTAACTTGGCTTCTGAATGTCCTAGAGAGATCAGGTTTGCTTTAGTAGACTCCAATCAACAGCCCCTACAACCACAAAAAGGAATGGAGTTATTAGCACTTATGGTTTTTAAATGGCACCCAGAATTATGTTGCACGAAGCACAATTTCACATCATTCTGGGTTCATTTGTGTGAAAACAAGGTCCAATCAAGCTAAAACGTTACAGGAAGGTAGAATCTATTGAGTTGTAAGTGATCTGAACGTTCCATGATGATAGTACTTTCCTAAGGGGATCAAACCATGTCCCAAAGGTCACCGGATCTGGTGTCAATTTAAAGAAGTAGTCCATTTACACATTTGTGGGCTTATAACTTGGCTTCTGAATGTCCTAGAGAGATCAGGTTTGTTTTAATGTACTCCAATCAACAGCCCCTACAACCACAAAAAGGAATGGAGTCATTAGCACTTATGGTTTGTAAATGGCACCCAGAATTATGTTGCATGAAGCACAATTTCACATCATTCTGGGTCCATTTGTGTGAAAACAAGGTCCAATCAGGCTGAAACGTTACAGGAAGGTAGAATCTATTGACTTGTAAGTTATCTGAACATTTCATGATGATAGCACTTTCCTAAGGGGGTCAAACCATGTCCCAAATGTCACCGGATCTGGTGTAAATTTAAAGAAGTAGTCCAGTTACACATTTGTGGGCTTATAACTTGGCTTCTGAATGTCCTAGAGAGATCAGGTTTTTTTAATGTACTCCAATCAACAGCCCCTACAACCACAAAAGGGAATTGAGTCATTAGCACTTATGGTTTGTAAATGGCACCCAGAATTATGTTGCACGAAGCACAATTTCACATCATTCTGGGTCCATTTGTGTGAAAACAAGGTCCAATCAGGCTTAAACGTTACAAGAAGGTAGAATCTATTGAGTTGTAAGTGATCTGAACGTTTCATGATGATCGCACATTCCTACTGGGGGTCAAACAATGTTCCAAAGGTCACCGGGCCTGGTGTCACTTTAAAGAAGTAGTCCAGTTACACCTTTGTGGGCTTATAACTTGGCTTCTGAATATCCTAGAGAGGTCAGGTTTGTTTTAGAGTACTCCAATTAACAGCCCCCATTACCACTAAAAGGAATGGAGTCATTAGCACGTATGGTTTGTAAATGGCACCCAGAATTATGTTGCACGAAGCACAATTTCACATCATTCTGGGTTCATTTGTGTGAAAACAAGGTCCAATCAGACTGAAACGTTACAGGAAGGTAGAATCTATTGAGTTGTAAGTTATCTGAACGTTTCATGATGATAGCACTTTCCTAAGGTGGTCTAACCCTGTCCCAAAGGTCACCTGATCTGGTGTCATTTTAAAGAAGTAGTCCAGTTACACATTTGTGGGCTTATAACTTGGCTTCTGAATGTCCTAGAGAGATCAGGTTTGTTTTAATGTACTCCAATCAACAGCCCCTACAACCACAAAAAAGGAATGGAGTCATTAGCACTTATGGTTTTTAAATGGCACCCAGAATTTTGTTGCACGAAGCACAATTTCACATCATTCTGGGTCCATTTGTGTGAAAACAAGGTCCAATCAGGCTGAAACATTACAAGAAGGTAGAATCTATTGAGTTGTAAGTGATCTGAACGTTTCAAGATGATCGCACTTTCCTAAGGGGGTCAAACTATGTCCAAAAGGTCACCGGATCTGGTGTCAATTTAAAGAAGTAGTCCAGTTACATATTTGTGGGCTTATAACTTGGCTTCTGAATGTCCTAGAGAGATCAGGTTTGTTTTAATGTACTCCAACCAACAGCCCCTACAACCACAAAAAGGAATGGAGTCATTAGCACTTATGGTTTTTAAATGGCACCCAGAATTATGTTGCACGAAGCACAATTTCACATCATTCTGTGTTCATTTGTGTGAAAACAAGGTCCAATCAGGCTGAAACGTTACAAGAAGGTAGAATCTATTGAGTTGTAAGTGATCTGAACGTTTCATGATGATCGCACATTCCTATAGGGGGTCAAACCATGTCCCAAAGGTCACCGGGCCTGGTGTCACTTTAAAGAAGTAGTCCAATTACACCTTTGAGGGCTTATAACTTGGTTTCTGAATGTCCTAGAGAGATCAGGTTTGTTTTAGTGTACTCCAATCAACAGCCCCTACAACCTCAAAAAGGAATGGAGTCATTAGCACTTATGGTTTTTAAATGGCACCCAGAATTAAGTTGCACGAAGCACAATTTCACATCATTCTGGGTCGATTTGTGTGAAAACAAGGTCCAATCAGGCTGAAACGTTACAAGAAGGTAGAATCTATTGAGTTGTAAGTGATCTGAACGTTTCATGATGATCGCACATTCCTATTGGGGGTCAAACCATGTCCCAAAGGTCACCGGGCCTGGTGTCACTTTAAAGAATTAGTCCAGTTACACCTTTGTGGGCTTATAACTTGGCTTCTGAATATCCTAGAGAGGTCAGGTTTGTTTTAGAGTACTCCAATTAGCAGCCCCCATTACCACTAAAAGGAATGGAGTCATTAGCACTTATGGTTTTTAAATGGCACCCAGAATTATGTTGCATGAAGCACAATTTCACATCATTCTGGGTCCATTTGTGTGAAAACAAGGTCCAATCAGGCTGAAACGTTACAAGAAGTTAGAATCTATTGAGTTGTAAGTGATCTGAACGTTTCAAGATGATCGCACTTTCCTAAGGGGGTCAAACCATGTCCCAAAGGTCACCGGATCTGGTGTCAATTTAAATAAGTAGTCCAGTTACACATTTGTGGGCTTATAACTTGGCTTCTGAATGCCCTAGAGAGATCAGGTTTGTTTTAATGTACTCCAACCAACAACCACTACAACGACAAAAAAGAATGGAGTCATTAGCACTTATGGTTTGTAAATGGCACCCAGAATTATGTTGCACGAAGCACAATTTCACATCATTCTGGGTCCATTTGTGTGAAAACAAGGTCCAGTCAGGCTGAAACGTTACAAGAAGGTAGAATCTATTGAGTTGTAAGTTATCTGAACGTTTCAAGATGATCGCACTTTCCTAAGGGGGTCAAACCATGTCCCAAAGGTCACCGGATCTGGTGTCAATTTAAAGAAGTAGTCCAGTTACACCTTTGTGGGCTTATAACTTGGCTTCTGAATGTCCTAGAGAGATCAGGTTTGTTTTAGTATACTTCAATCAACAGCCCCTACAGCCACAAAAAGGAATGGAGTCATTAGCACTTATGGTTTTTAAATGGCACCCAGAATTATGTTGCACGAAGCACAATTTCACATCATTCTGGGTTCATTTGTGTGAAAACAAGGTCCAATCAGGCTGAAACGTTACAAGAAGGTAGAATATATTGAGTTGTAAGTGATCTGAACGTTTCATGATGATCACACATTCCTATTGGGGGTCAAACCATGTCCCAAAGGTCACCGGGCCTGGTGTCACTTTAAAGAAGTAGTCCAATTACACCTTTGAGGGCTTATAACTTGGTTTCTGAATGTCCTAGAGAGATCAGGTTTGTTTTAAAGTACTCCAACCAACAGCCCCTACAACCACAAAAAGGAATGGAGTCATTAGCACTTATGGTTTGTAAATGGCACCCAGAATTATGTTGCACGAAGCACAATTTCACATCATTCTGGGTCCATTTGTGTGAAAACAAGGTCCAATCAGGCTGAAACGTTACAAGAAGGTAGAATCTATTGAGTTGTAAGTGATCTGAACGTTTCATGATGATCGCACATTCCTATTGGGGGTCAAACCATGTCCCAAAGGTCACCGGGCCTGGTGTCACATTAAAAAAGTAGTCCAATTACACCTTTGAGGGCTTATAACTTGGTTTCTGAATGTCCTAGAGAGATCAGGTTTGTTTTAGTGTACTCCAATCAACAACCCCTACAACCTCAAAAAGGAATGGAGTCATTAGCACTTATGGTTTTTAAATGGCACCCAGAATTATGTTGCATGAAGCACAATTTCACATCATTCTGGGTCCATTTGTGTGAAAACAAGGTCCAATCAGGCTGAAACGTTACAAGAAGGTAGAATCTATTGAGTTGTAAGTGATCTGAACGTTTCAAGATGATCGCACTTTCCTAAGGGGGTCAAATCATGTCCCAAAGGTCACCGGATCTGGTGTCAATTTAAAGAAGTAGTCCAGTTACACATTTGTGGGCTTATAACTTGGCTTCTGAATGTCCTAGAGAGATCAGGGTTGTTTTAGTATACTCCAATCAACAGCCCCTACAACCACAAAAAGGAATGGAGTCATTAGCACTTATGGTTTTTAAATGGAACCCAGAATTATGTTGCACGAAGCACAATTTTACATCATTCTGTGTTCATTTGTGAGAAAACAAGGTCCAATCAGGCTGAAAAGTTACAAGAAGGTAGAATCTATTGAGTTGTAAGTGATCTGAACGTTTCATGATGATCGTACATTCCTATAGGGGGTCAAACCATGTTCCAAAGGTCCCGGGCCTGGTTTCACTTTAAAGAAGTAGTCCAATTACACATTTGAGGGCTTATAACTTGGTTTCTGAATGTCCTAGAGAGATCAGGTTTGTTTTAGTGTACTCCAATCAACAGCCCCTACAACCTCAAAAAGGAATGGAGTCATTAGCACTTATGGTTTTTAAATAGCACCCAGAATTATGTTGCACGAAGCACAATTTCACATCATTCTGGGTCAATTTGTGTGAAAACAAGGTCCAATCAGGCTGAAACGTTACAAGAAGGTAGAATCTATTGAGTTGTAAGTGATCTGAACGTTTCATGATGATCGCACATTCCTATTGGGGGTCAAACCATGTCCCAAAGGTCACCGGGCCTGGTGTCACTTTAAAGAAGTAGTCCAGTTACACCTTTGTGGGCTTATAACTTGGCTTCTGAATATCCTAGAGAGGTCAGGTTTTATTTAGAGTACTCCAATTAGCAGCCCCCATTACCACTAAAAGGAATGGAGTCATTAGCACTTATGGTTTTTAAATGGCACCCAGAATTATGTTGCATGAAGCACAATTTCACATCATTCTGGGTCCATTTGTGTGAAAACAAGGTCCAATCAGGCTGAAACGTTACAAGAAGGTAGAATCTATTGAGTTGTAAGTGATCTGAACGTTTCAAGATGATCGCACTTTCCTAAGGGGGTCAAACCATGTCCCAAAGGTCACCGGATCTGGTGTCAATTTAAAGAAGTAGTCCAGTTACACATTTGTGGGCTTATAACTTGGCTTCTGAATGTCCTAGAGAGATCAGGTTTGTTTTAGTATACTCCAATCAACAGCCCCTACAACCACAAAAAGCAATGGAGTCATTAGCACTTATGGTTTTTAAATGGAACCCAGAATTATGTTGCACGAAGCACAATTTCACATCATTCTGTGTTCATTTGTGAGAAAACAAGGTCCAATCAGGCTGAAAAGTTACAAGAAGGTAGAATCTATTGAGTTGTAAGTGATCTGAACGTTTCATGATGATCGCACATTCCTATAGGGGGTCAATCCATGTCCCAAAGGTCACCGGGCCTGGTCTCATTTTAAAGAAGTAGTCCAATTACACCTTTGAGGGCTTATAACTTGGTTTCTGAATGTCCTAGAGAGATCAGGTTTGTTTTAGTGTACTCCAATCAACAGCCCATACAACCTCAAAAAGGAATGGAGTCATTAGCACTCATGGTTTTTAAATGGCACCCAGAATTGTGTTGCACGAAGCACAATTTCACATCATTCTGGGTTCATTTGTGTGAAAACAAGGTCCAATCAGGCTGAAACATTACAGGAAGGTAGAATATATTGAGTTGTAAGTGATCTGAACGTTTCATGATGATAGCACTTTCCTAAGGGGGTCAAACCATGTCCCAAAGGTCACTGGGCCTGGTGTCACTTTAAAGAAGTAGTCCAGTTACACATTTGTGGGCTTATAACTTGGCTTCTGAATGCCCTAGAGAGATCAGGTTTGTTTTAATGTACTCCAACCAACAACCCCTACAACCACAAAAAAGAATGGAGTCATTAGCACTTATGGTTTGTAAATGGCACCCAGAATTATGTTGCACGAAGCACAATTTCACGTCATTCTGGGTCCATTTGTGTGAAAACAAGGTCCAATCAGGCTGAAACGTTACAAGAAGGTAGAATCTATTAAGTTGTAAGTGATCTGAACGTTTCATGATGATCGCACATTCCTATAGGGGGTCAAACCATGTCCCAAAGGTCACCGGGCCTGGTGTCTCTTTAAAGAAGTAGTCTAGTTACACCTTTTAGGGCTTATAACTTGGTTTCTGAATGTTCTAGAGAGATCAGGTTTGTTTTAGTGTACTCCAATCAACAGCCCCTACAACCACAAAAAGGAATGGAGTCATTAGCACTTATGGTTTTTAAATGGCACCCAGAATTAAATTGCACGAAGCACAATTTCACATCATTCTGGGTCCATTTGTGTGAAAACAAGGTCCAATCAGGCTGAAACGTTACAAGAAGGTAGAATCTATTGAGTTGTAAGTGATCTGAACGTTTCATGATGATCGCACATTCCTATTGGGGGTCAAACCATGTCCCAAAGGTCACCGGGCCTGGTGTCACTTTAAAGAAGTAGTCCAGTTTTACCTTTGTGGGCTTATAACTCTGCATCTGAATATCCTAGAGAGGTCAGGTTTGTTTTAGAGTACTCCAATTAGCAGCCCCCATTACCACTAAAAGGAATGGAGTCATTAGCACTTATGGTTTTTAAATGACACCCAGAAATATGTTGCATGAAGCACAATTTCACATCATTCTGGGTCCATTTGTGTGAAAACAAGGTCCAATCAGGCTGAAACGTTACAAGACGGTAGAATCTATTGAGTTGTAAGTTATCTGAACGTTTCAAGATGATTGCACTTTCCTAAGGGGGTCAAACAATGTCCCAAAGGTCACCGGATCTGGTGTCAATTTAAAGAAGTAGTCCAATTACACCTTTGAGGGCTTATAACTTGGTTTCTGAATGTCCTAGAGAGATCAGGTTTTTTTAGTGTACTCCAATCAACAACCCCTACAACCTCAAAAAGGAATGGAGTCATTAGCACTTATGGTTTTTAAATGGCACCCAGAATTAAGTTGCACGAAGCACAATTTCACATCATTCTGGGTCAATTTGTGTGAAAACAAGGTCCAATCAGGCTGAAACGTTACAAGAAGGTAGAATCTATTGAGTTGTAAGTCATCTGAACGTTTCATGACGATCGCACATTCCTATAGGGGGTCAAACCATGTCCCAAAGGTCACCGGGCCTGGTGTCACTTTAAAGAAGTAGTCCAGTTACACCTTTGTGGGTTTATAACTTGGTTTCTGAATATCCTAGAGAGGTCAGGTTTGTTTTAGAGTACTCCAATTAGCAGCCCCCATTACCACTAAAAGGAATGGAGTCATTAGCACTTATGGTTTTTAAATGGCACCCAGAATTATGTTGCATGAAGCACAATTTCACATCATTCTGGGTCCATTTCTGTGAAAACAAGGTCCAATCAGGCTGAAACGTTACAAGAAGGTTGAATCTATTGAGTTGTAAGTTATCTGAACGTTTCAAGATTATCGCACTTTCCTAAGGGGGTCAAACCATGTCCCAAAGGTCACCGGATCTGGTGTCAATTTAAAGAAGTAGTCCAGTTACACATTTGTGGGCTTATAACTTGGCTTCTGAATGTCCTAGAGAGATCAGGTTTGTTTTAGCATACTCCAATCAACAGCCCCTACAACCACAAAAAGGAATGGAGTCATTAGCACTTATGGTTTGTAAATGGCACCCAGAATTATGTTGCACGAAGCACAATTTCACATCATTCTGGGTCCATTTGTGTGAAAACAAGGTCCAATCAGGCTGAAACGTTACAAGAAGGTAGAATCTATTGAGTTGTAAGTGATCTGAACGTTTCAGGATGATCGCACATTCATATTGGGGTCAAACCATGTTCCAAAGGTCACTGGATCTGGTGTCAATTTAAAGAAGTAGTCCAGTTACACCTTTGTGGGCTTATAACTTGGCTTCTGAATATCCTAGAGAGGTCAGGTTTGTTTTAGAGTACTCCAATTAACAGCCCCCATTACCACTAAAAGGAATGGAGTCCTTAGCACATATGGTTTGTAAATGGCACCCAGAATTATGTTGCACGAAGCACAATTTCACATCATTCTGGGTTCATTTGTGTGAAAACAAGGTCCAATCAGGCAGAAATGTTACAGGAAGGTAGAATCTATTGAGTTGTAAGTGATCTGAACGTTTCATGATGATAGCACTTTCCTAAAGGGGTCAAACCATGTCCCAAAGGTCACCGGATCTGGTGTCAATTTAAAGAAGTAGTCCAGTTACACCTTTGTGGGCTTATAACTTGGCTTCTGAATATCCTAGAGAGGTCAGGTTTGTTTTAGAGTACTCCAATTAACAGCCCCCATTACCACTAAAAGGAATGGAGTCATTAGCACATATGGTTTGTAAATGGCACCCAGAATTATGTTGCACGAAGCACAATTTCACATCATTCTGGGTCCATTTGTGTGAAAACAAGGTCCAATCAGGCTGAAACGTTACAAGAAGGTAGAATCTATTGAGTTGTAAGTGATCTGAACGTTTCATGATAATCGCACATTCCTATAGGGGGTCAAACCATGTCCCAAAGGTCACCGGATCTGGTGTCAATTTAAAGAAAAAGTCCAGTTACATCTTTGTGGGCTTGTAACTTGGCTTCTGAATGTCCTAGAGAGATCAGGTTTGCTTTAGTAGACTCCAATCAACAGCCCCTACAACCACAAAAAGGAATGGAGTCATTAGCACTTATGGTTTTTAAATGGCACCCAGAATTATGTTGCACGAAGCACAATTTCACATCATTCTGGGTTCATTTGTGTGAAAACAAGGTCCAATCAAGCTAAAACGTTACAGGAAGGTAGAATCTATTGAGTTGTAAGTGATCTGAACGTTCCATGATGATAGTACTTTCCTAAGGGGATCAAACCATGTCCCAAAGGTCACCGGATCTGGTGTCAATTTAAAGAAGTAGTCCATTTACACATTTGTGGGCTTATAACTTGGCTTCTGAATGTCCTAGAGAGATCAGGTTTGTTTTAATGTACTCCAATCAACAGCCCCTACAACCACAAAAAGGAATGGAGTCATTAGCACTTATGGTTTGTAAATGGCACCCAGAATTATGTTGCATGAAGCACAATTTCACATCATTCTGGGTCCATTTGTGTGAAAACAAGGTCCAATCAGGCTGAAACGTTACAGGAAGGTAGAATCTATTGACTTGTAAGTTATCTGAACATTTCATGATGATAGCACTTTCCTAAGGGGGTCAAACCATGTCCCAAATGTCACCGGATCTGGTGTAAATTTAAAGAAGTAGTCCAGTTACACATTTGTGGGCTTATAACTTGGCTTCTGAATGTCCTAGAGAGATCAGGTTTTTTTAATGTACTCCAATCAACAGCCCCTACAACCACAAAAGGGAATTGAGTCATTAGCACTTATGGTTTGTAAATGGCACCCAGAATTATGTTGCACGAAGCACAATTTCACATCATTCTGGGTCCATTTGTGTGAAAACAAGGTCCAATCAGGCTTAAACGTTACAAGAAGGTAGAATCTATTGAGTTGTAAGTGATCTGAACGTTTCATGATGATCGCACATTCCTACTGGGGGTCAAACAATGTTCCAAAGGTCACCGGGCCTGGTGTCACTTTAAAGAAGTAGTCCAGTTACACCTTTGTGGGCTTATAACTTGGCTTCTGAATATCCTAGAGAGGTCAGGTTTGTTTTAGAGTACTCCAATTAACAGCCCCCATTACCACTAAAAGGAATGGAGTCATTAGCACGTATGGTTTGTAAATGGCACCCAGAATTATGTTGCACGAAGCACAATTTCACATCATTCTGGGTTCATTTGTGTGAAAACAAGGTCCAATCAGACTGAAACGTTACAGGAAGGTAGAATCTATTGAGTTGTAAGTTATCTGAACGTTTCATGATGATAGCACTTTCCTAAGGGGGTCAAACCCTGTCCCAAAGGTCACCGGATCTGGTGTCAATTTAAAGAAGTAGTCCAGTTACACATTTGTGGGCTTATAACTTGGCTTCTGAATGTCCTAGAGAGATCAGGTTTGTTTTAATGTACTCCAATCAACAGCCCCAACAACCACAAAAAAGGAATGGAGTCATTAGCACTTATGGTTTTTAAATGGCACCCAGAATTTTGTTGCACGAAGCACAATTTCACATCATTCTGGGTCCATTTGTGTGAAAACAAGGTCCAATCAGGCTGAAACATTACAAGAAGGTAGAATCTATTGAGTTGTAAGTGATCTGAACGTTTCAAGATGATCGCACTTTCCTAAGGGGGTCAAACTATGTCCAAAAGGTCACCGGATCTGGTGTCAATTTAAAGAAGTAGTCCAGTTACATATTTGTGGGCTTATAACTTGGCTTCTGAATGTCCTAGAGAGATCAGGTTTGTTTTAATGTACTCCAACCAACAGCCCCTACAACCACAAAAAGGAATGGAGTCATTAGCACTTATGGTTTTTAAATGGCACCCAGAATTATGTTGCACGAAGCACAATTTCACATCATTCTGTGTTCATTTGTGTGAAAACAAGGTCCAATCAGGCTGAAACGTTACAAGAAGGTAGAATCTATTGAGTTGTAAGTGATCTGAACGTTTCATGATGATCGCACATTCCTATAGGGGGTCAAACCATGTCCCAAAGGTCACCGGGCCTGGTGTCACTTTAAAGAAGTAGTCCAATTACACCTTTGAGGGCTTATAACTTGGTTTCTGAATGTCCTAGAGAGATCAGGTTTGTTTTAGTGTACTCCAATCAACAGCCCCTACAACCTCAAAAAGGAATGGAGTCATTAGCACTTATGGTTTTTAAATGGCACCCAGAATTAAGTTGCACGAAGCACAATTTCACATCATTCTGGGTCGATTTGTGTGAAAACAAGGTCCAATCAGGCTGAAACGTTACAAGAAGGTAGAATCTATTGAGTTGTAAGTGATCTGAACGTTTCTTGATGATCGCACATTCCTATTGGGGGTCAAACCATGTCCCAAAGGTCACCGGGCCTGGTGTCACTTTAAAGAATTAGTCCAGTTACACCTTTGTGGGCTTATAACTTGGCTTCTGAATATCCTAGAGAGGTCAGGTTTGTTTTAGAGTACTCCAATTAGCAGCCCCCATTACCACTAAAAGGAATGGAGTCATTAGCACTTATGGTTTTTAAATGGCACCCAGAATTATGTTGCATGAAGCACAATTTCACATCATTCTGGGTCCATTTGTGTGAAAACAAGGTCCAATCAGGCTGAAACGTTACAAGAAGTTAGAATCTATTGAGTTGTAAGTGATCTGAACGTTTCAAGATGATCGCACTTTCCTAAGGGGGTCAAACCATGTCCCAAAGGTCACCGGATCTGGTGTCAATTTAAATAAGTAGTCCAGTTACACATTTGTGGGCTTATAACTTGGCTTCTGAATGCCCTAGAGAGATCAGGTTTGTTTTAATGTACTCCAACCAACAACCACTACAACGACAAAAAAGAATGGAGTCATTAGCACTTATGGTTTGTAAATGGCACCCAGAATTATGTTGCACGAAGCACAATTTCACATCATTCTGGGTCCATTTGTGTGAAAACAAGGTCCAGTCAGGCTGAAACGTTACAAGAAGGTAGAATCTATTGAGTTGTAAGTTATCTGAACGTTTCAAGATGATCGCACTTTCCTAAGGGGGTCAAACCATGTCCCAAAGGTCACCGGATCTGGTGTCAATTTAAAGAAGTAGTCCAGTTACACCTTTGTGGGCTTATAACTTGGCTTCTGAATGTCCTAGAGAGATCAGGTTTGTTTTAGTATACTTCAATCAACAGCCCCTACAGCCACAAAAAGGAATGGAGTCATTAGCACTTATGGTTTTTAAATGGCACCCAGAATTATGTTGCACGAAGCACAATTTCACATCATTCTGGGTTCATTTGTGTGAAAACAAGGTCCAATCAGGCTGAAACGTTACAAGAAGGTAGAATATATTGAGTTGTAAGTGATCTGAACGTTTCATGATGATCACACATTCCTATTGGGGGTCAAACCATGTCCCAAAGGTCACCGGGCCTGGTGTCACTTTAAAGAAGTAGTCCAATTACACCTTTGAGGGCTTATAACTTGGTTTCTGAATGTCCTAGAGAGATCAGGTTTGTTTTAAAGTACTCCAACCAACAGCCCCTACAACCACAAAAAGGAATGGAGTCATTAGCACTTATGGTTTGTAAATGGCACCCAGAATTATGTTGCACGAAGCACAATTTCACATCATTCTGGGTCCATTTGTGTGAAAACAAGGTCCAATCAGGCTGAAACGTTACAAGAAGGTAGAATCTATTGAGTTGTAAGTGATCTGAACGTTTCATGATGATCGCACATTCCTATTGGGGGTCAAACCATGTCCCAAAGGTCACCGGGCCTGGTGTCACATTAAAAAAGTAGTCCAATTACACCTTTGAGGGCTTATAACTTGGTTTCTGAATGTCCTAGAGAGATCAGGTTTGTTTTAGTGTACTCCAATCAACAACCCCTACAACCTCAAAAAGGAATGGAGTCATTAGCACTTATGGTTTTTAAATGGCACCCAGAATTATGTTGCATGAAGCACAATTTCACATCATTCTGGGTCCATTTGTGTGAAAACAAGGTCCAATCAGGCTGAAACGTTACAAGAAGGTAGAATCTATTGAGTTGTAAGTGATCTGAACGTTTCAAGATGATCACACTTTCCTAAGGGGGTCAAATCATGTCCCAAAGGTCACCGGATCTGGTGTCAATTTAAAGAAGTAGTCCAGTTACACATTTGTGGGCTTATAACTTGGCTTCTGAATGTCCTAGAGAGATCAGTGTTGTTTTAGTATACTCCAATCAACAGCCCCTACAACCACAAAAAGGAATGGAGTCATTAGCACTTATGGTTTTTAAATGGAACCCAGAATTATGTTGCACGAAGCACAATTTTACATCATTCTGTGTTCATTTGTGAGAAAACAAGGTCCAATCAGGCTGAAAAGTTACAAGAAGGTAGAATCTATTGAGTTGTAAGTGATCTGAACGTTTCATGATGATCGTACATTCCTATAGGGGGTCAAACCATGTTCCAAAGGTCCCGGGCCTGGTTTCACTTTAAAGAAGTAGTCCAATTACACATTTGAGGGCTTATAACTTGGTTTCTGAATGTCCTAGAGAGATCAGGTTTGTTTTAGTGTACTCCAATCAACAGCCCCAACAACCTCAAAAAGGAATGGAGTCATTAGCACTTATGGTTTTTAAATAGCACCCAGAATTATGTTGCACGAAGCACAATTTCACATCATTCTGGGTCAATTTGTGTGAAAACAAGGTCCAATCAGGCTGAAACGTTACAAGAAGGTAGAATCTATTGAGTTGTAAGTGATCTGAACGTTTCATGATGATCGCACATTCCTATTGGGGGTCAAACCATGTCCCAAAGGTCACCGGGCCTGGTGTCACTTTAAAGAAGTAGTCCAGTTACACCTTTGTGGGCTTATAACTTGGCTTCTGAATATCCTAGAGAGGTCAGGTTTGATTTAGAGTACTCCAATTAGCAGCCCCCATTACCACTAAAAGGAATGGAGTCATTAGCACTTATGGTTTTTAAATGGCACCCAGAATTATGTTGCATGAAGCACAATTTCACATCATTCTGGGTCCATTTGTGTGAAAACAAGGTCCAATCAGGCTGAAACGTTACAAGAAGGTAGAATCTATTGAGTTGTAAGTGATCTGAACGTTTCAAGATGATCGCACTTTCCTAAGGGGGTCAAACCATGTCCCAAAGGTCACCGGATCTGGTGTCAATTTAAAGAAGTAGTCCAGTTACACATTTGTGGGCTTATAACTTGGCTTCTGAATGTCCTAGAGAGATCAGGTTTGTTTTAGTATACTCCAATCAACAGCCCCTACAACCACAAAAAGCAATGGAGTCATTAGCACTTATGGTTTTTAAATGGAACCCAGAATTATGTTGCACGAAGCACAATTTCACATCATTCTGTGTTCATTTGTGAGAAAACAAGGTCCAATCAGGCTGAAAAGTTACAAGAAGGTAGAATCTATTGAGTTGTAAGTGATCTGAACGTTTCATGATGATCGCACATTCCTATAGGGGGTCAATCCATGTCCCAAAGGTCACCGGGCCTGGTCTCATTTTAAAGAAGTAGTCCAATTACACCTTTGAGGGCTTATAACTTGGTTTCTGAATGTCCTAGAGAGATCAGGTTTGTTTTAGTGTACTCCAATCAACAGCCCATACAACCTCAAAAAGGAATGGAGTCATTAGCACTCATGGTTTTTAAATGGCACCCAGAATTGTGTTGCACGAAGCACAATTTCACATCATTCTGGGTTCATTTGTGTGAAAACAAGGTCCAATCAGGCTGAAACATTACAGGAAGGTAGAATATATTGAGTTGTAAGTGATCTGAACGTTTCATGATGATAGCACTTTCCTAAGGGGGTCAAACCATGTCCCAAAGGTCACTGGGCCTGGTGTCACTTTAAAGAAGTAGTCCAGTTACACATTTGTGGGCTTATAACTTGGCTTCTGAATGCCCTAGAGAGATCAGGTTTGTTTTAATGTACTCCAACCAACAACCCCTACAACCACAAAAAAGAATGGAGTCATTAGCACTTATGGTTTGTAAATGGCACCCAGAATTATGTTGCACGAAGCACAATTTCACGTCATTCTGGGTCCATTTGTGTGAAAACAAGGTCCAATCAGGCTGAAACGTTACAAGAAGGTAGAATCTATTAAGTTGTAAGTGATCTGAACGTTTCATGATGATCGCACATTCCTATAGGGGGTCAAACCATGTCCCAAAGGTCACCGGGCCTGGTGTCTCTTTAAAGAAGTAGTCTAGTTACACCTTTTAGGGCTTATAACTTGGTTTCTGAATGTTCTAGAGAGATCAGGTTTGTTTTAGTGTACTCCAATCAACAGCCCCTACAACCACAAAAAGGAATGGAGTCATTAGCACTTATGGTTTTTAAATGGCACCCAGAATTAAATTGCACGAAGCACAATTTCACATCATTCTGGGTCCATTTGTGTGAAAACAAGGTCCAATCAGGCTGAAACGTTACAAGAAGGTAGAATCTATTGAGTTGTAAGTGATCTGAACGTTTCATGATGATCGCACATTCCTATTGGGGGTCAAACCATGTCCCAAAGGTCACCGGGCCTGGTGTCACTTTAAAGAAGTAGTCCAGTTTTACCTTTGTGGGCTTATAACTCTGCATCTGAATATCCTAGAGAGGTCAGGTTTGTTTTAGAGTACTCCAATTAGCAGCCCCCATTACCACTAAAAGGAATGGAGTCATTAGCACTTATGGTTTTTAAATGACACCCAGAAATATGTTGCATGAAGCACAATTTCACATCATTCTGGGTCCATTTGTGTGAAAACAAGGTCCAATCAGGCTGAAACGTTACAAGACGGTAGAATCTATTGAGTTGTAAGTTATCTGAACGTTTCAAGATGATCGCACTTTCCTAAGGGGGTCAAACAATGTCCCAAAGGTCACCGGATCTGGTGTCAATTTAAAGAAGTAGTCCAATTACACCTTTGAGGGCTTATAACTTGGTTTCTGAATGTCCTAGAGAGATCAGGTTTTTTTAGTGTACTCCAATCAACAACCCCTACAACCTCAAAAAGGAATGGAGTCATTAGCACTTATGGTTTTTAAATGGCACCCAGAATTAAGTTGCACGAAGCACAATTTCACATCATTCTGGGTCAATTTGTGTGAAAACAAGGTCCAATCAGGCTGAAACGTTACAAGAAGGTAGAATCTATTGAGTTGTAAGTCATCTGAACGTTTCATGACGATCGCACATTCCTATAGGGGGTCAAACCATGTCCCAAAGGTCACCGGGCCTGGTGTCACTTTAAAGAAGTAGTCCAGTTACACCTTTGTGGGTTATAACTTGGCTTCTGAATGTCCTAGAGAGGTCAGGTTTGTTTTAGAGTACTCCAATTAGCAGCCCCCATTACCACTAAAAGGAATGGAGTCATTAGCACTTATGGTTTTTAAATGGTACCCAGAATTATGTTGCACGAAGCACAATTCACATCATTCTGGGTTCATTTGAGTGAAAACAAGGTCCAATCAGGCTGAAACGTTACAAGTAGGTAGAATCTATTGAGTTGTAAGTGATCTGAACGTTTCATGATGATCGCACATTCCTATAGGGGGTCAAACCATGTCCCAAAGGTCACCGGGCCTGGTGTCACTTTAAAGAAGTAGTCCAGTTACACATTTGTGGGCTTATAACTTGGCTTCTGAATGTCCTAGAGAGATCAGGTTTGTTTTAGTGTACTCCAATCAACAGGACCTACAACCACAAAAAGGAATGGAGTCATTAGCACTTATGGTTTTTAAATGGCACCCAGAATTATGTGGCACGAAGCACAATTTCACATCATTCTGGGTACATTCTTGTGAAAACAAGGTCCAATCAGGCTGAAACGTTACAGGTAGGTAGAATCTATTGAGTTGTAAGTGATCTGAACGTTTCATGATGATAAAACTTTCCTAAGGGGATCAAACCATGTCCCAAAGGTCACCGGATCTGGTGTCAATTTAAAGAAGTAGTCCAGTTACACATTTGTGGGCTTATAACTTGGCTTCTGAATGTCCTAGAGAGATCAGGTTTGTTTTAGTATACTCCAATCAACAGCCCCTACAACCACAAAAAGGAATGGAGTCATTAGCACTTATGGTTTTTAAATGGCACCCAGATTTATGTTGCACGAAGCACAATTTCACATCATTCTGGGTTCATTTGTGTGAAAACAAGGTCCAATCAGGCTGAAACGTTACAGGAAGGTAGAATCTATTGAGTTGTAAGTGATCTGAACGTTTCGAGATGATCACACTTTCCTAAGGGGGTCAAACCATGTCGCAAAGGTCACCGGATCTGGTGTCAATTTAAAGAAGTAGTCCAGTTACACATTTGTGGGCTTATAACTGGCTTCTGAATGTCCTAGAGAGATCAGGTTTGTTTCAGTATACTCCGATCAACAGCCCCTACAACCACAGAAAGGAATGGAGTCATTAGCACTTATGGTTTTTAAATGGCACCCAGAATTATGTTGCACGAAGCACAATTTCACATCATTCTGGGTTCATTTGTGTGAAAACAAGGTCCAATCAGGCTGAAACGTTACAAGAAGGTAGAATCTATTGAGTTGTAAGTGATCTGAACGTTTCATGATGATCGCACATTCCTACAGGGGGTCAAACCATGTCCCAAAGGTCACCGGGACTGGTGTCACTTATAAAGAAGTAGTCAAATTACACCTTTGAGGGCGTATAACTTGGTTTCTGAATGTCCTAGAGAGATCAGGTTTGTTTTAATGTACTCCAACCAACAGCCCCTACAACCACAAAAAGAAATGGAGTCATTAGCACTTATGGTTTTTAAATGGCACCCAGAATTATGTTGCACGAAGCACAATTTCACATCATTCTGGGTCCATTTGTGTGAAAACAAGGTCCAATCAGGCTGAAACGTTACAAGAAGGTAGAATCTATTGAGTTGTAAGTGATCTGAACGTTTCATGATGATCGCACATTCCTATTGGGGGTCAAACCATGTCCCAAAGGTCACCGGGCCTGGTGTCACTTTAAAGAAGTAGTCCAGTTACACCTTTGTGGGCTTATAATTTGGCTTCTGAATTTCCTAGAGAGATCAGGTTTGTTTTAATGTACTCCAACCAACAGCCCCTACAACCACAAAAAGGAATGGAGTCATTAGCACTTATGGTTTGTAAATGGCACCCAGAATTATGTTGCACGAAGCACAATTTCACATCATTCTGGGTCCATTTGTGTGAAAACAAGGTCCAATCAGGCTGAAACGTTACAAGAAGGTAGAATCTATTGAGTTGTAAGTGATTTGAACGTTTCAGGATGATCGCACATTCCTATTGGGGTCAAACCATGTTCCAAAGGTCACCGGGCCTGGTGTCACTTTAAAGAAGTAGTCCAGTTACACATTTGTGGGCTTATAACTTGGCTTCTGAATGTCCTAGAGAGATCAGGTTTGTTTTAATGTACTCCAATCAACAGCCCCTACAACCACAAAAATGAATGGAGTCATTAGCACTTATGGTTTTTAAATGGCACCCAGAATTATGTTGCACGAAGCACAATTTCACATCATTCTGGGTCCATTTGTGTGAAAACAAGGTCCAATCAGGCTGAAACATTACAAGAAGGTAGAATCTATTGAGTTGTAAGTGATCTGAACGTTTCAAGATGATCGCACTTTCCTAAGGGGGTCAAACTATGTCCAAAAGGTCACCAGATCTGGTGTCAATTTAAAGAAGTAGTCCAGTTACATATTTGTGGGCTTATAACTTGGCTTCTGAATGTCCTAGAGAGATCAGGTTTGTTTTAGTATACTCCAATCAAAAGCCCCTACAACCACAAAAAGGAATGGAGTCGTTAGCACTTATGGTTTGTAAATGGCACCCAGAATTATGTTGCACGAAGCACAATTTCACATCATTCTGGGTTCATTTGTGTGAAAACAAGGTCCAATCAGGCTGAAACGTTACAAGAAGGTAAAATCTATTGAGTTGTAAGTGATCTGAACGTTTCATGATGATCGCAGATTCCTACAGGGGGTCAAACCATGTCCCAAAGGTCACCGGGCCTGGTGTCACTTTAAAGAAGTAGTCCAGTTACACCTTTGTGGGTTTATAACTTGGTTTCTGAATATCCTAGAGAGGTCAGGTTTGTTTTAGAGTACTCCAATTAGCAGCCCCCATTACCACTAAAAGGAATGGAGTCATTAGCACTTATGGTTTTTAAATGGCACCCAGAATTATGTTGCATGAAGCACAATTTCACATCATTCTGGGTCCATTTCTGTGAAAACAAGGTCCAATCAGGCTGAAACGTTACAAGAAGGTTGAATCTATTGAGTTGTAAGTTATCTGAACGTTTCAAGATTATCGCACTTTCCTAAGGGGGTCAAACCATGTCCCAAAGGTCACCGGATCTGGTGTCAATTTAAAGAAGTAGTCCAGTTACACATTTGTGGGCTTATAACTTGGCTTCTGAATGTCCTAGAGAGATCAGGTTTGTTTTAGCATACTCCAATCAACAGCCCCTACAACCACAAAAAGGAATGGAGTCATTAGCACTTATGGTTTGTAAATGGCACCCAGAATTATGTTGCACGAAGCACAATTTCACATCATTCTGGGTCCATTTGTGTGAAAACAAGGTCCAATCAGGCTGAAATGTTACAAGAAGGTAGAATCTATTGAGTTGTAAGTGATCTGAACGTTTCAGGATGATCGCACATTCATATTGGGGTCAAACCATGTTCCAAAGGTCACTGGATCTGGTGTCAATTTAAAGAAGTAGTCCAGTTACACCTTTGTGGGCTTATAACTTGGCTTCTGAATATCCTAGAGAGGTCAGGTTTGTTTTAGAGTACTCCAATTAACAGCCCCCATTACCACTAAAAGGAATGGAGTCATTAGCACATATGGTTTGTAAATGGCACCCAGAATTATGTTGCACGAAGCACAATTTCACATCATTCTGGGTTCATTTGTGTGAAAACAAGGTCCAATCAGGCAGAAACGTTACAGGAAGGTAGAATCTATTGAGTTGTAAGTGATCTGAACGTTTCATGATGATAGCACTTTCCTAAAGGGGTCAAACCATGTCCCAAAGGTCACCGGATCTGGTGTCAATTTAAAGAAGTAGTCCAGTTACACCTTTGTGGGCTTATAACTTGGCTTCTGAATATCCTAGAGAGGTCAGGTTTGTTTTAGAGTACTCCAATTAACAGCCCCCATTACCACTAAAAGGAATGGAGTCATTAGCACATATGGTTTGTAAATGGCACCCAGATATATGTTGCACGAAGCACAATTTCACATCATTCTGGGTCCATTTGTGTGAAAACAAGGTCCAATCAGGCTGAAACGTTACAAGAAGGTAGAATCTATTGAGTTGTAAGTGATCTGAACGTTTCATGATAATCGCACATTCCTATAGGGGGTCAAACCATGTCCCAAAGGTCACCGGATCTGGTGTCAATTTAAAGAAAAAGTCCAGTTACATCTTTGTGGGCTTATAACTTGGCTTCTGAATGTCCTAGAGAGATCAGGTTTGTTTTAGTAGACTCCAATCAACAGCCCCTACAACCACAAAAAGGAATGGAGTCATTAGCACTTATGGTTTTCAAATGGCACCCAGAATTATGTTGCATGAAGCACAATTTCACATCATTCTGGGTTCATTTGTGTGAAAACAAGGTCCAATCAAGCTGAAACGTTACAGGAAGGTAGAATCTATTGAGTTGTAAGTGATCTGAACGTTCCATGATGATAGTACTTTCCTAAGGGGATCAAACCATGTCCCAAAGGTCACCGGATCTGGTGTCAATTTAAAGAAGTAGTCCATTTACACATTTGTGGGCTTATAACTTGGCTTCTGAATGTCCTAGAGAGATCAGGTTTGTTTTAATGTACTCCAATCAACAGCCCCTACAACCACAAAAAGGAATGGAGTCATTAGCACGTATGGTTTGTAAATGGCACCCAGAATTATGTTGCACGAAGCACAATTTCACATCATTCTGGGTTCATTTGTGTGAAAACAAGGTCCAATCAGACTGAAACGTTACAGGAAGGTAGAATCTATTGAGTTGTAAGTTATCTGAACGTTTCATGATGATAGCACTTTCCTAAGGGGGTCAAACCCTGTCCCAAAGGTCACCGGATCTGGTGTCAATTTAAAGAAGTAGTCCAGTTACACATTTGTGGGCTTATAACTTGGCTTCTGAATGTCCTAGAGAGATCAGGTTTGTTTTGATGTACTCCAATCAACAGCCCCTATAACCACAAAAAGGAATGGAGTCATTAGCACTTATGGTTTTTAAATGGCACCCAGAATTTTGTTGCACGAAGCACAATTTCACATCATTCTGGGTCCATTTGTGTGAAATTAAGGTCCAATCAGGCTGAAACATTACAAGAAGGTAGAATCTATTGAGTTGTAAGTGATCTGAACGTTTCAAGATGATCGCAGATTCCTACAGGGGGTCAAACCATGTCCCAAAGGTCACCGGGCCTGGTGGCACTTTAAAGAAGTAGTCCAGTTACGCCTTTGTGGGTTTATAACTTGGTTTCTGAATATCCTAGAGAGGTCAGGTTTGTTTTAGAGTACTCCAATTAGCAGCCCCCATTACCACTAAAAGGAATGGAGTCATTAGCACTTATGGTTTTTAAATGGCACCCAGAATTATGTTGCATGAAGCACAATTTCACATCATTCTGGGTCCATTTCTGTGAAAACAAGGTCCAATCAGGCTGAAACGTTACAAGAAGGTTGAATCTATTGAGTTGTAAGTTATCTGAACGTTTCAAGATTATCGCACTTTCCTAAGGGGGTCAAACCATGTCCCAAAGGTCACCGGATCTGGTGTCAATTTAAAGAAGTAGTCCAGTTACACATTTGTGGGCTTATAACTTGGCTTCTGAATGTCCTAGAGAGATCAGGTTTGTTTTAGCATACTCCAATCAACAGCCCCTACAACCACAAAAAGGAATGGAGTCATTAGCACTTATGGTTTGTAAATGGCACCCAGAATTATGTTGCACGAAGCATAATTTCACATCATTCTGGGTCCATTTGTGTGAAAACAAGGTCCAATCAGGCTGAAACGTTACAAGAAGGTAGAATCTATTGAGTTGTAAGTGATCTGAACGTTTCAGGATGATCGCACATTCATATTGGGGTCAAACCATGTTCCAAAGGTCACTGGATCTGGTGTCAATTTAAAGAAGTAGTCCAGTTACACCTTTGTGGGCTTATAACTTGGCTTCTGAATATCCTAGAGAGGTCAGGTTTGTTTTAGAGTACTCCAATTAACAGCCCCCATTACCACTAAAAGGAATGGAGTCATTAGCACATATGGTTTGTAAATGGCACCCAGAATTATGTTGCACGAAGCACAATTTCACATCATTCTGGGTTCATTTGTGTGAAAACAAGGTCCAATCAGGCAGAAATGTTACAGGAAGGTAGAATCTATTGAGTTGTAAGTGATCTGAACGTTTCATGATGATAGCACTTTCCTAAAGGGGTCAAACCATGTCCCAAAGGTCACCGGATCTGGTGTCAATTTAAAGAAGTAGTCCAGTTACACCTTTGTGGGCTTATAACTTGGCTTCTGAATATCCTAGAGAGGTCAGGTTTGTTTTAGAGTACTCCAATTAACAGCCCCCATTACCACTAAAAGGAATGGAGTCATTAGCACATATGGTTTGTAAATGGCACCCAGATATATGTTGCACGAAGCACAATTTCACATCATTCTGGGTCCATTTGTGTGAAAACAAGGTCCAATCAGGCTGAAACGTTACAAGAAGGTAGAATCTATTGAGTTGTAAGTGATCTGAACGTTTCATGATAATCGCACATTCCTATAGGGGGTCAAACCATGTCCCAAAGGTCACCGGATCTGGTGTCAATTTAAAGAAAAAGTCCAGTTACATCTTTGTGGGCTTATAACTTGGCTTCTGAATGTCCTAGAGAGATCAGGTTTGTTTTAGTAGACTCCAATCAACAGCCCCTACAACCACAAAAAGGAATGGAGTCATTAGCACTTATGGTTTTTAAATGGCACCCAGAATTATGTTGCATGAAGCACAATTTCACATCATTCTGGGTTCATTTGTGTGAAAACAAGGTCCAATCAAGCTGAAACGTTACAGGAAGGTAGAATCTATTGAGTTGTAAGTGATCTGAACGTTCCATGATGATAGTACTTTCCTAAGGGGATCAAACCATTTCCCAAAGGTCACCGGATCTGGTGTCAATTTAAAGAAGTTGTCCATTTACACATTTGTGGGCTTATAACTTGGCTTCTGAATGTCCTAGAGAGATCAGGTTTGTTTTAATGTACTCCAATCAACAGCCCCTACAACCACAAAAAGGAATGGAGTCATTAGCACTTATGGTTTGTAAATGGCACCCAGAATTATGTTGCATGAAGCACAATTTCACATCATTCTGGGTCCATTTGTGTGAAAACAAGGTCCAATCAGGCTGAAACGTTACAGGAAGGTAGAATCTATTGACTTGTAAGTTATCTGAACATTTCATGATGATAGCACTTTCCTAAGGGGGTCAAACCATGTCCCAAATGTCACCGGATCTGGTGTAAATTTAAAGAAGTAGTCCAGTTACACATTTGTGGGCTTATAACTTGGCTTCTGAATGTCCTAGAGAGATCAGGTTTTTTTAATGTACTCCAATCAACAGCCCCTACAACCACAAAAGGGAATTGAGTCATTAGCACTTATGGTTTGTAAATGGCACCCAGAATTATGTTGCACGAAGCACAATTTCACATCATTCTGGGTCCATTTGTGTGAAAACAAGGTCCAATCAGGCTTAAACGTTACAAGAAGGTAGAATCTATTGAGTTGTAAGTGATCTGAACGTTTCATGATGATCGCACATTCCTATTGGGGGTCAAACAATGTTCCAAAGGTCACCGGGCCTGGTGTCACTTTAAAGAAGTAGTCCAGTTACACCTTTGTGGGCTTATAACTTGGCTTCTGAATATCCTAGAGAGGTCAGGTTTGTTTTAGAGTACTCCAATTAACAGCCCCCATTACCACTAAAAGGAATGGAGTCATTAGCACGTATGGTTTGTAAATGGCACCCAGAATTATGTTGCACGAAGCACAATTTCACATCATTCTGGGTTCATTTGTGTGAAAACAAGGTCCAATCAGACTGAAACGTTACAGGAAGGTAGAATCTATTGAGTTGTAAGTTATCTGAACGTTTCATGATGATAGCACTTTCCTAAGGGGGTCAAACCCTGTCCCAAAGGTCACCGGATCTGGTGTCAATTTAAAGAAGTAGTCCAGTTACACATTTGTGGGCTTATAACTTGGCTTCTGAATATCCTAGAGAGATCAGGTTTGTTTTAATGTACTCCAATCAACAGCCCCTACAACCACAAAAAGGAATGGAGTCATTAGCACTTATGGTTTGTAAATGGCACCCAGAATTATGTTGCACGAAGCATAATTTCACATCATTCTGGGTCCATTTGTGTGAAAACAAGGTCCAATCAGGCTGTAACGTTACAAGAAGGTAGAATCTATTGAGTTGTAAGTGATCTGAACGTTTCAGGATGATCGCACATTCATATTGGGGTCAAACCATGTTCCAAAGGTCACTGGATCTGGTGTCAATTTAAAGAAGTAGTCCAGTTACACCTTTGTGGGCTTATAACTTGGCTTCTGAATGTCCTAGAGAGGTCAGGTTTGTTTTAGAGTACTCCAATTAACAGCCCCCATTACCACTAAAAGGAATGGAGTCATTAGCACATATGGTTTGTAAATGGCACCCAGAATTATGTTGCACGAAGCACAATTTCACATCATTCTGGGTTCATTTGTGTGAAAATAAGGTCCAATCAGGCAGAAATGTTACAGGAAGGTAGAATCTATTGAGTTGTAAGTGATCTGAACGTTTCATGATGATAGCACTTTCCTAAAGGGGTCAAACCATGTCCCAAAGGTCACCGGATCTGGTATCAATTTAAAGAAGTAGTCCAGTTACACCTTTGTGGGCTTATAACTTGGCTTCTGAATATCCTAGAGAGGTCAGGTTTGTTTTAGAGTACTCCAATTAACAGCCCCCATTACCACTAAAAGGAATGGAGTCATTAGCACATATGGTTTGTAAATGGCACCCAGAATTATGTTGCACGAAGCACAATTTCACATCATTCTGGGTCCATTTGTGTGAAAACAAGGTCCAATCAGGCTGAAACGTTACAAGAAGGTAGAATCTATTGAGTTGTAAGTGATCTGAACGTTTCATGATAATCGCACATTCCTATAGGGGGTCAAACCATGTCCCAAAGGTCACCAGATCTGGTGTCAATTTAAAGAAAAAGTCCAGTTACATCTTTGTGGGCTTATAACTTGGCTTCTGAATGTCCTAGAGAGATCAGGTTTGTTTTAGTAGACTCCAATCAACAGCCCCTACAACCACAAAAAGGAATGGAGTCATTAGCACTTATGGTTTTTAAATGGCACCCAGAATTATGTTGCACGAAGCACAATTTCACATCATTCTGGGTTCATTTGTGTGAAAACAAGGTCCAATCAAGCTGAAACGTTACAGGAAGGTAGAATCTATTGAGTTGTAAGTGATCTGAACGTTCCATGATGATAGTACTTTCCTAAGGGGATCAAACCATTTCCCAAAGGTCACCGGATCTGGTGTCAATTTAAAGAAGTTGTCCATTTACACATTTGTGGGCTTATAACTTGGCTTCTGAATGTCCTAGAGAGATCAGGTTTGTTTTAATGTACTCCAATCAACAGCCCCTACAACCACAAAAAGGAATGGAGTCATTAGCACTTATGGTTTGTAAATGGCACCCAGAATTATGTTGCATGAAGCACAATTTCACATCATTCTGGGTCCATTTGTGTGAAAACAAGGTCCAATCAGGCTGAAACGTTACAGGAAGGTAGAATCTATTGACTTGTAAGTTATCTGAACATTTCATGATGATAGCACTTTCCTAAGGGGGTCAAACCATGTCCCAAATGTCACCGGATCTGGTGTAAATTTAAAGAAGTAGTCCAGTTACACATTTGTGGGCTTATAACTTGGCTTCTGAATGTCCTAGAGAGATCAGGTTTTTTTAATGTACTCCAATCAACAGCCCCTACAACCACAAAAGGGAATTGAGTCATTAGCACTTATGGTTTGTAAATGGCACCCAGAATTATGTTGCACGAAGCACAATTTCACATCATTCTGGGTCCATTTGTGTGAAAACAAGGTCCAATCAGGCTTAAACGTTACAAGAAGGTAGAATCTATTGAGTTGTAAGTGATCTGAACGTTTCATGATGATCGCACATTCCTATTGGGGGTCAAACAATGTTCCAAAGGTCACCGGGCCTGGTGTCACTTTAAAGAAGTAGTCCAGTTACACCTTTGTGGGCTTATAACTTGGCTTATGAATATCCTAGAGAGGTCAGGTTTGTTTTAGAGTACTCCAATTAACAGCCCCCATTACCACTAAAAGGAATGGAGTCATTAGCACGTATGGTTTGTAAATGGCACCCAGAATTATGTTGCACGAAGCACAATTTCACATCATTCTGGGTTCATTTGTGTGAAAACAAGGTCCAATCAGACTGAAACGTTACAGGAAGGTAGAATCTATTGAGTTGTAAGTTATCTGAACGTTTCATGATGATAGCACTTTCCTAAGGGGGTCAAACCCTGTCCCAAAGGTCACCGGATCTGGTGTAAATTTAAAGAAGTAGTCCAGTTACACATTTGTGGGCTTATAACTTGGCTTCTGAATGTCCTAGAGAGATCAGGTTTGTTTTAATGTACTCCAATCAACAGCCCCTACAACCACAAAAAGGAATGGAGTCATTAGCACTTATGGTTTTTAAATGGCACCCAGAATTTTGTTGCACGAAGCACAATTTCACATCATTCTGGGTCCATTTGTGTGAAAACAAGGTCCAATCAGGCTGAAACATTACAAGAAGGTAGAATCTATTGAGTTGTAAGTGATCTGAACGTTTCAAGATGATCGCACTTTCCTAAGGGGGTCAAACTATGTCCAAAAGGTCACCGGATCTGGTGTCAATTTAAAGAAGTAGTCCAGTTACATATTTGTGGGCTTATAACTTGGCTTCTGAATGTCCTAGAGAGATCATGTTTGTTTTAATGTACTCCAACCAACAGCCCCTACAACCACAAAAAGGAATGGAGTCATTAGCACTTATGGTTTTTAAATGGCACCCAGAATTATGTTGCACGAAGCACAATTTCACATCATTCTGTGTTCATTTGTGTGAAAACAAGGTCCAATCAGGCTGAAACGTTACAAGAAGGTAGAATATATTGAGTTGTAAGTGATCTGAACGTTTCATGATGATCGCACATTCCTATAGGGGGTCAAACCATGTCCCAAAGGTCACCGGGCCTGGTGTCACTTTAAAGAAGTAGTCCAATTACACCTTTGAGGGCTTATAACTTGGTTTCTGAATGTCCTAGAGAGATCAGGTTTGTTTTAGTGTACTCCAATCAACAGCCCCTACAACCTCAAAAAGGAATGGAGTCATTAGCACTTATGGTTTTTAAATGGCACCCAGAATTAAGTTGCACGAAGCACAATTTCACATCATTCTGGGTCGATTTGTGTGAAAACAAGGTCCAATCAGGCTGAAACGTTACAAGAAGGTAGAATCTATTGAGTTGTAAGTGATCTGAGCGTTTCATGATGATCGCACATTCCTATTGGGGGTCAAACCATGCCCCAAAGGTCACCGGGCCTGGTGTCACTTTAAAGAATTAGTCCAGTTACACCTTTGTGGGCTTATAACTTGGCTTCTGAATATCCTAGAGAGGTCAGGTTTGTTTTAGAGTACTCCAATTAGCAGCCCCCATTACCACTAAAAGGAATGGAGTCATTAGCACTTATGGTTTTTAAATGGCACCCAGAATTATGTTGCATGAAGCACAATTTCACATCATTCTGGGTCCATTTGTGTGAAAACAAGGTCGAATCAGGCTGAAACGTTACAAGAAGTTAGAATCTATTGAGTTGTAAGTGATCTGAACGTTTCAAGATGATCGCACTTTCCTAAGGGGGTCAAACCATGTCCCAAAGGTCACCGGATCTGGTGTCAATTTAAATAAGTAGTCCAGTTACACATTTGTGGGCTTATAACTTGGCTTCTGAATGTCCTAGAGAGATCAGGTTTGTTTTAGTATACTCCAATCAACAGCCCCTACAACCACAAAAAGGAATGGAGTCATTAGCACTTGTGGTTTTTAAATGGCACCCAGAATTATGTTGCACGAAGCACAATTTCACATCATTCTGGGTTCATTTGTGTGAAAACAAGGTCCAATCAGGCTGAAACATTACAGGAAGGTAGAATCTATTGAGTTGTAAGTGATCTGAACGTTTCATGATGATAGCACTTTCCTAAGGGGGTCAAACCATGTCCCAAAGGTCACTGGGCCTGGAGTCACTTTAAAGAAGTAGTCCAGTTACACATTTGTGGGCTTATAACTTGGCTTCTGAATGCCCTAGAGAGATCAGGTTTGTTTTAATGTACTCCAACCAACAACCACTACAACGACAAAAAAGAATGGAGTCATTAGCACTTATGGTTTGTAAATGGCACCCAGAATTATGTTGCACGAAGCACAATTTCACATCATTCTGGGTCCATTTGTGTGAAAACAAGGTCCAATCAGGCTGAAACGTTACAAGAAGGTAGAATCTATTGAGTTGTAAGTTATCTGAACGTTTCAAGATGATCGCACTTTCCTAAGGGGGTCAAACCATGTCCCAAAGGTCACCGGATCTGGTGTCAATTTAAAGAAGTAGTCCAGTTACACCTTTGTGGGCTTATAACTTGGCTTCTGAATGTCCTAGAGAGATCAGGTTTGTTTTAGTATACTTCAATCAACAGCCCCTACAGCCACAAAAAGGAATGGAGTCATTAGCACTTATGGTTTTTAAATGGCACCCAGAATTATGTTGCACGAAGCACAATTTCACATCATTCTGGGTTCATTTGTGTGAAAACAAGGTCCAATCAGGCTGAAACGTTACAAGAAGGTAGAATATATTGAGTTGTAAGTGATCTGAACGTTTCATGATGATCACACATTCCTATTGGGGGTCAAACCATGTTCCAAAGGTCACCGGGCCTGGTGTCACTTTAAAGAAGTAGTCCAATTACACCTTTGAGGGCTTATAACTTGGCTTCTGAATGTCCTAGAGAGATCAGGTTTGTTTTAAAGTACTCCAACCAACAGCCCCTACAACCACAAAAAGGAATGGAGTCATTAGCACTTATGGTTTGTAAATGGCACCCAGAATTATGTTGCACGAAGCACAATTTCACATCATTCTGGGTCCATTTGTGTGAAAACAAGGTCCAATCAGGCTGAAACGTTACAAGAAGGTAGAATCTATTGAGTTGTAAGTGATCTGAACGTTTCATGATGATCGCACATTCCTATTGGGGGTCAAACCATGTCCCAAAGGTCACCGGGCCTGGTGTCACTTTAAAGAAGTAGTCCAATTACACCTTTGAGGGCTTATAACTTGGTTTCTGAATGTCCTAGAGAGATCAGGTTTGTTTTAGTGTACTCCAATCAACAACCCCTACAACCTCAAAAAGGAATGGAGTCATTAGCACTTATGGTTTTTAAATGGCACCCAGAATTATGTTGCATGAAGCACAATTTCACATCATTCTGGGTCCATTTGTGTGAAAACAAGGTCCAATCAGGCTGAAACGTTACAAGAAGGTAGAATCTATTGAGTTGTAAGTGATCTGAACGTTTCAAGATGATCGCACTTTCCTAAGGGGGTCAAACCATGTCCCAAAGGTCACCGGATCTGGTGTCAATTTAAAGAAGTAGTCCAGTTACACATTTGTGGGCTTATAACTTGGCTTCTGAATGTCCTAGAGAGATCAGGGTTGTTTTAGTATACTCCAATCAACAGCCCCTACAACCACAAAAAGGAATGGAGTCATTAGCACTTATGGTTTTTAAATGGAACCCAGAATTATGTTGCACGAAGCACAATTTTACATCATTCTGTGTTCATTTGTGAGAAAACAAGGTCCAATCAGGCTGAAAAGTTACAAGAAGGTAGAATCTATTGAGTTGTAAGTGATCTGAACGTTTCATGATGATCGTACATTCCTATAGGGGGTCAAACCATGTTCCAAAGGTCCCGGGCCTGGTTTCACTTTAAAGAAGTAGTCCAATTACACCTTTGAGGGCTTATAACTTGGTTTCTGAATGTCCTAGAGAGATCAGGTTTGTTTTAATGTACTCCAACCAACAGCCCCTACAACCACAAAAAGGAATGGAGTCATTAGCACTTATGGTTTGTAAATGGCACCCAGAATTATGTTGCACGAAGCACAATTTCACATCATTCTGGGTCCATTTGTGTGAAAACAAGGTCCAATCAGGCTGAAACGTTACAAGAAGGTAGAATCTATTGAGTTGTAAGTGATCTGAACGTTTCATGATGATCGCACATTCCTATAGGGGGTCAAACCATGTCCCAAAGGTCACCGGGCCTGGTGTCACTTTAAAGAAGTAGTCCAATTACACCTTTGAGGGCTTATAACTTGGTTTCTGAATGTCCTAGAGAGATCAGGTTTGTTTTAGTGTACTCCAATCAACAACCCCTACAACCTCAAAAAGGAATGGAGTCAATAGCACTTATGGTTTTTAAATGGCAGCCAGAATTAAGTTGCACGAAGCACAATTTCACATCATTCTGGGTCAATTTGTGTGAAAACAAGGTCCAATCAGGCTGAAACGTTACAAGAAGGTAGAATCTATTGAGTTGTAAGTCATCTGAACGTTTCATGATGATCGCACATTCCTATAGGGGGTCAAACCATGTCCCAAAGGTCACCGGGCCTGGTGTCACTTTAAAGAAGTAGTCCAGTTACACCTTTGTGGGCTTATAACTTGGCTTCTGAATGTCCTAGAGAGGTCAGGTTTGTTTTAGAGTACTCCAATTAGCAGCCCCCATTACCACTAAAAGGAATGGAGTCATTAGCACTTATGGTTTTTAAATGGCACCCAGAATTATGTTGCATGAAGCACAATGTCACATCATTCTGGGTCCATTTGTGTGAAAACAAGGTCCAATCAGGCTGAAACGTTACAAGAAGGTAGAATCTATTGAGTTGTAAGTTATCTGAACGTTTCAAGATGATTGCACTTTCCTAAGGGGGTCAAACCATGTCCCAAAGGTCACCGGATCTGGTGTCAATTTAAAGAAGTAGTCCAGTTACACATTTGTGGGCTTATAACTTGGCTTCTGAATGTCCTAGAGAGATCAGATTTGTTTTAGAGTACTCCAATCAACAGCCCCTACAACCACAAAAAGGAATGGAGTCATTAGCACTTATGGTTTTTAAATGGCACCCAGAATTATGTTGCACGAAGCACAATTTCACATCATTCTGTGTTCATTTGTGTGAAAACAAGGTCCAATCAGGCTGAAACGTTACAAGAAGGTAGAATCTATTGAGTTGTAAGATATCTGAACATTTCATGATGATCGCACATTCCTATAGGGGGTCAAACCATGTCCCAAAGGTCACCGGGCCTGGTGTCACTTTAAAGAAGTAGTCCAATTACACATTTGAGGGCTTATAACTTGGTTTCTGAATGTCCTAGAGAGATCAGGTTTGTTTTAGTGTACTCCAATCAACAGCCCCTACAACCTCAAAAAGGAATGGAGTCATTAGCACTTATGGTTTTTAAATAGCACCCAGAATTATGTTGCACGAAGCACAATTTCACATCATTCTGGGTCAATTTGTGTGAAAACAAGGTCCAATCAGGCTGAAACGTTACAATAAGGTAGAATCTATTGAGTTGTAAGTGATCTGAACGTTTCATGATGATCGCACATTCCTATTGGGGGTCAAACCATGTCCCAAAGGTCACCGGGCCTGGTGTCACTTTAAAGAAGTAGTCCAGTTACACCTTTGTGGGCTTATAACTTGGCTTCTGAATATCCTAGAGAGGTCAGGTTTGATTTAGAGTACTCCAATTAGCAGCCCCCATTACCACTAAAAGGAATGGAGTCATTAGCACTTATGGTTTTTAAATGGCACCCAGAATTATGTTGCATGAAGCACAATTTCACATCATTCTGGGTCCATTTGTGTGAAAACAAGGTCCAATCAGCATGAAACGTTACAAGAAGGTAGAATCTATTGAGTTGTAAGTGATCTGAACGTTTCAAGATGATCGCACTTTCCTAAGGGGGTCAAACCATGTCCCAAAGGTCACCGGATCTGGTGTCAATTTAAAGAAGTAGTCCAGTTACACATTTGTGGGCTTATAACTTGGCTTCTGAATGTCCTAGAGAGATCAGGTTTGTTTTAGTATACTCCAATCAACAGCCCCTACAACCACAAAAAGCAATGGAGTCATTAGCACTTATGGTTTTTAAATGGAACCCAGAATTATGTTGCACGAAGCACAATTTCACATCATTCTGTGTTCATTTGTGAGAAAACAAGGTCCAATCAGGCTGAAAAGTTACAAGAAGGTAGAATCTATTGAGTTGTAAGTGATCTGAACGTTTCATGATGATCGCACATTCCTATAGGGGGTCAATCCATGTCCCAAAGGTCACCGGGCCTGGTCTCATTTTAAAGAAGTAGTCCAATTACACCTTTGAGGGCTTATAACTTGGTTTCTGAATGTCCTAGAGAGATCAGGTTTGTTTTAGTGTACTCCAATCAACAGCCCATACAACCTCAAAAAGGAATGGAGTCATTAGCACTCATGGTTTTTAAATGGCACCCAGAATTGTGTTGCACGAAGCACAATTTCACATCATTCTGGGTTCATTTGTGTGAAAACAAGGTCCAATCAGGCTGAAACATTGCAGGAAGGTAGAATATATTGAGTTGTAAGTGATCTGAACGTTTCATGATGATAGCACTTTCCTAAGGGGGTCAAACCATGTCCCAAAGGTCACTGGGCCTGGTGTCACTTTAAAGAAGTAGTCCAGTTACACATTTGTGGGCTTATAACTTGGCTTCTGAATGCCCTAGAGAGATCAGGTTTGTTTTAATGTACTCCAACCAACAACCCCTACAACCACAAAAAAGAATGGAGTCATTAGCACTTATGGTTTGTAAATGGCACCCAGAATTATGTTGCACGAAGCACAATTTCACGTCATTCTGGGTCCATTTGTGTGAAAACAAGGTCCAATCAGGCTGAAACGTTACAAGAAGGTAGAGTCTATTAAGTTGTAAGTGATCTGAACGTTTCATGATGATCGCACATTCCTATAGGGGGTCAAACCATGTCCCAAAGGTCACCGGGCCTGGTGTCTCTTTAAAGAAGTAGTCTAGTTACACCTTTTAGGGCTTATAACTTGGTTTCTGAATGTTCTAGAGAGATCAGGTTTGTTTTAGTGTACTCCAATCAACAGCCCCTACAACCACAAAAAGGAATGGAGTCATTAGCACTTATGGTTTTTAAATGGCACCCAGAATTAAATTGCACGAAGCACAATTTCACATCATTCTGGGTCCATTTGTGTGAAAACAAGGTCCAATCAGGCTGAAACGTTACAAGAAGGTAGAATCTATTGAGTTGTAAGTGATCTGAACGTTTCATGATGATCGCACATTCCTATTGGGGGTCAAACCATGTCCCAAAGGTCACCGGGCCTGGTGTCACTTTAAAGAAGTAGTCCAGTTACACCTTTGTGGGCTTATAACTTGGCATCTGAATATCCTAGAGAGGTCAGGTTTGTTTTAGAGTACTCCAATTAGCAGCCCCCATTACCACTAAAAGGAATGGAGTCATTAGCACTTATGGTTTTTAAATGGCACCCAGAATTATGTTGCATGAAGCACAATGTCACATCATTCTGGGTCCATTTGTGTGAAAACAAGGTCCAATCAGGCTGAAACGTTACAAGAAGGTAGAATCTATTGAGTTGTAAGTTATCTGAACGTTTCAAGATGATTGCACTTTCCTAAGGGGGTCAAACCATGTCCCAAAGGTCACCGGATCTGGTGTCAATTTAAAGAAGTAGTCCAGTTACACATTTGTGGGCTTATAACTTGGCTTCTGAATGTCCTAGAGAGATCAGATTTGTTTTAGAGTACTCCAATCAACAGCCCCTACAACCACAAAAAGGAATGGAGTCATTAGCACTTATGGTTTTTAAATGGCACCCAGAATTATGTTGCACGAAGCACAATTTCACATCATTCTGTGTTCATTTGTGTGAAAACAAGGTCCAATCAGGCTGAAACGTTACAAGAAGGTAGAATCTATTGAGTTGTAAGATATCTGAACATTTCATGATGATCGCACATTCCTATAGGGGGTCAAACCATGTCCCAAAGGTCACCGGGCCTGGTGTCACTTTAAAGAAGTAGTCCAATTACACATTTGAGGGCTTATAACTTGGTTTCTGAATGTCCTAGAGAGATCAGGTTTGTTTTAGTGTACTCCAATCAACAGCCCCTACAACCTCAAAAAGGAATGGAGTCATTAGCACTTATGGTTTTTAAATAGCACCCAGAATTATGTTGCACGAAGCACAATTTCACATCATTCTGGGTCAATTTGTGTGAAAACAAGGTCCAATCAGGCTGAAACGTTACAATAAGGTAGAATCTATTGAGTTGTAAGTGATCTGAACGTTTCATGATGATCGCACATTCCTATTGGGGGTCAAACCATGTCCCAAAGGTCACCGGGCCTGGTGTCACTTTAAAGAAGTAGTCCAGTTACACCTTTGTGGGCTTATAACTTGGCTTCTGAATATCCTAGAGAGGTCAGGTTTGATTTAGAGTACTCCAATTAGCAGCCCCCATTACCACTAAAAGGAATGGAGTCATTAGCACTTATGGTTTTTAAATGGCACCCAGAATTATGTTGCATGAAGCACAATTTCACATCATTCTGGGTCCATTTGTGTGAAAACAAGGTCCAATCAGCATGAAACGTTACAAGAAGGTAGAATCTATTGAGTTGTAAGTGATCTGAACGTTTCAAGATGATCGCACTTTCCTAAGGGGGTCAAACCATGTCCCAAAGGTCACCGGATCTGGTGTCAATTTAAAGAAGTAGTCCAGTTACACATTTGTGGGCTTATAACTTGGCTTCTGAATGTCCTAGAGAGATCAGGTTTGTTTTAGTATACTCCAATCAACAGCCCCTACAACCACAAAAAGCAATGGAGTCATTAGCACTTATGGTTTTTAAATGGAACCCAGAATTATGTTGCACGAAGCACAATTTCACATCATTCTGTGTTCATTTGTGAGAAAACAAGGTCCAATCAGGCTGAAAAGTTACAAGAAGGTAGAATCTATTGAGTTGTAAGTGATCTGAACGTTTCATGATGATCGCACATTCCTATAGGGGGTCAATCCATGTCCCAAAGGTCACCGGGCCTGGTCTCATTTTAAAGAAGTAGTCCAATTACACCTTTGAGGGCTTATAACTTGGTTTCTGAATGTCCTAGAGAGATCAGGTTTGTTTTAGTGTACTCCAATCAACAGCCCATACAACCTCAAAAAGGAATGGAGTCATTAGCACTCATGGTTTTTAAATGGCACCCAGAATTGTGTTGCACGAAGCACAATTTCACATCATTCTGGGTTCATTTGTGTGAAAACAAGGTCCAATCAGGCTGAAACATTGCAGGAAGGTAGAATATATTGAGTTGTAAGTGATCTGAACGTTTCATGATGATAGCACTTTCCTAAGGGGGTCAAACCATGTCCCAAAGGTCACTGGGCCTGGTGTCACTTTAAAGAAGTAGTCCAGTTACACATTTGTGGGCTTATAACTTGGCTTCTGAATGCCCTAGAGAGATCAGGTTTGTTTTAATGTACTCCAACCAACAACCCCTACAACCACAAAAAAGAATGGAGTCATTAGCACTTATGGTTTGTAAATGGCACCCAGAATTATGTTGCACGAAGCACAATTTCACGTCATTCTGGGTCCATTTGTGTGAAAACAAGGTCCAATCAGGCTGAAACGTTACAAGAAGGTAGAGTCTATTAAGTTGTAAGTGATCTGAACGTTTCATGATGATCGCACATTCCTATAGGGGGTCAAACCATGTCCCAAAGGTCACCGGGCCTGGTGTCTCTTTAAAGAAGTAGTCTAGTTACACCTTTTAGGGCTTATAACTTGGTTTCTGAATGTTCTAGAGAGATCAGGTTTGTTTTAGTGTACTCCAATCAACAGCCCCTACAACCACAAAAAGGAATGGAGTCATTAGCACTTATGGTTTTTAAATGGCACCCAGAATTAAATTGCACGAAGCACAATTTCACATCATTCTGGGTCCATTTGTGTGAAAACAAGGTCCAATCAGGCTGAAACGTTACAAGAAGGTAGAATCTATTGAGTTGTAAGTGATCTGAACGTTTCATGATGATCGCACATTCCTATTGGGGGTCAAACCATGTCCCAAAGGTCACCGGGCCTGGTGTCACTTTAAAGAAGTAGTCCAGTTACACCTTTGTGGGCTTATAACTTGGCATCTGAATATCCTAGAGAGGTCAGGTTTGTTTTAGAGTACTCCAATTAGCAGCCCCCATTACCACTAAAAGGAATGGAGTCATTAGCACTTATGGTTTTTAAATGACACCCAGAATTATGTTGCATGAAGCACAATTTCACATCATTCTGGGTCCATTTGTGTGAAAACAAGGTCCAATCAGGCTGAAACGTTACAAGACGGTAGAATCTATTGAGTTGTAAGTTATCTGAACGTTTCAAGATGATCGCACTTTCCTAAGGGGGTCAAACAATGTCCCAAAGGTCACCGGATCTGGTGTCAATTTAAAGAAGTAGTCCAATTACACCTTTGAGGGCTTATAACTTGGTTTCTGAATGTCCTAGAGAGATCAGGTTTTTTTTTAGTGTACTCCAATCAACAACCCCTACAACCTCAAAAAGGAATGGAGTCATTAGCACTTATGGTTTTTAAATGGCACCCAGAATTAAGTTGCACGAAGCACAATTTCACATCATTCTGGGTCAATTTGTGTGAAAACAAGGTCCAATCAGGCTGAAACGTTACAAGAAGGTAGAATCTATTGAGTTGTAAGTCATCTGAACGTTTCATGACGATCGCACATTCCTATAGGGGGTCAAACCATGTCCCAAAGGTCACCGGGCCTGGTGTCACTTTAAAGAAGTAGTCCAGTTACACCTTTGTGGGCTTATAACTTGGCTTCTGAATGTCCTAGAGAGGTCAGGTTTGTTTTAGAGTACTCCAATTAGCAGCCCCCATTACCACTAAAAGGAATGGAGTCATTAGCACTTATGGTTTTTAAATGGCACCCAGAATTATGTTGCATGAAGCACAATTTCACATCATTCTGGGTCCATTTGTGTGAAAACAAGGTCCAATCAGGCTGAAACGTTACAAGAAGGTAGAATCTATTGAGTTGTAAGTTATCTGAACGTTTCAAGATGATTGCACTTTCCTAAGGGGGTCAAACCATGTCCCAAAGGTCACCGGATCTGGTGTCAATTTAAAGAAGTAGTCCAGTTACACATTTGTGGGCTTATAACTTGGCTTCTGAATGTCCTAGAGAGATCAGGTTTGTTTTAGTGTACTCCAATCAACAGCCCCTACAACCACAAAAAGGAATGGAGTCATTAGCACTTATGGTTTTTAAATGGCACCCAGAATTAAGTTGCACGAAGCACAATTTCACATCATTCAGGGTCAATTTGTGTGAAAACAAGGTCCAATCAGGCTGAAACGTTACAAGAAGGTAGAATCTATTGAGTTGTAAGTGATCTGAACGTTTCATGATGATCGCACATTCCTATTGGGGGTCAAACCATGTCCCAAAGGTCACCGGGCCTGGTGTCACTTTAAAGAATTAGTCCAGTTACACCTTTGTGGGCTTATAACTTGGCTTCTGAATATCCTAGAGAGATCAGGTTTGATTTAGAGTACTCCAATTAGCAGCCCCCATTACCACTAAAAGGAATGGAGTCATTAGCACTTATGGTTTTTAAATGGCACCCAGAATTATGTTGCATGAAGCACAATTTCACATCATTCTGGGTCCATTTGTGTGAAAACAAGGTCCAATCAGGCTGAAACGTTACAAGAAGGTAGAATCTATTGAGTTGTAAGTGATCTGAACGTTTCAAGATGATCGCACTTTCCTAAGGGTGTCAAACCATGTCCCAAAGGTCACCGGATCTGGTGTCAATTTAAAGAAGTAGTCCAGTTACACATTTGTGGGCTTATAACTTGGCTTCTGAATGTCCTAGAGAGATCAGGTTTGTTTTAGTATACTCCAATCAACAGCCCCTACAACCACAAAAAGGAATGGAGTCATTAGCACTTATGGTTTTTAAATGGAACCCAGAATTATGTTGCACGAAGCACAATTTCACATCATTCTGTGTTCATTTGTGAGAAAACAAGGTCCAATCAGGCTGAAAAGTTACAAGAAGGTAGAATCTATTGAGTTGTAAGTGATCTGAACGTTTCATGATGATCGCACATTCCTATAGGGGGTCAAACCATGTCCCAAAGGTCACCGGGCCTGGTCTCATTTTAAAGAAGTAGTCCAATTACACCTTTGAGGGCTTATAACTTGGTTTCTGAATGTCCTAGAGAGATCAGGTTTGTTTTAGTGTACTCCAATCAACAGCCCATACAACCTCAAAAAGGAATGGAGTCATTAGCACTCATGGTTTTTAAATGGCACCCAGAATTATGTTGCACGAAGCACAATTTCACATCATTCTGGGTTCATTTGTGTGAAAACAAGGTCCAATCAGGCTGAAACGTTACAAGAAGGTAGAATCTATTGAGTTGTAAGTGATCTGAACGTTTCATGATGATCGCACATTCCTATAGGGGGTCAAACCATGTCCCAAAGGTCACCGGGCCTGGTGTCTCTTTAAAGAAGTAGTCCAGTTACATCTTTTAGGGCTTATAACTTGGTTTCTGAATGTTCTAGAGAGATCAGATTTGTTTTAGTGTACTCCAATCAACAGCCCCTACAACCACAAAAAGGAATGGAGTCATTAGCACTTATGGTTTTTAAATGGCACCCAGAATTAAATTGCACGAAGCACAATTTCACATCATTCTGGGTCCATTTGTGTGAAAACAAGGTCCAATCAGGCTGAAACGTTACAATAAGGTAGAATCTATTGAGTTGTAAGTGATCTGAACGTTTCATGATGATCGCACATTCCTATTGGGTGTCAAACCATGTCCCAAAGGTCACCGGGCCTGGTGTCACTTTAAAGAATTAGTCCAGTTACACCTTTGTGGGCTTATAACTTGGCTTCTGAATATCCTAGAGAGGTCAGGTTTGATTTAGAGTACTCCAATTAGCAGCCCCCATTACCACTAAAAGGAATGGAGTCATTAGCACTTATGGTTTTTAAATGGCACCCAGAATTATGTTGCATGAAGCACAATTTCACATCATTCTGGGTCCATTTGTGTGAAAACAAGGTCCAATCAGGCTGAAACGTTACAAGAAGGTAGAATCTATTGAGTTGTAAGTGATCTGAACGTTTCAAGATGATCGCACTTTCCTAAGGGGGTCAAACCATGTCCCAAAGGTCACCGGATCTGGTGTCAATTTAAAGAAGTAGTCCAGTTACACATTTGTGGGCTTATAACTTGGCTTCTGAATGTCCTAGAGAGATCAGGTTTGTTTTAGTGTACTCCAATCAACAGCCCATACAACCTCAAAAAGGAATGGAGTCATTAGCACTTATGGTTTTTAAATGGAACCCAGAATTATGTTGCACGAAGCACAATTTCAAATCATTCTGTGTTCATTTGTGAGAAAACAAGGTCCAATCAGGCTGAAAAGTTACAAGAAGGTAGAATCTATTGAGTTGTAAGTGATCTGAACGTTTCATGATGATCGCACATTCCTATAGGGGGTCAAACCATGTCCCAAAGGTCACCGGGCCTGGTGTCATTTTAAAGAAGTAGTCCAATTACACCTTTGAGGGCTTATAACTTGGTTTCTGAATGTCCTAGAGAGATCAGGTTTGTTTTAGTGTACTCCAATCAACAGCCCATACAACCTCAAAAAGGAATGGAGTCATTAGCACTCATGTTTTTTAAATGGCACCCAGAATTATGTTGCACGAAGCACAATTTCACATCATTCTGGGTTCATTTGTGTGAAAACAAGGTCCAATCAGGCTGAAACATTACAAGAAGGTAGAATATACCGAGTTGTAAGTGATCTGAACGTTTCATGATGATAGCACTTTCCTAAGGGGGTCAAACCATGTCCCAAAGGTCACTGGGCCTGGTGTCACTTTAAAGAAGTAGTCCAGTTACAGATTTGTGGGCTTATAACTTGGCTTCTGAATGCCCTAGAGAGATCAGGTTTGTTTTAATGTACTCCAACCAACAACCCCTACAACCACAAAACAGAATGGAGTCATTAGCACTTATGGTTTGTAAATGGCACCCAGAATTATGTTGCACGAAGCACAATTTCACGTCATTCTGGGTGCATTTGTGTGAAAACAAGGTCCAATCAGGCTGAAACGTTACAAGAAGGTAGAATCTATTGAGTTGTAAGTGATCTGAACGTTTCATGATGATCGCACATTCCTATAGGGGGTCAAACCATGTCCCAAAGGTCACCGGGCCTGGTGTCTCTTTAAAGAAGTAGTCCAGTTACACCTTTTAGGGCTTATAACTTGGTTTCTGAATGTTCTAGAGAGATCAGGTTTGTTTTAGTGTACTCCAATCAACAGCCCCTACAACCACAAAAAGGAATGGAGTCATTAGCACTTATGGTTTTTAAATGGCACCCAGAATTATGTTGCACGAAGCACAATTTCACATCATTCTGTGTTCATTTGTGTGAAAACAAGGTCCAATCAGGCTGAAACGTTACAAGAAGGTAGAATCTATTGAGTTGTAAGATATCTGAACATTTCATGATGATCGCACATTCCTATAGGGGGTCAAACCATGTCCCAAAGGTCACCGGGCCTGGTGTCACTTTAAAGAAGTAGTCCAATTACACATTTGAGGGCTTATAACTTGGTTTCTGAATGTCCTAGAGAGATCAGGTTTGTTTTAGTGTACTCCAATCAACAGCCCCTACAACCTCAAAAAGGAATGGAGTCATTAGCACTTATGGTTTTTAAATAGCACCCAGAATTATGTTGCACGAAGCACAATTTCACATCATTCTGGGTCAATTTGTGTGAAAACAAGGTCCAATCAGGCTGAAACGTTACAAGAAGGTAGAATCTATTGAGTTGTAAGTGATCTGAACGTTTCATGATGATCGCACATTCCTATTGGGGGTCAAACCATGTCCCAAAGGTCACCGGGCCTGGTGTCACTTTAAAGAAGTAGTCCAGTTACACCTTTGTGGGCTTATAACTTGGCTTCTGAATATCCTAGAGAGGTCAGGTTTGATTTAGAGTACTCCAATTAGCAGCCCCCATTACCACTAAAAGGAATGGAGTCATTAGCACTTATGGTTTTTAAATGGCACCCAGAATTATGTTGCATGAAGCACAATTTCACATCATTCTGGGTCCATTTGTGTGAAAACAAGGTCCAATCAGCATGAAACGTTACAAGAAGGTCGAATCTATTGAGTTGTAAGTGATCTGAACGTTTCAAGATGATCACACTTTCCTAAGGGGGTCAAACCATGTCCCAAAGGTCACCGGATCTGGTGTCAATTTAAAGAAGTAGTCCAGTTACACATTTGTGGGCTTATAACTTGGCTTCTGAATGTCCTAGAGAGATCAGGTTTGTTTTAGTATACTCCAATCAACAGCCCCTACAACCACAAAAAGCAATGGAGTCATTAGCACTTATGGTTTTTAAATGGAACCCAGAATTATGTTGCACGAAGCACAATTTCACATCATTCTGTGTTCATTTGTGAGAAAACAAGGTCCAATCAGGCTGAAAAGTTACAAGAAGGTAGAATCTATTGAGTTGTAAGTGATCTGAACGTTTCATGATGATCGCACATTCCTATAGGGGGTCAATCCATGTCCCAAAGGTCACCGGGCCTGGTCTCATTTTAAAGAAGTAGTCCAATTACACCTTTGAGGGCTTATAACTTGGTTTCTGAATGTCCTAGAGAGATCAGGTTTGTTTTAGTGTACTCCAATCAACAGCCCATACAACCTCAAAAAGGAATGGAGTCATTAGCACTCATGGTTTTTAAATGGCACCCAGAATTGTGTTGCACGAAGCACAATTTCACATCATTCTGGGTTCATTTGTGTGAAAACAAGGTCCAATCAGGCTGAAACATTACAGGAAGGTAGAATATATTGAGTTGTAAGTGATCTGAACGTTTCATGATGATAGCACTTTCCTAAGGGGGTCAAACCATGTCCCAAAGGTCACTGGGCCTGGTGTCACTTTAAAGAAGTAGTCCAGTTACACATTTGTGGGCTTATAACTTGGCTTCTGAATGCCCTAGAGAGATCAGGTTTGTTTTAATGTACTCCAACCAACAACCCCTACAACCTCAAAAAAGAATGGAGTCATTAGCACTTATGGTTTGTAAATGGCACCCAGAATTATGTTGCACGAAGCACAATTTCACGTCATTCTGGGTCCATTTGTGTGAAAACAAGGTCCAATCAGGCTGAAACGTTACAAGAAGGTAGAGTCTATTAAGTTGTAAGTGATCTGAACGTTTCATGATGATCGCACATTCCTATAGGGGGTCAAACCATGTCCCAAAGGTCACCGGGCCTGGTGTCTCTTTAAAGAAGTAGTCTAGTTACACCTTTTAGGGCTTATAACTTGGTTTCTGAATGTTCTAGAGAGATCAGGTTTGTTTTAGTGTACTCCAATCAACAGCCCCTACAACCACAAAAAGGAATGGAGTCATTAGCACTTATGGTTTTTAAATGGCACCCAGAATTAAATTGCACGAAGCACAATTTCACATCATTCTGGGTCCATTTGTGTGAAAACAAGGTCCAATCAGGCTGAAACGTTACAAGAAGGTAGAATCTATTGAGTTGTAAGTGATCTGAACGTTTCATGATGATCGCATATTCCTATTGGGGGTCAAACCATGTCCCAAAGGTCACCGGGCCTGGTGTCACTTTAAAGAAGTAGTCCAGTTACACCTTTGTGGGCTTATAACTTGGCATCTGAATATCCTAGAGAGGTCAGGTTTGTTTTAGAGTACTCCAATTAGCAGCCCCCATTACCACTAAAAGGAATGGAGTCATTAGCACTTATGGTTTTTAAATGACACCCAGAATTATGTTGCATGAAGCACAATTTCACATCATTCTGGGTCCATTTGTGTGAAAACAAGGTCCAATCAGGCTGAAACGTTACAAGACGGTAGAATCTATTGAGTTGTAAGTTATCTGAACGTTTCAAGATGATCGCACTTTCCTAAGGGGGTCAAACAATGTCCCAAAGGTCACCGGATCTGGTGTCAATTTAAAGAAGTAGTCCAATTACACCTTTGAGGGCTTATAACTTGGTTTCTGAATGTCCTAGAGAGATCAGGTTTTTTTTAGTGTACTCCAATCAACAACCCCTACAACCTCAAAAAGGAATGGAGTCATTAGCACTTATGGTTTTTAAATGGCACCCAGAATTAAGTTGCACGAAGCACAATTTCACATCATTCTGGGTCAATTTGTGTGAAAACAAGGTCCAATCAGGCTGAAACGTTACAAGAAGGTAGAATCTATTGAGTTGTAAGTCATCTGAACGTTTCATGACGATCGCACATTCCTATAGGGGGTCAAACCATGTCCCAAAGGTCACCGGGCCTGGTGTCACTTTAAAGAAGTAGTCCAGTTACACCTTTGTGGGCTTATAACTTGGCTTCTGAATGTCCTAGAGAGGTCAGGTTTGTTTTAGAGTACTCCAATTAGCAGCCCCCATTACCACTAAAATGAATGGAGTCATTAGCACTTATGGTTTTTAAATGGCACCCAGAATTATGTTGCATGAAGCACAATTTCACATCATTCTGGGTCCATTTGTGTGAAAACAAGGTCCAATCAGGCTGAAACGTTACAAGAAGGTAGAATCTATTGAGTTGTAAGTTATCTGAACGTTTCAAGATGATTGCACTTTCCTAAGGGGGTCAAACCATGTCCCAAAGGTCACCGGATCTGGTGTCAATTTAAAGAAGTAGTCCAGTTACACATTTGTGGGCTTATAACTTGGCTTCTGAATGTCCTAGAGAGATCAGGTTTGTTTTAGTGTACTCCAATCAACAGCCCCTACAACCACAAAAAGGAATGGAGTCATTAGCACTTATGGTTTTTAAATGGCACCCAGAATTAAGTTGCACGAAGCACAATTTCACATCATTCAGGGTCAATTTGTGTGAAAACAAGGTCCAATCAGGCTGAAACGTTACAAGAAGGTAGAATCTATTGAGTTGTAAGTGATCTGAACGTTTCATGATGACCGCACATTCCTATTGGGGGTCAAACCATGTCCCAAAGGTCACCGGGCCTGGTGTCACTTTAAAGAATTAGTCCAGTTACACCTTTGTGGGCTTATAACTTGGCTTCTGAATATCCTAGAGAGATCAGGTTTGATTTAGAGTACTCCAATTAGCAGCCCCCATTACCACTAAAAGGAATGGAGTCATTAGCACTTATGGTTTTTAAATGGCACCCAGAATTATGTTGCATTAAGCACAATTTCACATCATTCTGGGTCCATTTGTGTGAAAACAAGGTCCAATCAGGCTGAAACGTTACAAGAAGGTAGAATCTATTGAGTTGTAAGTGATCTGAACGTTTCAAGATGATCGCACTTTCCTAAGGGTGTCAAACCATGTCCCAAAGGTCACCGGATCTGGTGTCAATTTAAAGAAGTAGTCCAGTTACACATTTGTGGGCTTATAACTTGGCTTCTGAATGTCCTAGAGAGATCAGGTTTGTTTTAGTATACTCCAATCAACAGCCCCTACAACCACAAAAAGGAATGGAGTCATTAGCACTTATGGTTTTTAAATGGAACCCAGAATTATGTTGCACGAAGCACAATTTCACATCATTCTGTGTTCATTTGTGAGAAAACAAGGTCCAATCAGGCTGAAAAGTTACAAGAAGGTAGAATCTATTGAGTTGTAAGTGATCTGAACGTTTCATGATGATCGCACATTCCTATAGGGGGTCAAACCATGTCCCAAAGGTCACCGGGCCTGGTCTCATTTTAAAGAAGTAGTCCAATTACACCTTTGAGGGCTTATAACTTGGCTTCTGAATGTCCTAGAGAGATCAGGTTTGTTTTAATGTACTCCAACCAACAACCCCTACAACCACAAAAAAGAATGGAGTCATTAGCACTTACGTTTTGTAAATGGCACCCAGAATTATGTTGCACGAAGCACAATTTCACGTCATTCTGGGTCCATTTGTGTGAAAACAAGGTCCAATCAGGCTGAAACGTTACAAGAAGGTAGAATCTATTGAGTTGTAAGTGATCTGAACGTTTCATGATGATCGCACATTCCTATAGGGGGTCAAACCATGTCCCAAAGGTCACCGGGCCTGGTGTCTCTTTAAAGAAGTAGTCCAGTTACACCATTTTAGGGCTTATAACTTGGTTTCTGAATGTTCAAGAGAGATCATGTTTGTTTTAGTGTACTCCAATCAACAGCCCCTACAACCACAAAAAGGAATGGAGTCATTAGCACTTATGGTTTTTAAATGGCACCCAGAATTATGTTGCACGAATCATAATTTCACATCATTCTGGGTTCTTTTGTGTGAAAACAAGGTCCAATCAGGCTGAAACGTTACAGGAAGTTAGAATCTATTGAGTTGTAAGTGATCTGAACGTTTCATGATGATAGCACTTTCCTAAGGGGGTCAAACCATGTCCCAAAGGTCACCGGATCTGGTGTCAATTTAAAGAAGTAGTCCAGTTACACATTTGTGGGCTTATAACTTGGCTTCTCAATGTCCTAGAGAGATCAGGTTTGTTTTAATGTTCTCCAACCAACAGCCCCTACAACCACAAAAAGGAATGGAGTCATTAGCACTTATGGTTTGTAAATGGCACCTAGAATTATGTTGCACGAAGCACAATTTCACATCATTCTGGGTCCATTTGTGTGAAAACAAGGTCTAATCAGGCTGAAACGTTACAAGAAGGTAGAATCTATTGAGTTGTAATTGATCTGAACGTTTCATGATGATCGCACATTCCTAGAGGGGGTCAAACCATGTCCCAAAGGTCACCGGGCCTGGTGTCACTTTAAAGAAGTAGAGTAGTCCAATTACACCTTTGAGGGCTTATAACTTGGTTTCTGAATGTCCTAGAGAGATCAGGTTTGTTTTAGTGAACTCCAATCAACAGCCCCTACAACCTCAAAAAGGAATTGAGTCATTAGCACTTATGGTTTTTAAATGGCACCCAGAATTATGTTGCACGAAGCACAATTTCACATCATTCTGGGTCCATTTGTGTGAAAACAAGGTCCAATCAGGCTGAAACGTTACAAGAAGGTAGAATCTATTGAGTTGTAAGTGATCTGAACGTTTCATGATGATCGCACATTCCTATAGGGGGTCAAACCATGTCCCAAAGTTCACCGGGCCTGGTGTCTCTTTAAATTAGTCCAATTACACCTTTAAGGGCTTATAACTTGGTTTCTGAATGTCCTAGAGAGGTCAGGTTTGTTTTAGAGTACTCCAATTAGCAGCCCCCATTACCACTAAAAGGAATGGAGTCATTAGCACTTATGGTTTTTAAATGGCACCCAGAATTATGTTGCACGAAGCACAATTTCACATCATTCTGGGTTCATTTGTGTGAAAACAAGGTACAATCAGGCTGAAACGTTACAGGAAGGTAGAATCTATTGAGTTGTAAGGGATCTGAACGTTTCATGATGATAGCACTTTCCTAAGGGGGTCAAACCATGTCCGAAAGGTCACCGGATCTGGTGTCAATTTAAAGAAGTAGTCCAGTTACACATTTGTGGGCTTATAACTTGGCTTCTCAATGTCCTAGAGAGATCAGGTTTGTTTTAGTATACTCCAATCAACAGCCCCTACAACCACAAAAAGAAATGGAGTCATTAGCACTTATGGTTTTTAAATGGCACCCAGAATTATGTTGCACGATGCACAATTTCTCATCATACTGGGTTCATTTGTGTGAAAACAAGGTCCAATCAGGCTCAAACATTACAGGAAGGTAGAATCTATTGAGTTGTAAGTGATCTGAACGTTTCATGATGATCACACATTCCTATAGGGGGTCAAACCATGTCCCAAAGGTCACCGGGCCTGGTGTCACTTTAAAGAAGTAGTCCAATTACACCTTTGTGGGCTTATAACTTGGTTTCTGAATGTCCTAGAGAGATCAGGTTTGTTTTAGTGTACTCCAATCAACAGCCCCTACAACCTCAAAAAGGAATGGAGTCATTAGCACTTATGGTTTTTAAATGGCACCCAGAATTATGTTGCACGAATCATAATTTCACATCATTCTGGGTTCATTTGTGTGAAAACAAGGTCCAATCAGGCTGAAACGTTACAGAAAGTTAGAATCTATCGAGTTGTAAGTGATCTGAACGTTTCATGATGATAGCACTTTCCTAAGGGGGTCAAACCATGTCCCAAAGGTCACCGGATCTGGTGTCAATTTAAAGAAGTAGTCCAGTTACACATTTGTGGGCTTATAACTTGGCTTTTGAATGTCCTAGAGAGATCAGGTTTGTTTTAATGTTCTCCAACCAACAGCCCCTACAACCACAAAAAGGAATGGAGTCATTAGCACTTATGGTTTGTAAATGGCACCTAGAATTATGTTGCATGAAGCACAATTTCACATCATTCTGGGTCCATTTGTGTGAAAACAAGGTCCAATCAGGCTGAAACGTTACAAGAAGGTATAATCTATTGAGTTGTAAGTGATCTGAACGTTTCATGATGATCGCACATTCCTATTGGGGGTCAAACCATGTCCCAAAGGTCACGGGGCCTGGTGTCACTTTAAAGAAGTAGTCCAGTTACACCTTTGTGGGCTTATAACCTGGCTTCTGAATATCCTAGAGAGGTCAGGTTTGCTTTAGAGTACTCCAATTAGCAGCCCCCATTACCACAAAAAGGAATGGAGTGATTAGCACTTATGGTTTTTAAATGGCACCCAGAATTATGTTGCACGAAGCACAATTTCACATCATTCTGGGTTCATTTGTGTGAAAAAAAGGTCCAATCAGGCTGAAACGTTACAGGAAGGTAGAATCTATTGAGTTGTAAGTGATCTGAACGTTTCATGATGATAGCACATTACTAAGGGGGTCAAACCATGTCCCAAAGGTCACCGGATCTGGTGTCAATTTAAAGAAGTAGTCCAGTTACACATTTGTGGGCTTATAACTTGGCTTCTGAATGTCCTAGAGAGATCAGGTTTATTTTAGCATACTCCAATCAACAGCCCCTACAACCACAAAAAGGAATGGAGTCATTCGCACTTATGGTTTTTAAATGGCACCCAGAATTATGTTGCACGAAGCACAATTTCACATCATTCTGGGTTCATTTGTGTGAAAACAAGGTCCAATCAGGCTGAAACTTTACAGGAAGGTAGAATCTATTGAGTTGTAAGTGATCTGAACGTTTCATGATGATAGCGCTTTCCTAAGGGGGTCAAACCCTGTCCCAAAGGTCACCGGATCTGGTGTCAATTTAAAGAAGTAGTCCAGTTACACATTTGTGGGCTTATAACTTGGCTTCTGAATGTCCTAGAGAGATCAGGTTTGTTTTAATGTACTCCAATCAACAGCCCCTACAACCACAAAAAGGAATGGAGTCATTAGCACTTATGGTTTTTAAATGGCACCCAGGATTATGTTGCACGAAGCACAATTTCACATCATTCTGGGTTCATTTGTGTGAAAACAAGGTACAATCAGGCTGAAACGTTACAGAAAGGTAGAATCTATTGAATTGTAAGTGATCTGAACGTTTCATGATGGTCGCACATTCCTATAGGGGGTCAAACCATGTCCCTAAGGTCACCGGGCCTGGTGTCACTTTAAAGAAGTAGTCCAATTACACCTTTGTGGGCTTATAACTTGGTTTCTGAATGTCCTAGAGAGATCAGGTTTGTTTTAGTGTACTCCAATCAACAGCCCCTACAACCACAAAAAGGAATGGAGTCATTAGCACTTATGGTTTTTAAATGGCACCCAGAATTATGTTGCACGAATCATAATTTCACATCATTCTGGGTTCTTTTGTGTGAAAACAAGGTCCAATCAGGCTGAAACGTTACAGGAAGTTAGAATCTATTGAGTTGTAAGTGATCTGAACGTTTCATGATGATAGCACTTTCCTAAGGGGGTCAAACCATGTCCCAAAGGTCACCGGATCTGGTGTCAATTTAAAGAAGTAGTCCAGTTACACATTTGTGGGCTTATAACTTGGCTTCTCAATGTCCTAGAGAGATCAGGTTTGTTTTAATGTTCTCCAACCAACAGCCCCTACAACCACAAAAAGGAATGGAGTCATTAGCACTTATGGTTTGTAAATGGCACCTAGAATTATGTTGCACGAAGCACAATTTCACATCATTCTGGGTCCATTTGTGTGAAAACAAGGTCTAATCAGGCTGAAACGTTACAAGAAGGTAGAATCTATTGAGTTGTAAGTGATCTGAACGTTTCATGATGATCGCACATTCCTAGAGGGGGTCAAACCATGTCCCAAAGGTCACCGGGCCTGGTGTCACTTTAAATAAGTAGTCCAATTACACCTTTGAGGGCTTATAACTTGGTTTCTGAATGTCCTAGAGAGATCAGGTTTGTTTTAGTGAACTCCAATCAACAGCCCCTACAACCTCAAAAAGGAATTGAGTCATTAGCACTTATGGTTTTTAAATGGCACCCAGAATTATGTTGCACGAAGCACAATTTCACATCATTCTGGGTCCATTTGTGTGAAAACAAGGTCCAATCAGGCTGAAACGTTACAAGAAGGTAGAATCTATTGAGTTGTAAGTGATCTGAACGTTTCATGATGATCGCACATTCCTATAGGGGGTCAAACCATGTCCCAAAGGTCACCGGGCCTGGTGTCTCTTTAAAGTAGTCCAATTACACCTTTAAGGGCTTATAACTTGGTTTCTGAATGTCCTAGAGAGGTCAGGTGTGTTTTAGAGTACTCCAATTAGCAGCCCCCATTACCACTAAAAGGAATGGAGTCATTAGCACTTATGGTTTTTAAGTGGCACCCAGGATTATGTTGCACGAAGCACAATTTCACATCATTCTGGGTTCATTTGTGTGAAAACAAGGTACAATCAGGCTGAAACGTTACAGGAAGGTAGAATCTATTGAATTGTAAGTGATCTGAACGTTTCATGATGATCGCACATTCCTATAGGGGGTCAAACCATGTCCCAAAGGTCACCGGGCCTGGTGTCACTTTAAAGAAGTAGTCCAATTACACCTTTGTGGGCTTATAACTTGGTTTCTGAATGTCCTAGAGAGATCAGGTTTGTTTTAGTGTACTCCAATCAACAGCCCCTACAACCACAAAAAGGAATGGAGTCATTAGCACTTATGGTTTTTAAATGGCACCCAGAATTATGTTGCACGAATCATAATTTCACATCATTCTGGGTTCTTTTGTGTGAAAACAAGGTCCAATCAGGCTGAAACGTTACAGGAAGTTAGAATCTATTGAGTTGTAAGTGATCTGAACATTTCATGATGATAGCACTTTCCTAAGGGGGTCAAACCATGTCCCAAAGGTCACCGGATCTGGTGTCAATTTAAAGAAGTAGTCCAGTTACACATTTGTGGGCTTATAACTTGGCTTCTCAATGTCCTAGAGAGATCAGGTTTGTTTTAATGTTCTCCAACCAACAGCCCCTACAACCACAAAAAGGAATGGAGTCATTAGCACTTATGGTTTGTAAATGGCACCTAGAATTATGTTGCACGAAGCACAATTTCACATCATTCTGGGTCCATTTGTGTGAAAACAAGGTCTAATCAGGCTGAAACGTTACAAGAAGGTAGAATCTATTGAGTTGTAAGTGATCTGAACGTTTCATGATGATCGCACATTCCTAGAGGGGGTCAAACCATGTCCCAAAGGTCACCGGGCCTGGTGTCACTTTAAAGAAGTAGTCCAATTACACCTTTGAGGGCTTATAACTTGGTTTCTGAATGTCCTAGAGAGATCAGGTTTGTTTTAGTGAACTCCAATCAACAGCCCCTACAACCTCAAAAAGGAATTGAGTCATTAGCACTAATGGTTTTTAAATGGCACCCAGAATTATGTTGCACGAAGCACAATTTCACATCATTCTGGGTCCATTTGTGTGAAAACAAGGTCCAATCAGGCTGAAACGTTACAAGAAGGTAGAATCTATTGAGTTGTAAGTGATCTGAACGTTTCATGATGATCGCACATTCCTATAGGGGGTCAAACCATGTCCCAAAGGTCACCGGGCCTGGTGTCTCTTTAAAGTAGTCCAGTTACACCTTTGTGGGCTTATAACCTGGCTTCTGAATATCCTAGAGAGGTCAGGTTTGCTTTAGAGTACTCCAATTAGCAGCCCCCATTACCACAAAAAGGAATGGAGTGATTAGCACTTATGGTTTTTAAATGGCACCCAGAATTATGTTGCACGAAGCACAATTTCACATCATTCTGGGTTCATTTGTGTGAAAAAAAGGTCCAATCAGGCTGAAACGTTACAGGAAGGTAGAATCTATTGAGTTGTAAGTGATCTGAACGTTTCATGATGATAGCACATTACTAAGGGGGTCAAACCATGTCCCAAAGGTCACCGGATCTGGTGTCAATTTAAAGAAGTAGTCCAGTTACACATTTGTGGGCTTATAACTTGGCTTCTGAATGTCCTAGAGAGATCAGGTTTATTTTAGCATACTCCAATCAACAGCCCCTACAACCACAAAAAGGAATGGAGTCATTCGCACTTATGGTTTTTAAATGGCACCCAGAATTATGTTGCACGAAGCACAATTTCACATCATTCTGGGTTCATTTGTGTGAAAACAAGGTCCAATCAGGCTGAAACTTTACAGGAAGGTAGAATCTATTGAGTTGTAAGTGATCTGAACGTTTCATGATGATAGCGCTTTCCTAAGGGGGTCAAACCCTGTCCCAAAGGTCACCGGATCTGGTGTCAATTTAAAGAAGTAGTCCAGTTACACATTTGTGGGCTTATAACTTGGCTTCTGAATGTCCTAGAGAGATCAGGTTTGTTTTAATGTACTCCAATCAACAGCCCCTACAACCACAAAAAGGAATGGAGTCATTAGCACTTATGGTTTTTAAATGGCACCCAGGATTATGTTGCACGAAGCACAATTTCACATCATTCTGGGTTCATTTGTGTGAAAACAAGGTACAATCAGGCTGAAACGTTACAGAAAGGTAGAATCTATTGAATTGTAAGTGATCTGAACGTTTCATGATGATCGCACATTCCTATAGGGGGTCAAACCATGTCCCTAAGGTCACCGGGCCTGGTGTCACTTTAAAGAAGTAGTCCAATTACACCTTTGTGGGCTTATAACTTGGTTTCTGAATGTCCTAGAGAGATCAGGTTTGTTTTAGTGTACTCCAATCAACAGCCCCTACAACCACAAAAAGGAATGGAGTCATTAGCACTTATGGTTTTTAAATGGCACCCAGAATTATGTTGCACGAATCATAATTTCACATCATTCTGGGTTCTTTTGTGTGAAAACAAGGTCCAATCAGGCTGAAACGTTACAGGAAGTTAGAATCTATTGAGTTGTAAGTGATCTGAACGTTTCATGATGATAGCACTTTCCTAAGGGGGTCAAACCATGTCCCAAAGGTCACCGGATCTGGTGTCAATTTAAAGAAGTAGTCCAGTTACACATTTGTGGGCTTATAACTTGGCTTCTCAATGTCCTAGAGAGATCAGGTTTGTTTTAATGTTCTCCAACCAACAGCCCCTACAACCACAAAAAGGAATGGAGTCATTAGCACTTATGGTTTGTAAATGGCACCTAGAATTATGTTGCACGAAGCACAATTTCACATCATTCTGGGTCCATTTGTGTGAAAACAAGGTCTAATCAGGCTGAAACGTTACAAGAAGGTAGAATCTATTGAGTTGTAAGTGATCTGAACGTTTCATGATGATCGCACATTCCTAGAGGGGGTCAAACCATGTCCCAAAGGTCACCGGGCCTGGTGTCACTTTAAATAAGTAGTCCAATTACACCTTTGAGGGCTTATAACTTGGTTTCTGAATGTCCTAGAGAGATCAGGTTTGTTTTAGTGAACTCCAATCAACAGCCCCTACAACCTCAAAAAGGAATTGAGTCATTAGCACTTATGGTTTTTAAATGGCACCCAGAATTATGTTGCACGAAGCACACTTTCACATCATTCTGGGTCCATTTGTGTGAAAACAAGGTCCAATCAGGCTGAAACGTTACAAGAAGGTAGAATCTATTGAGTTGTAAGTGATCTGAACGTTTCATGATGATCGCACATTCCTATAGGGGGTCAAACCATGTCCCAAAGGTCACCGGGCCTGGTGTCTCTTTAAAGTAGTCCAATTACACCTTTAAGGGCTTATAACTTGGTTTCTGAATGTCCTAGAGAGGTCAGGTGTGTTTTAGAGTACTCCAATTAGCAGCCCCCATTACCACTAAAAGGAATGGAGTCATTAGCACTTATGGTTTTTAAGTGGCACCCAGGATTATGTTGCACGAAGCACAATTTCACATCATTCTGGGTTCATTTGTGTGAAAACAAGGTACAATCAGGCTGAAACGTTACAGGAAGGTAGAATCTATTGAATTGTAAGTGATCTGAACGTTTCATGATGATCGCACATTCCTATAGGGGGTCAAACCATGTCCCAAAGGTCACCGGGCCTGGTGTCACTTTAAAGAAGTAGTCCAATTACACCTTTGTGGGCTTATAACTTGGTTTCTGAATGTCCTAGAGAGATCAGGTTTGTTTTAGTGTACTCCAATCAACAGCCCCTACAACCACAAAAAGGAATGGAGTCATTAGCACTTATGGTTTTTAAATGGCACCCAGAATTATGTTGCACGAATCATAATTTCACATCATTCTGGGTTCTTTTGTGTGAAAACAAGGTCCAATCAGGCTGAAACGTTACAGGAAGTTAGAATCTATTGAGTTGTAAGTGATCTGAACATTTCATGATGATAGCACTTTCCTAAGGGGGTCAAACCATGTCCCAAAGGTCACCGGATCTGGTGTCAATTTAAAGAAGTAGTCCAGTTACACATTTGTGGGCTTATAACTTGGCTTCTCAATGTCCTAGAGAGATCAGGTTTGTTTTAATGTTCTCCAACCAACAGCCCCTACAACCACAAAAAGGAATGGAGTCATTAGCACTTATGGTTTGTAAATGGCACCTAGAATTATGTTGCACGAAGCACAATTTCACATCATTCTGGGTCCATTTGTGTGAAAACAAGGTCTAATCAGGCTGAAACGTTACAAGAAGGTAGAATCTATTGAGTTGTAAGTGATCTGAACGTTTCATGATGATCGCACATTCCTAGAGGGGGTCAAACCATGTCCCAAAGGTCACCGGGCCTGGTGTCACTTTAAAGAAGTAGTCCAATTACACCTTTGAGGGCTTATAACTTGGTTTCTGAATGTCCTAGAGAGATCAGGTTTGTTTTAGTGAACTCCAATCAACAGCCCCTACAACCTCAAAAAGGAATTGAGTCATTAGCACTAATGGTTTTTAAATGGCACCCAGAATTATGTTGCACGAAGCACAATTTCACATCATTCTGGGTCCATTTGTGTGAAAACAAGGTCCAATCAGGCTGAAACGTTACAAGAAGGTAGAATCTATTGAGTTGTAAGTGATCTGAACGTTTCATGATGATCGCACATTCCTATAGGGGGTCAAACCATGTCCCAAAGGTCACCGGGCCTGGTGTCTCTTTAAAGTAGTCCAATTACACCTTTAAGGGCTTATAACTTGGTTTCTGAATGTCCTAGAGAGGTCAGGTTTGTTTTAGAGTACTCCAATTAGCAGCCCCCATTACCACTAAAAGGAATGGAGTCATTAGCACTTATGGTTTTTAAATGGCACCCAGAATTATGTTGCACGAAGCACAATTTCACATCATTCTGGGTTCATTTGTGTGAAAACAAGGTACAATCAGGCTGAAACGTTACAGGAAGGTAGAATCTATTGAGTTGTAAGGGATCTGAACGTTTCATGATGATAGCACTTTCCTAAGGGGGTCAAACCATGTCCGAAAGGTCACCGGAACTGGTGTCAATTTAAAGAAGTAGTCCAGTTACACATTTGTGGGCTTATAACTTGGCTTCTCAATGTCCTAGAGAGATCAGGTTTGTTTTAGTCTACTCCAATCAACAGCCCCTACAACCACAAAAAGAAATGGAGTCATTAGCACTTATGGTTTTTAAATGGCACCCAGAATTATGTTGCACGATGCACAATTTCTCATCATACTGGGTTCATTTGTGTGAAAACAAGGTCCAATCAGGCTCAAACGTTACAGGAAGGTAGAATCTATTGAGTTGTAAGTGATCTGAACGTTTCATGATGATCACACATTCCTATAGGGGGTCAAACCATGTCCCAAAGGTCACCGGGCCTGGTGTCACTTTAAAGACGTAGTCCAATTACACCTTTGTGGGCTTATAACTTGGTTTCTGAATGTCCTAGAGAGATCAGGTTTGTTTTAGTGTACTCCAATCAACAGCCCCTACAACCTCAAAAAGGAATGGAGTCATTAGCACTTATGGTTTTTAAATGGCACCCAGAATTATGTTGCACGAATCATAATTTCACATCATTCTGGGTTCATTTGTGTGAAAACAAGGTCCAATCAGGCTGAAACGTTACAGAAAGTTAGAATCTATCGAGTTGTAAGTGATCTGAACGTTTCATGATGATAGCACTTTCCTAAGGGGGTCAAACCATGTCCCAAAGGTCACCGGATCTGGTGTCAATTTAAAGAAGTAGTCCAGTTACACATTTGTGGGCTTATAACTTGGCTTTTGAATGTCCTAGAGAGATCAGGTTTGTTTTAATGTTCTCCAACCAACAGCCCCTACAACCACAAAAAGGAATGGAGTCATTAGCACTTATGGTTTGTAAATGGCACCTAGAATTATGTTGCATGAAGCACAATTTCACATCATTCTGGGTCCATTTGTGTGAAAACAAGGTCCAATCAGGCTGAAACGTTACAAGAAGGTATAATCTATTGAGTTGTAAGTGATCTGAACGTTTCATGATGATCGCACATTCCTATTGGGGGTCAAACCATGTCCCAAAGGTCACGGGGCCTGGTGTCACTTTAAAGAAGTAGTCCAGTTACACCTTTGTGGGCTTATAACTTGGCTTCTGAATATCCTAGAGAGGTCAGGTTTGTTTTAGAGTACTCCAATTAGCAGCCCCCATTACCACAAAAAGGAATGGAGTGATTAGCACTTATGGTTTTTAAATGGCACCCAGAATTATGTTGCACGAAGCACAATTTCACATCATTCTGGGTTCATTTGTGTGAAAAAAAGGTCCAATCAGGCTGAAACGTTACAGGAAGGTAGAATCTATTGAGTTGTAAGTGATCTGAACGTTTCATGATGATAGCACATTACTAAGGGGGTCAAACCATGTCCCAAAGGTCACCGGATCTGGTGTCAATTTAAAGAAGTAGTCCAGTTACACATTTGTGGGCTTATAACTTGGCTTCTGAATGTCCTAGAGAGATCAGGTTTATTTTAGCATACTCCAATCAACAGCCCCTACAACCACAAAAAGGAATGGAGTCATTCGCACTTATGGTTTTTAAATGGCACCCAGAATTATGTTGCACGAAGCACAATTTCACATCATTCTGGGTTCATTTGTGTGAAAACAAGGTCCAATCAGGCTGAAACTTTACAGGAAGGTAGAATCTATTGAGTTGTAAGTGATCTGAACGTTTCATGATGATAGCACTTTCCTAAGGGGGTCAAACCATGTCCCAAACGTCACCGGATCTGGTGTCAATTTAAAGAAGTAGTCCAGTTACACATTTGTGGGCTTATAACTTGGCTTCTGAATGTCCTAGAGAGATCAGGTTTGTTTTAATGTACTCCAACCAACAGCCCCTACAACCACAAAAAGGAATGGAGTCTTTAGCACTGATGGTTTGTAAATGGCACCCAGAATTATGTTGCACGAAGCACAATTTCACATCATTCTGGGTCCATTTGTGTGAAAACAAGGTCCAATCAGGCTGAAACGTTACAAGAAGGTAGAATCTATTGAGTTGTAAGTGATCTGAACGTTTCATGAATATCGCACATTCCTATAGGGGGTCAAACCATGTCCCAAAGGTCACCGGGCCTGGTGTCTCTTTAAAGTAGTCCAATTACACCTTTAAGGGCTTATAACTTGGTTTCTGAATGTCCTAGAGAGGTCAGGTTTGTTTTAGAGTACTCCAATTAGCAGCCCCCATTACCACTAAAAGGAATGGAGTCATTAGCACTTATTGTTTTTAAATGGCACCCAGAATTATGTTGCACGAAGCACAATTTCACATCATTCTGGGTTCATTTGTGTGAAAACAAGGTACAATCAGGCTGAAACGTTACAGGAAGGTAGAATCTATTGAGTTGTAAGGGATCTGAACGTTTCATGATGATAGCACTTTCCTAAGGGGGTCAAACCATGTCCCAAAGGTCACCGGATCTGGTGTCAATTTAAAGAAGTAGTCCAGTTACACATTTGTGGGCTTATAACTTGGCTTCTCAATGTCCTAGAGAGATCAGGTTTGTTTTAGTATACTCCAATCAACAGCCCCTACAACCACAAAAAGAAATGGAGTCATTAGCACTTATGGTTTTTAAATGGCACCCAGAATTATGTTGCACGATGCACAATTTCACATCATACTGGGTTAATTTGTGTGAAAACAAGGTCCAATCAGGCTCAAACGTTACAGGAAGGTAGAATCTATTGAGTTGTAAGTGATCTGAACGTTTAATGATGATCACACATTCCTATAGGGGGTCAAACCATGTCCCAAAGGTCACCGGGCCTGGTGTCACTTTAAAGAAGTAGTCCAATTACACCTTTGTGGGCTTATAACTTGGTTTCTGAATGTCCTAGAGAGATCAGGTTTGTTTTAGTGTACTCCAATCAACAGCCCCTACAACCTCAAAAAGGAATGGAGTCATTAGCACTTATGGTTTTTAAATGGCACCCAGAATTATGTTGCACGAATCATAATTTCACATCATTCTGGGTTCATTTGTGTGAAAACAAGGTCCAATCAGGCTGAAACGTTACAGAAAGTTAGAATCTATCGAGTTGTAAGTGATCTGAACGTTTCATGATGATAGCACTTTCCTAAGGGGGTCAAACCATGTCCCAAAGGTCACCGGATCTGGTGTCAATTTAAAGAAGTAGTCCAGTTACACATTTGTGGGCTTATAACTTGGCTTTTGAATGTCCTAGAGAGATCAGGTTTGTTTTAATGTTCTCCAACCAACAGCCCCTACAACCATAAAAAGGAATGGAGTCATTAGCACTTATGGTTTGTAAATGGCACCTAGAATTATGTTGCACGAAGCACAATTTCACATCATTCTGGGTCCATTTGTGTGAAAACAAGGTCCAATCAGGCTGAAACGTTACAAGAAGGTAGAATCTATTGAGTTGTAAGTGATCTGAACGTTTCATGATGATCGCACATTCTTATTGGGGGTCAAACCATGTCCCAAAGGTCACGGGGCCTGGTGTCACTTTAAAGAAGTAGTCCAGTTACACCTTTGTGGGCTTATAACTTGGCTTCTGAACATCCTAGAGAGGTCAGGTTTGTTTTAGAGTACTCCAATTAGCAGCCCCCATTACCACAAAAAGGAATGGAGTGATTAGCACTTATGGTTTTTAAATGGCACCCAGAATTATGTTGCACGAAGCACAATTTCACATCATTCTGGGTTCATTTGTGTGAAAACAAGGTCCAATCAGGCTGAAACTTTACAGGAAGGTAGAATCTATTGAGTTGTAAGTGATCTGAACGTTTCATGATGATAGCACTTTCCTAAGGGGGTCAAACCATGTCCCAAACGTCACCGGATCTGGTGTCAATTTAAAGAAGTAGTCCAGTTACACATTTGTGGGCTTATAACTTGGCTTCTGAATGTCCTAGAGAGATCAGGTTTGTTTTAATGTACTCCAACCAACAGCCCCTACAACCACAAAAAGGAATGGAGTCTTTAGCACTGATGGTTTGTAAATGGCACCCAGAATTATGTTGCACGAAGCACAATTTCACATCATTCTGGGTCCATTTGTGTGAAAACAAGGTCCAATCAGGCTGAAACGTTACAAGAAGGTAGAATCTATTGAGTTGTAAGTGATCTGAACGTTTCATGATGATCGCACATTCCTATAGGGGGTCAAACCATGTCCCAAAGGTCACCGGGCCTGGTGTCACTTTAAAGAAGTAGTCCAGTTACACCTTTGTGGGCTTATAACTTGGCTTCTGAATATCCTAGAGAGGTCAGGTTTGTTTTAGAGTACTCCAATCAGCAGCCCCCATTACCACTAAAAGGAATGGAGTTATTAGCACTTATGGTTTTTAAATGGCACCCAGAATTATGTTGCACGAAGCACAATTTCACATCATTCTGGGTTCATTTGTGTGAAAACAAGGTCCAATCAGGCTGAAACGTTACAAGAAGGTAGAATCTATTGAGTTGTAAGTGATCTGAACGTTTCATGATGATCGCACATTCCTATAGGGGGTAAAACCATGTCCCAAAGGTCACCGGGCCTGGTGTCACTTTAAAGAAGTAGTCCAGTTACACATTTGTGGGCTTATAACTTGGCTTCTGAATGTCCTAGAGAGATCAGGTTTGTTTTACAGTGCTCCAATTAACAGCCCCCTTTACCACTAAAAGGAATGGAGTCATTAGCACTTATGGTTTTTAAATGGCACCCAGAATTATGTTGCACGAAGCACAATTTCACATCATTCTGGGTTCATTTGTGTGAAAACAAGGTCCAATCAGGCTGAAACGTTACAGGAAGTTAGAATCTATTGAGTTGTAAGTGATCTGAACGTTTCATGATGATATCACTTTCCTAAAGGGGTCAAACCATGTCCCAAAGGTCACCGGATCTGGTGTCAATTTAAAGAAGAAGTCCAGTTACACATTTGTGGGCTTATAACTTGGCTTCTGAATGTCCTAGAGAGATCAGGTTTGTTTTAATGTTCTCCAACCAACAGCCCCTACAACCACAAAAAGGAATGGAGTCATTAGCACTTATGGTTTGTAAATGGCACGTAGAATTATGTTGCACGAAGCACAATTTCACATCATTCTGGGTCCATTTGTGTGAAAACAAGGTCCAATCAGGCTGAAACGTTACAAGAAGGTAGAATCTATTGAGTTGTAAGTGATCTGAACGTTTCATGATGATCGCACATTCCTAGAGGGGGTCAAACCATGTCCCAATGGTCACCGGGCCTGGTGTCACTTTAAAGAAGTAGTCCAATTACACCTTTGAGGGCTTATAACTTTGTTTCTGAATGTCCTAGAGAGATCAGGTTTGTTTTAGTGTACTCCAATCAACAGCCCCTACAACCTCAAAAATGAATTGAGTCATTAGCACTTATGGTTTTTAAATGTTACCCAGAATTATGTTGCACGAAGCACAATTTCACATCATTCTGGGACAATTTGTGTGAAAACAAGGTCCAATCAGGCTGAAACGTTACAAGAAGGTAGAATCTATTGAGTTGTAAGTGATCTGAACGTTTCATGATGATCGCACATTCCTAGAAGGGGTCAAACCATGTCCCAAAGGTCACCGGGCCTGGTGTCACTTTAAAGAAGTAGTCCAATTACACCTTTGAGGGCTTATAATTTGGTTTCTGAATGTCCTAGAGAGATCAGGTTTGTTTTAGTGTACTCCAATCAACAGCCCCTACAACCTCAAAAAGGAATTGAGTCATTATCACTTATGGTTTTTAAATGGCACCCAGAATTATGTTGCACGAAGCACAATTTCACATCATTCTGGGTCCATTTGTGTGAAAACAAGGTCCAATCAGGCTGAAACGTTACAAGAAGGTAGAATCTATTGAGTTGTAAGGGATCTGAACGTTTCATGATGATCGCACATTCCTATAGGGGGTCAAACCATGTCCCAAAGGTCACTGGGCCTGGTGTCACTTTAAAGAAGTAGTCCAGTTACACATTTGTGGGCTTATAACTTGGCTTCTGAATGCCCTAGAGAGATCAGGTTTGTTTTAATGTACTCCAACCAACAGCCCCTACAACCACAAAAAGGAATGGAGTCATTAGTACTTATGGTTTGTAAATGGCACCCAGAATTATGTTGCACGAAGCACAATTTCACATCATTCTGGGTCCATTTGTGTGAAAACAAGGTCCAATCAGGCTGAAACGTTACAAGAAGGTAGAATCTATTGAGTTGTAAGTGATCTGAAAGTTTCATGATGATCGCACATTCCTATAGGGGGTCAAACCATGTCCCAAAGGTCACCGGGCCTGGTGTCTCTTTAAGTAGTCCAATTACACCTTTGAGGGCTTATAACTTGGTTTCTGAATGTCCTAGAGAGGTCAGGTTTGTTTTAGAGTACTCCAATTAGCAGCCCCCATTACCACTAAAAGGAATGGAGTCATTAGCACTTATGGTTTTTAAATGGCACCCAGAATTATGTTTGCACGAAGCACAATTTCACATCATTCTGGGTTCATTTGTGTGAAAACAAGGTACAATCAGGCTGAAACGTTAAAGGAAGGTAGAATCTATTGAGTTGTAAGTGATCTGAATGTTTCATGATGATAGCACTTTCCTAAGGGGGTCAAACCATGTCCCAAAGGTCACCGGATCTGGTGTCAATTTAAAGAAGTAGTCCAGTTACACATTTGTGGGCTTATAACTTGGCTTCTGAATGTCCTAGAGAGATCAGGTTTGTTTTAGTATACTCCAATCAACAGCCCCTACAACCACAAAAAGAAATGGAGTCATTAGCACTTATGGTTTTTAAATGGCACCCAGAATTATGTTGCACGAAGCACAATTTCACATCATACTGGGTTCATTTGTGTGAAAACAAGGTCCAATCAGGCTGAAACTTTACAGGAAGGTAGAATCTATTGAGTTGTAAGTGATCTGAACGTTTCATGATGATAGCACTTTCCTAAGGGGGTCAAACCATGTCCCAAACGTCACCGGATCTGGTGTCAATTTAAAGAAGTAGTCCAGTTACACATTTGTGGGCTTATAACTTGGCTTATGAATGTCCTAGAGAGATCAGGTTTGTTTTAATGTACTCCAATCAACAGCCCCTACAACCACACAAACGAATGGAGTCATTAGCACTTATGGTTTGTAAATGGCACCCAGAATTATGTTGCACGAAGCACAGTTTCACATCATTCTGGGTCCATTTGTGTGAAAACAAGGTCCAATCAGGCTGAAACGTTACAAGAAGGTAGAATCTATTGAGTTGTAAGTGATCTGAACGTTTCATGATGATTGCACATTCCTATAGGGGGTCAAACCATGTCCCAAAGGTCACCGGGCCTGGTGTCTCTTTAAAGAAGTAGTCCAGTTACACCTTTGAGTGCCTATAACTTGGTTTCTGAATGTCCAAGAGAGATCAGGTTTGTTTTAGTGTACTCCAATCAACAGCCCCTACAACCTCAAAAAGGAATGGAGTCATTAGCACTTATGGTTTGTAAATGGCACCCAGAATTATGTTGCACAAAGCACAATTTCACATCATTCTGGGTCCATTTGTGTGAAAATCAAGGTCCAATCAGGCTGAAACGTTACAAGAAGGTAGAATCTATTGAGTTGTAAGTGATCTGAACGTTTCATGATGATCACACATTCCTATTGGGGGTCAAACCATGTCCCAAAGGTCACCGGGCCTGGTGTCACTTTAAAGAAGTAGTCCAGTTACACCTTTGTGGGCTTATAACTTGGCTTCTGAATATCCTAGAGAGGTCAGGTTTGTTTTAGAGTACTCCAATTAGCAGCCCCCATTACCACAAAAAGGAATGGAGTCATTAGCACTTATGGTTTGTAAATGGCACCCAGAATTATGTTGCACAAAGCACAATTTCACATCATTCTGGGTCCATTTGTGTGAAAACAAGGTCCAATCAGGCTGAAACGTTACAAGAAGGTAGAATCTATTGAGTTGTAAGTGATCTGAACGTTTCATGATGATCGCACATTCCTATTGGGGGTCAAACCATGTCCCAAAGGTCACCGGGCCTGGTGTCACTTTAAAGAAGTAGTCCAGTTACACCTTTGTGGGCTTATAACTTGGCTTCTGAATATCCTAGAGAGGTCAGGTTTGTTTTAGAGTACTCCAATTAGCAGCCCCCATTACCACAAAAAGGAATGGAGTCATTCGCACTTATGGTTTTTAAATGGCACCCAGAATTATGTTGCACGAAGCACAATTTCACATCATTCTGGGTTCATTTGTGTGAAAACAAGGTCCAATCAGGCTGAAACTTTACAGGAAGGTAGAATCTATTGAGTTGTAAGTGATCTGAACGTTTTATGATGATAGCACTTTCCTAAGGGGGTCAAAACATGTCCCAAACGTCACCGGATCTGGTGTCAATTTAAAGAAGGAGTCCAGTTACACATTTGTGGGCTTATAACTTGGCTTATGAATGTCCTAGAGAGATCAGGTTTGTTTTAATGTACTCCAACCAACAGCCCCTACAACCACAAAAAGGAATGGAGTCTTTAGCACTTATGGTTTGTAAATGGCACCCAGAATTATGTTGCACGAAGCACAATTTCACATCATTCTGGGTCCATTTGTGTGAAAACAAGGTCCTATCAGGCTAAAACGTTACAAGAAGGTAGAATCTATTGAGTTGTAAGTGATCTGAACGTTTCATGATGATCGCACATTCCTATAGGGGGTCAAACCATGTCCCAAAGGTCACCGAGCCTGGTGTCACTTTAAAGAAGTAGTCCAGTTACACCTTTGTGGGCTTATAACTTGGCTTCTGAATATCCTAGAGAGGTCAGGTTTGTTTTAGAGTACTCCAATCAGCAGCCCCCATTACCACTAAAAGGAATGGAGTTATTAGGACTTATGGTTTTTAAATGGCACCCAGAATTATGTTGCACGAAGCACAATTTCACATCATTCTGGGTTCATTTGTGTGAAAACAAGGTCCAATCAGGCTGAAACGTTACAAGAAGGTAGAATCTATTGAGTTGTAAGTGATCTGAACGTTTCATGATGATCGCACATTCCTATAGGGGGTAAAACCATGTCCCAAAGGTCACCGGGCCTGGTGTCACTTTAATGAAGTAGTCCAGTTACACATTTGTGGGCTTATAACTTGGCTTCTGAATGTCCTACAGATATCAGGTTTGTTTTACAGTACTCCAATTAACAGCCCCCTTTACCACTAAAAGGAATGGAGTCATTAGCACTTATGGTTTTTAAATGGCACCCAGAATTATGTTGCACGAAGCACAATTTCACATCATTCTGGGTTCATTTGTGTGAAAACAAGGTCCAATCAGGCTGAAACGTTACAGGAAGGTAGAATCTATTGAGTTGTAAGTGATCTCAACGTTTCATGATGATAGTACTTTCCTAAGGGGATCAAACCATGTCCCAAAGGTCACCGGATCTGGTGTCAATTTAAAGAAGTAGTCCAGTTACACATTTGTGGGCTTATAACTTGGCTTCTGAATGTCCTAGAGAGATCAGGTTTGTTTTAATGTACTCCAATCAACAGCCCCTACAACCACACAAACGAATGGAGTCATTAGCACTTATGGTTTGTAAATGGCACCCAGAATTATGTTGCACGAAGCACAGTTTCACATCATTCTGGGTCCATTTGTGTGAAAACAAGGTCCAATCAGGCTGAAACGTTACAAGAAGGTAGAATCTATTGAGTTGTAAGTGATCTGAACGTTTCATGATGATTGCACATTCCTATAGGGGGTCAAACCATGTCCCAAAGGTCACCGGGCCTGGTGTCTCTTTAAAGAAGTAGTCCAGTTACACCTTTGAGTGCCTATAACTTGGTTTCTGAATGTCCTAGATAGATCAGGTTTGTTTTAGTGTACTCCAATCAACAGCCCCTACAACCTCAAAAAGGAATGGAGTCATTAGCACATATGGTTTGTAAATGGAACCCAGAATTATGTTGCACAAAGCACAATTTCACATCATTCTGGGTCCATTTGTGTGAAAATCAAGGTCCAATCAGGCTGAAACGTTACAAGAAGGTAGAATCTATTGAGTTGTAAGTGATCTGAACGTTTCATGATGATCGCACATTCCTATTGGGGGTCAAACCATGTCCCAAAGGTCACCGGGCCTGGTGTCACTTTAAAGAAGTAGTCCAGTTACACCTTTGTGGGCTTATAACTTGGCTTCTGAATATCCTAGAGAGGTCAGGTTTGTTTTAGAGTACTCCAATTAGCAGCCCCCATTACCACAAAAAGGAATGGAGTCATTGGCACTTATGGTTTGTAAATGGCACCCAGAATTATGTTGCACAAAGCACAATTTCACATCATTCTGGGTCCATTTGTGTGAAAACAAGGTCCAATCAGGCTGAAACGTTACAAGAAGGTAGAATCTATTGAGTTGTAAGTGATCTGAACGTTTCATGATGATCGCACATTCCTATTGGGGGTCAAACCATGTCCCAAAGGTCACCGGGCCTGGTGTCACTTTAAAGAAGTAGTCCAGTTACACCTTTGTGGGCTTATAACTTGGCTTCTGAATATCCTAGAGAGGTCAGGGTTGTTTTAGAGTACTCCAATTAGCAGCCCCCATTACCACAAAAAGGAATGGAGTGATTAGCACTTATGGTTTTTAAATGGCACCCAGAATTATGTTGCACAAAGCACAATTTCACATCATTCTGGGTTCATTTGTGTGAAAAAAAGGTCCAATCAGGCTGAAACGTTACAGGAAGGTAGAATCTATTGAGTTGTAAGTGATCTGAACGTTTCATGATGATAGCACATTCCTAAGGGGGTCAAACCATGTCCCAAAGGTCACCGGATCTGGTGTCAATTTAAAGAAGTAGTCCAGTTACACATTTGTGGGCTTATAACTTGGCTTCTGAATGTCCTAGAGAGATCAGGTTTATTTTAGCATACTCCAATCAACAGCCCCTACAACCACAAAAAGGAATGGAGTCTTTAGCACTGATGGTTTGTAAATTGCACCCAGAATTATGTTGCACGAAGCACAATTTCACATCATTCTGGGTCCATTTGTGTGAATACAAGGTCCAATCAGGCTGAAACGTTACAAGAAGGTAGAATCTATTGAGTTGTAAGTGATCTGAACGTTTCATGATGATCGCACATTCCTAGAGGGGGTCAAACCATGTCCCAAAGGTCACCGGGCCTGGTGTCACTTTAAAGAAGTAGTCCAATTACACCTTTGAGGGCTTATAACTTGGTTTCTGAATGTCCTAGAGAGATCAGGTTTGTTTTAGTGTACTCCAATCAACAACCCCTACAACCTCAAAAATGAATTGAGTCATTAGCACTTATGGTTTTTAAATGGCACCCAGAATTATGTTGCACGAAGCACAATTTCACATCATTCTGGGACAATTTGTGTGAAAACAAGGTCCAATCAGGCTGAAACGTTACAAGAAGGTAGAATCTATTGAGTTGTAAGTGATCTGAACGTTTCATGATGATCGCACATTCCTATAGGGGGTCAAACCATGTCCCAAAGGTCACCGGGCCTGGTGTCTCTTTAAAGTAGTCCAATTACACCTTTAAGGGCTTATAACTTGGTTTCTGAATGTCCTAGAGAGGTCAGGTTTGTTTTAGAGTACTCCAATTAGCAGCCCCCATTACCACTAAAAGGAATGGAGTCATTAGCACTTATGGTTTTTAAATGGCACCCAGAATTATGTTGCACGAAGCACAATTTCACATCATTCTGGGTTCATTTGTGTGAAAACAAGGTACAATCAGGCTGAAACGTTACAGGAAGGTAGAATCTATTGAGTTGTAAGGGATCTGAATGTTTCATGATGATAGCACTTTCCTAAGGGGGTCAAACCATGTCCCAAAGGTCACCGGATCTGGTGTCAATTTAAAGAACTAGTCCAGTTACACATTTGTGGGCTTATAACTTGGCTTCTCAATGTCCTAGAGAGATCAGGTTTGTTTTAGTATACTCCAATCAACAGCCCCTACAACCACAAAAAGAAATGGAGTCATTAGCACTTATGGTTTTTAAATGGCACCCAGAATTATGTTGCACGATGCACAATTTCACATCATACTGGGTTCATTTGTGTGAAAACAAGGTCCAATCAGGCTGAAACGTTACATGAAGGTAGAATCTATTGAGCTGTAAGTGATCTGAACGTTTCATGATGATCACACATTCCTATAGGGGGTCAAACCATGTCCCAAAGGTCACCGGGCCTGGTGTCACTTTAAAGAAGTAGTCCAATTACACCTTTGTGGGCTTATAACTTGGTTTCTGAATGTCCTAGAGAGATCAGGTTTGTTTTAATATTCTCCAACCAACAGTCCCTACAACCACAAAAGGGAATGGAGTCATTAGCACTTATGGTTTGTAAATGGCACCTAGAATTATGTTGCACGAAGCACAATTTCACATCATTCTGGGTCCATTTGTGTGAAAACAAGGTCCCATCAGGCTGAAACGTTACAAGAAGGTAGAATCTATTGAGTTGTAAGTGATCTGAACGTTTCATGATGATCGCACATTCCTAGAGGGGGTCAAACCATGTCCCAAAGGTCACCGGGCCTGGTGTCACTTTAAAGAAGTAGTCCAATTACACCTTTGAGGGCTTATAATTTGGTTTCTGAATGTCCTAGAGAGATCAGGTTTGTTTTAGTGGACTCCAATCAACAGCCCCTACAACCTCAAAAAGGAATTGAGTCATTATCACTTATGGTTTTTAAATGGCACCCAGAATTATGTTGCACGAAGCACAATTTCACATCATTCTGGGTCCATTTGTGTGAAAACAAGGTCCAATCAGGCTGAAACGTTACAAGAAGGTAGAATCTATTGAGTTGTAAGTGATATGAACGTTTCATGATGATCGCACATTCCTATAGGGGGTCAAACCATGTCCCAAAGGTCACCGGGCCTGGTGTCACTTTAAAGAAGTAGTCCAGTTACACATTTATGGGCTTATAACTTGGCTTCTGAATGCCCTAGAGAGATCAGGTTTGTTTTAATGTACTCCAACCAACAGCCCCTACAACCACAAAAAGGAATGGAGTCATTAGTACTTATGGTTTGTAAATGGCACCCAGAATTATGTTGCACGAAGCACAATTTCACATCATTCTGGGTCCATTTGTGTAAAAACAAGGTCCAATCAGGCTGAAACGTTACAAGAAGGTAGAATCTATTGAGTTGTAAGTGATCTGAAAGTTTCATGATGATCGCACATTCCTATAGGGGGTCAAACCATGTCCCAAAGGTCACCGGGCCTGGTGTCTCTTTAAGTAGTCCAATTACACCTTTGAGGGCTTATAACTTGGTTTCTGAATGTCCTAGAGAGGTCAGGTTTGTTTTAGAGTACTCCAATTAGCAGCCCCCATTACCACTAAAAGGAATGGAGTCATTAGCACTAATGGTTTTTAAATGGCACCCAGAATTATGTTGCACGAAGCACAATTTCACATCATTCTGGGTTCATTTGTGTGAAAACAAGGTACAATCAGGCTGAAACGTTAAAGGAAGGTAGAATCTATTGAGTTGTAAGTAATCTGAATGTTTCATGATGATAGCACTTTCCTAAGGGGGTCAAACCATGTCCCAAAGGTCACCGGATCTGGTGTCAATTTAAAGAAGTAGTCCAGTTACACATTTGTGGGCTTATAACTTGGCTTCTGAATGTCCTAGAGAGATCAGGTTTGTTTTAGTATACTCCAATCAACAGCCCCTACAACCACAAAAAGAAATGGAGTCATTAGCACTTATGGTTTTTAAATGGCACCCAGAATTATGTTGCACGAAGCACAATTTCACATCATACTGGGTTCATTTGTGTGAAAACAAGGTCCAATCAGGCTGAAACTTTACAGGAAGGTAGAATCTATTGAGTTGTAAGTGATCTGAACGTTTCATGATGATAGCACTTTCCTAAGGGGGTCAAACCATGTCCCAAACGTCACCGGATCTGGTGTCAATTTAAAGAAGTAGTCCAGTTACACATTTGTGGGCTTATAACTTGGCTTCTGAATGTCCTAGAGAGATCAAGTTTGTTTTAATGTACTCCAACCAACAGCCCCTACAACCACAAAAAGGAATGAAGTCTTTAGCACTTATGGTTTGTAAATGGCACCCAGAATTATGTTGCACGAAGCACAATTTCACATCATTCTGGGTCCATTTGTGTGAAAACAAGGTCCTATCAGGCTGAAACGTTACAAGAAGGTAGAATCTATTGAGTTGTAAGTGATCTGAACATTTCATGATGATCGCACATTCCTATAGGGGGTCAAACCATGTCCCAAAGGTCACCGGGCCTGGTGTCACTTTAAAGAAGTAGTCCAGTTACACCTTTGTGGGCTTATAACTTGGCTTCTGAATATCCTAGAGAGGTCAGGTTTGTTTTAGAGTACTCCAATCAGCAGCCCCCATTACCACTAAAAGGAATGGAGTTATTAGGACTTATGGTTTTTAAATGGCACCCAGAATTATGTTGCACGAAGCACAATTTCACATCATTCTGGGTTCATTTGTGTGAAAACAAGGTCCAATCAGGCTGAAACGTTACAAGAAGGTAGAATCTATTGAGTTGTAAGTGATCTGAACGTTTCATGATGATCGCACATTCCTATAGGGGGTAAAACCATGTCCCAAAGGTCACCGGGCCTGGTGTCACTTTAATGAAGTAGTCCAGTTACACATTTGTGGGCTTATAACTTGGCTTCTGAATGTCCTACAGATATCAGGTTTGTTTTACAGTACTCCAATTAACAGCCCCCTTTACCACTAAAAGGAATGGAGTCATTAGCACTTATGGTTTTTAAATGGCACCCAGAATTATGTTGCACGAAGCATAATTTCACATCATTCTGGGTTCATTTGTGTGAAAACAAGGTCCAATCAGGCTGAAACGTTACAGGAAGGTAGAATCTATTGAGTTGTAAGTGATCTCAACGTTTCATGATGATAGTACTTTCCTAAGGGGATCAAACCATGTCCCAAAGGTCACCGGATCTGGTGTCAATTTAAAGAAGTAGTCCAGTTACACATTTGTGGGCTTATAACTTGGCTTCTGAATGTCCTGGAGAGATCAGGTTTGTTTTAATGTACTCCAATCAACAGCCCCTACAACCACAAAAACGAATGTGCTAATGACTCCATTCCTTTTTGTGGTTGTAGGGGCTATTGGTTGGAGTACATTAAAACAAACCTGACCTCTCTAGGATATTCAGAAACCAAGTTATAAGCCCACAAAGGTGTAACTGGACTACTTCTTTAAAGTGACACCAGGCCCGGTGACCTTTGGGACATGGTTTGACCCCCAATAGGAATGTGCGATCATCATGAAACGTTCAGATCACTTACAACTCAATAGATTCTAACTTCTTGTAATGTTTCAGCCTGATTGGACCTTGTTTTCACACAAATGGACCCAGAATGATGTGAAATTGTGCTTCGTGCAACATAATTCTGGGTGCCATTTAAAAACCATAAGTGCTAATGACTCCATTCCTTTTTGAGGTTGTAGGGGCTGTTGATTGGAGTACACTAAAACAAACCTGATCTCTCTAGGACATTCAGAAACCAAGTTATAGGCACTCAAAGGTGTAACTGGACTACTTCTTTAAAGAGACACCAGGCCCGGTGACCTTTGGGACATGGTTTGACCGCCTATAGGAATGTGCAATCATCATGAAACGTTCAGATCACTTACAACTCAATAGATTCTACCTTCTTGTAACGTTTCAGCCTGATTGGACCTTGTTTTCACACAAATGGACCCAGAATGATGTGAAATTGTGCTTCGTGCAACATAATTCTGGGTGCCATTTACAAACCATAAGTGCTAATGACTCCATTCGTTTTTGTGGTTGTAGGGGCTGTTGATTGGAGTACATTAAAACAAACCTGATCTCTCCAGGACATTCAGAAGCCAAGTTATAAGCCCACAAATGTGTAACTGGACTACTTCTTTAAATTGACACCAGATCCGGTGACCTTTGGGACATGGTTTGACCCCCTTAGGAAAGTGCTATCATCATGAAACGTTCAGATTACTTACAACTCAATAGATTCTACCTTCCTGTAACGTTTCAGCCTGATTGGACCTTGTTTTCACACAAATGAACCCAGAATGATGTGAAATTGTGCTTCGTGCAACATAATTCTGGGTGCCATTTAAAAACCATAAGTGCTAATCACTCCATTCCTTTTTGTGGTAATGGGGGCTGCTAATTGGAGTACTCTAAAACAAACCTGACCTCTCTAGGATATTCAGAAGCCAAGTTATAAGCCCACAAAGGTGTAACTGGACTACTTCTTTAAAGAGACACCAGGCCCGGTGACCTTTGGGACATGGTTTGACCCCCTATAGGAATGTGCAATCACCATGAAACGTTCAGATCACTTACAACTCAATAGATTCTACCTTCTTGTAACGTTTCAGCCTGATTGGACCTTGTTTTCACACAAATGGACCCAGAATGATGTGAAATTGTGCTTCGTGCAACATAATTCTGGGTGCCATTTACAAACCATAAGTGCTAATTGAAAACAAGGTCCAATCAGGCTGAAACGTTACAGGAAGGTAGAATCTATTGAGTCGTAAGTGATCTGAATGTTTCATGATGATAGCACTTTCCTAAGGGGGTCAAACCATGTCCCAAAGGTCACTGGATCTGGTGTCAATTTAAAGAAGTAGTCCAGTTACACATTTGTGGGCTTATAACTTGGCTTCTGAATGTCCTAGAGAGATCAGGTTTATTTTAGTATACTCCAATCAACAGCCCCTACAACCACAAAAAGGAATGGAGTCATTAGCACTTATGGTTTGTAAATGGCACCCAGAATTATGTTGCACGAAGCACAATTTCACATCATTCTGGGTCCATTTGTGTGAAAACAAGGTCCAATCAGGCTGAAACGTTACAAGAAGGTAGAATCTATTGAGTTGTAAGTGATCTGAACGTTTCATGATGATTGCACATTCCTATAGGCGGTCAAACCATGTCCCAAAGGTCACCGGGCCTGGTGTCTCTTTAAAGAAGTAGTCCAGTTACACCTTTGAGTGCCTATAACTTGGTTTCTGAATGTCCTAGAGAGATCAGGTTTGTTTTAGTGTACTCCAATCAACAGCCCCTACAACCTCAAAAAGGAATGGAGTCATTAGCACTTATGGTTTTTAAATGGCACCCAGAATTATGTTGCACGAAGCAAAATTTCACATCATTCTGGGTCCATTTGTGTGAAAACAAGGTCCAATCAGGCTGAAACGTTACAAGAAGGTAGAATCTATTGAGTTGTAAGTGATCTGAACGTTTCATGATGATCGCACATTCCTATTGGGGGTCAAACCATGTCCCAAAGGTCACCGGGCCTGGTGTCACTTTAAAGAAGTAGTCCAGTTACACCTTTGTGGGCTTATAACTTGGTTTCTGAATATCCTAGAGAGGTCAGGTTTGTTTTAATGTACTCCAACCAACAGCCCCTACAACCACAAAAAGGAATGGAGTCATTAGCACTTATGGTTTGTAAAAGGCACCCAGAATTATGTTGCACAAAGCACAATTTCACATCATTCTGGGTCCATTTGTGTGAAAACAAGGTCCAATCAGGCTGAAACGTTACAAGAAGGTAGAATCTATTGAGTTGTAAGTTATCTGAACGTTTCAAGATGATCGCACTTTCCTAAGGGGGTCAAACCATGTCCCAAAGGTCACCGGATCTGGTGTCAATTTAAAGAAGTAGTCCAGTTACACATTTGTGGGCTTATAACTTGGCTTCTGAATGTCCTAGAGAGATCAGGTTTGTTTTAGTATACTCCAATCAACAGCCCCTACAACCACAAAAAGGAATGGAGTCATTAGCACTTATGGTTTTTAAATGGCACCCAGAATTATGTTGCACGAAGCACAATTTCACATCATTCTGGGTTCATTTGTGTGAAAACAAGGTCCAATCAGGCTGAAACGTTACAAGAAGGTAGAATCTATTGAGTTGTATGTGATCTGAACGTTTCATGATGATCGCACATTCCTATAGGGGGTCAAACCATGTCCCAAAGGTCACCGGGCCTGGTGTCACTTTAAAGAAGTTGTCCAGTTACATATTTGTGGGCTTATAACTTGGCTTCTGAATGCCCTAGAGAGATCAGGTTTGTTTTAATGTACTCCAACCAACAGCCCCTACAACCACAAAAAGGAATGGAGTCATTAGCACTTATGGTTTGTAAATGGCACCCAGAATTATGTTGCACGAAGCACAATTTCACATCATTCTGGGTCCATTTGTGTGAAAACAAGGTCCAATCAGGCTGAAACGTTAGAAGAAGGTAGAATCTATTGAGTTGTAAGTGATCTGAACGTTTCATGATGATCGCACATTCCTATAGGGGGTCAAACCATGTCCCAAAGGTCACCGGGCCTGGTGTCTCTTTAAAGTAGTCCAATTACACCTTTGAGGGCTTATAACTTGGTTTCTGAATGTCCTAGAGAGGTCAGGTTTTTTTAGAGTACTCCAATTAGCAGCCCCCATTACCACTAAAAGGAATGGAGTCATTAGAACTTATGGTTTTTAAATGGCACCCAGAATTATGTTGCACGAAGCACAATTTCACATCATTCTGGGTTCATTTGTGTGAAAACAAGGTACAATCAGGCTGAAACGTTACAGGAAGGTAGAATCTATTGAGTTGTAAGTGATCTGAACGTTTCATGATGATAGCACTTTCCTAAGGGGGTCAAACCATGTCCCAAAGGTCACCGGATCTGGTGTCAATTTAAAGAAGTAGTCCAGTTACACATTTGTGGGCTTATAACTTGGCTTCTCAATGTCCTAGAGAGATCAGGTTTGTTTTAGTATACTCCAATCAACAGCCCCAACAACCACAAAAAGAAATGGAGTCATTAGCACTTATGGTTTTTAAATCGCACCCAGAATTATGTTGCACGAAGCACAATTTCACATCATACTGGGTTCATTTGTGTGAAATCAAGGTCCAATCAGGCTGAAACGTTACAGGAAGGTAGAATCTATTGAGTTGTAAGTGATCTGAACGTTTCATGATGATCGCACATTCCTATAGGGGGTCAAACCATGTCCCAAAGGTCACCGGGCCTGGTGTCACTTTAAAGAAGTAGTCCAATTACACCTTTGAGGGCTTATAACTTGGTTTCTGAATGTCCTAGAGAGATCAGGTTTGTTTTAGAGTACTCCAATTAGCAGCCCCCATTGCCACTAAAAGGAATGGAGTCATTAGCACTTATGGTTTTTAAATGGCACCCAGAATTATGTTGCACAAAGCACAATTTCACATCATTCTGGGTTCATTTGTGTGAAAACAAGGTCCAATCAGGCTGAAACGTTACAGGAAGGTAGAATCTATTGAGTTGTAAGTGATCTGAACGTTTCATGATGATAGCACTTTCCTAAGGGGGTCAAACCATGTCCCAAAGGTCACCGGATCTGGTGTCAATTTAAAGAAGTAGTCCAGTTACACATTTGTGGGCTTATAACTTGGCTTCTGAATGTCCTAGAGAGATCAGGTTTATTTTAGTATACTCCAATCAACAGCCCCTACAACCACAAAAAGGAATGGAGTCATTAGCACTTATGGTTTTTAAATGGCACCCAGAATTATGTTGCACGAAGCACAATTTCACATCATTCTGGGTTCATTTGTGTGAAATCAAGGTCCAATCAGGCTGAAACTTTACAGGAAGGTAGAATATATTGAGTTGTAAGTGATCTGAACGTTTCATGATGATAGCACTTTCCTAAGGGGGTCAAACCAAGTCCCAAAGGTCACCGGATCTGGTGTCAATTTAAAGAAGTAGTCCAGTTACACATTTGTGGGCTTATAACTTGGCTTCTGAATGTCCTAGAGAGATCAGGTTTATTTTAGTATACTCCAATCAACAGCCCCTACAACCACAAAAAGGAATGGAGTCATTAGCACTTATGGTTTTTAAATGGCACCCAGAATTATGTTGCACGAAGCACAATTTCACATCATTCTGGGTTCATTTGTGTGAAAACAAGGTCCAATCAGGCTGAAACGTTACAAGAAGGTAGAATCTATTGAGTTGTAAGTGATCTGAACGTTTCCTGATGATCGCACATTCCTATAGGGGGTAAAACCATGTCCCAAAGGTCACCGGGCCTGGTGTCACTTTAAAGAAGTAGTCCAGTTACACATTTGTGGGCTTATAACTTGGCTTCTGAATGTTCTAGAGAGATCAGGTTTGTTTTAGAGTACTCCAATTAACAGCCCCCTTTACCACTAAAAGGAATAGAGTCATTAGCACTTCTGGTTTTGAAATGGCACCCAGAATTATGTTGCACGAAGCACAATTTCACATCATTCTGGGTTCATTTGTGTGAAAACAAGGTCCAATCAGGCTGAAACGTTACAAGAAGGTAGAATCTATTGAGTTGTAAGTGATCTGAACGTTTCATGATGATCGCACATTCCTATAGGGGGTCAAACCATGTCCCAAAGGTCACCGGATCTGGTGTCAATTTAAAGAAGTAGTCCAGTTACATCTTTGTGGGCTTATAACTTGGCTTCTGAATGTCCTAGAGAGATCAGGTTTGTTTTAGTATACTCCAATCAACAGCCCCTACAACCACAAAAAGGAATGGAGTCATTAGCACTTATGGTTTTTAAATGGCACCCAGAATTATGTTGCACGAAGCACAATTTCACATCATTCTGGGTTCATTTGTGTGAAAACAAGGTCCAATCAGGCTGAAACATTACAGGAAGGTAGAACCTATTGAGTTGTAAGTGATCTCAACGTTTCATGATGATAGAACTTTCCTAAGGGGATCAAACCATGTCCCAAAGGTCACCGGATCTGGTGTCAATTTAAAGAAGTAGTCCAGTTACACATTTGTGGGCTTATAACTTGGCTTCTGAATGTCCTAGAGAGATCAAGTTTGTTTTAATGTACTCCAATCAACAGCCCCTACAACCACCAAAAGGAATGGAGTCATTAGCACTTATGGTTTGTAAATTGCACCCAGAATTATGTTGCATGAAGCACAATTTCACATCATTCTGGGTTCATTTGTGTGAAAACAAGGTCCAATCAGGCTGAAACTTTACAGGAAGGTAGAATCTATTGAGTTGTAAGTGATCTGAACGTTTTATGATGATAGCACTTTCCTAAGGGGGTCAAAACATGTCCCAAACGTCACCGGATCTGGTGTCAATTTAAAGAAGGAGTCCAGTTACACATTTGTGGGCTTATAACTTGGCTTATGAATGTCCTAGAGAGATCAGGTTTGTTTTAATGTACTCCAACCAACAGCCCCTACAACCACAAAAAGGAATGGAGTCTTTAGCACTTATGGTTTGTAAATGGCACCCAGAATTATGTTGCACGAAGCACAATTTCACATCATTCTGGGTCCATTTGTGTGAAAACAAGGTCCTATCAGGCTAAAACGTTACAAGAAGGTAGAATCTATTGAGTTGTAAGTGATCTGAACGTTTCATGATGATCGCACATTCCTATAGGGGGTCAAACCATGTCCCAAAGGTCACCGAGCCTGGTGTCACTTTAAAGAAGTAGTCCAGTTACACCTTTGTGGGCTTATAACTTGGCTTCTGAATATCCTAGAGAGGTCAGGTTTGTTTTAGAGTACTCCAATCAGCAGCCCCCATTACCACTAAAAGGAATGGAGTTATTAGGACTTATGGTTTTTAAATGGCACCCAGAATTATGTTGCACGAAGCACAATTTCACATCATTCTGGGTTCATTTGTGTGAAAACAAGGTCCAATCAGGCTGAAACGTTACAAGAAGGTAGAATCTATTGAGTTGTAAGTGATCTGAACGTTTCATGATGATCGCACATTCCTATAGGGGGTAAAACCATGTCCCAAAGGTCACCGGGCCTGGTGTCACTTTAATGAAGTAGTCCAGTTACACATTTGTGGGCTTATAACTTGGCTTCTGAATGTCCTACAGATATCAGGTTTGTTTTACAGTACTCCAATTAACAGCCCCCTTTACCACTAAAAGGAATGGAGTCATTAGCACTTATGGTTTTTAAATGGCACCCAGAATTATGTTGCACGAAGCACAATTTCACATCATTCTGGGTTCATTTGTGTGAAAACAAGGTCCAATCAGGCTGAAACGTTACAGGAAGGTAGAATCTATTGAGTTGTAAGTGATCTCAACGTTTCATGATGATAGTACTTTCCTAAGGGGATCAAACCATGTCCCAAAGGTCACCGGATCTGGTGTCAATTTAAAGAAGTAGTCCAGTTACACATTTGTGGGCTTATAACTTGGCTTCTGAATGTCCTAGAGAGATCAGGTTTGTTTTAATGTACTCCAATCAACAGCCCCTACAACCACACAAACGAATGGAGTCATTAGCACTTATGGTTTGTAAATGGCACCCAGAATTATGTTGCACGAAGCACAGTTTCACATCATTCTGGGTCCATTTGTGTGAAAACAAGGTCCAATCAGGCTGAAACGTTACAAGAAGGTAGAATCTATTGAGTTGTAAGTGATCTGAACGTTTCATGATGATTGCACATTCCTATAGGGGGTCAAACCATGTCCCAAAGGTCACCGGGCCTGGTGTCTCTTTAAAGAAGTAGTCCAGTTACACCTTTGAGTGCCTATAACTTGGTTTCTGAATGTCCTAGAGAGATCAGGTTTGTTTTAGTGTACTCCAATCAACAGCCCCTACAACCTCAAAAAGGAATGGAGTCATTAGCACATATGGTTTGTAAATGGAACCCAGAATTATGTTGCACAAAGCACAATTTCACATCATTCTGGGTCCATTTGTGTGAAAATCAAGGTCCAATCAGGCTGAAACGTTACAAGAAGGTAGAATCTATTGAGTTGTAAGTGATCTGAACGTTTCATGATGATCGCACATTCCTATTGGGGGTCAAACCATGTCCCAAAGGTCACCGGGCCTGGTGTCACTTTAAAGAAGTAGTCCAGTTACACCTTTGTGGGCTTATAACTTGGCTTCTGAATATCCTAGAGAGGTCAGGTTTGTTTTAGAGTACTCCAATTAGCAGCCCCCATTACCACAAAAAGGAATGGAGTCATTGGCACTTATGGTTTGTAAATGGCACCCAGAATTATGTTGCACAAAGCACAATTTCACATCATTCTGGGTCCATTTGTGTGAAAACAAGGTCCAATCAGGCTGAAACGTTACAAGAAGGTAGAATCTATTGAGTTGTAAGTGATCTGAACGTTTCATGATGATCGCACATTCCTATTGGGGGTCAAACCATGTCCCAAAGGTCACCGGGCCTGGTGTCACTTTAAAGAAGTAGTCCAGTTACACCTTTGTGGGCTTATAACTTGGCTTCTGAATATCCTAGAGAGGTCAGGGTTGTTTTAGAGTACTCCAATTAGCAGCCCCCATTACCACAAAAAGGAATGGAGTGATTAGCACTTATGGTTTTTAAATGGCACCCAGAATTATGTTGCACAAAGCACAATTTCACATCATTCTGGGTTCATTTGTGTGAAAAAAAGGTCCAATCAGGCTGAAACGTTACAGGAAGGTAGAATCTATTGAGTTGTAAGTGATCTGAACGTTTCATGATGATAGCACATTCCTAAGGGGGTCAAACCATGTCCCAAAGGTCACCGGATCTGGTGTCAATTTAAAGAAGTAGTCCAGTTACACATTTGTGGGCTTATAACTTGGCTTCTGAATGTCCTAGAGAGATCAGGTTTATTTTAGCATACTCCAATCAACAGCCCCTACAACCACAAAAAGGAATGGAGTCTTTAGCACTGATGGTTTGTAAATTGCACCCAGAATTATGTTGCACGAAGCACAATTTCACATCATTCTGGGTCCATTTGTGTGAATACAAGGTCCAATCAGGCTGAAACGTTACAAGAAGGTAGAATCTATTGAGTTGTAAGTGATCTGAACGTTTCATGATGATCGCACATTCCTATAGGGGGTCAAACCATGTCCCAAAGGTCACCGGGCCTGGTGTCACTTTAAAGAAGTAGTCCAGTTACACCTTTGTGGGCTTATAACTTGGCTTCTGAATATCCTAGAGAGGTCAGGTTTGTTTTAGAGTACTCCAATCAGCAGCCCCCATTACCACTAAAAGGAATGGAGTTATTAGCACTTATGGTTTTTAAATGGCACCCAGAATTATGTTGCACGAAGCACAATTTCACATCATTCTGGGTTCATTTGTGTGAAAACAAGGTCCAATCAGGCTGAAACGTTACAAGAAGGTAGAATCTGTTGAGTTGTAAGTGATCTGAACGTTTCATGATGATCGCACATTCCTATAGGGGGTAAAACCATGTCCCAAAGGTCACCGGGCCTGGTGTCACTTTAAAGAAGTAGTCCAGTTACTCATTTGTGGGTTTATAACTTGGCTTCTGAATGTCCTAGAGAGATCAGGTTTGTTTTACAGTACTCCAATTAACAGCCCCCTTTACCACTAAAAGGAATGGAGTCATTAGCACTTATGGTTTTTAAATGGCACCCAGAATTATGTTGCACGAAGCACAATTTCACATCATTCTGGGTTCATTTGTGTGAAAACAAGGTCCAATAAGGCTGAAACGTTACAGGAAGTTAGAATCTATTGAGTTGTAAGTGATCTGAACGTTTCATGATGATATCACTTTCCTAAAGGGGTCAAACCATGTCCCAAAGGTCACCGGATCTGGTGTCAATTTAAAGAAGAAGTCCAGTTACACATTTGTGGGCTTATAACTTGGCTTCAGAATGTCCTAGAGAGATCAGGTTTGTTTTAATGTTCTCCAACCAACAGCCCCTACAACCACAAAAAGGAATGGAGTCATTAGCACTTATGGTTTGTAAATGGCACCTAGAATTATGTTGCACGAAGCACAATTTCACATCATTCTGGGTCCATTTGTGTGAAAACAAGGTCCAATCAGGCTGAAACGTTACAAGAAGGTAGAATCTATTGAGTTGTAAGTGATCTGAACGTTTCATGATGATCGCACATTCCTAGAGGGGGTCAAACCATGTCCCAAAGGTCACCGGGCCTGGTGTCACTTTAAAGAAGTAGTCCAATTACACCTTTGAGGGCTTATAACTTGGTTTCTGAATGTCCTAGAGAGATCAGGTTTGTTTTAGTGTACTCCAATCAACAACCCCTACAACCTCAAAAATGAATTGAGTCATTAGCACTTATGGTTTTTAAATGGCACCCAGAATTATGTTGCACGAAGCACAATTTCACATCATTCTGGGACAATTTGTGTGAAAACAAGGTCCAATCAGGCTGAAACGTTACAAGAAGGTAGAATCTATTGAGTTGTAAGTGATCTGAACGTTTCATGATGATCGCACATTCCTATAGGGGGTCATACCATGTCCCAAAGGTCACCGGGCCTGGTGTCTCTTTAAAGTAGTCCAATTACACCTTTAAGGGCTTATAACTTGGTTTCTGAATGTCCTAGAGAGGTCAGGTTTGTTTTAGAGTACTCCAATTAGCAGCCCCCATTACCACTAAAAGGAATGGAGTCATTAGCACTTATGGTTTTTAAATGGCACCCAGAATTATGTTGCACGAAGCACAATTTCACATCATTCTGGGTTCATTTGTGTGAAAACAAGGTACAATCAGGCTGAAACGTTACAGGAAGGTAGAATCTATTGAGTTGTAAGGGATCTGAATGTTTCATGATGATAGCACTTTCCTAAGGGGGTCAAACCATGTCCCAAAGGTCACCGGATCTGATGTCAATTTAAAGAACTAGTCCAGTTACACATTTGTGGGCTTATAACTTGGCTTCTCAATGTCCTAGAGAGATCAGGTTTGTTTTAGTATACTCCAATCAACAGCCCCTACAACCACAAAAAGAAATGGAGTCATTAGCACTTATGGTTTTTAAATGGCACCCAGAATTATGTTGCACGATGCACAATTTCACATCATACTGGGTTCATTTGTGTGAAAACAAGGTCCAATCAGGCTGAAACGTTACATGAAGGTAGAATCTATTGAGCTGTAAGTGATCTGAACGTTTCATGATGATCACACATTCCTATAGGGGGTCAAACCATGTCCCAAAGGTCACCGGGCCTGGTGTCACTTTAAAGAAGTAGTCCAATTACACCTTTGTGGGCTTATAACTTGGTTTCTGAATGTCCTAGAGAGATCAGGTTTGTTTTAATATTCTCCAACCAACAGTCCCTACAACCACAAAAGGGAATGGAGTCATTAGCACTTATGGTTTGTAAATGGCACCTAGAATTATGTTGCACGAAGCACAATTTCACATCATTCTGGGTCCATTTGTGTGAAAACAAGGTCCCATCAGGCTGAAACGTTACAAGAAGGTAGAATCTATTGAGTTGTAAGTGATCTGAACGTTTCATGATGATCGCACATTCCTAGAGGGGGTCAAACCATGTCCCAAAGGTCACCGGGCCTGGTGTCACTTTAAAGAAGTAGTCCAATTACACCTTTGAGGGCTTATAATTTGGTTTCTGAATGTCCTAGAGAGATCAGGTTTGTTTTAGTGGACTCCAATCAACAGCCCCTACAACCTCAAAAAGGAATTGAGTCATTATCACTTATGGTTTTTAAATGGCACCCAGAATTATGTTGCACGAAGCACAATTTCACATCATTCTGGGTCCATTTGTGTGAAAACAAGGTCCAATCAGGCTGAAACGTTACAAGAAGGTAGAATCTATTGAGTTGTAAGTGATATGAACGTTTCATGATGATCGCACATTCCTATAGGGGGTCAAACCATGTCCCAAAGGTCACCGGGCCTGGTGTCACTTTAAAGAAGTAGTCCAGTTACACATTTATGGGCTTATAACTTGGCTTCTGAATGCCCTAGAGAGATCAGGTTTGTTTTAATGTACTCCAACCAACAGCCCCTACAACCACAAAAAGGAATGGAGTCATTAGTACTTATGGTTTGTAAATGGCACCCAGAATTATGTTGCACGAAGCACAATTTCACATCATTCTGGGTCCATTTGTGTAAAAACAAGGTCCAATCAGGCTGAAACGTTACAAGAAGGTAGAATCTATTGAGTTGTAAGTGATCTGAAAGTTTCATGATGATCGCACATTCCTATAGGGGGTCAAACCATGTCCCAAAGGTCACCGGGCCTGGTGTCTCTTTAAGTAGTCCAATTACACCTTTGAGGGCTTATAACTTGGTTTCTGAATGTCCTAGAGAGGTCAGGTTTGTTTTAGAGTACTCCAATTAGCAGCCCCCATTACCACTAAAAGGAATGGAGTCATTAGCACTAATGGTTTTTAAATGGCACCCAGAATTATGTTGCACGAAGCACAATTTCACATCATTCTGGGTTCATTTGTGTGAAAACAAGGTACAATCAGGCTGAAACGTTAAAGGAAGGTAGAATCTATTGAGTTGTAAGTAATCTGAATGTTTCATGATGATAGCACTTTCCTAAGGGGGTCAAACCATGTCCCAAAGGTCACCGGATCTGGTGTCAATTTAAAGAAGTAGTCCAGTTACACATTTGTGGGCTTATAACTTGGCTTCTGAATGTCCTAGAGAGATCAGGTTTGTTTTAGTATACTCCAATCAACAGCCCCTACAACCACAAAAAGAAATGGAGTCATTAGCACTTATGGTTTTTAAATGGCACCCAGAATTATGTTGCACGAAGCACAATTTCACATCATACTGGGTTCATTTGTGTGAAAACAAGGTCCAATCAGGCTGAAACTTTACAGGAAGGTAGAATCTATTGAGTTGTAAGTGATCTGAACGTTTCATGATGATAGCACTTTCCTAAGGGGGTCAAACCATGTCCCAAACGTCACCGGATCTGGTGTCAATTTAAAGAAGTAGTCCAGTTACACATTTGTGGGCTTATAACTTGGCTTCTGAATGTCCTAGAGAGATCAAGTTTGTTTTAATGTACTCCAACCAACAGCCCCTACAACCACAAAAAGGAATGAAGTCTTTAGCACTTATGGTTTGTAAATGGCACCCAGAATTATGTTGCACGAAGCACAATTTCACATCATTCTGGGTCCATTTGTGTGAAAACAAGGTCCTATCAGGCTGAAACGTTACAAGAAGGTAGAATCTATTGAGTTGTAAGTGATCTGAACATTTCATGATGATCGCACATTCCTATAGGGGGTCAAACCATGTCCCAAAGGTCACCGGGCCTGGTGTCACTTTAAAGAAGTAGTCCAGTTACACCTTTGTGGGCTTATAACTTGGCTTCTGAATATCCTAGAGAGGTCAGGTTTGTTTTAGAGTACTCCAATCAGCAGCCCCCATTACCACTAAAAGGAATGGAGTTATTAGGACTTATGGTTTTTAAATGGCACCCAGAATTATGTTGCACGAAGCACAATTTCACATCATTCTGGGTTCATTTGTGTGAAAACAAGGTCCAATCAGGCTGAAACGTTACAAGAAGGTAGAATCTATTGAGTTGTAAGTGATCTGAACGTTTCATGATGATCGCACATTCCTATAGGGGGTAAAACCATGTCCCAAAGGTCACCGGGCCTGGTGTCACTTTAATGAAGTAGTCCAGTTACACATTTGTGGGCTTATAACTTGGCTTCTGAATGTCCTACAGATATCAGGTTTGTTTTACAGTACTCCAATTAACAGCCCCCTTTACCACTAAAAGGAATGGAGTCATTAGCACTTATGGTTTTTAAATGGCACCCAGAATTATGTTGCACGAAGCATAATTTCACATCATTCTGGGTTCATTTGTGTGAAAACAAGGTCCAATCAGGCTGAAACGTTACAGGAAGGTAGAATCTATTGAGTTGTAAGTGATCTCAACGTTTCATGATGATAGTACTTTCCTAAGGGGATCAAACCATGTCCCAAAGGTCACCGGATCTGGTGTCAATTTAAAGAAGTAGTCCAGTTACACATTTGTGGGCTTATAACTTGGCTTCTGAATGTCCTGGAGAGATCAGGTTTGTTTTAATGTACTCCAATCAACAGCCCCTACAACCACAAAAACGAATGTGCTAATGACTCCATTCCTTTTTGTGGTTGTAGGGGCTGTTGGTTGGAGTACATTAAAACAAACCTGACCTCTCTAGGATATTCAGAAACCAAGTTATAAGCCCACAAAGGTGTAACTGGACTACTTCTTTAAAGTGACACCAGGCCCGGTGACCTTTGGGACATGGTTTGACCCCCAATAGGAATGTGCGATCATCATGAAACGTTCAGATCACTTACAACTCAATAGATTCTAACTTCTTGTAATGTTTCAGCCTGATTGGACCTTGTTTTCACACAAATGGACCCAGAATGATGTGAAATTGTGCTTCGTGCAACATAATTCTGGGTGCCATTTAAAAACCATAAGTGCTAATGACTCCATTCCTTTTTGAGGTTGTAGGGGCTGTTGATTGGAGTACACTAAAACAAACCTGATCTCTCTAGGACATTCAGAAACCAAGTTATAGGCACTCAAAGGTGTAACTGGACTACTTCTTTAAAGAGACACCAGGCCCGGTGACCTTTGGGACATGGTTTGACCGCCTATAGGAATGTGCAATCATCATGAAACGTTCAGATCACTTACAACTCAATAGATTCTACCTTCTTGTAACGTTTCAGCCTGATTGGACCTTGTTTTCACACAAATGGACCCAGAATGATGTGAAATTGTGCTTCGTGCAACATAATTCTGGGTGCCATTTACAAACCATAAGTGCTAATGACTCCATTCGTTTTTGTGGTTGTAGGGGCTGTTGATTGGAGTACATTAAAACAAACCTGATCTCTCCAGGACATTCAGAAGCCAAGTTATAAGCCCACAAATGTGTAACTGGACTACTTCTTTAAATTGACACCAGATCCGGTGACCTTTGGGACATGGTTTGACCCCCTTAGGAAAGTGCTATCATCATGAAACGTTCAGATTACTTACAACTCAATAGATTCTACCTTCCTGTAACGTTTCAGCCTGATTGGACCTTGTTTTCACACAAATGAACCCAGAATGATGTGAAATTGTGCTTCGTGCAACATAATTCTGGGTGCCATTTAAAAACCATAAGTGCTAATCACTCCATTCCTTTTTGTGGTAATGGGGGCTGCTAATTGGAGTACTCTAAAACAAACCTGACCTCTCTAGGATATTCAGAAGCCAAGTTATAAGCCCACAAAGGTGTAACTGGACTACTTCTTTAAAGAGACACCAGGCCCGGTGACCTTTGGGACATGGTTTGACCCCCTATAGGAATGTGCAATCACCATGAAACGTTCAGATCACTTACAACTCAATAGATTCTACCTTCTTGTAACGTTTCAGCCTGATTGGACCTTGTTTTCACACAAATGGACCCAGAATGATGTGAAATTGTGCTTCGTGCAACATAATTCTGGGTGCCATTTACAAACCATAAGTGCTAATTGAAAACAAGGTCCAATCAGGCTGAAACGTTACAGGAAGGTAGAATCTATTGAGTCGTAAGTGATCTGAATGTTTCATGATGATAGCACTTTCCTAAGGGGGTCAAACCATGTCCCAAAGGTCACTGGATCTGGTGTCAATTTAAAGAAGTAGTCCAGTTACACATTTGTGGGCTTATAACTTGGCTTCTGAATGTCCTAGAGAGATCAGGTTTATTTTAGTATACTCCAATCAACAGCCCCTACAACCACAAAAAGGAATGGAGTCATTAGCACTTATGGTTTGTAAATGGCACCCAGAATTATGTTGCACGAAGCACAATTTCACATCATTCTGGGTCCATTTGTGTGAAAACAAGGTCCAATCAGGCTGAAACGTTACAAGAAGGTAGAATCTATTGAGTTGTAAGTGATCTGAACGTTTCATGATGATTGCACATTCCTATAGGCGGTCAAACCATGTCCCAAAGGTCACCGGGCCTGGTGTCTCTTTAAAGAAGTAGTCCAGTTACACCTTTGAGTGCCTATAACTTGGTTTCTGAATGTCCTAGAGAGATCAGGTTTGTTTTAGTGTACTCCAATCAACAGCCCCTACAACCTCAAAAAGGAATGGAGTCATTAGCACTTATGGTTTTTAAATGGCACCCAGAATTATGTTGCACGAAGCAAAATTTCACATCATTCTGGGTCCATTTGTGTGAAAACAAGGTCCAATCAGGCTGAAACGTTACAAGAAGGTAGAATCTATTGAGTTGTAAGTGATCTGAACGTTTCATGATGATCGCACATTCCTATTGGGGGTCAAACCATGTCCCAAAGGTCACCGGGCCTGGTGTCACTTTAAAGAAGTAGTCCAGTTACACCTTTGTGGGCTTATAACTTGGTTTCTGAATATCCTAGAGAGGTCAGGTTTGTTTTAATGTACTCCAACCAACAGCCCCTACAACCACAAAAAGGAATGGAGTCATTAGCACTTATGGTTTGTAAAAGGCACCCAGAATTATGTTGCACAAAGCACAATTTCACATCATTCTGGGTCCATTTGTGTGAAAACAAGGTCCAATCAGGCTGAAACGTTACAAGAAGGTAGAATCTATTGAGTTGTAAGTTATCTGAACGTTTCAAGATGATCGCACTTTCCTAAGGGGGTCAAACCATGTCCCAAAGGTCACCGGATCTGGTGTCAATTTAAAGAAGTAGTCCAGTTACACATTTGTGGGCTTATAACTTGGCTTCTGAATGTCCTAGAGAGATCAGGTTTGTTTTAGTATACTCCAATCAACAGCCCCTACAACCACAAAAAGGAATGGAGTCATTAGCACTTATGGTTTTTAAATGGCACCCAGAATTATGTTGCACGAAGCACAATTTCACATCATTCTGGGTTCATTTGTGTGAAAACAAGGTCCAATCAGGCTGAAACGTTACAAGAAGGTAGAATCTATTGAGTTGTATGTGATCTGAACGTTTCATGATGATCGCACATTCCTATAGGGGGTCAAACCATGTCCCAAAGGTCACCGGGCCTGGTGTCACTTTAAAGAAGTTGTCCAGTTACATATTTGTGGGCTTATAACTTGGCTTCTGAATGCCCTAGAGAGATCAGGTTTGTTTTAATGTACTCCAACCAACAGCCCCTACAACCACAAAAAGGAATGGAGTCATTAGCACTTATGGTTTGTAAATGGCACCCAGAATTATGTTGCACGAAGCACAATTTCACATCATTCTGGGTCCATTTGTGTGAAAACAAGGTCCAATCAGGCTGAAACGTTAGAAGAAGGTAGAATCTATTGAGTTGTAAGTGATCTGAACGTTTCATGATGATCGCACATTCCTATAGGGGGTCAAACCATGTCCCAAAGGTCACCGGGCCTGGTGTCTCTTTAAAGTAGTCCAATTACACCTTTGAGGGCTTATAACTTGGTTTCTGAATGTCCTAGAGAGGTCAGGTTTTTTTAGAGTACTCCAATTAGCAGCCCCCATTACCACTAAAAGGAATGGAGTCATTAGAACTTATGGTTTTTAAATGGCACCCAGAATTATGTTGCACGAAGCACAATTTCACATCATTCTGGGTTCATTTGTGTGAAAACAAGGTACAATCAGGCTGAAACGTTACAGGAAGGTAGAATCTATTGAGTTGTAAGTGATCTGAACGTTTCATGATGATAGCACTTTCCTAAGGGGGTCAAACCATGTCCCAAAGGTCACCGGATCTGGTGTCAATTTAAAGAAGTAGTCCAGTTACACATTTGTGGGCTTATAACTTGGCTTCTCAATGTCCTAGAGAGATCAGGTTTGTTTTAGTATACTCCAATCAACAGCCCCAACAACCACAAAAAGAAATGGAGTCATTAGCACTTATGGTTTTTAAATCGCACCCAGAATTATGTTGCACGAAGCACAATTTCACATCATACTGGGTTCATTTGTGTGAAATCAAGGTCCAATCAGGCTGAAACGTTACAGGAAGGTAGAATCTATTGAGTTGTAAGTGATCTGAACGTTTCATGATGATCGCACATTCCTATAGGGGGTCAAACCATGTCCCAAAGGTCACCGGGCCTGGTGTCACTTTAAAGAAGTAGTCCAATTACACCTTTGAGGGCTTATAACTTGGTTTCTGAATGTCCTAGAGAGATCAGGTTTGTTTTAGAGTACTCCAATTAGCAGCCCCCATTGCCACTAAAAGGAATGGAGTCATTAGCACTTATGGTTTTTAAATGGCACCCAGAATTATGTTGCACAAAGCACAATTTCACATCATTCTGGGTTCATTTGTGTGAAAACAAGGTCCAATCAGGCTGAAACGTTACAGGAAGGTAGAATCTATTGAGTTGTAAGTGATCTGAACGTTTCATGATGATAGCACTTTCCTAAGGGGGTCAAACCATGTCCCAAAGGTCACCGGATCTGGTGTCAATTTAAAGAAGTAGTCCAGTTACACATTTGTGGGCTTATAACTTGGCTTCTGAATGTCCTAGAGAGATCAGGTTTATTTTAGTATACTCCAATCAACAGCCCCTACAACCACAAAAAGGAATGGAGTCATTAGCACTTATGGTTTTTAAATGGCACCCAGAATTATGTTGCACGAAGCACAATTTCACATCATTCTGGGTTCATTTGTGTGAAATCAAGGTCCAATCAGGCTGAAACTTTACAGGAAGGTAGAATATATTGAGTTGTAAGTGATCTGAACGTTTCATGATGATAGCACTTTCCTAAGGGGGTCAAACCAAGTCCCAAAGGTCACCGGATCTGGTGTCAATTTAAAGAAGTAGTCCAGTTACACATTTGTGGGCTTATAACTTGGCTTCTGAATGTCCTAGAGAGATCAGGTTTATTTTAGTATACTCCAATCAACAGCCCCTACAACCACAAAAAGGAATGGAGTCATTAGCACTTATGGTTTTTAAATGGCACCCAGAATTATGTTGCACGAAGCACAATTTCACATCATTCTGGGTTCATTTGTGTGAAAACAAGGTCCAATCAGGCTGAAACGTTACAAGAAGGTAGAATCTATTGAGTTGTAAGTGATCTGAACGTTTCCTGATGATCGCACATTCCTATAGGGGGTAAAACCATGTCCCAAAGGTCACCGGGCCTGGTGTCACTTTAAAGAAGTAGTCCAGTTACACATTTGTGGGCTTATAACTTGGCTTCTGAATGTTCTAGAGAGATCAGGTTTGTTTTAGAGTACTCCAATTAACAGCCCCCTTTACCACTAAAAGGAATAGAGTCATTAGCACTTCTGGTTTTGAAATGGCACCCAGAATTATGTTGCACGAAGCACAATTTCACATCATTCTGGGTTCATTTGTGTGAAAACAAGGTCCAATCAGGCTGAAACGTTACAAGAAGGTAGAATCTATTGAGTTGTAAGTGATCTGAACGTTTCATGATGATCGCACATTCCTATAGGGGGTCAAACCATGTCCCAAAGGTCACCGGATCTGGTGTCAATTTAAAGAAGTAGTCCAGTTACATCTTTGTGGGCTTATAACTTGGCTTCTGAATGTCCTAGAGAGATCAGGTTTGTTTTAGTATACTCCAATCAACAGCCCCTACAACCACAAAAAGGAATGGAGTCATTAGCACTTATGGTTTTTAAATGGCACCCAGAATTATGTTGCACGAAGCACAATTTCACATCATTCTGGGTTCATTTGTGTGAAAACAAGGTCCAATCAGGCTGAAACATTACAGGAAGGTAGAACCTATTGAGTTGTAAGTGATCTCAACGTTTCATGATGATAGAACTTTCCTAAGGGGATCAAACCATGTCCCAAAGGTCACCGGATCTGGTGTCAATTTAAAGAAGTAGTCCAGTTACACATTTGTGGGCTTATAACTTGGCTTCTGAATGTCCTAGAGAGATCAAGTTTGTTTTAATGTACTCCAATCAACAGCCCCTACAACCACCAAAAGGAATGGAGTCATTAGCACTTATGGTTTGTAAATTGCACCCAGAATTATGTTGCATGAAGCACAATTTCACATCATTCTGGGTCCATTTGTGTGAAACCAAGGTCCAATCAGGCTGAAACATTACATGAAGTTAGAATCTATTGAATTGTAAGTGATCTGAACGTTTCATGATGATAGCACTTTCCTAAGGGGGACAAACCATGTCCCAAAGGTCACCGGATCTGGTGTCAATTTAAAGAAGTAGTCCAGTTACACATTTGTGGGCTTATAACTTGGCTTCTGAATGTCCTAGAGAGATCAGGTTTGTTTCAATGTACTCCAACCAACAGCCCCTACAACCACAAAAAGGAATGGAGACTTTAGCACTTATGGTTTGTAAATGGCACCCAGAATTATGTTGCATGAAGCACAATTTCACATCATTCTGGGTCCATTTGTGTGAAAACAAGGTCCAATCAGGCTGAAACGTTACAGGAAGGTAGAATCTATTGAGTTGTAAGTGATCTGAACGTTTCATGATGATCGCACATTCCTATAGGGGGTCAAACCATGTCCCAAAGGTCACCGGGCCTGGTGTCACTTTAAAGAAGTAGTCCAGTTACACCTTTGTGGGCTTATAACTTGGCTTCTGAATATCCTAGAGAGGTCAGGTTTGTTTTAGAGTACTCCAATTAGCAGCCCCCTTTACCACTAAAAGGAATGGAGTTATTAGCACTTATGGTTTTTAAATGGCACCCAGAATTATGTTGCACGAAGCACAATTTCACATCATTCTGGGTTCATTTGTGTGAAAACAAGGTCCAATCAGGCTGAAACGTTACAAGAAGGTAGAATCTATTGAGTTGTAAGTGATCTGAACGTTTCATGATGATCGCACATTCCTATAGGGGGTAAAACCATGTCCCAAAGGTCACCGGGCCTGGTGTCACTTTAAAGAAGTAGTCCAGTTACACATTTGTGGGCTTATAACTTGGCTTCTGAATGTCCTAGAGAGATCAGGTTTGTTTTAGAGTACTCCAATTAACAGCCCCCTTTACCACTAAAAGGAATGGAGTCATTAGCACTTCTGGTTTTGAAATGGCACCCAGAATTATGTTGCACGAAGCACAATTTCACATCATTCTGGGTTCATTTGTGTGAAAACAAGGTCCAATCAGGCTGAAACGTTACAAGAAGGTAGAATCTATTGAGTTGTAAGTGATCTGAACGTTTCATGATGATCGCACATTCCTATAGGGGGTCAAACCATGTCCCAAAGGTCACCGGATCTGGTGTCAATTTAAAGAAGTAGTCCAGTTACATCTTTGTGGGCTTATAACTTGGCTTCTGAATGTCCTAGAGAGATCAGGTTTGTTTTAGTATACTCCAATCAACAGCCCCTACAACCACAAAAAGGAATGGAGTCATTAGCACTTATGGTTTTTAAATGGCACCCAGAATTATGTTGCACGAAGCACAATTTCACATCATTCTGGGTTCATTTGTGTGAAAACAAGGTCCAATCAGGCTGAAACATTACAGGAAGGTAGAACCTATTGAGTTGTAAGTGATCTCAACGTTTCATGATGATAGAACTTTCCTAAGGGGATCAAACCATGTCCCGAAGGTCACCGGATCTGGTGTCAATTTAAAGAAGTAGTCCAGTTACACATTTGTGGGCTTATAACTTGGCTTCTGAATGTCCTAGAGAGATCAAGTTTGTTTTAATGTACTCCAATCAACAGCCCCTACAACCACCAAAAGGAATGGAGTCATTAGCACTTATGGTTTGTAAATTGCACCCAGAATTATGTTGCATGAAGCACAATTTCACATCATTCTGGGTCCATTTGTGTGAAACCAAGGTCCAAGCAGGCTGAAACGTTACATGAAGTTAGAATCTATTGAATTGTAAGTGATCTGAACGTTTCATGATGATAGCACTTTCCTAAGGGGGACAAACCATGTCCCAAAGGTCACCGGATCTGGTGTCAATTCAAAGAAGTAGTCCAGTTACACATTTGTGGGCTTATAACTTGGCTTCTGAATATCCTAGAGAGGTCAGGTTTGTTTTAGAGTACTCCAATTAACAGCCCCCATTACCACTAAAAGGAATGGAGTCATTAGCACTTATGGTTTTTAAATGGCACCCAGAATTATGTTGCACGAAGCACAATTTCACATCATTCTGGGTTCATTTGTGTGAAAACAAGGCCCAATCAGGCTGAAACATTACAGGAAGGTAGAATCTATTGAGTTGTAAGTGATCTCAACGTTTCATGATGATAGAACTTTCCTAAAGGGATCAAACCATGTCCCAAAGGTCACCGGATCTGGTGTCAATTTAAAGAAGTAGTCCAGTTACACATTTGTGGGCTTATAACTTGGCTTCTGAATGTCCTAGAGAGATCAGTTTTTTTAATGTACTCCAATCAACAGCCCCTACAACCACAAAAAGGAATGGAGTCATTAGCACTTATGGTTTGTAAATGGCACCCAGAATTATGTTGCACGAAGCACAATTTCACATCATTCTGGGTCCATTTGTGTGAAAACAAGGTCCAATCAAGCTGAAACGTTACAAGAAGGTAGATTCTATTGAGTTGTAAGTCATCTGAACGTTTCATGATGATCGCACATTCCTATTGGGGGTCAAACCATGTCCCAAAGGTCACCGGGCCTGGTGTCACTTTAAAGAAGTAGTCCAGTTACACCTTTGTGGGCTTATAACTTGGCTTCTGAATATCCTAGAGAGGTCAGGTTTGTTTTAGAGTACTCCAATTAACAGCCCCCATTACCACTAAAAGGAATGGAGTCATTAGCACTTATGGTTTGTAAATGGCACCCAGAATTATGTTGCACGAAGCACAATTTCACATCATTCTGGGTTCATTTGTGTGAAAACAAGGTCCAATCAGGCAGAAATGTTACAGGAAGGTAGAATCTATTGAGTTGTAAGTGATCTGAACGTTTCATGATGATAGCACTTTCCTAAGGGGGTCAAACCATGTCCCAAAGGTCACCGGACCTGGTGTCAATTTAAAGAAGTAGTCCAGTTACACATTTGTGGGCTTATAACTTGGCTTCTGAATGTCCTAGAGAGATCAGGTTTGTTTTAATGTACTCCAATCAACAGCCCCTACAACCACAAAAATGAATGGAGTCATTAGCACTTATGGTTTGTAAATGGCACCCAGAATTATGTTGCACGAAGCACAATTTCACGTCATTCTGGGTTCATTTGTTTGAAAACAAGGTCCACTCAGGCTGAAACGTTACAAGAAGGTAGAATCTATTGAGTTGTAAGTGATCTGAACGTTTCAAGATGATCGCACTTTCCTAAGGGGGTCAAACCATGTCCCAAAGGTCACCGGATCTGGTGTCAATTTAAATAAGTAGTCCTGTTACACATTTGTGGGCTTATAACTTGGCTTCTGAATGTCCTAGAGAGATCAGGTTTGTTTTAGTATACTCCAATCAACAGCCCCTACAACCACAAAAAGGAATGGAGTCATTAGCACTTATGGTTTTTAAATGGCACCCAGAATTATGTTGCACGAAGCACAATTTCACATCATTCTGGGTTCATTTGTGTGAAAACAAGGTCCAATCAGGCTGAAACGTTACAAGAAGGTAGAATATATTGAGTTGTAATTGATCTGAACGTTTCATGATGATCGCACATTCCTATAGGGGGTCAAACCATGTCCCAAAGGTCACCGGGCCTGGTGTCACTTTAAAGAAGTTGTCCAACTACACCTTTGAGGGCTTATAACTTGGTTTCTGAATGTCCTAGAGAGATCAGGTTTGTTTTAGTGTACTCCAATCAACAGCCCCTACAACCCCAAAAAGGAATGGAGTCATTAGCACTTATGGTTTGTAAATGGCACCCAGAATTATGTTGCACGAAGCACAATTTCACATCATTCTGGGTTCATTTGTGTGAAATCAAGGTCCAATCAGGCAGAAACTTTACAGGAAGGTAGAATCTATTGAGTTGTAAGTGATCTGAACGTTTCATGATGATCGCACATTCCTATTGGGGGTCAAACCATGTCCCAAAGGTCACTGGGCCTGGTGTCACTTTAAAGAAGTAGTCCAGTTACACCTTTGTGGGCTTATAACTTGGCTTCTGAATATCCTAGAGAGGTCAGGTTTGTTTTAGAGTACTCAAATTAGCAGCCCCCATAACCACTAAAAGGAATGGAGTCATTAGCACTTATGGTTTTTATATGGCAGCCAGAATTATGTTGCACAAAGCACAATTTCACATCATTCTGGGTTCATTTGTGTGAAAACAAGGTCCAATCAGGCTGAAACGTTACAGGAAGGTAGAATCTATTGAGTTGTAAGTGATCTGAACGTTTCATGATGATAGCACTTTCCTAAGGGGGTCGAACCATGTCCCAAAGGTCACCGGATCTGGTGTCAATTTAAAGAAGTAGTCCAGTTACACATTTGTGGGCTTATAACTTGGCTTCTGAATGTCCTAGAGAGATCAGGTTTGTTTTAGTATACTCCAATCAACAGCCCCTACAACCACAAAAAGGAATGGAGTCATTAGCACTTATGGTTTTTAAATAGCACCCAGAATTGTGTTGCACGAAGCACAATTTCACATCATTCTGGGTCCGTTTGTGTGAAAACAAGGTCCAATCAGGCTGAAACGTTACAGGAAGGTAGAATCTATTGAGTTGTAAATGATCTGAACGTTTCATGATGATAGCACTTTCCTAAGGGGGTCAAACCATGTCCCAAAGGTCACCGGATCTGGTGTCAATTTAAAGAAGTAGTCCAGTTACACATTTGTGGGCTTAGAACTTGGCTTCTGAATGTCCTAGAGAGATCAGGTTTGTTTTAGTATACTCCAATCAACAGCCCCTACAACCCCAAAAAGGAATGGAATCATTAGCACTTATGGTTTGTAAATGGCACCCAGAATTATGTTGCACGAAGCACAATTTCACATCATTCTGGGTTCATTTGTGTGAAATCAAGGTCCAATCAGGCAGAAACTTTACAGGAAGGTAGAATCTATTGAGGTGTAAGTGATCTGAACGTTTCATGATGATCGCACATTCCTATTGGGGGTCAAACCATGTCCCAAAGGTCACTGGACCTGGTGTCACTTTAAAGAAGTAGTCCAGTTACACCTTTGTGGGCTTATAACTTGGCTTCTGAATATCCTAGAGAGGTCAGGTTTGTTTTAGAGTACTCCAATTAGCAGCCCCCATTACCACTAAAAGGAATGGAGTCATTAGCACTTATGGTTTTTAAATGGCACCCAGAATTATGTTGCACGAAGCACAATTTCACATCATTCTGGGTTCATTTGTGTGAAAACAAGGTCCAATCAGGCAGAAATGTTACAGGAAGGTAGAATCTATTGAGTTGTAAGTGATCTGAACGTTTCATGATGATAGCACTTTCCTAAGGGGGTCAAACCATGTCCCAAAGGTCACCGGACCTGGTGTCAATTTAAAGAAGTAGTCCAGTTACACATTTGTGGGCTTATAACTTGGCTTCTGAATGTCCTAGAGAGATCAGGTTTGTTTTAATGTACTCCAATCAACAGCCCCTACAACCACAAAAATGAATGGAGTCATTAGCACTTATGGTTTGTAAATGGCACCCAGAATTATGTTGCACGAAGCACAATTTCACGTCATTCTGGGTTCATTTGTTTGAAAACAAGGTCCACTCAGGCTGAAACGTTACAAGAAGGTAGAATCTATTGAGTTGTAAGTGATCTGAACGTTTCAAGATGATCGCACTTTCCTAAGGGGGTCAAACCATGTCCCAAAGGTCACCGGATCTGGTGTCAATTTAAATAAGTAGTCCTGTTACACATTTGTGGGCTTATAACTTGGCTTCTGAATGTCCTAGAGAGATCAGGTTTGTTTTAGTATACTCCAATCAACAGCCCCTACAACCACAAAAAGGAATGGAGTCATTAGCACTTATGGTTTTTAAATGGCACCCAGAATTATGTTGCACGAAGCACAATTTCACATCATTCTGGGTTCATTTGTGTGAAAACAAGGTCCAATCAGGCTGAAACGTTACAAGAAGGTAGAATATATTGAGTTGTAATTGATCTGAACGTTTCATGATGATCGCACATTCCTATAGGGGGTCAAACCATGTCCCAAAGGTCACCGGGCCTGGTGTCACTTTAAAGAAGTTGTCCAACTACACCTTTGAGGGCTTATAACTTGGTTTCTGAATGTCCTAGAGAGATCAGGTTTGTTTTAATGTACTCCAACCAACAGCCCCTACAACCACAAAAAGGAATGGAGTCATTAGCACTTATGGTTTTTAAATGGCACCCAGAATTATGTTGCACGAAGCACAATTTCACATCATTCTGGGTCCATTTGTGTGAAAACAAGGTCCAATCAGGCTGAAACGTTACAAGAAGGTAGAATCTATTGAGTTGTAAGTGATCTGAACGTTTCATGATGATCGCACATTCCTATAGGGGGTCAAACCATGTCCCAAAGGTCACCGGGCCTGGTGTCACTTTAAAGAAGTAGTCCAATTACACCTTTGAGGGCTTATAACTTGGTTTCTGAATGTCCTAGAGAGATCAGGTTTGTTTTAGTGTACTCCAATCAACAGCCCCTACAACCCCAAAAAGGAATGGAGTCATTAGCACTTATGGTTTGTAAATGGCACCCAGAATTATGTTGCACGAAGCACAATTTCACATCATTCTGGGTTCATTTGTGTGAAATCAAGGTCCAATCAGGCAGAAACTTTACAGGAAGGTAGAATCTATTGAGTTGTAAGTGATCTGAACGTTTCATGATGATCGCACATTCCTATTGGGGGTCAAACCATGTCCCAAAGGTCACTGGGCCTGGTGTCACTTTAAAGAAGTAGTCCAGTTACACCTTTGTGGGCTTATAACTTGGCTTCTGAATATCCTAGAGAGGTCAGGTTTGTTTTAGAGTACTCAAATTAGCAGCCCCCATAACCACTAAAAGGAATGGAGTCATTAGCACTTATGGTTTTTATATGGCAGCCAGAATTATGTTGCACAAAGCACAATTTCACATCATTCTGGGTTCATTTGTGTGAAAACAAGGTCCAATCAGGCTGAAACGTTACAGGAAGGTAGAATCTATTGAGTTGTAAGTGATCTGAACGTTTCATGATGATAGCACTTTCCTAAGGGGGTCGAACCATGTCCCAAAGGTCACCGGATCTGGTGTCAATTTAAAGAAGTAGTCCAGTTACACATTTGTGGGCTTATAACTTGGCTTCTGAATGTCCTAGAGAGATCAGGTTTGTTTTAGTATACTCCAATCAACAGCCCCTACAACCACAAAAAGGAATGGAGTCATTAGCACTTATGGTTTTTAAATAGCACCCAGAATTGTGTTGCACGAAGCACAATTTCACATCATTCTGGGTCCGTTTGTGTGAAAACAAGGTCCAATCAGGCTGAAACGTTACAGGAAGGTAGAATCTATTGAGTTGTAAATGATCTGAACGTTTCATGATGATAGCACTTTCCTAAGGGGGTCAAACCATGTCCCAAAGGTCACCGGATCTGGTGTCAATTTAAAGAAGTAGTCCAGTTACACATTTGTGGGCTTAGAACTTGGCTTCTGAATGTCCTAGAGAGATCAGGTTTGTTTTAGTATACTCCAATCAACAGCCCCTACAACCCCAAAAAGGAATGGAATCATTAGCACTTATGGTTTGTAAATGGCACCCAGAATTATGTTGCACGAAGCACAATTTCACATCATTCTGGGTTCATTTGTGTGAAATCAAGGTCCAATCAGGCAGAAACTTTACAGGAAGGTAGAATCTATTGAGGTGTAAGTGATCTGAACGTTTCATGATGATCGCACATTCCTATTGGGGGTCAAACCATGTCCCAAAGGTCACTGGACCTGGTGTCACTTTAAAGAAGTAGTCCAGTTACACCTTTGTGGGCTTATAACTTGGCTTCTGAATATCCTAGAGAGGTCAGGTTTGTTTTAGAGTACTCCAATTAGCAGCCCCCATTACCACTAAAAGGAATGGAGTCATTAGCACTTATGGTTTTTATTGGCAGCCAGAATTATGTTGCACAAAGCACAATTTCACATCATTCTGGGTTCATTTGTGTGAAAACAAGGTCCAATCAGGCTGAAACGTTACAGGAAGGTAGAATCTATTGAGTTGTAAGTGATCTGAACGTTTCATGATGGTAGCACTTTCCTAAGGGGGTCGAACCATGTCCCAAAGGTCACCGGATCTGGTGTCAATTTAAAGAAGTAGTCCAGTTACACATTTGTGGGCTTATAACTTGGCTTCTGAATGTCCTAGAGAGATCAGGTTTGTTTTAGTATACTCCAATCAACAGCCCCTACAACCACAAAAAGGAATGGAGTCATTAGCACTTATGGTTTTTAAATAGCACCCAGAATTATGTTGCACGAAGCACAATTTCACATCATTCTGGGTCCGTTTGTGTGAAAACAAGGTCCAATCAGGCTGAAACGTTACAGGAAGGTAGAATCTATTGAGTTGTAAATGATATGAACGTTTCATGATGATAGCACTTTCCTAAGGGGGTCAAACCATGTCCCAAAGGTCACCGGATCTGGTGTCAATTTAAAGAAGTAGTCCAGTTACACATTTGTGGGCTTAGAACTTGGCTTCTGAATGTCCTAGAGAGATCAGGTTTGTTTTAGTATACTCCAATCAACAGCCCCTACAACCACAAAAAGGAATGGAGTCATTAGCACTTATGGTTTTTAAATAGCACCCAGAATTATGTTGCACGAAGCACAATTTCACATCATTCTGGGTCCGTTTGTGTGAAAACAAGGTCCAATCAGGCTGAAACGTTACAGGAAGGTAGAATCTATTGAGTTGTAAATGATCTGAACGTTTCATGATGATAGCACTTTCCTAAGGGGGTCAAACCATGTCCCAAAGGTCACCGGATCTGGTGTCAATTTAAAGAAGTAGTCCAGTTACACATTTGTGGGCTTATAACTTGGCTTCTGAATGTCCTAGAGAGATCAGGTTTGTTTTAATGTACTCCAACCAACAGCCCCTGTCGCGTGCCCGTCCCATTTGTCGGTTCCGTTAAAACCCAGTTCCGTTAGAACTTATGAGACGGTGCATCTATCAGGGTTCGGGGGGATGTCGGCGAGTTTAATCGTACTAGACCCGGGTTTGGACTATCTAATTAGAATCTTGTCTTTTATTTTAAAGGTGTAATGACTTGTACGAATAGCCAGCCTCAGAGTACTCCACTTCTTTTAAACTCGTTACCTTTTGGTTAAGATACTAGAGAGAAGTCTGGAGGCAAGCCAAGCCTCTCAGCAATTGTTTGGATTACTCGGAATTAATTGCGCCTCTAACAGCTTATTTGGGAGGTTGGTAACTATAAAATGATTTATGCTAGTTGATCAGGCTATCATAATTTTATCAATTTATTTATTAATCCAACCTTCCAGCTGATTAGAGACTTTTTCAACCTGCAATCAGAGCCAAAATAACCTCTAATATCCTGTTTTTATCGCCCTTAAGACAACTCGTTACTCGCAAGGAGGGGGAAGTTAAAACTTCCCTTATCTTAAGGTTTCTTTATATTATTATATTACAAACTGTAAAGTAAGTCCTGATAATTCAGAGACCTGTGTTCGACATGCTTACCTCTGTGCAATTATGGCCAGGGCTCCAAACTTGAAGCTTTAGAGAAAACCTGAAAGAATCAGGATTATGTTTCTTTTTCAAAAAAGGTTTATTACAAAATCAAAATACAAAAATGGGTAAAGTAAAAAACAACTGCTATCCCCCAAGGAGGAATTAGTTCAAAATGATTAAATAAGAGTTAGTTTACACTAGCTCCTGTCTTCTCAGAATCTCCCCAAAACTCTCCCAAGTCTCTTCTTCCAAGAGTCCTCCCCCTCTAAGCTCTGCTTCTCTCCAAAAAACTGCCTGTCATCCCCCATCCAGGGGGACAGGGGATGACCCCTCCAAGCCTGCTCTGTCTCTTCTTGTCGCCTGCCCCAGCTGCTGTTGAATCTTTCCTCTGCTGTTCAGAGCTGTTCTTATATACCCTTCCTGGGCCAGCTTAAGGTCATGGGGTCATTTACCAGATACACACTTTGTAGCTCAACACAAAACATTTGGTGTCATTTTCACTACATGCAGCATTCTTCTTAACACAGGTCATTACATCATCTTTTGCAGCATTCTTCAGTTTCTCTCCAATGTTCCCGAGAGGGCTTCTGGATCTGATGGGCTTGTCTTCACTCTGTTCTCCTCCAATCCCATCTTTCCAAGCCAGGGGTGGGGCAAAGAGGTTGGGTCAGTCAACCTGACCTTTTGCCCAGTTCTGTCCTCTCGTCCCTGTGACCCTTGTGTGACCCTTGTTTCTGACCACAGTTTTTTTGACCTGCAGCCCAGCTCCTGTCGGCTGGCTGATTTTGCTCGCACAAGCCAGTCCAGTGTGGCTCACCTTTTGACCCCGTACTTGCCACTGTCTTTGGCATGTGGGACTCGCAACATCCCCCATGCGAGAAAAATCTAGCCAGGGGACTGCAGCAGCCTTCTTTGGGGTGGGGCTGCCTCCTCCTCTGGATCATCTTCATCTCCAGTCTCAGACCCAGAGTCTGACAGCTCAGAGTTCAGATACACACCATCATCATCATCATCACTCACTTCAGTCTCTGAAGAACCAGATGTTTGTTCATGAGGGTTCAGAACTGGGTTCCTGCTTCTCCACCAGTTTCAGCTGCCATCTGGTCAGCTGAGCTGCTGGTTGGACCATCTCAATCTCCTCCTTCAAGCAGAGACTCTCTCCCTCCAGACTGAAGACATTTTTTACTGCAGAGCTTCAAATATTCTCCTCACACACCTGAACATCAACAAGCTAACTCTGCTTGCAGCTGCTGGTGGGAAGCTTACGCTAAAAATTATAAAGTGTGGCAAGGTGGATAAATAAGGACCGGGCGGGAATCGATCCCGAGACCTCCGGGGTGGGAGTCATACGCTCTAACCACTCAGCCAAAGGGACATCCCTTTAGCCATCTGGCCAGGGTGCATGATCAATCAAGACATTGTGACAGAACGCTCACACTGTCACACCTTCCCCCCTCTTTCCACAAGCGCGTCCTCGTACTCCCGCGCAGGGTGCCACAAACTTCACATCCACGGACCTACTTGACAGTACTACATGGATCCTGCCAACAACACCATATATGGCAAGGTTAAAAATGCTTACGCCTTATTAGTGTAGCTGTCTGTCAGGTCAGAATCATATGGAGCTGTTAGTTCAGGACTCTCCCTTCTCAAAAGAACTAGTAGGGGGAGGGGTGATGTCACCACATCCTGCTTGTCTGTTGTTGCTCAGCTGACTGAGTGCTTTTTCTCTGTTCAGCTGTGGCTTCTCATATCTGCAGGCTGCCGAGAGCGGAAGCTAGGTGCTTGTTTCAAGCAGATCCTCTAAAAACAAAGTTTAATTGGAGCAGAGTTCCAATGCTCCCAGTTATAAGTCCGTCCTTTACAGGCGGCACGGTTTCTCCCCTCACGGAGCCCTTAAGCACAGAGGTTCACACATTATACATGTTCCCGGCTTCTAGCCTCCCCATTGCGCGTAACGATACACATTTGCAGATTCTATGAAGCCCGGAAACATAGCCACTTTAAAATCTTTAATACAATCCCCCTTCGTTAACAGGATGAGGCCCAGAGCACCTGAGATCTTACAAGTCATTTCTTCACTAGATTTTGATCCAGCCATGACGTTTAATCGCATCTCACTTGTGCCTCAGCACCTGGACAGCGCCCCGCCGCAGCTCCATACTAGCTTTTCCAGCCTCATTCTGAAAGCTCCGGTTACAGGATACTGAAAGATCTATCTGCCATGGCTGGTTAAAAGTTTCTCTTTTTTCATTTATTTTATTTTTATTCGTTTTCACGTCTTATTCTTTATTCTTACTCTTTATTCCTTTTTATTTTTTGCCTAGCTTTTATCCTTGGCTATTCTTACGTCGGAAAGCCGTGATTTCTTTATACCTCTCTGAGTTAATCTTCCGTTCTCCCAAATTTCTTTCCTTTTCGAGAAATTGGTGCGGTTTTCACTCCAAGGTTATAAGCTTATCCGGTCCTTGGTGCGTAAGCTTTTATCAGCCTAAAAGACATAGTTCTACGTCGAATAGTCCGGTATCTAATATTTGAACCTTCGCTCTGTAGCCCCACATTGGTGCGCCATGTCGCGTGCCCGTCCCATTTGTCGGTTCCGTTAAAACCCAGTTCCGTTAGAACTTATGAGACGGTGCATCTATCAGGGTTCGGGGGGATGTCGGCGAGTTTAATCGTACTAGACCCGGGTTTGGACTATCTAATTAGAATCTTGTCTTTTATTTTAAAGGTGAAATGACTTGTACGAATAGCCTTCCTCAGAGTACTCCACTTCTTTTAAACTCGTTACCTATTGGTTAAGATACTAGAGAGAAGTCTGGAGGCAAGCCAAGCCTCTCAGCAATTGTTTGGATTACCCGGAATTAATTGCGCATCTAACAGCTTATGTGGGAGGTTGGTAACTATAAAATGATTTATGCTAGTTGATCAGGCTATCATAATTTTATCAATTTATTTATTAATCCAACCTTCCAGCTGATTAGAGACTTTTTCAACCTGCAATCAGAGCCAAAATAACCTCTAATATCGCCCTTAAGACAACTCGTTACTCGCAAGGAGGGGGAAGTTAAAACTTCCCTTATCTTAAGGTTTCTTTATATTATTATATTACAAACTGTAAAGTAAGTCCTGATAATTCAGAGACCTGTGTTCGACATGCTTAACTCTGTGCAATTATGGCCAGGGCTCCAAACGTGAAGCTTTAGAGAAAACCTGAAAGAATCAGGATTATGTTTCTTTTTCGAAAAAGGTTTATTACAAAATCAAAATACAAAAATGGGTAAAGTAAAAAACAACTGCTATCCCCCAAGGAGGAATCAGTTCAAAATGATTAAATAAGAGTTAGTTTACACTAGCTCCTGTCTTCTCAGAATCTCCCCAAAACTCTCCCAAGTCTCTTCTTCCAAGAGTCCTCCCCCTCTAAGCTCTGCTTCTCTCCAAAAAACTGCCTGTCATCCCCCATCCAGGGGGACAGGGGATGACCCCTCCAAGCCTGCTCTGTCTCTTCTTGTCGCCTGCCCCAGCTGCTGTCGAATCTTTCCTCTGCTGTTCAGAGCTGTTCTTATATACCCTTCCTGGGCCAGCTTAAGGTCATGGGGTCATTTACCAGATACACACTTTGTAGCTCAACACAAAACATTTGGTGTCATTTTCACTACATGCAGCATTCTTCTTAACACAGGTCATTACATCATCTTTTGCAGCATTCTTCAGTTTCTCTCCAATGTTCCCAAGAGGGCTTCTGGATCTGATGGGCTTGTCTTCACTCTGTTCTCCTCCAATCCCATCTATCCAAGCCAGGGGTGGGGCAAAGAGGTTGGGTCAGTCAACCTGACCTTTTGCCCAGTTCTGTCCTCTTGTCCCTGTGACCCTTGTGTGACCCTTGCTTCTGACCACAGTTTTTTTGACCTGCAGCCCAGCTCCTGTTGGCTGGCTGATTTTGCTCGCACAAGCCAGTCCAGTGTGGCTCACCTTTTGACCCCGTACTTGCCACTGTCTTTGGCATGTGGGACTCGCAACACCCCTACAACCACAAAAAGGAATGGAGTCATTAGCACTTATGGTTTGTAAATGGCACCCAGAATTATGTTGCACGAAGCACAATTTCACATCATTCTGGGTTCATTTGTGTGAAAACAAGGTCCAATCAGGCTGAAACGTTACAAGAAGGTAGAATCTATTGAGTTGTATGTGATCTGAACGTTTCATGAAGATCGCACATTCCTATAGGGGGTCAAACCATGTCCCAAAGGTCACCGGGCCTGGTGTCACTTTAAAGAAGTTGTCCAGTTACATATTTGTGGGCTTATAACTTGGCTTCTGAATGCCCTAGAGAGATCAGGTTTGTTTTAATGTACTCCAATTAGCAGCCCCCATTACCACAAAAAGGAATGGAGTCATTAGCACTTATGGTTTGTAAATGGCACCCAGAATTATGTTGCACGAAGCACAATTTCACATCATTCTGGGTCCATTTGTGTGAAAACAAGGTCCAATCAGGCTGAAACGTTACAAGAAGGTAGAATCTATTGAGTTGTAAGTGATCTGAACGTTTCATGATGATCGCACATTCCTATAGGGGGTCAAACCATGTCCCAAAGGTCACCGGGCCTGGTGTCTCTTTAAAGTAGTCCAATTACACCTTTGAGGGCTTATAACTTGGTTTCTGAATGTCCTAGAGAGGTCAGGTTTGTTTTAGAGTACTCCAATTAGCAGCCCCCATTACCACTAAAAGGAATGGAGTCATTAGAACTTATGGTTTTTAAATGGCACCCACAATTATGTTGCACGAAGCACAATTTCACATCATTCTGGGTTCATTTGTGTGAAAACAAGGTACAATCAGGCTGAAACGTTACAGGAAGGTAGAATCTATTGAGTTGTAAGTGATCTGAACGTTTCATGATGATAGCACTTTCCTAAGGGGGTCAAACCATGTCCCAAAGGTCACCGGATCTGGTTTCAATTTAAAGAAGTAGTCCAGTTACACATTTGTGGGCTTATAACTTGGCTTCTCAATGTCCTAGAGAGATCTGGTTTGTTTTAGTATACTCCAATCAACAGCCCCAACAACCACAAAAAGAAATGGAGTCATTAGCACTTATGGTTTTTAAATCGCACCCAGAATTATGTTGCACGAAGCACAATTTCACATCATACTGGGTTCATTTGTGTGAAATCAAGGTCCAATCAGGCTGAAACGTTACAGGAAGGTAGAATCTATTGAGTTGTAAGTGATCTGAACGTTTCATGATGATCGCACATTCCTATAGGGGGTCAAACTATGTCCCAAAGGTCACCGGGCCTGGTGTCACTTTAAAGAAGTAGTCCAATTACACCTTTGAGGGCTTATAACTTGGTTTCTGAATGTCCTAGAGAGATCAGGTTTGTTTTAGAGTACTCCAATTAGCAGCCCCCATTGCCATTAAAAGGAATGGAGTCATTAGCACTTATGGTTTTTAAATGGCACCCAGATCTATGTTGCACAAAGCACAATTTCACATCATTCTGGGTTCATTTGTGTGAAAACAAGGTCCAATCAGGCTGAAACGTTACAGGAAGGTAGAATCTATTTGTTGTAAGTGATCTGAACGTTTCATGATGATAGCACTTTCCTAAGGGGGTCAAACCATGTCCCAAAGGTCACCGGATCTGGTGTCAATTTAAAGAAGTAGTCCAGTTACACATTTGTGGGCTTATAACTTGGCTTCTGAATGTCCTAGAGAGATCAGGTTTATTTTAGTATACTCCAATCAACAGCCCCTACAACCACAAAAAGGAATGGAGTCATTAGCACTTATGGTTTTTAAATGGCACCCAGAATTATGTTGCACGAAGCACAATTTCACATCATTCTGGGTTCATTTGTGTGAAAACAAGGTACAATCAGGCTGAAACTTTACAGGAAGGTAGAATATATTGAGTTGTAAGTGATCTGAACGTTTCATGATGATCGCACATTCCTATTGGGGGTCAAACCATGTCCCAAAGTTCACCGGGCCTGGTGTCACTTTAAAGAAGTAGTCCAGTTACACATTTGTGGGCTTATAACTTGGCTTCTGAATGTCCTAGAGAGATCAGGTTTGTTTTAGTGTACTCCAACCAACAGCCTTTACAACCACAAAAAGGAATGGAGTCATTAGCACTTATGGTTTGTAAATGGCACCCAGAATTATGTTGCACGAAGCACAATTTCACATCATTCTGGGTCCATTTGTGTGAAACCAAGGTCCAATCAGGCTGAAACGTTACATGAAGTTAGAATCTATTTAATTGTAAGTGATCTGAACGTTTCATGATGATAGCACTTTCCTAAGGGGGACAAACCATGTCCCAAAGGTCACCGGATCTGGTGTCAATTTAAAGAAGTAGTCCAGTTACACATTTGTGGGCTTATAACTTGGCTTCTGAATGTCCTAGAGAGATCAGGTTTGTTTTAGAGTACTCCAATTAACAGCCCCCTTTACCACTAAAAGGAATGGAGTCATTAGCACTTCTGGTTTTGAAATGGCACCCAGAATTATGTTGCACGAAGCACAATTTCACATCATTCTGGGTTCATTTGTGTGAAAACAAGGTCCAATCAGGCTGAAACGTTACAAGAAGGTAGAATCTATTGAGTCGTAAGTGATCTGAACGTTTCATGATGATCGCACATTCCTATAGGGGGTCAAACCATGTCCCAAAGGTCACCGGATCTGGTGTCAATTTAAAGAAGTAGTCCAGTTACATCTTTGTGGGCTTATAACTTGGCTTCTGAATGTCCTAGAGAGATCAGGTTTGTTTTAGTATACTCCAATCAACAGCCCCTACAACCACAAAAAGGAATAGAGTCATTAGCACTTATGGTTTTTAAATGGCACCCAGAATTATGTTGCATGAAGCACAATTTCACATCATTCTGGGTTCATTTGTGTGAAAACAAGGTCCAATCAGGCTGAAACATTACAGGAAGGTAGAATCTATTGAGTTGTAAGTGATCTCAACGTTTCATGATGATAGAACTTTCCTAAGGGGATCAAACCATGTCCCAAAGGTCACCGGATCTGGTGTCAATTTAAAGAAGTAGTCCAGTTACACATTTGTGGGCTTATAACTTGGCTTCTGAATGTCCTAGAGAGATCAAGTTTGTTTTAATGTACTCCAATCAACAGCCCCTACAACCACCAAAAGGAATGGAGTCATTAGCACTTATGGTTTGTAAATTGCACCCAGAATTATGTTGCATGAAGCACAATTTCACATCATTCTGGGTTCATTTGTGTGAAACCAAGGTCCAATCAGGCTGAAACATTACATGAAGTTAGAATCTATTGAATTGTAAGTGATCTGAACGTTTCATGATGATAGCACTTTCCTAAGGGGGACAAACCATGTCCCAAAGGTCACCGGATCTGGTGTCAATTTAAAGAAGTAGTCCAGTTACACATTTGTGGGCTTATAACTTGGCTTCTGAATGTCCTAGAGAGATCAGTTTTTTTTAATGTACTCCAATCAACAGCCATTACAACCACAAAAAGGAATGGAGTCATTAGCACTTATGGTTTGTAAATGGCACCCAGAATTATGTTGCACGAAGCACAATTTCACATCATTCTGGGTCCATTTGTGTGAAAACAAGGTCCAATCAGGCTGAAACGTTACAAGAAGGTAGATTCTATTGAGTTGTAAGTCATCTGAACGTTTCATGATGATCGCACATTCCTATTGGGGGTCAAACCATGTCCCAAAGGTCACAGGGCCTGGTGTCACTTTAAAGAAGTAGTCCAGTTACACCTTTGTGGGCTTATAACTTGGCTTCTGAATATCCTAGAGAGGCCAGGTTTGTTTTAGAGTACTCCAATTAACAGCCCCCATTACCACTAAAAGGAATGGAGTCATTAGCACTTATGGTTTGTAAATGGCACCCAGAATTATGTTGCACGAAGCACAATTTCACATCATTCTGGGTTCATTTGTGTGAAAACAAGGTCCAATCAGGCAGAAATTTTACAGGAAGGTAGAATCTATTGAGTTGTAAGTGATCTGAACGTTTCATGATGATAGCACTTTCCTAAGGGGGTCAAACCATGTCCCAAAGGTCACCGGACCTGGTGTCAATTTAAAGAAGTAGTCCAGTTACACATTTGTGGGCTTATAACTTGGCTTCTGAATGTCCTAGAGAGATCAGGTTTGTTTTAATGTACTCCAATCAACAGCCCCTACAACCACAAAAATGAATGGAGTCATTAGCACTTATGGTTTGTAAATGGCACCCAGAATTATGTTGCACGAAGCACAATTTCACATCATTCTGGGTCCATTTGTGTGAAAACAAGGTCCAATCAGGCTGAAACGTTACAAGAAGGTAGAATCTATTTAGTTGTAAGTGATCTGAACGTTTCAAGATGATCGCACTTTCCTAAGGGGGTCAAACCATGTCGCAAAGGTCACCGGATCTGGTGTCAATTTAAATAAGTAGTCCTGTTACACATTTGTGGGCTTATAACTTGGCTTCTGAATGTCCTAGAGAGATCAGGTTTGTTTTAGTATACTCCAATCAACAGCCCCTACAACCACAAAAAGGAATGGAGTCATTAGCACTCATGGTTTTTAAATGGCACCCAGAATTATGTTGCACGAAGCACAATTTCACATCATTCTGGGTTCATTTGTGTGAAAACAAGGTCCAATCAGGCTGAAATGTTACAAGAAGGTAGAATATATTGAGTTGTAAGTGATCTGAACGTTTCATGATGATCGCACATTCCTATACTGGGTCAAACCATGTCCCAAAGGTCACCGGGCCTGGTGTCACTTTAAAGAAGTAGTCCAATTACACCAATGAGGGCTTATAACTTGGCTTCTGAATGTCCTAGAGAGATCAGGTTTGTTTTAATGTACTCCAACCAACAGCCCCTACAACCACAAAAAGAAATGGAGTCATTAGCACTTATGGTTTGTAAATGGCACCCAGAATTATGTTGCACGAAGCAATATTTCACATCATTCTGGGTCCATTTGAGTGAAAACAAGGTCCAATCAGGCTGAAACGTTACAAGAAGGTAGAATCCATTGAATTGTAAGTGATCTGAACGTTTCATGATGATCGCACATTCCTATAGGGGGTCAAACCATGTCCCAAAGGTCACCGGGCCTGGTGTCACTTTAATGAAGTAGTCCAGTTACACATTTGTGGGCTTAGAACTTGGCTTCTGAATGTCCTAGAGAGATCAGGTTTGTTTTAGTATACTCCAATCAACAGCCCCTACAACCACTAAAAGGAATGGAGTCATTAGCACTCATGGTTTTTAAATGGCACCCTGAATTATGTTGCATGAAGCACAATTTCACATCATTCTGGGTTCATTTGTGTGAAAACAAGGTCCAATCAGGCTGAAACGTTACAGGAAGGTAGAACCTATTGAGTTGTAAGTGATCTCAACGTTTCATGATGATAGAACTTTCCTAAGGGGATCAAACCATGTCCCAAAGGTCACCGGATCTGGTGTCAATTTAAAGAAGTAGTCCAGTTACACATTTGTGGGCTTATAACTTGGCTTCTGAATGTCCTAGAGAGATCAAGATTGTTTTAATGTACTCCAATCAACAGCCCCTACAACCACCAAAAGTAATGGAGTCATTAGCACTTATGGTTTGTAAATTGCACCCAGAATTATGTTGCATGAAGCACAATTTCACATCATTCTGGGTCCATTTGTGTGAAACCAAGGTCCAATCAGGCTGAAACGTTACATGAAGTTAGAATCTATTGAATTGTAAGTGATCTGAACGTTTCATGATGATAGCACTTTCCTAAGGGGGACAAACCATGTCCCAAAGGTCACCGGATCTGGTGTCAATTTAAAGAAGTAGTCCAGTTACACATTTGTGGGCTTATAACTTGGCTTCTGAATGTCCTAGAGAGATCAGTTTTTTTAATGTACTCCAATCAACAGCCCCTACAACCACAAAAAGGAATGGAGTCATTAGCACTAATGGTTTGTAAATGGCACCCAGAATTATGTTGCACGAAGCACAATTTCACATCATTCTGGGTCCATTTGTGTGAAAACAAGGTCCAATCAGGCTGAAACGTTACAAGAAGGTAGATTCTATTGAGTTGTAAGTCATCTGAACGTTTCATGATGATCGCACATTCCTATTGGGGGTCAAACCATGTCCCAAAGGTCACTTGGCCTGGTGTCACTTTAAAGAAGTAGTCCAGTTACACATTTGTGGGCTTATAACTTGGCTTCTGAATGTCCTAGAGAGATAGGGTTTGTTTTAATGTACTCCAATCAACAGCCCCTATAACCACAAAAATGAATGGAGTCATTAGCACTTATGGTTTGTAAATGGCACCCAGAATTATGTTGCACGAAGCACAATTTCACATCATTCTGGGTCCATTTGTGTGTAAACAAGGTCCAATCAGGCTGAAACGTTACAAGAAGGTAGAATCTATTGAGTTGTAAGTGATCTGAACGTTTCATGATGATCGCACATTCCTATAGGGGGTCAAACCATGTCCCAAAGGTCACCGGGCCTGGTGTCACTTTAAAGAAGTAGTCCAATTACACCTTTGAGGGCTTATAACTTGGCTTCTGAATGTCCTAGAGAGATCAGGTTTGTTTTAGTATACTCCAATCAACAGCCCCTACATCCACAAAAAGGAATGGAGTCATTAGCACTTATGGTTTTTAAATGGCACCCAGAATTATGTTGCACGAAGCACAATTTCACATCATTCTGGGTTCATTTGTGTGAAAACAAGGTCCAATCAGGCTGAAACGTTACAGGAAGGTAGAATCCATTGAGTTGTAAGTTATCTGAACGTTTCATGATGATAGCACTTTCCTAAGGGGGTCGAACCATGTCCCAAAGGTCACCGGATCTGGTGTCAATTTAAAGAAGTAGTCCAGTTACACATTTGTGGGCTTATAACTTGGCTTCTGAAGGTCCTAGAGAGATCAGGTTTGTTTTAGTATACTCCAATCAACAGCCCCTACAACCACAAAAAGGAATGGAGTCATTAGCACTTATGGTTTTTAAATAGCACCCAGAATTATGTTGCACAAAGCACAATTTCACATCATTCTGGGTCCGTTTGTGTGAAAACAAGGTCCAATCAGGCTGAAACGTTACAGGAAGGTAGAATCTATTGAGTTGTAATTGATCTGAACGTTTCATGATGATCGCAATTCCTATAGGGGGTCAAACCATGTCCCAAAGGTCACCGGGCCTGATGTCACTTTAAAGAAGTAGTCCAATTACACATTTGAGGGCTTATAACTTGGTTTCTGAATGTCCTAGAGAGATCAGGTTTATTTTGGTGTACTCCAATCAACAGCCCCTACAACCTCAAAAAGGAATGGAGTCATTAGCACTTATGGTTTTTAAATGGCACCCAGAATTATGTTGCACGAAGCACAATTTCACATCATTCTGGGTCCATTTGTGTGAAAACAAGGTCCAATCAGGCTGAAACGTTACAAGAAGGTAGAATCTATTCAGTTGTAAGTGATCTGAACGTTTCATGATGATCGCACATTCCTATTGGGGGTCAAACCATGTCCCAAAGTTCACCGGGCCTGGTGTCACTTTAAAGAAGTAGTCCAGTTACACATTTGTGGGCTTATAACTTGGCTTCTGAATGTCCTAGAGAGATCAGGTTTGTTTTAGTGTACTCCAACCAACAGCCCTTACAACCACAAAAAGGAATGGAGTCATTAGCACTTATGGTTTGTAAATGGCACCCAGAATTATGTTGCACGAAGCACAATTTCACATCATTCTGGGTCCATTTGTGTGAAAACAAGGTCCAATCAGGCTGAAACGTTACAAGACGGTAGAATCTATTGAGTTGTAAGTGATCTGAACGTTTCATGTTGATCGCACATTCCTATAGGGGGTCAAACCATGTCCCAAAGGTCACCGGGCCTGGTGTCACTTAAAAGAAGTAGTCCAGTTACACCTTTGTGGGCTTATAACTTGGCTTCTGAATATCCTAGAGAGGTCAGGTTTGTTTTAGAGTACTCCAATTAACAGCCCCTACAACCACAAAAAGGAATGGAGTCATTAGCACTTATGGTTTTTAAATGGCACCCAGAATTATGTTGCACGAAGCACAATTTCACATCATTCTGGGTTCATTTGTGTGAAAACAAGGTCCAATCAGGCTGAAACGTTACAGGAAGGTAGAATCTATTGAGTTGTAAGTGATCTGAACGTTTCATGATGGTAGCACTTTCCTAAGGGGGTCAAACCATGTCCCAAAGGTCACCGGATCTGGTGTCAATTTAAAGAAGTAGTCCAGTTACACCTTTGTGGGCTTATAACTTGGCTTCTGAATATCCTAGAGAGGTCAGGTTTGTTTTAGAGTACTCCAATTAACAGCCCCCATTACCACTAAAACGAATGGAGTCATTAGCACTTATGGTTTTTAAATGGCACCCAGAATTATGTTGCACGAAGCACAATTTCACATCATTCTGGGTTCATTTGTGTGAAAACAAGGTCCAATCAGGCTGAAACGTTACAGGAAGGTAGAATCTATTGAGTTGTAAGTGATCTGAACGTTTCATGATGATAGCACTTTCCTAAGGGGGTCAAACCATGTCCCAAAGGTCACCGGGCCTGGTGTCACTTTAAAGAAGTAGTCCAGATACACCTTTGTGGGCTTATAACTTGGCTTATGAATATCCTAGAGAGGTCAGGTATGTTTTAGAGTACTCCAATTAACAGCCCCCATTACCACTAAAAGGAATGGAGTCAATAGCACTTATGTTTTTTAAATGGCACCCAGAATTATGTTGCACGAAGCACAATTTCACATCATTCTGGGTTCATTTGTGTGAAAACAAGGTCCAATCAGGCTGAAACGTTACAGGAAGGTAGAATCTATTGAGTTGTAAGTGATCTGAACGTTTCATGATGATAGCCCTTTCCTAAGGGGGTCAAACCATTTCCCAAAGGTCACCGGATCTGGTGTCAATTTAAAGAAGTAGTCCAGTTACACATTTGTGGGCTTATAACTTGGCTTTTGAATGTCCTAGAGAGATCAGGTTTGTTTTAGTGTACTCCAATCAACAGCCCCTACAACCACAAAAAGGAATGGAGTCATTAGCACTTATGGTTTGGAAATGGCACCCAGAATTATGTTGCACGAAGCACAATTTCACATCATTCTGGCTTCATTTGTGTGAAAACAAGGTCAAATCAGGCTGAAACGTTACAGGAAGTTAGAATCTATTGAGTTGTAAGTGATCTGAACATTTCATGATGATAGCACTTTCCTAAGGTGGTTAAACCATGTCCCAAAGGTCACCGGATATGGTGTCAATTTAAAGAAGTAGTCCAGTTACACATTTGTGGGCTTATAACTTGGCTTCTGAATGTCCTAGAGAGATCAGGTTTGTTTTAGTATACTCCAATCAACAGCCCCTACAAACACTAAAAGGAATGGAGTAATTAGCACTTATGTTTTTTAAATGGCACCCAGAATTATGTTGCACGAAGCACAATTTCACATCATTCTGGGTTCATTTGTGTGAAAACAAGGTCCAATCAGGCTGAAACGTTACAGGAAGGTAGAATCTATTGAGTTGTAAGTGATCTGAACGTTTCATGATGATAGCACTTTCCTAAGGGGGTCAAACCATGTCCCAAAGGTCACCGCATCTGGTGTCAATTTAAAGAAGTAGTCCAGTTACACATTTGAGGGCTTATAACTTGGCTTCTCAATGTCCTAGAGAGATCAGGTTTGTTTTAGTATACTCCAATCAACAGCCCCTACAACCACAAAAAGGAATGGAGTCATTATGGCAGAGCAGAAAACAGCAGCAGGATCATCCCAGTCGCTGACGCCGATGAGCAGAGCAGAAAATAGCAGCAGGATCAGCGCAGTAGCCGACGCGGACAAGCAGAGCAGAAAACAGCAGCAGGGTCAGTGCAGTTGCCGACGCCGACGAGCAGAGCAGAAAACAGCAGCAGGACCAGCGCAGTCGCCGATGCCGACAAATCAGAGCAGAAAACAACAGCAGGACCAGCGCAGTCATCAACGGCGACGAGCAGAGCAGGAAACAGCAGCAGGACCAGCGCAGTCGCCGACGAGCATAGCAAAAAACAGCAGCAGGAGATGTGCAGTCGCAGATGCCAAAGAGCAGAGCAGAAAACCGCAGCAGGATCAGCGCAGTCGCCGACGCCGATGAGCATTGCAGAAAACAGCAGCAGGACCAGCGCAGTCGCCGACGCCTACGAGCAGAGCAGAAAACATTTGCAGGATTAGTGCAGTCGCCGAGGCCGATGAGCAGTGCAGAAAACAGCAGCAGGACCAGCGCAGTCGCCGACGAGCAGAGCAAAAAACAGCAGCAGGATCAGCGTAGTCACTGACACCGACGAGCAGAGCAGAAAACATCAGCAGGATCAGCGCAGTCGCTGACGCCGACGAGCAAATCAGAAAACAGCAGCAGGAGATGAGCAGTCACCGACACCGACGAGCAGATCAGAAAACAGCAGCAGGACCAGCGCAGTCGCAGACGCCGACGAGCAGAGCAGTTGCCGACGAGCAGAGGCGAAAACAACAGCAGGACCAGCGCAGTCGCCGACGCCGATGAGCAGTGCAGAAAACAGCTGCAGGACCAGCACAGTCGCCGACGCGCAGAGCAAAAAACAGCAGCAGGAGATGCGCAGTCGCAGACGATCAGAGCAGAAAACAGCAGCAGGGTCAGCGCAGTCGCTGACGCCGACGAGCAGAGCAGAAAAAAGCAGCAGGAGATGCGTAGTCACCGACGCCTACGAGCAGAGCAGAAAAAATCGGCAGGAGATGTGCAGTCGCAGACGCCAACGAGCAGAGCAGAAAACAGCAGCAGGATCAACGCAGTCGCCAACGCCGATGAGCAGTGCAGAAAACAGCAGCAGGTCCAGCGCAGTCGCCGACGAGCAGAGCAGAAAACAGCAGCAGGATCAGCGCAGTCGCCGTCGCCTACGAGCAGAGCAGAAAACAGCAGCAGGACCAGCGCAGTCGCAGAGGCCGACTGGTAGATGCGAAAACAACAGCAGGACCAGCGCAGTCGCCGACGCCGATGAGCAGTGCAGAAAACAGCAGCAGGACCAGCGCAGTCGCAGACGAGCAGAGCAGAAAACAGCAGCAGGACCAGCGCAGTTGCCGACGAGCAGAGCAGAAAACAGCAGCAGGATCAGCGCAGTCGCCGACGCCGACGAGCAGAGCAAAAAACAGCAGCATGATCAGCGCAGTCGCAGACGCCAACGAGCAGAGCAGCAAACAGCAGCAGGATCAGTGTAGTCGCTGACACCTACGAGCAGAGCAGAAAACAGCAGCAGGATCAGCGCAGTCGCTGACGCCGACGAGCAGAGCAGAAAAAAGCACCAGGAGATGCGCAGACGCGAACGAGCAGAGCAGAAAACAGCAGCAGGATCAACGCAGTCGCCGACGCCGATGAGCAGTGCAGAAAACAGCAGCAGGACCAGAGCAGTCGCCGACGAGCAGAGCAGAAAACAGCAGCAGGACCAGCACAGTCGGCGACGCCTACGAGCAAAGCAGAAAACAGCAGCAGAATCAGCGCAGTCGCCGACGCCGATGAGCAGTGCAGAAAACAGCAGCAGGACCAGCGCAGTCACCGACGCCTACGAGCAGAGCAGAAAACAGCAGCAGGATCAGCGCAGTCGCCGACGAAAAGAGCAGAAAACAGCAGCAGGACCAGCGCAGTCGCAGACGCCGATGAGCAGAGCAGAAAACAGCAGCAGGACCAGCGCAGTCGCCGACGAGCAGAGCAAAAAACAGCAGCAGGAGATGTGCAGTCGCAGACGCCGATGAGCAGAGCAGAAAACAGCAGCAGGATCAGCACAGTCGCTGACGCCGACGAGCAGAGCAAAAAACAGCAGCAGGAGATGCGCAGTCGCAGACGATCAGAGCAGAAAACAGCAGCAGGGTCAGCGCAGTCGCTGACGCCGACGAGCAGAGCAGAAAAAAGCAGCAGGACCAGCGCAGTCGCCGACGCCTACGAGCAGAGCAGAAAACAGCAGCAGGACAAGCGCAGTCGCCGACGAGCAGAGCAGAAAACAGCAGCAGGACCAGCGCAGTTGCCGACGAGCAGAGCAGAAAACAGCAGCAGGACCAGCGCAGTCGCCGACGAGCAGAGCAGAAAACAGCAGCAGGACCTGCGCAGTCGCCGACGAGCAGTGCAGAAAACAGCCGCAGGATCAGCGCAGTCACCGATGCCGATGAGCAGTGCAGAAAACAGCAGCAGGACCAGCGCAGTCACCAACGAGCAGAGCAGAAAACAGCAGCAGGACCAGCGCAGTCGCAGACGCCGACGAGCAGAGCAGACGCTGACGAGCAGAGAAGAAAACAACATCAGGACCAGTGCAGGTGCCGACGGTGATGGGCAGAGCAGAAAACAGCAGCAGGATCATCCCAGTCGCTGACGCCGATGAGCAGAGCAGAAAATAGCAGCAGGATCAGCGCAGTAGCCGACGCGGACAAGCAGAGCAGAAAACAGCAGCAGGGTCAGTGCAGTTGCCGACGCCGACGAGCAGAGCAGAAAACAGCAGCAGGACCAGCGCAGTCGCCGACGCCGACAAATCAGAGCAGAAAACAACAGCAGGACCAGCGCAGTCATCAACGGCGACGAGCAGAGCAGGAAACAGCAGCAGGACCAGCGCAGTCGCCGATGAGCATAGCAAAAAACAGCAGCAGGAGATGTGCAGTCGCAGACGCCGAAGAGCAGAGCAGAAAACAGCAGCAGGATCAGCGCAGTCGCCGACGCCGATGAGCATTGCAGAAAACAGCAGCAGGACCAGCGCAGTCGCCGACGCCTACGAGCAGAGCAGAAAACATTTGCAGGATTAGTGCAGGCGCCGACGCCGATGAGCAGTGCAGAAAACAGCAGCAGGACCAGCGCAGTCGCCGACGAGCAGAGCAAAAAACAGCAGCAGGATCAGCGTAGTCACTGACACCGACGAGCAGAGCAGAAAACAGCAGCAGGATCAGCGCAGTCGCTGACGCCGACGAGCAAATCAGAAAACAGCAGCAGGAGATGAGCAGTCACCGACGCCGACGAGCAGATCAGAAAACAGCAGCAGGACCAGCGCAGTCGCAGATGCCGACGAGCAGAGCAGTTGCCGACGAGCAGAGGCGAAAACAACAGCAGGACCAGCGCAGTCGCCGACGCCGATGAGCAGTGCAGAAAACAGCTGCAGGACCAGCGCAGTCACCGACGAGCAGAGCAGAAAACAGCAGCAGGAGATGTGCAGTCGCAGACGCCGAAGAGCAGAGCAGAAAACAGCAGCAGGATCAGCGCAGTCGCCGACGCCGACGAGCATTGCAGAAAACAGCAGCAGGACCAGCGCAGTCGCCGACGCCTACGAGCAGAGCAGAAAACAATTGCAGGATTAGTGCAGTCGCCGACTCCGATGAGCAGTGCAGAAAACAGCAGCAGGACCAGCGCAGTCGCCGACGAGCAGAGCAAAAAACAGCAGCAGGATCAGCGTAGTCACTGACACCGACGAGCAGAGCAGAAAACAGCAGCAGGATCAGCGCAGTCGCTGACGCCGACGAGCAAATCAGAAAACAGCAGCAGGAGATGAGCAGTCGCAGACGCCAACGAGCAGAGCAGAAAACAGCAGCAGGATCAACGCAGTCACCGACGCCGACGAGCAGATCAGAAAACAGCAGCAGGACCAGCGCAGTCGCAGACGCCGACGAGCAGAGCAGTTGCCGACGAGCAGAGGCGAAAACAACAGCAGGACCAGCGCAGTCGCCGACGCCGATGAGCAGTGCAGAAAACAGCAGCAGGACCAGCGCAGTCGCCGACGAGCAGAGCAGAAAACAGCAGCAGGACCAGCGCAGTCGCCGACGAGCAGAGCAGAAAACAGCAGCAGGACCAGCGCAGTCGCCGACGAGCAGAGCAGAAAACAGCAGCAGGACCTGCGCAGTCGCTGACGAGCAGTGCAGAAAACAGCCGCAGGATCAGCGCAGTCACCGATGCCGATGAGCAGTGCAGAAAACACTAGCAAGACCAGTGCAGTCACCGACGAGCAGAGCAAAAAACAGCAGCAGGACCAGCGCAGTCGCAGACGCCGACGAGCTGAGCAGACGCTGACGAGCAGAGAAGAAAACAACAGCAGGACCAGTGCAGGCGCCGACGGCGATGAGCAGAGCAGAAAACAGCAGCAGGATCAGCGCATTCACTGACGCAGATGAGCAGAGCAGAAAATAGCAGCAGGATCAGCGCAGTAGCCGACGCCGACAAGCAGAGCAGAAAACAGCAGCAGGGTCAGTGCAGTTGCCGACGCCGACGAGCAGAGCAGAAAACAGCAGCAGGACCAGCGCAGTCGCCGACGCCGACAATCAGAGCAGAAAACACCATCAGGACCAGCGCAGTCACCAACGGCGACGAGCAGAGCATTAAACAGCAGCAGGACCAGCGCAGTCGCCGACGAGCAAAGCAAAAAACAGCAGCAGGAGATGCGCAGTCGCAGACACCGACGAGCAGAGCAGAAAACAGCAGCAGGATCAGCGCAGTCGCTGACGCCGACGAGCAGAGCAAAAAACAGCAGCAGGATCAGCGCACTTGCTGACCTTGACGAGCAGAGCAGAAAACAGCATCAGCGCAGTCGCTGATGCCGACGGGCAGAGCAGCAAACAGCAGCAGGACCAGCGCAGTTGCCGACGCAGACGAGCAGAGAAGAAAACAGCAGCAGGACCAGCGCAGTCGCCGACGCCGACGAGCAGAGCAGAAAACAGCAGCAGGATCAGCGCAGTCGCAGACGCCGACGAGCAGAGCAGAAAACAGCAGCAGGATCAGCGCAGTCGCCGACGCCGACGAGCAGAGCAAAAAACAGCAGTATGATCAGCGCAGTCGCAGACGCCGACGAGCAGAGCAGCAAACAGCAGCAGGATCAGTGTAGTCGCTGACACCGACGAGCAGAGCAGAAAACAGCAGCAGGATCAGCGCAGTCGCTGACGCCGACGAGCGGAGCAGAAAAAAAACACCGGGAGATGCGCAGACGCCAACGAGCAGAGCAGAAAACAGCAGCAGGATCAACGCAGTCGCCGACGCCGATGAGCAGTGCAGAAAACAGCAGCAGGACCAGAGCAGTCGCCGACGAGCAGAGCAGAAAACAGCAGCAGTACCAGCGCAGTCGGCGACGCCTACGAGCAAAGCAGAAAACAGCAGCAGAATCAGCGCAGTCGCCGATGCCGATGAGCAGTGCAGAAAACAGCAGCAGGACCAGCGCAGTCACCGACGCCTACGAGCAGAGCAGAAAACAGCAGCAGGATCAGCGCAGTCGCCGACGAGCAGAGCAGAAAACAGCAGCAGGACCAGCGCAGTCGCAGACGCCGATGAGCAGAGCAGAAAACAGCAGCAGGACCAGCGCAGTCGCCGACGAGCAGAGCAAAAAACATTAGCAGGAGATGTGCAGTCGCAGACGCCGATGAGCAGAGCAGAAAACAGCAGCAGGATCAGCACAGTCGCTGACGCCGACGAGCAGAGCAAAAAACAGCAGCAGGAGACGCGCAGTCGCAGACGATCAGAGCAGAAAACAGCAGCAGGGTCAGCGCAGTCGCTGACGCCGACGAGCAGAGCAGAAAAAAGCAGCAGGAGATGCGTAGTCACCGACGCCTACGAGCAGAGCAGAAAAAATCGGCAGGAGATGTTCAGTCGCAGACGCCAACGAGCAGAGCAGAAAACAGCAGCAGGATCAACGCAGTCGCCAACGCCGATGAGCAGTGCAGAAAACAGCAGCAGGACCAGCGCAGTCGCTGACAAGCAGAGCAGAAAACAGCAGCAGGATCAGCGCAGTCGCCGTCGCCGATGAGCAGTGCAGAAAACAGCAGCAGGACCAGCGCAGACGCCGACGCCTACGAGCAGAGCAGAAAACAGCAGCAGGACCAGCGCAGTTGCCGACGAGCAGAGCAGAAAACAGCAGCAGGACCAGCGCAGTCGCCGACGAGCAGTGCAGAAAACAGCAGCAGGACCTGCGCAGTCGCCGACGAGCAGTGCAGAAAACAGCCGCAGGATCAGCGCAGTCACCGATGCCGATGAGCAGTGCAGAAAACAGCAGCAGGACCAGCGCAGTCACCAACGAGCAGAGCAGAAAACAGCAGCAGGACCAGCGCAGTCGCATACGCCGACGAGCAGAGCAGACGCTGACGAGCAGAGAAGAAAACAACAGCAGGACCAGTGCAGGCGCCGACGGTGATGGGCAGAGCAGAAAACAGCAGCAGGATCATCCCAGTCGCTGACGCCGATGAGCAGAGCAGAAAATAGCAGCAGGATCAGCGCAGTAGCCGACGCGGACAAGCAGAGCAGAAAACAGCAGCAGGGTCAGTGCAGTTGCCGTCGCCGACGAGCAGAGCAGAAAACAGCAGCAGGACCAGCGCAGTCGCCGACGCCGACAAATCAGATCAGAAAACAACAGCAGGACAAGCGCAGTCATCAATGGCGACGAGCAGAGCAGGAAACAGCAGCAGGACCAGCGCAGTCGCCGACGAGCATAGCAAAAAACAGCAGCAGGAGATGTGCAGTCGCAGACGCCGAAGAGCAGAGCAGAAAACAGCAGCAGGATCAGCGCAGTCGCCGACGCCGATGAGCATTGCAGAAAACAGCAGCAGGACCAGCGCAGTCGCCGACGCCTACGAGCAGAGCAGAAAACTTTTGCAGGATTAGTGCAGTCGCCGACGCCAATGAGCAGTGCAGAAAACAGCAGCAGGACCAGCGCAGTCGCCGACGAGCAGAGCAAAAAACAGCAGCAGGATCAGCGTAGTCACTGACACCGACGAGCAGAGCAGAAAACAGAAGCAGGATCAGCGCAGTCGCTGACGCCGACGAGCAAATCAGAAAACAGCAGCAGGAGATGAGCAGTCACCGACGCCGACGAGCAGATCAGAAAACAGCAGCAGGACCAGCGCAGTCGCAGACGCCGACGAGCAGAGCAGTTGCCGACGAGCAGAGGCGAAAACAACAGCAGGACCAGCGCAGTCGCCGACGCCGATGAGCAGTGCAGAAAACAGCAGCAGGACCAGCGCAGTCACCGACGAGCAGAGCAGAAAACAGCAGCAGGAGATGTGCAGTCGCAGACGCCGAAGAGCAGAGCAGAAAACAGCAGCAGGATCAGCGCAGTCGCCGACGCCGATGAGCATTGCAGAAAACAGCAGCAGGACCAGCGCAGTCGCCGACCTCCTACGAGCAGAGCAGAAAACAATTGCAGGATTAGTGCAGTCGCCGACGCCTATGAGCTGTGCAGAAAACAGCAGCAGGACCAGCGCAGTCGCCGACGAGCAGAGCAAAAAACAGCAGCAGGATCAGCGTAGTCACTGACACCGACGAGCAGAGCAGAAAACAGCAGCAGGATCAGCGCAGTCGCTGACGCCGACGAGCAAATCAGAAAACAGCAGCAGGAGATGAGCAGTCGCAGACGCCAACGAGCAGAGCAGAAAACAGCAGCAGGATCAACGCAGTCACCGACGCCAACGAGCAGATCAGAAAACAGCAGCAGGACAAGTGCAGTCGCAGACGCCGAAGAGCAGAGCAATTGCCGACGAGCAGAGGCGAAAACAACAGCAGGACCAGCGCAGTCGCCGACGCCGATGAGCAGTGGAGAAAACAGCAGCAGGACCAGCGCAGTCGCCGACGAGCAGAGCAGAAAACAGCAGCAGGACCAGCGCAGTCGCCGACGAGCAGAGCAGAAAACAGCAGCTGGACCAGCGCAGTCGCCGACGAGCAGAGCAGAAAACAGCAGCAGGACCTGCGCAGTCGCTGACGAGCAGTGCAGAAAACAGCCGCAGGATCAGCGCAGTCACCGATGCCGATGAGCAGTGCAGAAAACACTAGCAAGACCAGCGCAGTCACCGACGAGCAGAGCAGAAAACAGCAGCAGGACCAGCGCAGTCGCAGACGCCGACGAGCAGAGCAGACGCTGACGAGCAGAGAAGAAAACAACAGCAGGACCAGTGCAGGCGCCGACGGCGATGAGCAGAGCAGAAAACAGCAGCAGGATCAGCGCATTCACTGACGCAGATGAGCAGAGCAGAAAATAGCAGCAGGATCAGCGCAGTAGCTGACGCCGACAAGCAGAGCAGAAAACAGCAGCAGGGTCAGTGCAGTTGCCGACGCCGACGAGCAGAGCAGAAAACAGCAGCAGGACCAGCGCAGTCGCCGACGCCGACAATCAGAGCAGAAAACACCATCAGGACCAGCGCAGTCACCAACGGCGACGAGCAGAGCATTAAACAGCAGCAGGACCAGCGCAGTCGCCGACGAGCAGAGCAAAAAACAGCAGCAGGAGATGCGCAGTCGCAGACGCCGACGAGCAGAGCAGAAAACAGCAGCAGGATCAGCGCAGTCGCTGACGCCGACGAGCAGAGCAAAAAACAGCAGCAGGAGATGCGCAGTCGCAGACGATCAGAGCAGAAAACTCTGACGACTGCGCTGGTCCTGCTGCTGTTTTCTGCACAGCTCATCGGCGTCGGCGACTGCACTAATCCTGCAATTGTTTTCTGCTCTGCTCGTAGGCGTCGGCGACTGCGCTGGTCCTGCTGCTGTTTTCTGCAATGCTCATCGGCGTCGGCGACTGCGCTGATCCTGCTGCTGTTTTCTGCTCTGCTCTTCGGCGTCTGTGACTGCACATCTCCTGCTGCTGTTTTCTGCTCTGCTCGTCGGTGACTGCGCTGGTCCTGCTGCTGTTTTCTGCACTGCTCATCGGCGTCGGCGACTGCGCTGGTCCTGCTGTTGTTTTCGCCTCTGCTCGTCGGCAACTGCTCTGCTCGTCGGCGTCTGCGACTGCGCTGGTCCTGCTGCTGTTTTCTGATCTGCTCGTCGGCGTCGGTGACTGCTCATCTCCTGCTGCTGTTTTCTGATTTGCTCGTCGGCGTCAGCGACTGCGCTGATCCTGCTTCTGTTTTCTGCTCTGCTCGTCGGTGTCAGTGACTACGCTGATCCTGCTGCTGTTTTTTGCTCTGCTCGTCGGCGACTGCGCTGGTCCTGCTGCTGTTTTCTGCACTGCTCATTGGCGTCGGCGACTGCACTAATCCTGCAAATGTTTTCTGCTCTGCTCGTAGGCGTCGGCGACTGCGCTGGTCCTGCTGCTGTTTTCTGCAATGCTCATCGGCGTCGGCGACTGCGCTGATCCTGCTGCTGTTTTCTGCTCTGCTCTTCGGCGTCTGCGACTGCACATCTCCTGCTGCTGTTTTTTGCTATGCTCGTCGGCGACTGCGCTGGTCCTGCTGCTGTTTCCTGCTCTGCTCGTCGCCATTGATGACTGCGCTGGTCCTGCTGTTGTTTTCTGCTCTGATTTGTCGGCGTCGGCGACTGTGCTGGTCCTGCTGCTGTTTTCTGCTCTGCTCGTCGGCGACGGCAACTGCACTGACCCTGCTGCTGTTTTCTGCTCTGCTTGTCCGCGTCGGCTACTGCGCTGATCCTGCTGCTATTTTCTGCTCTGCTCATCGGCGTCAGCGACTGGGATGATCCTGCTGCTGTTTTCTGCTCTGCCCATCACCGTCGGCGCCTGCACTGGTCCTGCTGTTGTTTTCTTCTCTGCTCGTCAGCGTCTGCTCTGCTCGTCGGCGTATGCGACTGCGCTGGTCCTGCTGCTGTTTTCTACTCTGCTCGTTGGTGACTGCGCTGGTCCTGCTGCTGTTTTCTGCACTCCTCATCGGCATCGGTGACTGCGCTGATCCTGCGGCTGTTTTCTGCACTGCTCGTCGGCGACTGCGCAGGTCCTGCTGCTGTTTTCTGCACTGCTCGTCGGCGACTGCGCTGGTCCTGCTGCTGTTTTCTGCTCTGCTCGTCGGCAACTGCGCTGGTCCTGCTGCTGTTTTCTGCTCTGCTCGTAGGCGTCGGCGTCTGCGCTGGTCCTGCTGCTGTTTTCTGCACTGCTCATCGGCGACGGCGACTGCGCTGATCCTGCTGCTGTTTTCTGCTCTGCTTGTCAGCGACTGCGCTGGTCCTGCTGCTGTTTTCTGCACTGCTCATCGGCGTTGGCGACTGCGTTGATCCTGCTGCTGTTTTCTGCTCTGCTCGTTGGCGTCTGCGACTGCACATCTCCTGCCGATTTTTTCTGCTCTGCTCGTAGGCGTCGGTGACTACGCATCTCCTGCTGCTTTTTTCTGCTCTGCTCGTCGGCGTCAGCGACTGCGCTGACCCTGCTGCTGTTTTCTGCTCTGATCGTCTGCGACTGCGCTGGTCCTGCTGCTGTTTAATGCTCTGCTCGTCGCCGTTGGTGACTGCGCTGGTCCTGATGGTGTTTTCTGCTCTGATTGTCGGCGTCGGCGACTGCGCTGGTCCTGCTGCTGTTTTCTGCTCTGCTCGTCGGCGTCGGCAGCTGCACTGACCCTGCTGCTGTTTTCTGCTCTGCTTGTCGGCGTCGGCTACTGCGCTGATCCTGCTGCTATTTTCTGCTCTGCTCATCTGCGTCAGTGAATGCGCTGATCCTGCTGCTGTTTTCTGCTCTGCTCATCGCCGTCGGCGCCTGCACTGGTCCTGCTGTTGTTTTCTTCTCTGCTCGTCAGCGTCTGCTCAGCTCGTCGGCGTCTGCGACTGCGCTGGTCCTGCTGCTGTTTTCTGCTCTGCTCGTCGGTGACTGCACTGGTCTTGCTAGTGTTTTCTGCACTGCTCATCGGCATCGGTGACTGCGCTGATCCTGCGGCTGTTTTCTGCACTGCTCGTCAGCGACTGCGCAGGTCCTGCTGCTGTTTTCTGCTCTGCTCGTCGGCGACTGCGCTGGTCCTGCTGCTGTTTTCTGCTCTGCTCGTCGGCGACTGCGCTGGTCCTGCTGCTGTTTTCTGCTCTGCTCGTCGGCGACTGCGCTGGTCCTGCTTCTGTTTTCTGCACTGCTCATCGGCGTCGGCGACTGCGCTGGTCCTGCTGTTGTTTTCGCCTCTGCTCGTCGGCAACTGCTCTGCTCGTCGGCGTCTGCGACTGCGCTGGTCCTGCTGCTGTTTTCTGATCTGCTCGTCGGCGTCGGTGACTGCGTTGATCCTGCTGCTGTTTTCTGCTCTGCTCGTTGGCGTCTGCGACTGCTCATCTCCTGCTGCTGTTTTCTGATTTGCTCGTCGGCGTCAGCGACTGCGCTGATCCTGCTGCTGTTTTCTGCTCTGCTCGTCGGTGTCAGTGACTACGCTGATCCTGCTGCTGTTTTTTGCTCTGCTCGTCGGCGACTGCGCTGGTCCTGCTGCTGTTTTCTGCACTGCTCATCGGAGTCGGCGACTGCACTAATCCTGCAATTGTTTTCTGCTCTGCTCGTAGGCGTCGGCGACTGCGCTGGTCCTGCTGCTGTTTTCTGCAATGCTCGTCGGCGTCGGCGACTGCGCTGATCCTGCTGCTGTTTTCTGCTCTGCTCTTCGGCGTCTGCGACTGCACATCTCCTGCTGCTGTTTTCTGCTCTGCTCGTCGGTGACTGCGCTGGTCCTGCAGCTGTTTTCTGCACTGCTCATCGGCGTCGGCGACTGCGCTGGTCCTGCTGTTGTTTTCGCCTCTGCTCGTCGGCAACTGCTCTGCTCGTCGGCATCTGCGACTGCGCTGGTCCTGCTGCTGTTTTCTGATCTGCTCGTCGGCGTCGGTGACTGCTCATCTCCTGCTGCTGTTTTCTGATTTGCTCGTCGGCGTCAGCGACTGCGCTGATCCTGCTGCTGTTTTCTGCTCTGCTCGTCGGTGTCAGTGACTACGCTGATCCTGCTGCTGTTTTTTGCTCTGCTCGTCGGCGACTGCGCTGGTCCTGCTGCTGTTTTCTGCACTGCTCATCGGCGTCGGCGCCTGCACTAATCCTGCAAATGTTTTCTGCTCTGCTCGTAGGCGTCGGCGACTGCGCTGGTCCTGCTGCTGTTTTCTGCAATGCTCATCGGCGTCGGCGACTGCGCTATTCCTGCTGCTGTTTTCTGCTCTGCTCTTCGGCGTCTGCGACTGCACATCTCCTGCTGCTGTTTTTTGCTATGCTCGTCGGCGACTGCGCTGGTCCTGCTGCTGTTTCCTGCTCTGCTCGTCGCCGTTGATGACTGCGCTGGTCCTGCTGTTGTTTTCTGCTCTGATTTGTCGGCGTCGGCGACTGCGCTGGTCCTGCTGCTGTTTTCTGCTCTGCTCGTCGGCGTCGGCAACTGCACTGACCCTGCTGCTGTTTTCTGCTCTGCTTGTCCGCGTCGGCTACTGCGCTGATCCTGCTGCTATTTTCTGCTCTGCTCATCGGCGTCAGCGACTGGGATGATCCTGCTGCTGTTTTCTGCTCTGCCCATCACCGTCGGCGCCTGCACTGGTCCTGCTGTTGTTTTCTTCTCTGCTCGTCAGCGTCTGCTCTGCTCGTCGGCGTCTGCGACTGCGCTGGTCCTGCTGCTGTTTTCTGCTCTGCTCGTTGGTGACTGCGCTGGTCCTGCTGCTGTTTTCTGCACTGCTCATCGGCATCGGTGACTGCGCTGATCCTGCGGCTGTTTTCTGCACTGCTCGTCGGCGACTGCGCAGGTCCTGCTGCTGTTTTCTGCTCTGCTCGTCGGCGACTGCGCTGGTCCTGCTGCTGTTTTCTGCTCTGCTCGTCGGCAACTGCGCTGGTCCTGCTGCTGTTTTCTGCTCTGCTCGTCGGCGACTGCGCTGGTCCTGCTGCTGTTTTCTGCACTGCTCATCGGCGTCGGCGGCTGTGCTGGTCCTGCTGTTGTTTTCGCATCTGCTCGTCGGCGTCTGCGACTGCGCTGGTCCTGCTGCTGTTTTCTGCTCTGCTCGTAGGCGTCGGCGACTGCGCTGGTCCTGCTGCTTTTTTCTGCTCTGCTCGTCGGCGTCAGCGACTGCGCTGACCCTGCTGCTGTTTTCTGCTCTGATCGTCTGCGACTGCGCATCTCCTGCTGCTGTTTTTTGCTCTGCTCGTCGGCGTCAGCGACTGTGCTGATCCTGCTGCTGTTTTCTGCTCTGCTCATCGGCGTCTGCGACTGCACATCTCCTGCTGCTGTTTTTTGCTCTGCTCGACGGCGACTGCGCTGGTCCTGCTGCTGTTTTCTGCTCTGCTCATCGGCGTCTGCGACTGCGCTGGTCCTGCTGCTGTTTTCTGCTCTGCTCGTCGGCGACTGCGCTGATCCTGCTGCTGTTTTCTGCTCTGCTCGTAGGCGTCGGTGACTGCGCTGGTCCTGCTGCTGTTTTCTGCACTGCTCATCGGCGTCGGCGACTGCGCTGATTCTGCTGCTGTTTTCTGCTTTGCTCGTAGGCGTCGCCGACTGTGCTGGTCCTGCTGCTGTTTTCTGCTCTGCTCGTCGGCGACTGCTCTGGTCCTGCTGCTGTTTTCTGCACTGCTCATCGGCGTCGGCGACTGCGTTGATCCTGCTGCTGTTTTCTGCTCTGCTCGTTCGCGTCTGCGCATCTCCTGGTGCATTTTTCTGCTCTGCTCGTCGGCGTCAGCGACTACGCTGATCCTGCTGCTGTTTTCTGCTCTGCTCGTAGGTGTCAGCGACTACACTGATCCTGCTGCTGTTTGCTGCTCTGCTCGTTGGCGTCTGCGACTGCGCTGATCATGCTGCTGTTTTTTGCTCTGCTCGTCGGCGTCGGCGACTGCGCTGATCCTGCTGCTGTTTTCTGCTCTGCTCGTCGGCAACTGCGCTGGTCCTGCTGCTGTTTTCTGCTCTGCTCGTCTGCGACTGCGCTGGTCCTGCTGCTGTTTTCTGCACTGCTCATCGGCGTCGGCGACTGCGCTGGTCCTGCTGTTGTTTTCGCATCTACCAGTCGGCCTCTGCGACTGCGCTGGTCCTGCTGCTGTTTTCTGCTCTGCTCGTCGGCGACTGCGCTGGACCTGCTGCTGTTTTCTGCACTGCTCATCGGCGTTGAAGACTGCGTTGATCCTGCTGCTGTTTTCTGCTCTGCTCGTTGGCGTCTGCGACTGCACATCTCCTGCCGATTTTTTCTGCTCTGCTCGTAGGCGTCGGTGACTACGCATCTCCTGCTGCTTTTTTCTGCTCTGCTCGTCGGCGTCAGCGACTGCGCTGACCCTGCTGCTGTTTTCTGCTCTGATCGTCTGCGACTGCGCATCTCCTGCTGCTGTTTTTTGCTCTGCGCGTCGGCGACTGTGCTGGTCCTGCAGCTGTTTTCTGCACTGCTCATCGGCGTCGGCGACTGCGCTGGTCCTGCTGTTGTTTTCGCCTCTGCTCGTCGGCAACTGCTCTGCTCGTCGGCGTCTGCGACTGCGCTGGTCCTGCTGCTGTTTTCTGATCTGCTCGTCGGTGTCGGTGACTGCTCATCTCCTGCTGCTGTTTTCTGATTTGCTCGTCGGCGTCAGCGACTGCGCTGATCCTGCTGCTGTTTTCTGCTCTGCTCGTCGGTGTCAGTGACTACGCTGATCCTGCTGCTGTTTTTTGCTCTGCTCGTCGGCGACTGCGCTGGTCCTGCTGCTGTTTTCTGCACTGCTCATCGGCCTCGGCGACTGCACTAATCCTGCAAATGTTTTCTGCTCTGCTCGTAGGCGTCGGCGACTGCGCTGGTCCTGCTGCTGTTTTCTGCAATGCTCATCGGCGTCGGCGACTGCGCTGATCCTGCTGCTGTTTTCTGCTCTGCTCTTTGGCATCTGCGACTGCACATCTCCTGCTGCTGTTTTTTGCTATGCTCGTCGGCGACTGCGCTGGTCCTGCTGCTGTTTCCTGCTCTGCTCGTCGCCGTTGATGACTGCGCTGGTCCTGCTGTTGTTTTCTGCTCTGATTTGTCGGCATCGGCGACTGCGCTGGTCCTGCTGCTGTTTTCTGCTCTGCTCGTCGGCGTCGGCAACTGCACTGACCCTGCTGCTGTTTTCTGCTCTGCTTGTCCGCGTCGGCTACTGCGCTGATCCTGCTGCTATTTTCTGCTCTGCTCATCGGCGTCAGCGACTGGGATGATCCTGCTGCTGTTTTCTGCTCTGCCCATCACCGTCGGCGCCTGCACTGGTCCTGCTGTTGTTTTCTTATCTGCTCGTCAGCGTCTGCTCTGCTCGTCGGCGTCTGCGACTGCGCTGGTCCTGCTGCTGTTTTCTGCTCTGCTCGTTGGTGACTGCGCTGGTCCTGCTGCTGTTTTCTGCACTGCTCATCGGCATCGGTGACTGCGCTGATCCTGCGGCTGTTTTCTGCACTGCTCGTCGGCGACTGCGCAGGTCCTGCTGCTGTTTTCTGCTCTGCTCGTCGGCGACTGCGCTGGTCCTGCTGCTGTTTTCTGCTCTGCTCGTCGGCAACTGCGCTGGTCCTGCTGCTGTTTTCTGCTCTGCTCGTCGGCGACTGCGCTGGTCCTGCTGCTGTTTTCTGCACTGCTCATCGGCGTCGGTGACTGCGCTGGTCCTGCTGTTGTTTTCACATCTGCTCGTCGGCGTCTGCGACTGCGCTGGTCCTGCTGCTGTTTTCTGCTCTGCTCGTAGGCGTCGGCGACTGCGCTGGTCCTGCTGCTGTTTTCTGCACTGCTCATCGGCGACGGCGACTGCGCTGATCCTGCTGCTGTTTTCTGCTCTGCTCGTCGGCGACTGCGCTGGACCTGCTGCTGTTTTCTGCACTGCTCATCGGCGTTGGCGACTGCGTTGATCCTGCTGCTGTTTTCTGCTCTGCTCGTTGGCGTCTGCGACTGCACATCTCCTGCCGATTTTTTCTGCTCTGCTCGTTGGCGTCGGTGACTACGCATCTCCTGCTGTTTTTTTCTGCTCTGCTCGTCGGCGTCAGCGACTGCGCTGACCCTGCTGCTGTTTTCTGCTCTGATCGTCTGCGACTGCGCTGGTCCTGCTGCTGTTTTCTGCTCTGCTCGTCGGCGACTGCGCTGGTCCTGCTGCTGTTTTCTGCACTGCTCATCGGCGTCGGCGACTGCGCTGGTCCTGCTGTTGTTTTCGCATCTGCTCGTCGGCGTCTGCGACTGCGCTGGTCCTGCTGCTGTTTTCTGCTCTGCTCGTAGGTGTCGGTGACTACGCATCTCCTGCTGCTGTTTTTTGCTCTGCTCGTCGGCGTCAGCGACTGTGCTGATCCTGCTGCTGTTTTCTGCTCTGCTCATCGGCGTCTGCGACTGCACATCTCCTGCTGCTGTTTTTTGCTCTGCTCGTCGGCGACTGCGCTGGTCCTGCTGCTGTTTTCTGCTCTGCTCATCGGCGTCTGCGACTGCGCTGGTCCTGCTGCTGTTTTCTGCTCTGCTCGTCGGCGACTGCGCTGATCCTGCTGCTGTTTTCTGCTCTGCTCGTAGGCGTCGGTGACTGCGCTGGTCCTGCTGCTGTTTTCTGCACTGCTCATCGGCGTCGGCGACTGCGCTGATTCTGCTGCTGTTTTCTGCTTTGCTCGTAGGCGTCGCCGACTGCGCTGGTCCTGCTGCTGTTTTCTGCTCTGCTCGTCGGCGACTGCTCTGGTCCTGCTGCTGTTTTCTGCACTGCTCATCGGCGTCGGCGACTGCGACTGCGTTGATCCTGCTGCTGTTTTCTGCTCTGCTCGTTGGCGTCTGCGCATCTCCTGGTGCTTTTTTCTGCTCTGCTCGTCGGCGTCAGCGACTGCGCTGATCCTGCTGCTGTTTTCTGCTCTGCTCGTCGGTGTCAGCAACTACACTGATCCTGCTGCTGTTTGCTGCTCTGCTCGTTGGCGTCTGCGACTGCGCTGATCATGCTGCTGTTTTTTGCTCTGCTCGTCGGCGTCGGCGACTGCCCTGATCCTGCTGCTGTTTTCTGCTCTGCTCGTCGGCAACTGCGCTGGTCCTGCTGCTGTTTTCTGCTCTGCTCGTCGGCGACTGCGCTGGTCCTGCTGCTGTTTTCTGCACTGCTCATCGGCGTCGGCGACTGCGCTGGTCCTGCTGTTGTTTTCGCATCTGCTCGTTGGCGTCTGCGACTGCGCTGGTCCTGCTGCTGTTTTCTGCTCTGCTCATCGGCGACGGCGACTGCGCTGATCCTGCTGCTGTTTTCTGCTCTGCTCGTCGGCGACTGCGCTGGACCTGCTGCTGTTTTCTGCACTGCTCATCGGCGTTGGCGACTGCGTTGATCCTGCTGCTGTTTTCTGCTCTGCTCGTTGGCGTCTGCGACTGCACTCTCCTGCCGATTTTTTCTGCTCTGCTCGTAGGCGTCGGTGACTACGCATCTCCTGCTGCTTTTTTCTGCTCTGCTCGTCGGCGTCAGCGACTGCGCTGACCCTGCTGCTGTTTTCTGCTCTGATCGTCTGCGACTGCGCATCTCCTGCTGCTGTTTTTTGCTCTGCTCGTCGGCGTCAGCGACTGTGCTGATCCTGCTGCTGTTTTCTGCTCTGCTCATCGGCGTCTGCGACTGCACATCTCCTGCTGCTGTTTTTTGCTCTGCTCGTCGGCGACTGCGCTGGTCCTGCTGCTGTTTTCTGCTCTGCTCATCGGCGTCTGCGACTGCGCTGGTCCTGCTGCTGTTTTCTGCTCTGCTCGTCGGCGACTGCGCTGATCCTGCTGCTGTTTTCTGCTCTGCTCGTAGGCGTCGGTGACTGCGCTGGTCCTGCTGCTGTTTTCTGCACTGCTCATCGGCGTCGGCGACTGCGCTGATTCTGCTGCTGTTTTCTGCTTTGCTCGTAGGCGTCGCCGACTGTGCTGGTCCTGCTGCTGTTTTCTGCTCTGCTCGTCGGCGACTGCTCTGGTCCTGCTGCTGTTTTCTGCACTGCTCATCGGCGTTGATCCTGCTGCTGTTTTCTGCTCTGCTCATTGGCGTCTGCGACGTCGCATCTCCTGCTGCTTTTTTCTGCTCTGCTCGTCGGCGTCAGCGACTGCGCTGACCCTGCTGCTGTTTTCTGCTCTGATCGTCTGCGACTGCGCATCTCCTGCTGCTGTTTTTTGCTCTGCTTGTCGGCATCAGCGACTGCGCTTATCCTGCTGCTGTTTTCTGCTCTGCTCGTCGGCGTCTGCGACTGCTCATTTCCTGCTGCTGTTTTTTGCTCTGCTCGTCGGCGACTGCGCTGGTCCTGCTGCTGTTTTCTGCTCTGCTCATCGGCGTCGGCTACTGCACTGATCCTTCTGCTGTTTTCTGTTCTGCTTGTTTGCGTCAGTGAATGCGCTGATCCTGCTGCTGTTTCCTGCTCTGCTCATCGCCGTCGGCGACTGCGCTGGTCCTGCTGTTGTTTTCTGCTCTGATCGTCAGCTTTGGCGACTGCGCTGGTCCTGCTGCTGTTTTCTTCTCTGCTCGTCGGTGTCTGCTCTGCTTGTCGGCGTCTGCGACAGCGCTGGTCCTGCTGCTGTTTTCTGCTCTGCTCATCGGCGACTGTGCTGTTCCTGCTGGTGTTTTCTGCACTGCTCATCCGTGTCGGCGACTGCGCTTTTCCTGCTGTTGTTTTCGCCTCTGCTCGTCGACGTCTGCGACTGTGCTGGTCCTGCTGCTGTTTTCTGCTCTGCTCGTCAGCGACTGCGCTGGTCTTGCTGCTGTTTTCTGCACTGCTCATCGGCGTCGGCAAATGTGCTGATCCTGCTGCTGTTTTCATCTCTGTTCGTAGGCGTCGGCGACTGCGCTGGTCCTGCTGCTGTTTTCTGCACTGCTCATCGGCGTCTGCGACTGCGCTGGTCCTGCTGCTGTTTTCTGCTCTGCTCGTCGGCGACTGCGCTGGTCCTGCTGCTGTTTTCTGCACTGCTCATAGGCGTCGGTGACTGCGTTGATCCTACTGCTGTTTTCTGCTCTGCTCATTGGCGTCTGCGACTGCGCATCTCCTGCTGCTTTTTTCTGCTCTGCTCGTCGGCGTCAGCGACTGCGCTGACCCTGCTGCTGTTTTCTGCTCTGATCGTCTGCGACTGCGCATCTACTGCTGCTGTTTTTTGCTCTGCTCGTCGGCGTCAGCGACTGTGCTGATCCTGCTGCTGTTTTCTGCTCTGCTCGTCGGCGTCTGCGACTGCGCATCTCCTGCTGCTGTTTTTTGCTCTGCTCGTCGGCGACTGCGCTGGTCCTGCTGCTGTTTTCTGCTCTGCTCATCGGCGTCGGCTACTGCGCTGATCCTGCTGCTGTTTTCTGCTCTGGTTGTCTGCGTCAGCGAATGCGCTGATCCTGCTGCTGTATCCTGCTCTGCTCGTCGACGTTGGCGACTGCGCTAGTCCTGCTGTTGTTTTCTGCTCTGATCGTCGGCGTCGGCGACTGCGCTGGTCCTGCTGCAGTTTTCTTCTCTGCTCGTTCGCGTCTGCGACTGCGCTGGTCCTGCTGCTGTTTTCTGCTCTGCTCATCGGCGACTGCGCTGGTCCTGCTGGTGTTTTTTGCACTGCTCATCGGCGTCGGCGACTGCGCTGGTCCTGCTGTTGTTTTCGCCTCTGCTCGTCGGCGTCTGCGACTGCGCTGGTCCTGCTGCTGTTTTCTGCTCTGCTCGTAGGCGTCGGTTACTGCACTGGTCCTGCTGCTTTTTTCTGCACTGCTCATCAGCGACGGCGACTGCGCTGATCCTGCTGCTGTTTTCTGCTCTGCTCGTCGGCGACTGCGCTGGACCTGCTGCTGTTTTCTGCACTGCTCATCGGCATCGGCGACTGCGTTGATCCTGCTGCTGTTTTGTGCTCTGCTCGTTGGCTTCTGCGACTGCACATCTCCTGCCGATTTTTTCTGCTCTGCTCGTAGGCGTCGGCGACTCCGCATCTCCTGCTGCTTTTTTCTGCTCTGCTCGTCGGCGTCAGCGACTGCTCTGACCCTGCTGCTGTTTTCTGCTCTGATCGTCTGCGACTGCGCATCTCCTGCTGCTGTTTTTTGCTCTGCTCGTCGGCGTCAGCGACTGTGCTGATCCTGCTGCTGTTTTTGCTCTGCTCGTCGGCGTCTGCGACTGCGCATCTCCTGCTGCTGTTTTTTGCTCTGCTCGTCGGCGACTGCGCTGGTCCTGCTGCTGTTTTCTGCTCTGCTCATCGGCGTCTGCGACTGCGCTGGTCATGCTGCTGTTTTCTGCTCTGCTCATTGGCGTCTGCGACTGCGCATCTCCTGCTGCTTTTTTCTGCTCTGCTCGTCGGCGTCAGCGACTGCGCTGACCCTGCTGCTGTTTTCTGCTCTGATCGTCTGCGACTGCACATCTCCTGCTGCTGTTTTTTGCTCTGCTCGTCGGCGTCAGCGACTGTGCTGATCCTGCTGCTGTTTTCTGCTCTGCTCGTCGGCGTCTGCGACTGCGCATCTCCTGCTGCTGTTTTTTGCTCTGCTCGTCGGCGACTGCGCTGGTCCTGCTGCTGTTTTCTGCTCTGCTCATCGGCGTCGGCTACTGCGCTGATCCTGCTGCTGTTTTCTGCTCTGGTTGTCTGCGTCAGCGAATGCGCTGATCCTGCTGGTGTATCCTGCTCTGCTCGTCGACGTTGGCGACTGCGCTAGTCCTGCTGTTGTTTTCTGCTCTGATCGTCGGCGTCGGCGACTGCGCTGGTCCTGCTGCAGTTTTCTTCTCTGCTCGTCGGCGTCTGCGACTGCGCTGGTCCTGCTGCTGTTTTCTGCTCTGCTCATCGGCGACTGCGCTGGTCCTGCTGGTGTTTTTTGCACTGCTCATCGGCGTCGGCGACTGCGCTGGTCCTGCTGTTGTTTTCGCCTCTGCTCGTCGGCGTCTGCGACTGCGCTGGTCCTGCTGCTGTTTTCTGCTCTGCTCATAGGCGTCGGTTACTGCGCTGGTCCTGCTGCTTTTTTCTGCACTGCTCATCAGCGACGGCGACTGCGCTGATCCTGCTGCTGTTTTCTGCTCTGCTCGTCGGCGACTGCGCTGGACCTGCTGCTGTTTTCTGCACTGCTCATCGGCGTCGGCGACTGCGTTGATCCTGCTGCTGTTTTGTGCTCTGCTCGTTGGCTTCTGCGACTGCACATCTCCTGCCGATTTTTTCTGCTCTGCTCGTAGGCGTCGGCGACTCCGCATCTCCTGCTGCTTTTTTCTGCTCTGCTCGTCGGCGTCAGCGACTGCTCTGACCCTGCTGCTGTTTTCTGCTCTGATCGTCTGCGACTGCGCATCTCCTGCTGCCGTTTTTTGCTCTGCTCGTCGGCGTCAGCGACTGTGCTGATCCTGCTGCTGTTTTTGCTCTGCTCGTCGGCGTCTGCGACTGCGCATCTCCTGCTGCTGTTTTTTGCTCTGCTCGTCGGCGACTGCGCTGGTCCTGCTGCTGTTTTCTGCTCTGCTCATCGGCGTCTGCGACTGCGCTGGTCCTGCTGCTGTTTTCTGCTCTGCTCGTCAGCGACTGCGCTGATCCTGCTGCTGTTTTCTGCTCTGCTCGTAGGCGTCGGCGACTGCGCTGGTCCTGCTGCTGTTTTCTGCACTGCTCATCGGCGTCGGCGACTGCGCTGATCCTGCTGCTGTTTTCTGCTTTGCTAGTAGGCGTCGCCGACTGCGCTGGTCCTGCTGCTGTTTTCTGCTCTGCTCGTCGGTGACTGCTCTGGTCCTGCTGCTGTTTTCTGCACTGCTCATCGGCGTCTGCGACTGCGCTGGTCCTGCTGCTGTTTTCTGCTCTGCTCGTTGGCTTCTGCGACTGCACATCTCCTGCCGATTTTTTCTGCTCTGCTCGTAGGCGTCGGCGACTGCGCTGGTCCTGCTGCTGTTTTCTGCACTGCTCATCGGCGTCTGCGACTGCGCTGGTCCTGCTGCTGTTTTCTGCTCTGCTCGTCGGCGACTGCGCTGGTCCTGCTGCTGTTTTCTGCACTGCTCATAGGCGTCGATGACTGCGTTGATCCTGCTGCTGTTTTCTGCTCTGCTCATTGGCGTCTGCGACTGCGCATCTCCTGCTGCTTTTTTCTGCTCTGCTCGTCGGCGTCAGCGACTGCGCTGACCCTGCTGCTGTTTTCTGCTCTGATCGTCTGCGACTGCGCATCTCCTGCTGCTGTTTTTTGCTCTGCTCGTCGGCGTCAGCGACTGTGCTGATCCTGCTGCTGTTTTCTGCTCTGCTCGTCGGCGTCTGCGACTGCGCATCTCCTGCTGCTGTTTTTTGCTCTGCTCGTCGGCGACTGCGCTGGTCCTGCTGCTGTTTTCTGCTCTGCTCATCGGCGTTGGCTACTGCGCTGATTCTGCTGCTGTTTTCTGCTCTGGTTGTCTGCGTCAGCGAATGCGCTGATCCTGCTGCTGTATCCTGCTCTGCTCGTCGACGTTGGCGACTGCGCTGGTCCTGCTGTTGTTTTCTGCTCTGATCGTCGGCGTCGGTGACTGCGCTGGTCCTGCTGCAGTTTTCTTCTCTGCTCGTCGGCGTCTGCTCTGCTCGTCGGCGTCTGCGACTGCGCTGGTCCTGCTGCTGTTTTCTGCTCTGCTCATCGGCGACTGCGCTGGTCCTGCTGGTGTTTTTTGCACTGCTCATCGGCGTCGGCGACTGCGCTGGTCCTGCTGTTGTTTTCACCTCTGCTCGTCGGCGTCTGCGACTGCGCTGATCCTGCTGCTGTTTTCTGCTCTTCTCGTAGGCGTCGGTTACTGCGCTGGTCCTGCTGCTTTTTTCTGCACTGCTCATCAGCGACGGCGACTGCGCTGATCCTGCTGCTGTTTTCTGCTCTGCTCGTCGGCGACTGCGCTGGACCTGCTGCTGTTTTCTGCACTGCTCATCGGCGTCGGCGACTGCGTTGATCCTGCTGCTGTTTTCTGCTCTGCTCGTTGGCTTCTGCGACTGCACATCTCCTGCCGATTTTTTCTGCTCTGCTCGTAGGTGTCGGCGACTCCGCATCTCCTGCTGCTTTTTTCTGCTCTGCTCGTCGGCGTCAGCGACTGCTCTGACCCTGCTGCTGTTTTCTGCTCTCATCGTCTGCGACTGCGCATCTCCTGCTGCTGTTTTTTGCTCTGCTCGTCGGCGTCAGCGACTGTGCTGATCCTGCTGCTGTTTTTGCTCTGCTCGTCGGCGTCTGCGACTGCGCATCTCCTGCTGCTGTTTTTTGCTCTGCTCGTCGGCGACTGCGCTGGTCCTGCTGCTGTTTTCTGCTCTGCTCATCGGCGTCTGCGACTGCGCTGGTCCTGCTGCTGTTTTCTGCTCTGCTCGTCAGCGACTGCGCTGATCCTGCTGCTGTTTTCTGCTCTGCTCGTAGGCGTCGGCGACTGCGCTGGTCCTGCTGCTGTTTTCTGCACTGCTCATCGGCGTTGGCGACTGCACTGATCCTGCTGCTGTTTTCTGCTTTGCTAGTAGGCGTCGCCGACTGCGCTGGTCCTGCTGCTGTTTTCTGCTCTGCTCGTCGGTGACTGCTCTGGTCCTGCTGCTGTTTTCTGCACTGCTCATCGGCGTCGGCGACTGCGTTGATCCTGCTGCTGTTTTCTGCTCTGCTCGTTGGCGTCTGCGCATCTCCTGGTGCTTTTTTCTGCTCTGCTCGTCGGCGTCAGCGACTGCGCTGATCCTGCTGCTGTTTTCTGCTCTGCTCGTCGGTGTCAGCGACTACGCTGATCCTGCTGCTGTTTTCTGCTCTGCTCGTCGACGTCTGCGACTGCGCTGATGATGCTGCTGTTTTTTGCTCTGCTCGTCGGCGTCGGCGACTGCGCTGATCCTGCTGCTGTTTTCTGCTCTGCTCATCGGCGTCTGCTACTGCGCTGATCCTGCTGCTGTTTTCTGCTCTGCTCTTCGGCGTCGGCGACTGCGCTGGTCCTTTTGCTGTTTTCTTCTTTGCTCGTCGGCGTCGGCGACTGCGCTGGTCCTGCTGCTGTTTTCTGCTCTGCCCGTCGGCATCAGCGACTGCGCTGATGCTGTTTTCTGCTCTGCTCGTCGAGGTCAGCAACTGCGCTGATCCTGCTGCTGTCTTCTTCTCTGCCTGTCGCCGTCGGCGACTGCGCTCGTCCTGCTATTGTTTTCTGCTCTGATCGTCGGCGTCGGCAACTGCGATGATCCTGCTGCTGTTTTCTGCACTGTTCGTCGGCGACTGCGCTGGTCCTTGAGTTGTTTTCTGCTCTGCTCATTGGCGTCTGCGGCTGCGCATCTCCTGCTGCTTTTTTCTGCTCTGCTCGTCGGCGTCAGCGACTGCGCTGACCCTGCTGCTGTTTTCTGCTCTGATCGTCTGCGACTGCGCATCTCCTGCTGCTGTTTTTTGCTCTGCTCGTCGGCGTCAGCGCTGGTCCTGCTGCTGTTTTCTGCTCTGCTCATCGGCGTCCGCGACTGCGCATCTCCTGCTGCTTTTTTTTGCTCTGCTCGTCGGCGACTGCGCTGGTCCTGCTGCTGTTTTCTGATCTGCTCATCGGAGTCGGCTACTGCGCTTGTCCTGCTGCTGTTTTCTGCTCTGCTTGTCTGCGTCAGCGAATGCGCTGATCCTGCTGCCTTTTCCTGCTCTGCTCGTCGCCGTCGGCGACTGCGCTGGTCCCACAGTTGTTTTCTGCTCTGATCGTCGGCGTCGGCGACTGCGCTGGTCCTGCTGCTGTTTTCTTCTCTGCTCGTCGGCGTCTGCTCTGCTCGTCGGCGTCTGCGACTGCGCTGGTCCTGCAGCTGTTTTCTGCTCTGCTCATCGGTGACTGCGCAGGTCCTGCTGGTTTTTTTTGCACTGCTCATCGGCGTCGGCGACTGCGCTGGTCCTGCTGTTGTTTTCGCCTCTGCTCGTCGGCGTCTGCGTCTGCGCTTGTCCTGCTGCGGTTTTCTGCTCTGCTCGTCGGCGACTGCGCTGGTCCTGCTGCTGTTTTCTGCACTGCTCATCGGCGTCGGCGACTGTGCTGATCCTGCTGCTGTTTTCTGCTCTGCTCGTAGGCGTCGGCGACTGCGCTGGTCCTGCTGCTGTTTTCTGCACTGCTCATCGGCATCTGCGACTCCGCTGGTCCTGCTGCTGTTTTCTGCTCTGCTCGGCGGCGACTGCGCTGGTCCTGCTGCTGTTTTCTGCACTGCTCATCGGCGTCGGCGACTATGTTGATCCTGCTGCTGTTTTCTGCTCTGCTCATTGGCGTCTGCGACTGCGCATCTCCTGCTGATTTTTTCTGCTCTGCTCGTCGGCGTCAGCGACTGCGCTGACCCTGCTGCTGTTTTCTGCTCTGATCGTCTGCGACTGCGCATCTCCTGCTGCTGTTTTTTGCTCTGCTCGTCAGCGTCAGCGACTGTGCTTATCCTTCTGCTGTTTTTTGCTCTGCTCATCGGTGTCGGCTACTGCGCTGATCCTGCTGCTTTTTCCTGCTCTGATCGTCGCCGTCGGCAACTGCGCTGGTCCTGCTGTTGTTTTCTGCTCTGATCGTCGGCATCGGCGACTGCGCTGGTCCTGCTGCTGTTTTCTTCTCTGCTCGTCGGCATTTGCTCTGCTCGTCGGCGTCTGCGACTGCGCTGGTCCTGCTGCTGTTTTCTGCTCTGCTCATCGGCGACTGCGCTGGTCCTGCTGGTGTTTTCTACACTGCTCATCGGCGTCGGCGACTGCGCTGGTCCTGCTGTTGTTTTCGCCTCTGCTCTTCGGCGCCTGCGACTGCGCTGGTCCTGCTGCTGTTTTCTGCTCTGCTCGTCGGCGACTGCGCTGGTCCTGCTGCTGTTTTCTGCACTGCTCATCGGCGTCGGCGACTGTGCTGACCCTGCTGCTGTTTTCTGCTCTGCTCAAAGGCGTCGGCGACTGCGCTCGAACTGCTGCTGTTTTCTGCACTGCTCATCGGCTTCGGCGACTGCGTTGATCCTGCTGCTGTTTTCTGCTCTGCTTGTTTGCGTATGCGACCGCGCATCTCCTGCCGATTTTTTCTGCTCTGCTCGTTGACGTCAGGGACTGCGCTGATCCTGCTGCTGTTTTCTGCTCTCTTCGTCGGCGTCTGCGACTGCGCATCTCCTGCTGCTGTTATTTGCTCTGCTCGTCGGTGTCGGCGACTGCGCTGATCCTGCTGCTGTTTTCTGCTCTGCTCATTGGCGTCAGCGACTGGGCTGATCCTGCTGCTGTTTTCTGCTCTGCTCGTCTGCGTCAGCGAATGCGCTGATCCTGCTGCTGTTTCCTGCTCTGCTCATCGCCGTCGGCGACTTCGCTGGTCCTGCTGTTCTTTTCTGCTCTGATCGCCGGCGTCGGCAACTGCGCTGGTCCTGCTGCTGTTTTCTTCTCTGCTCGTCGGCGTCTGCTCTGCTCGTCGGCGTCTGCGACTGCGCTGGTCCTGCTGCTGTTTTCTGCTCTGCTCATCGGCGACTGCGCTGGTCCTGCTGGTGTTTTCGCCTCTGCTCGTCGGCGCCTACGACTGCGCTGGTCCTGCTGCTGTTTTCTGCTCTGCTCGTCGGCGACTGCGCTGGTCCTGCTGCTGTTTTCTGCACTGCTAATTGGCGTCGGCGACTGTTCTGATCCTGCTGCTGTTTTCTGCTCTGCTCAAAGGCGTCGGCGACTGCGCTGGACCTGCTGCTGTTTTCTGCACTGCTCATCGGCTTCGGCGACTGCGTTGATCCTGCTGCTGTTTTCTGCTCTGCTCGTTTGCGTCTGCGACTGCCCATCTCCTGCCGATTTATTCTGCTCTGCTCGTTGGCGTCAGGGACTGCGCTGATCCTGCCGCTGTTTTCTGCTCTCTTCGTCGGCGTCTGCGACTGCGCATCTCCTGCTGCTGTTATTTGCTCTGCTCGTCGGCGTCGGCGACTGCGCTGATCCTGCTGCTGTTTTCTGCTCTGCTCATTGGCGTCAGCGACTGGGCTGATCCTGCTGCTGTTTTCTGCTCTGCTCGTCTGCGTCAGCGAATGCGCTGATCCTGCTGCTGTTTCCTGCTCTACTCATCGCCGTCGGCGGCTTCGCTGGTCCTGCTGTTGTTTTCTGCTCTGATGGCCGGCGTCGGCGACTGCGCTGGTCCTGCTGCTGTTTTCTTCTCTGCTAGTCGGCGTCTGCTCTGCTCGTCGGCGTCTGCGCTGGTCCTGCTGCTGTTTTCTGCTCTGCTCGTCAGCGACTGCGCTGGTCCTGCAGTTGTTTTCGCCTCTGCTCGTCGACATCTGCTCTGCTCATCGGCGTCTGCGACTGCGCTGGTCATGCTGCTGTTTTCTGCTCTGCTCATTGGCGTCTGCGACTGCGCATCTCCTGCTGCTTTTTTCTGCTCTGCTCATCGGCGTCAGTGACTGCGCTGACCCTGCTGCTGTTTTCTGCTCTGATCGTCTGCGACTGCTCATCTCCTGCTGCTGTTTTTTGCTCTGCTCGTCGGCGTCAGCGACTGCGCTGATCCTGCTGCTGTTTTCTGCTCTGCTCGTCGGCTTCTGCACCTGCGCATCTCCTGCTGCTGTTTTTTGCTCTGCTCGTCGGCGACTGCGCTGGACCTGCTGCTGTTTTCTGCTCTGCTCATCGGCGTCGGCTACTGCGCTGATCCTGCTGCTGTTTTCTGCTCTGCTTGTCTGCGTCAGCGAATGCGCTGATCCTGCTGCTGTTTCCTGCTCTGCTCGTCACCGTCGGCGACTGTGCTGGTCCTGCTGTTGTTTTCTGCTCTGATCATCGGCGTTGGCGACTGCGCTGGTCCTGCTGCTGTTTTCTTCTCTGCTCGTCGGCGTCTGCTCTGCTCGTCGGCGTCTGCGACTGCGCTGGTCCTGCTGCTATTTTGTGCTCTGCTTATCGGCGACTGCGCTGGTCCTGCTGGGGTTTTCTGCACTGCTCATCGGCGTCGGCGACTGGGCTGGTCCTGCTGTTGTTTTCGCCTCTGCTCGTCGGCGTCTGCGACTGCGATTGTCCTGCTGCTGTTTTCTGCTCTGCTCGTCGGCGACTGCGCTGGTCCTGCTGGTGTTTTCTGCACTGCTCATCGGCGTCGGCGACTGGGCTGGTCCTGCTGTTGTTTTCGCCTCTGCTCGTCGGCGTCTGCGACTGCGCTTGTCCTGCTGCTGTTTTCTGCTCTGCTCGTCGGCGACTTCGCTGGTCCTGCTGTTGTTTTCTGCTCTGATCGCCGGCGTTGGCGACTGCGCTGGTCCTGCTGCTGTTTTCTTCTCTGCTCGTCGCGTCTGCTCTGCTCGTCGGCGTCTGCGCTGGTCCTGCTGCTGTTTTCTGCTCTGCTCGTCGGCGACTGCGCTGGTCCTGCAGTTGTTTTCACCTCTGCTCGTCGACGTCTGCTCTGCTCATCGGCGTCAGCGACTGCGCTGGTCATGCTGCTGTTTTCTGCTCTGCTAATTGGCATCTGCGACTGCGCATCTCCTGCTGCTTTTTTCTGCTCTGCTTGTTGGCATCAGTGACTGCACTGACCCTGCTGCTGTTTTCTGCTCTGATCGTCTGCGACTGCGCATCTCCTGCTGCTGTTTTTCGCTCTGCTCGTCGGCGTCAGCGACTGCGCTGATCCTGCTGCTGTTTTCTGCTCTGCTCGTCGGCGTCTGCCACTGCGCATCTCCTGCTGCTGTTTTTTGCTCTGCTCGTCGGCGACTGCGCTGGTCCTGCTGCTGTTTTCTGCTCTGCTCATCGGCGTCGGCTACTGCGCTGATCCTGCTGCTGTTTTCTGCTCTGCTTGTCTGCGTCAGCGAATGCGCTGATCCTGCTGCTGTTTCCTGCTCTGCTCGTCGCGGTCGGCGACTGCGCTGGTCCTGCTGCTGTTTTCTTCTCTGCTCGTCGGCGTCTGCTCTGCTCGTCGGCGTCTTCGACTGCGCTTGTCCTGCTGCTGTTTTCTGCTCTGCTCGTCGGCGACTGCGCTGGTCCTGCTGCTGTTTTGTGCTCTGCTCATCGGCGACTGCGCTGGTCCTGCTGTTGTTTTCGCCTCTGCTCGTCGGCGTCTGCGACTGCGCTTGTCCTGCTGCTGTTTTCTGCTCTGCTCGTCGGCGACTGCGCTGGTCCTGCTGCTGTTTTCTGCACTGTTCATCGGCGTCTGCAACTGCGCTGGTCCTGCTGCTGTTTTCTGCTCTGCTCGTCGGCGACTAGGCTGGTCCTGCTGCTGTTTTCTGCACTGCTCATCGGCGTCGGCGACTGTGTTGATCCTGCTACTGTTTTCTGCTCTACTCATTGGCGTCTGCAACTGCGCATCTCCTGCTGCTTTTTTCTGCTCTGCTCGTCGGCGTCAGCGACTGCGCTGACCCTGCTGCTGTTTTCTGCTCTGATCATCTGCGACTGCGCATCTCCTGCTGCTGTTTTTTGCTCTGCTCGTCGGCGTCATCGACTGCGCTTATCCTGCTGCTGTTTTCTGCTCTGCTCGTCGGCGTCTGCGAATGCGCATCTCCTGCTGCTGTTTTTTGCTCTGCTCGTCGGCGACTGCGCTGGTCCTGCTGGTGTTTTCTGCACTGCTCATCAGCGTCGGCGACTGCGCTGGTCCTGCTGTTGTTTTCGCCTCTGCTCGTCGGCGTCTGCTCTGCTCGACGGCGTCTGCGACTGCGCTGGTCCTGCTGCTTTTTTCTGCTCTGCTCGTCGGCGACTGCGTTGATCCTGCTGCTGTTTTCTGCTCTGCTCGTCGGCGTCGGCGACTGCGCTGGTCCTGCTGTTGTTTTCTGCTCTGATCATCGGCGTCGGCGACTGCGCTGGTCCTGCTGCTGTTTTCTTCTCTGCTCGTCGGCGTCTGCTCTGCTCGTCAGCGTCTGCGACTGCGCTGGTCCTGCTGCTGTTTTCTGCTCTGCTCTTTGGCGACTGCGCTGGTCCTGCTGGTGTTTTCTGCACTGCTCATCAGCGTCGGCGACTGCGCTGGTCCTGCTGTTGTTTTCGCCTCTGCTCGTCGGCGTCGGCGACTGCGTTGATCCTGCTGCTGTTTTCTGCTCTGCTCGTCGGCGTCGGCGACTGCGCTGGTCCTGCTGTTGTTTTCTGCTCTGATCGTCGGCGTCGGCTACTGCGCTGATCCTGCGGCTGTTTTCTGCTCTTCTCGTCGGTGTCTGAGACTGCGCATCTCCTGCGGCTGTTTTTTTGCTCTGTGCGTCGGCGACTGCGCTTATCTTGATGCTGTTTTCTGCTCTGCTCGTCAGCGTCGGCGACTGCGCTGGTCCTGCTGCTGTTTTTTGCTCTGCTCGTCGGCGTCGGCGCTGATCCTGTTGCTGTTTCCTACTCTGCTCGTCGCCGTCGGCGACTGCGCTGGTCCTGCTGTTGTTTTCTGCTCTGATTGACGGCGTCGGCGACTGCGCTGGTCCTGCTGCTGTTTTCTGCTCTGCTCGTCGGCGTCGGCGACTGCACTGACCCTGCTGCTGTTTTCTGCTCTGTTTGTCGGCGTCGGCTACTGTGCTGTTCCTGCTTCTATTTTCTGCTCTGCTCATCGCCGTCAGCGACTGGGATGATCCTGCTGCTGTTTTCTGCTCTGTTTGTCTGCGTCAGCGCTTGCGCTGATCCTGCTGCTGATTTCTGCTCTGCTCGTCGCCGTCGGCGCCTGCGCTGGTCCTGCTGTTGTTTTCTTCTCTGCTCGTCAGTGTCTGCTCTGCTCGTTGGCGTTTGCGACTTCGCTGGTCCTCCTGCTGTTTTATGCTCTGCTCGTCGGTGACTGCACTGGTCCTGCTAGTGTTTTCTGCTCTGCTCGTCGCCGTCGGCGCCTGCGCTGGTCCTGCTGTTGTTTTCTTCTCTGCTCGTCAGCGTCTGCTCTGCTCGTTGGCGTTTGCGACTGCGCAGGTCCTGCTGCTGTTTTCTGCTCTGCTCATCGGCGACTGCGCTGGTCCTGCTGCTGTTTTCTGCTCTGCTCGTCGGCGACTGCGGTGGTCCTGCTGCTGTTTTCTGCTCTGCTTGTCGGCGACTGTGCTTGTCCTGCTGCTGTTTTCTGCACTGCTCATCAGCGTCGGCGACTGCGCTGGTCCTACTGTTGTTTTCGCCTCTGCTCGTCGGCGTCTGCTCTGCTCGTCGGCGTCTGCGACTGCGCTGGTCCTGCTGCTTTTTTCTGCTCTGCTCGTCGGCGTCGGCGACTGCGTTGATCCTGCTGCTGTTTTCTGCTCTGCTCGTCGGCGTCGGCGACTGCGCTGGTCCTGCTGTTGTTTTCTGCTCTGATCGTCGGCGTCGGCAACTGCGCTGGTCCTGCTGCTGTTTTCTTCTCTGCTCGTCGGCGTCTGCTCTGCTCGTCAGCGTCTGTGACTGCGCTGGTCCTGCTGCTGTTTTCTGCTCTGCTCATCGGCGACTGCGCTCGTCCTGCTGGTGTTTTCTGCACTGCTCATCAGCGTCGGCGACTGCGCTGGTCCTGCTGTTGTTTTCGCCTCTGCTCGTTGGCGTCTGCGACTGCGCTGGTCCTGCTGCTGTTTTCTGCTCTGCCCGTAGGCGTCGGTGACTGTGCTGGTCCTGCTGCTGTTTTCTGCACTGCTCATCGGCGTCGGCGACTGCGCTGATCCTGCTGCTGTTTTCTGCTCTGCTCGTTGGCGTCTGCGAGTGCGCATGTGCTGCTGCTTTTTTCTGCTCTGCTCTTCGGCGTCAGCGACTGTGCTGATCCTGCTGCTGTTTTCTGCTCTGCTCGTTGGCGTCTGCGACTGCGCATCTCCCGCCGATTTTTTCTGCTCTGCTCGTCGGCGTCTGCGACTGCGCTGATGCTGCTGCTGTTTTCTGCTCTGCTCGTCGGCGTCTGCGACTGAGCATCTCCTGCTGCTGTTTTTTGATCTGCTCGTCGGCGTCGGCGACTGCGCTGATCCTGCTGCTGTTTTCTGCTCTGCTCATTGGCGTCAGCGACTGGGCTGATCCTGCTGCTGTTTTCTGCTCTGCTCGTCTGCGTCAGCGAATGCGCTGATCCTGCTGCTGTTTCCTGCTCTGCTAGTCGCCGTCGGCGACTTCGCTGGTCCTGCTGTTGTTTTCTGCTCTGATCGCCGGCGTCGGCGAATGCGCTGGTCCTGCTACTGTTTTCTTCTCTGCTCGTCAGCGTCTGCTCTGGTCCTGCAGTTGTTTTCGCCTCTGCTCGTCGGCGTCTTCTCTGCACATCGGCGTCTGCGACTGCGCTAGTCATGCTAGTGTTTTCTGCTCTGCTCATTGGCGTCTGGGACTGCGCATCTCCTGCTGCTTTTTTCCGCTCTGCTCGTCGTCGTCAGCGACTGCGCTGACCCTGCTGCTGTTTTCTGCTCTGATTGTCTGTGATTGCGCATCTCCTGCTTTTGTTTTTTGCTCTGCTCGTCGGCGTCAGCTACTGCGCTGATCCTGCTGCTGTTTTCTTCTCTGCTTGTCGGCGTCTGCGACTGCGCTGGTCCTGCTGCATTTTTCTGCTCTGCTCGTCGGCGACTGCGCTGATCCTGCTGCTGTTTTCTGCTCTGCTCGTAGGCGTCGGCGAGTGCGCTGGTCCTGCTGCTGTTTTCTGCACTGCTCATCGGCGTCAGCGACTGCGCTGACCCTGCTGCTGTTTTCTGCTCTGATTGTCTGTGACTGCGCATCTCCTGCTGCTGTTTTTTGCTCTGCTTGTCTGCGTCAGCGAATGCGCTGATACTGCTGCTGTTTCCTGCTCTGCTCTTCTCCGTCGGCGACTGCGCTGGTCCTGCTGTTGTTTTCTGCTCTGATCGTCGGCATCTGCGCTGGTCATGCTGATGTTTTTTTCTCTGCTTGTCGGCGTCTGCTCTGCTCGTCGGCGTCTGCGACTGCGCTGGTCCTGCTGGTGTTTTCTGCACTGCTCATCGGAGTCGGCGACTGCGCTGGTCCTGCTGTTGTTTTCGCCTCTGCTCGTCTGCGTCTGCTCTGCTCGTCGGCGTCTGCGACTGCGCTGGTCCTGCTGTTGTTTTCACCTCTGCTCGTTTGCGTCTGCTCTGCTCGTCGGCGTCTGCGACTGCGATGGTCCTGCTGCTGTTTTCTGCTCTGCTCGTCGGCGAATGCACTGGTCCTGCTGCTTTTTTCTGCACTGCTCATCGGCGTCAGTGACTGTGCTGATCCTGCTGCTGTTTTCTGCTCTGCTCGTTGGCGTCGGCGACTGCGCTGGTCCTGCTGCAGTTTTCTGCACTGCTCATCGGCGTCTGCGACTGCGCTGGTCCTGCTGCTGTTTTCTGCTCTGCTCGTCGGCGACTGCGCTGGTCCTGCTGCTGTTTTCTGCACTGCTCATCGGCGTCGACGACTGTGTTGATTCTGCTGCTGTTTTCTTTTCTGCTCATCGGCGTCTGCGACTGCGCATCTCCTGCTGCTTTTTTTCTGCTCTGCTTGTCGGCGTCAGCGACTGCGCTGACCCTTCTGCTGTTTTCTACTCTGATCGTCTGCGACTGCGCATCTCCTGCTGCTGTTTTCTGCTCTGCTCGTCGGCGACTGCGCTGGTCCTGCTGCTGTTTTCTGCACTGCTCATCGGCGTCGACGACTGTGTTGATTCTGCTGCTGTTTTCTGCTCTGCTCATCGGCGTCGGCTACTGCGCTAATCCTGCTGCTGTTTTCTGCTCTTCTTCTCTGCGTCAGCAAATGCGCTGATCCTGCTGCTGTTTCCTGCTCTGCTCGTCGCCGTCGGTGACTGCACTGGTCCTGCTGTTGTTTTCTGCTCTGCTCGTCGGCGACTGCCCTGGTCATGCTGCTGTTTTCTTCTCTGCTTGTTGGCGTCTGCTCTGCTCGTCGGAGTCTGCGACTGTGCTGGCCCTGCTGCTGTTTTATGCTCTGCTCATCGGCGAATGCGCTGGTCCTGCTGGTGTTTTCTGCACTGCTCATCGGTGTTGGCGACTGCGCTGGTCCTGCTGTTGTTTTCGCCTCTGCTCATCGGCGTCTGCGACTGCGCTGGTCCTGCTACTGTTTTCTGCTCTGCTCGTCGGCGACTGCGCTGGTCCTGCTGCTTTTTTCTGCACTGCTCATCGGCGTCGGCGACTGTGCTGATCCTGCTACTGTTTTCTGCTCTGCTCGTCGGCGACTGCGCTGGTCCTGCCGCTTTTTTCTGCACTGCTCATCGGCGTCGGCGACTGTGCTGATCCTGCTGCTGTTTTCTGCTCTGCTCGTAGGTGTCGGCAACAGCGCTGGTCCTGCTGCTGTTTTCTGCACTGCTCATCGGCGTCGGCGACTGCGCTGATCCTGCTGCTGTTTTCTGCTCTGCTTCTCGGCGACTGCGCTGGACCTGCTGCTGTTTTCTGCACTGCTCATCGGCGTCGGCGACTGCGTTGATCCTGCTTCTGTTTTCTGCTCTGCTCGTCGGCGTCAGCGACTGCGCTGATCCTGCTGCTGTTTCCTGCTCTGCTCGTCGCTGTCGGCGACTGCGCTCGTCCTGCTGCTGTTTTCTGCTCTGCTTGTCTGCGTCAGCGAATGCGCTGATCCTGCTGCTGTTTCCTGCTCTGCTCGTCGCCGCCGGCGACTGCGCTGGTCCTGCTGTTGTTTTCTGCTCTGATCGTCGGCGACTGCGCTGGTCATGCTGCTGTTTTCTTCTCTGCTTGTCGGCGTCTGCTCTGCTCATCGGCGTCTGCGACTGCGCTGGTCCTGCTGCTGTTTTCTGCTCTGCTCGTCGGCGACTGCACTGATCCTGCTGCTTTTTTCTGCACTGCTCATCGGCGTCGGCGACTGCGCTGATCCTGCTGCTGTTTTCCGCACTGCTCATCGCGTCGGCGACTGCGCTGATCCTGCTGCTGTTTTCTTCTCTGCTCGTCGGTGTCTGCGCATCTCCTGCTGCTGTTTTTTGCTCTGCTCGTCGGCGTCAGCGACTGGGCTGATCCTGCTGCTGTTTTCTGCTCTGCTCATCTGCGTCAGTGAATGCGCTGATCCTGCTGCTGTTTCCTGCTCTGCTCGTCGCCGTCGGCAACTTCGCTTGTCCTGCTGTTGTTTTCTGCTCTGATCGCCGGCGTCAGTGACTGCGCTGGTCCTGCTGCTGTTTTCTTCTCTGCTCGTCGGCGTCTGCTCTGCTCGTCGGCGTCTGCGCTGGTCCTGCTCCTGTTTTCTGCTCTGCTCGTCGGCGACTGCGCATGTCCTGCTCTTGTTTTCGCCTCTGCTCGTCGGCGTCTGCTCTGCTCATTGGCGTCTGCTACTGCGCTGGTCCTGCTTCTGTTTTCTGCTCTGCTCATTGGCGTCTGCGACTGCGCATCTCCTGCTGCTTTTTTCTGCTCTGCTCGTCGGCGTCAGCGACTGCGCTGACCCTGCTGCTGTTTTCTGCTCTGATCGTGTGCGACTGTGCATCTCCTGCTGCTGTTTTTTGCTCTGCTCGTCGGCGTCAGCGACTGCGCTGATCCTGCTGCTGTTTTCTGCTCTGCTCGTCGGCCTCTGTGACTGCGCATCTCCTGCTGCTGTTTTTTGCTCTGCTCGTCGGCAACTGCACTGGTCCTGCTGCTGTTTCCTGCTCTGCTCGTCGCCGTCGGCGACTGCGCTGGTCCTGCTGTTGTTTTCTGCTCTGATCGTCGGCGACTGCGCTGGTCAGGCTGCTGTTTTCTTCTCTGCTTGTCGGCGTATGCTCTGCTCGTCGGCGTCTGCGACTGCGCTAATCCTGCTGCTGTTTTCTGCTCTGCTCGTCGGCGACTGTGCTGGACCTGCTGCTGTTTTCTACACTGCTCATCGGCGTCGGCGACTGCGTTGATCCTGCTGCTGTTTTCTGCTCTGCTCGTAGGCGTCTGCGACTGCGCATCTTCTGCTGCTTTTTTCTGCTCTGCTCGTCGGCGTCAGCGACTGCGCTGATCCTGCAGCTGTTTTCTGCTTTGCTTGTCGCCGTCTGCGACTGTGCTGGTCCTGTTGCTGTTTTCTGCTCTGCTCGTCTGCGTCTGTGACTGTGCATCTCCTGCTGCTGTTTTTTGCTCTGCTCGTCGGCGACTGCGCTTGTCCTGCTGCTGTTTTCTGCTCTGCTCATCGGCGTCGGCTACTGCGCTGATCCTGCAGCTGTTTTCTGCTCTGCTCGTTGGCGTCTGCGACTGCGCATCTCCTGCTGCTTTTTTCTGCTCTGCTCATCGGCGTCGGCTACTGCACTGATCCTGCAGCTGTTTTCTGCTCTGCTCGTCGCCGTCTGCGACTGTGCTGGTCCTGGTACTGTTTTCTGCTCTGCTCGTCGGCGACTGTGCTGGTCCTGCTGCTGTTTTCTGCACTGCTCATCGGCGTCGGCGACTGCGTTGATCCTGCTGCTTTTTTCTGCTCTGCTCGTCGGCGTCAGCGACTGCGCTGATCCTGCTGCTGTTTTCTGCTCTGCTTGTCTGCGTCAGCGAATGCGCTGATCCTGCTGCTGTTTTCTGCTCTGATCGCCTGCGACTGCTTATCTCCTGCTGCTGTTTTTTGCTCTGCACGTCGGCGTCAGCGACTGTGCAGATCCTGCTGCTGTTTTCTGCTCTGCTCGTCGGAGTCTGCGACTGCGCATCTCCTGCTGCTGTTTTTTGCTCTGCTCGTCGGCGACTGCGCTGGTCCTGCTGCTGTTTTCTGCTCTGCTCATCGGCGTCTGCTACTGCGCTGATCCTGCTGCTGTTTTCTGCTCTGCTTGTCTGCGTCAGCGAATGCGCTGATCCTGCTGCTGTTTCCTGCTCTGCTCGTTGGCGTCTGCGAATGCACATCTTCTGCTGCTTTTTTCTGCTCTGCTCGTCGGCGTCAGCGACTGCACTGATCCTGCAGCTGTTTTCTGCTCTGCTCGTCGCCGTCTGCGACTGTGCTGGTCCTGTTGCTGTTTTCTGCTCTGCTCGTCGGTGACTGCGCTGGTCCTGCTGCTGTTTTCTGCACTGCTCATCGGCGTCGGCGACTGCGTTGATCCTGCTGCTTTTTTCTGCTCTGCTCGTCGGCGTCAGCGACTGCGCTGACCCTGCTGCTGTTTTCTGCTCTGATCGCCTGCGACTGCTCATCTCCTGCTGCTGTTTTTTGCTCTGCTCGTCGGCGTCTGCTACTGCGCTGATCCTGCTGCTGTTTTCTGCTCTGCTTGTCTGCGTCAGCGAATGCGCTGATCCTGCTGCTGTTTCCTGCTCTGCTCGTCGCCGTCGGCGACTGCGCTGGTCCTGCTGTTGTTTTCTGCTCTGATCGTCGGCGTCGGCGACTGCGCTGGTCCTGCTGCTGTTTTCTTCTCTGCTCGTCGGCGTCTGCTCTGCTCGTCGGCGTCTGCGACTGCGCTCGTCCTGCTGCTGTTTTCTGCTCTGCTCATCGGTGACTGCGCTGGTCCTGCTGGTGTTTTCTGCACTGCTCATCGGCGTCGGCGACTGCGCTGGTCCTGCTGTTGTTTTCGCCTCTGCTCGTCGGCGTCTGCAACTGCGCTGGTTTTGCTGCTGTTTTCTGCTCTGCTCGTCGGCGACTGCGCTGGTCCTGCTGCTGTTTTCTGCACTGCTCATTGGCGTCGGCGACTGTGCTGATCATGCTGCTGTTTTCTGCTCTGCTCGTAGGCGTCGGTGACTGCGCTGGTCCTGCTGCTGTTTTCTGCACTGCTCATCGGCGTTTGCGACTGCGCTGGTCCTGCTACTATTTTCTGCTCTGCTCGTCTGCGACTGTGCTGGTCCTGCTGCTTTTTTCTGCACTGCTCATCGGCGTCGGCGACTGTGCTGATCCTGCTGCTGTTTTCTGCTCTGCTCCTCGGCGACTGCGCTGGACCTGCTGCTGTTTTCTGCACTGCTCATCGGCGTCGGCGACTGCGTTGATCCTGCTTCTGTTTTCTGCTTTGCTCGTTGGCGTCTGCGACTGCGCATCACCTGCCGCTTTTTTCTGCTCTGCTCGTCGGCGTTAGCGACTGCGCTGATCCTGCTGCTGTTTCCTGCTCTGCTCGTCGCTGTCGGCGACTGCGCTGGTCCTGCTGCTGTTTTCTGCTCTGCTTGTCTGTGTCAGCGAATGCGCTGATCCTGCTGCTGTTTCCTGCTCTGCTCGTCGCCGTCGGCGACTGCGCTGGTCCTGCTGTTGTTTTCTGCTCTGATCGTCGGCGACTGCGCTGGTCATGCTGCTGTTTTCTTCTCTGCTTGTCGGCGTCTGCTCTGCTCGTCGGCGTCTGCGACTGCGCTAATCCTGCTGCTGTTTTCTGCTCTGCTCGTCGGCGACTGTGCTGGACCTGCTGCTGTTTTCTGCTCTGCTCGTCTGCGTCAGCGAATGCGCTGATCCTGCTGCTGATTCCTGCTCTGCTCGTCGCCGTCGGCGACTTCGCTTGTCCTGCTGTTGTTTTCTGCTCTGATCGCCGGTGTCGGCGACTGCGCTGGTCCTGCTGCTGTTTTCTGCTCTGCTCATTGGCGTCTGCGACTGCGCATCTCCTGCTGCTTATTTCTGCTCTGCTCGTCGACGTCAGCGACTGCGCTGACCCTGCTGCTGTTTTCTGCTCTGATCGTCTGCGACTGTGCATCTCCTGCTGCTGTTTTTTGCTCTGCTCGTCGGCGTCAGCGACTGCGCTGATCCTGCTGCTGTTTTCTGCTCTGCTCGTCGGCGTCTGTGACTGCGCATCTCCTGCTGCTGTTTTTTGCTCTTCTCGTCGGCGACTGCGCTGGTCCTGCTGCTGTTTTCTCCACTGCTCATTGGCGTCGGCGACTGCGCTGATCCTGCTGCTGTTTTCTGCTCTGCTCGTCGGCGACTGCGCTGGACCTGCTGCTGTTTACTGCACTGCTCATCGGCATCGGCGTCGGCGACTGCGTTGATCCTGCTGCTGTTTTCTGCTCTGCTCGTTGGCGTCTGCGACTGCGCATCTCCTGCTGCTGTTTTTTGCTCTGCTCGTCGGCGTCGGCAACTGCGCTGATCCTGCTGCTGTTTCTTGCTCTGCTCATCGGCGTCAGCGACTGGGCTGATCCTGCTGCTGTTTTCTGCTCTGCTCGTCTGCGTCAGCGAATGCGCTGATCCTGCTGCTGTTTCCTGCTCTGCTCGTCGCCGTCGGCGACTTCGCTGGTCCTGCTGTTGTTTTCTTCTCTGATCGCTGGCGTTGGCGACTGCGCTGGTACTGCTGCTGTTTTCTTCTCTGCTCGTCGGCGTCTGCTCTGCTCGTCGGCGTCTGCGCTGGTCCTGCTGCTGTTTTCTGCTCTGCTCGTCGGCGACTGCGCTGGTCCTGCTCTTGTTTTCGCCTCTGCTCGTCGGCGTCTGCTCTGCTCATTGGCGTTTGCGACTGCGCTGGCCCTGCGCTGTTTTCTGCTCTGCTCATTGGCATCTGCGACTGCGCATCGCCTGCTGCTTTTTTCTGCTCTGCTCGTCGGCGTCAGCGACTGCGCTGACCCTGCTGCTGTTTTCTGCTCTGATCGTCTGCGACTGTGCATCTCCTGCTGCTGTTTTTTGCTCTGCTCGTCGGCGTCAGCGACTGTTCTGATCCTGCTGCTGTTTTCTGCTCTGCTCGTCGGCGTCTGTGACTGCGCATCTCCTGCTGCTGTTTTTTGCTCTGCTCGTCGGCTACTGCGCTGATCCTGCTGCTGTTTTCTGCTCTGCTCGTTGGCGTCTGCGACTGCGCATCTTCTGCTGCTTTTTTCTGCTCTGCTCGTCGGCGTCAGCGACTGCGCTGATCCTGCAGCTGTTTTCTGCTTTGCTTGTCGCCATCTGCGACTGTGCTGGTCCTGTTGCAGTTTTCTGCTCTGCTCGTCTGCGTCTGTGACTGTGCATCTCCTGCTGCTGTTTTTTGCTCTGCTCGTCGGCGACTGCGCTTGTCCTGCTGCTGTTTTCTGCTCTGCTCATCGGCGTCGGCTACTGCGCTGATCCTGCTGCTGTTTTCTGCTCTGCTCGTTGGCGTCTGCGACTGCGCATCTCCTGCTGCTTTTTTCTGCTCTGCTCATCGGCGTCGGCTACTGCACTGATCCTGCAGCTGTTTTCTGCTCTGCTCGTCGCCGTCTGCGACTGTGCTGGTCCTGGTACTGTTTTCTGCTCTGCTCGTCGGCGACTGCGCTGGTCCTGCTGCTTTTTTCTGCACTGCTCATCGGCGTCGGCGACTGCGTTGATCCTGCTGCTTTTTTCTGCTCTGCTCGTCGGCGTCAGCGACTGCGCTGATCCTGCTGCTGTTTTCTGCTCTGCTTGTCTGCGTCAGCGAATGCGCTGATCCTGCTGCTGTTTTCTGCTCTGATCGCCTGCGACTGCTTATCTCCTGCTGCTGTTTTTTGCTCTGCTCGTCGGCGTCAGCGACTGTGCTGATCCTGCTGCTGTTTTCTGCTCTGCTCGTCGGAGTCTGCGACTGCGCATCTCCTGCTGCTGTTTTTTGCTCTGCTCGTCGGCGACTGCGCTGGTCCTGCTGCTGTTTTCTGCTCTGCTCATCGGCGTCTGCTACTGCGCTGATCCTGCTGCTGTTTTCTGCTCTGCTTGTCTGCGTCAGCGAATGCGCTGATCCTGCTAATGTTTTCTGCTCTGATCGCCTGCGACTGCTTATCTCCTGCTGCTGTTTTTTGCTCTGCTCGTCGGCGTCAGCGACTGTGCTGATCCTGCTGCTGTTTTCTGCTCTGCTCGTCGGAGTCTGCGACTGCGCATCTCCTGCTGCTGTTTTTTGCTCTGCTCGTCGGCGACTGCGCTGGTCCTGCTGCTGTTTTCTGCTCTGCTCATCGGCGTCTGCTACTGCGCTGATCCTGCTGCTGTTTTCTGCTCTGCTTGTCTGCGTCAGCGAATGCGCTGATCCTGCTGCTGTTTCCTGCTCTGCTCGTTGGCGTCTGCGAATGCACATCTTCTGCTGCTTTTTTCTGCTCTGCTCGTCGGCGTCAGCGACTGCACTGATCCTGCAGCTGTTTTCTGCTCTGCTCGTCGCCGTCTGCGACTGTGCTGGTCCTGTTGCTGTTTTCTGCTCTGCTCGTCGGTGACTGCGCTGGTCCTGCTGCTGTTTTCTGCACTGCTCATCGGCGTCGGCGACTTCGTTGATCCTGCTGCTTTTTTCTGCTCTGCTCGTCGGCGTCAGCGACTGAGCTGACCCTGCTGCTGTTTTCTGCTCTGATCGCCTGCGACTGCTCATCTCCTGCTGCTGTTTTTTGCTCTGCTCGTCGGCGTCAGCGACTGCGCTGATCCTGCTGCTGTTTTCTGCTCTGCTCGTCGGAGTCTGCGACTGCGCATCTCCTGCTGCTGTTTTTTGCTCTGCTCGTCGGCGTCTGCTACTGCGCTGATCCTGCTGCTGTTTTCTGCTCTGCTTGTCTGCGTCAGCGAATGCGCTGATCCTGCTGCTGTTTCCTGCTCTGCTCGTCGCCGTCGGCGACTGCGCTGGTCCTGCTGTTGTTTTCTGCTCTGATCGTCGGCGTCGGCGACTGCGCTGGTCCTGCTGCTGTTTTCTTCTCTGCTCGTCGGCGTCTGCTCTGCTCGTCGGCGTCTGCGACTGCGCTCGTCCTGCTGCTGTTTTCTGCTCTGCTCATCGGTGACTGCGCTGGTCCTGCTGGTGTTTTCTGCACTGCTCATCGGCGTCGGCGACTGCGCTGGTCCTGCTGTTGTTTTCGCCTCTGCTCGTCGGCGTCTGCAACTGCGCTGGTTTTGCTGCTGTTTTCTGCTCTGCTCGTCGGCGACTGTGCTGATCCTGCTGCTGTTTTCTGCTCTGCTCGTAGGCGTCGGTGACTGCGCTGGTCCTGCTGCTGTTTTCTGCACTGCTCATCGGCGTCTGCGACTGCGCTGGTCCTGCTACTATTTTCTGCTCTGCTCGTCTGCGACTGTGCTGGTCCTGCTGCTTTTTTCTGCACTGCTCATCGGCGTCGGCGACTGTGCTGATCCTGCTGCTGTTTTCTGCTCTGCTCCTCGGCGACTGCGCTGGACCTGCTGCTGTTTTCTGCACTGCTCATCGGCGTCGGCGACTGCGTTGATCCTGCTTCTGTTTTCTGCTCTGCTCGTTGGCGTCTGCGACTGCGCATCACCTGCCGCTTTTTTCTGCTCTGCTCGTCGGCGTTAGCGACTGCGCTGATCCTGCTGCTGTTTCCTGCTCTGCTCGTCGCTGTCGGCGACTGCGCTGGTCCTGCTGCTGTTTTCTGCTCTGCTTGTCTGTGTCAGCGAATGCGCTGATCCTGCTGCTGTTTCCTGCTCTGCTCGTCGCCGTCGGCGACTGCGCTAGTCCTGCTGTTGTTTTCTGCTCTGATCGTCGGCGACTGCGCTGGTCATGCTGCTGTTTTCTTCTCTGCTTGTCGGCGTCTGCTCTGCTCGTCGGCGTCTGCGACTGCGCTAATCCTGCTGCTGTTTTCTGCTCTGCTCGTCGGCGACTGTGCTGGACCTGCTGCTGTTTTCTACACTGCTCATCGGCGTCGGCGACTGCGTTGATCCTGCTGCTGTTTTCTGCTCTGCTCGTTGGCAACTGCGACTGCGCATCTCCTGCCGCTTTTTTCTGCTCTGCTCATCGGCGTCAGCGACTGGGCTGATCCTGCTGCTGTTTTCTGCTCTGCTCGTCTGCGTCAGCGAATGCGCTGATCCTGCTGCTGATTCCTGCTCTGCTCGTCGCCGTCGGCGACTTCGCTTGTCCTGCTGTTGTTTTTTGCTCTGATCGCCGGTGTCGGCGACTGCGCTGGTCCTGCTGCTGTTTTCTGCTCTGCTCATTGGCGTCTGCGACTGCGCTGACCCTGCTGCTGTTTTCTGCTCTGATCGTCTGCGACTGTGCATCTCCTGCTGCTGTTTTCTGCTCTGCTCCTCGGCGACTGCGCTGGACCTGCTGCTGTTTTCTGCACTGCTCATCGGCGTCGGCGACTGCGTTGATCCTGCTTCTGTTTTCTGCTCTGCTCGTTGGCGTCTGCGACTGCGCATCACCTGCCGCTTTTTTCTGCTCTGCTCGTCGGCGTTAGCGACTGCGCTGATCCTGCTGCTGTTTCCTGCTCTGCTCGTCGCTGTCGGCGACTGCACTGGTCCTGCTGCTGTTTTCTGCTCTGCTTGTCTGTGTCAGCGACTGCGCTAATCCTGCTGCTGTTTTCTGCTCTGCTCGTCGGCGACTGTGCTGGACCTGCTGCTGTTCTCTACACTGCTCATCGGCGTCGGCGACTGCGTTGATCCTGCTGCTGTTTTCTGCTCTGCTCGTTGGCAACTGCGACTGCGCATCTCCTGCCGCTTTTTTCTGCTCTGCTCATCGGCGTCAGCGACTGGGCTGATCCTGCTGCTGTTTTCTGCTCTGCTCGTCTGCGTCAGCGAATGCGCTGATCCTGCTGCTGATTCCTGCTCTGCTCGTCGCCGTCGGCGACTTCGCTTGTCCTGCTGTTGTTTTCTGCTCTGATCGCCGGTGTCGGCGACTGAGCTGGTCCTGCTGCTGTTTTCTGCTCTGCTCATTGACGTCTGCGACTGCGCTGACCCTGCTGCTGTTTTCTGCTCTGATCGTCTGCGACTGTGCATCTCCTGCTGCTGTTTTTTGCTCTGCTCGTCGGCGTCAGCGACTGCGCTGATCCTGCTGCTGTTTTCTGCTTTGCTCGTCGGCGTCTGTGACTGCGCATCTCCTGCTGCTGTTTTTTGCTCTTCTCGTCGGCGACTGCGCTGGTCCTGCTGCTGTTTTCTCCACTGCTCATTGGCGTCGGCGACTGCGCTGATCCTGCTGCTGTTTTCTGCTCTGCTCGTCGGCGAATGCGCTGGACCTGCTGCTGTTTACTGCACTGCTCATCGGCGTCGGCGACTGCGTTGATCCTATTGCTGTTTTCTGCTCTGCTCGTTGGCGTCTGCGACTGCGCATCTCCTGCCGCTTTTTTCTGCTCTGCTCGTCGGCGTCAGCGACTGCGCTGATCCTGCCGCTGTTTTCTGCTCTGCTCGTCGGCGTCTGCGACTGCGCATCTCCTGCTGCTGTTTTTTGCTCTGCTCGTCGGCGTCGGCAACTGCGCTGATCCTGCTGCTGTTTCTTGCTCTGCTCATCGGCGTCAGCGACTGGGCTGATCCTGCTGCTGTTTTCTGCTCTGCTCGTCTGCGTCAGCGAATGCGCTGATCCTGCTGCTGTTTCCTGCTCTGCTCGTCGCCGTCGGCGACTTCGCTGGTCCTGCTGTTGTTTTCTTCTCTGATCGCTGGCGTTGGCGACTGCGCTGGTCCTGCTGCTGTTTTCTTCTCTGCTCGTCGGCGTCTGCTCTGCTCGTCGGCGTCTGCGCTGGTCCTGCTGCTGTTTTCTGCTCTGCTCGTCGGCGACTGCGCTGGTCCTGCTCTTGTTTTCGCCTCTGCTCGTCGGCGTCTGCTCTGCTCATTGGCGTTTGCGACTGCGCTGGTCCTGCGCTGTTTTCTGCTCTGCTCATTGGCATCTGCGACTGCGCATCGCCTGCTGCTTTTTTCTGCTCTGCTCGTCGGCGTCAGCGACTGCGCTGACCCTGCTGCTGTTTTCTGCTCTGATCGTCTGCGACTGTGCATCTCCTGCTGCTGTTTTTTGCTCTGCTCGTCGGCGTCAGCGACTGTTCTGATCCTGCTGCTGTTTTCTGCTCTGCTCGTCGGCGTCTGTGACTGCGCATCTCCTGCTGCTGTTTTTTGCTCTGCTCGTCGGCGACTGCGCTTGTCCTGCTGCTGTTTTCTGCTCTGCTCATCGGCGTCGGCTACTGCGCTGATCCTGCTGCTGTTTTCTGCTCTGCTCGTTGGCGTCTGCGACTGCGCATCTTCTGCTGCTTTTTTCTGCTCTGCTCGTCGGCGTCAGCGACTGCGCTGATCCTGCAGCTGTTTTCTGCTTTGCTTGTCGCCGTCTGCGACTGTGCTGGTCCTGTTGCAGTTTTCTGCTCTGCTCGTCTGCGTCTGTGACTGTGCATCTCCTGCTGCTGTTTTTTGCTCTGCTCGTCGGCGACTGCGCTTGTCCTGCTGCTGTTTTCTGCTCTGCTCATCGGCGTCGGCTACTGCGCTGATCCTGCTGCTGTTTTCTGCTCTGCTCGTTGGCGTCTGCGACTGCGCATCTCCTGCTGCTTTTTTCTGCTCTGCTCATCGGCGTCGGCTACTGCACTGATCCTGCAGCTGTTTTCTGCTCTGCTCGTCGCCGTCTGCGACTGTGCTGGTCCTGGTACTGTTTTCTGCTCTGCTCGTCGGCGACTGCGCTGGTCCTGCTGCTGTTTTCTGCACTGCTCATCGGCGTCGGCGACTGCGTTGATCCTGCTGCTTTTTTCTGCTCTGCTCGTCGGCATCAGCGACTGCGCTGATCCTGCTGCTGTTTTCTGCTCTGCTTGTCTGCGTCAGCGAATGCGCTGATCCTGCTGCTGTTTTCTGCTCTGATCGCCTGCGACTGCTTATCTCCTGCTGCTGTTTTTTGCTCTGCTCGTCGGCGTCAGCGACTGTGCTGATCCTGCTGCTGTTTTCTGCTCTGCTCGTCGGAGTCTGCGACTGCGCATCTCCTGCTGCTGTTTTTTGCTCTGCTCGTCGGCGACTGCGCTGGTGCTGCTGCTGTTTTCTGCTCTGCTCATCGGCGTCTGCTACTGCACTGATCCTGCTGCTGTTTTCTGCTCTGCTTGTCTGCGTCAGCGAATGCGCTGATCCTGCTGCTGTTTCCTGCTCTGCTCGTCGCCGTCGGCGACTGCGCTGGTCCTGCTGTTGTTTTCAGCTCTGATCGTCGGCGTCGGCGACTGCGCTGGTCCTGCTGCTGTTTTCTTCTCTGCTCGTCGGCGTCTGCCTCTGCGCTTGTCCTGCTGCTGTTTTCTGCTCTGCTCATCGGTGACTGCGCTGGTCCTGCTGGTTTTTTCTGCACTGCTCATCGGCGTCGGCGACCGCGCTGATCCTGCTGTTGTTTTCTCCACTGCTCATTGGCGTCGGCGACTGCGCTGATCCTGCTGCTGTTTTCTGCTCTGCTCGTCGGCGACTGCGCTGATCCTGCTGCTGTTTTTTGCTCTTCTCGTCGGCGACTGCGCTGGTCCTGCTGCTGTTTTCTCCACTGCTCATTGGCGTCGGCGACTGCGCTGATCCTGCTGCTGTTTTCTGCTCTGCTCGTCGGCGAATGCGCTGGAACTGCTGCTGTTTACTGCACTGCTCATCGGCGTCGGCGACTGCGTTGATCCTATTGCTGTTTTCTGCTCTGCTCATTGGCGTCTGCGACTGCGCATCTCCTGCCGCTTTTTTCTGCTCTGCTCGTCGGCGTCAGCGACTGCGCTGATCCTGCCGCTGTTTTCTGCTCTGCTCGTCGGCGTCTGCGACTGCGCATCTCCTGCTGCTGTTTTTTTCTCTGCTCGTCGGCGTCGGCAACTGCGCTGATCCTGCTGCTGTTTCTTGCTCTGCTCATCGGCGTCAGCGACTGGGCTGATCCTGCTGCTGTTTTCTGCTCTGCTCGTCTGCGTCAGCGAATGCGCTGATCCTGCTGCTGTTTCCTGCTCTGCTCGTCGCCGTCGGCGACTTCGCTGGTCCTGCTGTTGTTTTCTTCTCTGATCGCTGGCGTTGGCGACTGCGCTGGTCCTGCTGCTGTTTTCTTCTCTGCTCGTCGGCGTCTGCTCTGCTCGTCGGCGTCTGCGCTGGTCCTGCTGCTGTTTTCTGCTCTGCTCGTCGGCGACTGCGCTGGTCCTGCTCTTGTTTTCGCCTCTGCTCGTCGGCGTCTGCTCTGCTCATTGGCGTTTGCGACTGCGCTGGTCCTGCGCTGTTTTCTGCTCTGCTCATTGGCATCTGCGACTGCGCATCGCCTGCTGCTTTTTTCTGCTCTGCTCGTCGGCGTCAGCGACTGCGCTGACCCTGCTGCTGTTTTCTGCTCTGATCGTCTGCGACTGTGCATCTCCTGCTGCTGTTTTTTGCTCTGCTCGTCGGCGTCAGCGACTGTTCTGATCCTGCTGCTGTTTTCTGCTCTGCTCGTCGGCGTCTGTGACTGCGCATCTCCTGCTGCTGTTTTTTGCTCTGCTCGTCGGCGACTGCGCTGGTCCTGCTGCTGTTTTCTGCTCTGCTCATCGGCGTCTGCTACTGCGCTGATCCTGCTGCTGTTTTCTGCTCTGCTTGTCTGCGTCAGCGAATGCGCTGATCCTGCTGCTGTTTCCTGCTCTAAGTGATCTGAACGTTTCATGATGATCGCACTTTCCTATAGGGGGTCAAACCATGTCCCAAAGGTCACCGGGCCTGGTGTCACTTTAAAGAAGTAGTCCAGTTACACCTTTGTGGGCTTATAACTTGGCTTCTGAATATCCTAGAGAGGTCAGGTTTGTTTTAGTGTACTCCAATCAACAGCCCCTACAACCTCAATAAGGAATGGAGTCAATAGCACTTATGGTTTGTAAATGGCACCCAGAATTATTTTGCACGAAGCACAATTTCACATCATTCTGGGTCCATTTGTGTGAAAACAAGGTCCAATCAGGCTGAAACGTTACAAGAAGTTAGAATCTATTGAGTTGTAAGTGATCTGAACGTTTCATGATGATCGCACTTTCCTATAGGGGGTCAAACCATGTCCCAAAGGTCACCGGGCCTGGTGTCACTTTAAAGAAGTAGTCCAGTTACACCTTTGTGGGCTTAGAACTTGGCTTCTGAATATCCTAGAGAGGTCAGGTTTGTTTTAGAGTACTCCAATTAGCAGCCCCCATTACCACTAAAATGAATGGAGTCATTAGAACTTATGGTTTTTAAATGGCACCCAGAATTATGTTGCACGAAGCACAATTTCACATCATTCTGGGTTCATTTGTGTGAAATCAAGGTCCAATCAGGCAGAAATGTTACAGGAAGGTAGAATCTATTGAGTTGTAAGTGATCTGAACGTTTCATGATGATAGCACTTTCCTAAGGGGGTCAAACCATGTCCCAAAGGTCACCGGACCTGGTGTCAATTTAAAGAAGTAGTCCAGTTACACATTTGTGGGCTCATAACTTGGCTTCTGAATGTCCTAGAGAGATCAGGTTTCTTTTAGTATACTCCAATCAACAGCCCCTACAACCACAAAAAGGAATGGAGTCATTAGCACTTAAGGTTTGTAAATGGCACCCAGAATTATGTTGCACGAAGCACAATTTCACATCATTCTGGGTTCATTTGTGTGAAAACAAGGTCCAATCAGGCTGAAACGTTACAGGAAGGTAGAATCTATTGAGTTGTAAGTGATCTGAATGTTTCATGATGATAGCACTTTCCTAAGGGGGTGAAACAATGTCCCAAAGGTCACCGGATCTGGTGTCAATTTAAAGTAGTCCAGTTACACATTTGTGGGCTCATAACTTGGCTTCTGAATGTCCTAGAGAGATCAGGTTTCTTTTAGTATACTCCAATCAACAGCCCCTACAACCACGAAAAGGAATGGAGTCATTAGCTCTTATGGTTTTTAAATGGCACCCAGAATTATGTTGCACGAAGCACAATTTCACATCATTCTGGGTCCATTTGTGTGAAAACAAGGTCCAATCAGGCTGAAACGTTACGAGAAGGTAGAATCTATTGAGTTGTAAGTGATCTGAACGTTTCATAATGATCGCACATTCCTATAGGGGGTCAAACCATGTCCCAAAGGTCACCGGGCCTGGTGTCACTTTAAAGAAGTAGTCCAGTTACACATTTGTGGGCTTATAACTTGGCTTCTGAATGTCCTAGAGAGATCAGGTTTGTTTTAGTATACTCCAATCAACAGCCCCTACAACCACAAAAAGGAATGGAGTCATTAGAACTTATGGTTTTTAAATGGCACCCAGAATTATGTTGCACGGAGCACAATTTCACATCATTCTGGGTTCATTTGTGTGAAAACAAGGTACAATCAGGCTAAAACGTTACAGGAAGGTAGAATCTATTGAGTTGTAAGTGATATGAATGTTTCATGATGATAGCACTTTCCTAAGGGGGTCAAACCACGTCCCAAAGGTCACCGGATCTGGTGTCAATTTAAAGAAGTAGTCCAGTTACCCATTTGTGGGCTTATAACTTGGCTTCTGAATGTCCTAGAGAGATCAGGTTTGTTTTAATGTACTCCAACCAACAGCCCCTACAACCACAAAAAGGAATGGAGTCATTAGCACTTATGGTTTGTAAATGGCACCCAGAATCATGTTGCACGAAGCACAATTTCACATCATTCTGGGTCCATTTGTGTGAAAACAAGGTCCAATCAGGCTGAAACGTTACAAGAAGTTAGAATCTATTGAGTTGTAAGTGATCTGAACGTTTCATGATGATCGCACTTTCCTATAGGGGGTCATACCAGGTCCCAAAGGTCACCGGGCCTGGTGTCACTTTAAAGAAGTAGTCCAGTTACACCTTTGTGGGCTTATAACTTGGCTTCTGAATATCCTAGAGAGGTCAGGTTTGTTTTAGTGTACTCCAATCAACAGCCCCTACAACCTCAATAAGGAATGGAGTCAATAGCACTTATGGTTTGTAAATGGCACCCAGAATTATTTTGCACGAAGCACAATTTCACATCATTCTGGGTCCATTTGTGTGAAAACAAGGTCCAATCAGGCTGAAACATTACAAGAAGTTAGAATCTATTGAGTTGTAAGTGATCTGAACGTTTCATGATGATCGCACTTTCCTATAGGGGGTCATACCAGGTCCCAAAGGTCACCGGGCCTGGTGTCACTTTAAATAAGTAGTCCAGTTACACCTTTGTGGGCTTATAACTTGGCTTCTGAATATCCTAGAGAGGTCAGGTTTGTTTTAGAGTACTCCAATTAGCAGCCCCCATTACCGCTAAAAGGAATGGAGTCATTAGCACTTATGGTTTTTAAATGGCACACAGAATTATGTTGCACGAAGCACAATTCCACATCATTCTGGGTTCATTTGTGTGAAAACAAGGTCCAATCAGGCTGAAACGTTACAGGAAGGTAGAATCTATTGAGTTGTAAGTGATCTGAACGTTTCATGATGATAGCACTTACCTAAGGGGGTCAAACCATGTCCCAAAGGTCACCGGGCCTGGTGTCAATTTAAAGAAGTAGTCCAGTTACACCTTTGTGGGCTTATAACTTGGCTTCTGAATATCCTAGAGAGGTCAGGTTTGTTTTAGAGTACTCCAATTAACAGCCCCCATTACCACTAAAAGGAATGGAGTCATTAGCACTTATGGTTTTTAAATGGCACCCAGAATTATGTTGCACGAAGCACAATTTCACATCATTCTGGGTTCATTTGAGTGAAAACAAGGTCCAATCAGGCTGAAACGTTACAGGAAGGCAGAATCTATTGAGTTGTAAGTGATCTGAACGTTTCATGATGATAGCTCTTTCCTAAGGGGGTCAAACCATGTCCCAAAGGTCACCGGGCCTGGTGTCAATTTAAAGAAGTAGTCCAGTTACACCTTTGTGGGCTTATAACTTGGCTTCTGAATGTCCTAGAGAGATCAGGTTTGTTTTAATGTACTCCAATCAACAGCCCCTACAACCACAAAAAGGAATGGAGTCATTAGCACTTATGGTTTGTAAATGGCACCCAGAATTATGTTGCACGAAGTACAATTTCACATCATTCTGGGTCCATTTGTGTGAAAACAAGGTCCAATCAGGCTGAAACTTTACAAGAAGTTAGAATCTATTGAGTTGTAAGTGATCTGAACGTTTCATGATGATCGCACAATCCTATAGGGGGTCAAACCATGTCCCAAAGGTCACCGGGCCTGGTGTCACTTTAAAGAAGTAGTCCAGTTACACATTTGTGGGCTTAGAACTTGGCTTCTGAATATCCTAGAGAGGTCAGGTTCGTTTTAGAGTACTCCAATTAGCAGCCCCCATTACCACTAAAAGGAATGGAGTCATTAGAACTTATGGTTTTTAAATGGCACCCAGAATTATGTTGCACGAAGCACAATTTCACATCATTCTGGGTTCATTTGTGTGAAAACAAGGTCCAATCAGGCTGAAACGTTACAGGAAGGTAGAATCTATTGAGTTGTAAGTGATCTGAACGTTTCATGATGATAGCACTTTCCTAAGGGGGTCAAACTATGTCCCAAAGGTCACCGGATCTGGTGTCAATTTAAAGAAGTAGTCCAGTTACACATTTGTGGGCTTATAACTTGGCTTCTGAATGTCCTAGAGAGATCAGGTTTTTTTTAGTGTACTCCAATCAACAGCCCCTACAACCTCAAAAAGGAATGGAGTCATTAGCACTTAAGGTTTGTAAATGGCACCCAGAATTATGTTGCACGAAGCACAATTTCACGTCATTCTGGGTTCATTTGTGTGAAAACAAGGTCCAATCAGGCTGAAACGTTACAGGAAGGTAGAATCTATTGAGTTGTAAATGATCTGAACGTTTCATGATGATAGCATTTCTTAAGGGGGTCAAACCATGTCCCAAAGGTCACCGGGCCTGGTGTCACTTTAAAGAAGTAGTCCAGTTACACCTTTGAGGGCTTATAACTTGGCTTCTGAATGTCCTAGAGAGATCAGGTTTGTTTTAGTGTACTCCAATCAACAGCCCCTACAACCTCAAAAAGGAATGGAGTCATTAGCACTTATGGTTTTTGAATGGCACCCAGAATTATGTTGCACGAAGCACAATTTCACATCATTCTGGGTTCATTTGTGTGAAAACAAGGTCCAATCAGGCTGAAACGTTACAGGAAGGTAGAATCTATTGAGTTGTAAGTGATCTGAACGTTTCAAGATGATAGCACTTTCCTAAGGGGGTCAAACCATGTCCCAAAGGTCACCGGGCCTGGTGTCACTTTAAAGAAGTAGTCCAGTTACACCTTTGTGGGCTTATAACTTGGCTTCTGAATATCCTAGAGAGGTCAGGTTTGTTTTAGTGTACTCCAATCAACAGCCCCTACAACCACAAAAAGGAATGGAGTCAATAGCACTTATGGTTTGTAAATGGCACCCAGAATTATTTTGCACGAAGCACAATTTCACATCATTCTGGGTCCATTTGTGTGAAAACAAGGTCCAATCAGGCTGAAACATTACAAGAAGTTAGAATCTATTGAGTTGTAAGTGATCTGAACGTTTCATGATGATCGCACTTTCCTATAGGGGGTCATACCAGGTCCCAAAGGTCACCGGGCCTGGTGTCACTTTAAATAAGTAGTCCAGTTACACCTTTGTGGGCTTATAACTTGGCTTCTGAATATCCTAGAGAGGTCAGGTTTGTTTTAGAGTACTCCAATTAGCAGCCCCCATTACCGCTAAAAGGAATGGAGTCATTAGCACTTATGGTTTTTAAATGGCACACAGAATTATGTTGCACGAAGCACAATTCCACATCATTCTGGGTTCATTTGTGTGAAAACAAGGTCCAATCAGGCTGAAACGTTACAGGAAGGTAGAATCTATTGAGTTGTAAGTGATCTGAACGTTTCATGATGATAGCACTTACCTAAGGGGGTCAAACCATGTCCCAAAGGTCACCGGGCCTGGTGTCAATTTAAAGAAGTAGTCCAGTTACACCTTTGTGGGCTTATAACTTGGCTTCTGAATATCCTAGAGAGGTCAGGTTTGTTTTAGAGTACTCCAATTAACAGCCCCCATTACCACTAAAAGGAATGGAGTCATTAGCACTTATGGTTTTTAAATGGCACCCAGAATTATGTTGCACGAAGCACAATTTCACATCATTCTGGGTTCATTTGAGTGAAAACAAGGTCCAATCAGGCTGAAACGTTACAGGAAGGCAGAATCTATTGAGTTGTAAGTGATCTGAACGTTTCATGATGATAGCTCTTTCCTAAGGGGGTCAAACCATGTCCCAAAGGTCACCGGGCCTGGTGTCAATTTAAAGAAGTAGTCCAGTTACACCTTTGTGGGCTTATAACTTGGCTTCTGAATGTCCTAGAGAGATCAGGTTTGTTTTAATGTACTCCAATCAACAGCCCCTACAACCACAAAAAGGAATGGAGTCATTAGCACTTATGGTTTGTAAATGGCACCCAGAATTATGTTGCACGAAGTACAATTTCACATCATTCTGGGTCCATTTGTGTGAAAACAAGGTCCAATCAGGCTGAAACTTTACAAGAAGTTAGAATCTATTGAGTTGTAAGTGATCTGAACGTTTCATGATGATCGCACAATCCTATAGGGGGTCAAACCATGTCCCAAAGGTCACCGGGCCTGGTGTCACTTTAAAGAAGTAGTCCAGTTACACATTTGTGGGCTTAGAACTTGGCTTCTGAATATCCTAGAGAGGTCAGGTTCGTTTTAGAGTACTCCAATTAGCAGCCCCCATTACCACTAAAAGGAATGGAGTCATTAGAACTTATGGTTTTTAAATGGCACCCAGAATTATGTTGCACGAAGCACAATTTCACATCATTCTGGGTTCATTTGTGTGAAAACAAGGTCCAATCAGGCTGAAACGTTACAGGAAGGTAGAATCTATTGAGTTGTAAGTGATCTGAACGTTTCATGATGATAGCACTTTCCTAAGGGGGTCAAACTATGTCCCAAAGGTCACCGGATCTGGTGTCAATTTAAAGAAGTAGTCCAGTTACACATTTGTGGGCTTATAACTTGGCTTCTGAATGTCCTAGAGAGATCAGGTTTTTTTTAGTGTACTCCAATCAACAGCCCCTACAACCTCAAAAAGGAATGGAGTCATTAGCACTTAAGGTTTGTAAATGGCACCCAGAATTATGTTGCACGAAGCACAATTTCACGTCATTCTGGGTTCATTTGTGTGAAAACAAGGTCCAATCAGGCTGAAACGTTACAGGAAGGTAGAATCTATTGAGTTGTAAATGATCTGAACGTTTCATGATGATAGCATTTCTTAAGGGGGTCAAACCATGTCCCAAAGGTCACCGGGCCTGGTGTCACTTTAAAGAAGTAGTCCAGTTACACCTTTGAGGGCTTATAACTTGGCTTCTGAATGTCCTAGAGAGATCAGGTTTGTTTTAGTGTACTCCAATCAACAGCCCCTACAACCTCAAAAAGGAATGGAGTCATTAGCACTTATGGTTTTTGAATGGCACCCAGAATTATGTTGCACGAAGCACAATTTCACATCATTCTGGGTTCATTTGTGTGAAAACAAGGTCCAATCAGGCTGAAACGTTACAGGAAGGTAGAATCTATTGAGTTGTAAGTGATCTGAACGTTTCAAGATGATAGCACTTTCCTAAGGGGGTCAAACCATGTCCCAAAGGTCACCGGATCTGGTGTCAATTTAAAGAAGTAGTCCAGTTACACATTTGTGGGCTTATAACTTGGCTTCTGAATGTCCTAGAGAGATCTGGTTTGTTTTAATGAATTCCAACCAACAGCCCCTACAACCACAAAAAGGAATGGAGTCATTAGCACTTATGGTTTGTAAATGGCACCCAGAATTATGTTGCACGAAGCACAATTTCACATCATTCTGGGTCCATTTGTGTGAAAACAAGGTCCAATCAGGCTGAAACGTTACAAGAAGGTAGAATCTATTGAGTTGTAAGTGATCTGAACGTTTCATGATGATCGCACATTCCTATAGGGGGTCAAACCATGTCCCAAAGGTCACCGGGCCTGGTGTCACTTTAAAGAAGTAGTCCACTGACACCTTTGAGGGCTTATAACTTGGCTTCTGAATGTCCTAGAGAGATCAGGTTTGTTTTAGTGTACTCCAATCAACAGCCCCTACAACCTCAAAAAGGAATGGAGTCATTAGCACTTATGGTTTTTAAATGGCACCCAGAATTATGTTGCACGAAGCACAATTTCACATCATTCTGGGTTCATTTGTGTGAAAACAAGGTCCAATCAGGCTGAAATGTTACAGGAAGGTAGAATCTATTGAGTTGTAAGTGATCTGAACATTTCATGATGATAGCACTTTTCTAAGGGGGTCAAACCATGTCCCAAAGGTCACCGGATCTGGTGTCAATTCAAAGAAGTAGTCCAGTTACACCTTTGTGGGCTTATAACTTGGCTTCTGAATGTCCTAGAGAGATCAGGTTTGTTTTCATATTCTCCAATCAACAGCCCCTACAACCACGAAAAGGAATGGAGTCATTAGCACTTATGGTTTTTAAATGGCACCCAGAATTATGTTGCACGAAGCACAATTTCACATCATTCTGGGTTCATTTGTGTGAAAACAAGGTCCAATCAGGCTGAAACGTTACAGGAAGGTATAATCTATTGAGTTGTAAGTGATCTGAACGTTTCAAGATGATCGCACATTCCTATAGGGGGTCAAACCATGTCCCAAAGGTCACCGGGCCTGGTGTCACTTTAAAGAAGTAGTCCAGTTACACCTTTGTGGGCTTATAACTTGGCTTCTGAATGTCCTAGAGAGGTTAGGTTTGTTTTAGTGTTCTCCAATCAACAGCCCCTACAACCACAAAAAGGAATGGAGTCATTAGCACTTATGGTTTGTAAATGGCACCCAGAATTATGTTGCACGAAGCACACTTTCACATCAATCTGGGTTCATTTGTGTGAAAACAAGGTCCAATTAGGCTGAAACGTTACAGGAAGGTAGAATCTATTGAGTTGTAAGTGATCTGAACGTTTCATGATGATAGCACTTTCCTAAGGGGGTCAAACCATGTCCCAAAGGTCACCGGATCTGGTGTCAATTTAAAGAAGTAGTCCAGTTACACATTTGTGGGCTTATAACTTGGCTTCTGAATGTCCTAGAGAGATCAGGTTTGTTTTAATGTACTCCAATCAACAGCCCCTACAACCACAAAAAGGAATGGAGTCATTAGCACTTATGGTTTGTAAATGGCCCCCAGAATTATGTTGCACGAAGCACAATTTCACATCATTCTGGGTCCATTTGTGTGAAAACAAGGTCCAATCAGGCTGAAACGCTACAAGAAGGTAGAATCTATTGAGTTGTAAGTGATCTGAACGTTTCAAGATGATCGCACATTCCTATAGGGGGTAAAACCATGTCCCAAAGGTCACCGGGCCTGGTGTCCCTCTAAAGAAGTAGTCCAGTTACACCTTTGTGGGCTTATAACTTGGCTTCTGAATGTCCTAGAGAGGTTAGGTTTGTTTTAGTGTTCTCCAATCAACAGCCCCTACAACGACAAAAAGGAATGGAGTCATTAGCACTTATGGTTTGTAAATGGCACCCAGAATTATGTTGCACGAAGCACAATTTCACATCATTCTGGGTTCATTTGTGTGAAAACAAGGTCCAATCAGGCTGAAACGTTACAGGAAGGTGGAATCTATTGAGTTGTAAGTGATCTGAACGTTTCAAGATGATCGCACATTCCTATAGGGGGTCAAACCATGTCCCAAATGTCACCGGATCTGGTGTCAATTTAAAGAAGTAGTCCAGTTACACATTTGTGGGCTTATAACTTGGCTTCTGAATGTCCTAGAGAGATCAGGTTTGTTTTAATGTACTCCAATCAACAGCCCCTACAACCACAAAAAGGAATGGAGTCATTAGCACTTATGGTTTTTAAATGGCACCCAGAATTATGTGGCACAAAGCACAATTTCACATCATTCTGGGTTCATTTGTGTGAAAACAAGGTCCAATCAGGCTGAAACGTTACAGGAAGGTAGAATCTATTGAGTTGTAAGTGATCTGAACGGTTCATGATGATAGTACTTTCATAAGGGGATCAAACCATGTCCCAAAGGTCACCGGATCTGGTGTCAATTTAAAGAAGTAGTCCAGTTACACATTTGTGGGCTTATAACTTGGCTTCTGAATGTCCTAGAGAGATCATGTTTTTTTAGTGTACTCCAATCAACAGCCCCTACAACCACAAAAAGGAATGGAGTCATTAGCACTTAAGGTTTGTAAATGGCACCCAGAATTATGTTGCACGAAGCACAATTTCACATCATTCTGGGTTCATTTGTGTGAAAACAAGGTCCAATCAGGCTGAAACGTTACAGGAAGGTAGAATCTATTGAGTTGTAAGTGATCTGAATGTTTCATGATGATAGCACTTTCCTAAGGGGGTCAAACCATGTCCCAAAGGTCACCGGATCTGGTGTCAATTTAAAGAAGTAGTCCATTTACACATTTGTGGGCTCATAACTTGGCTTCTGAATGTCCTAGAGAGATCAGGTTTGTTTTAGTATACTCCAATCAACAGCCCCTACAACCACAAAAAGGAATGGAGTCATTAGCACTTATGGTTTTTAAATGGCACCCAGAATTATGTTGCACGAAGCACAATTTCACATCATTCTGGGTTCATTTGTGTGAAAACAAGGTCCAATTAGGCTGAAACGTTACAGGAAGGTAGAATCTATTGAGTTGTAAGTGATCTGAACGTTTCATGATGATAGCACTTTCCTAAGGGGGTCAAACCATGTCCCAAAGGTCACCGGATCTGGTGTCAATTTAAAGAAGTAGTCCAGTTACACATTTGTGGGCTTATAACTTGGCTTCTGAATGTCCTAGAGAGATCAGGTTTGTTTTAATGTACTCCAATCAACAGCCCCTACAACCACAAAAAGGAATGGAGTCATTAGCACTTATGGTTTGTAAATGGCCCCCAGAATTATGTTGCACGAAGCACAATTTCACATCATTCTGGGTCCATTTGTGTGAAAACAAGGTCCAATCAGGCTGAAACGCTACAAGAAGGTAGAATCTATTGAGTTGTAAGTGATCTGAACGTTTCAAGATGATCGCACATTCCTATAGGGGGTAAAACCATGTCCCAAAGGTCACCGGGCCTGGTGTCCCTCTAAAGAAGTAGTCCAGTTACACCTTTGTGGGCTTATAACTTGGCTTCTGAATGTCCTAGAGAGGTTAGGTTTGTTTTAGTGTTCTCCAATCAACAGCCCCTACAACGACAAAAAGGAATGGAGTCATTAGCACTTATGGTTTGTAAATGGTACCCAGAATTATGTTGCACGAAGCACAATTTCACATCATTCTGGGTTCATTTGTGTGAAAACAAGGTCCAATCAGGCTGAAACGTTACAGGAAGGTGGAATCTATTGAGTTGTAAGTGATCTGAACGTTTCAAGATGATCGCACATTCCTATAGGGGGTCAAACCATGTCCCAAATGTCACCGGATCTGGTGTCAATTTAAAGAAGTAGTCCAGTTACACATTTGTGGGCTTATAACTTGGCTTCTGAATGTCCTAGAGAGATCAGGTTTGTTTTAATGTACTCCAATCAACAGCCCCTACAACCACAAAAAGGAATGGAGTCATTAGCACTTATGGTTTTTAAATGGCACCCAGAATTATGTGGCACAAAGCACAATTTCACATCATTCTGGGTTCATTTGTGTGAAAACAAGGTCCAATCAGGCTGAAACGTTACAGGAAGGTAGAATCTATTTAGTTGTAAGTGATCTGAACGTTTCATGATGATAGTACTTTCATAAGGGGATCAAACCATGTCCCAAAGGTCACCGGATCTGGTGTCAATTTAAAGAAGTAGTCCAGTTACACATTTGTGGGCTTATAACTTGGCTTCTGAATGTCCTAGAGAGATCATGTTTTTTTTAGTGTACTCCAATCAACAGCCCCTACAACCACAAAAAGGAATGGAGTCATTAGCACTTAAGGTTTGTAAATGGCACCCAGAATTATGTTGCACGAAGCACAATTTCACATCATTCTGGGTTCATTTGTGTGAAAACAAGGTCCAATCAGGCTGAAACGTTACAGGAAGGTAGAATCTATTGAGTTGTAAGTGATCTGAATGTTTCATGATGATAGCACTTTCCTAAGGGGGTCAAACCATGTCCCAAAGGTCACCGGATCTGGTGTCAATTTAAAGAAGTAGTCCAGTTACACATTTGTGGGCTCATAACTTGGCTTCTGAATGTCCTAGAGAGATCAGGTTTGTTTTAGTATACTCCAATCAACAGCCCCTACAACCACAAAAAGGAATGGAGTCATTAGCACTTATGGTTTTTAAATGGCACCCAGAATTATGTTGCACGAAGCACAATTTCACATCATTCTGGGTTCATTTGTGTGAAAACAAGGTCCAATCAGGCTGAAACGTTACAGGAAGGCAGAATCTATTGAGTTGTAAGTGATCTGAACGTTTCATGATGATAGCTCTTTCCTAAGGGGGTCAAACCATGTCACAAAGGTCACCGGGCCTGGTGTCAATTTAAAGAAGTAGTCCAGTTACACCTTTGTGGGCTTAGAACTTGGCTTCTGAATATCCTAGAGAGGTCAGATTTGTTTTAGAGTACTCCAATTAGCAGCCCCCATTACCACTAAAAGGAATGGAGTCATTAGCACTTATGGTTTTTAAATGGCACACGGAATTATGTTGCACGAAGCACAATTCCACATCATTCCTGGTTCATTTGTGTGAAAACAAGGTCCAATCAGGCTGAAACGTTACAGGAAGGTAGAATCTATTGAGTTGTAAGTGATCTGAACGTTTCATGATGATAGCACTTACCTAAGGGGGTCAAACCATGTCCCAAAGGTCACCGGGCCTGGTGTCAATTTAAAGAAGTAGTCCAGTTACACCTTTGTGGGCTTATAACTTGGCTTCTGAATATCCTAGAGAGGTCAGGTTTGTTTTAGAGTACTCCAATTAACAGCCCCCATTACCACTAAAAGGAATGGAGTCATTAGCACTTATGGTTTTTAAATGGCACCCAGAATTATGTTGCACGAAGCACAATTTCACATCATTCTGGGTTCATTTGAGTGAAACAAGGTCCAATCAGGCTGAAACGTTACAAGAAGGTAGAATCTATTGAGTTGTAAGTTATCTGAACGTTTCAAAATGATCGCACATTTCTATGGGGGTAAAACCATGTCCCAAAGGTCACCGGGCCTGGTGTCACTTTAAAGAAGTAGTCCAGTTACACCTTTGAGGGCTTATAACTTGGCTTCTGAATGTCCTAGAGAGGTCAGGTTTGTTTTAGAGTACTCCAATTAACAGCCCCCATTACCACTAAAAGGAATGGAGTCATTAGCACTTATGGTTTTTAAATGGCACCCAGAATTATGTTGCACGAAGCACAATTTCACATCATTCTGGGTTCATTTGAGTGAAACAAGGTCCAGTCAGGCTGAAACGTTACAAGAAGGTAGAATCTATTGAGTTGTAAGTTATCTGAACGTTTCAAAATGATCGCACATTTCTATGGGGGTAAAACCATGTCCCAAAGGTCACCGGGCCTGGTGTCACTTTAAAGAAGTAGTCCAGTTACACCTTTGAGGGCTTATAACTTGGCTTCTGAATGTCCTAGAGAGATCAGGTTTGTTTTAGTGTACTCCAATCAACAGCCCCTACAACCTCAAAAAGGAATGGAGTCATTAGCACTTATGGTTTTTGAATGGCACCCAGAATTATTTTGCACGAAGCACAATTTCACATCATTCTGGGTTCATTTGTGTGAAAACAAGTTCCAATCAGGCTGAAACGTTACAGGAAGGTAGAATCTATTGAGTTGTAAGTGATCTGAACGTTTCAAGATGATAGCACTTTCCTAAGGGGGTCAAACCATGTCCCAAAGGTCACCGGATCTGGTGTCAATTTAAAGAAGTAGTCCAGTTACACATTTGTGGGCTTATAACTTGGCTTCTGAATGTCCTAGAGAGATCTGGTTTGTTTTAATGAATTCCAACCAACAGCCCCTACAACCACAAAAAGGAATGGAGTCATTAGCACTTATGGTTTGTAAATGGCACCCAGAATTATGTTGCACGAAGCACAATTTCACATCATTCTGGGTCCATTTGTGTGAAAACAAGGTCCAATCAGGCTGAAACGTTACAAGAAGGTAGAATCTATTGAGTTGTAAGTGATCTGAACGTTTCATGATGATCACACATTCCTATAGGGGGTCAAACCATGTCCCAAAGGTCACCGGGCCTGGTGTCACTATAAAGAAGTAGTCCACTGACACCTTTGAGGGCTTATAACTTGGCTTCTGAATGTCCTAGAGAGATCAGGTTTGTTTTAGTGTACTCCAATCAACAGCCCCTACAACCTCAAAAAGGAATGGAGTCATTAGCACTTATGGTTTTTAAATGGCACCCAGAATTATGTTGCACGAAGCACAATTTCACATCATTCTGGGTTCATTTGTGTGAAAACAAGGTCCAATCAGGCTGAAATGTTACAGGAAGGTAGAATCTATTGAGTTGTAAGTGATCTGAACATTTCATGATGATAGCACTTTTCTAAGGGGGTCAAACCATGTCCCAAAGGTCACCGGATCTGGTGTCAATTCAAAGAAGTAGTCCAGTTACACCTTTGTGGGCTTATAACTTGGCTTCTGAATGTCCTAGAGAGTTTAGGTTTGTTTTCATATTCTCCAATCAACAGCCCCTACAACCACGAAAAGGAATGGAGTCATTAGCACTTATGGTTTTTAAATGGCACCCAGAATTATGTTGCACGAAGCACAATTTCACATCATTCTGGGTTCATTTGTGTGAAAACAAGGTCCAATCAGGCTGAAACGTTACAGGAAGGTGGAATCTATTGAGTTGTAAGTGATCTGAACGTTTCAAGATGATCGCACATTCCTATAGGGGGTCAAACCATGTCCCAAATGTCACCGGATCTGGTGTCAATTTAAAGAAGTAGTCCAGTTACACATTTGTGGGCTTATAACTTGGCTTCTGAATGTCCTAGAGAGATCAGGTTTGTTTTAATGTACTCCAATCAACAGCCCCTACAACCACAAAAAGGAATGGAGTCATTAGCACTTATGGTTTTTAAATGGCACCCAGAATTATGGTGCACGAAGCACAATTTCACATCATTCTGGGTTCATTTGTGTGAAAACAAGGTCCAATCAGGCTGAAATGTTACAGGAAGGTAGAATCTATTGAGTTGTAAGTGATCTGAACGTTTCATGATGATAGCACTTTCCTAAGGGGGTCAAACCATGTCCCAAAGGTCACCGGATCTGGTGTCATTTTAAAGAAGTAGTCCAGTTACACCTTTGTGGGCTTATAACTTGGCTTCTGAATGTCCTAGAGAGATCAGGTTTGTTTTAGTATACTCCAATCAACAGCCCCTACAACCACAAAAAGGAATGGAGTCATTAGCACTTATGGTTTTTAAATGGCACCCAGAATTATGTTGCACGAAGCACAATTTCACATCATTCTGGGTTCATTTGTGTGAAAACAAGGTCCAATCAGGCTGAAACGTTACAGGAAGGTATAATCTATTGAGTTGTAAGTGATCTGAACGTTTCAAGATGATCGCACATTCCTATAGGGGGTCAAACCATGTCCCAAAGGTCACCGGGCCTGGTGTCACTTTAAAGAAGTAGTCCAGTTACACCTTTGTGGGCTTATAACTTGGCTTCTGAATGTCCTAGAGAGGTTAGGTTTGTTTTAGTGTTCTCCAATCAACAGCTCCTACAACCACAAAAAGGAATGGAGTCATTAGCACTTATGGTTTGTAAATGGCACCCAGAATTATGTTGCACGAAGCACACTTTCACATCAATCTGGGTTCATTTGTGTGAAAACAAGGTCCAATTAGGCTGAAACGTTACAGGAAGGTAGAATCTATTGAGTTGTAAGTGCTCTGAACGTTTCATGATGATAGCAATTTCCTAAGGGGGTCAAACCATGTCCCAAAGGTCACCGGATCTGGTGTCAATTTAAAGAAGTAGTCCAGTTACACATTTGTGGGCTTATAACTTGGCTTCTGAATGTCCTAGAGAGATCAGGTTTGTTTTAATGTACTCCAATCAACAGCCCCTACAACCACAAAAAGGAATGGAGTCATTAGCACTTATGGTTTGTAAATGGCCCCCAGAATTATGTTGCACGAAGCACAATTTCACATCATTCTGGGTCCATTTGTGTGAAAACAAGGTCCAATCAGGCTGAAACGCTACAAGAAGGTAGAATCTATTGAGTTGTAAGTGATCTGAACGTTTCAAGATGATCGCACATTCCTATAGGGGGTAAAACCATGTCCCAAAGGTCACCGGGCCTGGTGTCCCTCTAAAGAAGTAGTCCAGTTACACCTTTGTGGGCTTATAACTTGGCTTCTGAATGTCCTAGAGAGGTTAGGTTTGTTTTAGTGTTCTCCAATCAACAGCCCCTACAACGACAAAAAGGAATGGAGTCATTAGCACTTATGGTTTGTAAATGGCACCCAGAATTATGTTGCACGAAGCACAATTTCACATCATTCTGGGTTCATTTGTGTGAAAACAAGGTCCAATCAGGCTGAAACGTTACAGGAAGGTAGAATCTATTGAGTTGTAAGTGATCTGAACGTTTCATGATGATAGTACTTTCATAAGGGGATCAAACCATGTCCCAAAGGTCACCGGATCTGGTGTCAATTTAAAGAAGTAGTCCAGTTACACATTTGTGGGCTTATAACTTGGCTTCTGAATGTCCTAGAGAGATCAGGTTTTTTTAGTGTACTCCAATCAACAGCCCCTACAACCACAAAAAGGAATGGAGTCATTAGCACTTAAGGTTTGTAAATGGCACCCAGAATTATGTTGCACGAAGCACAATTTCACATCATTCTGGGTTCATTTGTGTGAAACCAAGGTCCAATCAGGCTGAAACTTTACAGGAAGGTAGAATCTATTGAGTTGTAAGTGATCTGAATGTTTCATGATGATAGCACTTTCCTAAGGGGGTCAAACCATGTCCCAAAGGTCACCGGATCTGGTGTCAATTTAAAGAAGTAGTCCAGTTACACATTTGTGGGCTCATAACTTGGCTTCTGAATGTCCTAGAGAGATCAGGTTTGTTTTAGTATACTCCAATCAACAGCCCCTACAACCACAAAAAGGAATGGAGTCATTAGCACTTATGGTTTTTAAATGGCACCCAGAATTATGTTGCACGAAGCACAATTTCACATCATTCTGGGTTCATTTGTGTGAAAACAAGGTCCAATCAGGCTGAAACGTTACAGGAAGGCAGAATCTATTGAGTTGTAAGTGATCTGAACGTTTCATGATTATAGCTCTTTCCTAAGGGGGTCAAACCATGTCCCAAAGGTCACCGGGCCTGGTGTCAATTTAAAGAAGTAGTCCAGTTACACCTTTGTGGGCTTATAACATGGCTTCTGAATGTCCTAGAGAGATCAGGTTTGTTTTAATGTACTCCAATCAACAGCCCCTACAACCACAAAAAGGAATGGAGTCATTAGCACTTATGGTTTGTAAATGGCACCCAGAATTATGTTGCACGAAGTACAATTTCACATCATTCTGGGTCCATTTGTGTGAAAACAAGGTCCAATCAGGCTGAAACTTTACAAGAAGTTAGAATCTATTGAGTTGTAAGTGATCTGAACGTTTCATGATGATCGCACATTCCTATAGGGGGTCAAACCATGTCCCAAAGGTCACCGGGCCTGGTGTCACTTTAAAGAAGTAGTCCAGTTACACATTTGTGGGCTTAGAACTTGGCTTCTGAATATCCTAGAGAGGTCAGGTTCGTTTTAGAGTACTCCAATTAGCAGCCCCCATTACCACTAAAAGGAATGGAGTCATTAGAACTTATGGTTTTTAAATGGCACCCAGAATTATGTTGCACGAAGCACAATTTCACATCATTCTGGGTTCATTTGTGTGAAAAGAAGGTCCAATCAGGCTGAAACGTTACAGGAAGGTAGAATCTATTGAGTTGTAAGTGATCTGAACGTTTCATGATGATAGCACTTTCCTAAGGGGGTCAAACTATGTCCCAAAGGTCACCGGGCCTGGTGTCACTTTAAAGAAGTAGTCCAGTTACACCTTTGTGGGCTCAGAACTTGGCTTCTGAATATCCTAGAGAGGTCAGGTTTGTTTTAGAGTACTCCAATTAGCAGCCCCCATTACCACTAAAAGGAATGGAGTCATTAGCACTTATGGTTTTTAAATGGCACACAGAATTATGTTGCACGAAGCACAATTCCACATCATTCTGGGTTCATTTGTGTGAAAACAAGGTCCAATCAGGCTGAAACGTTACAGGAAGGTAGAATCTATTGAGTTGTAAGTGATCTGAACGTTTCATGATGATAGCACTTACCTAAGGGGGTCAAACCATGTCCCAAAGGTCACCGGGCCTGGTGTCAATTTAAAGAAGTAGTCCAGTTACACCTTTGTGGGCTTATAACTTGGCTTCTGAATATCCTAGAGAGGTCAGGGTTGTTTTAGAGTACTCCAATTAACAGCCCCCATTACCACTAAAAGGAATGGAGTCATTAGCACTTATGGTTTTTAAATGGCACCCAGAATTATGTTGCACGAAGCACAATTTCACATCATTCTGGGTTCATTTGAGTGAAACAAGGTCCAATCAGGCTGAAACGTTACAAGAAGGTAGAATCTATTGAGTTGTAAGTTATCTGAACGTTTCAAAATGATCGCACATTTCTATGGGGGTAAAACCATGTCCCAAAGGTCACCGGATCTGGTGTCAGTTTAAAGAAGTAGTCCAGTTACACATTTGTGGGCTTATAACTTGGCTTCTGAATGTCCTAGAGAGATCAGGTTTGTTTTAGTGTACTCCAATCAACAGGCCCTACAACCACAAAAAGGAATGGAGTCATTAGCACTTATGGTTTGTAAATGGCACCCAGAGTTATGTTGCACGAAGCACAATTTCACATCATTCTGGGTCCATTTGTGTGAAAACAAGGTCCAATCAGGCTGTATTGTTACAGGAAGGTGGAATCTATTGAGTTGTAAGTGATCTGAACGTTTCAAGATGATCGCACATTCCTATAGGGCAGGGGTGGGCAATTATTTTTTCCATGGGGCCACATGAGAAATAGAAAATATTGTGGAGGGCCGCAGGCCAAAAGGCTGAAGTCAATTATGCATAATATTAATGGTATTTCTTTATAAAAAGCAGTAAATACCATTGTTTCTTCAAGCTGGTAAGAGTAGACTATATGTTATAAATGAGCAAAAAGGAAAAAGTGAGGTTGTCTTACAAAAATGTGATTTATTCAAATTTCCCAAGGCAATGGTAAACAAAGTGTGCACATTTGGTTTTTGTTAAACATTTGTGACTTATATTAGTTAACAGTTTCAGTCACATTCACTCCAAAACACATTCTGAGTTTCAAATATTGTTGGAAAGAGGTTCTTAGCATTCTACAGACACGCAGTATTGTCTGTAAAATAAAATCACTGAACTGTGATCTTGAGAAAGAGGTTTAAAAAAAGTGTCCCAGTTCACTGCAAGTTGCCTACATTTGTGGTCCAAACACCTTATTTTGTGTTTTTAAGTGATTTTTTTCTTATTCAGTGAGAGAAATCTAGTCTCTGCTGGGCTTTAGCGAGTGCATCAAAGTCAGGTTGAATGTCTGAGGTGGAGAAGCGAAGCACAGCTGACAAATGATCATCAGTGAGAGAGGATCTATACCTGGATTTTGTAAACTTCATCATTGAAAATGTTTGTTCACAAATGTAGGTAGAGCCGAAGAGAACCAACATCTTCTGAGCATGTCTCCTCAGGTTTGGAAAGTCCTCCTTAAGAGAAGAGTAGAAATCCAGCAGAGATCCTGAATCTCTGCTTTCAAGTCCCAAACCCTCTTCAGCACTTTCCCCAGGCTGAGCCAGCTGACAGCTGTGTGGAGTCCTCCAAAAGAGCCACAAACTGTCTGTGATCCATCGCCCGCGCCCTGATGAAGTTTATTATTTTAGTAACAACATCAGTAACATGGTTGATTTTTAGCACTGACTTGCACAACACATGTTGGTGTATAATTCAATGCAAAAACACCTATTTTTGATCTGCATCGATTTCTGTCACTTTATCTTGCATGCGTTTCAAAAGTCCGACATTTTTCCATGTAAAGCCGGACGTACACTGTGCGACTTTTTCACTTTTTTGAGCCGATTTTCCAGTCGTGCGAGAAGCCACGACATCGGGGCGAGTTTTGCGCCGAGCGGTCGTGTAGTGTACAGGGGGTTACGAGAGGCGATTAACACCACGTGACCAGCTGCCGATCAGCAGTCGTGAGGTCGCAGGGACTTCTGGTGTGTTTAATATTTCGCTCGTCCCTCGTGAGGGTATCGCAGTGTTGAAGCGGCGCTGCGAGCAGCTGCGAGCAGCTACGATCCAAAAAGCATCAGAACCGCTCACGGCGCATGCGCGCGCAATCCTGCATCAACGCCGGCCGGTCGCTCGCTATTTCCCTAATAACACACGCTGTTCGTTTTTGTTTCTACACGTTTTTTTTACTCAAAGATTGTCAAGAAAGCGTGTTTGTCGTGTTCATGTCAAATTAAACTGATCACAAAACACAGATTCACTTTCTTTATTTCGTTTTCCTCATTCAACCCCCATAAATCCCTGTGTGTCCTCCTGCAGCACTCCCGAAGGACAACAGGCAAGACAAGACAAAAAACTCTGACGTGTTGAGTAAAAACTGCTATTTTTAGCACATTTTTAGGGCCGACGTGTTGCTACCAGACGTACAGTGTGAGCAGTCAGGTCGCATGCGAGAACTGGGTCGTGCAGTATGAGCACATGACTCGTGAGATTTGCTCTGCGAGGAAGTCGTACAGTTTGAGCTGAAGCTGAACGCTGCGAGTGAAAAAGTCGCACAGTGTACGCCCGGCTTAAGCCCGGCTTAAGATTTGGACAACCGTCTGTTGTGACACCTGACAGTCTCTCCCATTTCAATCCCAGAGTGTCCGTGCACGCATTTACCTCTGTAAAAAGATCACTCCCTGTCGTTGTCCCTTTCATCCACCGCATTGCTGCCCGCTCCTCTGTGAGCTTGAAGTCCGTTATCCCCGGACAAATACGAGCAGCTGGGCTGTGTCGCGGACATCACAGCTCCCGTCTAATGAGAAAAAGTCACAACTTGCCACTTCACGTTGCAGCTGAAGCTCCAGGTTCCCCGCAATGTCCTCGATCCTCCTGGTCACGGTTCGCCTGGACAGCGGGATTTGCTCAAATGCGCCTTTTTTTTCAGGGAATATTAGTGCGGCAGAGTCCACCATGCACTCTTTGACAAACTCTCCCTCCGAAAACGGCTTGCTGTTTTTAGCTATTTTGTGGGATATCACAAAGCTGGTCCTGGTTGCTGCATCGCTGGATGTGTGAAGCTTAGTAAAACAGCCTTGCTGCTTTTGCAACTTTGCAAGCAAAGCTTCGGATGTCCGTGCCCTCTCAGCTCTCAGCATCAGACAAGTTCTTGTATTTTTCCGAGTGTTTCTTGTCGTAATGCCGACTAAAATTGTAGTCCTTAAACACGGCAATCTCCTCCCCGCAAACCAAACACACGGCTTTACCTCCGACTTCAGTAAAAAAAATACTTAGCAGTCCAATTTTTGTTGAAAATCCTGCATTCGGCATCTTTCTTTTTTTTTTTTTTTTTTTTTTTTTTTTTTTTTTGCATGAGCGGACATTTCTCAGGCTACAATCACCATGTCAACCGCGGGCACTTGTTGCTATACGTATTGCGTCATTGTGCACGTAAAAAACAACTTCAAAATAAAAGCAATGCAGCCTTAGCCCATGCATGAGGTAAAATGAGAAAATACATTTATTTTGTAATTTCCAATTAACCTTACGCGGGCCGGTCAAAGTCAACCAAAGGGCCGGATGTGGCCCGCGGGCCGTAAAATGCCCAGGTCTGCTTAGGGGGGCAAACCATGTCCCAAATGTCACCGGATCTGGTGTCAATTTAAAGAAGTAGTCCAGTTACACATTTGTGGGCTTATAACTTGGCTTCTGAATGTCCTAGAGAGATCAGGTTTGTTTTAATGTACTCCAATCAACAGCCCCTACAACAACAAAAAGGAATGGAGTCATTAGCACTTATGGTTTTTAAATGGCACCCAGAATTATGTGGCACAAAGCACAATTTCACATCATTCTGGGTTCATTTGTGTGAAAACAAGGTCCAATCAGGCTGAAACGTTACAGGAAGGTAGAATCTATTGAGTTGTAAGTGATCTGAACGTTTCATGATGATAGTACTTTCATAAGGGGATCAAACCATGTCCCAAAGGTCACCGGATCTGGTGTCAATTTAAAGAAGTAGTCCAGTTACACATTTGTGGGCTTATAACTTGGCTTCTGAATGTCCTAGAGAGATCAGGTTTTTTTAGTGTACTCCAATCAACAGCCCCTACAACCACAAAAAGGAATGGAGTCATTAGCACTTAAGGTTTGTAAATGGCACCCAGAATTATGTTGCACGAAAAACAATTTCACATCATTCTGGGTTCATTTGTGTGAAAACAAGGTCCAATCAGGCTGAAACGTTACAGGAAGGTAGAATCTATTGAGTTGTAAGTGATCTGAATGTTTCATGATGATAGCACTTTCCTAAGGGGGTCAAACCATGTCCCAAAGGTCACCGGGCCTGGTGTCAATTTAAAGAAGTAGTCCAGTTACACCTTTGTGGGCTTATAACTTGGCTTCTGAATGTCCTAGAGAGATCAGGTTTGTTTTAATGTACTCCAATCAACAGCCCCTACAACCACAAAAAGGAATGGAGTCATTAGCACTTATGGTTTGTAAATGGCACCCAGAATTATGTTGCACGAAGTACAATTTCACATCATTCTGGGTCCATTTGTGTGAAAACAAGGTCCAATCAGGCTGAAACTTTAAGAGAAGTTAGAATCTATTGAGTTGTAAGTGATCTGAACTTTTCATGATGATCGCACATTCCTATAGGGGGTCAAACCATGTCCCAAAGGTCACCGGGCCTGGTGTCACTTTAAAGAAGTAGTCCAGTTACACATTTGTGGGCTTAGAACTTGGCTTCTGAATATCCTAGAGAGGTCAGGTTTGTTTTAGAGTACTCCAATTAGCAGCCCCCATTACCACTAAAAGGAATGGAGTCATTAGAACTTATGGTTTTTAAATGGCACCCAGAATTATGTTGCACGAAGCACAATTTCACATCATTCTGGGTTCATTTGTGTGAAAAGAAGGTCCAATCAGACTGAAACGTTACAGGAAGGTAGAATCTATTGAGTTGTAAGTGATCTGAACGTTTCATGATGATAGCACTTTCCTAAGGGGGTCAAACTATGTCCCAAAGGTCACCGGGCCTGGTGTCACTTTAAAGAAGTAGTCCAGTTACACCTTTGTGGGCTTAGAACTTGGCTTCTGAATATCCTAGAGAGGTCAGGTTTGTTTTAGAGTACTCCAATTAGCAGCCCCCATTACCACTAAAAGGAATGGAGTCATTAGCACTTATGGTTTTTAAATGGCACACAGAATTATGTTGCACGAAGCACAATTCCACATCATTCTGGGTTCATTTGTGTGAAAACAAGGTCCAATCAGGCTGAAACGTTACAGGAAGGTAGAATCTATTGAGTTGTAAGTGATCTGAACGTTTCATGATGATAGCACTTTCCTAAGGGGGTCAAACCATGTCCCAAAGGTCACCGGATCTGGTGTCAATTTAAAGAAGTAGTCCAGTTACACATTTGTGGGCTTATAACTTGGCTTCTGAATGTCCTAGAGAGATCTGGTTTGTTTTAATGAATTCCAACCAACAGCCCCTACAACCACAAAAAGGAATGGAGTCATTAGCACTTATGGTTTGTAAATGGCACCCAGAATTATGTTGCACGAAGCACAATTTCACATCATTCTGGGTCCATTTGTGTGAAAACAAGGTCCAATCAGGCTGAAACGTTACAAGAAGGTAGAATCTATTGAGTTGTAAATGATCTGAACGTTTCATGATGATCGCACATTCCTATAGAGGGTCAAACCATGTCCCAAAGGTCACCGGGCCTGGTGTCACTTTAAAGAAGTAGTCCACTGACACCTTTGAGGGCTTATAACTTGGCTTCTGAATGTCCTAGAGAGATCAGGTTTGTTTTAGTGTACTCCAATCAACAGCCCCTACAACCTCAAAAAGGAATGGAGTCATTAGCACTTATGGTTTTTAAATGGCACCCAGAATTATGTTGCACGAAGCACAATTTCACATCATTCTGGGTTCATTTGTGTGAAAACAAGGTCCAATCAGGCTGAAATGTTACAGGAAGGTAGAATCTATTGAGTTGTAAGTGATCTGAACATTTCATGATGATAGCACTTTTCTAAGGGGGTCAAACCATGTCCCAAAGGTCACCGGATCTGGTGTCAATTCAAAGAAGTAGTCCAGTTACACCTTTGTGGGCTTATAACTTGGCTTCTGAATGTCCTAGAGAGATCAGGTTTGTTTTCATATTCTCCAATCAACAGCCCCTACAACCACGAAAAGGAATGGAGTCATTAGCACTTATGGTTTTTAAATGGCACCCAGAATTATGTTGCACGAAGCACAATTTCACATCATTCTGGGTTCATTTGTGTGAAAACAAGGTCCAATCAGGCTGAAACGTTACAGGAAGGTGGAATCTATTGAGTTGTAAGTGATCTGAACGTTTCAAGATGATCGCACATTCCTATAGGGGGTCAAACCATGTCCCAAATGTCACCGGATCTGGTGTCAATTTAAAGAAGTAGTCCAGTTACACATTTGTGGGCTTATAACTTGGCTTCTGAATGTCCTAGAGAGATCAGGTTTGTTTTAATGTACTCCAATCAACAGCCCCTACAACCACAAAAAGTAATGGAGTCATTAGCACTTATGGTTTTTAAATGGCACCCAGAATTATGGTGCACGAAGCACAATTTCACATCATTCTGGGTTCATTTGTGTGAAAACAAGGTCCAATCAGGCTGAAATGTTACAGGAAGGTAGAATCTATTGAGTTGTAAGTGATCTGAACGTTTCATGATGATAGCACTTTCCTAAGGGGGTCAAACCATGTCCCAAAGGTCACCGGATCTGGTGTCATTTTAAAGAAGTAGTCCAGTTACACCTTTGTGGGCTTATAACTTGGCTTCTGAATGTCCTAGAGAGATCAGGTTTGTTTTAGTATACTCCAATCAACAGCCCCTACAACCACAAAAAGGAATGGAGTCATTAGCACTTATGGTTTTTAAATGGCACCCAGAATTATGTTGCACGAAGCACAATTTCACATCATTCTGGGTTCATTTGTGTGAAAACAAGGTCCAATCAGGCTGAAACGTTACAGGAAGGTATAATCTATTGAGTTGTAAGTGATCTGAACGTTTCAAGATGATCGCACATTCCTATAGGGGGTCAAACCATGTCCCAAAGGTCACCGGGCCTGGTGTCACTTTAAAGAAGTAGTCCAGTTACACCTTTGTGGGCTTATAACTTGGCTTCTGAATGTCCTAGAGAGGTTAGGTTTGTTTTAGTGTTCTCCAATCAACAGCCCCTACAACCACAAAAAGGAATGGAGTCATTAGCACTTATGGTTTTTAAATGGCACCCAGAATTATGGTGCACGAAGCACAATTTCACATCATTCTGGGTTCATTTGTGTGAAAACAAGGTCCAATCAGGCTGAAATGTTACAGGAAGGTAGAATCTATTGAGTTGTAAATGATCTGAACGTTTCATGATGATAGCACTTTCCTAAGGGGGTCAAACCATGTCCCAAAGGTCACCGGATCTGGTGTCATTTTAAAGAAGTAGTCCAGTTACACCTTTGTGGGCTTATAACTTGGCTTCTGAATGTCCTAGAGAGATCAGGTTTGTTTTAGTATACTCCAATCAACAGCCCCTACAACCACAAAAAGGAATGGAGTCATTAGCACTTATGGTTTTTAAATGGCACCCAGAATTATGTTGCACGAAGCACAATTTCACATCATTCTGGGTTCATTTGTGTGAAAACAAGGTCCAATCAGGCTGAAACGTTACAGGAAGGTATAATCTATTGAGTTGTAAGTGATCTGAACGTTTCAAGATGATCGCACATTCCTATAGGGGGTCAAACCATGTCCCAAAGGTCACCGGGCCTGGTGTCACTTTAAAGAAGTAGTCCAGTTACACCTTTGAGGGCTTATAACTTGGCTTCTGAATTTCCTAGAGAGATCAGGTTTGTTTTAGTGTACTCCAATCAACAGCCCCTACAACCTCAAAAAGGAATGGAGTCATTAGCACTTATGGTTTTTAAATGGCACCCAGAATTATGTTGCACGAAGCACAATTTCACATCATTCTGGGTTCATTTGTGTGAAAACAAGGTCCAATCAGGCTGAAATGTTACAGGAAGGTAGAATCTATTGAGTTGTAAGTGATCTGAACATTTCATGATGATAGCACTTTTCTAAGGGGGTCAAACCATGTCCCAAAGGTCACCGGATCTGGTGTCAATTCAAAGAAGTAGTCCAGTTACACCTTTGTGGGCTTATAACTTGGCTTCTGAATGTCCTAGAGAGATCAGGTTTGTTTTCATATTCTCCAATCAACAGCCCCTACAACCACGAAAAGGAATGGAGTCATTAGCACTTATGGTTTTTAAATGGCACCCAGAATTATGTTGCACGAAGCACAATTTCACATCATTCTGGGTTCATTTGTGTGAAAACAAGGTCCAATCAGGCTGAAACGTTACAGGAAGGTGGAATCTATTGAGTTGTAAGTGATCTGAACGTTTCAAGATGATCGCACATTCCTATAGGGGGTCAAACCATGTCCCAAATGTCACCGGATCTGGTGTCAATTTAAAGAAGTAGTCCAGTTACACATTTGTGGGCTTATAACTTGGCTTCTGAATGTCCTAGAGAGATCAGGTTTGTTTTAATGTACTCCAATCAACAGCCCCTACAACCACAAAAAGGAATGGAGTCATTAGCACTTATGGTTTTTAAATGGCACCCAGAATTATGGTGCACGAAGCACAATTTCACATCATTCTGGGTTCATTTGTGTGAAAACAAGGTCCAATCAGGCTGAAATGTTACAGGAAGGTAGAATCTATTGAGTTGTAAGTGATCTGAACGTTTCATGATGATAGCACTTTCCTAAGGGGGTCAAACCATGTCCCAAAGGTCACCGGATCTGGTGTCATTTTAAAGAAGTAGTCCAGTTACACCTTTGTGGGCTTATAACTTGGCTTCTGAATGTCCTAGAGAGATCAGGTTTGTTTTAGTATACTCCAATCAACAGCCCCTACAACCACAAAAAGGAATGGAGTCATTAGCACTTATGGTTTTTAAATGGCACCCAGAATTATGTTGCACGAAGCACAATTTCACATCATTCTGGGTTCATTTGTGTGAAAACAAGGTCCAATCAGGCTGAAACGTTACAGGAAGGTATAATCTATTGAGTTGTAAGTGATCTGAACGTTTCAAGATGATCGCACATTCCTATAGGGGGTCAAACCATGTCCCAAAGGTCACCGGGCCTGGTGTCACTTTAAAGAAGTAGTCCAGTTACACCTTTGTGGGCTTATAACTTGGCTTCTGAATGTCCTAGAGAGGTTAGGTTTGTTTTAGTGTTCTCCAATCAACAGCCCCTACAACCACAAAAAGGAATGGAGTCATTAGCACTTATGGTTTGTAAATGGCACCCAGAATTATGTTGCACGAAGCACACTTTCACATCAATCTGGGTTCATTTGTGTGAAAACAAGGTCCAATTAGGCTGAAACGTTACAGGAAGGTAGAATCTATTGAGATGTAAGTGATCTGAACGTTTCATGATGATAGCACTTTCCTAAGGGTGTCAAACCATGTCCCAAAGGTCACCGGATCTGGTGTCAATTTAAAGAAGTAGTCCAGTTACACATTTGTGGGCTTATAACTTGGCTTCTGAATGTCCTAGAGAGATCAGGTTTGTTTTAATGTACTCCAATCAACAGCCCCTACAACCACAAAAAGGAATGGAGTCATTAGCACTTATGGTTTGTAAATGGCCCCCAGAATTATGTTGCACGAAGCACAATTTCACATCATTCTGGGTCCATTTGTGTGAAAACAAGGTCCAATCAGGCTGAAACGCTACAAGAAGGTAGAATCTATTGAGTTGTAAGTGATCTGAACGTTTCAAGATGATCGCACATTCCTATAGGGGGTCAAACCATGTTCCAAATGTCACCGGATCTGGTGTCAATTTAAAGAAGTAGTCCAGTTACACATTTGTGGGCTTATAACTTGGCTTCTGAATGTCCTAGAGAGATCAGGTTTGTTTTAATGTACTCCAATCAACAGCCCCTACAACCACAAAAAGGAATGGAGTCATTAGCACTTATGGTTTTTAAATGGCACCCAGAATTATGTGGCACAAAGCACAATTTCACATCATTCTGGGTTCATTTGTGTGAAAACAAGGTCCAATCAGGCTGAAACGTTACAGGAAGGTAGAATCTATTGAGTTGTAAGTGATCTGAACGTTTCATGATGATAGTACTTTCATAAGGGGATCAAACCATTTCCCAAAGGTCACCGGATCTGGTGTCAATTTAAAGAAGTAGTCCAGTTACACATTTGTGGGCTTATAACTTGGCTTCTGAATGTCCTAGAGAGATCAGGTTTTTTTAGTGTACTCCAATCAACAGCCCCTACAACCACAAAAAGGAATGGAGTCATTAGCACTTAAGGTTTGTAAATGGCACCCAGAATTATGTTGCACGAAGCACAATTTCACATCATTCTGGGTTCATTTGTGTGAAAACAAGGTCCAATCAGGCTGAAACGTTACAGGAAGGCAGAATCTATTGAGTTGTAAGTGATCTGAACGTTTCATGATGATAGCTCTTTCCTAAGGGGGTCAAACCATGTCCCAAAGGTCACCGGGCCTGGTGTCAATTTAAAGAAGTAGTCCAGTTACACCTTTGTGGGCTTATAACTTGGCTTCTGAATGTCCTAGAGAGATCAGGTTTGTTTTAATGTACTCCAATCAACAGCCCCTACAACCACAAAAAGGAATGGAGTCATTAGCACTTATGGTTTGTAAATGGCACCCAGAATTATGTTGCACGAAGTACAATTTCACATCATTCTGGGTCCATTTGTGTGAAAACAAGGTCCAATCAGGCTGAAACTTTACAAGAAGTTAGAATCTATTGAGTTGTAAGTGATCTGAACGTTTCATGATGATCGCACATTCCTATAGGGGGTCAAACCATGTCCCAAAGGTCACCGGGCCTGGTGTCACTTTAAAGAAGTAGTCCAGTTACACATTTGTGGGCTTAGAACTTGGCTTCTGAATATCCTAGAGAGGTCAGGTTCGTTTTAGAGTACTCCAATTAGCAGCCCCCATTACCACTAAAAGGAATGGAGTCATTAGAACTTATGGTTTTTAAATGGCACCCAGAATTATGTTGCACGAAGCACAATTTCACATCATTCTGGGTTCATTTGTGTGAAAACAAGGTCCAATCAGGCTGAAACGTTACAGGAAGGTAGAATCTATTGAGTTGTAAGTGATCTGAACGTTTCATGATGATAGCACTTTCCTAAGGGGGTCAAACTATGTCCCAAAGGTCACCGGGCCTGGTGTCACTTTAAAGAAGTAGTCCAGTTACACCTTTGTGGGCTTAGAACTTGGCTTCTGAATATCCTAGAGAGGTCAGGTTTGTTTTAGAGTACTCCAATTAGCAGCCCCCATTACCACTAAAAGGAATGGAGTCATTAGCACTTATGGTTTTTAAATGGCACACAGAATTATGTTGCACGAAGCACAATTCCACATCATTCTGGGTTCATTTGTGTGAAAACAAGGTCCAATCAGGCTGAAACGTTACAGGAAGGTAGAATCTATTGAGTTGTAAGTGATCTGAACGTTTCATGATGATAGCACTTACCTAAGGGGGTCAAACCATGTCCCAAAGGTCACCGGGCCTGGTGTCAATTTAAAGAAGTAGTCCAGTTACACCTTTGTGGGCTTATAACTTGGCTTCTGAATATCCTAGAGAGGTCAGGGTTGTTTTAGAGTACTCCAATTAACAGCCCCCATTACCACTAAAAGGAATGGAGTCATTAGCACTTATGGTTTTTAAATGGCACCCAGAATTATGTTGCACGAAGCACAATTTCACATCATTCTGGGTTCATTTGAGTGAAACAAGGTCCAATCAGGCTGAAACGTTACAAGAAGGTAGAATCTATTGAGTTGTAAGTTATCTGAACGTTTCAAAATGATCGCACATTTCTATGGAGGTAAAACCATGTCCCAAAGGTCACCGGATCTGGTGTCACTTTAAAGAAGTAGTCCAGTTACACATTTGTGGGCTTATAACTTGGCTTCTGAATGTCCTAGAGAGATCAGGTTTGTTTTAGTGTACTCCAATCAACAGGCCCTACAACCACAAAAAGGAATGGAGTCATTAGCACTTATGGTTTGTAAATGGCACCCAGAATTATGTTGCACGAAGCACAATTTCACATCATTCTGGGTCCATTTGTGTGAAAACATGGTCCAATCAGGCTGAAACGTTACAGGAAGGTAGAATCTATTGAGTTGTAAGTGATCTGAACGTTTCATGATGATAGCACTTTCCTAAGGGGGTCAAACCATGTCCCAAAGGTCACCGGATCTGGTTTCAATTTAAAGAAGTAGTCAAGTTACACATTTGTGGGCTTATAACTTGGCTTCTGAATGTCCTAGAGAGATCAGGTTTGTTTTAGTATACTCCAATCAACAGCCCCTACAACCACAAAAAGGAATGGAGTCATTAGCACTTATGGTTTTTAAATGGCACCCAGAATTATGTGGCACAAAGCACAATTTCACATCATTCTGGGTTCATTTGTGTGAATACAAGGTCCAATCAGGCTGAAACGTTACAGGAAGGTAGAATCTATTGAGTTGTAAGTGATCTGAACGTTTCATGATGATAGTATTTTCATAAGGGGATCAAACCATGTCCCAAAGGTCACCGGATCTGGTGTCAATTTAAAGAAGTAGTCCAGTTACACATTTGTGGGCTTATAACTTGGCTTCTGAATGTCCTAGAGAGATCAGGTTTTTTTAGTGTACTCCAATCAACAGCCCCTACAACCACAAAAAGGAATGGAGTCATTAGCACTTAAGGTTTGTAAATGGCACCCAGAATTATGTTGCACGAAGCACAATTTCACATCATTCTGGGTTCATTTGTGTGAAAACAAGGTCCAATCAGGCTGAAACGTTACAGGAAGGTAGAATCTATTGAGTTGTAAGTGATCTGAATGTTTCATGATGATAGCACTTTCCTAAGGGGGTCAAACCATGTCCCAAAGGTCACCGGATCTGGTGTCAATTTAAAGAAGTAGTCCAGTTACACATTTGTGGGCTCATAACTTGGCTTCTGAATGTCCTAGAGAGATCAGGTTTGTTTTAATGTACTCCAATCAACAGCCCCTACAACCACAAAAAGGAATGGAGTCATTAGCACTTATGGTTTGTAAATGGCACCCAGAATTATGTTGCACGAAGTACAATTTCACATCATTCTGGGTCCATTTGTGTGAAAACAAGGTCCAATCAGGCTGAAACTTTACAAGAAGTTAGAATCTATTGAGTTGTAAGTGATCTGAACGTTTCATGATGATCACACATTCCTATAGGGGGTCAAACCATGTCCCAAAGGTCACCGGGCCTGGTGTCACTTTAAAGAAGTAGTCCAGTTACACCTTTGTGGGCTTATAACTTGGCTTCTGAATGCCCTAGAGAGGTTAGGTTTGTTTTAGTGTACTCCAATCAACAGCCCCTACAACCACAAAAAGGAATGGAGTCATTAGCACTTATGTTTTGTAAATGGCACCCAGAATTATGTTGCACGAAGCACAATTTCACATCATTCTGGGTTCATTTGTGTGAAAACAAGGTCCAATCAGGCTGAAACGTTACAGGAAGGTAGAATCTATTGATTTGTAAGTGATCTGAACGTTTCATGATGATAGCACTTTCCTATAGGGGGTCAAACCATGTCCCAAAGATCACCGGATCTGGTGTCAATTTAAAGAAGTAGTCCAGTTACACATTTGTGGGCTTATAACTTGGCTTCTGAATGTCCTAGAGAGATCTGGTTTGTTTTAATGAATTCCAACCAACAGCCCCTACAACCACAAAAAGGAATGGAGTCATTAGCACTTATGGTTTGTAAATGGCACCCAGAATTACGTTGCAGGAAGCACAATTTCACATCATTCTGGGTCCATTTGTGTGAAAACAAGGTCCAATCAGGCTGAAACGTTACAAGAAGGTAGAATCTATTGAGTTGTAAGTGATCTGAACGTTTCATGATGATCGCACATTCCTATAGGGGGTCAAACCATGTCCCAAAGGTCACCGGGCCTGGTGTCACTTTAAAGAAGTAGTCCACTGACACCTTTGAGGGCTTATAACTTGGCTTCTGAATGTCCTAGAGAGATCAGGTTTGTTTTAGTGTACTCCAATCAACAGCCCCTACAACCTCAAAAAGGAATGGAGTCATTAGCACTTATGGTTTTTAAATGGCACCCAGAATTATGTTGCACGAAGCACAATTTCACATCATTCTGGGTTCATTTGTGTGAAAACAAGGTCCAATCAGGCTGAAATGTTACAGGAAGGTAGAATCTATTGAGTTGTAAGTGATCTGAACATTTCATGATGATAGGACTTTTCTAAGGGGGTCAAACCATGTCCCAAAGGTCACCGGATCTGGTGTCAATTCAAAGAAGTAGTCCAGTTACACCTTTGTGGGCTTATAACTTGGCTTCTGAATGTCCTAGAGAGATCAGGTTTGTTTTCATATTCTCCAATCAACAGCCCCTACAACCACGAAAAGGAATGGAGTCATTAGCACTTATGGTTTTTAAATGGCAACCAGAATTATGTTGCACGAAGCACAATTTCACATCATTCTGGGTTCATTTGTGTGAAAACAAGGTCCAATCAGGCTGAAACGTTACAGGAAGGTGGAATCTATTGAGTTGTAAGTGATCTGAACGTTTCAAGATGACCGCACATTCCTATAGGGGGTCAAACCATGTCCCAAATGTCACCGGATCTGGTGTCAATTTAAAGAAGTAGTCCAGTTACACATTTGTGGGCTTATAACTTGGCTTCTGAATGTCCTAGAGAGATCAGGTTTGTTTTAATGTACTCCAATCAACAGCCCCTACAACCACAAAAAGGAATGGAGTCATTAGCACTTATGGTTTTTAAATGGCACCCAGAATTATGGTGCACGAAGCACAATTTCACATCATTCTGGGTTCATTTGTGTGAAAACAAGGTCCAATCAGGCTGAAATGTTACAGGAAGGTAGAATCTATTGAGTTGTAAGTGATCTGAACGTTTCATGATGATAGCACTTTCCTAAGGGGGTCAAACCATGTCCCAAAGGTCACCGGATCTGGTGTCATTTTAAAGAAGTAGTCCAGTTACACATTTGTGGGCTTATAACTTGGCTTCTGAATGTCCTAGAGAGATCAGGTTTGTTTTAGTATACTCCAATCAACAGCCCCTACAACCACAAAAAGGAATGGAGTCATTAGCACTTATGGTTTTTAAATGGCACCCAGAATTATGTTGCACGAAGCACAATTTCACATCATTCTGGGTTCATTTGTGTGAAAACAAGGTCCAATCAGGCTGAAACGTTACAGGAAGTTATAATCTATTGAGTTGTAAGTGATCTGAACGTTTCAAGATGATCGCACATTCCTATAGGGGGTCAAACCATGTCCCAAAGGTCACCGGGCCTGGTGTCACTTTAAAGAAGTAGTCCAGTTACACCTTTGTGGGCTTATAACTTGGCTTCTGAATGTCCTAGAGAGGTTAGGTTTGTTTTAGTGTTTTCCAATCAACAGCCCCTACAACCACAAAAAGGAATGGAGTCATTAGCACTTATGGTTTGTAAATGGCACCCAGAATTATGTTGCACGAAGCACACTTTCACATCAATCTGGGTTCATTTGTGTGAAAACAAGGTCCAATTAAGCTGAAACGTTACAGGAAGGTAGAATCTATTGAGTTGTAAGTGATCTGAACGTTTCATGATGATAGCACTTTCCTAAGGGGGTCAAACCATGTCCCAAAGGTCACCGGATCTGGTGTCAATTTAAAGAAGTAGTCCAGTTACACATTTGTGGGCTTATAACTTGGCTTCTGAATGTCCTAGAGAGATCAGGTTTGTTTTAATGTACTCCAATCAACAGCCCCTACAACCACAAAAAGGAATGGAGTCATTAGCACTTATGGTTTGTAAATGGCCCCCAGAATTATGTTGCACGAAGCACAATTTCACATCATTCTGGGTCCATTTGTGTGAAAACAAGGTCCAATCAGGCTGAAACGCTACAAGAAGGTAGAATCTATTGAGTTGTAAGTGATCTGAACGTTTCAAGATGATCGCACATTCCTATAGGGGGTAAAACCATGTCCCAAAGGTCACCGGGCCTGGTGTCCCTCTAAAGAAGTAGTCCAGTTACACCTTTGTGGGCTTATAACTTGGCTTCTGAATGTCCTAGAGAGGTTAGGTTTGTTTTAGTGTTCTCCAATCAACAGCCCCTACAACCACAAAAAGGAATGGAGTCATTAGCACTTATGGTTTTTAAATGGCACCCAGAATTATGGTGCACGAAGCACAATTTCACATCATTCTGGGTTGATTTGTGTGAAAACAAGGTCCAATCAGGCTGAAATGTTACAGGGAGGTAGAATCTATTGAGTTGTAAGTGATCTGAACGTTTCATGATGATAGCACTTTCCTAAGGGGGTGAAACCATGTCCCAAAGGTCACCGGATCTGGTGTCAATTTAAGGAAGTAGTCCAGTTACACCTTTGTGGGCTTATAACTTGGCTTCTGAATGTCCTAGAGAGATCAGGTTTGTTTTAGTATAGTCCAATCAACAGCCCCTACAACCACAAAAAGGAATGGAGTCATTAGCACTTATGGTTTTTAAATGGCACCCAGAATTATGTTGCACGAAGCACAGTTTCACATCATTCTGGGTCCATTTGTGTGAAAACAAGGTCCAATCAGGCTGAAACGTTACAGGAAGGTAGAATCTATTGAGTTGTAAGTGATCTGAACGTTTCAAGATGATCGCACATTCCTATAGGGGGTCAAACCATGTCCCAAAGGTCACCGGGCCTGGTGTCACTTTAAAGTATTAGTCCACTTACACCTTTGTGGGCTTATAACTTGGCTTCTGAATGTCCTAGAGAGGTTAGGTTTGTTTTAGTGTTCTCCAATCAACAGCCCCTACAACCACAAAAAGGAATGGAGTCATTAGCACTTATGATTTGTAAATGGCACCCAGAATTATGTTGCACGAAGCACAATTTCACATCAATCTGGGTTCATTTGTGTGAAAACAAGGTCCAATTAGGCTGAAACGTTACAGGAAGGTAGAATCTATTGAGTTGTAAGTGATCTGAACGTTTCATGATGATCGCACATTCCTATAGGGGGTCAAACCATGTCCCAAAGGTCACCGGGCCTGGTGTCAATTTAAAGAAGTAGTCCAGTGACACCTTTGAGGGCTTATAACTTGGCTTCTGAATGTCCTAGAGAGATCAGGTTTGTTTTAGTATACTCCAATCAACAGCCCCTACAACCACAAAAAGGAATGGAGTCATTAGCACTTATGGTTTTTAAATGGCACCTAGAATTATTTTGCACGAAGCAAAATTTCACATCATTCTGGGTTCATTTGTGTGAAAACAAGGTCCAATCAGGCTGAAACGTTACAGGAAGGTGGAATCTATTGAGTTGTAAGTGATCTGAACGTTTCAAGATGATCGCACATTCCTATAGGGGGTCAAACCATGTCCCAAATGTCACCGGATCTGGTGTCAATTTAAAGAAGTAGTCCAGTTACACATTTGTGGGCTTATAACTTGGCTTCTGAATGTCCTAGAGAGATCAGGTTTGTTTTAATGTACTCCAATCAACAGCCCCTACAACCACGAAAAGGAATGGAGTCATTAGCACTTATAGTTTTTAAATGGCACCCAGAATTATGGTGCACGAAGCACAATTTCACATCATTCTGGGTTCATTTGTGTGAAAACAAGGTCCAATCAGGCTGAAATGTTACAGGAAGGTAGAATCTATTGAATTGTAAGGATCTGAACGTTTCATGATGATAGCACTTTCCTATAGGGGGTCAAACCATGTCCCAAAGGTCACCGGGCCTGGTGTCACTTTAAAGAAGTAGTCCAGTTACACCTTTGTGGGCTTATAACTTGGCTTCTGAATGTCCTAGAGAGGTTAGGTTTGTTTTAGTGTTCTCCAATCAACAGCCCCTACAACCACAAAAAGGAATGGAGTCATTAGCACTTATGATTTGTAAATGGCACCCAGAATTATGTTGCACGAAGCACAATTTCACATCAATCTGGGTTCATTTGTGTGAAAACAAGGTCCAATTAGGCTGAAACGTTACAGGAAGGTAGAATCTATTGAGTTGTAAGTGATCTGAACGTTTCATGATGATCGCACATTCCTATAGGGGGTCAAACCATGTCCCAAAGGTCACCGGGCCTGGTGTCAATTTAAAGAAGTAGTCCAGTGACACCTTTGAGGGCTTATAACTTGGCTTCTGAATGTCCTAGAGAGATCAGGTTTGTTTTAGTATACTCCAATCAACAGCCCCTACAACCACAAAAAGGAATGGAGTCATTAGCACTTATGGTTTTTAAATGGCACCCAGAATTATTTTGCACGAAGCACAATTTCACATCATTCTGGGTTCATTTGTGTGAAAACAAGGTCCAATCAGGCTGAAACGTTACAGGAAGTTGGAATCTATTGAGTTGTAAGTGATCTGAACGTTTCAAGATGATCGCACATTCCTATAGGGGTTCAAACCATGTCCCAAATGTCACCGGATCTGGTGTCAATTTAAAGAAGTGGTCCAGTTACACATTTGTGGGTTTATAACTTGGCTTCTGAATGTCCTAGAGGGATCAGGTTTGTTTTAATGTACTCCAATCAACAGCCCCTACAACCACAAAAAGGAATGGAGTCATTAGCACTTATGGTTTTTAAATGGCACCCAGAATTATGGTGCACGAAGCACAATTTCACATCATTCTGGGTTCATTTGTGTGAAAACAAGGTCCAATCAGGCTGAAATGTTACAGGAAGGTAGAATCTATTGAGTTGTAAGGATCTGAACGTTTCATGATGATAGCACTTTCCTATAGGGGGTCAAACCATGTCCCAAAGGTCACCGGGCCTGGTGTCACTTTAAAGAAGTAGTCCAGTTACACCTTTGTGGGCTTATAACTTGGCTTCTGAATGTCCTAGAGAGGTTAGGTTTGTTTTAGTGTTCTCCAATCAACAGCCCCTACAACCACAAAAAGGAATGGAGTCATTAGCACTTATGGTTTGTAAATGGCACCCAGAATTATGTTGCACGAAGCACAATTTCACATCAATCTGGGTTCATTTGTGTGAAAACAAGGTCCAATTAGGCTGAAACATTACAGGAAGGTAGAATCTATTGAGTTGTAAGTGATCTGAACATTTCATGATGATAGCACTTTCCTAAGGGGGTCAAACCATGTCCCAAAGGTCACCGGATCTGGTGTCAATTTAAAGAAGTAGTCCAGTTACACATTTGTGGGCTTATAACTTGGCTTCTGAATGTCCTAGAGAGATCAGGTTTGTTTTAATGTACTCCAATCAACAGCCCCTACAACCACAAAAAGGAATGGAGTCATTAGCACTTATGGTTTGTAAATGGCACCCAGAATTATGTTGCACGAAGCACAATTTCACATCATTCTGGGTCCATTTGTGTGAAAACAAGGTCCAATCAGGCTGAAACGCTACAAGAAGGTAGAATCTATTGAGTTGTAAGTGATCTGAACGTTTCAAGTCGATCGCACATTCCTATAGGGGGTAAAACCATGTCCCAAAGGTCACCGGGCCTGGTGTCACTTTAAAGAAGTAGTCCAGTTACACCTTTGTGGGCTTATAACTTGGCTTCTGAATGTCCTAGAGAGGTTAGGTTTGTTTTAGTATACTCCAATCAACAGCCCCTACAACCACAAAAATGAATGGAGTCATTAGCACTTATGGTTTTTAAATGGCACCCAGAATTATGTTGCACGAAGCACAATTTCACATCATTCTGGGTTCATTTGTGTGAAAACAAGGTCCAATCAGGCTGAAACGTTACAGGAAGGTGGAATCTATTGAGTTGTAAGTGATCTGAACGTTTCAAGATGATCGCACATTCCTATAGGGGGTCAAACCATGTCCCAAATGTCACCGGATCTGGTGTCAATTTAAAGAAGTAGTCCAGTTACACATTTGTGGGCGTATAACTTGGCTTCTGAATGTCCTAGAGAGATCAGGTTTGTTTTAATGTACTCCAACCAACAGCCCCTACAACCACAAAAAGGAATGGAGTCATTAGCACTTATGGTTTGTAAATGGCACCCAGAATTATGGTGCACGAAGCACAATTTCACATCATTCTGGGTTCATTTGTGTGAAAACAAGGTCCAATCAGGCTGAAATGTCACAGGAAGGTAGAATCTATTGAGTTGTAAGTGATCTGAACGTTTCATGATGATAGCACTTTCCTAAGGGGGTCAAACCATGTCCCAAAGGTCACCGGATCTGGTGTCAATTTAAAGAAGTAGTCCAGTTACACCTTTGTGGGCATATAACTTGGCTTCTGAATGTCCTAGAGAGATCAGGTTTGTTTTAGTATACTCCAATCAACAGCCCCTACAACCACAAAAAGGAATGGAGTCATTAGCACTTATGGTTTTTAAATGGCACCCAGAATTATGTTGCACGAAGCACAATTTCACATCATTCTGGGTTCATTTGTGTGAAAACAAGGTCCAATCAGGCTGAAACGTTACAGGAAGTTATAATCTATTGAGTTGTAAGTGATCTGAACGTTTCAAGATGATCGCACATTCCTATAGGGGGTCAAACCATGTCCCAAAGGTCACCGGGCCTGGTGTCACTTTAAAGAAGTAGTCCAGTTACACCTTTGTGGGCTTATAACTTGGCTTCTGAATGTCCTAGAGAGGTTAGGTTTGTTTTAGTGTTCTCCAATCAACAGCCCCTACAACCACAAAAAGGAATGGAGTCATTAGCACTTATGGTTTGTAAATGGCACCCAGAATTATGTTGCACGAAGCACACTTTCACATCAATCTGGGTTCATTTGTGTGAAAACAAGGTCCAATTAAGCTGAAACGTTATAGGAAGGTAGAATCTATTGAGTTGTAAGTGATCTGAACGTTTCATGATGATAGCACTTTCCTAAGGGGGTCAAACCATGTCCCAAAGGTCACCGGATCTGGTGTCAATTTAAAGAAGTAGTCCAGTTACACATTTGTGGGCTTATAACTTGGCTTCTGAATGTCCTAGAGAGATCAGGTTTGTTTTAATGTACTCCAATCAACAGCCCCTACAACCACAAAAAGGAATGGAGTCATTAGCACTTATGGTTTGTAAATGGCCCCCAGAATTATGTTGCACGAAGCACAATTTCACATCATTCTGGGTCCATTTGTGTGAAAACAAGGTCCAATCAGGCTGAAACGCTACAAGAAGGTAGAATCTATTGAGTTGTAAGTGATCTGAACGTTTCAAGATGATCGCACATTCCTATAGGGGGTAAAACCATGTCCCAAAGGTCACCGGGCCTGGTGTCCCTCTAAAGAAGTAGTCCAGTTACACCTTTGTGGGCTTATAACTTGGCTTCTGAATGTCCTAGAGAGGTTAGGTTTGTTTTAGTGTTCTCCAATCAACAGCCCCTACAACCACAAAAAGGAATGGAGTCATTAGCACTTATGGTTTTTAAATGGCACCCAGAATTATGGTGCACGAAGCACAATTTCACATCATTCTGGGTTGATTTGTGTGAAAACAAGGTCCAATCAGGCTGAAATGTTACAGGGAGGTAGAATCTATTGAGTTGTAAGTGATCTGAACGTTTCATGATGATAGCACTTTCCTAAGGGGGTGAAACCATGTCCCAAAGGTCACCGGATCTGGTGTCAATTTAAGGAAGTAGTCCAGTTACACCTTTGTGGGCTTATAACTTGGCTTCTGAATGTCCTAGAGAGATCAGGTTTGTTTTAGTATAGTCCAATCAACAGCCCCTACAACCACAAAAAGGAATGGAGTCATTAGCACTTATGGTTTTTAAATGGCACCCAGAATTATGTTGCACGAAGCACAGTTTCACATCATTCTGGGTCCATTTGTGTGAAAACAAGGTCCAATCAGGCTGAAACGTTACAGGAAGGTAGAATCTATTGAGTTGTAAGTGATCTGAACGTTTCAAGATGATCGCACATTCCTATAGGGGGTCAAACCATGTCCCAAAGGTCACCGGGCCTGGTGTCACTTTAAAGTATTAGTCCAGTTACACCTTTGTGGGCTTATAACTTGGCTTCTGAATGTCCTAGAGAGGTTAGGTTTGTTTTAGTGTTCTCCAATCAACAGCCCCTACAACCACAAAAAGGAATGGAGTCATTAGCACTTATGATTTGTAAATGGCACCCAGAATTATGTTGCACGAAGCACAATTTCACATCAATCTGGGTTCATTTGTGTGAAAACAAGGTCCAATTAGGCTGAAACGTTACAGGAAGGTAGAATCTATTGAGTTGTAAGTGATCTGAACGATTCATGATGATCGCACATTCCTATGGGGGTCAAACCATGTCCCAAAGGTCACCGGGCCTGGTGTCAATTTAAAGAAGTAGTCCAGTGACACCTTTGAGGGCTTATAACTTGGCTTCTGAATGTCCTAGATAGATCAGGTTTGTTTTAGTATACTCCAATCAACAGCCCCTACAACCACAAAAAGGAATGGAGTCATTAGCACTTATGGTTTTTAAATGGCACCTAGAATTATTTTGCACGAAGCACAATTTCACATCATTCTGGGTTCATTTGTGTGAAAACAAGGTCCAATCAGGCTGAAACGTTACAGGAAGGTGGAATCTATTGAGTTGTAAGTGATCTGAACGTTTCAAGATGATCGCACATTCCTATAGGGGGTCAAACCATGTCCCAAATGTCACCGGATCTGGTGTCAATTTAAAGAAGTAGTCCAGTTACACATTTGTGGGCTTATAACTAGGCTTCTGAATGTCCTAGAGAGATCAGGTTTGTTTTAATGTACTCCAATCAACAGCCCCTACAACCACGAAAAGGAATGGAGTCATTAGCACTTATGGTTTTTAAATGGCACCCAGAATTATGGTGCACGAAGCACAATTTCACATCATTCTGGGTTCATTTGTGTGAAAACAAGGTCCAATCAGGCTGAAATGTTACAGGAAGGTAGAATCTATTGAATTGTAAGGATCTGAACGTTTCATGATGATAGCACTTTCCTATAGGGGGTCAAACCATGTCCCAAAGGTCACCGGGCCTGGTGTCACTTTAAAGAAGTAGTCCAGTTACACCTTTGTGGGCTTATAACTTGGCTTCTGAATGTCCTAGAGAGGTTAGGTTTGTTTTAGTGTTCTCCAATCAACAGCCCCTACAACCACAAAAAGGAATGGAGTCATTAGCACTTATGGTTTGTAAATGGCACCCAGAATTATGTTGCACGAAGCACAATTTCACATCAATCTGGGTTCATTTGTGTGAAAACAAGGTCCAATTAGGCTGAAACGTTACAGGAAGGTAGAATCTATTGAGTTGTAAGTGATCTGAACGTTTCATGATGATAGCACTTTCCTAAGGGGGTCAAACCATGTCCCAAAGGTCACCGGATCTGGTGTCAATTTAAAGAAGTAGTCCAGTTACACATTTGTGGGCTTATAACTTGGCTTCTGAATGTCCTAGAGAGGTTAGGTTTGTTTTAGTGTTCTCCAATCAACAGCCCCTACAACCACAAAAAGGAATGGAGTCATTAGCACTTATGATTTGTAAATGGCACCCAGAATTATGTTGCACGAAGCACAATTTCACATCAATCTGGGTTCATTTGTGTGAAAACAAGGTCCAATCAGGCTGAAACGTTACAGGAAGGTGGAATCTATTGAGTTGTAAGTGATCTGAACGTTTCAAGATGATCGCACATTCCTATAGGGGTTCAAACCATGTCCCAAATGTCACCGGATCTGGTGTCAATTTAAAGAAGTAGTCCAGTTACACATTTGTGGGTTTATAACTTGGCTTCTGAATGTCCTAGAGGGATCAGGTTTGTTTTAATGTACTCCAATCAACAGCCCCTACAACCACAAAAAGGAATGGAGTCATTAGCACTTATGGTTTTTAAATGGCACCCAGAATTATGGTGCACGAAGCACAATTTCACATCATTCTGGGTTCATTTGTGTGAAAACAAGGTCCAATCAGGCTGAAATGTTACAGGAAGGTAGAATCTATTGAGTTGTAAGGATCTGAACGTTTCATGATGATAGCACTTTCCTATAGGGGGTCAAACCATGTCCCAAAGGTCACCGGGCCTGGTGTCACTTTAAAGAAGTAGTCCAGTTACACCTTTGTGGGCTTATAACTTGGCTTCTGAATGTCCTAGAGAGGTTAGGTTTGTTTTAGTGTTCTCCAATCAACAGCCCCTACAACCACAAAAAGGAATGGAGTCATTAGCACTTATGGTTTGTAAATGGCACCCAGAATTATGTTGCACGAAGCACAATTTCACATCAATCTGGGTTCATTTGTGTGAAAACAAGGTCCAATTAGGCTGAAACATTACAGGAAGGTAGAATCTATTGAGTTGTAAGTGATCTGAACATTTCATGATGATAGCACTTTCCTAAGGGGGTCAAACCATGTCCCAAAGGTCACCGGATCTGGTGTCAATTTAAAGAAGTAGTCCAGTTACACATTTGTGGGCTTATAACTTGGCTTCTGAATGTCCTAGAGAGATCAGGTTTGTTTTAATGTACTCCAATCAACAGCCCCTACAACCACAAAAAGGAATGGAGTCATTAGCACTTATGGTTTGTAAATGGCACCCAGAATTATGTTGCACGAAGCACAATTTCACATCATTCTGGGTCCATTTGTGTGAAAACAAGGTCCAATCAGGCTGAAACGCTACAAGAAGGTAGAATCTATTGAGTTGTAAGTGATCTGAACGTTTCAAGTCGATCGCACATTCCTATAGGGGGTAAAACCATGTCCCAAAGGTCACCGGGCCTGGTGTCACTTTAAAGAAGTAGTCCAGTTACACCTTTGTGGGCTTATAACTTGGCTTCTGAATGTCCTAGAGAGGTTAGGTTTGTTTTAGTATACTCCAATCAACAGCCCCTACAACCACAAAAATGAATGGAGTCATTAGCACTTATGGTTTTTAAATGGCACCCAGAATTATGTTGCACGAAGCACAATTTCACATCATTCTGGGTTCATTTGTGTGAAAACAAGGTCCAATCAGGCTGAAACGTTACAGGAAGGTGGAATCTATTGAGTTGTAAGTGATCTGAACGTTTCAAGATGATCGCACATTCCTATAGGGGGTCAAACCATGTCCCAAATGTCACCGGATCTGGTGTCAATTTAAAGAAGTAGTCCAGTTACACATTTGTGGGCGTATAACTTGGCTTCTGAATGTCCTAGAGAGATCAGGTTTGTTTTAATGTACTCCAACCAACAGCCCCTACAACCACAAAAAGGAATGGAGTCATTAGCACTTATGGTTTGTAAATGGCACCCAGAATTATGGTGCACGAAGCACAATTTCACATCATTCTGGGTTCATTTGTGTGAAAACAAGGTCCAATCAGGCTGAAATGTCACAGGAAGGTAGAATCTATTGAGTTGTAAGTGATCTGAACGTTTCATGATGATATCACTTTCCTAAGGGGGTCAAACCATGTCCCAAAGGTCACCGGATCTGGTGTCAATTTAAAGAAGTAGTCCAGTTACACCTTTGTGGGCATATAACTTGGCTTCTGAATGTCCTAGAGAGATCAGGTTTGTTTTAGTATACTCCAATCAACAGCCCCTACAACCACAAAAAGGAATGGAGTCATTAGCACTTATGGTTTTTAAATGGCACCCAGAATTATGTTGCACGAAGCACAATTTCACATCATTCTGGGTTCATTTGTGTGAAAACAAGGTCCAATCAGGCTGAAACGTTACAGGAAGTTATAATCTATTGAGTTGTAAGTGATCTGAACGTTTCAAGATGATCGCACATTCCTATAGGGGGTGAAACCATGTCCCAAAGGTCACCGGGCCTGGTGTCACTTTAAAGAAGTAGTCCAGTTACAACTTTGTGGGCTTATAACTTGGCTTCTGAATGTCCTAGAGAGGTTAGGTTTGTTTTAGTGTTCTCCAATCAACAGCCCCTACAACCACAAAAAGGAATGGAGTCATTAGCACTTATGATTTGTAAATGGCACCCAGAATTATGTTGCACGAAGCACACTTTCACATCAATCTGGGTTCATTTGTGTGAAAACAAGGTCCAATTAAGCTGAAACGTTACAGGAAGGTAGAATCTATTGAGTTGTAAGTGATCTGAACGTTTCATGATGATAGCACTTTCCTAAGGGGGTCAAACCATGTCCCAAAGGTCACCGGATCTGGTGTCAATTTAAAGAAGTAGTCCAGTTACACATTTGTGGGCTTATAACTTGGCTTCTGAATGTCCTAGAGAGATCAGGTTTGTTTTAATGTACTCCAATCAACAGCCCCTACAACCACAAAAAGGAATGGAGTCATTAGCACTTATGGTTTGTAAATGGCCCCCAGAATTATGTTGCACGAAGCACAATTTCACATCATTCTGGGTCCATTTGTGTGAAAACAAGGTCCAATCAGGCTGAAACGCTACAAGAAGGTAGAATCTATTGAGTTGTAAGTGATCTGAACGTTTCAAGATGATCGCACATTCCTATAGGGGGTAAAACCATGTCCCAAAGGTCACCGGGCCTGGTGTCCCTCTAAAGAAGTAGTCCAGTTACACCTTTGTGGGCTTATAACTTGGCTTCTGAATGTCCTAGAGAGGTTAGGTTTGTTTTAGTGTTCTCCAATCAACAGCCCCTACAACCACAAAAAGGAATGGAGTCATTAGCACTTATGGTTTTTAAATGGCACCCAGAATTATGGTGCACGAAGCACAATTTCACTAGCCTAGTGAACTAGACCAAATTCTTGCTTTACAAAGAATGGTCTAGGCATGCTCCATTGGAACCTCAGCAGGTCCTACCAGGACTCTGGCTGGCCAATCACAGCTCTCTAGAGGGGTTTCAAACACATAAAGAGCTGTGATTGGTCCATAACGGTGGGCCAATCATAGTGCTCTATCTGCTTAGTGAACAAATCACAGAGCTTTATCCGCTTTGTGGGCCAATCAGGGCACTCTATATGCCTGGTGGGTGGGATGATGCAACAGAGTGAAACAAGAGTATGTCACATTCATTGTCCAGTGGAATGCAGAGAACATTTGAAAGACAACAGTAGAACCCGCCCCACAACGGAGAGCCGTCAATGGAGCGTGGCCAGACTAAATAATACATTTATTTAGTCTGGCTTGCCAGGCTACAATTTCACATCATTCTGGGTTGATTTGTGTGAAAACAAGGTCCAATCAGGCTGAAATGTTACAGGGAGGTAGAATCTATTGAGTTGTAAGTGATCTGAACGTTTCATGATGATAGCACTTTCCTAAGGGGGTGAAACCATGTCCCAAAGGTCACCGGATCTGGTGTCAATTTAAGGAAGTAGTCCAGTTACACCTTTGTGGGCTTATAACTTGGCTTCTGAATGTCCTAGAGAGATCAGGTTTGTTTTAGTATAGTCCAATCAACAGCCCCTACAACCACAAAAAGGAATGGAGTCATTAGCACTTATGGTTTTTAAATGGCACCCAGAATTATGTTGCACGAAGCACAGTTTCACATCATTCTGGGTCCATTTGTGTGAAAACAAGGTCCAATCAGGCTGAAACGTTACAGGAAGGTAGAATCTATTGAGTTGTAAGTGATCTGAACGTTTCAAGATGATCGCACATTCCTATAGGGGGTCAAACCATGTCCCAAAGGTCACCGGGCCTGGTGTCACTTTAAAGTATTAGTCCAGTTACACCTTTGTGGGCTTATAACTTGGCTTCTGAATGTCCTAGAGAGGTTAGGTTTGTTTTAGTGTTCTCCAATCAACAGCCCCTACAACCACAAAAAGGAATGGAGTCATTAGCACTTATGATTTGTAAATGGCACCCAGAATTATGGTGCACGAAGCACAATTTCACATCAATCTGGGTTCATTTGTGTGAAAACAAGGTCCAATTAGGCTGAAACGTTACAGGAAGGTAGAATCTATTGAGTTGTAAGTGATCTGAACGTTTCATGATGATCGCACATTCCTATAGGGGGTCAAACCATGTCCCAAAGGTCACCGGGCCTGGTGTCAATTTAAAGAAGTAGTCCAGTGACACCTTTGAGGGCTTATAACTTGGCTTCTGAATGTCCTAGAGAGATCAGGTTTGTTTTAGTATACTCCAATCAACAGCCCCTACAACCACAAAAAGGAATGGAGTCATTAGCACTTATGGTTTTTAAATGGCACCTAGAATTATTTTGCACGAAGCACAATTTCACATCATTCTGGGTTCATTTGTGTGAAAACAAGGTCCAATCAGGCTGAAACGTTACAGGAAGGTGGAATCTATTGAGTTGTAAGTGATCTGAACGTTTCAAGATGATCGCACATTCCTATAGGGGGTCAAACCATGTCCCAAATGTCACCGGATCTGGTGTCAATTTAAAGAAGTAGTCCAGTTACACATTTGTGGGCTTATAACTTGGCTTCTGAATGTCCTAGAGAAATCAGGTTTGTTTTAATGTACTCCAATCAACAGCCCCTACAACCACGAAAAGGAATGGAGTCATTAGCACTTATGGTTTTTAAATGGCACCCAGAATTATGGTGCACGAAGCACAATTTCACATCATTCTGGGTTCATTTGTGTGAAAACAAGGTCCAATCAGGCTGAAATGTTACAGGAAGGTAGAATCTATTGAATTGTAAGGATCTGAACGTTTCATGATGATAGCACTTTCCTATAGGGGGTCAAACCATGTCCCAAAGGTCACCGGGCCTGGTGTCACTTTAAATAAGTAGTCCAGTTACACCTTTGTGGGCTTATAACTTGGCTTCTGAATGTCCTAGAGAGGTTAGGTTTGTTTTAGTGTTCTCCAATCAACAGCCCCTACAACCACAAAAAGGAATGGAGTCATTAGCACTTATGGTTTGTAAATGGCACCCAGAATTATGTTGCACGAAGCACACTTTCACATCAATCTGGGTTCATTTGTGTGAAAACAAGGTCCAATTAAGCTGAAACGTTACAGGAAGGTAGAATCTATTGAGTTGTAAGTGATCTGAACGTTTCATGATGATAGCACTTTCCTAAGGGGGTCAAACCATGTCCCAAAGGTCACCGGATCTGGTGTCAATTTAAAGAAGTAGTCCAGTTACACATTTGTGGGCTTATAACTTGGCTTCTGAATGTCCTAGAGAGATCAGGTTTGTTTTAATGTACTCCAATCAACAGCCCCTACAACCACAAAAAGGAATGGAGTCATTAGCACTTATGGTTTGTAAATGGCCCCCAGAATTATGTTGCACGAAGCACAATTTCACATCATTCTGGGTCCATTTGTGTGAAAACAAGGTCCAATCAGGCTGAAACGCTACAAGAAGGTAGAATCTATTGAGTTGTAAGTGATCTGAACGTTTCAAGATGATCGCACATTCCTATAGGGGGTAAAACCATGTCCCAAAGGTCACCGGGCCTGGTGTCCCTCTAAAGAAGTAGTCCAGTTACACCTTTGTGGGCTTATAACTTGGCTTCTGAATGTCCTAGAGAGGTTAGGTTTGTTTTAGTGTTCTCCAATCAACAGCCCCTATAACCACAAAAAGGAATGGAGTCATTAGCACTTATGGTTTTTAAATGGCACCCAGAATTATGGTGCACGAAGCACAATTTCACATCATTCTGGGTTGATTTGTGTGAAAACAATGTCCAATCAGGCTGAAATGTTACAGGGAGGTAGAATCTATTGAGTTGTAAGTGATCTGAACGTTTCATGATGATAGCACTTTCCTAAGGGGGTGAAACCATGTTCCAAAGGTCACCGGATCTGGTGTCAATTTAAGGAAGTAGTCCAGTTACACCTTTGTGGGCTTATAACTTGGCTTCTGAATGTCCTAGAGAGATCAGGTTTGTTTTAGTATAGTCCAATCAACAGCCCCTACAACCACAAAAAGGAATGGAGTCATTAGCACTTATGGTTTTTAAATGGCACCCAGAATTATGTTGCACGAAGCACAGTTTCACATCATTCTGGGTCCATTTGTGTGAAAACAAGGTCCAATCAGGCTGAAACGTTACAGGAAGGTAGAATCTATTGAGTTGTAAGTGATCTGAACGTTTCAAGATGATCGCACATTCCTATAGGGGGTCAAACCATGTCCCAAAGGTCACCGGGCCTGGTGTCACTTTAAAGTATTAGTCCAGTTACACCTTTGTGGGCTTATAACTTGGCTTCTGAATGTCCTAGAGAGGTTAGGTTTGTTTTAGTGTTCTCCAATCAACAGCCCCTACAACCACAAAAAGGAATGGAGTCATTAGCACTTATGATTTGTAAATGGCACCCAGAATTATGTTGCACGAAGCACAATTTCACATCAATCTGGGTTCATTTGTGTGAAAACAAGGTCCAATTAGGCTGAAACGTTACAGGAAGGTAGAATCTATTGAGTTGTAAGTGATCTGAACGTTTCAAGATGATCGCACATTCCTATAGGGGGTCAAACCATGTCCCAAAGGTCACCGGGCCTGGTGTCACTTTAAAGAAGTAGTCCAGTTACACCTTTGTGGGCTTATAACTTGGCTTCTGAATGTCCTAGAGAGGTTAGGTTTGTTTTAGTGTTCTCCAATCAACAGCCCCTACAACCACAAAAAGGAATGGAGTCATTAGCACTTATGGTTTGTAAATGGCACCCAGAATTATGTTGCACGAAGCACACTTTCACATCAATCTGGGTTCATTTGTGTGAAAACAAGGTCCAATTAAGCTGAAACGTTACAGGAAGGTAGAATCTATTGAGTTGTAAGTGATCTGAACGTTTCATGATGATAGCACTTTCCTAAGGGGGTCAAACCATGTCCCAAAGGTCACCGGATCTGGTGTCAATTTAAAGAAGTAGTCCAGTTACACATTTGTGGGCTTATAACTTGGCTTCTGAATGTCCTAGAGAGATCAGGTTTGTTTTAATGTACTCCAATCAACAGCCCCTACAACCACAAAAAGGAATGGAGTCATTAGCACTTATGGTTTGTAAATGGCCCCCAGAATTATGTTGCACGAAGCACAATTTCACATCATTCTGGGTCCATTTGTGTGAAAACAAGGTCCAATCAGGCTGAAACGCTACAAGAAGGTAGAATCTATTGAGTTGTAAGTGATCTGAACGTTTCAAGATGATCGCACATTCCTATAGGGGGTAAAACCATGTCCCAAAGGTCACCGGGCCTGGTGTCCCTCTAAAGAAGTAGTCCAGTTACACCTTTGTGGGCTTATAACTTGGCTTCTGAATGTCCTAGAGAGGTTAGGTTTGTTTTAGTGTTCTCCAATCAACAGCCCCTATAACCACAAAAAGGAATGGAGTCATTAGCACTTATGGTTTTTAAATGGCACCCAGAATTATGGTGCACGAAGCACAATTTCACATCATTCTGGGTTGATTTGTGTGAAAACAAGGTCCAATCAGGCTGAAATGTTACAGGGAGGTAGAATCTATTGAGTTGTAAGTGATCTGAACGTTTCATGATGATAGCACTTTCCTAAGGGGGTGAAACCATGTCCCAAAGGTCACCGGATCTGGTGTCAATTTAAGGAAGTAGTCCAGTTACACCTTTGTGGGCTTATAACTTGGCTTCTGAATGTCCTAGAGAGATCAGGTTTGTTTTAGTATAGTCCAATCAACAGCCCCTACAACCACAAAAAGGAATGGAGTCATTAGCACTTATGGTTTTTAAATGGCACCCAGAATTATGTTGCACGAAGCACAGTTTCACATCATTCTGGGTCCATTTGTGTGAAAACAAGGTCCAATCAGGCTGAAACGTTACAGGAAGGTAGAATCTATTGAGTTGTAAGTGATCTGAACGTTTCAAGATGATCGCACATTCCTATAGGGGGTCAAACCATGTCCCAAAGGTCACCGGGCCTGGTGTCACTTTAAAGTATTAGTCCAGTTACACCTTTGTGGGCTTATAACTTGGCTTCTGAATGTCCTAGAGAGGTTAGGTTTGTTTTAGTGTTCTCCAATCAACAGCCCCTACAACCACAAAAAGGAATGGAGTCATTAGCACTTATGATTTGTAAATGGCACCCAGAATTATGTTGCACGAAGCACAATTTCACATCAATCTGGGTTCATTTGTGTGAAAACAAGGTCCAATTAGGCTGAAACGTTACAGGAAGGTAGAATCTATTGAGTTGTAAGTGATCTGAACGTTTCATGATGATCGCACATTCCTATAGGGGGTCAAACCATGTCCCAAAGGTCACCGGGCCTGGTGTCAATTTAAAGAAGTAGTCCAGTGACACCTTTGAGGGCTTATAACTTGGCTTCTGAATGTCCTAGAGAGATCAGGTTTGTTTTAGTATACTCCAATCAACAGCCCCTACAACCACAAAAAGGAATGGAGTCATTAGCACTTATGGTTTTTAAATGGCACCTAGAATTATTTTGCACGAAGCACAATTTCACATCATTCTGGGTTCATTTGTGTGACAACAAGGTCCAATCAGGCTGAAACGTTACAGGAAGGTGGAATCTATTGAGTTGTAAGTGATCTGAACGTTTCAAGATGATCGCACATTCCTATAGGGGGTCAAACCATGTCCCAAATGTCACCGGATCTGGTGTCAATTTAAAGAAGTAGTCCAGTTACACATTTGTGGGCTTATAACTTGGCTTCTGAATGTCCTAGAGAGATCAGGTTTGTTTTAATGTACTCCAATCAACAGCCCCTACAACCACGAAAAGGAATGGAGTCATTAGCACTTATGGTTTTTAAATGGCACCCAGAATTATGGTGCACGAAGCACAATTTCACATCATTCTGGGTTCATTTGTGTGAAAACAAGGTCCAATCAGGCTGAAATGTTACAGGAAGGTAGAATCTATTGAATTGTAAGGATCTGAACGTTTCATGATGATAGCACTTTCCTATAGGGGGTCAAACCATGTCCCAAAGGTCACCGGGCCTGGTGTCACTTTAAAGAAGTAGTCCAGTTACACCTTTGTGGGCTTATAACTTGGCTTCTGAATGTCCTAGAGAGGTTAGGTTTGTTTTAGTGTTCTCCAATCAACAGCCCCTACAACCACAAAAAGGAATGGAGTCATTAGCACTTATGGTTTGTAAATGGCACCCAGAATTATGTTGCACGAAGCACAATTTCACATCAATCTGGGTTCATTTGTGTGAAAACAAGGTCCAATTAGGCTGAAACGTTACAGGAAGGTAGAATCTATTGAGTTGTAAGTGATCTGAATGTTTCATGATGATAGCACTTTCCTAAGGGGGTCAAACCATGTCCCAAAGGTCACCGGATCTGGTGTCAATTTAAAGAAGTAGTCCAGTTACACATTTGTGGGCTTATAACTTGGCTTCTGAATGTCCTAGAGAGGTTAGGTTTGTTTTAGTGTTCTCCAATCAACAGCCCCTACAACCACAAAAAGGAATGGAGTCATTAGCACTTATGATTTGTAAATGGCACCCAGAATTATGTTGCACGAAGCACAATTTCACATCAATCTGGGTTCATTTGTGTGAAAACAAGGTCCAATTAGGCTGAAACGTTACAGGAAGGTAGAATCTATTGAGTTGTAAGTGATCTGAACGTTTCATGATGATCGCACATTCCTATAGGGGGTCAAACCATGTCCCAAAGGTCACCGGGCCTGGTGTCAATTTAAAGAAGTAGTCCAGTGACACCTTTGTGGGCTTATAACTTGGCTTCTGAATGTCCTAGAGAGATCAGGTTTGTTTTAGTATACTCCAATCAACAGCCCCTACAACCACAAAAAGGAATGGAGTCATTAGCACTTATGGTTTTTAAATGGCACCCAGAATTATTTTGCACGAAGCACAATTTCACATCATTCTGGGTTCATTTGTGTGAAAACAAGGTCCAATCAGGCTGAAACGTTACAGGAAGGTGGAATCTAATGAGTTGTAAGTGATCTGAACGTTTCAAGATGATCGCACATTCCTATAGGGGTTCAAACCATGTCCCAAATGTCACCGGATCTGGTGTCAATTTAAAGAAGTAGTCCAGTTACACATTTGTGGGTTTATAACTTGGCTTCTGAATGTCCTAGAGAGATCAGGTTTGTTTTAATGTACTCCAATCAACAGCCCCTACAACCACAAAAAGGAATGGAGTCATTAGCACTTATGGTTTTGAAATGGCACCCAGAATTATGGTGCACGAAGCACAATTTCACATCATTCTGGGTTCATTTGTGTGAAAACAAGGTCCAATCAGGCTGAAATGTTACAGGAAGGTAGAATCTATTGAGTTGTAAGGATCTGAACGTTTCATGATGATAGCACTTTCCTATAGGGGGTCAAACCATGTCCCAAAGGTCACCGGGCCTGGTGTCACTTTAAAGAAGTAGTCCAGTTACACCTTTGTGGGCTTATAACTTGGCTTCTGAATGTCCTAGAGAGGTTAGGTTTGTTTTAGTGTTCTCCAATCAACAGCCCCTACAACCACAAAAAGGAATGGAGTCATTAGCACTTATGGTTTGTAAATGGCACCCAGAATTATGTTGCACGAAGCACAATTTCACATCAATCTGGGTTCATTTGTGTGAAAACAAGGTCCAATTAGGCTGAAACATTACAGGAAGGTAGAATCTATTGAGTTGTAAGTGATCTGAACGTTTCATGATGATAGCACTTTCCTAAGGGGGTCAAACCATGTCCCAAAGGTCACCGGATCTGGTGTCAATTTAAAGAAGTAGTCCAGTTACACATTTGTGGGCTTATAACTTGGCTTCTGAATGTCCTAGAGAGATCAGGTTTGTTTTAATGTACTCCAATCAACAGCCCCTACAACCACAAAAAGGAATGGAGTCATTAGCACTTATGGTTTGTAAATGGCACCCAGAATTATGTTGCACGAAGCACAATTTCACATCATTCTGGGTCCATTTGTGTGAAAACAAGGTCCAATCAGGCTGAAACGCTACAAGAAGGTAGAATCTATTGAGTTGTAAGTGATCTGAACGTTTCAAGTCGATCGCACATTCCTATAGGGGGTAAAACCATGTCCCAAAGGTCACCTGGCCTGGTGTCACTTTAAAGAAGTAGTCCAGTTACACCTTTGTGGGCTTATAACTTGGCTTCTGAATGTCCTAGAGAGGTTAGGTTTGTTTTAGTATACTCCAATCAACAGCCCCTACAACCACAAAAATGAATGGAGTCATTAGCACTTATGGTTTTTAAATGGCACCCAGAATTATGTTGCACGAAGCACAATTTCACATCATTCTGGGTTCATTTGTGTGAAAACAAGGTCCAATCAGGCTGAAACGTTACAGGAAGGTGGAATCTATTGAGTTGTAAGTGATCTGAACGTTTCAAGATGATCGCACATTCCTATAGGGGGTCAAATCATGTCCCAAATGTCACCGGATCTGGTGTCACTTTAAAGAAGTAGTCCAGTTACACCTTTGTGGGCTTATAACTTGGCTTCTGAATGTCCTAGAGAGGTTAGGTTTGTTTTAGTGTTCTCCAATCAACAGCCCCTACAACCACAAAAAGGAATGGAGTCATTAGCACTTATGGTTTGTAAATGGCACCCAGAATTATGTTGCACGAAGCACAATTTCACATCAATCTGGGTTCATTTGTGTGAAAACAAGGTCCAATTAGGCTGAAACGTTACAGGAAGGTAGAATCTATTGAGTTGTAAGTGATCTGAATGTTTCATGATGATAGCACTTTCCTAAGGGGGTCAAACCATGTCCCAAAGGTCACCGGATCTGGTGTCAATTTAAAGAAGTAGTCCAGTTACACATTTGTGGGCTTATAACTTGGCTTCTGAATGTCCTAGAGAGGTTAGGTTTGTTTTAGTGTTCTCCAATCAACAGCCCCTACAACCACAAAAAGGAATGGAGTCATTAGCACTTATGATTTGTAAATGGCACCCAGAATTATGTTGCACGAAGCACAATTTCACATCAATCTGGGTTCATTTGTGTGAAAACAAGGTCCAATTAGGCTGAAACGTTACAGGAAGGTAGAATCTATTGAGTTGTAAGTGATCTGAACGTTTCATGATGATCGCACATTCCTATAGGGGGTCAAACCATGTCCCAAAGGTCACCGGGCCTGGTGTCAATTTAAAGAAGTAGTCCAGTGACACCTTTGTGGGCTTATAACTTGGCTTCTGAATGTCCTAGAGAGATCAGGTTTGTTTTAGTATACTCCAATCAACAGCCCCTACAACCACAAAAAGGAATGGAGTCATTAGCACTTATGGTTTTTAAATGGCACCCAGAATTATTTTGCACGAAGCACAATTTCACATCATTCTGGGTTCATTTGTGTGAAAACAAGGTCCAATCAGGCTGAAACGTTACAGGAAGGTGGAATCTATTGAGTTGTAAGTGATCTGAACGTTTCAAGATGATCGCACATTCCTATAGGGGTTCAAACCATGTCCCAAATGTCACCGGATCTGGTGTCAATTTAAAGAAGTAGTCCAGTTACACATTTGTGGGTTTATAACTTGGCTTCTGAATGTCCTAGAGAGATCAGGTTTGTTTTAATGTACTCCAATCAACAGCCCCTACAACCACAAAAAGGAATGGAGTCATTAGCACTTATGGTTTTTAAATAGCACCCAGAATTATGGTGCACGAAGCACAATTTCACATCATTCTGGGTTCATTTGTGTGAAAACAAGGTCCAATCAGGCTGAAATGTTACAGGAAGGTAGAATCTATTGAGTTGTAAGGATCTGAACGTTTCATGATGATAGCACTTTCCTATAGGGGGTCAAACCATGTCCCAAAGGTCACCGGGCCTGGTGTCACTTTAAAGAAGTAGTCCAGTTACACCTTTGTGGGCTTATAACTTGGCTTCTGAATGTCCTAGAGAGGTTAGGTTTGTTTTAGTGTTCTCCAATCAACAGCCCCTACAACCACAAAAAGGAATGGAGTCATTAGCACTTATGGTTTGTAAATGGCACCCAGAATTATGTTGCACGAAGCACAATTTCACATCAATCTGGGTTCATTTGTGTGAAAACAAGGTCCAATTAGGCTGAAACATTACAGGAAGGTAGAATCTATTGAGTTGTAAGTGATCTGAACGTTTCATGATGATAGCACTTTCCTAAGGGGGTCAAACCATGTCCCAAAGGTCACCGGATCTGGTGTCAATTTAAAGAAGTAGTCCAGTTACACATTTGTGGGCTTATAACTTGGCTTCTGAATGTCCTAGAGAGATCAGGTTTGTTTTAATGTACTCCAATCAACAGCCCCTACAACCACAAAAAGGAATGGAGTCATTAGCACTTATGGTTTGTAAATGGCACCCAGAATTATGTTGCACGAAGCACAATTTCACATCATTCTGGGTCCATTTGTGTGAAAACAAGGTCCAATCAGGCTGAAACGCTACAAGAAGGTAGAATCTATTGAGTTGTAAGTGATCTGAACGTTTCAAGTCGATCGCACATTCCTATAGGGGGTAAAACCATGTCCCAAAGGTCACCGGGCCTGGTGTCACTTTAAAGAAGTAGTCCAGTTACACCTTTGTGGGCTTATAACTTGGCTTCTGAATGTCCTAGAGAGGTTAGGTTTGTTTTAGTATACTCCAATCAACAGCCCCTACAACCACAAAAATGAATGGAGTCATTAGCACTTATGGTTTTTAAATGGCACCCAGAATTATGTTGCACGAAGCACAATTTCACATCATTCTGGGTTCATTTGTGTGAAAACAAGGTCCAATCAGGCTGAAACGTTACAGGAAGGTGGAATCTATTGAGTTGTAAGTGATCTGAACGTTTCAAGATGATCGCACATTCCTATAGGGGGTCAAATCATGTCCCAAATGTCACCGGATCTGGTGTCAATTTAAAGAAGTAGTCCAGTTACACATTTGTGGGCTTATAACTTGGCTTCTGAATGTCCTAGAGAGATCAGGTTTGTTTTAATGTACTCCAACCAACAGCCCCTACAACCACAAAAAGGAATGGAGTCATTAGCACTTATGGTTTGTAAATGGCACCCAGAATTATGGTGCACGAAGCACAATTTCACATCATTCTGGGTTCATTTGTGTGAAAACAAGGTCCAATCAGGCTGAAATGTCACAGGAAGGTAGAATCTATTGAGTTGTAAGTGATCTGAACGTTTCATGATGATAGCACGTTCCTAAGGGGGTCAAACCATGTCCCAAAGGTCACCGGATCTGGTGTCAATTTAAAGAAGTAGTCCAGTTACACCTTTGTGGGCATATAACTTGGCTTCTGAATGTCCTAGAGAGATCAGGTTTGTTTTAGTATACTCCAATCAACAGCCCCAAAAGGAATGGAGTCATTAGCACTTATGGTTTTTAAATGGCACCCAGAATTATGTTGCACGAAGCACAATTTCACATCATTCTGGGTTCATTTGTGTGAAAACAAGGTCCAATCAGGCTGAAACGTTACAGGACGGTAGAATCTATTGAGTTGTAATTGATCTGAACGTTTCAAGATGATCGCACATTCCTATAGGGGGTAAAACCATGTCCCAAAGGTCACCGGGCCTGGTGTCACTTTAAAGACGTAGTCCAGTTACACCTTTGTGGGCTTATAACTTGGCTTCTGAATGTCCTAGAGAGGTTAGGTTTGTTTTAGTATACTCCAATCAACAGCCCCTACAACCACAAAAATGAATGGAGTCATTAGCACTTATGGTTTTTAAATGGCACCCAGAATTATGTTGCACGAAGCACAATTTCACATCATTCTGGGTTCATTTGTGTGAAAACAAGGTCCAATCAGGCTGAAACGTTACAGGAAGGTGGAATCTATTGAGTTGTAAGTGATCTGAACGTTTCAAGATGATCGCACATTCCTATAGGGGGTCAAACCATGTCCCAAATGTCACCGGATCTGGTGTCAATTTAAAGAAGTAGTCCAGTTACACATTTGTGGGCTTATAACTTGGCTTCTGAATGTCCTAGAGATATCAGGTTTGTTTTAATGTACTCCAATCAACAGCCCCTACAACCACAAAAAGGAATGGAGTCATTAGCACTTATGGTTTGTAAATGGCACCCAGAATTATGGTGCACGAAGCACAATTTCACATCATTCTGGGTTCATTTGTGTGAAAACAAGGTCCAATCAGGCTGAAATGTTACAGGAAGGTAGAATCTATTGAGTTGTAAGTGATCTGAACGTTTCATGATGATAGCACTTTCCTAAGGGGGTCAAACCATGTCCCAAAGGTCACCGGATCTGGTGTCAATTTAAAGAAGTAGTCCAGTTACACCTTTGTGGGCATATAACTTGGCTTCTGAATGTCCTAGAGAGATCAGGTTTGTTTTAGTATACTCCAATCAACAGCCCCAAAAGGAATGGAGTCATTAGCACTTATGGTTTTTAAATGGCACCCAGAATTATGTTGCACGAAGCACAATTTCACATCATTCTGGGTTCATTTGTGTGAAAACAAGGTCCAATCAGGCTGAAACGTTACAGGACGGTAGAATCTATTGAGTTGTAAGTGATCTGAACGTTTCAAGATGATCGCACATTCCTATAGGGGGTCAAACCATGTCCCAAAGGTCACCGGGCCTGGTGTCACTTTAAAGAAGTAGTCCAGTTACACCTTTGTGGGCTTATAACTTGGCTTCTGAATGTCCTAGAGAGGTTAGGTTTGTTTTAGTGTTCTCCAATCAACAGCCCCTACAACCACAAAAAGGAATGGAGTCATTAGCACTTATGGTTTGTAAATGGCACCCAGAATTATGTTGCACGAAGCACAATTTCACATCAATCTGGGTTCATTTGTGTGAAAACAACGTCCAATTAGGCTGAAACGTTACAGGAAGGTAGAATCTATTGAGTTGTAAGTGATCTGAACGTTTCATGATGATCGCACATTCCTATAGGGGGTCAAACCATGTCCCAAAGGTCACCGGGCCTGGTGTCACTTTAAAGAAGTAGTCCAGTTACACCTTTGTGGGCTTAGAACTTGGCTTCTGAATATCCTAGAGAGGTCAGGTTTGTTTTAGAGTACTCCAATTAGTAGCCCCCATTACCACTAAAAGGAATGGAGTCATTAGAACTTATGGTTTTTAAATGGCACCCAGAATTATGTTGCACGAAGCACAATTTCACATCATTCTGGGTTCATTTGTGTGAAAACAAGGTCCAGTCAGGCTGAAACGTTACAGGAAGGTAGAATCTATTGAGTTGTAAGTGATCTGAACGTTTCATGATGATAGCACTTTCCTAAGGGGGTCAAACTATGTCCCAAAGGTCACCGGATCTGGTGTCATTTTAAAGAAGTAGTCCAGTTACACATTTGTGGGCTTATAACTTGGCTTCTGAATGTCCTAGAGAGATCAGGTTTTTTTAGTGTACTCCAATCAACAGCCCCTACAACCACAAAAAGGAATGGAGTCATTAGCACTTAAGGTTTGTAAATGGCACCCAGAATTATGTTGCACGAAGCACAATTTCACATCATTCTGGGTTCATCTGTGTGAAAACAAGGTCCAATCAGGCTGAAACGTTACAGGAAGGTAGAATCTATTGAGTTGTAAGTGATCTGAATGTTTCATGATGATAGCACTATCCTAAGGGGGTGAAACCATGTCCCAAAGGTCACCGGATCTGGTGTCAATTTAAAGAAGTAGTCCAGTTACACATTTGTGGGCTCATAAGTTGGCTTCTACATGTCCTAGAGAGATCAGGTTTGTTTTAGTGTACTCCAATCAACAGCCCCTACAACCATAAAAAGGAATGGAGTCATTAGCACTTATGGTTTGTAAATGGCACCCAGAATTATGTTGCACTAAGCACAATTTCACATCATTCTGGGACCATTTGTGTGAAAACAAGGTCCAATCAGGCTGAAACGTTACAAGAAGGTAGAATCTATTGAGTTTTAAGCGATCTGAACGTTTCAAGATGATCGCACTTTCCTAAGGGGGTCAAACAATGTCCCAAAGGTCACCGGATCTGGTGTCAATTTAAAGAAGTAGTCCAGTTACACCTTTGTGGGCTTATAACTTGGCTTCTGAATATCCTAGAGAGGTCAGGTTTGTTTTAGAGTACTCCAATTAGCAGCCCCCATTACCACTAAAAGGAATGGAGTCATTAGCACTTATGGTTTTTAAATGGCACCCAGAATTATGTTGCACGAAGCACAATTTCACATCATTCTGGGTTCATTTGAGTGAAACGAGGTCCAATCAGGCTGAAACGTTACAAGAAGGTAGAATCTATTGAGTTGTAAGTTATCTGAACGTTTCAAGATGATCGCACATTCCAATAGGGGGTAAAACCATGTCCCAAAGGTCACCGGATCTGGTGTCACTTTAAAGAAGTAGTCCAGTTACACATTTGTGGGCTTATAACTTGGCTTCTGAATGTCCTAGAGAGATCAGGTTTGTTTTATTGTACTCCAATCAACAGGCCCTACAACCACAAAAAGGAATGGAGTCATTAGCACTTATGGTTTGTAAATGGCACCCAGAATTATGTTGCACGAAGCACAATTTCACATCATTCTGGGTCCATTTGTGTGAAAACATGGTCCAATCAGGCTGAAACGTTACAGGAAGGTAGAATCTATTGAGTTGTAAGTGATCTGAACGTTTCATGATGATAGCACTTTCCTAAGGGGGTCAAACCATGTCCCAAAGGTCACCGGATCTGGTGTCAATTTAAAGAAGTAGTCCAGTTACACATTTGTGGGCTTATAACTTGGCTTCTGAATGTCCTAGAGAGATCAGGTTTGTTTTATTATACTCCAATCAACAGCCCCTACAACCACAAAAAGGAATGGAGTCATTAGCACTTATGGTTTTAAATGGCACCCAGAATTATGTGGCACAAAGCACAATTTCACATCATTCTGGGTTCATTTGTGTGAAAACAAGGTCCAATCAGGCTGAAACGTTACAGGAAGGTAGAATCTATTGAGTTGTAAGTGATCTGAACATTTCATGATGATAGTACTTTCCTAAGGGGATGAAACCATGTCCCAAAGGTCACCAGGCCTGGTGTCACTTCAAAGAAGTAGTCCAATTACACCTTTGAGGGCTTATAACTTGGTTTCTGAATGTCCAAGAGAGATCAGGTTTGTTTTAGTATACTCCAATCAACAGCCCCTACAACCACAAAAAGGAATGGAGTCATTAGAACTTATGGTTTTTAAATGGCACCCAGAATTATGTTGCACGAAGCACAATTTCACATCATTCTGGGTTCATTTGTGTGAAAACAAGGTACAATCAGGCTAAAACGTTACAGGAAGGTAGAATCTATTGAGTTGTAAGTGATCTGAATGTTTCATGATGATAGCACTTTCCTAAGGGGGTCAAACCACGTCCCAAAGGTCACTGGATCTGGGGTCAATTTAAAGAAGTAGTCCAGTTACACATTTGTGGGCTTATAACTTGGCTTCTGAATGTCCTAGAGAGATCAGGTTTGTTTTAATGTACTCCAACCAACAGCCCCTACAACCACAAAAAGGAATGGAGTCATTAGCACTTATGGTTTGTAAATGGCACCCAGAATTATGTTGCACGAAGCACAGTTTCACATCATTCTGGGTCCATTTGTGTGAAAACAAGGTCCAATCAGGCTGAAACGTTACAAGAAGGTAGAATCTATTGAGTTGTAAGTGATCTGAACGTTTCATGATGATTGCACATTCCTATAGGGGGTCAAACCATGTCCCAAAGGTCACCGGGCCTGGTGTCACTTTAAAGAAGTAGCCCAGTTACACCTTTGTGGGCTTGTAACTTGGCTTCTGAATGTCCTAGAGAGATCAGGTTTGTTTTAGTGTACTCCAATCAACCACCCCTACAACCTCAATAAGGAATGGAGTCAATAGCACTTATGGTTTGTAAATGGCACCCAGAATTATGTTGCACGAAGCACAATTTCACATCAATCTGGGTTCATTTGTGTGAAAACAAGGTCCAATTAGGCTGAAACGTTACAGGAAGGTAGAATCTATTGAGTTGTAAGTGATCTGAACGTTTCATGATGATCGCACATTCCTATAGGGGGTCAAACCATGTCCCAAAGGTCACCGGGCCTGGTGTCACTTTAAAGAAGTAGTCCAGTTACACCTTTGTGGGCTTAGAACTTGGCTTCTGAATATCCTAGAGAGGTCAGGTTTGTTTTACAGTACTCCAATTAGTAGCCCCCATTACCACTAAAAGGAATGGAGTCATTAGAACTTATGGTTTTTAAATGGCACCCAGAATTATGTTGCACGAAGCACAATTTCACATCATTCTGGGTTCATTTGTGTGAAAACAAGGTCCAGTCAGGCTGAAACGTTACAGGAAGGTAGAATCTATTGAGTTGTAAGTGATCTGAACGTTTCATGATGATAGCACTTTCCTAAGGGGGTCAAACTATGTCCCAAAGGTCACCGGATCTGGTGTCATTTTAAAGAAGTAGTCCAGTTACACATTTGTGGGCTTATAACTTGGCTTCTGAATGTCCTAGAGAGATCAGGTTTTTGTAGTGTACTCCAATCAACAGCCCCTACAACCACAAAAAGGAATGGAGTCATTAGCACTTAAGGTTTGTAAATGGCACCCAGAATTATGTTGCACGAAGCACAATTTCACATCATTCTGGGTTCATCTGTGTGAAAACAAGGTCCAATCAGGCTGAAACGTTACAGGAAGGTAGAATCTATTGAGTTGTAAGTGATCTGAATGTTTCATGATGATAGCACTATCCTAAGGGGGTGAAACCATGTCCCAAAGGTCACCGGATCTGGTGTCAATTTAAAGAAGTAGTCCAGTTACACATTTGTGGGCTCATAAGTTGGCTTCTACATGTCCTAGAGAGATCAGGTTTGTTTTAGTGTACTCCAATCAACAGCCCCTACAACCATAAAAAGGAATGGAGTCATTAGCACTTATGGTTTGTAAATGGCACCCAGAATTATGTTGCACTAAGCACAATTTCACATCATTCTGGGACCATTTGTGTGAAAACAAGGTCCAATCAGGCTGAAACGTTACAAGAAGGTAGAATCTATTGAGTTTTAAGTGATCTGAACGTTTCAAGATGATCGCACTTTCCTAAGGGGGTCAAACAATGTCCCAAAGGTCACCGGATCTGGTGTCAATTTAAAGAAGTAGTCCAGTTACACCTTTGTGGGCTTATAACTTGGCTTCTGAATATCCTAGAGAGGTCAGGTTTGTTTTAGAGTACTCCAATTAGCAGCCCCCATTACCACTAAAAGGAATGGAGTCATTAGCACTTATGGTTTTTAAATGGCACCCAGAATTATGTTGCACGAAGCACAATTTCACATCATTCTGGGTTCATTTGAGTGAAACGAGGTCCAATCAGGCTGAAACGTTACAAGAAGGTAGAATCTATTGAGTTGTAAGTTATCTGAACGTTTCAAGATGATCGCACATTCCAATAGGGGGTAAAACCATGTCCCAAAGGTCACCGGATCTGGTGTCACTTTAAAGAAGTAGTCCAGTTACACATTTGTGGGCTTATAACTTGGCTTCTGAATGTCCTAGAGAGATCAGGTTTGATTTATTGTACTCCAATCAACAGGCCCTACAACCACAAAAAGGAATGGAGTCATTAGCACTTATGGTTTGTAAATGGCACCCAGAATTATGTTGCACGAAGCACAATTTCACATCATTCTGGGTCCATTTGTGTGAAAACATGGTCCAATCAGGCTGAAACGTTACAGGAAGGTAGAATCTATTGAGTTGTAAGTGATCTGAACGTTTCATGATGATAGCACTTTCCTAAGGGGGTCAAACCATGTCCCAAAGGTCACCGGATCTGGTGTCAATTTAAAGAAGTAGTCCAGTTACACATTTGTGGGCTTATAACTTGGCTTCTGAATGTCCTAGAGAGATCAGGTTTGTTTTATTATACTCCAATCAACAGCCCCTACAACCACAAAAAGGAATGGAGTCATTAGCACTTATGGTTTTAAATGGTACCCAGAATTATGTGGCACAAAGCACAATTTCACATCATTCTGGGTTCATTTGTGTGAAAACAAGGTCCAATCAGGCTGAAACGTTACAGGAAGGTAGAATCTATTGAGTTGTAAGTGATATGAACGTTTCATGATGATAGTACTTTCCTAAGGGGATGAAACCATGTCCCAAAGGTCACCAGGCCTGGTGTCACTTTAAAGAAGTAGTCCAATTACACCTTTGAGGGCTTATAACTTGGTTTCTGAATGTCCAAGAGAGATCAGGTTTGTTTTAGTGTACTCCAATCAACCACCCCTACAACCTCAATAAGGAATGGAGTCAATAGCACTTATGGTTTGTAAATGGCACCCAGAATTATGTTGCACGAAGCACAATTTCACATCATTCTGGGTCCATTTGTGTGAAAACAAGGTCCAATCAGGCTGAAACGTTACAAGAAGTTAGAATCTATTGAGTTGTAAGTGATCTGAACGTTTCATGATGATCGCACATTCCTATAGGGGGTCAAACCATGTCCCAAAGGTCACCGGGCCTGGTGTCACTTTAAAGAAGTAGTCCAGTTACACCTTTGTGGGCTTAGAACTTGGCTTCTGAATATCCTAGAGAGGTCAGGTTTGTTTTAGAGTACTCCAATTAGCAGCCCCCATTACCACTAAAATGAATGGAGTCATTAGAACTTATGTTTTTTAAATGGCACCCAGAATTATGTTGCACGAAGCACAATTTCACATCATTCTGGGTTCATTTGTGTGAAAACAAGGTCCAATCAGGCTGAAACGTTACAGGAAGGTAGAATCTATTGAGTTGTAAGTGATCTGAATGTTTCATGATGATAGCACTTTCCTAAGGGGGTGAAACAATGTCCCAAAGGTCACCGGATCTGGTGTCAATTTAAAGAAGTAGTCCAGTTACACATTTGTGGGCTCATAACTTGGCTTCTGAATGTCCTAGAGAGATCAGGTTTCTTTTAGTATACTCCAATCAACAGCCCCTACAATCACAAAAAGGAATGGAGTCATTAGCTCTTATGGTTTTTAAATGGCACCCAGAATTATGTTGCACGAAGAACAATTTCACATCATTCTGGGTCCATTTGTGTGAAAACAAGGTCCAATCAGGCTGAAACGTTACGAGAAGGTAGAATCTATTGAGTTGTAAGTGATCTGAACGTTTCATAATGATCGCACATTCCTATAGGGGGTCAAACCATGTCCCAAAGGTCACCGGGAGTGGTGTCACTTTAAAGAAGTAGTCCAGTTACACATTTGTGGGCTTATAACTTGGCTTCTGAATGTCCTAGAGAGATCAGGTTTGTTTTAGTATACTCCAATCAACAGCCCCTACAACCACAAAAAGGAATGGAGTCATTAGAACTTATGGTTTTTAAATGGCACCCAGAATTATGTTGCACGAAGCACAATTTCACATCATTCTGGGTCCATTTGTGTGAAAACAAGGTCCAATCAGGCTGAAACGCTACAAGAAGGTAGAATCTATTGAGTTGTAAGTGATCTGAACGTTTCAAGATGATCGCACATTCCTATAGGGGGTAAAACCATGTCCCAAAGGTCACCGGGCCTGGTGTCACTTTAAAGAAGTAGTCCAGTTACACCTTTGTGGGCTTATAACTTGGCTTCTGAATGTCCTAGAGAGGTTAAGTTTGTTTTAGTATACTCCAATCAAAAGCCCCTACAACCACAAAAATGAATGGAGTCATTAGCACTTATGGTTTTTAAATGGCACCCAGAATTATGTTGCACGAAGCACAATTTCACATCATTCTGGGTTCATTTGTGTGAAAACAAGGTCCAATCAGGCTGAAACGTTACAGGAAGGTGGAATCTATTGAGTTGTAAGTGATCTGAACGTTTCAAGATGATCGCACATTCCTATAGGGGGTCAAACCATGTCCCAAATGTCACCGGATCTGGTGTCAATTTAAAGAAGTAGTCCAGTTACACATTTGTGGGCTTATAACTTGGCTTCTGAATGTCCTAGAGAGATCAGGTTTGTTTTAATGTACTCCAACCAACAGCCCCTACAACCACAAAAAGGAATGGAGTCATTAGCACTTATGGTTTGTAAATGGCACCCAGAATTATGGTGCACGAAGCACAATTTCACATCATTCTGGGTTCATTTGTGTGAAAACAAGGTCCAATCAGGCTGAAATGTCACAGGAAGGTAGAATCTATTGAGTTGTAAGTGATCTGAACGTTTCATGATGATAGCACTTTCCTAAGGGGGTCAAACCATGTCCCAAAGGTCACCGGATCTGGTGTCAATTTAAAGAAGTAGTCCAGTTACACCTTTGTGGGCATATAACTTGGCTTCTGAATGTCCTAGAGAGATCAGGTTTGTTTTAGTATACTCCAATCAACAGCCCCAAAAGGAATGGAGTCATTAGCACTTATGGTTTTTAAATGGCACCCAGAATTATGTTGCACGAAGCACAATTTCACATCATTCTGGGTTCATTTGTGTGAAAACAAGGTCCAATCAGGCTGAAACGTTACAGGACGGTAGAATCTATTGAGTTGTAATTGATCTGAACGTTTCAAGATGATCGCACATTCCTATAGGGGGTAAAACCATGTCCCAAAGGTCACCGGGCCTGGTGTCACTTTAAAGACGTAGTCCAGTTACACCTTTGTGGGCTTATAACTTGGCTTCTGAATGTCCTAGAGAGGTTAGGTTTGTTTTAGTATACTCCAATCAACAGCCCCTACAACCACAAAAATGAATGGAGTCATTAGCACTTATGGTTTTTAAATGGCACCCAGAATTATGTTGCACGAAGCACAATTTCACATCATTCTGGGTTCATTTGTGTGAAAACAAGGTCCAATCAGGCTGAAACGTTACAGGAAGGTAGAATCTATTGAGTTGTAAGTGATCTGAACGTTTCAAGATGATCGCACATTCCTATAGGGGGTCAAACCATGTCCCAAATGTCACCGGATCTGGTGTCAATTTAAAGAAGTAGTCCAGTTACACATTTGTGGGCTTATAACTTGGCTTCTGAATGTCCTAGAGATATCAGGTTTGTTTTAATGTACTCCAACCAACAGCCCCTACAACCACAAAAAGGAATGGAGTCATTAGCACTTATGGTTTGTAAATGGCACCCAGAATTATGGTGCACGAAGCACAATTTCACATCATTCTGGGTTCATTTGTGTGAAAACAAGGTCCAATCAGGCTGAAATGTTACAGGAAGGTAGAATCTATTGAGTTGTAAGTGATCTGAACGTTTCATGACGATAGCACTTTCCTAAGGGGGTCAAACCATGTCCCAAAGGTCACCGGATCTGGTGTCAATTTAAAGAAGTAGTCCAGTTACACCTTTGTGGGCATATAACTTGGCTTCTGAATGTCCTAGAGAGATCAGGTTTGTTTTAGTATACTCCAATCAACAGCCCCAAAAGGAATGGAGTCATTAGCACTTATGGTTTTTAAATGGCACCCAGAATTATGTTGCACGAAGCACAATTTCACATCATTCTGGGTTCATTTGTGTGAAAACAAGGTCCAATCAGGCTGAAACGTTACAGGACGGTAGAATCTATTGAGTTGTAAGTGATCTGAACGTTTCAAGATGATCGCACATTCCTATAGGGGGTCAATCCATGTCCCAAAGGTCACCGGGCCTGGTGTCACTTTAAAGAAGTAGTCCAGTTACACCTTTGTGGGCTTATAACTTGGCTTCTGAATGTCCTAGAGAGGTTAGGTTTGTTTTAGTGTTCTCCAATCAACAGCCCCTACAACCACAAAAAGGAATGGAGTCATTAGCACTTATGGTTTGTAAATGGCACCCAGAATTATGTTGCACGAAGCACAATTTCACATCAATCTGGGTTCATTTGTGTGAAAACAAGGTCCAATTAGGCTGAAACGTTACAGGAAGGTAGAATCTATTGAGTTGTAAGTGATCTGAACGTTTCATGATGATCGCACATTCCTATAGGGGGTCAAACCATTTCCCAAAGGTCACCGGGCCTGGTGTCACTTTAAAGAAGTAGTCCAGTTACACCTTTGTGGGCTTAGAACTTGGCTTCTGAATATCCTAGAGAGGTCAGGTTTGTTTTAGAGTACTCCAATTAGCAGCCCCCATTACCACTAAAAGGAATGGAGTCATTAGAACTTATGGTTTTTAAATGGCACCCAGAATTATGTTGCACGAAGCACAATTTCACATCATTCTGGGTTCATTTGTGTGAAAACAAGGTCCAGTCAGGCTGAAACGTTACAGGAAGGTAGAATCCATTGAGTTGTAAGTGATCTAAACGTTTCAAGATGATCGCACATTCCTATAGGGGGTCAATCCATGTCCCAAAGGTCACCGGGCCTGGTGTCACTTTAAAGAAGTAGTCCAGTTACACCTTTGTGGGCTTATAACTTGGCTTCTGAATGTCCTAGAGAGGTTAGGTTTGTTTTAGTGTTCTCCAATCAACAGCCCCTACAACCACAAAAAGGAATGGAGTCATTAGCACTTATGGTTTGTAAATGGCACCCAGAATTATGTTGCACGAAGCACAATTTCACATCAATCTGGGTTCATTTGTGTGAAAACAAGGTCCAATTAGGCTGAAACGTTACAGGAAGGTAGAATCTATTGAGTTGTAAGTGATCTGAACGTTTCATGATGATCGCACATTCCTATAGGGGGTCAAACCATGTCCCAAAGGTCACCGGGCCTGGTGTCACTTTAAAGAAGTAGTCCAGTTACACCTTTGTGGGCTTAGAACTTGGCTTCTGAATATCCTAGAGAGGTCAGGTTTGTTTTAGAGTACTCCAATTAGCAGCCCCATTACCACTAAAAGGAATGGAGTCATTAGAACTTATGGTTTTTAAATGGCACCCAGAATTATGTTGCACGAAGCACAATTTCACATCATTCTGGGTTCATTTGTGTGAAAACAAGGTCCAGTCAGGCTGAAACGTTACAGGAAGGTAGAATCTATTGAGTTGTAAGTGATCTGAACGTTTCATGATGATAGCACTTTCCTAAGGGGGTCAAACTATGTCCCAAAGGTCACCGGATCTGGTGTCATTTTAAAGAAGTAGTCCAGTTACACATTTGTGGGCTTATAACTTGGCTTCTGAATGTCCTAGAGAGATCAGATTTTTTTAGTGTACTCCAATCAACAGCCCCTACAACCACAAAAAGGAATGGAGTCATTAGCACTTAAGGTTTGTAAATGGCACCCAGAATTATGTTGCACGAAGCACAATTTCACATCATTCTGGGTTCATCTGTGTGAAAACAAGGTCCAATCAGGCTGAAACTTTACAGGAAGGTAGAATCTATTGAGTTGTAAGTGATATGAACGTTTCATGATGATCGCACATTCCTATAGGGGGTCAAACCATGTCCCAAAGGTCACCGGGCCTGGTGTCACTTTAAAGAAGTAGTCCAGTTACACATTTATGGGCTTATAACTTGGCTTCTGAATGCCCTAGAGAAACCTGATCTCTCTAGGACATTCAGAAGCCAAGTTATAAGCCCACAAAGGTGTAACTGGACTACTTCCTTAAATTGACACCAGATCCGGTGACCTTTGGGACATGGTTTCACCCCCTTAGGAAAGTGCTATCATCATGAAACGTTCAGATCACTTACAACTCAATAGATTCTACCTCCCTGTAACATTTCAGCCTGATTGGACCTTGTTTTCACACAAATCAACCCAGAATGATGTGAAATTGTGCTTCGTGCACCATAATTCTGGGTGCCATTTAAAAACCATAAGTGCTAATGACTCCATTCCTTTTTGTGGTTGTAGGGGCTGTTGATTGGAGAACACTAAAACAAACCTAACCTCTCTAGGACATTCAGAAGCCAAGTTATAAGCCCACAAAGGTGTAACTGGACTACTTCTTTAGAGGGACACCAGGCCCGGTGACCTTTGGGACATGGTTTTACCCCCTATAGGAATGTGCGATCATCTTGAAACGTTCAGATCACTTACAACTCAATAGATTCTACCTTCTTGTAGCGTTTCAGCCTGATTGGACCTTGTTTTCACACAAATGGACCCAGAATGATGTGAAATTGTGCTTCGTGCAACATAATTCTGGGGGCCATTTACAAACCATAAGTGCTAATGACTCCATTCCTTTTTGTGGTTGTAGGGGCTGTTGATTGGAGTACATTAAAACAAACCTGATCTCTCTAGGACATTCAGAAGCCAAGTTATAAGCCCACAAATGTGTAACTGGACTACTTCTTTAAATTGACACCAGATCCGGTGACCTTTGGGACATGGTTTGACCCCCTTAGGAAAGTGCTATCATCATGAAACGTTCAGATCACTTACAACTCAATAGATTCTACCTTCCTATAACGTTTCAGCTTAATTGGACCTTGTTTTCACACAAATGAACCCAGATTGATGTGAAAGTGTGCTTCGTGCAACATAATTCTGGGTGCCATTTACAAACCATAAGTGCTAATGACTCCATTCCTTTTTGTGGTTGTAGGGGCTGTTGATTGGAGAACACTAAAACAAACCTAACCTCTCTAGGACATTCAGAAGCCAAGTTATAAGCCCACAAAGGTGTAACTGGACTACTTCTTTAAAGTGACACCAGGCCCGGTGACCTTTGGGACATGGTTTGACCCCCTATAGGAATGTGCGATCATCTTGAAACGTTCAGATCACTTACAACTCAATAGATTATAACTTCCTGTAACGTTTCAGCCTGATTGGACCTTGTTTTCACACAAATGAACCCAGAATGATGTGAAATTGTGCTTCGTGCAACATAATTCTGGGTGCCATTTAAAAACCATAAGTGCTAATGACTCCATTCCTTTTTGTGGTTGTAGGGGCTGTTGATTGGAGTATACTAAAACAAACCTGATCTCTCTAGGACATTCAGAAGCCAAGTTATATGCCCACAAAGGTGTAACTGGACTACTTCTTTAAATTGACACCAGATCCGGTGACCTTTGGGACATGGTTTGACCCCCTTAGGAAAGTGCTATCATCATGAAACGTTCAGATCACTTACAACTCAATAGATTCTACCTTCCTGTGACATTTCAGCCTGATTGGACCTTGTTTTCACACAAATGAACCCAGAATGATGTGAAATTGTGCTTCGTGCACCATAATTCTGGGTGCCATTTACAAACCATAAGTGCTAATGACTCCATTCCTTTTTGTGGTTGTAGGGGCTGTTGGTTGGAGTACATTAAAACAAACCTGATCTCTCTAGGACATTCAGAAGCCAAGTTATACGCCCACAAATGTGTAACTGGACTACTTCTTTAAATTGACACCAGATCCGGTGACATTTGGGACATGGTTTGACCCCCTATAGGAATGTGCGATCATCTTGAAACGTTCAGATCACTTACAACTCAATAGATTCCACCTTCCTGTAACGTTTCAGCCTGATTGGACCTTGTTTTCACACAAATGAACCCAGAATGATGTGAAATTGTGCTTCGTGCAACATAATTCTGGGTGCCATTTAAAAACCATAAGTGCTAATGACTCCATTCATTTTTGTGGTTGTAGGGGCTGTTGATTGGAGTATACTAAAACAAACCTAACCTCTCTAGGACATTCAGAAGCCAAGTTATAAGCCCACAAAGGTGTAACTGGACTACTTCTTTAAAGTGACACCAGGCCCGGTGACCTTTGGGACATGGTTTTACCCCCTATAGGAATGTGCGATCGACTTGAAACGTTCAGATCACTTACAACTCAATAGATTCTACCTTCTTGTAGCGTTTCAGCCTGATTGGACCTTGTTTTCACACAAATGGACCCAGAATGATGTGAAATTGTGCTTCGTGCAACATAATTCTGGGTGCCATTTACAAACCATAAGTGCTAATGACTCCATTCCTTTTTGTGGTTGTAGGGGCTGTTGATTGGAGTACATTAAAACAAACCTGATCTCTCTAGGACATTCAGAAGCCAAGTTATAAGCCCACAAATGTGTAACTGGACTACTTCTTTAAATTGACACCAGATCCGGTGACCTTTGGGACATGGTTTGACCCCCTTAGGAAAGTGCTATCATCATGAAATGTTCAGATCACTTACAACTCAATAGATTCTACCTTCCTGTAATGTTTCAGCCTAATTGGACCTTGTTTTCACACAAATGAACCCAGATTGATGTGAAATTGTGCTTCGTGCAACATAATTCTGGGTGCCATTTACAAACCATAAGTGCTAATGACTCCATTCCTTTTTGTGGTTGTAGGGGCTGTTGATTGGAGAACACTAAAACAAACCTAACCTCTCTAGGACATTCAGAAGCCAAGTTATAAGCCCACAAAGGTGTAACTGCACTACTTCTTTAAAGTGACACCAGGCCCGGTGACCTTTGGGACATGGTTTGACCCCCTATAGGAAAGTGCTATCATCATGAAACGTTCAGATCCTTACAACTCAATAGATTCTACCTTCCTGTAACATTTCAGCCTGATTGGACCTTGTTTTCACACAAATGAACCCAGAATGATGTGAAATTGTGCTTCGTGCACCATAATTCTGGGTGCCATTTAAAAACCATAAGTGCTAATGACTCCATTCCTTTTTGTGGTTGTAGGGGCTGTTGATTGGAGTACATTAAAACAAACCTGATCCCTCTAGGACATTCAGAAGCCAAGTTATAAACCCACAAATGTGTAACTGGACTACTTCTTTAAATTGACACCAGATCCGGTGACATTTGGGACATGGTTTGAACCCCTATAGGAATGTGCGATCATCTTGAAACGTTCAGATCACTTACAACTCAATAGATTCCAACTTCCTGTAACGTTTCAGCCTGATTGGACCTTGTTTTCACACAAATGAACCCAGAATGATGTGAAATTGTGCTTCGTGCAAAATAATTCTGGGTGCCATTTAAAAACCATAAGTGCTAATGACTCCATTCCTTTTTGTGGTTGTAGGGGCTGTTGATTGGAGTATACTAAAACAAACCTGATCTCTCTAGGACATTCAGAAGCCAAGTTATAAGCCCTCAAAGGTGTCACTGGACTACTTCTTTAAATTGACACCAGGCCCGGTGACCTTTGGGACATGGTTTGACCCCCTATAGGAATGTGCGATCATCATGAAACCTTCAGATCACTTACAACTCAATAGATTCTACCTTCCTGTAACGTTTCAGCCTAATTGGACCTTGTTTTCACACAAATGAACCCAGATTGATGTGAAATTGTGCTTCGTGCAACATAATTCTGGGTGCCATTTACAAATCATAAGTGCTAATGACTCCATTCCTTTTTGTGGTTGTAGGGGCTGTTGATTGGAGAACACTAAAACAAACCTAACCTCTCTAGGACATTCAGAAGCCAAGTTATAAGCCCACAAAGGTGTAACTGGACTACTTCTTTAAAGTGACACCAGGCCCGGTGACCTTTGGGACATGGTTTGACCCCCTATAGGAAAGTGCTATCATCATGAAACGTTCAGATCCTTACAATTCAATAGATTCTACCTTCCTGTAACATTTCAGCCTGATTGGACCTTGTTTTCACACAAATGAACCCAGAATGATGTGAAATTGTGCTTCGTGCACCATAATTCTGGGTGCCATTTAAAAACCATAAGTGCTAATGACTCCATTCCTTTTCGTGGTTGTAGGGGCTGTTGATTGGAGTACATTAAAACAAACCTGATCTCTCTAGGACATTCAGAAGCCAAGTTATAAGCCCACAAATGTGTAACTGGACTACTTCTTTAAATTGACACCAGATCCGGTGACATTTGGGACATGGTTTGACCCCCTATAGGAATGTGCGATCATCTTGAAACGTTCAGATCACTTACAACTCAATAGATTCCACCTTCCTGTAACGTTTCAGCCTGATTGGACCTTGTTTTCACACAAATGAACCCAGAATGATGTGAAATTTTGCTTCGTGCAAAATAATTCTAGGTGCCATTTAAAAACCATAAGTGCCAATGACTCCATTCCTTTTTGTGGTTGTAGGGGCTGTTGATTGGAGTATACTAAAACAAACCTGATCTCTCTAGGACATTCAGAAGCCAAGTTATAAGCCCTCAAAGGTGTCACTGGACTACTTCTTTAAATTGACACCAGGCCCGGTGACCTTTGGGACATGGTTTGACCCCCTATAGGAATGTGCGATCATCATGAAACGTTCAGATCACTTACAACTCAATAGATTCTACCTTCCTGTAACGTTTCAGCCTAATTGGACCTTGTTTTCACACAAATGAACCCAGATTGATGTGAAATTGTGCTTCGTGCAACATAATTCTGGGTGCCATTTACAAATCATAAGTGCTAATGACTCCATTCCTTTTTGTGGTTGTAGGGGCTGTTGATTGGAGAACACTAAAACAAACCTAACCTCTCTAGGACATTCAGAAGCCAAGTTATAAGCCCACAAAGGTGTAAGTGGACTAATACTTTAAAGTGACACCAGGCCCGGTGACCTTTGGGACATGGTTTGACCCCCTATAGGAATGTGCGATCATCTTGAAACGTTCAGATCACTTACAACTCAATAGATTCTACCTTCCTGTAACGTTTCAGCCTGATTGGACCTTGTTTTCACACAAATGGACCCAGAATGATGTGAAACTGTGCTTCGTGCAACATAATTCTGGGTGCCATTTAAAAACCATAAGTGCTAATGACTCCATTCCTTTTTGTGGTTGTAGGGGCTGTTGATTGGACTATACTAAAACAAACCTGATCTCTCTAGGACATTCAGAAGCCAAGTTATAAGCCCACAAAGGTGTAACTGGACTACTTCCTTAAATTGACACCAGATCCGGTGACCTTTGGGACATGGTTTCACCCCCTTAGGAAAGTGCTATCATCATGAAACGTTCAGATCACTTACAACTCAATAGATTCTACCTCCCTGTAACATTTCAGCCTGATTGGACCTTGTTTTCACACAAATCAACCCAGAATGATGTGAAATTGTGCTTCGTGCACCATAATTCTGGGTGCCATTTAAAAACCATAAGTGCTAATGACTCCATTCCTTTTTGTGGTTGTAGGGGCTGTTGATTGGAGAACACTAAAACAAACCTAACCTCTCTAGGACATTCAGAAGCCAAGTTATAAGCCCACAAAGGTGTAACTGGACTACTTCTTTAGAGGGACACCAGGCCCGGTGACCTTTGGGACATGGTTTTACCCCCTATAGGAATGTGCGATCATCTTGAAACGTTCAGATCACTTACAACTCAATAGATTCTACCTTCTTGTAGCGTTTCAGCCTGATTGGACCTTGTTTTCACACAAATGGACCCAGAATGATGTGAAATTGTGCTTCGTGCAACATAATTCTGGGGGCCATTTACAAACCATAAGTGCTAATGACTCCATTCCTTTTTGTGGTTGTAGGGGCTGTTGATTGGAGTACATTAAAACAAACCTGATCTCTCTAGGACATTCAGAAGCCAAGTTATAAGCCCACAAATGTGTAACTGGACTACTTCTTTAAATTGACACCAGATCCGGTGACCTTTGGGACATGGTTTGACCCCCTTAGGAAAGTGCTATCATCATGAAACGTTCAGATCACTTACAACTCAATAGATTCTACCTTCCTGTAACGTTTCAGCTTAATTGGACCTTGTTTTCACACAAATGAACCCAGATTGATGTGAAAGTGTGCTTCGTGCAACATAATTCTGGGTGCCATTTACAAACCATAAGTGCTAATGACTCCATTCCTTTTTGTGGTTGTAGGGGCTGTTGATTGGAAAACACTAAAACAAACCTAACCTCTCTAGGACATTCAGAAGCCAAGTTATAAGCCCACAAAGGTGTAACTGGACTACTTCTTTAAAGTGACACCAGGCCCGGTGACCTTTGGGACATGGTTTGACCCCCTATAGGAATGTGCGATCATCTTGAAACGTTCAGATCACTTACAACTCAATAGATTATAACTTCCTGTAACGTTTCAGCCTGATTGGACCTTGTTTTCACACAAATGAACCCAGAATGATGTGAAATTGTGCTTCGTGCAACATAATTCTGGGTGCCATTTAAAAACCATAAGTGCTAATGACTCCATTCCTTTTTGTGGTTGTAGGGGCTGTTGATTGGAGTATACTAAAACAAACCTGATCTCTCTAGGACATTCAGAAGCCAAGTTATAAGCCCACAAATGTGTAACTGGACTACTTCTTTAAAATGACACCAGATCCGGTGACCTTTGGGACATGGTTTGACCCCCTTAGGAAAGTGCTATCATCATGAAACGTTCAGATCACTTACAACTCAATAGATTCTACCTTCCTGTAACATTTCAGCCTGATTGGACCTTGTTTTCACACAAATGAACCCAGAATGATGTGAAATTGTGCTTCGTGCACCATAATTCTGGGTGCCATTTAAAAACCATAAGTGCTAATGACTCCATTCCTTTTTGTGGTTGTAGGGGCTGTTGATTGGAGTACATTAAAACAAACCTGATCTCTCTAGGACATTCAGAAGCCAAGTTATAAGCCCACAAATGTGTAACTGGACTACTTCTTTAAATTGACACCAGATCCGGTGACATTTGGGACATGGTTTGACCCCCTATAGGAATGTGCGATCATCTTGAAACGTTCAGATCACTTACAACTCAATAGATTCCACCTTCCTGTAACGTTTCAGCCTGATTGGACCTTGTTTTCACACAAATGAACCCAGAATGATGTGAAATTGTGCTTCGTGCAACATAATTCTGGTTGCCATTTAAAAACCATAAGTGCTAATGACTCCATTCCTTTTCGTGGTTGTAGGGGCTGTTGATTGGAGAATATGAAAACAAACCTGATCTCTCTAGGACATTCAGAAGCCAAGTTATAAGCCCACAAAGGTGTAACTGGACTACTTCTTTGAATTGACACCAGATCCGGTGACCTTTGGGACATGGTTTGACCCCCTTAGAAAAGTCCTATCATCATGAAATGTTCAGATCACTTACAACTCAATAGATTCTACCTTCCTGTAACATTTCAGCCTGATTGGACCTTGTTTTCACACAAATGAACCCAGAATGATGTGAAATTGTGCTTCGTGCAACATAATTCTGGGTGCCATTTAAAAACCATAAGTGCTAATGACTCCATTCCTTTTTGAGGTTGTAGGGGCTGTTGATTGGAGTACACTAAAACAAACCTGATCTCTCTAGGACATTCAGAAGCCAAGTTATAAGCCCTCAAAGGTGTCAGTGGACTACTTCTTTAAAGTGACACCAGGCCCGGTGACCTTTGGGACATGGTTTGACCCCCTATAGGAATGTGCGATCATCATGAAACGTTCAGATCACTTACAACTCAATAGATTCTACCTTCTTGTAACGTTTCAGCCTGATTGGACCTTGTTTTCACACAAATGGACCCAGAATGATGTGAAATTGTGCTTCCTGCAACGTAATTCTGGGTGCCATTTACAAACCATAAGTGCTAATGACTCCATTCCTTTTTGTGGTTGTAGGGGCTGTTGGTTGGAATTCATTAAAACAAACCAGATCTCTCTAGGACATTCAGAAGCCAAGTTATAAGCCCACAAATGTGTAACTGGACTACTTCTTTAAATTGACACCAGATCCGGTGACCTTTGGGACATGGTTTGACCCCCTATAGGAAAGTGCTATCATCATGAAACGTTCAGATCACTTACAAATCAATAGATTCTACCTTCCTGTAACGTTTCAGCCTGATTGGACCTTGTTTTCACACAAATGAACCCAGAATGATGTGAAATTGTGCTTCGTGCAACATAATTCTGGGTGCCATTTACAAAACATAAGTGCTAATGACTCCATTCCTTTTTGTGGTTGTAGGGGCTGTTGATTGGAGTACACTAAAACAAACCTAACCTCTCTAGGGCATTCAGAAGCCAAGTTATAAGCCCACAAAGGTGTAACTGGACTACTTCTTTAAAGTGACACCAGGCCCGGTGACCTTTGGGACATGGTTTGACCCCCTATAGGAATGTGTGATCATCATGAAACGTTCAGATCACTTACAACTCAATAGATTCTAACTTCTTGTAAAGTTTCAGCCTGATTGGACCTTGTTTTCACACAAATGGACCCAGAATGATGTGAAATTGTACTTCGTGCAACATAATTCTGGGTGCCATTTACAAACCATAAGTGCTAATGACTCCATTCCTTTTTGTGGTTGTAGGGACTGTTGATTGGAGTACATTAAAACAAACCTGATCTCTCTAGGACATTCAGAAGCCAAGTTATGAGCCCACAAATGTGTAACTGGACTACTTCTTTAAATTGACACCAGGTCCGGTGACCTTTGGGACATGGTTTGACCCCCTTAGGAAAGTACTATCATCATGAAACATTCAGATCACTTACAACTCAATAGATTCTACCTTCCTGTAACGTTTCAGCCTGATTGGACCTTGTTTTCACACAAATGAACCCAGAATGATGTGAAATTGTGCTTCGTGCAACATAATTCTGGGTGCCATTTACAAACCTTAAGTGCTAATGACTCCATTCCTTTTTGTGGTTGTAGGGGCTGTTGATTGGAGTACACTAAAAAAACCTGATCTCTCTAGGACATTCAGAAGCCAAGTTATAAGCCCACAAATGTGTAACTGGACTACTTCTTTAAATTGACACCAGATCCGGTGACCTTTGGGACATGGTTTGATCCCCTTATGAAAATACTATCATCATGAAACGTTCAGATCACTTACAACTCAATAGATTCTACCTTCCTGTAACGTTTCAGCCTGATTGGACCTTGTATTCACACAAATGAACCCAGAATGATGTGAAATTGTGCTTTGTGCCACATAATTCTGGGTGCCATTTAAAAACCATAAGTGCTAATGACTCCATTCCTTTTTGTGGTTGTAGGGGCTGTTGATTGGAGTATACTAAAACAAACCTGATCTCTCTAGGACATTCAGAAGCCAAGTTATAAGCCCACAAATGTGTAACTTGACTACTTCTTTAAATTGAAACCAGATCCGGTGACCTTTGGGACATGGTTTGACCCCCTTAGGAAAGTGCTATCATCATGAAACGTTCAGATCACTTACAACTCAATAGATTCTACCTTCCTGTAACGTTTCAGCCTGATTGGACCATGTTTTCACACAAATGGACCCAGAATGATGTGAAATTGTGCTTCGTGCAACATAATTCTGGGTGCCATTTACAAACCATAAGTGCTAATGACTCCATTCCTTTTTGTGGTTGTAGGGCCTGTTGATTGGAGTACACTAAAACAAACCTGACCTCTCTAGGACATTCAGAAGCCAAGTTATAAGCCCACAAATGTGTAACTGGACTACTTCTTTAAAGTGACACCAGATCCGGTGACCTTTGGGACATGGTTTTACCTCCATAGAAATGTGCGATCATTTTGAAACGTTCAGATAACTTACAACTCAATAGATTCTACCTTCTTGTAACGTTTCAGCCTGATTGGACCTTGTTTCACTCAAATGAACCCAGAATGATGTGAAATTGTGCTTCGTGCAACATAATTCTGGGTGCCATTTAAAAACCATAAGTGCTAATGACTCCATTCCTTTTAGTGGTAATGGGGGCTGTTAATTGGAGTACTCTAAAACAACCCTGACCTCTCTAGGATATTCAGAAGCCAAGTTATAAGCCCACAAAGGTGTAACTGGACTACTTCTTTAAATTGACACCAGGCCCGGTGACCTTTGGGACATGGTTTGACCCCCTTAGGTAAGTGCTATCATCATGAAACGTTCAGATCACTTACAACTCAATAGATTCTACCTTCCTGTAACGTTTCAGCCTGATTGGACCTTGTTTTCACACAAATGAACCCAGAATGATGTGGAATTGTGCTTCGTGCAACATAATTCTGTGTGCCATTTAAAAACCATAAGTGCTAATGACTCCATTCCTTTTAGTGGTAATGGGGGCTGCTAATTGGAGTACTCTAAAACAAACCTGACCTCTCTAGGATATTCAGAAGCCAAGTTCTAAGCCCACAAAGGTGTAACTGGACTACTTCTTTAAAGTGACACCAGGCCCGGTGACCTTTGGGACATAGTTTGACCCCCTTAGGAAAGTGCTATCATCATGAAACGTTCAGATCACTTACAACTCAATAGATTCTACCTTCCTGTAACGTTTCAGCCTGATTGGACCTTGTTTTCACACAAATGAACCCAGAATGATGTGAAATTGTGCTTCGTGCAACATAATTCTGGGTGCCATTTAAAAACCATAAGTTCTAATGACTCCATTCCTTTTAGTGGTAATGGGGGCTGCTAATTGGAGTACTCTAAAACGAACCTGACCTCTCTAGGATATTCAGAAGCCAAGTTCTAAGCCCACAAATGTGTAACTGGACTACTTCTTTAAAGTGACACCAGGCCCGGTGACCTTTGGGACATGGTTTGACCCCCTATAGGAATGTGCGATCATCATGAAACGTTCAGATCACTTACAACTCAATAGATTCTAACTTCTTGTAAAGTTTCAGCCTGATTGGACCTTGTTTTCACACAAATGGACCCAGAATGATGTGAAATTGTACTTCGTGCAACATAATTCTGGGTGCCATTTACAAACCATAAGTGCTAATGACTCCATTCCTTTTTGTGGTTGTAGGGGCTGTTGATTGGAGTACATTAAAACAAACCTGATCTCTCTAGGACATTCAGAAGCCAAGTTATAAGCCCACAAAGGTGTAACTGGACTACTTCTTTAAATTGACACCAGGCCCGGTGACCTTTGGGACATGGTTTGACCCCCTTAGGAAAGAGCTATCATCATGAAACGTTCAGATCACTTACAACTCAATAGATTCTGCCTTCCTGTAACGTTTCAGCCTGATTGGACCTTGTTTTCACACAAATGAACCCAGAATGATGTGAAATTGTGCTTCGTGCAACATAATTCTGGGTGCCATTTACAAACCTTAAGTGCTAATGACTCCATTCCTTTTTGTGGTTGTAGGGGCTGTTGATTGGAGTACACTAAAAAACCTGATCTCTCTAGGACATTCAGAAGCCAAGTTATAAGCCCACAAATGTGTAACTGGACTACTTCTTTAAATTGACACCAGATCCGGTGACCTTTGGGACATGGTTTGATCCCCTTATGAAAGTACTATCATCATGAAACGTTCAGATCACTTACAACTCAATAGATTCTACCTTCCTGTAACGTTTCAGCCTGATTGGACCTTGTTTTCACACAAATGAACCCAGAATGATGTGAAATTGTGCTTTGTGCCACATAATTCTGGGTGCCATTTAAAAACCATAAGTGCTAATGACTCCATTCCTTTTTGTGGTTGTAGGGGCTGTTGATTGGAGTACATTAAAACAAACCTGATCTCTCTAGGACATTCAGAAGCCAAGTTATAAGCCCACAAATGTGTAACTGGACTACTTCTTTAAATTGACACCAGATCCGGTGACATTTGGAACATGGTTTGACCCCCTATAGGAATGTGCGATCATCTTGAAACGTTCAGATCACTTACAACTCAATAGATTCTACCTTCTTGTAGCGTTTCAGCCTGATTGGACCTTGTTTTCACACAAATGGACCCAGAATGATGTGAAATTGTGCTTCGTGCAACATAATTCTGGGGGCCATTTACAAACCATAAGTGCTAATGACTCCATTCCTTTTTGTGGTTGTAGGGGCTGTTGATTGGAGTACATTAAAACAAACCTGATCTCTCTAGGACATTCAGAAGCCAAGTTATAAGCCCACAAATGTGTAACTGGACTACTTCTTTAAATTGACACCAGATCCGGTGACCTTTGGGACATGGTTTGACACCCTTAGGAAAGTGCTATCATCATGAAACGTTCAGATCACTTACATCTCAATAGATTCTACCTTCCTGTAACGTTTCAGCCTAATTGGACCTTGTTTTCACACAAATGAACCCAGATTGATGTGAAAGTGTGCTTCGTGCAACATAATTCTGGGTGCCATTTACAAACCATAAGTGCTAATGACTCCATTCCTTTTTGTGGTTGTAGGGGCTGTTGATTGGAGAACACTAAAACAAACCTAACCTCTCTAGGACATTCAGAAGCCAAGTTATAAGCCCACAAAGGTGTAACTGGACTACTTCTTTAAAGTGACACCAGGCCCGGTGACCTTTGGGACATGGTTTGACCCCCTATAGGAATGTGCGATCATCTTGAAACGTTCAGATCACTTACAACTCAATAGATTATACCTTCCTGTAACGTTTCAGCCTGATTGGACCTTGTTTTCACACAAATGAACCCAGAATGATGTGAAATTGTGCTTCGTGCAACATAATTCTGGGTGCCATTTAAAAACCATAAGTGCTAATGACTCCATTCCTTTTTGTGGTTGTAGGGGCTGTTGATTGGAGTATACTAAAACAAACCTGATCTTTCTAGGACATTCAGAAGCCAAGTTATAAGCCCACAAAGGTGTAACTGGACTACTTCTTTAAAATGACACCAGATCCGGTGACCTTTGGGACATGGTTTGACCCCCTTAGGAAAGTGCTATCATCATGAAACGTTCAGATCACTTACAACTCAATAGATTCTACCTTCCTGTAACATTTCAGCCTGATTGGACCTTGTTTTCACACAAATGAACCCAGAATGATGTGAAATTGTGCTTCGTGCACCATAATTCTGGGTGCCATTTAAAAACCATAAGTGCTAATGACTCCATTCCTTTTTGTGGTTGTAGGGGCTGTTGATTGGAGTACATTAAAACAAACCTGATCTCTCTAGGACATTCAGAAGCCAAGTTATAAGCCCACAAATGTGTAACTGGACTACTTCTTTAAATTGACACCAGATCCGGTGACATTTGGGACATGGTTTGACCCCCTATAGGAATGTGCGATCATCTTGAAACGTTCAGATCACTTACAACTCAATAGATTCCACCTTCCTGTAACGTTTCAGCCTGATTGGACCTTGTTTTCACACAAATGAACCCAGAATGATGTGAAATTGTGCTTCGTGCAACATAATTCTGGGTGCCATTTAAAAACCATAAGTGCTAATGACTCCATTCCTTTTCGTGGTTGTAGGGGCTGTTGATTGGAGAATATGAAAACAAACCTGATCTCTCTAGGACATTCAGAAGCCAAGTTATAAGCCCACAAAGGTGTAACTGGACTACTTCTTTGAATTGACACCAGATCCGGTGACCTTTGGGACATGGTTTGACCCCCTTAGAAAAGTGCTATCATCATGAAATGTTCAGATCACTTACAACTCAATAGATTCTACCTTCCTGTAACATTTCAGCCTGATTGGACCTTGTTTTCACACAAATGAACCCAGAATGATGTGAAATTGTGCTTCGTGCAACATAATTCTGGGTGCCATTTAAAAACCATAAGTGCTAATGACTCCATTCCTTTTTGAGGTTGTAGGGGCTGTTGATTGGAGTACACTAAAACAAACCTGATCTCTCTAGGAAATTCAGAAGCCAAGTTATAAGCCCTCAAAGGTGTAACTGGACTACTTCTTTAAAGTGACACCAGGCCCGGTGACCTTTGGGACATGGTTTGACCCCCTATAGGAATGTGCGATCATCTTGAAACGTTCAGATCACTTACAACTCAATAGATTATACCTTCCTGTAACGTTTCAGCCTGATTGGACCTTGTTTTCACACAAATGAACCCAGAATGATGTGAAATTGTGCTTCGTGCAACATAATTCTGGGTGCCATTTAAAAACCATAAGTGCTAATGACTCCATTCCTTTTTGTGGTTGTAGGGGCTGTTGATTGGAGTATACTAAAACAAACCTGATCTCTCTAGGACATTCAGAAGCCAAGTTATAAGCCCACAAAGGTGTAACTGGACTACTTCTTTAAAATGACACCAGATCCGGTGACCTTTGGGACATGGTTTGACCCCCTTAGGAAAGTGCTATCATCATGAAACGTTCAGATCATTTACAACTCAATAGATTCTACCTTCCTGTAACATTTCAGCCTGATTGGACCTTGTTTTCACACAAATGAACCCAGAATGATGTGAAATTGTGCTTCGTGCACCATAATTCTGGGTGCCATTTAAAAACCATAAGTGCTAATGACTCCATTCCTTTTTGTGGTTGTAGGGGCTGTTGATTGGAGAACACTAAAACAAACCTAACCTCTCTAGGACATTCAGAAGCCAAGTTATAAGCCCACAAAGGTGTAACTGGACTACTTCTTTAAAGTGACACCAGGCCCGGTGACCTTTGGGACATGGTTTGACCCCCTATAGGAATGTGCGATCATCTTGAAACGTTCAGATCACTTACAACTCAATAGATTATACCTTCCTGTAACGTTTCAGCCTGATTGGACCTTGTTTTCACACAAATGAACCCAGAATGATGTGAAATTGTGCTTCGTGCAACATAATTCTGGGTGCCATTTAAAAACCATAAGTGCTAATGACTCCATTCCTTTTTGTGGTTGTAGGGGCTGTTGATTGGAGTATACTAAAACAAACCTGATCTCTCTAGGACATTCAGAAGCCAAGTTATAAGCCCACAAAGGTGTAACTGGACTACTTCTTTAAAATGACACCAGATCCGGTGACCTTTGGGACATGGTTTGACCCCCTTAGGAAAGTGCTATCATCATGAAACGTTCAGATCACTTACAACTCAATAGATTCTACCTTCCTGTAACATTTCAGCCTGATTGGACCTTGTTTTCACACAAATGAACCCAGAATGATGTGAAATTGTGCTTCGTGCACCATAATTCTGGGTGCCATTTAAAAACCATAAGTGCTAATGACTCCATTCCTTTTTGTGGTTGTAGGGGCTGTTGATTGGAGTACATTAAAACAAACCTGATCTCTCTAGGACATTCAGAAGCCAAGTTATAAGCCCACAAATGTGTAACTGGACTACTTCTTTAAATTGACACCAGATCCGGTGACATTTGGGACATGGTTTGACCCCCTATAGGAATGTGCGATCATCTTGAAACGTTCAGATCACTTACAACTCAATAGATTCCACCTTCCTGTAACGTTTCAGCCTGATTGGACCTTGTTTTCACACAAATGAACCCAGAATGATGTGAAATTGTGCTTCGTGCAACATAATTCTGGGTGCCATTTAAAAACCATAAGTGCTAATGACTCCATTCCTTTTCGTGGTTGTAGGGGCTGTTGATTGGAGAATATGAAAACAAACCTGATCTCTCTAGGACATTCAGAAGCCAAGTTATAAGCCCACAAAGGTGTAACTGGACTACTTCTTTGAATTGACACCAGATCCGGTGACCTTTGGGACATGGTTTGACCCCCTTAGAAAAGTGCTATCATCATGAAATGTTCAGATCACTTACAACTCAATAGATTCTACCTTCCTGTAACATTTCAGCCTGATTGGACCTTGTTTTCACACAAATGAACCCAGAATGATGTGAAATTGTGCTTCGTGCAACATAATTCTGGGTGCCATTTAAAAACCATAAGTGCTAATGACTCCATTCCTTTTTGAGGTTGTAGGGGCTGTTGATTGGAGTACACTAAAACAAACCTGATCTCTCTAGGAAATTCAGAAGCCAAGTTATAAGCCCTCAAAGGTGTAACTGGACTACTTCTTTAAAGTGACACCAGGCCCGGTGACCTTTGGGACATGGTTTGACCCCCTATAGGAATGTGCGATCATCTTGAAACGTTCAGATCACTTACAACTCAATAGATTATACCTTCCTGTAACGTTTCAGCCTGATTGGACCTTGTTTTCACACAAATGAACCCAGAATGATGTGAAATTGTGCTTCGTGCAACATAATTCTGGGTGCCATTTAAAAACCATAAGTGCTAATGACTCCATTCCTTTTTGTGGTTGTAGGGGCTGTTGATTGGAGTATACTAAAACAAACCTGATCTCTCTAGGACATTCAGAAGCCAAGTTATAAGCCCACAAAGGTGTAACTGGACTACTTCTTTAAAATGACACCAGATCCGGTGACCTTTGGGACATGGTTTGACCCCCTTAGGAAAGTGCTATCATCATGAAACGTTCAGATCATTTACAACTCAATAGATTCTACCTTCCTGTAACATTTCAGCCTGATTGGACCTTGTTTTCACACAAATGAACCCAGAATGATGTGAAATTGTGCTTCGTGCACCATAATTCTGGGTGCCATTTAAAAACCATAAGTGCTAATGACTCCATTCCTTTTTGTGGTTGTAGGGGCTGTTGATTGGAGAACACTAAAACAAACCTAACCTCTCTAGGACATTCAGAAGCCAAGTTATAAGCCCACAAAGGTGTAACTGGACTACTTCTTTAAAGTGACACCAGGCCCGGTGACCTTTGGGACATGGTTTGACCCCCTATAGGAATGTGCGATCATCTTGAAACGTTCAGATCACTTACAACTCAATAGATTATACCTTCCTGTAACGTTTCAGCCTGATTGGACCTTGTTTTCACACAAATGAACCCAGAATGATGTGAAATTGTGCTTCGTGCAACATAATTCTGGGTGCCATTTAAAAACCATAAGTGCTAATGACTCCATTCCTTTTTGTGGTTGTAGGGGCTGTTGATTGGAGTATACTAAAACAAACCTGATCTCTCTAGGACATTCAGAAGCCAAGTTATAAGCCCACAAAGGTGTAACTGGACTACTTCTTTAAAATGACACCAGATCCGGTGACCTTTGGGACATGGTTTGACCCCCTTAGGAAAGTGCTATCATCATGAAACGTTCAGATCACTTACAACTCAATAGATTCTACCTTCCTGTAACATTTCAGCCTGATTGGACCTTGTTTTCACACAAATGAACCCAGAATGATGTGAAATTGTGCTTCGTGCACCATAATTCTGGGTGCCATTTAAAAACCATAAGTGCTAATGACTCCATTACTTTTTGTGGTTGTAGGGGCTGTTGATTGGAGTACATTAAAACAAACCTGATCTCTCTAGGACATTCAGAAGCCAAGTTATAAGCCCACAAATGTGTAACTGGACTACTTCTTTAAATTGACACCAGATCCGGTGACATTTGGGACATGGTTTGACCCCCTATAGGAATGTGCGATCATCTTGAAACGTTCAGATCACTTACAACTCAATAGATTCCACCTTCCTGTAACGTTTCAGCCTGATTGGACCTTGTTTTCACACAAATGAACCCAGAATGATGTGAAATTGTGCTTCGTGCAACATAATTCTGGGTGCCATTTAAAAACCATAAGTGCTAATGACTCCATTCCTTTTCGTGGTTGTAGGGGCTGTTGATTGGAGAATATGAAAACAAACCTGATCTCTCTAGGACATTCAGAAGCCAAGTTATAAGCCCACAAAGGTGTAACTGGACTACTTCTTTGAATTGACACCAGATCCGGTGACCTTTGGGACATGGTTTGACCCCCTTAGAAAAGTGCTATCATCATGAAATGTTCAGATCACTTACAACTCAATAGATTCTACCTTCCTGTAACATTTCAGCCTGATTGGACCTTGTTTTCACACAAATGAACCCAGAATGATGTGAAATTGTGCTTCGTGCAACATAATTCTGGGTGCCATTTAAAAACCATAAGTGCTAATGACTCCATTCCTTTTTGAGGTTGTAGGGGCTGTTGATTGGAGTACACTAAAACAAACCTGATCTCTCTAGGACATTCAGAAGCCAAGTTATAAGCCCTCAAAGGTGTCAGTGGACTACTTCTTTAAAGTGACACCAGGCCCGGTGACCTTTGGGACATGGTTTGACCCTCTATAGGAATGTGCGATCATCATGAAACGTTCAGATCACTTACAACTCAATAGATTCTACCTTCTTGTAACGTTTCAGCCTGATTGGACCTTGTTTTCACACAAATGGACCCAGAATGATGTGAAATTGTGCTTCGTGCAACATAATTCTGGGTGCCATTTACAAACCATAAGTGCTAATGACTCCATTCCTTTTTGTGGTTGTAGGGGCTGTTGGTTGGAATTCATTAAAACAAACCAGATCTCTCTAGGACATTCAGAAGCCAAGTTATAAGCCCACAAATGTGTAACTGGACTACTTCTTTAAATTGACACCAGATCCGGTGACCTTTGGGACATGGTTTGACCCCCTTAGGAAAGTGCTATCATCTTGAAACGTTCAGATCACTTACAACTCAATAGATTCTACCTTCCTGTAACGTTTCAGCCTGATTGGACCTTGTTTTCACACAAATGAACCCAGAATGATGTGAAATTGTGCTTCGTGCAACATAATTCTGGGTGCCATTCAAAAACCATAAGTGCTAATGACTCCATTCCTTTTTGAGGTTGTAGGGGCTGTTGATTGGAGTACACTAAAACAAACCTGATCTCTCTAGGACATTCAGAAGCCAAGTTATAAGCCCTCAAAGGTGTAAGTGGACTACTTCTTTAAAGTGACACCAGGCCCGGTGACCTTTGGGACATGGTTTTACCCCCATAGAAATGTGCGATCATTTTGAAACGTTCAGATAACTTACAACTCAATAGATTCTACCTTCTTGTATCGTTTCAGCCTGATTGGACCTTGTTTCACTCAAATGAACCCAGAATGATGTGAAATTGTGCTTCGTGCAACATAATTCTGGGTGCCATTTAAAAACCATAAGTGCTAATGACTCCATTCCTTTTAGTGGTAATGGGGGCTGTTAATTGGAGTACTCTAAAACAAACCTGACCTCTCTAGGACATTCAGAAGCCAAGTTATAAGCCCTCAAAGGTTTAACTGGACTACTTCTTTAAAGTGACACCAGGCCCGGTGACCTTTGGGACATGGTTTTACCCCCATAGAAATGTGCGATCATTTTGAAACGTTCAGATAACTTACAACTCAATAGATTCTACCTTCTTGTAACGTTTCAGCCTGATTGGACCTTGTTTCACTCAAATGAACCCAGAATGATGTGAAATTGTGCTTCGTGCAACATAATTCTGGGTGCCATTTAAAAACCATAAGTGCTAATGACTCCATTCCTTTTAGTGGTAATGGGGACTGTTAATTGGAGTACTCTAAAACAAACCTGACCTCTCTAGGATATTCAGAAGCCAAGTTATAAGCCCACAAAGGTGTAACTGGACTACTTCTTTAAATTGACACCAGGCCCGGTGACCTTTGGGACATGGTTTGACCCCCTTAGGTAAGTGCTATCATCATGAAACGTTCAGATCACTTACAACTCAATAGATTCTACCTTCCTGTAACGTTTCAGCCTGATTGGACCTTGTTTTCACACAAATGAACCCAGAATGATGTGGAATTGTGCTTCGTGCAACATAATTCTGTGTGCCATTTAAAAACCATAAGTGCTAATGACTCCATTCCTTTTAGTGGTAATGGGGGCTGCTAATTGGAGTACTCTAAAACAAACCTGACCTCTCTAGGATATTCAGAAGCCAAGTTCTAAGCCCACAAAGGTGTAACTGGACTACTTCTTTAAAGTGACACCAGGCCCGGTGACCTTTGGGACATAGTTTGACCCCCTTAGGAAAGTGCTATCATCATGAAACGTTCAGATCACTTACAACTCAATAGATTCTACCTTCCTGTAACGTTTCAGTCTGATTGGACCTTCTTTTCACACAAATGAACCCAGAATGATGTGAAATTGTGCTTCGTGCAACATAATTCTGGGTGCCATTTAAAAACCATAAGTTCTAATGACTCCATTCCTTTTAGTGGTAATGGGGGCTGCTAATTGGAGTACTCTAAAACAAACCTGACCTCTCTAGGATATTCAGAAGCCAAGTTCTAAGCCCACAAATGTGTAACTGGACTACTTCTTTAAAGTGACACCAGGCCCGGTGACCTTTGGGACATGGTTTGACCCCCTATAGGAATGTGCGATCATCATGAAAAGTTCAGATCACTTACAACTCAATAGATTCTAACTTCTCTTAAAGTTTCAGCCTGATTGGACCTTGTTTTCACACAAATGGACCCAGAATGATGTGAAATTGTACTTCGTGCAACATAATTCTGGGTGCCATTTACAAACCATAAGTGCTAATGACTCCATTCCTTTTTGTGGTTGTAGGGGCTGTTGATTGGAGTACATTAAAACAAACCTGATCTCTCTAGGACATTCAGAAGCCAAGTTATAAGCCCACAAAGGTGTAACTGGACTACTTCTTTAAATTGACACCAGGCCCGGTGACCTTTGGGACATGGTTTGACCCCCTTAGGAAAGTGCTATCATCATGAAACATTCAGATCACTTACAACTCAATAGATTCTACCTTCCTGTAACGTTTCAGCCTGATTGGACCTTGTTTTCACACAAATGAACCCAGAATGATGTGAAATTGTGCTTCGTGCAACATAATTCTGGGTGCCATTTACAAACCTTAAGTGCTAATGACTCCATTCCTTTTTGTGGTTGTAGGGGCTGTTGATTGGAGTACACTAAAAAAACCTGATCTCTCTAGGACATTCAGAAGCCAAGTTATAAGCCCACAAATGTGTAACTGGACTACTTCTTTAAATTGACACCAGATCCGGTGACCTTTGGGACATGGTTTGATCCCCTTATGAAAGTACTATCATCATGAAACGTTCAGATCACTTACAACTCAATAGATTCTACCTTCCTGTAACGTTTCAGCCTGATTGGACCTTGTTTTCACACAAATGAACCCAGAATGATGTGAAATTGTGCTTTGTGCCACATAATTCTGGGTGCCATTTAAAAACCATAAGTGCTAATGACTCCATTCCTTTTTGTTGTTGTAGGGGCTGTTGATTGGAGTACATTAAAACAAACCTGATCTCTCTAGGACATTCAGAAGCCAAGTTATAAGCCCACAAATGTGTAACTGGACTACTTCTTTAAATTGACACCAGATCCGGTGACATTTGGGACATGGTTTGCCCCCCTAAGCAGACCTGGGCATTTTACGGCCCGCGGGCCACATCCGGCCCTTTGGTTGACTTTGACCGGCCCGCGTAAGGTTAATTGGAAATTACAAAATAAATGTATTTTCTCATTTTACCTCATGCATGGGCTAAGGCTGCATTGCTTGTATTTTGAAGTTGTTTTTTACGTGCACAATGACGCAATACGTATAGCAACAAGTGCCCGCGGTTGACATGGTGATTGTAGCCTGAGAAATGTCCGCTCATGCAAAAAAAAAAAAAAAAAAAAAAAAAAAAAAAAGAAAGATGCCGAATGCAGGATTTTCAACAAAAATTGGACTGCTAAGTATTTTTTTTACTGAAGTCGGAGGTAAAGCCGTGTGTTTGGTTTGCGGGGAGGAGATTGCCGTGTTTAAGGACTACAATTTTAGTCGGCATTACGACAAGAAACACTCGGAAAAATACAAGAACTTGTCTGATGCTGAGAGCTGAGAGGGCACGGACATCCGAAGCTTTGCTTGCAAAGTTGCAAAAGCAGCAAGGCTGTTTTACTAAGCTTCACACATCCAGCGATGCAGCAACCAGGACCAGCTTTGTGATATCCCACAAAATAGCTAAAAACAGCAAGCCGTTTTCGGAGGGAGAGTTTGTCAAAGAGTGCATGGTGGACTCTGCCGCACTAATATTCCCTGAAAAAAAAGGCGCATTTGAGCAAATCCCGCTGTCCAGGCGAACCGTGACCAGGAGGATCGAGGACATTGCGGGGAACCTGGAGCTTCAGCTGCAACGTGAAGTGGCAAGTTGTGACTTTTTCTCATTAGACGGGAGCTGTGATGTCCGCGACACAGCCCAGCTGCTCGTATTTGTCCGGGGATAACGGACTTCAAGCTCACAGAGGAGCGGGCAGCAATGCGGTGGATGAAAGGGACAACGACAGGGAGTGATCTTTTTACAGAGGTAAATGCGTGCACGGACACTCTGGGATTGAAATGGGAGAGACTGTCAGGTGTCACAACAGACGGTTGTCCAAATCTTAAGCCGGGCTTAAGCCGGGCGTACACTGTGCGACTTTTTCACTCGCAGCGTTCAGCTTCAGCTCAAACTGTACGACTTCCTCGCAGAGCAAATCTCACGAGTCATGTGCTCACACTGCACGACCCAGTTCTCGCATGCGACCTGACTGCTCACACTGTACGTCTGGTAGCAACACGTCGGCCCTAAAAATGTGCTAAAAATAGCAGTTTTTACTCAACACGTCAGAGTTTTTTGTCTTGTCTTGCCTGTTGTCCTTCGGGAGTGCTGCAGGAGGACACACAGGGATTTATGGGGGTTGAATGAGGAAAACGAAATAAAGAAAGTGAATCTGTGTTTTGTGATCAGTTTAATTTGACATGAACACGACAAACACGCTTTCTTGACAATCTTTGAGTAAAAAAAACGTGTAGAAACAAAAACGAACAGCGTGTGTTATTAGGGAAATAGCGAGCGACCGGCCGGCGTTGATGCAGGATTGCGCGCGCATGCGCCGTGAGCGGTTCTGATGCTTTTTGGATCGTAGCTGCTCGCAGCTGCTCGCAGCGCCGCTTCAACACTGCGATACCCTCACGAGGGACGAGCGAAATATTAAACACACCAGAAGTCCCTGCGACCTCACGACTGCTGATCGGCAGCTGGTCACGTGGTGTTAATCGCCTCTCGTAACCCCCTGTACACTACACGACCGCTCGGCGCAAAACTCGCCCCGATGTCGTGGCTTCTCGCACGACTGGAAAATCGGCTCAAAAAAGTGAAAAAGTCGCACAGTGTACGTCCGGCTTTACATGGAAAAATGTCGGACTTTTGAAACGCATGCAAGATAAAGTGACAGAAATCGATGCAGATCAAAAATAGGTGTTTTTGCATTGAATTATACACCAACATGTGTTGTGCAAGTCAGTGCTAAAAATCAACCATGTTACTGATGTTGTTACTAAAATAATAAACTTCATCAGGGCGCGGGCGATGGATCACAGACAGTTTGTGGCTCTTTTGGAGGACTCCACACAGCTGTCAGCTGGCTCAGCCTGGGGAAAGTGCTGAAGAGGGTTTGGGACTTGAAAGCAGAGATTCAGGATCTCTGCTGGATTTCTACTCTTCTCTTAAGGAGGACTTTCCAAACCTGAGGAGACATGCTCAGAAGATGTTGGTTCTCTTCGGCTCTACCTACATTTGTGAACAAACATTTTCAATGATGAAGTTTACAAAATCCAGGTATAGATCCTCTCTCACTGATGATCATTTGTCAGCTGTGCTTCGCTTCTCCACCTCAGACATTCAACCTGACTTTGATGCACTCGCTAAAGCCCAGCAGAGACTAGATTTCTCTCACTGAATAAGAAAAAAATCACTTAAAAACACAAAATAAGGTGTTTGGACCACAAATGTAGGCAACTAGCAGTGAACTGGGACACTTTTTTTAAACCTCTTTCTCAAGATCACAGTTCAGTGATTTTATTTTACAGACAATACTGCGTGTCTGTAGAATGCTAAGAACCTCTTTCCAACAATATTTGAAACTCAGAATGTGTTTTGGAGTGAATGTGACTGAAACTGTTAACTAATATAAGTCACAAATGTTTAACAAAAACCAAATGTGCACACTTTGTTTACCATTGCCTTGGGAAATTTGAATAAATCACATTTTTGTAAGACAACCTCACTTTTTCCTTTTTGCTCATTTATAACATATAGTCTACTCTTACCAGCTTGAAGAAACAATGGTATTTACTGCTTTTTATAAAGAAATACCATTAATATTATGCATAATTGACTTCAGCCTTTTGGCCTGCGGCCCTCCACAATATTTTCTATTTCTCATGTGGCCCCATGGAAAAAATAATTGCCCACCCCTGCCCTATAGGAATGTGCGATCATCTTGAAACGTTCAGATCACTTACAACTCAATAGATTCCACCTTCCTGTAACAATACAGCCTGATTGGACCTTGTTTTCACACAAATGGACCCAGAATGATGTGAAATTGTGCTTCGTGCAACATAACTCTGGGTGCCATTTACAAACCATAAGTGCTAATGACTCCATTCCTTTTTGTGGTTGTAGGGCCTGTTGATTGGAGTACACTAAAACAAACCTGATCTCTCTAGGACATTCAGAAGCCAAGTTATAAGCCCACAAATGTGTAACTGGACTACTTCTTTAAAGTGACACCAGATCCGGTGACCTTTGGGACATGGTTTTACCCCCATAGAAATGTGCGATCATTTTGAAACGTTCAGATAACTTACAACTCAATAGATTCTACCTTCTTGTAACGTTTCAGCCTGATTGGACCTTGTTTCACTCAAATGAACCCAGAATGATGTGAAATTGTGCTTCGTGCAACATAATTCTGGGTGCCATTTAAAAACCATAAGTGCTAATGACTCCATTCCTTTTAGTGGTAATGGGGGCTGTTAATTGGAGTACTCTAAAACAACCCTGACCTCTCTAGGATATTCAGAAGCCAAGTTATAAGCCCACAAAGGTGTAACTGGACTACTTCTTTAAATTGACACCAGGCCCGGTGACCTTTGGGACATGGTTTGACCCCCTTAGGTAAGTGCTATCATCATGAAACGTTCAGATCACTTACAACTCAATAGATTCTACCTTCCTGTAACGTTTCAGCCTGATTGGACCTTGTTTTCACACAAATGAACCCAGAATGATGTGGAATTGTGCTTCGTGCAACATAATTCTGTGTGCCATTTAAAAACCATAAGTGCTAATGACTCCATTCCTTTTAGTGGTAATGGGGGCTGCTAATTGGAGTACTCTAAAACAAACCTGACCTCTCTAGGATATTCAGAAGCCAAGTTCTGAGCCCACAAAGGTGTAACTGGACTACTTCTTTAAAGTGACACCAGGCCCGGTGACCTTTGGGACATAGTTTGACCCCCTTAGGAAAGTGCTATCATCATGAAACGTTCAGATCACTTACAACTCAATAGATTCTACCTTCCTGTAACGTTTCAGCCTGATTGGACCTTCTTTTCACACAAATGAACCCAGAATGATGTGAAATTGTGCTTCGTGCAACATAATTCTGGGTGCCATTTAAAAACCATAAGTTCTAATGACTCCATTCCTTTTAGTGGTAATGGGGGCTGCTAATTGGAGTACTCTAAAACGAACCTGACCTCTCTAGGATATTCAGAAGCCAAGTTCTAAGCCCACAAATGTGTAACTGGACTACTTCTTTAAAGTGACACCAGGCCCGGTGACCTTTGGGACATGGTTTGACCCCCTATAGGAATGTGCGATCATCATGAAACGTTCAGATCACTTACAACTCAATAGATTCTAACTTCTTGTAAAGTTTCAGCCTGATTGGACCTTGTTTTCACACAAATGGACCCAGAATGATGTGAAATTGTACTTCGTGCAACATAATTCTGGGTGCCATTTACAAACCATAAGTGCTAATGACTCCATTCCTTTTTGTGGTTGTAGGGGCTGTTGATTGGAGTACATTAAAACAAACCTGATCTCTCTAGGACATTCAGAAGCCAAGTTATAAGCCCACAAAGGTGTAACTGGACTACTTCTTTAAATTGACACCAGGCCCGGTGACCTTTGGGACATGGTTTGACCCCCTTAGGAAAGAGCTATAATCATGAAACGTTCAGATCACTTACAACTCAATAGATTCTGCCTTCCTGTAACGTTTCAGCCTGATTGGACCTTGTTTTCACACAAATGAACCCAGAATGATGTGAAATTGTGCTTCGTGCAACATAATTCTGGGTGCCATTTAAAAACCATAAGTGCTAATGACTCCATTCCTTTTTGTGGTTGTAGGGGCTGTTGATTGGAGTATACTAAAACAAACCTGATCTCTCTAGGACATTCAGAAGCCAAGTTATGAGCCCACAAATGTGTAACTGGACTACTTCTTTAAATTGACACCAGATCCGGTGACCTTTGGGACATGGTTTGACCCCCTTAGGAAAGTGCTATCATCATGAAACATTCAGATCACTTACAACTCAATAGATTCTACCTTCCTGTAACGTTTCAGCCTGATTGGACCTTGGTTTCACACAAATGAACCCAGAATGATGTGAAATTGTGCTTCGTGCAACATAATTCTGGGTGCCATTTACAAACCTTAAGTGCTAATGACTCCATTCCTTTTTGTGGTTGTAGGGGCTGTTGATTGGAGTACACTAAAAAAACCTGATCTCTCTAGGACATTCAGAAGCCAAGTTATAAGCCCACAAATGTGTAACTGGACTACTTCTTTAAATTGACACCAGATCCGGTGACCTTTGGGACATGGTTTGATCCCCTTATGAAAGTACTATCATCATGAAACGTTCAGATCACTTACAACTCAATAGATTCTACCTTCCTGTAACGTTTCAGCCTGATTGGACCTTGTTTTCACACAAATGAACCCAGAATGATGTGAAATTGTGCTTCGTGCAACATAATTCTGGGTGCCATTTACAAACCATAAGTGCTAATGACTCCATTCCTTTTTGTCGTTGTAGGGGCTGTTGATTGGAGAACACTAAAACAAACCTAACCTCTCTAGGACATTCAGAAGCCAAGTTATAAGCCCACAAAGGTGTAACTGGACTACTTCTTTAGAGGGACACCAGGCCCGGTGACCTTTGGGACATGGTTTTACCCCCTATAGGAATGTGCGATCATCTTGAAACGTTCAGATCACTTACAACTCAATAGATTCTACCTTCTTGTAGCGTTTCAGCCTGATTGGACCTTGTTTTCACACAAATGGACCCAGAATGATGTGAAATTGTGCTTCGTGCAACATAATTCTGGGGGCCATTTACAAACCATAAGTGCTAATGACTCCATTCCTTTTTGTGGTTGTAGGGGCTGTTGATTGGAGTACATTAAAACAAACCTGATCTCTCTAGGACATTCAGAAGCCAAGTTATAAGCCCACAAATGTGTAACTGGACTACTTCTTTAAATTGACACCAGATCCGGTGACCTTTGGGACATGGTTTGACCCCCTTAGGAAATTGCTATCATCATGAAACGTTCAGAGCACTTACAACTCAATAGATTCTACCTTCCTGTAACGTTTCAGCCTAATTGGACCTTGTTTTCACACAAATGAACCCAGATTGATGTGAAAGTGTGCTTCGTGCAACATAATTCTGGGTGCCATTTACAAACCATAAGTGCTAATGACTCCATTCCTTTTTGTGGTTGTAGGAGCTGTTGATTGGAGAACACTAAAACAAACCTAACCTCTCTAGGACATTCAGAAGCCAAGTTATAAGCCCACAAAGGTGTAACTGGACTACTTCTTTAAAGTGACACCAGGCCCGGTGACCTTTGGGACATGGTTTGACCCCCTATAGGAATGTGCGATCATCTTGAAACGTTCAGATCACTTACAACTCAATAGATTATACCTTCCTGTAACGTTTCAGCCTGATTGGACCTTGTTTTCACACAAATGAACCCAGAATGATGTGAAATTGTGCTTCGTGCAACATAATTCTGGGTGCCATTTAAAAACCATAAGTGCTAATGACTCCATTCCTTTTTGTGGTTGTAGGGGCTGTTGATTGGAGTATACTAAAACAAACCTGATCTCTCTAGGACATTCAGAAGCCAAGTTATAAGCCCACAAAGGTGTAACTGGACTACTTCTTTAAAATGACACCAGATCCGGTGACCTTTGGGACATGGTTTGACCCCCTTAGGAAAGTGCTATCATCATGAAACGTTCAGATCACTTACAACTCAATAGATTCTACCTTCCTGTAACATTTCAGCCTGATTGGACCTTGTTTTCACACAAATGAACCCAGAATGATGTGAAATTGTGCTTCGTGCACCATAAATCTGGGTGCCATTTAAAAACCATAAGTGCTAATGACTCCATTCCTTTTTGTGGTTGTAGGGGCTGTTGATTGGAGTACATTAAAACAAACCTGATCTCTCTAGGACATTCAGAAGCCAAGTTATAAGCCCACAAATGTGTAACTGGACTACTTCTTTAAATTGACACCAGATCCGGTGACATTTGGGACATGGTTTGACCCCCTATAGGAATGTGCGATCATCTTGAAACGTTCAGATCACTTACAACTCAATAGATTCCACCTTCCTGTAACGTTTCAGCCTGATTGGACCTTGTTTTCACACAAATGAACCCAGAATGATGTGAAATTGTGCTTCGTGCAACATAATTCTGGGTGCCATTTAAAAACCATAAGTGCTAATGACTCCATTCCTTTTCGTGGTTGTAGGGGCTGTTGATTGGAGAATATGAAAACAAACCTAAACTCTCTAGGACATTCAGAAGCCAAGTTATAAGCCCACAAAGGTGTAACTGGACTACTTCTTTGAATTGACACCAGATCCGGTGACCTTTGGGACATGGTTTGACCCCCTTAGAAAAGTGCTATCATCATGAAATGTTCAGATCACTTACAACTCAATAGATTCTACCTTCCTGTAACATTTCAGCCTGATTGGACCTTGTTTTCACACAAATGAACCCAGAATGATGTGAAATTGTGCTTCGTGCAACATAATTCTGGGTGCCATTTAAAAACCATAAGTGCTAATGACTCCATTCCTTTTTGAGGTTGTAGGGGCTGTTGATTGGAGTACACTAAAACAAACCTGATCTCTCTAGGACATTCAGAAGCCAAGTTATAAGCCCTCAAAGGTGTCAGTGGACTACTTCTTTATAGTGACACCAGGCCCGGTGACCTTTGGGACATGGTTTGACCCCCTATAGGAATGTGCGATCATCATGAAACGTTCAGATCACTTACAACTCAATAGATTCTACCTTCTTGTAACGTTTCAGCCTGATTGGACCTTGTTTTCACACAAATGGACCCAGAATGATGTGAAATTGTGCTTCGTGCAACATAATTCTGGGTGCCATTTACAAACCATAAGTGCTAATGACTCCATTCCTTTTTGTGGTTGTAGGGGCTGTTGGTTGGAATTCATTAAAACAAACCAGATCTCTCTAGGACATTCAGAAGCCAAGTTATAAGCCCACAAATGTGTAACTGGACTACTTCTTTAAATTGACACCAGATCCGGTGACCTTTGGGACATGGTTTGACCCCCTTAGGAAAGTGCTATCATCTTGAAACGTTCAGATCACTTACAACTCAATAGATTCTACCTTCCTGTAACGTTTCAGCCTGATTGGAACTTGTTTTCACACAAATGAACCCAGAATGATGTGAAATTGTGCTTCGTGCAAAATAATTCTGGGTGCCATTCAAAAACCATAAGTGCTAATGACTCCATTCCTTTTTGAGGTTGTAGGGGCTGTTGATTGGAGTACACTAAAACAAACCTGATCTCTCTAGGACATTCAGAAGCCAAGTTATAAGCCCTCAAAGGTGTAACTGGACTACTTCTTTAAAGTGACACCAGGCCCGGTGACCTTTGGGACATGGTTTTACCCCCATAGAAATGTGCGATCATTTTGAAACGTTCAGATAACTTACAACTCAATAGATTATACCTTCTTGTAACGTTTCAGCCTGACTGGACCTTGTTTCACTCAAATGAACCCAGAATGATGTGAAATTGTGCTTCGTGCAACATAATTCTGGGTGCCATTTAAAAACCATAAGTGCTAATGACTCCATTCCTTTTAGTGGTAATGGGGGCTGTTAATTGGAGTACTCTAAAACAAACCTGACCTCTCTAGGACATTCAGAAGCCAAGTTATAAGCCCTCAAAGGTGTAACTGGACTACTTCTTTAAAGTGACACCAGGCCCGGTGACCTTTGGGACATGGTTTTACCCCCATAGAAATGTGCGATCATTTTGAAACGTTCAGATAACTTACAACTCAATAGATTCTACCTTCTTGTAACGTTTCAGCCTGATTGGACCTTGTTTCACTCAAATGAACCCAGAATGATGTGAAATTGTGCTTCGTGCAACATAATTCTGGGTGCCATTTAAAAACCATAAGTGCTAATGACTCCATTCCTTTTAGTGGTAATGGGGGCTGTTAATTGGAGTACTCTAAAACAAACCTGACCTCTCTAGGATATTCAGAAGCCAAGGTATAAGCCCACAAAGGTGTAACTGGACTACTTCTTTAAATTGACACCAGGCCCGGTGACCTTTGGGACATGGTTTGACCCCCTTAGGTAAGTGCTATCATCATGAAACGTTCAGATCACTTACAACTCAATAGATTCTACCTTCCTGTAACGTTTCAGCCTGATTGGACCTTGTTTTCACACAAATGAACCAGGAATGATGTGGAATTGTGCTTCGTGCAACATAATTCCGTGTGCCATTTAAAAACCATAAGTGCTAATGACTCCATTCCTTTTAGTGGTAATGGGGGCTGCTAATTGGAGTACTCTAAAACAAACCTGACCTCTCTAGGATATTCAGAAGCCAAGTTCTAAGCCCACAAAGGTGTAACTGGACTACTTCTTTAAATTGACACCAGGCCCGGTGACCTTTGTGACATGGTTTGACCCCCTTAGGAAAGAGCTATCATCATGAAACGTTCAGATCACTTACAACTCAATAGATTCTGCCTTCCTGTAACGTTTCAGCCTGATTGGACCTTGTTTTCACACAAATGAACCCAGAATGATGTGAAATTGTGCTTCGTGCAACATAATTCTGGGTGCCATTTAAAAACCATAAGTGCTAATGACTCCATTCCTTTTTGTGGTTGTAGGGGCTGTTGATTGGAGTATACTAAAACAAACCTGATCTCTCTAGGACATTCAGAAGCCAAGTTATGAGCCCACAAATGTGTAACTGGACTACTTCTTTAAATTGACACCAGATCCGGTGACCTTTGGGACATGGTTTGACCCCCTTAGGAAAGTGCTATCATCATGAAACATTCAGATCACTTACAACTCAATAGATTCTACCTTCCTGTAACGTTTCAGCCTGATTGGACCTTGTTTTCACACAAATGAACCCAGAATGATGTGAAATTGTGCTTCGTGCAACATAATTCTGGGTGCCATTTACAAACCTTAAGTGCTAATGACTCCATTCCTTTTTGTGGTTGTAGGGGCTGTTGATTGGAGTACACTAAAAAAAACATGATCTCTCTAGGACATTCAGAAGCCAAGTTATAAGCCCACAAATGTGTAACTGGACTACTTCTTTAAATTGACACCAGATCCGGTGACCTTTGGGACATGGTTTGATCCCCTTATGAAAGTACTATCATCATGAAACGTTCAGATCACTTACAACTAAATAGATTCTACCTTCCTGTAACGTTTCAGCCTGATTGGACCTTGTTTTCACACAAATGAACCCAGAATGATGTGAAATTGTGCTTTGTGCCACATAATTCTGGGTGCCATTTAAAAACCATAAGTGCTAATGACTCCATTCCTTTTTGTGGTTGTAGGGGCTGTTGATTGGAGTACATTAAAACAAACCTGATCTCTCTAGGACATTCAGAAGCCAAGTTATAAGCCCACAAATGTGTAACTGGACTACTTCTTTAAATTGACACCAGATCCGGTGACATTTGGGACATGGTTTGACCCCCTATAGGAATGTGCGATCATCTTGAAACGTTCAGATCACTTACAACTCAATAGATTCCACCTTCCTGTAACGTTTCAGCCTGATTGGACCTTGTTTTCACACAAATGAACCCAGAATGATGTGAAATTGTGCTTCGTGCAACATAATTCTGGGTACCATTTACAAACCATAAGTGCTAATGACTCCATTCCTTTTTGTCGTTGTAGGGGCTGTTGATTGGAGAACACTAAAACAAACCTAACCTCTCTAGGACATTCAGAAGCCAAGTTATAAGCCCACAAAGGTGTAACTGGACTACTTCTTTAGAGGGACACCAGGCCCGGTGACCTTTGGGACATGGTTTTGCCCCCTATAGGAATGTGCGATCATCTTGAAACGTTCAGATCACTTACAACTCAATAGATTCTACCTTCTTGTAGCGTTTCAGCCTGATTGGACCTTGTTTTCACACAAATGGACCCAGAATGATGTGAAATTGTGCTTCGTGCAACATAATTCTGGGGGCCATTTACAAACCATAAGTGCTAATGACTCCATTCCTTTTTGTGGTTGTAGGGGCTGTTGATTGGAGTACATTAAAACAAACCTGATCTCTCTAGGACATTCAGAAGCCAAGTTATAAGCCCACAAATGTGTAACTGGACTACTTCTTTAAATTGACACCAGATCCGGTGACCTTTGGGACATGGTTTGACCCCCTTAGGAAAGTGCTATCATCATGAAACGTTCAGATCACTTACAACTCAATAGATTCTACCTTCCTGTAACGTTTCAGCCTAATTGGACCTTGTTTTCACACAAATGAACCCAGAATGATGTGAAATTGTGCTTCGTGCAACATAATTCTGGGTGCCATTTAAAAACCATAAGTGCTAATGACTCCATTCCTTTTTGTGGTTGTAGGGGCTGTTGATTGGAGTATACTAAAACAAACCTGATCTCTCTAGGACATTCAGAAGCCAAGTTATGAGCCCACAAATGTGTAAATGGACTACTTCTTTAAATTGACACCAGATCCGGTGACCTTTGGGACATGGTTTGACCCCCTTAGGAAAGTGCTATCATCATGAAACATTCAGATCACTTACAACTCAATAGATTCTACCTTCCTGTAACGTTTCAGCCTGATTGGACCTTGTTTTCACACAAATGAACCCAGAATGATGTGAAATTGTGCTTCGTGCAACATAATTCTGGGTGCCATTTACAAACCTTAAGTGCTAATGACTCCATTCCTTTTTGTGGTTGTAGGGGCTGTTGATTGGAGTACACTAAAAAAACATGATCTCTCTAGGACATTCAGAAGCCAAGTTATAAGCCCACAAATGTGTAACTGGACTACTTCTTTAAATTGACACCAGATCCGGTGACCTTTGGGACATGGTTTGATCCCCTTATGAAAGTACTATCATCATGAAACGTTCAGTTCACTTACAACTCAATAGATTCTACCTTCCTGTAACGTTTCAGCCTGATTGGACCTTGTTTTCACACAAATGAACCCAGAATGATGTGAAATTGTGCTTTGTGCCACATAATTCTGGGTGCCATTTAAAAACCATAAGTGCTAATGACTCCATTCCTTTTTGTGGTTGTAGGGGCTGTTGATTGGAGTACATTAAAACAAACCTGATCTCTCTAGGACATTCAGAAGCCAAGTTATAAGCCCACAAATGTGTAACTGGACTACTTCTTTAAATTGACACCAGATCCGGTGACATTTGGGACATGGTTTGACCCCCTATAGGAATGTGCGATCATCTTGAAACGTTCAGATCACTTACAACTCAATAGATTCCACCTTCCTGTAACGTTTCAGCCTGATTGGACCTTGTTTTCACACAAATGAACCCAGAATGATGTGAAATTGTGCTTCGTGCAACATAATTCTGGGTGCCATTTACAAACCATAAGTGCTAATGACCCTGGCTTCTGAATGTCCTAGAGAGATCAGGTTTGTTTTAATGTACTCCAATCAACAGCCCCTACAACCACAAAAATGAATGGAGTCATTAGCACTTATGGTTTTTAAATGGCACCCAGAATTATGTTGCACGAAGCACAATTTCACATCATTCTGGGTCCATTTGTGTGAAAACAAGGTCCAATCAGGCTGAAACATTACAAGAAGGTAGAATCTATTGAGTTGTAAGTGATCTGAACGTTTCAAGATGATCGCACTTTCCTAAGGGGGTCAAACTATGTCCAAAAGGTCACCAGATCTGGTGTCACTTTAAAGAAGTAGTCCAGTTACATATTTGTGGGCTTATAACTTGGCTTCTGAATGTCCTAGAGAGATCAGGTTTGTTTTAGTATACTCCAATCAAAAGCCCCTACAACCACAAAAAGGAATGGAGTCGTTAGCACTTATGGTTTGTAAATGGCACCCAGAATTATGTTGCACGAAGCACAATTTCACATCATTCTGGGTTCATTTGTGTGAAAACAAGGTCCAATCAGGCTGAAACGTTACAAGAAGGTAAAATCTATTGAGTTGTAAGTGAGCTGAACGTTTCATGATGATCGCAGATTCCTACAGGGGGTCAAACCATGTCCCAAAGGTCACCGGGCCTGGTGTCACTTTAAAGAAGTAGTCCAGTTACACCTTTGTGGGTTTATAACTTGGTTTCTGAATATCCTAGAGAGGTCAGGTTTGTTTTAGAGTACTCCAATTAGCAGCCCCCATTACCACTAAAAGGAATGGAGTCATTAGCACTTATGGTTTTTAAATGGCACCCAGAATTATGTTGCATGAAGCACAATTTCACATCATTCTGGGTCCATTTCTGTGAAAACAAGGTCCAATCAGGCTGAAACGTTACAAGAAGGTTGAATCTATTGAGTTGTAAGTTATCTGAACGTTTCAAGATTATCGCACTTTCCTAAGGGGGTCAAACCATGTCCCAAAGGTCACCGGATCTGGTGTCAATTTAAAGAAGTAGTCCAGTTACACATTTGTTTTGCTTATAACTTGGCTTCTGAATGTCCTAGAGAGATCAGGTTTGTTTTAGCATACTCCAATCAACAGCCCCTACAACCACAAAAAGGAATGGAGTCATTAGCACTTATGGTTTGTAAATGGCACCCAGAATTATGTTGCACGAAGCACAATTTCACATCATTCTGGGTCCATTTGTGTGAAAACAAGGTCCAATCAGGCTGAAACGTTACAAGAAGGTAGAATCTATTGAGTTGTAAGTGATCTGAACGTTTCAGGATGATCGCACATTCATATTGGGGTCAAACCATGTTCCAAAGGTCACTGGATCTGGTGTCAATTTAAAGAAGTAGTCCAGTTACACCTTTGTGGGCTTATAACTTGGCTTCTGAATATCCTAGAGAGGTCAGGTTTGTTTTAGAGTACTCCAATTAACAGCCCCCATTACCACTAAAAGGAATGGAGTCATTAGCACATATGGTTTGTAAATGGCACCCAGAATTATGTTGCACGAAGCAAAATTTCACATCATTCTGGGTTCATTTGTGTGAAAACAAGGTCCAATCAGGCAGAAATGTTACAGGAAGGTAGAATCTATTGAGTTGTAAGTGATCTGAACGTTTCATGATGATAGCACTTTCCTAAAGGGGTCAAACCATGTCCCAAAGGTCACCGGATCTGGTGTCAATTTAAAGAAGTAGTCCAGTTACACCTTTGTGGGCTTATAACTTGGCTTCTGAATATCCTAGAGAGGTCAGGTTTGTTTTAGAGTACTCCAATTAACAGCCCCCATTACCACTAAAAGGAATGGAGTCATTAGCACATATGGTTTGTAAATGGCACCCAGATATATGTTGCACGAAGCACAATTTCACATCATTCTGGGTCCATTTGTGTGAAAACAAGGTCCAATCAGGCTGAAACGTTACAAGAAGGTAGAATCTATTGAGTTGTAAGTGATCTGAACGTTTCATGATAATCGCACATTCCTATAGGGGGTCAAACCATGTCCCAAAGGTCACCGGATCTGGTGTCAATTTAAAGAAAAAGTCCAGTTACATCTTTGTGGGCTTATAACTTGGCTTCTGAATGTCCTAGAGAGATCAGGTTTGTTTTAGTAGACTCCAATCAACAGCCCCTACAACCACAAAAAGGAATGGAGTCATTAGCACTTATGGTTTTTAAATGGCACCCAGAATTATGTTGCATGAAGCACAATTTCACATCATTCTGGGTTCATTTGTGTGAAAACAAGGTCCAATCAAGCTGAAACGTTACAGGAAGGTAGAATCTATTGAGTTGTAAGTGATCTGAACGTTCCATGATGATAGTACTTTCCTAAGGGGATCAAACCATGTCCCAAACGTCACCGGATCTGGTGTCAATTTAAAGAAGTAGTCCATTTACACATTTGTGGGCTTATAACTTGGCTTCTGAATGTCCTAGAGAGATCAGGTTTGTTTTAATGTACTCCAATCAACAGCCCCTACAACCACAAAAAGGAATGGAGTCATTAGCACGTATGGTTTGTAAATGGCACCCAGAATTATGTTGCACGAAGCACAATTTCACATCATTCTGGGTTCATTTGTGTGAAAACAAGGTCCAATCAGACTGAAACGTTACAGGAAGGTAGAATCTATTGAGTTGTAAGTTATCTGAACGTTTCATGATGATAGCACTTTCCTAAGGGGGTCAAACCCTGTCCCAAAGGTCACCGGATCTGGTGTCAATTTAAAGAAGTAGTCCAGTTACACATTTGTGGGCTTATAACTTGGCTTCTGAATGTCCTAGAGAGATCAGGTTTGTTTTAATGTACTCCAATCAACAGCCCCTATAACCACAAAAAGGAATGGAGTCATTAGCACTTATGGTTTTTAAATGGCACCCAGAATTTTGTTGCACGAAGCACAATTTCACATCATTCTGGGTCCATTTGTGTGAAATTAAGGTCCAATCAGGCTGAAACATTACAAGAAGGTAGAATCTATTGAGTTGTAAGTGATCCGAACGTTTCAAGATGATCGCAGATTCCTACAGGGGGTCAAACCATGTCCCAAAGGTCACCGGGCCTGGTGTCACTTTAAAGAAGTAGTCCAGTTACACCTTTGTGGGTTTATAACTTGGTTTCTGAATATCCTAGAGAGGTCAGGTTTGTTTTAGAGTACTCCAATTAGCAGCCCCCATTACCACTAAAAGGAATGGAGTCATTAGCACTTATGGTTTTTAAATGGCACCCAGAATTATGTTGCATGAAGCACAATTTCACATCATTCTGGGTCCATTTCTGTGAAAACAAGGTCCAATCAGGCTGAAACGTTACAAGAAGGTTGAATCTATTGAGTTGTAAGTTATCTGAACGTTTCAAGATTATCGCACTTTCCTAAGGGGGTCAAACCATGTCCCAAAGGTCACCGGATCTGGTGTCAATTTAAAGAAGTAGTCCAGTTACACATTTGTGGGCTTATAACTTGGCTTCTGAATGTCCTAGAGAGATCAGGTTTGTTTTAGCATACTCCAATCAACAGCCCCTACAACCACAAAAAGGAATGGAGTCATTAGCACTTATGGTTTGTAAATGGCACCCAGAATTATGTTGCACGAAGCATAATTTCACATCATTCTGGGTCCATTTGTGTGAAAACAAGGTCCAATCAGGCTGAAACGTTACAAGAAGGTAGAATCTATTGAGTTGTAAGTGATCTGAACGTTTCAGGATGATCGCACATTCATATTGGGGTCAAACCATGTTCCAAAGGTCACTGGATCTGGTGTCAATTTAAAGAAGTAGTCCAGTTACACCTTTGTGGGCTTATAACTTGGCTTCTGAATATCCTAGAGAGGTCAGGTTTGTTTTAGAGTACTCCAATTAACAGCCCCCATTACCACTAAAAGGAATGGAGTCATTAGCACATATGGTTTGTAAATGGCACCCAGAATTATGTTGCACGAAGCACAATTTCACATCATTCTGGGTTCATTTGTGTGAAAACAAGGTCCAATCAGGCAGAAATGTTACAGGAAGGTAGAATCTATTGAGTTGTAAGTGATCTGAACGTTTCATGATGATAGCACTTTCCTAAAGGGGTCAAACCATGTCCCAAAGGTCACCGGATCTGGTGTCAATTTAAAGAAGTAGTCCAGTTACACCTTTGTGGGCTTATAACTTGGCTTCTGAATATCCTAGAGAGGTCAGGTTTGTTTTAGAGTACTCCAATTAACAGCCCCCATTACCACTAAAAGGAATGGAGTCATTAGCACATATGGTTTGTAAATGGCACCCAGAATTATGTTGCACGAAGCACAATTTCACATCATTCTGGGTCCATTTGTGTGAAAACAAGGTCCAATCAGGCTGAAACGTTACAAGAAGGTAGAATCTATTGAGTTGTAAGTGATCTGAACGTTTCATGATAATCGCACATTCCTATAGGGGGTCAAACCATGTCCCAAAGGTCACCAGATCTGGTGTCAATTTAAAGAAAAAGTCCAGTTACATCTTTGTGGGCTTATAACTTGGCTTCTGAATGTCCTAGAGAGATCAGGTTTGTTTTAGTAGACTCCAATCAACAGCCCCTACAACCACAAAAAGGAATGGAGTCATTAGCACTTATGGTTTTTAAATGGCACCCAGAATTATGTTGCACGAAGCACAATTTCACATCATTCTGGGTTCATTTGTGTGAAAACAAGGTCCAATCAAGCTGAAACGTTACAGGAAGGTAGAATCTATTGAGTTGTAAGTGATCTGAACTTTCCATGATGATAGTACTTTCCTAAGGGGATCAAACCATTTCCCAAAGGTCACCGGATCTGGTGTCAATTTAAAGAAGTTGTCCATTTACACATTTGTGGGCTTATAACTTGGCTTCTGAATGTCCTAGAGAGATCAGGTTTGTTTTAATGTACTCCAATCAACAGCCCCTACAACCACAAAAAGGAATGGAGTCATTAGCACTTATGGTTTGTAAATGGCACCCAGAATTATGTTGCATGAAGCACAATTTCACATCATTCTGGGTCCATTTGTGTGAAAACAAGGTCCAATCAGGCTGAAACGTTACAGGAAGGTAGAATCTATTGACTTGTAAGTTATCTGAACGTTTCAAGATGATCGCACTTTCCTAAGGGGGTCAAACTATGTCCAAAAGGTCACCGGATCTGGTGTCAATTTAAAGAAGTAGTCCAGTTACATATTTGTGGGCTTATAACTTGGCTTCTGAATGTCCTAGAGAGATCAGGTTTGTTTTAATGTACTCCAACCAACAGCCCCTACAACCACAAAAAGGAATGGAGTCATTAGCACTTATGGTTTTTAAATGGCACCCAGAATTATGTTGCACGAAGCACAATTTCACATCATTCTGTGTTCATTTGTGTGAAAACAAGGTCCAATCAGGCTGAAACGTTACAAGAAGGTAGAATATATTGAGTTGTAAGTGATCTGAACGTTTCATGATGATCGCACATTCCTATAGGGGGTCAAACCATGTCCCAAAGGTCACCGGGCCTGGTGTCACTTTAAAGAAGTAGTCCAATTACACCTTTGAGGGCTTATAACTTGGTTTCTGAATGTCCTAGAGAGATCAGGTTTGTTTTAGTGTACTCCAATCAACAGCCCCTACAACCTCAAAAAGGAATGGAGTCATTAGCACTTATGGTTTTTAAATGGCACCCAGAATTAAGTTGCACGAAGCACAATTTCACATCATTCTGGGTCGATTTGTGTGAAAACAAGGTCCAATCAGGCTGAAACGTTACAAGAAGGTAGAATCTATTGAGTTGTAAGTGATCTGAACGTTTCATGATGATCGCACATTCCTATTGGGGGTCAAACCATGTCCCAAAGGTCACCGGGCCTGGTGTCACTTTAAAGAATTAGTCCAGTTACACCTTTGTGGGCTTATAACTTGGCTTCTGAATATCCTAGAGAGGTCAGGTTTGTTTTAGAGTACTCCAATTAGCAGCACCCATTACCACTAAAAGGAATGGAGTCATTAGCACTTATGGTTTTTAAATGGCACCCAGAATTATGTTGCATGAAGCACAATTTCACATCATTCTGGGTCCATTTGTGTGAAAACAAGGTCCAATCAGGCTGAAACGTTACAAGAAGTTAGAATCTATTGAGTTGTAAGTGATCTGAACGTTTCAAGATGATCGCACTTTCCTAAGGGGGTCAAACCATGTCCCAAAGGTCACCGGATCTGGTGTCAATTTAAATAAGTAGTCCAGTTACATATTTGTGGGCTTATAACTTGGCTTCTGAATGTCCTAGAGAGATCAGGTTTGTTTTAGTATACTCCAATCAACAGCCCCTACAACCACAAAAAGGAATGGAGTCATTAGCACTTGTGGTTTTTAAATGGCACCCAGAATTATGTTGCACGAAGCACAATTTCACATCATTCTGGGTTCATTTGTGTGAAAACAAGGTCCAATCAGGCTGAAACGTTATAGGAAGGTAGAATCTATTGAGTTGTAAGTGATCTGAACGTTTCATGATGATAGCACTTTCCTAAGGGGGTCAAACCATGTCCCAAAGGTCACTGGGCCTGGTGTCACTTTAAAGAAGTAGTCCAGTTACACATTTGTGGGCTTATAACTTGGCTTCTGAATGCCCTAGAGAGATCAGGTTTGTTTTAATGTACTCCAACCAACAACCACTACAACGACAAAAAGAATGGAGTCATTAGCACTTATGGTTTGTAAATGGCACCCAGAATTATGTTGCACGAAGCACAATTTCACATCATTCTGGGTCCATTTGTGTGAAAACAAGGTCCAATCAGGCTGAAACGTTACAAGAAGGTAGAATCTATTGAGTTGTAAGTTATCTGAACGTTTCAAGATGATCGCACTTTCCTAAGGGGGTCAAACCATGTCCCAAAGGTCACCGGATCTGGTGTCAATTTAAAGAAGTAGTCCAGTTACACCTTTGTGGGCTTATAACTTGGCTTCTGAATGTCCTAGAGAGATCAGGTTTGTTTTAGTATACTTCAATCAACAGCCCCTACAGCCACAAAAAGGAATGGAGTCATTAGCACTTATGGTTTTTAAATGGCACCCAGAATTATGTTGCACGAAGCACAATTTCACATCATTCTGGGTTCATTTGTGTGAAAACAAGGTCCAATCAGGCTGAAACGTTACAAGAAGGTAGAATATATTGAGTTGTAAGTGATCTGAACGTTTCATGATGATCACACATTCCTATTGGAGGTCAAACCATGTCCCAAAGGTCACCGGGCCTGGTGTCACTTTAAAGAAGTAGTCCAATTACACCTTTGAGGGCTTATAACTTGGTTTCTGAATGTCCTAGAGAGATCAGGTTTGTTTTAAAGTACTCCAACCAACAGCCCCTACAACCACAAAAAGGAATGGAGTCATTAGCACTTATGGTTTGTAAATGGCACCCAGAATTATGTTGCACGAAGCACAATTTCACATCATTCTGGGTCCATTTGTGTGAAAACAAGGTCCAATCAGGCTGAAACGTTACAAGAAGGTAGAATCTATTGAGTTGTAAGTGATCTGAACGTTTCATGATGATCGCACATTCCTATTGGGGGTCAAACCATGTCCCAAAGGTCACCGGGCCTGGTGTCACTTTAAAGAAGTAGTCCAATTACACCTTTGAGGGCTTATAACTTGGTTTCTGAATGTCCTAGAGAGATCAGGTTTGTTTTAGTGTACTCCAATCAACAACCCCTACAACCTCAAAAAGGAATGGAGTCATTAGCACTTATGGTTTTTAAATGGCACCCAGAATTATGTTGCATGAAGCACAATTTCACATCATTCTGGGTCCATTTGTGTGAAAACAAGGTCCAATCAGGCTGAAACGTTACAAGAAGGTAGAATCTATTGAGTTGTAAGTGATCTGAACGTTTCAAGATGATCGCACTTTCCTAAGGGGGTCAAACCATGTCCCAAAGGTCACCGGATCTGGTGTCAATTTAAAGAAGTAGTCCAGTTACACATTTGTGGGCTTATAACTTGGCTTCTGAATGTCCTAGAGAGATCAGGGTTGTTTTAGTATACTCCAATCAACAGCCCCTACAACCACAAAAAGGAATGGAGTCATTAGCACTTATGGTTTTTAAATGGAACCCAGAATTATGTTGCACGAAGCACAATTTTACATCATTCTGTGTTCATTTGTGAGAAAACAAGGTCCAATCAGGCTGAAAAGTTACAAGAAGGTAGAATCTATTGAGTTGTAAGTGATCTGAACGTTTCATGATGATCGTACATTCCTATAGGGGGTCAAACCATGTTCCAAAGGTCCCGGGCCTGGTTTCACTTTAAAGAAGTAGTCCAATTACACCTTTGAGGGCTTATAACTTGGTTTCTGAATGTCCTAGAGAGATCAGGTTTGTTTTAATGTACTCCAACCAACAGCCCCTACAACCACAAAAAGGAATGGAGTCATTAGCACTTATGGTTTGTAAATGGCACCCAGAATTATGTTGCACGAAGCACAATTTCACATCATTCTGGGTCCATTTGTGTGAAAACAAGGTCCAATCAGGCTGAAACGTTACAAGAAGGTAGAATCTATTGAGTTGTAAGTGATCTGAACGTTTCATGATGATCGCACATTCCTATAGGGGGTCAAACCATGTCCCAAAGGTCACCGGGCCTGGTGTCACTTTAAAGAAGTAGTCCAATTACACCTTTGAGGGCTTATAACTTGGTTTCTGAATGTCCTAGAGAGATCAGGTTTGTTTTAGTGTACTCCAATCAACAACCCCTACAACCTCAAAAAGGAATGGAGTCAATAGCACTTATGGTTTTTAAATGGCACCCAGAATTAAGTTGCACGAAGCACAATTTCACATCATTCTGGGTCAATTTGTGTGAAAACAAGGTCCAATCAGGCTGAAACGTTACAAGAAGGTAGAATCTATTGAGTTGTAAGTCATCTGAACGTTTCATGATGATCGCACATTCCTATAGGGGGTCAAACCATGTCCCAAAGGTCACCGGGCCTGGTGTCACTTTAAAGAAGTAGTCCAGTTACACCTTTGTGGGCTTATAACTTGGCTTCTGAATGTCCTAGAGAGGTCAGGTTTGTTTTAGAGTACTCCAATTAGCAGCCCCCATTACCACTAAAAGGAATGGAGTCATTAGCACTTATGGTTTTTAAATGGCACCCAGAATTATGTTGCATGAAGCACAATGTCACATCATTCTGGGTCCATTTGTGTGAAAACAAGGTCCAATCAGGCTGAAACGTTACAAGAAGGTAGAATCTATTGAGTTGTAAGTTATCTGAACGTTTCAAGATGATTGCACTTTCCTAAGGGGGTCAAACCATGTCCCAAAGGTCACCGGATCTGGTGTCAATTTAAAGAAGTAGTCCAGTTACACATTTGTGGGCTTATAACTTGGCTTCTGAATGTCCTAGAGAGATCAGATTTGTTTTAGTATACTCCAATCAACAGCCCCTACAACCACAAAAAGGAATGGAGTCATTAGCACTTATGGTTTTTAAATGGCACCCAGAATTATGTTGCACGAAGCACAATTTCACATCATTCTGTGTTCATTTGTGTGAAAACAAGGTCCAATCAGGCTGAAACGTTACAAGAAGGTAGAATCTATTGAGTTGTAAGATATCTGAACATTTCATGATGATCGCACATTCCTATAGGGGGTCAAACCATGTCCCAAAGGTCACCGGGCCTGGTGTCACTTTAAAGAAGTAGTCCAATTACACATTTGAGGGCTTATAACTTGGTTTCTGAATGTCCTAGAGAGATCAGGTTTGTTTTAGTGTACTCCAATCAACAGCCCCTACAACCTCAAAAAGGAATGGAGTCATTAGCACTTATGGTTTTTAAATAGCACCCAGAATTATGTTGCACGAAGCACAATTTCACATCATTCTGGGTCAATTTGTGTGAAAACAAGGTCCAATCAGGCTGAAACGTTACAAGAAGGTAGAATCTATTGAGTTGTAAGTGATCTGAACGTTTCATGATGATCGCACATTCCTATTGGGGGTCAAACCATGTCCCAAAGGTCACCGGGCCTGGTGTCACTTTAAAGAAGTAGTCCAGTTACACCTTTGTGGGCTTATAACTTGGCTTCTGAATATCCTAGAGAGGTCAGGTTTGATTTAGAGTACTCCAATTAGCAGCCCCCATTACCACTAAAAGGAATGGAGTCATTAGCACTTATGGTTTTTAAATGGCACCCAGAATTATGTTGCATGAAGCACAATTTCACATCATTCTGGGTCCATTTGTGTGAAAACAAGGTCCAATCAGCATGAAACGTTACAAGAAGGTAGAATCTATTGAGTTGTAAGTGATCTGAACGTTTCAAGATGATCGCACTTTCCTAAGGGGGTCAAACCATGTCCCAAAGGTCACCGGATCTGGTGTCAATTTAAAGAAGTAGTCCAGTTACACATTTGTGGGCTTATAACTTGGCTTCTGAATGTCCTAGAGAGATCAGGTTTGTTTTAGTATACTCCAATCAACAGCCCCTACAACCACAAAAAGCAATGGAGTCATTATCACTTATGGTTTTTAAATGGAACCCAGAATTATGTTGCACGAAGCACAATTTCACATCATTCTGTGTTCATTTGTGAGAAAACAAGGTCCAATCAGGCTGAAAAGTTACAAGAAGGTAGAATCTATTGAGTTGTAAGTGATATGAACGTTTCATGATGATCGCACATTCCTATAGGGGGTCAATCCATGTCCCAAAGGTCACCGGGCCTGGTCTCATTTTAAAGAAGTAGTCCAATTACACCTTTGAGGGCTTATAACTTGGTTTCTGAATGTCCTAGAGAGATCAGGTTTGTTTTAGTGTACTCCAATCAACAGCCCATACAACCTCAAAAAGGAATGGAGTCATTAGCACTCATGGTTTTTAAATGGCACCCAGAATTGTGTTGCACGAAGCACAATTTCACATCATTCTGGGTTCATTTGTGTGAAAACAAGGTCCAATCAGGCTGAAACATTACAGGAAGGTAGAATATATTGAGTTGTAAGTGATCTGAACGTTTCATGATGATAGCACTTTCCTAAGGGGGTCAAACCATGTCCCAAAGGTCACTGGGCCTGGTGTCACTTTAAAGAAGTAGTCCAGTTACACATTTGTGGGCTTATAACTTGGCTTCTGAATGCCCTAGAGAGATCAGGTTTGTTTTAATGTACTCCAACCAACAACCCCTACAACCACAAAAAAGAATGGAGTCATTAGCACTTATGGTTTGTAAATGGCACCCAGAATTATGTTGCACGAAGCACAATTTCACGTCATTCTGGGTCCATTTGTGTGAAAACAAGGTCCAATCAGGCTGAAACGTTACAAGAAGGTAGAGTCTATTAAGTTGTAAGTGATCTGAACGTTTCATGATGATCGCACATTCCTATAGGGGGTCAAACCATGTCCCAAAGGTCACCGGGCCTGGTGTCTCTTTAAAGAAGTAGTCTAGTTACACCTTTTAGGGCTTATAACTTGGTTTCTGAATGTTCTAGAGAGATCAGGTTTGTTTTAGTGTACTCCAATCAACAGCCCCTACAACCACAAAAAGGAATGGAGTCATTAGCACTTATGGTTTTTAAATGGCACCCAGAATTAAATTGCACGAAGCACAATTTCACATCATTCTGGGTCCATTTGTGTGAAAACAAGGTCCAATCAGGCTGAAACGTTACAAGAAGGTAGAATCTATTGAGTTGTAAGTGATCTGAACGTTTCATGATGATCGCACATTCCTATTGGGGGTCAAACCATGTCCCAAAGGTCACCGGGCCTGGTGTCACTTTAAAGAAGTAGTCCAGTTACACCTTTGTGGGCTTATAACTTGGCATCTGAATATCCTAGAGAGGTCAGGTTTGTTTTAGAGTACTCCAATTAGCAGCCCCCATTACCACTAAAAGGAATGGAGTCATTAGCACTTATGGTTTTTAAATGACACCCAGAATTATGTTGCATGAAGCACAATTTCACATCATTCTGGGTCCATTTGTGTGAAAACAAGGTCCAATCAGGCTGAAACGTTACAAGACGGTAGAATCTATTGAGTTGTAAGTTATCTGAAAGTTTCAAGATGATCGCACTTTCCTAAGCGGGTCAAACAATGTCCCAAAGGTCACCGGATCTGGTGTCAATTTAAAGAAGTAGTCCAATTACACCTTTGAGGGCTTATAACTTGGTTTCTGAATGTCCTAGAGAGATCAGGTTTTTTTTAGTGTACTCCAATCAACAACCCCTACAACCTCAAAAAGGAATGGAGTCATTAGCACTTATGGTTTTTAAATGGCACCCAGAATTAAGTTGCACGAAGCACAATTTCACATCATTCTGGGTCAATTTGTGTGAAAACAAGGTCCAATCAGGCTGAAACGTTACAAGAAGGTAGAATCTATTGAGTTGTAAGTCATCTGAACGTTTCATGACGATCGCACATTCCTATAGGGGGTCAAACCATGTCCCAAAGGTCACCGGGCCTGGTGTCACTTTAAAGAAGTAGTCCAGTTACACCTTTGTGGGCTTATAACTTGGCTTCTGAATGTCCTAGAGAGGTCAGGTTTGTTTTAGAGTACTCCAATTAGCAGCCCCCATTACCACTAAAAGGAATGGAGTCATTAGCACTTATGGTTTTTAAATGGCACCCAGAATTATGTTGCATGAAGCACAATTTCACATCATTCTGGGTCCATTTGTGTGAAAACAAGGTCCAATCAGGCTGAAACGTTACAAGAAGGTAGAATCTATTGAGTTGTAAGTTATCTGAATGTTTCAAGATGATTGCACTTTCCTAAGGGGGTCAAACCATGTCCCAAAGGTCACCGGATCTGGTGTCAATTTAAAGAAGTAGTCCAGTTACACATTTGTGGGCTTATAACTTGGCTTCTGAATGTCCTAGAGAGATCAGGTTTGTTTTAGTGTACTCCAATCAACAGCCCCTACAACCACTAAAAGGAATGGAGTCATTAGCACTTATGGTTTTTAAATGGCACCCAGAATTAAGTTGCACGAAGCACAATTTCACATCATTCAGGGTCAATTTGTGTGAAAACAAGGTCCAATCAGGCTGAAACGTTACAAGAAGGTAGAATCTATTGAGTTGTAAGTGATCTGAACGTTTCATGATGATCGCACATTCCTATTGGGGGTCAAACCATGTCCCAAAGGTCACCGGGCCTGGTGTCACTTTAAAGAATTAGTCCAGTTACACCTTTGTGGGCTTATAACTTGGCTTCTGAATATCCTAGAGAGATCAGGTTTGATTTAGAGTACTCCAATTAGCAGCCCCCATTACCACTAAAAGGAATGGAGTCATTAGCACTTATGGTTTTTAAATGGCACCCAGAATTATGTTGCATGAAGCACAATTTCACATACTTCTGGGTCCATTTGTGTGAAAACAAGGTCCAATCAGGCTGAAACGTTACAAGAAGGTAGAATCTATTGAGTTGTAAGTGATCTGAACGTTTCAAGATGATCACACTTTCCTAAGGGTGTCAAACCATGTCCCAAAGGTCACCGGATCTGGTGTCAATTTAAAGAAGTAGTCCAGTTACACATTTGTGGGCTTATAACTTGGCTTCTGAATGTCCTAGAGAGATCAGGTTTGTTTTAGTATACTCCAATCAACAGCCCCTACAACCACAAAAAGGAATGGAGTCATTAGCACTTATTGTTTTTAAATGGAACCCAGAATTATGTTGCACGAAGCACAACTTCACATCATTCTGTGTTCATTTGTGAGAAAAAAAGGTCCAATCAGGCTGAAAAGTTACAAGAAGGTAGAATCTATTGAGTTGTAAGTGATCTGAACGTTTCATGATGATCGCACATTCCTATAGGGGGTCAAACCATGTCCCAAAGGTCACCGGGCCTGGTCTCATTTTAAAGAAGTAGTCCAATTACACCTTTGAGGGCTTATAACTTGGTTTCTGAATGTCCTAGAGAGATCAGGTTTGTTTTAGTGTACTCCAATCAACAGCCGATACAACCTCAAAAAGGAATGGAGTCATTAGCACTCATGGTTTTTAAATGGCACCCAGAATTATGTTGCACGAAGCACAATTTCACATCATTCTGGGTTCATTTGTGTGAAAACAAGGTCCAATCAGGCTGAAACATTACAGGAAGGTAGAATATATTGAGTTGTAAGTGATCTGAACGTTTCATGTTGATAGCACTTTCCTAAGGGGGTCAAACCATGTCCCAAAGGTCACTGGGCCTGGTGTCACTTTAAAGAAGTAGTCCAGTTACACATTTGTGGGCTTATAACTTGGCTTCTGAATGCCCTAGAGAGATCAGGTTTGTTTTAATGTACTCCAACGAACAACCCCTACAACCACAAAAAAGAATGGAGTCATTAGCACTTATGGTTTGTAAATGGCACCCAGAATTATGTTGCACGAAGCACAATTTCACGTCATTCTGGGTCCATTTGTGTGAAAACAAGGTCCAATCAGGCTGAAACGTTACAAGAAGGTAGAATCTATTGAGTTGTAAGTGATCTGAACGTTTCATGATGATCGCACATTCCTATAGGGGGTCAAACCATGTCCCAAAGGTCACCGGGCCTGGTGTCTCTTTAAAGAAGTAGTCCAGTTACACCTTTTAGGGCTTATAACTTGGTTTCTGAATGTTCTAGAGAGATCAGATTTGTTTTAGTGTACTCCAATCAACAGCCCCTACAACCACAAAAAGGAATGGAGTCATTAGCACTTATGGTTTTTAAATGGCACCCAGAATTAAATTGCACGAAGCACAATTTCACATCATTCTGGGTCCATTTGTGTGAAAACAAGGTCCAATCAGGCTGAAACGTTACAATAAGGTAGAATCTATTGAGTTGTAAGTGATCTGAACGTTTCATGATGATCGCACATTCCTATTGGGTGTCAAACCATGTCCCAAAGGTCACCGGGCCTGGTGTCACTTTAAAGAATTAGTCCAGTTACACCTTTGTGGGCTTATAACTTGGCTTCTGAATATCCTAGAGAGGTCAGGTTTGATTTAGAGTACTCCAATTAGCAGCCCCCATTACCACAAAAAGGAATGGAGTCATTAGGACTTATGGTTTTTAAATGGCACCCAGAATTATGTTGCATGAAGCACAATTTCACATCATTCTGGGTCCATTTGTGTGAAAACAAGGTCCAATCAGGCTGAAACGTTACAAGAAGGTAGAATCTATTGAGTTGTAAGTGATCTGAACGTTTCAAGATGATCGCACTTTCCTAAGGGGGTCAAACCATGTCCCAAAGGTCACCGGATCTGGTGTCAATTTAAAGAAGTAGTCCAGTTACACATTTGTGGGCTTATAACTTGGCTTCTGAATGTCCTAGAGAGATCAGGTTTGTTTTAGTATACTCCAATCAACAGCCCCTACAACCACAAAAAGGAATGGAGTCATTAGCACTTATGGTTTTTAAATGGAACCCAGAATTATGTTGCACGAAGCACAATTTCAAATCATTCTGTGTTCATTTGTGAGAAAACAAGGTCCAATCAGGCTGAAAAGTTACAAGAAGTTAGAATGTATTGAGTTGTAAGTGATCTGAACGTTTCATGATGATCGCACATTCCTATAGGGGGTCAAACCATGTCCCAAAGGTCACCGGGCCTGGTGTCATTTTAAAGAAGTAGTCCAATTACACCTTTGAGGGCTTATAACTTGGTTTCTGAATGTCCTAGAGAGATCAGGTTTGTTTTAGTGTACTCCAATCAACAGCCCATACAACCTCAAAAAGGAATGGAGTCATTAGCACTCATGTTTTTTAAATGGCACCCAGAATTATGTTGCACGAAGCACAATTTCACATCATTCTGGGTTCATTTGTGTGAAAACAAGGTCCAATCAGGCTGAAACATTACAAGAAGGTAGAATATATCGAGTTGTAAATGATCTGAACGTTTCATGATGATAGCACTTTCCTAAGGGGGTCAAACCATGTCCCAAAGGTCACTGGGCCTGGTGTCACTTTAAAGAAGTAGTCCAGTTACACATTTGTGGGCTTATAACTTGGCTTCTGAATGCCCTAGAGAGATCAGGTTTGTTTTAATGTACTCCAACCAACAACCCCTACAACCACAAAACAGAATGGAGTCATTAGCACTTATGGTTTGTAAATGGCACCCAGAATTATGTTGCACGAAGCACAATTTCACGTCATTCTGGGTGCATTTGTGTGAAAACAAGGTCCAATCAGGCTGAAACGTTACAAGAAGGTAGAATCTATTGAGTTGTAAGTGATCTGAACGTTTCATGATGATCGCACATTCCTATAGGGGGTCAAACCATGTCCCAAAGGTCACCGGGCCTGGTGTCTCTTTAAAGAAGTAGTCCAGTTACACCTTTTAGGGCTTATAACTTGGTTTCTGAATGTTCTAGAGAGATCAGGTTTGTTTTAGTGTACTCCAATCAACAGCCCCTACAACCACAAAAAGGAATGGAGTCATTAGCACTTATGGTTTTTAAATGGCACCCAGAATTAAATTGCACGAAGCACAATTTCACATCATTCTGGGTCCATTTGTGTGAAAACAAGGTCCAATCAGGCTGAAACGTTACAAGAAGGTAGAATCTATTGAGTTGTAAGTGATCTGAACGTTTCATGATGATCGCACATTCCTATTGGGGGTCAAACCATGTCCCAAAGGTCACCGGGCCTGGTGTCACTTTAAAGAAGTAGTCCAGTTACACCTTTGTGGGCTTATAACTTGGCATCTGAATATCCTAGAGAGGTCAGGTTTGTTTTAGAGTACTCCAATTAGCAGCCCCCATTACCACTAAAAGGAATGGAGTCATTAGCACTTATGGTTTTTAAATGGAACCCAGAATTATGTTGCACGAAGCACAATTTCACATCATTCTGTGTTCATTTGTGAGAAAACAAGGTCCAATCAGGCTGAAAAGTTACAAGAAGGTAGAATCTATTGAGTTGTAAGTGATCTGAACGTTTCATGATGATCGCACATTCCTATTGGGGGTCAAACCATGTCCCAAAGGTCACCGGGCCTGGTCTCATTTTAAAGAAGTAGTCCAATTACACCTTTGAGGGCTTATAACTTGGTTTCTGAATGTCCTAGAGAGATCAGGTTTGTTTTAGTGTACTCCAATCAACAGCCCATACAACCTCAAAAAGGAATGGAGTCATTAGCACTCATGGTTTTTAAATGGCACCCAGAATTATGTTGCACGAAGCACAATTTCACATCATTCTGGGTTCATTTGTGTGAAAACAAGGTCCAATCAGGCTGAAACATTACAGGAAGGTAGAATATATTGAGTTGTAAGTGATCTGAACGTTTCATGTTGATAGCACTTTCCTAAGGGGGTCAAACCATGTCCCAAAGGTCACTGGGCCTGGTGTCACTTTAAAGAAGTAGTCCAGTTACACATTTGTGGGCTTATAACTTGGCTTCTGAATGCCCTAGAGAGATCAGGTTTGTTTTAATGTACTCCAACCAACAACCCCTACAACCACAAAAAAGAATGGAGTCATTAGCACTTATGGTTTGTAAATGGCACCCAGAATTATGTTGCACGAAGCACAATTTCACGTCATTCTGGGTCCATTTGTGTGAAAACAAGGTCCAATCAGGCTGAAACGTTACAAGAAGGTAGAATCTATTGAGTTGTAAGTGATCTGAACGTTTCATGATGATCGCACATTCCTATAGGGGGTCAAACCATGTCCCAAAGGTCACCGGGCCTGGTGTCTCTTTAAAGAAGTAGTCCAGTTACACCTTTTAGGGCTTATAACTTGGTTTCTGAATGTTCTAGAGAGATCAGGTTTGTTTTAGTGTACTCCAATCAACAGCCCCTACAACCACAAAAAGGAATGGAGTCATTAGCACTTATGGTTTTTAAATGGCACCCAGAATTAAATTGCACGAAGCACAATTTCACATCATTCTGGGTCCATTTGTGTGAAAACAAGGTCCAATCAGGCTGAAACGTTACAAGAAGGTAGAATCTATTGAGTTGTAAGTGATCTGAACGTTTCATGATGATCGCACATTCCTATTGGGTGTCAAACCATGTCCTAAAGGTCACCGGGCCTGGTGTCACTTTAAAGAATTAGTCCAGTTACACCTTTGTGGGCTTATAACTTGGCTTCTGAATATCCTAGAGAGGTCAGGTTTGATTTAGAGTACTCCAATTAGCAGCCCCCATTACCACTAAAAGGAATGGAGTCATTAGCACTTATGGTTTTTAAATGGCACCCAGAATTATGTTGCATGAAGCACAATTTCACATCATTCTGGGTCCATTTGTGTGAAAACAAGGTCCAATCAGGCTGAAACGTTACAAGAAGGTAGAATCTATTGAGTTGTAAGTGATCTGAACGTTTCAAGATCATCGCACTTTCCTAAAGGGGTCAAACCATGTCCCAAAGGTCACCGGATCTGGTGTCAATTTAAAGAAGTAGTCCAGTTACACATTTGTGGGCTTATAACTTGGCTTCTGAATGTCCTAGAGAGATCAGGTTTGTTTTAGTATACTCCAATCAACAGCCCCTACAACCACAAAAAGGAATGGAGTCATTAGCACTTATGGTTTTTAAATGGAACCCAGAATTATGTTGCACGAAGCACAATTTCACATCATTCTGTGTTCATTTGTGAGAAAACAAGGTACAATCAGGCTGAAAAGTTACAAGAAGGTAGAATCTATTGAGTTGTAAGTCATCTGAACGTTTCATGATGATCGCACATTCCTATAGGGGGTCAAACCATGTCCCAAAGGTCACCGGGCCTGGTGTCATTTTAAAGAAGTAGTCCAATTACACCTTTGAGGGCTTATAACTTGGTTTCTGAATGTCCTAGAGAGATCAGGTTTGTTTTAGTGTACTCCAATCAACAGCCCATACAACCTCAAAAAGGAATGGAGTCATTAGCACTCATGTTTTTTAAATGGCACCCAGAATTATGTTGCACGAAGCACAATTTCACATCATTCTGGGTTCATTTGTGTGAAAACAAGGTCCAATCAGGCTGAAACATTACAGGAAGGTAGAATATATCGAGTTGTAAGTGATCTGAACGTTTCATGATGATAGCACTTTCCTAAGGGGGTCAAACCATGTCCCAAAGGTCACTGGGCCTGGTGTCACTTTAAAGAAGTAGTCCAGTTACACATTTGTGGGCTTATAACTTGGCTTCTGAATGCCCTAGAGAGATCAGGTTTGTTTTAATGTACTCCAACCAACAACCCCTACAACCACAAAACAGAATGGAGTCATTAGCACTTAAGGTTTGTAAATGGCACCCAGAATTATGTTGCACGAAGCACAATTTCACGTCATTCTGGGTGCATTTGTGTGAAAACAAGGTCCAATCAGGCTGAAACGTTACAAGAAGGTAGAATCTATTGAGTTGTAAGTGATCTGAACGTTTCATGATGATCGCACATTCCTATAGGGGGTCAAACCATGTCCCAAAGGTCACCGGGCCTGGTGTCTCTTTAAAGAAGTAGTCCAGTTACATCTTTTAGGGCTTATAACTTGGTTTCTGAATGTTCTAGAGAGATCAGGTTTGTTTTAGTGTACTCCAATCAACAGCCCCTACAACCACAAAAAGGAATGGAGTCATTAGCACTTATGGTTTTTAAATGGCACCCAGAATTAAATTGCACGAAGCACAATTTCACATCATTCTGGGTCCATTTGTGTGAAAACAAGGTCCAATCAGGCTGAAACGTTACAAGAAGGTAGAATCTATTGAGTTGTAAGTGATCTGAACGTTTCATGATGATCGCACATTCCTATTGGGGGTCAAACCATGTCCCAAAGGTCACCGGGCCTGGTGTCACTTTAAAGAAGTAGTCCAGTTACACCTTTGTGGGCTTATAACTTGGCATCTGAATATCCTAGAGAGGTCAGGTTTGTTTTAGAGTACTCCAATTAGCAGCCCCCATTACCACTAAAAGGAATGGAGTCATTAGCACTTATGGTTTTTAAATGGCACCCAGAATTATGTTGCATGAAGCACAATTTCACATAATTCTGGGTCCATTTGTGTGAAAACAAGGTCAAATCAGGCTGAAACGTTACACGAAGGTAGAATCTATTGAGTTGTAAGTTATCTGAACGTTTCAAGATGATCGCACTTTCCTAAGGGGGTCAAACCATGTCCCAAAGGTCACCGGATCTGGTGTCAATTTGAAGAAGTAGTCCAGTTACACATTTGTGGGCTTATAACTTGGCTTCTGAATGTCCTAGAGAGATCAGGTTGGTTTTAGTATACTCCAATCAACAGCCCCTACAACCACAAAAAGGAATGGAGTCATTAGCACTTATGGTTTTTAAATGGCACCCAGAATTAAATTGCACAAAGCACAATTTCACATCATTCTGGGTCCATTTGTGTGAAAACAAGGTCCAATCAGGCTGAAACGTTACAAGAAGGTAGAATCTATTGAGTTGTAAGTTATCTGAACGTTTCATGATGATCGCACATTCCTATTGGGGGTCAAACCATGTCCCAAAGGTCACCGGGCCTGGTGTCACTTTAAAGAAGTAGTCCAGTTACACCTTTGTGGGCTTATAACTTGGCATCTGAATATCCTAGAGAGGTCAGGTTTGTTTTAGAGTACTCCAATTAGCAGCCCCCATTACCACTAAAAGGAATGGAGTCATTAGCACTTATGGTTTTTAAATGGCACCCAGAATTATGTTGCATGAAGCACAATTTCACATCATTCTGGGTCCATTTGTGTGAAAACAAGGTCCAATCAGGCTGAAACGTTACAAGAAGGTAGAATCTATTGAGTTGTAAGTTATCTGAACGTTTCAAGATGATCACACTTTCCTAAGGGGGTCAAACCATGTCCCAAAGGTCACCGGATCTGGTGTCAATTTAAAGAAGTAGTCCAGTTACACATTTGTGGGCTTACAACTTGGTTTCTGAATGTTCTAGAGAGATCAGGTTTGTTTTAGTGTACTCCAATCAACAGCCCCTACAACCTCAAAAAGGAATGGAGTCATTAGCACTTATGGTTTTTAAATGGCACCCAGAATTAAGTTGCACGAAGCACAATTTCACATCATTCTGGGTCCATTTGTGTGAAAACAAGGTCCAATCAGGCTGAAACGTTACAAGAAGGTAGAATCTATTGAGTTGTAAGTGATCTGAACGTTTCATGATGATCGCACATTCCTATTGGGGGTCAAACCATGTCCCAAAGGTCACCGGGCCTGGTGTCACTTTAAAGAATTAGTCCAGTTACACCTTTGTGGGCTTACAACTTGGCTTCTGAATATCCTAGAGAGGTCAGGTTTTATTTAGAGTACTCCAATTAGCAGCCCCCATTACCACTAAAAGGAATAGAGTCATTAGCACTTATGGTTTTTAAATGGCACCCAGAATTATGTTGCATGAAGCACAATTTCACATCATTCTGGGTCCATTTGTGTGAAAACAAGGTCCAATCAGGCTGAAACGTTACAAGAAGGTAGAATCTATTGAGTTGTAAGTGATCTGAACGTTTCAAGATGATCGCACTTTCCTAAGGGGGTCAAACCATGTCCCAAACGTCACCGGATCTAGTGTCAATTTAAAGAAGTAGTCCAGTTACACATTTGTGGGCTTATAACTTGGCTTCTGAATGTCCTAGAGAGATCAGGTTTGTTTTAGTATACTCCAATCAACAGCCCCTACAACCACAAAAAGGAATGGAGTCATTAGCACTTATGGTTTTTAAATGGAACCCAGAATTATGTTGCACGAAGCACAATTTCACATCATTCTGTGTTCATTTGTGAGAAAACAAGGTCCAACCAGGCTGAAAAGTTACAAGAAGGTAGAATCTATTGAGTTGTAAGTGATCTGAACGTTTCATGATGATCGCACATTCCTATAGGGGGTCAAACCATGTCCCAAAGGTCACCGGGCCTGGTGTCATTTTAAAGAAGTAGTCCAATTACACCTTTGAGGGCTTATAACTTGGTTTCTGAATGTCCTAGAGAGATCAGGTTTGTTTTAGTGTACTCCAATCAACAGCCCATACAACCTCAAAAAGGAATGGAGTCATTATCACTTATGGTTTTTAAATGGCACTCAGAATTATGTTGCACGAAGCACAATTTCACATCATTCTGGGTTCATTTGTGTGAAAACAAGGTCCAATCAGGCTGAAACATTACAGGAAGGTAGAATATATTGAGTTGTAAGTGATCTGAACGTTTCATGATGATAGCACTTTCCTAAGGGGGTCAAACCATGTCCCAAAGGTCACTGGGCCTGGTGTCACTAAAGAAGTAGTCCAGTTACACATTTGTGGGCTTATAACTTGGCTTCTGAATGCCCTAGAGAGATCAGGTTTGTTTTAATGTACTCCAACCAATAACCCCTACAACCACAAAAAAGAATGGAGTCATTAGCACTTACGTTTTGTAAATGGCACCCAGAATTATGTTGCACGAAGCACAATTTCACGTCATTCTGGGTCCATTTGTGTGAAAACAAGGTCCAATCGGGCTGAAACGTTACAAGAAGGTAGAATCTATTGAGTTGTAAGTGATCTGAACGTTTCATGATGATCGCACATTCCTATAGGGGGTCAAACCATGTCCCAAAGGTCACCGGGCCTGGTGTCTCTTTAAAGAAGTAGTCCAGTTACACCATTTTAGGGCTTATAACTTGGTTTCTGAATGTTCAAGAGAGATCATGTTTGTTTTAGTGTACTCCAATCAACAGCCCCTACAACCACAAAAAGGAATGGAGTCATTAGCACTTATGGTTTTTAAATGGCACCCAGAATTATGTTGCACGAATCATAATTTCACATCATTCTGGGTTCTTTTGTGTGAAAACAAGGTCCAATCAGGCTGAAACGTTACAGGAAGTTAGAATCTATTGAGTTGTAAGTGATCTGAACGTTTCATGATGATAGCACTTTCCTAAGGGGGTCAAACCATGTCCCAAAGGTCACCGGATCTGGTGTCAATTTAAAGAAGTAGTCCAGTTACACATTTGTGGGCTTATAACTTGGCTTCTCAATGTCCTAGAGAGATCAGGTTTGTTTTAATGTTCTCCAACCAACAGCCCCTACAACCACAAAAAGGAATGGAGTCATTAGCACTTATGGTTTGTAAATGGCACCTAGAATTATGTTGCACGAAGCACAATATCACATCATTCTGGGTCCATTTGTGTGAAAACAAGGTCTAATCAGGCTGAAACGTTACAAGAAGGTAGAATCTATTGAGTTGTAAGTGATCTGAACGTTTCATGATGATCGCACATTCCTAGAGGGGGTCAAACCATGTCCCAAAGGTCACCGGGCCTGGTGTCACTTTAAAGAAGTAGAGTAGTCCAATTACACCTTTGAGGGCTTATAACTTGGTTTCTGAATGTCCTAGAGAGATCAGGTTTGTTTTAGTGAACTCCAATCAACAGCCCCTACAACCTCAAAAAGGAATTGAGTCATTAGCACTTATGGTTTTTAAATGGCACCCAGAATTATGTTGCACGAAGCACAATTTCACATCATTCTGGGTCCATTTGTGTGAAAACAAGGTCCAATCAGGCTGAAACGTTACAAGAAGGTAGAATCTATTGAGTTGTAAGTGATCTGAACGTTTCATGATGATCGCACATTCCTATAGGGGGTCAAACCATGTCCCAAAGGTCACCGGGCCTGGTGTCTCTTTAAAGTAGTCCAATTACACCTTTAAGGGCTTATAACTTGGTTTCTGAATGTCCTAGAGAGGTCAGGTTTGTTTTAGAGTACTCCAATTAGCAGCCCCCATTACCACTAAAAGGAATGGAGTCATTAGCACTTATGGTTTTTAAATGGCACCCAGAATTATGTTGCACGAAGCACAATTTCACATCATTCTGGGTTCATTTGTGTGAAAACAAGGTACAATCAGGCTGAAACGTTACAGGAAGGTAGAATCTATTGAGTTGTAAGGGATCTGAACGTTTCATGATGATAGCACTTTCCTAAGGGGGTCAAACCATGTCCGAAAGGTCACCGGATCTGGTGTCAATTTAAAGAAGTAGTCCAGTTACACATTTGTGGGCTTATAACTTGGCTTCTCAATGTCCTAGAGAGATCAGGTTTGTTTTAGTATACTCCAATCAACAGCCCCTACAACCACAAAAAGAAATGGAGTCATTAGCACTTATGGTTTTTAAATGGCACCCAGAATTATGTTGCACGATGCACAATTTCTCATCATACTGGGTTCATTTGTGTGAAAACAAGGTCCAATCAGGCTCAAACATTACAGGAAGGTAGAATCTATTGAGTTGTAAGTGATCTGAACGTTTCATGATGATCACACATTCCTATAGGGGGTCAAACCATGTCCCAAAGGTCACCGGGCCTGGTGTCACTTTAAAGAAGTAGTCCAATTACACCTTTGTGGGCTTATAACTTGGTTTCTGAATGTCCTAGAGAGATCAGGTTTGTTTTAGTGTACTCCAATCAACAGCCCCTACAACCTCAAAAAGGAATGGAGTCATTAGCACTTATGGTTTTTAAATGGCACCCAGAATTATGTTGCACGAATCATAATTTCACATCATTCTGGGTTCATTTGTGTGAAAACAAGGTCCAATCAGGCTGAAACGTTACAGAAAGTTAGAATCTATCGAGTTGTAAGTGATCTGAACGTTTCATGATGATAGCACTTTCCTAAGGGGGTCAAACCATGTCCCAAAGGTCACCGGATCTGGTGTCAATTTAAAGAAGTAGTCCAGTTACACATTTGTGGGCTTATAACTTGGCTTTTGAATGTCCTAGAGAGATCAGGTTTGTTTTAATGTTCTCCAACCAACAGCCCCTACAACCACAAAAAGGAATGGAGTCATTAGCACTTATGGTTTGTAAATGGCACCTAGAATTATGTTGCATGAAGCACAATTTCACATCATTCTGGGTCCATTTGTGTGAAAACAAGGTCCAATCAGGCTGAAACGTTACAAGAAGGTATAATCTATTGAGTTGTAAGTGATCTGAACGTTTCATGATGATCGCACATTCCTATTGGGGGTCAAACCATGTCCCAAAGGTCACGGGGCCTGGTGTCACTTTAAAGAAGTAGTCCAGTTACACCTTTGTGGGCTTATAACTTGGCTTCTGAATATCCTAGAGAGGTCAGGTTTGCTTTAGAGTACTCCAATTAGCAGCCCCCATTACCACAAAAAGGAATGGAGTGATTAGCACTTATGGTTTTTAAATGGCACCCAGAATTATGTTGCACGAAGCACAATTTCACATCATTCTGGGTTCATTTGTGTGAAAAAAAGGTCCAATCAGGCTGAAACGTTACAGGAAGGTAGAATCTATTGAGTTGTAAGTGATCTGAACGTTTCATGATGATAGCACATTACTAAGGGGGTCAAACCATGTCCCAAAGGTCACCGGATCTGGTGTCAATTTAAAGAAGTAGTCCAGTTACACATTTGTGGGCTTATAACTTGGCTTCTGAATGTCCTAGAGAGATCAGGTTTATTTTAGCATACTCCAATCAACAGCCCCTACAACCACAAAAAGGAATGGAGTCATTCGCACTTATGGTTTTTAAATGGCACCCAGAATTATGTTGCACGAAGCACAATTTCACATCATTCTGGGTTCATTTGTGTGAAAACAAGGTCCAATCAGGCTGAAACTTTACAGGAAGGTAGAATCTATTGAGTTGTAAGTGATCTGAACGTTTCATGATGATAGCGCTTTCCTAAGGGGGTCAAACCCTGTCCCAAAGGTCACCGGATCTGGTGTCAATTTAAAGAAGTAGTCCAGTTACACATTTGTGGGCTTATAACTTGGCTTCTGAATGTCCTAGAGAGATCAGGTTTGTTTTAATGTACTCCAATCAACAGCCCCTACAACCACAAAAAGGAATGGAGTCATTAGCACTTATGGTTTTTAAATGGCACCCAGGATTATGTTGCACGAAGCACAATTTCACATCATTCTGGGTTCATTTGTGTGAAAACAAGGTACAATCAGGCTGAAACGTTACAGAAAGGTAGAATCTATTGAATTGTAAGTGATCTGAACGTTTCATGATGATCGCACATTCCTATAGGGGGTCAAACCATGTCCCTAAGGTCACCGGGCCTGGTGTCACTTTAAAGAAGTAGTCCAATTACACCTTTGTGAGCTTATAACTTGGTTTCTGAATGTCCTAGAGAGATCAGGTTTGTTTTAGTGTACTCCAATCAACAGCCCCTACAACCACAAAAAGGAATGGAGTCATTAGCACTTATGGTTTTTAAATGGCACCCAGAATTATGTTGCACGAATCATAATTTCACATCATTCTGGGTTCTTTTGTGTGAAAACAAGGTCCAATCAGGCTGAAATGTTACAGGAAGTTAGAATCTATTGAGTTGTAAGTGATCTGAACGTTTCATGATGATAGCACTTTCCTAAGGGGGTCAAACCATGTCCCAAAGGTCACCGGATCTGGTGTCAATTTAAAGAAGTAGTCCAGTTACACATTTGTGGGCTTATAACTTGGCTTCTCAATGTCCTAGAGAGATCAGGTTTGTTTTAATGTTCTCCAACCAACAGCCCCTACAACCACAAAAAGGAATGGAGTCATTAGCACTTATGGTTTGTAAATGGCACCTAGAATTATGTTGCACGAAGCACAATTTCACATCATTCTGGGTCCATTTGTGTGAAAACAAGGTCTAATCAGGCTGAAACGTTACAAGAAGGTAGAATCTATTGAGTTGTAAGTGATCTGAACGTTTCATGATGATCGCACATTCCTAGAGGGGGTCAAACCATGTCCCAAAGGTCACCGGGCCTGGTGTCACTTTAAAGAAGTAGTCCAATTACACCTTTGAGGGCTTATAACTTGGTTTCTGAATGTCCTAGAGAGATCAGGTTTGTTTTAGTGAACTCCAATCAACAGCCCCTACAACCTCAAAAAGGAATTGAGTCATTAGCACTTATGGTTTTTAAATGGCACCCAGAATTATGTTGCACGAAGCACAATTTCACATCATTCTGGGTCCATTTGTGTGAAAACAAGGTCCAATCAGGCTGAAACGTTACAAGAAGGTAGAATCTATTGAGTTGTAAGTGAATTGAACGTTTCATGATGATCGCACATTCCTATAGGGGGTCAAACCATGTCCCAAAGGTCACCGGGCCTGGTGTCTCTTTAAAGTAGTCCAATTACACCTTTAAGGGCTTATAACTTGGTTTCTGAATGTCCTAGAGAGGTCAGGTGTGTTTTAGAGTACTCCAATTAGCAGCCCCCATTACCACTAAAAGGAATGGAGTCATTAGCACTTATGGTTTTTAAGTGGCACCCAGGTTTATGTTGCACGAAGCACAATTTCACATCATTCTGGGTTCATTTGTGTGAAAACAAGGTACAATCAGGCTGAAACGTTACAGGAAGGTAGAATCTATTGAATTGTAAGTGATCTGAACGTTTCATGATGATCGCACATTCCTATAGGGGGTCAAACCATGTCCCAAAGGTCACCGGGCCTGGTGTCACTTTAAAGAAGTAGTCCAATTACACCTTTGTGGGCTTATAACTTGGTTTCTGAATGTCCTAGAGAGATCAGGTTTGTTTTAGTGTACTCCAATCAACAGCCCCTACAACCACAAAAAGGAATGGAGTCATTAGCACTTATGGTTTTTAAATGGCACCCAGAATTATGTTGCACGAATCATAATTTCACATCATTCTGAGTTCTTTTGTGTGAAAACAAGGTCCAATCAGGCTGAAACGTTACAGGAAGTTAGAATCTATTGAGTTGTAAGTGATCTGAACATTTCATGATGATAGCACTTTCCTAAGGGGGTCAAACCATGTCCCAAAGGTCACCGGATCTGGTGTCAATTTAAAGAAGTAGTCCAGTTACACATTTGTGGGCTTATAACTTGGCTTCTCAATGTCCTAGAGAGATCAGGTTTGTTTTAATGTTCTCCAACCAACAGCCCCTACAACCACAAAAAGGAATGGAGTCATTAGCACTTATGGTTTGTAAATGGCACCTAGAATTATGTTGCACGAAGCACAATTTCACATCATTCTGGGTCCATTTGTGTGAAAACAAGGTCTAATCAGGCTGAAACGTTACAAGAAGGTAGAATCTATTGAGTTGTAAGTGATCTGAACGTTTCATGATGATCGCACATTCCTAGAGGGGGTCAAACCATGTCCCAAAGGTCACCGGGCCTGGTGTCACTTTAAAGAAGTAGTCCAATTACACCTTTGAGGGCTTATAACTTGGTTTCTGAATGTCCTAGAGAGATCAGGTTTGTTTTAGTGAACTCCAATCAACAGCCCCTACAACCTCAAAAAGGAATTGAGTCATTAGCACTTATGGTTTTTAAATGGCAGCCAGAATTATGTTGCACGAAGCACAATTTCACATCATTCTGGGTCCATTTGTGTGAAAACAAGGTCCAATCAGGCTGAAACGTTACAAGAAGGTAGAATCTATTGAGTTGTAAGTGATCTGAACGTTTCATGATGATCGCACATTCCTATAGGGGGTCAAACCATGTCCCAAAGGTCACCGGGCCTGGTGTCTCTTTAAAGTAGTCCAATTACACCTTTAAGGGCTTATAACTTGGTTTCTGAATGTCCTAGAGAGGTCAGGTTTGTTTTAGAGTACTCCAATTAGCAGCCCCCATTACCACTAAAAGGAATGGAGTCATTAGCACTTATGGTTTTTAAATGGCACCCAGAATTATGTTGCACGAAGCACAATTTCACATCATTCTGGGTTCATTTGTGTGAAAACAAGGTACAATCAGGCTGAAACGTTACAGGAAGGTAGAATCTATTGAGTTGTAAGGGATCTGAACGTTTCATGATGATAGCACTTTCCTAAGGGGGTTAAACCATGTCCGAAAGGTCACCGGATCTGGTGTCAATTTAAAGAAGTAGTCCAGTTACACATTTGTGGGCTTATAACTTGGCTTCTCAATGTCCTAGAGAGATCAGGTTTGTTTTAGTATACTCCAATCAACAGCCCCTACAACCACAAAAAGAAATGGAGTCATTAGCACTTATGGTTTTTAAATGGCACCCAGAATTATGTTGCACGATGCACAATTTCTCATCATACTGGGTTCATTTGTGTGAAAACAAGGTCCAATCAGGCTCAAACGTTACAGGAAGGTAGAATCTATTGAGTTGTAAGTGATCTGAACGTTTCATGATGATCACACATTCCTATAGGGGGTCAAACCATGTCCCAAAGGTCACCGGGCCTGGTGTCACTTTAAAGAAGTAGTCCAATTACACCTTTGTGGGCTTATAACTTGGTTTCTGAATGTCCTAGAGAGATCAGGTTTGTTTTAGTGTACTCCAATCAACAGCCCCTACAACCTCAAAAAGGAATGGAGTCATTAGCACTTATGGTTTTTAAATGGCACCCAGAATTATGTTGCACGAATCATAATTTCACATCATTCTGGGTTCATTTGTGTGAAAACAAGGTCCAATCAGGCTGAAACGTTACAGAAAGTTAGAATCTATCGAGTTGTAAGTGATCTGAACGTTTCATGATGATAGCACTTTCCTAAGGGGGTCAAACCATGTCCCAAAGGTCACCGGATCTGGTGTCAATTTAAAGAAGTAGTCCAGTTACACATTTGTGGGCTTATAACTTGGCTTTTGAATGTCCTAGAGAGATCAGGTTTGTTTTAATGTTCTCCAACCAACAGCCCCTACAACCACAAAAAGGAATGGAGTCATTAGCACTTATGGTTTGTAAATGGCACCTAGAATTATGTTGCATGAAGCACAATTTCACATCATTCTGGGTCCATTTGTGTGAAAACAAGGTCCAATCAGGCTGAAACGTTACAAGAAGGTATAATCTATTGAGTTGTAAGTGATCTGAACGTTTCATGATGATCGCACATTCCTATTGGGGGTCAAACCATGTCCCAAACGTCACCGGATCTGGTGTCAATTTAAAGAAGTAGTCCAGTTACACATTTGTGGGCTTATAACTTGGCTTCTGAATGTCCTAGAGAGATCAGGTTTGTTTTAATGTACTCCAAACAACAGCCCCTACAACCACAAAAAGGAATGGAGTCTTTAGCACTGATGGTTTGTAAATGGCACCCAGAATTATGTTGCACGAAGCACAATTTCACATCATTCTGGGTCCATTTGTGTGAAAACAAGGTCCAATCAGGCTGAAACGTTACAAGAAGGTAGAATCTATTGAGTTGTAAGTGATCTGAACGTTTCATGATGATCGCACATTCCTATAGGGGGTCAAAACATGTCCCAAAGGTCACCGGGCCTGGTGTCTCTTTAAAGTAGTCCAATTACACCTTTAAGGGCTTATAACTTGGTTTCTGAATGTCCTAGAGAGGTCAGGTTTGTTTTAGAGTACTCCAATTAGCAGCCCCCATTACCACTAAAAGGAATGGAGTCATTAGCACTTATGGTTTTTAAATGGCACCCAGAATTATGTTGCACGAAGCACAATTTCACATCATTCTGGGTTCATTTGTGTGAAAACAAGGTACAATCAGGCTGAAACGTTACAGGAAGGTAGAATCTATTGAGTTGTAAGTGATCTGAACGTTTCATGATGATAGCACTTTCCTAAGGGGATCAAACCATGTCCCAAAGGTCACCGGATCTGGTGTCAATTTAAAGAAGTAGTCCAGTTACACATTTGTGGGCTTATAACTTGGCTTCTCAATGTCCTAGAGAGATCAGGTTTGTTTTAGTATACTCCAATCAACAGCCCCTACAACCACAAAAAGAAATGGAGTCATTAGCACTTATGGTTTTTAAATGGCACCCAGAATTATGTTGCACGATGCTCAATTTCACATCATACTGGGTTCATTTGTGTGAAAACAAGGTCCAATCAGGCTCAAACGTTACAGGAAGGTAGAATCTATTGAGTTGTAAGTGATCTGAACGTTTAATGATGATCACACATTCCTATAGGGGGTCAAACCATGTCCCAAAGGTCACCGGGCCTGGTGTCACTTTAAAGAAGTAGTCCAATTACACCTTTGTGGGCTTATAACTTGGTTTCTGAATGTCCTAGAGAGATCAGGTTTGTTTTAGTGTACTCCAATCAACAGCCCCTACAACCTCAAAAAGGAATGGAGTCATTAGCACTTATGGTTTTTAAATGGCACCCAGAATTATGTTGCACGAATCATAATTTCACATCATTCTGGGTTCATTTGTGTGAAAACAAGGTCCAATCAGGCTGAAACGTTACAGAAAGTTAGAATCTATCGAGTTGTAAGTGATCTGAACGTTTCATGATGATAGCACTTTCCTAAGGGGGTCAAACCATGTCCCAAAGGTCACCGGATCTGGTGTCAATTTAAAGAAGTAGTCCAGTTACACATTTGTGGGCTTATAACTTGGCTTTTGAATGTCCTAGAGAGATCAGGTTTGTTTTAATGTTCTCCAACCAACAGCCCCTACAACCACAAAAAGGAATGGAGTCATTAGCACTTATGGTTTGTAAATGGCACCTAGAATTATGTTGCACGAAGCACAATTTCACATCATTCTGGGTCCATTTGTGTGAAAACAAGGTCCAATCAGGCTGAAACGTTACAAGAAGGTAGAATCTATTGAGTTGTAAGTGATCTGAACGTTTCATGATGATCGCACATTCTTATTGGGGGTCAAACCATGTCCCAAAGGTCACGGGGCCTGGTGTCACTTTAAAGAAGTAGTCCAGTTACACCTTTGTGGGCTTATAACTTGGCTTCTGAATATCCTAGAGAGGTCAGGTTTGTTTTAGAGTACTCCAATTAGCAGCCCCCATTACCACAAAAAGGAATGGAGTGATTAGCACTTATGGTTTTTAAATGGCACCCAGAATTATGTTGCACGAAGCACAATTTCACATCATTCTGGGTTCATTTGTGTGAAAACAAGGTCCAATCAGGCTGAAACTTTACAGGAAGGTAGAATCTATTGAGTTGTAAGTGATCTGAACGTTTCATGATGATCGCACTTTCCTAAGGGGGTCAAACCATGTCCCAAACGTCACCGGATCTGGTGTCAATTTAAAGAAGTAGTCCAGTTACACATTTGTGGGCTTATAACTTGGCTTCTGAATGTCCTAGAGAGATCAGGTTTGTTTTAATGTACTCCAACCAACAGCCCCTACAACCACAAAAAGGAATGGAGTCTTTAGCACTGATGGTTTGTAAATGGCACCCAGAATTATGTTGCACGAAGCACAATTTCACATCATTCTGGGTCCATTTGTGTGAAAACAAGGTCCAATCAGGCTGAAACGTTACAAGAAGGTAGAATCTATTGAGTTGTAAGTGATCTGAACGTTTCATGATGATCGCACATTCCTATAGGGGGTCAAACCATGTCCCAAAGGTCACCGGGCCTGGTGTCACTTTAAAGAAGTAATCCAGTTACACCTTTGTGGGCTTATAACTTGGCTTCTGAATATCCTAGAGAGGTCAGGTTTGTTTTAGAGTACTCCAATCAGCAGCCCCCATTACCACTAAAAGGAATGGAGTTATTAGCACTTATGGTTTTTAAATGGCACCCAGAGTTATGTTGCACGAAGCACAATTTCACATCATTCTGGGTTCATTTGTGTGAAAACAAGGTCCAATCAGGCTGAAACGTTACAAGAAGGTAGAATCTATTAAGTTGTAAGTGATCTGAACGTTTCATGATGATCGCACATTCCTATAGGGGGTAAAACCATGTCCCAAAGGTCACCGGGCCTGGTGTCACTTTAAAGAAGTAGTCCAGTTACACATTTGTGGGCTTATAACTTGGCTTCTGAATGTCCTAGAGAGATCAGGTTTGTTTTACAGTGCTCCAATTAACAGCCCCCTTTACCACTAAAAGGAATGGAGTCATTAGCACTTATGGTTTTTAAATGGCACCCAGAATTATGTTGCACGAAGCACAATTTCACATCATTCTGGGTTCATTTGTGTGAAAACAAGGTCCAATCAGGCTGAAACGTTACAGGAAGTTAGAATCTATTGAGTTGTAAGTGATCTGAACGTTTCATGATGATATCACTTTCCTAAAGGGGTCAAACCATGTCCCAAAGGTCACCGGATCTGGTGTCAATTTAAAGAAGAAGTCCAGTTACACATTTGTGGGCTTATAACTTGGCTTCTGAATGTCCTAGAGAGATCAGGTTTGTTTTAATGTTCTCCAACCAACAGCCCCTACAACCACAAAAAGGAATGGAGTCATTAGCACTTATGGTTTGTAAATGGCACGTAGAATTATGTTGCACGAAGCACGATTTCACATCATTCTGGGTCCATTTGTGTGAAAACAAGGTCCAATCAGGCTGAAACGTTACAAGAAGGTAGAATCTATTGAGTTGTAAGTAATCTGAACGTTTCATGATGATCGCACATTCCTAGAGGGGGTCAAACCATGTCCCAATGGTCACCGGGCCTGGTGTCACTTTAAAGAAGTAGTCCAATTACACCTTTGAGGGCTTATAACTTTGTTTCTGAATGTCCTAGAGAGATCAGGTTTGTTTTAGTGTACTCCAATCAACAGCCCCTACAACCTCAAAAATGAATTGAGTCATTAGCACTTATGGTTTTTAAATGTTACCCAGAATTATGTTGCACGAAGCACAATTTCACATCATTCTGGGACAATTTGTGTGAAAACAAGGTCCAATCAGGCTGAAACGTTACAAGAAGGTAGAATCTATTGAGTTGTAAGTGATCTGAACGTTTCATGATGATCGCACATTCCTAGAAGGGGTCAAACCATGTCCCAAAGGTCACCGGGCCTGGTGTCACTTTAAAGAAGTAGTCCAATTACACCTTTGAGGGCTTATAATTTGGTTTCTGAATGTCCTAGAGAGATCAGGTTTGTTTTAGTGTACTCCAATCAACAGCCCCTACAACCTCAAAAAGGAATTGAGTCATTATCACTTATGGTTTTTAAATGGCACCCAGAATTATGTTGCACGAAGCACAATTTCACATCATTCTGGGTCCATTTGTGTGAAAACAAGGTCCAATCAGGCTGAAACGTTACAAGAAGGTAGAATCTATTGAGTTGTAAGTGATCTGAACGTTTCATGATGATCGCACATTCCTATAGGGGGTCAAACCATGTCCCAAAGGTCACTGGGCCTGGTGTCACTTTAAAGAAGTAGTCCAGTTACACATTTGTGGGCTTATAACTTGGCTTCTGAATGCCCTAGAGAGATCAGGTTTGTTTTAATGTACTCCAACCAACAGCCCCTACAACCACAAAAAGGAATGGAGTCATTAGTACTTATGGTTTGTAAATGGCACCCAGAATTATGTTGCACGAAGCACAATTTCACATCATTCTGGGTCCATTTGTGTGAAAACAAGGTCCAATCAGGCTGAAACGTTACAAGAAGGTAGAATCTATTGAGTTGTAAGTGATCTGAAAGTTTCATGATGATCGCACATTCCTATAGGGGGTCAAACCATGTCCCAAAGGTCACCGGGCCTGGTGTCTCTTTAAGTAGTCCAATTACACCTTTGAGGGCTTATAACTTGGTTTCTGAATGTCCTAGAGAGGTCAGGTTTGTTTTAGAGTACTCCAATTAGCAGCCCCCATTACCACTAAAAGGAATGGAGTCATTAGCACTTATGGTTTTTAAATGGCACCCAGAATTATGTTTGCACGAAGCACAATTTCACATCATTCTGGGTCCATTTGTGTGAAAACAAGGTCCAATCAGGCTGAAACGTTACAAGAAGGTAGAATCTATTGAGTTGTAAGTGATCTGAACGTTTCATGATGATCGCACATTCCTAGAGGGGGTCAAACCATGTCCCAATGGTCACCGGGCCTGGTGTCACTTTAAAGAAGTAGTCCAATTACACCTTTGAGGGCTTATAACTTTGTTTCTGAATGTCCTAGAGAGATCAGGTTTGTTTTAGTGTACTCCAATCAACAGCCCCTACAACCTCAAAAATGAATTGAGTCATTAGCACTTATGGTTTTTAAATGTTACCCAGAATTATGTTGCACGAAGCACAATTTCACATCATTCTGGGACAATTTGTGTGAAAACAAGGTCCAATCAGGCTGAAACGTTACAAGAAGGTAGAATCTATTGAGTTGTAAGTGATCTGAACGTTTCATGATGATCGCACATTCCTAGAAGGGGTCAAACCATGTCCCAAAGGTCACCGGGCCTGGTGTCACTTTAAAGAAGTAGTCCAATTACACCTTTGAGGGCTTATAATTTGGTTTCTGAATGTCCTAGAGAGATCAGGTTTGTTTTAGTGTACTCCAATCAACAGCCCCTACAACCTCAAAAAGGAATTGAGTCATTATCACTTATGGTTTTTAAATGGCACCCAGAATTATGTTGCACGAAGCACAATTTCACATCATTCTGGGTCCATTTGTGTGAAAACAAGGTCCAATCAGGCTGAAACGTTACAAGAAGGTAGAATCTATTGAGTTGTAAGTGATCTGAACGTTTCATGATGATCGCACATTCCTATAGGGGGTCAAACCATGTCCCAAAGGTCACTGGGCCTGGTGTCACTTTAAAGAAGTAGTCCAGTTACACATTTGTGGGCTTATAACTTGGCTTCTGAATGCCCTAGAGAGATCAGGTTTGTTTTAATGTACTCCAACCAACAGCCCCTACAACCACAAAAAGGAATGGAGTCATTAGTACTTATGGTTTGTAAATGGCACCCAGAATTATGTTGCACGAAGCACAATTTCACATCATTCTGGGTCCATTTGTGTGAAAACAAGGTCCAATCAGGCTGAAACGTTACAAGAAGGTAGAATCTATTGAGTTGTAAGTGATCTGAAAGTTTCATGATGATCGCACATTCCTATAGGGGGTCAAACCATGTCCCAAAGGTCACCGGGCCTGGTGTCTCTTTAAGTAGTCCAATTACACCTTTGAGGGCTTATAACTTGGTTTCTGAATGTCCTAGAGAGGTCAGGTTTGTTTTAGAGTACTCCAATTAGCAGCCCCCATTACCACTAAAAGGAATGGAGTCATTAGCACTTATGGTTTTTAAATGGCACCCAGAATTATGTTTGCACGAAGCACAATTTCACATCATTCTGGGTTCATTTGTGTGAAAACAAGGTACAATCAGGCTGAAACGTTAAAGGAAGGTAGAATCTATTGAGTTGTAAGTGATCTGAATGTTTCATGATGATAGCACTTTCCTAAGGGGGTCAAACCATGTCCCAAAGGTCACCGGATCTGGTGTCAATTTAAAGAAGTAGTCCAGTTACACATTTGTGGGCTTATAACTTGGCTTCTGAATGTCCTAGAGAGATCAGGTTTGTTTTAGTATACTCCAATCAACAGCCCCTACAACCACAAAAAGAAATGGAGTCATTAGCACTTATGGTTTTTAAATGGCACCCAGAATTATGTTGCACGAAGCACAATTTCACATCATACTGGGTTCATTTGTGTGAAAACAAGGTCCAATCAGGCTGAAACTTTACAGGAAGGTAGAATCTATTGAGCTGTAAGTGATCTGAACGTTTCATGATGATAGCACTTTCCTAAGGGGGTCAAACCATGTCCCAAACGTCACCGGATCTGGTGTCAATTTAAAGAAGTAGTCCAGTTACACATTTGTGGGCTTATAACTTGGCTTATGAATGTCCTAGAGAGATCAGGTTTGTTTTAATGTACTCCAACCAACAGCCCCTACAACCACAAAAAGGAATGGAGTCTTTAGCACTTATGGTTTGTAAATGGCACCCAGAATTATGTTGCACGAAGCACAATTTCACATCATTCTGGGTCCATTTGTGTGAAAACAAGGTCCTATCAGGCTAAAACGTTACAAGAAGGTAGAATCTATTGAGTTGTAAGTGATCTGAACGTTTCATGATGATCGCACATTCCTATAGGGGGTCAAACCATGTCCCAAAGGTCACCGAGCCTGGTGTCACTTTAAAGAAGTAGTCCAGTTACACCTTTGTGGGCTTATAACTTGGCTTCTGAATATCCTAGAGAGGTCAGGTTTGTTTTAGAGTACTCCAATCAGCAGCCCCCATTACCACTAAAAGGAATGGAGTTATTAGGACTTATGGTTTTTAAATGGCACCCAGAATTATGTTGCACGAAGCACAATTTCACATCATTCTGGGTTCATTTGTGTGAAAACAAGGTCCAATCAGGCTGAAACGTTACAAGAAGGTAGAATCTATTGAGTTGTAAGTGATCTGAACGTTTCATGATGATCGCACATTCCTATAGGGGGTAAAACCATGTCCCAAAGGTCACCGGGCCTGGTGTCACTTTAATGAAGTAGTCCAGTTACACATTTGTGGGCTTATAACTTGGCTTCTGAATGTCCTACAGATATCAGGTTTGTTTTACAGTACTCCAATTAACAGCCCCCTTTACCACTAAAAGGAATGGAGTCATTAGCACTTATGGTTTTTAAATGGCACCCAGAATTATGTTGCACGAAGCACAATTTCACATCATTCTGGGTTCATTTGTGTGAAAACAAGGTCCAATCAGGCTGAAACGTTACAGGAAGGTAGAATCTATTGAGTTGTAAGTGATCTCAACGTTTCATGATGATAGTACTTTCCTAAGGGGATCAAACCATGTCCCAAAGGTCACCGGATCTGGTGTCAATTTAAAGAAGTAGTCCAGTTACACATTTGTGGGCTTATAACTTGGCTTCTGAATGTCCTAGAGAGATCAGGTTTGTTTTAATGTACTCCAATCAACAGCCCCTACAACCACACAAACGAATGGAGTCATTAGAACTTATGGTTTGTAAATGGCACCCAGAATTATGTTGCACGAAGCACAGTTTCACATCATTCTGGGTCCATTTGTGTGAAAACAAGGTCCAATCAGGCTGAAACGTTACAAGAAGGTAGAATCTATTGAGTTGTAAGTGATCTGAACGTTTCATGATGATTGCACATTCCTATAGGGGGTCAAACCATGTCCCAAAGGTCACCGGGCCTGGTGTCTCTTTAAAGAAGTAGTCCAGTTACACCTTTGAGTGCCTATAACTTGGTTTCTGAATGTCCAAGAGAGATCAGGTTTGTTTTAGTGTACTCCAATCAACAGCCCCTACAACCTCAAAAAGGAATGGAGTCATTAGCACTTATGGTTTGTAAATGGCACCCAGAATTATGTTGCACAAAGCACAATTTCACATCATTCTGGGTCCATTTGTGTGAAAATCAAGGTCCAATCAGGCTGAAACGTTACAAGAAGGTAGAATCTATTGAGTTGTAAGTGATCTGAACGTTTCATGATGATCACACATTCCTATTGGGGGTCAAACCATGTCCCAAAGGTCACCGGGCCTGGTGTCACTTTAAAGAAGTAGTCCAGTTACGCCTTTGTGGGCTTATAACTTGGCTTCTGAATATCCTAGAGAGGTCAGGTTTGTTTTAGAGTACTCCAATTAGCAGCCCCCATTACCACAAAAAGGAATGGAGTCATTAGCACTTATGGTTTGTAAATGGCACCCAGAATTATGTTGCACAAAGCACAATTTCACATCATTCTGGGTCCATTTGTGTGAAAACAAGGTCCAATCAGGCTGAAACGTTACAAGAAGGTAGAATCTATTGAGTTGTAAGTGATCTGAACGTTTCATGATGATCGCACATTCCTATTGGGGGTCAAACCATGTCCCAAAGGTCACCGGGCCTGGTGTCACTTTAAAGAAGTAGTCCAGTTACACCTTTGTGGGCTTATAACTTGGCTTCTGAATATCCTAGAGAGGTCAGGTTTGTTTTAGAGTACTCCAATTAGCAGCCCCCATTACCACAAAAAGGAATGGAGTCATTCGCACTTATGGTTTTTAAATGGCACCCAGAATTATGTTGCACGAAGCACAATTTCACATCATTCTGGGTTCATTTGTGTGAAAACAAGGTCCAATCAGGCTGAAACTTTACAGGAAGGTAGAATCTATTGAGTTGTAAGTGATCTGAACGTTTTATGATGATAGCACTTTCCTAAGGGGGTCAAAACATGTCCCAAACGTCACCGGATCTGGTGTCAATTTAAAGAAGGAGTCCAGTTACACATTTGTGGGCTTATAACTTGGCTTATGAATGTCCTAGAGAGATCAGGTTTGTTTTAATGTACTCCAACCAACAGCCCCTACAACCACAAAAAGGAATGGAGTCTTTAGCACTTATGGTTTGTAAATGGCACCCAGAATTATGTTGCACGAAGCACAATTTCACATCATTCTGGGTCCATTTGTGTGAAAACAAGGTCCTATCAGGCTAAAACGTTACAAGAAGGTAGAATCTATTGAGTTGTAAGTGATCTGAACGTTTCATGATGATCGCACATTCCTATAGGGGGTCAAACCATGTCCCAAAGGTCACCGAGCCTGGTGTCACTTTAAAGAAGTAGTCCAGTTACACCTTTGTGGGCTTATAACTTGGCTTCTGAATATCCTAGAGAGGTCAGGTTTGTTTTAGAGTACTCCAATCAGCAGCCCCCATTACCACTAAAAGGAATGGAGTTATTAGGACTTATGGTTTTTAAATGGCACCCAGAATTATGTTGCACGAAGCACAATTTCACATCATTCTGGGTTCTTTTGTGTGAAAACAAGGTCCACTCAGGCTGAAACGTTACAAGAAGGTAGAATCTATTGAGTTGTAAGTGATCTGAACGTTTCATGATGATCGCACATTCCTATAGGGGGTAAAACCATGTCCCAAAGGTCACCGGGCCTGGTGTCACTTTAATGAAGTAGTCCAGTTACACATTTGTGGGCTTATAACTTGGCTTCTGAATGTCCTCCAGATATCAGGTTTGTTTTACAGTACTCCAATTAACAGCCCCCTTTACCACTAAAAGGAATGGAGTCATTAGCACTTATGGTTTTTAAATGGCACCCAGAATTATGTTGCACGAAGCACAATTTCACATCATTCTGGGTTCATTTGTGTGAAAACAAGGTCCAATCAGGCTGAAACTTTACAGGAAGGTAGAATCTATTGAGTTGTAAGTGATCTCAACGTTTCATGATGATAGTACTTTCCTAAGGGGATCAAACCATGTCCCAAAGGTCACCGGATCTGGTGTCAATTTAAAGAAGTAGTCCAGTTACACATTTGTGGGCTTATAACTTGGCTTCTGAATGTCCTAGAGAGATCAGGTTTGTTTTAATGTACTCCAATCAACAGCCCCTACAACCACACAAACGAATGGAGTCATTAGCACTTATGGTTTGTAAATGGCACCCAGAATTATGTTGCACGAAGCACAGTTTCACATCATTCTGGGTCCATTTGTGTGAAAACAAGGTCCAATCAGGCTGAAACGTTACAAGAAGGTAGAATCTATTGAGTTGTAAGTGATCTGAACGTTTCATGATGATTGCACATTCCTATAGGGGGTCAAACCATGTCCCAAAGGTCACCGGGCCTGGTGTCTCTTTAAAGAAGTAGTCCAGTTACACCTTTGAGTGCCTATAACTTGGTTTCTGAATGTCCTAGAGAGATCAGGTTTGTTTTAGTGTACTCCAATCAACAGCCCCTACAACCTCCAAAAGGAATGGAGTCATTAGCACATATGGTTTGTAAATGGAACCCAGAATTATGTTGCACAAAGCACAATTTCACATCATTCTGGGTCCATTTGTGTGAAAATCAAGGTCCAATCAGGCTGAAACGTTACAAGAAGGTAGAATCTATTGAGTTGTAAGTGATATGAACGTTTCATGATGATCGCACATTCCTATTGGGGGTCAAACCATGTCCCAAAGGTCACCGGGCCTGGTGTCACTTTAAAGAAGTAGTCCAGTTACACCTTTGTGGGCTTATAACTTGGCTTCTGAATATCCTAGAGAGGTCAGGTTTGTTTTAGAGTACTCCAATTAGCAGCCCCCATTACCACAAAAAGGAATGGAGTCATTAGCACTTATGGTTTGTAAATGGCACCCAGAATTATGTTGCACAAAGCACAATTTCACATCATTCTGGGTCCATTTGTGTGAAAACAAGGTCCAATCAGGCTGAAACGTTACAAGAAGGTAGAATCTATTGAGTTGTAAGTGATCTGAACGTTTCATGATGATCGCACATTCCTATTGGGGGTCAAACCATGTCCCAAAGGTCACCGGGCCTGGTGTCACTTTAAAGAAGTAGTCCAGTTACACCTTTGTGGGCTTATAACTTGGCTTCTGAATATCCTAGAGAGGTCAGGTTTGTTTTAGAGTACTCCAATTAGCAGCCCCCATTACCACAAAAAGGAATGGAGTGATTAGCACTTATGGTTTTTAAATGGCACCCAGAATTATGTTGCACGAAGCACAATTTCACATCATTCTGGGTTCATTTGTGTGAAAAAAAGGTCCAATCAGGCTGAAACGTTACAGGAAGGTAGAATCTATTGAGTTGTAAGTGATCTGAACGTTTCATGATGATAGCACATTCCTAAGGGGGTCAAACCATGTCCCAAAGGTCACCCGATCTGGTGTCAATTTAAAGAAGTAGTCCAGTTACACATTTGTGGGCTTATAACTTGGCTTCTGAATGTCCTAGAGAGATCAGGTTTATTTTAGCATACTCCAATCAACAGCCCCTACAACCACAAAAAGGAATGGAGTCTTTAGCACTGATGGTTTGTAAATTGCACCCAGAATTATGTTGCACGAAGCACAATTTCACATCATTCTGGGTCCATTTGTGTGAATACAAGGTCCAATCAGGCTGAAACGTTACAAGAAGGTAGAATCTATTGAGTTGTAAGTGATCTGAACGTTTCATGATGATCGCACATTCCTATAGGGGGTCAAACCATGTCCCAAAGGTCACCGGGCCTGGTGTCACTTTAAAGAAGTAGTCCAGTTACACCTTTGTGGGCTTATAACTTGGCTTCTGAATATCCTAGAGAGGTCAGGTTTGTTTTAGAGTACTCCAATCAGCAGCCCCCATTACCACTAAAAGGAATGGAGTTATTAGCACTTATGGTTTTTAAATGGCACCCAGAATTATGTTGCACGAAGCACAATTTCACATCATTCTGGGTTCATTTGTGTGAAAACAAGGTCCAATCAGGCTGAAACGTTACAAGAAGGTAGAATCTATTGAGTTGTAAGTGATCTGAACGTTTCATGATGATCGCACATTCCTATAGGGGGTAAAACCATGTCCCAAAGGTCACCGGGCCTGGTGTCACTTTAAAGAAGTAGTCCAGTTACACATTTGTGGGCTTATAACTTGGCTTCTGAATGTCCTAGAGAGATCAGGTTTGTTTTACAGTACTCCAATTAACAGCCCCCTTTACCACTAAAAGGAATGGAGTCATTAGCACTTATGGTTTTTAAATGGCACCCAGAATTATGTTGCACGAAGCATAATTTCACATCATTCTGGGTTCATTTGTGTGAAAACAAGGTCCAATCAGGCTGAAACGTTACAGGAAGGTGGAATCTATTGAGTTGTAAGTGATCTGAACGTTTCATGATGATATCACTTTCCTAAAGGGGTCAAACCATGTCCCAAAGGTCACCGGATCTGGTGTCAATTTAAAGAAGAAGTCCAGTTACACATTTGTGGGCTTATAACTTGGCTTCAGAATGTCCTAGAGAGATCAGGTTTGTTTTAATGTTCTCCAACCAACAGCCCCTACAACCACAAAAAGGAATGGAGTCATTAGCACTTATGGTTTGTAAATGGCACCTAGAATTATGTTGCACGAAGCACAATTTCACATCATTCTGGGTCCATTTGTGTGAAAACAAGGTCCAATCAGGCTGAAACGTTACAAGAAGGTAGAATCTATTGAGTTGTAAGTGATCTGAACGTTTCATGATGATCGCACATTCCTAGAGGGGGTCAAACCATGTCCCAAAGGTCACCGGGCCTGGTGTCACTTTAAAGAAGTAGTCCAATTACACCTTTGAGGGCTTATAACTTGGTTTCTGAATGTCCTAGAGAGATCAGGTTTGTTTTAGTGTACTCCAATCAACAACCCCTACAACCTAAAAAATGAATTGAGTCATTAGCACTTATGGTTTTTAAATGGCACCCAGAATTATGTTGCACGAAGCACAATTTCACATCATTCTGGGACAATTTGTGTGAAAACAAGGTCCAATCAGGCTGAAACGTTACAAGAAGGTAGAATCTATTGAGTTGTAAGTGATCTGAACGTTTCATGATGATCGCACATTCCTATAGGGGGTCAAACCATGTCCCAAAGGTCACCGGGCCTGGTGTCTCTTTAAAGTAGTCCAATTACACCTTTAAGGGCTTATAACTTGGTTTCTGAATGTCCTAGAGAGGTCAGGTTTGTTTTAGAGTACTCCAATTAGCAGCCCCCATTACCACTAAAAGGAATGGAGTCATTAGCACTTATGGTTTTTAAATGGCACCCAGAATTATGTTGCACGAAGCACAATTTCACATCATTCTGGGTTCATTTGTGTGAAAACAAGGTACAATCAGGCTGAAACGTTACAGGAAGGTAGAATCTATTGAGTTGTAAGGGATCTGAATGTTTCATGATGATAGCACTTTCCTAAGGGGGTCAAACCATGTCCCAAAGGTCACCGGATCTGGTGTCAATTTAAAGAACTAGTCCAGTTACACATTTGTGGGCTTATAACTTGGCTTCTCAATGTCCTAGAGAGATCAGGTTTGTTTTAGTATACTCCAATCAACAGCCCCTACAACCACAAAAAGAAATGGAGTCATTAGCACTTATGGTTTTTAAATGGCACCCAGAATTATGTTGCACGATGCACAATTTCACATCATACTGGGTTCATTTGTGTGAAAACAAGGTCCAATCAGGCTGAAACGTTACATGAAGGTAGAATCTATTGAGCTGTAAGTGATCTGAACGTTTCATGATGATCACACATTCCTATAGGGGGTCAAACCATGTCCCAAAGGTCACCGGGCCTGGTGTCACTTTAAAGAAGTAGTCCAATTACACCTTTGTGGGCTTATAACTTGGTTTCTGAATGTCCTAGAGAGATCAGGTTTGTTTTAATATTCTCCAACCAACAGTCCCTACAACCACAAAAAGGAATGGAGTCATTAGCACTTATGGTTTGTAAATGGCACCTAGAATTATGTTGCACGAAGCACAATTTCACATCATTCTGGGTCCATTTGTGTGAAAACAAGGTCCCATCAGGCTGAAACGTTACAAGAAGGTAGAATCTATTGAGTTGTAAGTGATCTGAACGTTTCATGATGATCGCACATTCCTAGAGGGGGTCAAACCATGTCCCAAAGGTCACCGGGCCTGGTGTCACTTTAAAGAAGTAGTCCAATTACACCTTTGAGGGCTTATAATTTGGTTTCTGAATGTCCTAGAGAGATCAGGTTTGTTTTAGTGGACTCCAATCAACAGCCCCTACAACCTCAAAAAGGAATTGAGTCATTATCACTTATGGTTTTTAAATGGCACCCAGAATTATGTTGCACGAAGCACAATTTCACATCATTCTGGGTCCATTTGTGTGAAAACAAGGTCCAATCAGGCTGAAACGTTACAAGAAGGTAGAATCTATTGAGTTGTAAGTGATATGAACGTTTCATGATGATCGCACATTCCTATAGGGGGTCAAACCATGTCCCAAAGGTCACCGGGCCTGGTGTCACTTTAAAGAAGTAGTCCAGTTACACATTTATGGGCTTATAACTTGGCTTCTGAATGCCCTAGAGAGATCAGGTTTGTTTTAATGTACTCCAACCAACAGCCCCTACAACCACAAAAAGGAATGGAGTCATTAGTACTTATGGTTTGTAAATGGCACCCAGAATTATGTTGCACGAAGCACAATTTCACATCATTCTGGGTCCATTTGTGTGAAAACAAGGTCCAATCAGGCTGAAACGTTACAAGAAGGTAGAATCTATTGAGTTGTAAGTGATCTGAAAGTTTCATGATGATCGCACATTCCTATAGGGGGTCAAACCATGTCCCAAAGGTCACCGGGCCTGGTGTCTCTTTAAGTAGTCCAATTACACCTTTGAGGGCTTATAACTTGGTTTCTGAATGTCCTAGAGAGGTCAGGTTTGTTTTAGAGTACTCCAATTAGCAGCCCCCATTACCACTAAAAGGAATGGAGTCATTAGCACTAATGGTTTTTAAATGGCACCCAGAATTATGTTGCACGAAGCACAATTTCACATCATTCTGGGTTCATTTGTGTGAAAACAAGGTACAATCAGGCTGAAACGTTAAAGGAAGGTAGAATCTATTGAGTTGTAAGTAATCTGAATGTTTCATGATGATAGCACTTTCCTAAGGGGGTCAAACCATGTCCCAAAGGTCACCGGATCTGGTGTCAATTTAAAGAAGTAGTCCAGTTACACATTTGTGGGCTTATAACTTGGCTTCTGAATGTCCTAGAGAGATCAGGTTTGTTTTAGTATACTCCAATCAACAGCCCCTACAACCACACAAAGAAATGGAGTCATTAGCACTTATGGTTTTTAAATGGCACCCAGAATTATGTTGCACGAAGCACAATTTCACATCATACTGGGTTCATTTGTGTGAAAACAAGGTCCAATCAGGCTGAAACTTTACAGGAAGGTAGAATCTATTGAGTTGTAAGTGATCTGAACGTTTCATGATGATAGCACTTTCCTAAGGGGGTCAAACCATGTCCCAAACGTCACCGGATCTGGTGTCAATTTAAAGAAGTAGTCCAGTTACACATTTGTGGGCTTATAACTTGGCTTCTGAATGTCCTAGAGAGATCAAGTTTGTTTTAATGTACTCCAACCAACAGCCCCTACAACCACAAAAAGGAATGAAGTCTTTAGCACTTATGGTTTGTAAATGGCACCCAGAATTATGTTGCACGAAGCACAATTTCACATCATTCTGGGTTCATTTGTGTGAAAACAAGGTCCAATCAGGCTGAAACGTTACAAGAAGGTAGAATCTATTGAGTTGTAAGTGATCTGAACGTTTCATGATGATCGCACATTCCTATAGGGGGTAAAACCATGTCCCAAAGGTCACCGGGCCTGGTGTCACTTTAATGAAGTAGTCCAGTTACACATTTGTGGGCTTATAACTTGGCTTCTGAATGTCCTACAGATATCAGGTTTGTTTTACAGTACTCCAATTAACAGCCCCCTTTACCACTAAAAGGAATGGAGTCATTAGCACTTATGGTTTTTAAATGGCACCCAGAATTATGTTGCACGAAGCATAATTTCACATCATTCTGGGTTCATTTGTGTGAAAACAAGGTCCAATCAGGCTGAAACGTTACAGGAAGGTAGAATCTATTGAGTTGTAAGTGATCTCAACGTTTCATGATGATAGTACTTTCCTAAGGGGATCAAACCATGTCCCAAAGGTCACCGGATCTGGTGTCAATTTAAAGAAGTAGTCCAGTTACACATTTGTGGGCTTATAACTTGGCTTCTGAATGTCCTGGAGAGATCAGGTTTGTTTTAATGTACTCCAATCAACAGCCCCTACAACCACAAAAACGAATGTGCTAATGACTCCATTCCTTTTTGTGGTTGTAGGGGCTGTTGGTTGGAGTACATTAAAACAAACCTGACCTCTCTAGGATATTCAGAAACCAAGTTATAAGCCCACAAAGGTGTAACTGGACTACTTCTTTAAAGTGACACCAGGCCCGGTGACCTTTGGGACATGGTTTGACCCCCAATAGGAATGTGTGATCATCATGAAACGTTCAGATCACTTACAACTCAATAGATTCTAACTTCTTGTAATGTTTCAGCCTGATTGGACCTTGTTTTCACACAAATGGACCCAGAATGATGTGAAATTGTGCTTCGTGCAACATAATTCTGGGTGCCATTTAAAAACCATAAGTGCTAATGACTCCATTCCTTTTTGAGGTTGTAGGGGCTGTTGATTGGAGTACACTAAAACAAACCTGATCTCTCTAGGACATTCAGAAACCAAGTTATAGGCACTCAAAGGTGTAACTGGACTACTTCTTTAAAGAGACACCAGGCCCGGTGACCTTTGGGACATGGTTTGACCGCCTATAGGAATGTGCAATCATCATGAAACATTCAGATCACTTACAACTCAATAGATTCTACCTTCTTGTAAGGTTTCAGCCTGATTGGACCTTGTTTTCACACAAATGGACCCAGAATGATGTGAAATTGTGCTTCGTGCAACATAATTCTGGGTGCCATTTACAAACCATAAGTGCTAATGACTCCATTCGTTTTTGTGGTTGTAGGGGCTGTTGATTGGAGTACATTAAAACAAACCTGATCTCTCCAGGACATTCAGAAGCCAAGTTATAAGCCCACAAATGTGTAACTGGACTACTTCTTTAAATTGACACCAGATCCGGTGACCTTTGGGACATGGTTTGACCCCCTTAGGAAAGTGCTATCATCATGAAACGTTCAGATTACTTACAACTCAATAGATTCTACCTTCCTGTAACGTTTCAGCCTGATTGGACCTTGTTTTCACACAAATGAACCCAGAATGATGTGAAATTGTGCTTCGTGCAACATAATTCTGGGTGCCATTTAAAAACCATAAGTGCTAATCACTCCATTCCTTTTTGTGGTAATGGGGGCTGCTAATTGGAGTACTCTAAAACAAACCTGACCTCTCTAGGATATTCAGAAGCCAAGTTATAAGCCCACAAAGGTGTAACTGGACTACTTCTTTAAAGTGACACCAGGCCCGGTGACCTTTGGGACATGGTTTGACCCCCAATAGGAATGTGCGATCATCATGAAACGTTCAGATCACTTACAACTCAATAGATTCTACCTTCTTGTAACGTTTCAGCCTGATTGGACCTTGTTTTCACACAAATGGACCCAGAATGATGTGAAATTGTGCTTTGTGCAACATAATTCTGGGTGCCATTTACAAACCATAAGTGCTAATGACTCCATTCCTTTTTGAGGTTGTAGGGGCTGTTGATTGGAGTACACTAAAACAAACCTGATCTCTCTAGGACATTCAGAAACCAAGTTATAGGCACTCAAAGGTGTAACTGGACTACTTCTTTAAAGAGACACCAGGCCCGGTGACCTTTGGGACATGGTTTGACCCCCTATAGGAATGTGCAATCACCATGAAACGTTCAGATCACTTACAACTCAATAGATTCTACCTTCTTGTAACGTTTCAGCCTGATTGGACCTTGTTTTCACACAAATGGACCCAGAATGATGTGAAATTGTGCTTCGTGCAACATAATTCTGGGTGCCATTTACAAACCATAAGTGCTAATTGAAAACAAGGTCCAATCAGGCTGAAACGTTACAGGAAGGTAGAATCTATTGAGTCGTAAGTGATCTGAACGTTTCATGATGATAGCACTTTCCTAAGGGGGTCAAACCATGTCCCAAAGGTCACTGGATCTGGTGTCAATTTAAAGAAGTAGTCCAGTTACACATTTGTGGGCTTATAACTTGGCTTCTGAATGTCCTAGAGAGATCAGGTTTATTTTAGTATACTCCAATCAACAGCCCCTACAACCACAAAAAGGAATGGAGTCATTAGCACTTATGGTTTGTAAATGGCACCCAGAATTATGTTGCACGAAGCACAATTTCACATCATTCTGGGTCCATTTGTGTGAAAACAAGGTCCAATCAGGCTGAAACGTTACAAGAAGGTAGAATCTATTGAGTTGTAAGTGATCTGAACGTTTCATGATGATTGCACATTCCTATAGGCGGTCAAACCATGTCCCAAAGGTCACCGGGCCTGGTGTCTCTTTAAAGAAGTAGTCCAGTTACACCTTTGAGTGCCTATAACTTGGTTTCTGAATGTCCTAGAGAGATCAGGTTTGTTTTAGTGTACTCCAATCAACAGCCCCTACAACCTCAAAAAGGAATGGAGTCATTAGCACTTATGGTTTTTAAATGGCACCCAGAATTATGTTGCACGAAGCAAAATTTCACATCATTCTGGGTCCATTTGTGTGAAAACAAGGTCCAATCAGGCTGAAACGTTACAAGAAGGTAGAATCTATTGAGTTGTAAGTGATCTCAACATTTCATGATGATAGTACTTTCCTAAGGGGATCAAACCATGTCCCAAAGGTCACCGGATCTGGTGTCAATTTAAAGAAGTAGTCCAGTTACACATTTGTGGGCTTATAACTTGGCTTCTGAATGTCCTGGAGAGATCAGGTTTGTTTTAATGTACTCCAATCAACAGCCCCTACAACCACAAAAACGAATGTGCTAATGACTCCATTCCTTTTTGTGGTTGTAGGGGCTGTTGGTTGGAGTACATTAAAACAAACCTGACCTCTCTAGGATATTCAGAAACCAAGTTATAAGCCCACAAAGGTGTAACTGGACTACTTCTTTAAAGTGACACCAGGCCCGGTGACCTTTGGGACATGGTTTGACCCCCAATAGGAATGTGCGATCATCATGAAACGTTCAGATCACTTACAACTCAATAGATTCTAACTTCTTGTAATGTTTCAGCCTGATTGGACCTTGTTTTCACACAAATGGACCCAGAATGATGTGAAATTGTGCTTCGTGCAACATAATTCTGGGTGCCATTTAAAAACCATAAGTGCTAATGACTCCATTCCTTTTTGAGGTTGTAGGGGCTGTTGATTGGAGTACACTAAAACAAACCTGATCTCTCTAGGACATTCAGAAACCAAGTTATAGGCACTCAAAGGTGTAACTGGACTACTTCTTTAAAGAGACACCAGGCCCGGTGACCTTTGGGACATGGTTTGACCGCCTATAGGAATGTGCAATCATCATGAAACATTCAGATCACTTACAACTCAATAGATTCTACCTTCTTGTAAGGTTTCAGCCTGATTGGACCTTGTTTTCACACAAATGGACCCAGAATGATGTGAAATTGTGCTTCGTGCAACATAATTCTGGGTGCCATTTACAAACCATAAGTGCTAATGACTCCATTCGTTTTTGTGGTTGTAGGGGCTGTTGATTGGAGTACATTAAAACAAACCTGATCTCTCCAGGACATTCAGAAGCCAAGTTATAAGCCCACAAATGTGTAACTGGACTACTTCTTTAAATTGACACCAGATCCGGTGACCTTTGGGACATGGTTTGACCCCCTTAGGAAAGTGCTATCATCATGAAACGTTCAGATTACTTACAACTCAATAGATTCTACCTTCCTGTAACGTTTCAGCCTGATTGGACCTTGTTTTCACACAAATGAACCCAGAATGATGTGAAATTGTGCTTCGTGCAACATAATTCTGGGTGCCATTTAAAAACCATAAGTGCTAATCACTCCATTCCTTTTTGTGGTAATGGGGGCTGCTAATTGGAGTACTCTAAAACAAACCTGACCTCTCTAGGATATTCAGAAGCCAAGTTATAAGCCCACAAAGGTGTAACTGGACTACTTCTTTAAAGTGACACCAGGCCCGGTGACCTTTGGGACATGGTTTGACCCCCAATAGGAATGTGCGATCATCATGAAACGTTCAGATCACTTACAACTCAATAGATTCTACCTTCTTGTAACGTTTCAGCCTGATTGGACCTTGTTTTCACACAAATGGACCCAGAATGATGTGAAATTGTGCTTTGTGCAACATAATTCTGGGTGCCATTTACAAACCATAAGTGCTAATGACTCCATTCCTTTTTGAGGTTGTAGGGGCTGTTGATTGGAGTACACTAAAACAAACCTGATCTCTCTAGGACATTCAGAAACCAAGTTATAGGCACTCAAAGGTGTAACTGGACTACTTCTTTAAAGAGACACCAGGCCCGGTGACCTTTGGGACATGGTTTGACCCCCTATAGGAATGTGCAATCACCATGAAACGTTCAGATCACTTACAACTCAATAGATTCTACCTTCTTGTAACGTTTCAGCCTGATTGGACCTTGTTTTCACACAAATGGACCCAGAATGATGTGAAATTGTGCTTCGTGCAACATAATTCTGGGTGCCATTTACAAACCATAAGTGCTAATTGAAAACAAGGTCCAATCAGGCTGAAACGTTACAGGAAGGTAGAATCTATTGAGTCGTAAGTGATCTGAACGTTTCATGATGATAGCACTTTCCTAAGGGGGTCAAACCATGTCCCAAAGGTCACTGGATCTGGTGTCAATTTAAAGAAGTAGTCCAGTTACACATTTGTGGGCTTATAACTTGGCTTCTGAATGTCCTAGAGAGATCAGGTTTATTTTAGTATACTCCAATCAACAGCCCCTACAACCACAAAAAGGAATGGAGTCATTAGCACTTATGGTTTGTAAATGGCACCCAGAATTATGTTGCACGAAGCACAATTTCACATCATTCTGGGTCCATTTGTGTGAAAACAAGGTCCAATCAGGCTGAAACGTTACAAGAAGGTAGAATCTATTGAGTTGTAAGTGATCTGAACGTTTCATGATGATTGCACATTCCTATAGGCGGTCAAACCATGTCCCAAAGGTCACCGGGCCTGGTGTCTCTTTAAAGAAGTAGTCCAGTTACACCTTTGAGTGCCTATAACTTGGTTTCTGAATGTCCTAGAGAGATCAGGTTTGTTTTAGTGTACTCCAATCAACAGCCCCTACAACCTCAAAAAGGAATGGAGTCATTAGCACTTATGGTTTTTAAATGGCACCCAGAATTATGTTGCACGAAGCAAAATTTCACATCATTCTGGGTCCATTTGTGTGAAAACAAGGTCCAATCAGGCTGAAACGTTACAAGAAGGTAGAATCTATTGAGTTGTAAGTGATCTGAACGTTTCATGATGATCGCACATTCCTATTGGGGGTCAAACCATGTCCCAAAGGTCACCGGGCCTGGTGTCACTTTAAAGAAGTAGTCCAGTTACACCTTTGTGGGCTTATAACTTGGTTTCTGAATATCCTAGAGAGGTCAGGTTTGTTTTAATGTACTCCAACCAACAGCCCCTACAACCACAAAAAGGAATGGAGTCATTAGCACTTATGGTTTGTAAAAGGCACCCAGAATTATGTTGCACAAAGCACAATTTCACATCATTCTGGGTCCATTTGTGTGAAAACAAGGTCCAATCAGGCTGAAACGTTACAAGAAGGTAGAATCTATTGAGTTGTAAGTTATCTGAACGTTTCAAGATGATCGCACTTTCCTAAGGGGGTCAAACCATGTCCCAAAGGTCACCGGATCTGGTGTCAATTTAAAGAAGTAGTCCAGTTACACATTTGTGGGCTTATAACTTGGCTTCTGAATGTCCTAGAGAGATCAGGTTTGTTTTAGTATACTCCAATCAACAGCCCCTACAACCACAAAAAGGAATGGAGTCATTAGCACTTATGGTTTTTAAATGGCACCCAGAATTATGTTGCACGAAGCACAATTTCACATCATTCTGGGTTCATTTGTGTGAAAACAAGGTCCAATCAGGCTGAAACGTTACAAGAAGGTAGAATCTATTGAGTTGTATGTGATCTGAACGTTTCATGATGATCACACATTCCTATAGGGGGTCAAACCATGTCCCAAAGGTCACCGGGCCTGGTGTCACTTTAAAGAAGTTGTCCAGTTACATATTTGTGGGCTTATAACTTGGCTTCTGAATGCCCTAGAGAGATCAGGTTTGTTTTAATGTACTCCAACCAACAGCCCCTACAACCACAAAAAGGAATGGAGTCATTAGCACTTATGGTTTGTAAATGGCACCCAGAATTATGTTGCACGAAGCACAATTTCACATCATTCTGGGTCCATTTGTGTGAAAACAAGGTCCAATCAGGCTGAAACGTTAGAAGAAGGTAGAATCTATTGAGTTGTAAGTGATCTGAACGTTTCATGATGATCGCACATTCCTATAGGGGGTCAAACCATGTCCCAAAGGTCACCGGGCCTGGTGTCTCTTTAAAGTAGTCCAATTACACCTTTGAGGGCTTATAACTTGGTTTCTGAATGTCCTAGAGAGGTCAGGTTTTTTTAGAGTACTCCAATTAGCAGCCCCCATTACCACTAAAAGGAATGGAGTCATTAGAACTCATGGTTTTTAAATGGCACCCAGAATTATGTTGCACGAAGCACAATTTCACATCATTCTGGGTTCATTTGTGTGAAAACAAGGTACAATCAGGCTGAAACGTTACAGGAAGGTAGAATCTATTGAGTTGTAAGTGATCTGAACGTTTCATGATGATAGCACTTTCCTAAGGGGGTCAAACCATGTCCCAAAGGTCACCGGATCTGGTGTCAATTTAAAGAAGTAGTCCAGTTACACATTTGTGGGCTTATAACTTGGCTTCTCAATGTCCTAGAGAGATCAGGTTTGTTTTAGTATACTCCAATCAACAGCCCCAACAACCACAAAAAGAAATGGAGTCATTAGCACTTATGGTTTTTAAATCGCACCCAGAATTATGTTGCACGAAGCACAATTTCACATCATACTGGGTTCATTTGTGTGAAATCAAGGTCCAATCAGGCTGAAACGTTACAGGAAGGTAGAATCTATTGAGTTGTAAGTGATCTGAACGTTTCATGATGATCGCACATTCCTATAGGGGGTCAAACCATGTCCCAAAGGTCACCGGGCCTGGTGTCACTTTAAAGAAGTTGTCCAGTTACATATTTGTGGGCTTATAACTTGGCTTCTGAATGCCCTAGAGAGATCAGGTTTGTTTTAATGTACTCCAACCAACAGCCCCTACAACCACAAAAAGGAATGGAGTCATTAGCACTTATGGTTTGTAAATGGCACCCAGAATTATGTTGCACGAAGCACAATTTCACATCATTCTGGGTCCATTTGTGTGAAAACAAGGTCCAATCAGGCTGAAACGTTAGAAGAAGGTAGAATCTATTGAGTTGTAAGTGATCTGAACGTTTCATGATGATCGCACATTCCTATAGGGGGTCAAACCATGTCCCAAAGGTCACCGGGCCTGGTGTCTCTTTAAAGTAGTCCAATTACACCTTTGAGGGCTTATAACTTGGTTTCTGAATGTCCTAGAGAGGTCAGGTTTTTTTTAGAGTACTCCAATTAGCAGCCCCCATTACCACTAAAAGGAATGGAGTCATTAGAACTCATGGTTTTTAAATGGCACCCAGAATTATGTTGCACGAAGCACAATTTCACATCATTCTGGGTTCATTTGTGTGAAAACAAGGTACAATCAGGCTGAAACGTTACAGGAAGGTAGAATCTATTGAGTTGTAAGTGATCTGAACGTTTCATGATGATAGCACTTTCCTAAGGGGGTCAAACCATGTCCCAAAGGTCACCGGATCTGGTGTCAATTTAAAGAAGTAGTCCAGTTACACATTTGTGGGCTTATAACTTGGCTTCTCAATGTCCTAGAGAGATCAGGTTTGTTTTAGTATACTCCAATCAACAGCCCCAACAACCACAAAAAGAAATGGAGTCATTAGCACTTATGGTTTTTAAATCGCACCCAGAATTATGTTGCACGAAGCACAATTTCACATCATACTGGGTTCATTTGTGTGAAATCAAGGTCCAATCAGGCTGAAACGTTACAGGAAGGTAGAATCTATTGAGTTGTAAGTGATCTGAACGTTTCATGATGATCGCACATTCCTATAGGGGGTCAAACCATGTCCCAAAGGTCACCGGGCCTGGTGTCACTTTAAAGAAGTAGTCCAATTACACCTTTGAGGGCTTATAACTTGGTTTCTGAATGTCCTAGAGAGATCAGGTTTGTTTTAGAGTACTCCAATTAGCAGCCCCCATTGCCACTAAAAGGAATGGAGTCATTAGCACTTATGGTTTTTAAATGGCACCCAGAATTATGTTGCACAAAGCACAATTTCACATCATTCTGGGTTCATTTGTGTGAAAACAAGGTCCAATCAGGCTGAAACGTTACAGGAAGGTAGAATCTATTGAGTTGTAAGTGATCTGAACGTTTCATGATGATAGCACTTTCCTAAGGGGGTCAAACCATGTCCCAAAGGTCACCGGATCTGGTGTCAATTTAAAGAAGTAGTCCAGTTACACATTTGTGGGCTTATAACTTGGCTTCTGAATGTCCTAGAGAGATCAGGTTTATTTTAGTATACTCCAATCAACAGCCCCTACAACCACAAAAAGGAATGGAGTCATTAGCACTTATGGTTTTTAAATGGCACCCAGAATTATGTTGCACGAAGCACAATTTCACATCATTCTGGGTTCATTTGTGTGAAAACAAGGTCCAATCAGGCTGAAACTTTACAGGAAGGTAGAATATATTGAGTTGTAAGTGATCTGAACGTTTCATGATGATAGCACTTTCCTAAGGGGGTCAAACCATGTCCCAAAGGTCACCGGATCTGGTGTCAATTTAAAGAAGTAGTCCAGTTACACATTTGTGGGCTTATAACTTGGCTTCTGAATGTCCTAGAGAGATCAGGTTTATTTTAGTATACTCCAATCAACAGCCCCTACAACCACAAAAAGGAATGGAGTCATTAGCACTTATGGTTTTTAAATGGCACCCAGAATTATGTTGCACGAAGCACAATTTCACATCATTCTGGGTTCATTTGTGTGAAAACAAGGTCCAATCAGGCTGAAACGTTACAAGAAGGTAGAATCTATTGAGTTGTAAGTGATCTGAACGTTTCATGATGATCGCACATTCCTATAGGGGGTAAAACCATGTCCCAAAGGTCACCGGGCCTGGTGTCACTTTAAAGAAGTAGTCCAGTTACACATTTGTGGGCTTATAACTTGGCTTCTGAATGTTCTAGAGAGATCAGGTTTGTTTTAGAGTACTCCAATTAACAGCCCCCTTTACCACTAAAAGGAATGGAGTCATTAGCACTTCTGGTTTTGAAATGGCACCCAGAATTATGTTGCACGAAGCACAATTTCACATCATTCTGGGTTCATTTGTGTGAAAACAAGGTCCAATCAGGCTGAAACGTTACAAGAAGGTAGAATCTATTGAGTTGTAAGTGATCTGAACGTTTCATGATGATCGCACATTCCTATAGGGGGTCAAACCATGTCCCAAAGGTCACCGGATCTGGTGTCAATTTAAAGAAGTAGTCCAGTTACATCTTTGTGGGCTTATAACTTGGCTTCTGAATGTCCTAGAGAGATCAGGTTTGTTTTAGTATACTCCAATCAACAGCCCCTACAACCACAAAAAGGAATGGAGTCATTAGCACTTATGGTTTGTAAATGGCACCCAGAATTATGTTGCACGAAGCACAATTTCACATCATTCTGGGTTCATTTGTGTGAAAACAAGGTCCAATCAGGCTGAAACATTACAGGAAGGTAGAACCTATTGAGTTGTAAGTGATCTCAACGTTTCATGATGATAGAACTTTCCTAAGGGGATCAAACCATGTCCCAAAGGTCACCGGATCTGGTGTTAATTTAAAGAAGTAGTCCAGTTACACATTTGTGGGCTTATAACTTGGCTTCTGAATGTCCTAGAGAGATCAAGTTTGTTTTAATGTACTCCAATCAACAGCCCCTACAACCACCAAAAGGAATGGAGTCATTAGCACTTATGGTTTGTAAATTGCACCCAGAATTATGTTGCATGAAGCACAATTTCACATCATTCTGGGTCCATTTGTGTGAAACCAAGGTCCAATCAGGCTGAAACATTACATGAAGTTAGAATCTATTGAATTGTAAGTGATCTGAACGTTTCATGATGATAGCACTTTCCTAAGGGGGACAAACCATGTCCCAAAGGTCACCGGATCTGGTGTCAATTTAAAGAAGTAGTCCAGTTACACATTTGTGGGCTTATAACTTGGCTTCTGAATGTCCTAGAGAGATCAGGTTTGTTTCAATGTACTCCAACCAACAGCCCCTACAACCACAAAAAGGAATGGAGACTTTAGCACTTATGGTTTGTAAATGGCACCCAGAATTATGTTGCATGAAGCACAATTTCACATCATTCTGGGTCCATTTGTGTGAAAACAAGGTCCAATCAGGCTGAAACGTTACAGGAAGGTAGAATCTATTGAGTTGTAAGTGATCTGAACGTTTCATGATGATCGCACATTCCTATAGGGGGTCAAACCATGTCCCAAAGGTCACCGGGCCTGGTGTCACTTTAAAGAAGTAGTCCAGTTACACCTTTGTGGGCTTATAACTTGGCTTCTGAATATCCTAGAGAGGTCAGGTTTGTTTTAGAGTACTCCAATTAGCAGCCCCCTTTACCACTAAAAGGAATGGAGTTATTAGCACTTATGGTTTTTAAATGGCACCCAGAATTATGTTGCACGAAGCACAATTTCACATCATTCTGGGTTCATTTGTGTGAAAACAAGGTCCAATCAGGCTGAAACGTTACAAGAAGGTAGAATCTATTGAGTTGTAAGTGATCTGAACGTTTCATGATGATCGCACATTCCTATAGGGGGTAAAACCATGTCCCAAAGGTCACCGGGCCTGGTGTCACTTTAAAGAAGTAGTCCAGTTACACATTTTTGGGCTTATAACTTGGCTTCTGAATGTCCTAGAGAGATCAGGTTTGTTTTAGAGTACTCCAATTAACAGCCCCCTTTACCACTAAAAGGAATGGAGTCATTAGCACTTCTGGTTTTGAAATGGCACCCAGAATTATGTTGCACGAAGCACAATTTCACATCATTCTGGGTTCATTTGTGTGAAAACAAGGTCCAATCAGGCTGAAACGTTACAAGAAGGTAGAATCTATTGAGTTGTAAGTGATCTGAACGTTTCATGATGATCGCACATTCCTATAGGGGGTCAAACCATGTCCCAAAGGTCACCGGATCTGGTGTCAATTTAAAGAAGTAGTCCAGTTACATCTTTGTGGGCTTATAACTTGGCTTCTGAATGTCCTAGAGAGATCAGGTTTGTTTTAGTATACTCCAATCAACAGCCCCTACAACCACAAAAAGGAATGGAGTCATTAGCACTTATGGTTTTTAAATGGCACCCAGAATTATGTTGCACGAAGCACAATTTCACATCATTCTGGGTTCATTTGTGTGAAAACAAGGTCCAATCAGGCTGAAACATTACAGGAAGGTAGAACCTATTGAGTTGTAAGTGATCTCAACGTTTCATGATGATAGAACTTTCCTAAGGGGATCAAACCATGTCCCGAAGGTCACCGGATCTGGTGTCAATTTAAAGAAGTAGTCCAGTTACACATTTGTGGGCTTATAACTTGGCTTCTGAATGTCCTAGAGAGATCAAGTTTGTTTTAATGTACTCCAATCAACAGCCCCTACAACCACCAAAAGGAATGGAGTCATTAGCACTTATGGTTTGTAAATTGCACCCAGAATTATGTTGCATGAAGCACAATTTCACATCATTCTGGGTCCATTTGTGTGAAACCAAGGTCCAAGCAGGCTGAAACGTTACATGAAGTTAGAATCTATTGAATTGTAAGTGATCTGAACGTTTCATGATGATAGCACTTTCCTAAGGGGGACAAACCATGTCCCAAAGGTCACCGGATCTGGTGTCAATTTAAAGAAGTAGTCCAGTTACACATTTGTGGGCTTATAACTTGGCTTCTGAATATCCTAGAGAGGTCAGGTTTGTTTTAGAGTACTCCAATTAACAGCCCCATTACCACTAAAAGGAATGGAGTCATTAGCACTTATGGTTTTTAAATGGCACCCAGAATTATGTTGCACGAAGCACAATTTCACATCATTCTGGGTTCATTTGTGTGAAAACAAGGTCCAATCAGGCTGAAACATTACAGGAAGGTAGAATCTATTGAGTTGTAAGTGATCTCAACGTTTCATGGTGATAGAACTTTCCTAAAGGGAACAAACCATGTCCCAAAGGTCACCGGATCTGGTGTCAATTTAAAGAAGTAGTCCAGTTACACATTTGTGGGCTTATAACTTGGCTTCTGAATGTCCTAGAGAGATCAGTTTTTTTAATGTACTCCAATCAACAGCCCCTACAACCACAAAAAGGAATGGAGTCATTAGCACTTATGGTTTGTAAATGGCACCCAGAATTATGTTGCACGAAGCACAATTTCACATCATTCTGGGTCCATTTGTGTGAAAACAAGGTCCAATCAAGCTGAAACGTTACAAGAAGGTAGATTCTATTGAGTTGTAAGTCATCTGAACGTTTCATGATGATCGCACATTCCTATTGGGGGTCAAACCATGTCCCAAAGGTCACCGGGCCTGGTGTCACTTTAAAGAAGTAGTCCAGTTACACCTTTGTGGGCTTATAACTTGGCTTCTGAATATCCTAGAGAGGTCAGGTTTGTTTTAGAGTACTCCAATTAACAGCCCCCATTACCACTAAAAGGAATGGAGTCATTAGCACTTATGGTTTGTAAATGGCACCCAGAATTATGTTGCACGAAGCACAATTTCACATCATTCTGGGTTCATTTGTGTGAAAACAAGGTCCAATCAGGCAGAAACTTTACAAGAAGGTAGAATCTATTGAGTTGTAAGTGATCTGAACGTTTCATGATGATCGCACATTCCTATTGGGGGTCAAACCATGTCCCAAAGGTCACCGGGCCTGGTGTCACTTTAAAGAAGTAGTCCAGTTACACCTTTGTGGGCTTATAACTTGGCTTCTGAATATCCTAGAGAGGTCAGGTTTGTTTTAGAGTACTCCAATTAGCAGCCCCCATTACCACAAAAAGGAATGGAGTGATTAGCACTTATGGTTTTTAAATGGCACCCAGAATTATGTTGCACGAAGCACAATTTCACATCATTCTGGGTTCATTTGTGTGAAAAAAAGGTCCAATCAGGCTGAAACGTTACAGGAAGGTAGAATCTATTGAGTTGTAAGTGATCTGAACGTTTCATGATGATAGCACATTCCTAAGGGGGTCAAACCATGTCCCAAAGGTCACCGGATCTGGTGTCAATTTAAAGAAGTAGTCCAGTTACACATTTGTGGGCTTATAACTTGGCTTCTGAATGTCCTAGAGAGATCAGGTTTATTTTAGCATACTCCAATCAACAGCCCCTACAACCACAAAAAGGAATGGAGTCTTTAGCACTGATGGTTTGTAAATTGCACCCAGAATTATGTTGCACGAAGCACAATTTCACATCATTCTGGGTCCATTTGTGTGAATACAAGGTCCAATCAGGCTGAAACGTTACAAGAAGGTAGAATCTATTGAGTTGTAAGTGATCTGAACGTTTCATGATGATCGCACATTCCTATAGGGGGTCAAACCATGTCCCAAAGGTCACCGGGCCTGGTGTCACTTTAAAGAAGTAGTCCAGTTACACCTTTGTGGGCTTATAACTTGGCTTCTGAATATCCTAGAGAGGTCAGGTTTGTTTTAGAGTACTCCAATCAGCAGCCCCCATTACCACTAAAAGGAATGGAGTTATTAGCACTTATGGTTTTTAAATGGCACCCAGAATTATGTTGCACGAAGCACAATTTCACATCATTCTGGGTTCATTTGTGTGAAAACAAGGTCCAATCAGGCTGAAACGTTACAAGAAGGTAGAATCTATTGAGTTGTAAGTGATCTGAACGTTTCATGATGATCGCACATTCCTATAGGGGGTAAAACCATGTCCCAAAGGTCACCGGGCCTGGTGTAACTTTAAAGAAGTAGTCCAGTTACTCATTTGTGGGCTTATAACTTGGCTTCTGAATGTCCTAGAGAGATCAGGTTTGTTTTACAGTACTCCAATTAACAGCCCCCTTTACCACTAAAAGGAATGGAGTCATTAGCACTTATGGTTTTTAAATGGCACCCAGAATTATGTTGCACGAAGCACAATTTCACATCATTCTGGGTTCATTTGTGTGAAAACAAGGTCCAATAAGGCTGAAACGTTACAGGAAGTTAGAATCTATTGAGTTGTAAGTGATCTGAACGTTTCATGATGATATCACTTTCCTAAAGGGGTCAAACCATGTCCCAAAGGTCACCGGATCTGGTGTCAATTTAAAGAAGAAGTCCAGTTACACATTTGTGGGCTTATAACTTGGCTTCAGAATGTCCTAGAGAGATCAGGTTTGTTTTAATGTTCTCCAACCAACAGCCCCTACAACCACAAAAAGGAATGGAGTCATTAGCACTTATGGTTTGTAAATGGCACCTAGAATTATGTTGCACGAAGCACAATTTCACATCATTCTGGGTCCATTTGTGTGAAAACAAGGTCCAATCAGGCTGAAACGTTACAAGAAGGTAGAATCTATTGAGTTGTAAGTGATCTGAACGTTTCATGATGATCGCACATTCCTAGAGGGGGTCAAACCATGTCCCAAAGGTCACCGGGCCTGGTGTCACTTTAAAGAAGTAGTCCAATTACACCTTTGAGGGCTTATAACTTGGTTTCTGAATGTCCTAGAGAGATCAGGTTTGTTTTAGTGTACTCCAATCAACAACCCCTACAACCTCAAAAATGAATTGAGTCATTAGCACTTATGGTTTTTAAATGGCACCCAGAATTATGTTGCACGAAGCACAATTTCACATCATTCTGGGACAATTTGTGTGAAAACAAGGTCCAATCAGGCTGAAACGTTACAAGAAGGTAGAATCTATTGAGTTGTAAGTGATCTGAACGTTTCATGATGATCGCACATTCCTATAGGGGGTAAAACCATGTCCCAAAGGTCACCGGGCCTGGTGTCACTTTAAAGAAGTAGTCCAGTTACACATTTTTGGGCTTATAACTTGGCTTCTGAATGTCCTAGAGAGATCAGGTTTGTTTTAGAGTACTCCAATTAACAGCCCCTACAACCACAAAAAGGAATGGAGTCATTAGCACTTCTGGTTTTGAAATGGCACCCAGAATTATGTTGCACGAAGCACAATTTCACATCATTCTGGGTTCATTTGTGTGAAAACAAGGTCCAATCAGGCTGAAACGTTACAAGAAGGTAGAATCTATTGAGTTGTAAGTGATCTGAACGTTTCATGATGATCGCACATTCCTATAGGGGGTCAAACCATGTCCCAAAGGTCACCGGATCTGGTGTCAATTTAAAGAAGTAGTCCAGTTACATCTTTGTGGGCTTATAACTTGGCTTCTGAATGTCCTAGAGAGATCAGGTTTGTTTTAGTATACTCCAATCAACAGCCCCTACAACCACAAAAAGGAATGGAGTCATTAGCACTTATGGTTTTTAAATGGCACCCAGAATTATGTTGCACGAAGCACAATTTCACATCATTCTGGGTTCATTTGTGTGAAAACAAGGTCCAATCAGGCTGAAACATTACAGGAAGGTAGAACCTATTGAGTTGTAAGTGATCTCAACGTTTCATGATGATAGAACTTTCCTAAGGGGATCAAACCATGTCCCAAAGGTCACCGGATCTGGTGTCAATTTAAAGAAGTAGTCCAGTTACACATTTGTGGGCTTATAACTTGGCTTCTGAATGTCCTAGAGAGATCAAGTTTGTTTTAATGTACTCCAATCAACAGCCCCTACAACCACCAAAAGGAATGGAGTCATTAGCACTTATGGTTTGTAAATTGCACCCAGAATTATGTTGCATGAAGCACAATTTCACATCATTCTGGGTCCATTTGTGTGAAACCAAGGTCCAATCAGGCTGAAACATTACATGAAGTTAGAATCTATTGAATTGTAAGTGATCTGAACGTTTCATGATGATAGCACTTTCCTAAGGGGGACAAACCATGTCCCAAAGGTCACCGGATCTGGTGTCAATTTAAAGAAGTAGTCCAGTTACACATTTGTGGGCTTATAACTTGGCTTCTGAATGTCCTAGAGAGATCAGGTTTGTTTCAATGTACTCCAACCAACAGCCCCTACAACCACAAAAAGGAATGGAGACTTTAGCACTTATGGTTTGTAAATGGCACCCAGATTTATGTTGCATGAAGCACAATTTCACATCATTCTGGGTCCATTTGTGTGAAAACAAGGTCCAATCAGGCTGAAACGTTACAGGAAGGTAGAATCTATTGAGTTGTAAGTGATCTGAACGTTTCATGATGATCGCACATTCCTATAGGGGGTCAAACCATGTCCCAAAGGTCACCGGGCCTGGTGTCACTTTAAAGAAGTAGTCCAGTTACACCTTTGTGGGCTTATAACTTGGCTTCTGAATATCCTAGAGAGGTCAGGTTTGTTTTAGAGTACTCCAATTAGCAGCCCCCTTTACCACTAAAAGGAATGGAGTTATTAGCACTTATGGTTTTTAAATGGCACCCAGAATTATGTTGCACGAAGCACAATTTCACATCATTCTGGGTTCATTTGTGTGAAAACAAGGTCCAATCAGGCTGAAACGTTACAAGAAGGTAGAATCTATTGAGTTGTAAGTGATCTGAACGTTTCATGATGATCGCACATTCCTATAGGGGGTAAAACCATGTCCCAAAGGTCACCGGGCCTGGTGTCACTTTAAAGAAGTAGTCCAGTTACACATTTTTGGGCTTATAACTTGGCTTCTGAATGTCCTAGAGAGATCAGGTTTGTTTTAGAGTACTCCAATTAACAGCCCCCTTTACCACTAAAAGGAATGGAGTCATTAGCACTTCTGGTTTTGAAATGGCACCCAGAATTATGTTGCACGAAGCACAATTTCACATCATTCTGGGTTCATTTGTGTGAAAACAAGGTCCAATCAGGCTGAAACGTTACAAGAAGGTAGAATCTATTGAGTTGTAAGTGATCTGAACGTTTCATGATGATCGCACATTCCTATAGGGGGTCAAACCATGTCCCAAAGGTCACCGGATCTGGTGTCAATTTAAAGAAGTAGTCCAGTTACATCTTTGTGGGCTTATAACTTGGCTTCTGAATGTCCTAGAGAGATCAGGTTTGTTTTAGTATACTCCAATCAACAGCCCCTACAACCACAAAAAGGAATGGAGTCATTAGCACTTATGGTTTTTAAATGGCACCCAGAATTATGTTGCACGAAGCACAATTTCACATCATTCTGGGTTCATTTGTGTGAAAACAAGGTCCAATCAGGCTGAAACATTACAGGAAGGTAGAACCTATTGAGTTGTAAGTGATCTCAACGTTTCATGATGATAGAACTTTCCTAAGGGGATCAAACCATGTCCCGAAGGTCACCGGATCTGGTGTCAATTTAAAGAAGTAGTCCAGTTACACATTTGTGGGCTTATAACTTGGCTTCTGAATGTCCTAGAGAGATCAAGTTTGTTTTAATGTACTCCAATCAACAGCCCCTACAACCACCAAAAGGAATGGAGTCATTAGCACTTATGGTTTGTAAATTGCACCCAGAATTATGTTGCATGAAGCACAATTTCACATCATTCTGGGTCCATTTGTGTGAAACCAAGGTCCAAGCAGGCTGAAACGTTACATGAAGTTAGAATCTATTGAATTGTAAGTGATCTGAACGTTTCATGATGATAGCACTTTCCTAAGGGGGACAAACCATGTCCCAAAGGTCACCGGATCTGGTGTCAATTTAAAGAAGTAGTCCAGTTACACATTTGTGGGCTTATAACTTGGCTTCTGAATATCCTAGAGAGGTCAGGTTTGTTTTAGAGTACTCCAATTAACAGCCCCCATTACCACTAAAAGGAATGGAGTCATTAGCACTTATGGTTTTTAAATGGCACCCAGAATTATGTTGCACGAAGCACAATTTCACATCATTCTGGGTTCATTTGTGTGAAAACAAGGTCCAATCAGGCTGAAACATTACAGGAAGGCAGAATCTATTGAGTTGTAAGTGATCTCAACGTTTCATGATGATAGAACTTTCCTAAAGGGATCAAACCATGTCCCAAAGGTCACCGGATCTGGTGTCAATTTAAAGAAGTAGTCCAGTTACACATTTGTGGGCTTATAACTTGGCTTCTGAATGTCCTAGAGAGATCAGGTTTGTTTTAGTATACTCCAATCAACAGCCCCTACAACCACAAAAAGAAATGGAGTCATTAGCACTTATGGTTTTTAAATGGCACCCAGAATTATGTTGCACGAAGCACAATTTCACATCATACTGGGTTCATTTGTGTGAAAACAAGGTCCAATCAGGCTGAAACTTTACAGGAAGGTAGAATCTATTGAGTTGTAAGTGATCTGAACGTTTCATGATGATAGCACTTTCCTAAGGGGGTCAAACCATGTCCCAAACGTCACCGGATCTGGTGTCAATTTAAAGAAGTAGTCCAGTTACACATTTGTGGGCTTATAACTTGGCTTCTGAATGTCCTAGAGAGATCAAGTTTGTTTTAATGTACTCCAACCAACAGCCCCTACAACCACAAAAAGGAATGAAGTCTTTAGCACTTATGGTTTGTAAATGGCACCCAGAATTATGTTGCACGAAGCACAATTTCACATCATTCTGGGTCCATTTGTGTGAAAACAAGGTCCTATCAGGCTGAAACGTTACAAGAAGGTAGAATCTATTGAGTTGTAAGTGATCTGAACATTTCATGATGATCGCACATTCCTATAGGGGGTCAAACCATGTCCCAAAGGTCACCGGGCCTGGTGTCACTTTAAAGAAGTAGTCCAGTTACACCTTTGTGGGCTTATAACTTGGCTTCTGAATATCCTAGAGAGGTCAGGTTTGTTTTAGAGTACTCCAATCAGCAGCCCCCATTACCACTAAAAGGAATGGAGTTATTAGGACTTATGGTTTTTAAATGGCACCCAGAATTATGTTGCACGAAGCACAATTTCACATCATTCTGGGTTCATTTGTGTGAAAACAAGGTCCAATCAGGCTGAAACGTTACAAGAAGGTAGAATCTATTGAGTTGTAAGTGATCTGAACGTTTCATGATGATCGCACATTCCTATAGGGGGTAAAACCATGTCCCAAAGGTCACCGGGCCTGGTGTCACTTTAATGAAGTAGTCCAATTACACATTTGTGGGCTTATAACTTGGCTTCTGAATGTCCTACAGATATCAGGTTTGTTTTACAGTACTCCAATTAACAGCCCCCTTTACCACTAAAAGGAATGGAGTCATTAGCACTTATGGTTTTTAAATGGCACCCAGAATTATGTTGCACGAAGCATAATTTCACATCATTCTGGGTTCATTTGTGTGAAAACAAGGTCCAATCAGGCTGAAACGTTACAGGAAGGTAGAATCTATTGAGTTGTAAGTGATCTCAACGTTTCATGATGATAGTACTTTCCTAAGGGGATCAAACCATGTCCCAAAGGTCACCGGATCTGGTGTCAATTTAAAGAAGTAGTCCAGTTACACATTTGTGGGCTTATAACTTGGCTTCTGAATGTCCTGGAGAGATCAGGTTTGTTTTAATGTACTCCAATCAACAGCCCCTACAACCACAAAAACGAATGTGCTAATGACTCCATTCCTTTTTGTGGTTGTAGGGGCTGTTGGTTGGAGTACATTAAAACAAACCTGACCTCTCTAGGATATTCAGAAACCAAGTTATAAGCCCACAAAGGTGTAACTGGACTACTTCTTTAAAGTGACACCAGGCCCGGTGACCTTTGGGACATGGTTTGACCCCCAATAGGAATGTGCGATCATCATGAAACGTTCAGATCACTTACAACTCAATAGATTCTAACTTCTTGTAATGTTTCAGCCTGATTGGACCTTGTTTTCACACAAATGGACCCAGAATGATGTGAAATTGTGCTTCGTGCAACATAATTCTGGGTGCCATTTAAAAACCATAAGTGCTAATGACTCCATTCCTTTTTGAGGTTGTAGGGGCTGTTGATTGGAGTACACTAAAACAAACCTGATCTCTCTAGGACATTCAGAAACCAAGTTATAGGCACTCAAAGGTGTAACTGGACTACTTCTTTAAAGAGACACCAGGCCCGGTGACCTTTGGGACATGGTTTGACCGCCTATAGGAATGTGCAATCATCATGAAACGTTCAGATCACTTACAACTCAATAGATTCTACCTTCTTGTAAGGTTTCAGCCTGATTGGACCTTGTTTTCACACAAATGGACCCAGAATGATGTGAAATTGTGCTTCGTGCAACATAATTCTGGGTGCCATTTACAAACCATAAGTGCTAATGACTCCATTCGTTTTTGTGGTTGTAGGGGCTGTTGATTGGAGTACATTAAAACAAACCTGATCTCTCCAGGACATTCAGAAGCCAAGTTATAAGCCCACAAATGTGTAACTGGACTACTTCTTTAAATTGACACCAGATCCGGTGACCTTTGGGACATGGTTTGACCCCCTTAGGAAAGTGCTATCATCATGAAACGTTCAGATTACTTACAACTCAATAGATTCTACCTTCCTGTAACGTTTCAGCCTGATTGGACCTTGTTTTCACACAAATGAACCCAGAATGATGTGAAATTGTGCTTCGTGCAACATAATTCTGGGTGCCATTTAAAAACCATAAGTGCTAATCACTCCATTCCTTTTTGTGGTAATGGGGGCTGCTAACTGGAGTACTCTAAAACAAACCTGACCTCTCTAGGATATTCAGAAGCCAAGTTATAAGCCCACAAAGGTGTAACTGGACTACTTCTTTAAAGTGACACCAGGCCCGGTGGCCTTTGGGACATGGTTTGACCCCCAATAGGAATGTGCGATCATCATGAAACGTTCAGATCACTTACAACTCAATAGATTCTACCTTCTTGTAACGTTTCAGCCTGATTGGACCTTGTTTTCACACAAATGGACCCAGAATGATGTGAAATTGTGCTTTGTGCAACATAATTCTGGGTGCCATTTACAAACCATAAGTGCTAATGACTCCATTCCTTTTTGAGGTTGTAGGGGCTGTTGATTGGAGTACACTAAAACAAACCTGATCTCTCTAGGACATTCAGAAACCAAGTTATAGGCACTCAAAGGTGTAACTGGACTACTTCTTTAAAGAGACACCAGGCCCGGTGACCTTTGGGACATGGTTTGACCCCCTATAGGAATGTACAATCACCATGAAACGTTCAGATCACTTACAACTCAATAGATTCTACCTTCTTGTAACGTTTCAGCCTGATTGGACCTTGTTTTCACACAAATGGACCCAGAATGATGTGAAATTGTGCTTCGTGCAACATAATTCTGGGTGCCATTTACAAACCATAAGTGCTAATTGAAAACAAGGTCCAATCAGGCTGAAACGTTACAGGAAGGTAGAATCTATTGAGTCGTAAGTGATCTGAACGTTTCATGATGATAGCACTTTCCTAAGGGGGTCAAACCATGTCCCAAAGGTCACTGGATCTGGTGTCAATTTAAAGAAGTAGTCCAGATACACATTTGTGGGCTTATAACTTGGCTTCTGAATGTCCTAGAGAGATCAGGTTTATTTTAGTATACTCCAATCAACAGCCCCTACAACCACAAAAAGGAATGGAGTCATTAGCACTTATGGTTTGTAAATGGCACCCAGAATTATGTTGCACGAAGCACAATTTCACATCTTTCTGGGTCCATTTGTGTGAAAACAAGGTCCAATCAGGCTGAAACGTTACAAGAAGGTAGAATCTATTGAGTTGTAAGTGATCTGAACGTTTCATGATGATTGCACATTCCTATAGGCGGTCAAACCATGTCCCAAAGGTCACCGGGCCTGGTGTCTCTTTAAAGAAGTAGTCCAGTTACACCTTTGAGTGCCTATAACTTGGTTTCTGAATGTCCTAGAGAGATCAGGTTTGTTTTAGTGTACTCCAATCAACAGCCCCTACAACCTCAAAAAGGAATGGAGTCATTAGCACTTATGGTTTTTAAATGGCACCCAGAATTATGTTGCACGAAGCAAAATTTCACATCATTCTGGGTCCATTTGTGTGAAAACAAGGTCCAATCAGGCTGAAACGTTACAAGAAGGTAGAATCTATTGAGTTGTACGTGATCTGAACGTTTCATGATGATCGCACATTCCTATTGGGGGTCAAACCATGTCCCAAAGGTCACCGGGCCTGGTGTCACTTTAAAGAAGTAGTCCAGTTACACCTTTGTGGGCTTATAACTTGGTTTCTGAATATCCTAGAGAGGTCAGGTTTGTTTTAATGTACTCCAACCAACAGCCCCTACAACCACAAAAAGGAATGGAGTCATTAGCACTTATGGTTTGTAAAAGGCACCCAGAATTATGTTGCACAAAGCACAATTTCACATCATTCTGGGTCCATTTGTGTGAAAACAAGGTCCAATCAGGCTGAAACGTTACAAGAAGGTAGAATCTATTGAGTTGTAAGTTATCTGAACGTTTCAAGATGATCGCACTTTCCTAAGGGGGTCAAACCATGTCCCAAAGGTCACCGGATCTGGTGTCAATTTAAAGAAGTAGTCCAGTTACACATTTGTGGGCTTATAACTTGGCTTCTGAATGTCCTAGAGAGATCAGGTTTGTTTTAGTATACTCCAATCAACAGCCCCTACACCCACAAAAAGGAATGGAGTCATTAGCACTTATGGTTTTTAAATGGCACCCAGAATTATGTTGCACGAAGCACAATTTCACATCATTCTGGGTTCATTTGTGTGAAAACAAGGTCCAATCAGGCTGAAACGTTACAAGAAGGTAGAATCTATTGAGTTGTATGTGATCTGAACGTTTCATGATGATCGCACATTCCTATAGGGGGTCAAACCATGTCCCAAAGGTCACCGGGCCTGGTGTCACTTTAAAGAAGTTGTCCAGTTACATATTTGTGGGCTTATAACTTGGCTTCTGAATGCCCTAGAGAGATCAGGTTTGTTTTAATGTACTCCAACCAACAGCCCCTACAACCACAAAAAGGAATGGAGTCATTAGCACTTATGGTTTGTAAATGGCACCCAGAATTATGTTGCACGAAGCACAATTTCACATCATTCTGGGTCCATTTGTGTGAAAACAAGGTCCAATCAGGCTGAAACGTTAGAAGAAGGTAGAATCTATTGAGTTGTAAGTGATCTGAACGTTTCATGATGATCGCACATTCCTATAGGGGGTCAAACCATGTCCCAAAGGTCACCGGGCCTGGTGTCTCTTTAAAGTAGTCCAATTACACCTTTGAGGGCTTATAACTTGGTTTCTGAATGTCCTAGAGAGGTCAGGTTTTTTTTAGAGTACTCCAATTAGCAGCCCCCATTACCACTAAAAGGAATGGAGTCATTAGAACTTATGGTTTTTAAATGGCACCCAGAATTATGTTGCACGAAGCACAATTTCACATCATTCTGGGTTCATTTGTGTGAAAACAAGGTACAATCAGGCTGAAACGTTACAGGAAGGTAGAATCTATTGAGTTGTAAGTGATCTGAACGTTTCATGATGATAGCACTTTCCTAAGGGGGTCAAACCATGTCCCAAAGGTCACCGGATCTGGTGTCAATTTAAAGAAGTAGTCCAGTTACACATTTGTGGGCTTATAACTTGGCTTCTCAATGTCCTAGAGAGATCAGGTTTGTTTTAGTATACTCCAATCAACAGCCCCAACAACCACAAAAAGAAATGGAGTCATTAGCACTTATGGTTTTTAAATCGCACCCAGAATTATGTTGCACGAAGCACAATTTCACATCATACTGGGTTCATTTGTGTGAAATCAAGGTCCAATCAGGCTGAAACGTTACAGGAAGGTAGAATCTATTGAGTTGTAAGTGATCTGAACGTTTCATGATGATCGCACATTCCTATAGGGGGTCAAACCATGTCCCAAAGGTCACCGGGCCTGGTGTCACTTTAAAGAAGTAGTCCAATTACACCTTTGAGGGCTTATAACTTGGTTTCTGAATGTCCTAGAGAGATCAGGTTTGTTTTAGAGTACTCCAATTAGCAGCCCCCATTGCCACTAAAAGGAATGGAGTCATTAGCACTTATGGTTTTTAAATGGCACCCAGAATTATGTTGCACAAAGCACAATTTCACATCATTCTGGGTTCATTTGTGTGAAAACAAGGTCCAATCAGGCTGAAACGTTACAGGAAGGTAGAATCTATTGAGTTGTAAGTGATCTGAACGTTTCATGATGATAGCACTTTCCTAAGGGGGTCAAACCATGTCCCAAAGGTCACCGGATCTGGTGTCAATTTAAAGAAGTAGTCCAGTTACACATTTGTGGGCTTATAACTTGGCTTCTGAATGTCCTAGAGAGATCAGGTTTATTTTAGTATACTCCAATCAACAGCCCCTACAACCACAAAAAGGAATGGAGTCATTAGCACTTATGGTTTTTAAATGGCACCCAGAATTATGTTGCACGAAGCACAATTTCACATCATTCTGGGTTCATTTGTGTGAAAACAAGGTCCAATCAGGCTGAAACTTTACAGGAAGGTAGAATATATTGAGTTGTAAGTGATCTGAACGTTTCATGATGATAGCACTTTCCTAAGGGGGTCAAACCATGTCCCAAAGGTCACCGGATCTGGTGTCAATTTAAAGAAGTAGTCCAGTTACACATTTGTGGGCTTATAACTTGGCTTCTGAATGTCCTAGAGGGATCAGGTTTATTTTAGTATACTCCAATCAACAGCCCCTACAACCACAAAAAGGAATGGAGTCATTAGCACTTATGGTTTTTAAATGGCACCCAGAATTATGTTGCACGAAGCACAATTTCACATCATTCTGGGTTCATTTGTGTGAAAACAAGGTCCAATCAGGCTGAAACGTTACAAGAAGGTAGAATCTATTGAGTTGTAAGTGATCTGAACGTTTCATGATGATCGCACATTCCTATAGGGGGTAAAACCATGTCCCAAAGGTCACCGGGCCTGGTGTCACTTTAAAGAAGTAGTCCAGTTACACATTTGTGGGCTTATAACTTGGCTTCTGAATGTTCTAGAGAGATCAGGTTTGTTTTAGAGTACTCCAATTAACAGCCCCCTTTACCACTAAAAGGAATGGAGTCATTAGCACTTCTGGTTTTGAAATGGCACCCAGAATTATGTTGCACGAAGCACAATTTCACATCATTCTGGGTTCATTTGTGTGAAAACAAGGTCCAATCAGGCTGAAACGTTACAAGAAGGTAGAATCTATTGAGTTGTAAGTGATCTGAACGTTTCATGATGATCGCACATTCCTATAGGGGGTCAAACCATGTCCCAAAGGTCACCGGATCTGGTGTCAATTTAAAGAAGTAGTCCAGTTACATCTTTGTGGGCTTATAACTTGGCTTCTGAATGTCCTAGAGAGATCAGGTTTGTTTTAGTATACTCCAATCAACAGCCCCTACAACCACAAAAAGGAATGGAGTCATTAGCACTTATGGTTTTTAAATGGCACCCAGAATTATGTTGCACGAAGCACAATTTCACATCATTCTGGGTTCATTTGTGTGAAAACAAGGTCCAATCAGGCTGAAACATTACAGGAAGGTAGAACCTATTGAGTTGTAAGTGATCTCAACGTTTCATGATGATAGAACTTTCCTAAGGGGATCAAACCATGTCCCAAAGGTCACCGGATCTGGTGTCAATTTAAAGAAGTAGTCCAGTTACACATTTGTGGGCTTATAACTTGGCTTCTGAATGTCCTAGAGAGATCAAGTTTGTTTTAATGTACTCCAATCAACAGCCCCTACAACCACCAAAAGGAATGGAGTCATTAGCACTTATGGTTTGTAAATTGCACCCAGAATTATGTTGCATGAAGCACAATTTCACATCATTCTGGGTCCATTTGTGTGAAACCAAGGTCCAATCAGGCTGAAACATTACATGAAGTTAGAATCTATTGAATTGTAAGTGATCTGAACGTTTCATGATGATAGCACTTTCCTAAGGGGGACAAACCATGTCCCAAAGGTCACCGGATCTGGTGTCAATTTAAAGAAGTAGTCCAGTTACACATTTGTGGGCTTATAACTTGGCTTCTGAATGTCCTAGAGAGGTCAGGTTTGTTTCAATGTACTCCAACCAACAGCCCCTACAACCACAAAAAGGAATGGAGACTTTAGCACTTATGGTTTGTAAATGGCACCCAGAATTATGTTGCATGAAGCACAATTTCACATCATTCTGGGTCCATTTGTGTGAAAACAAGGTCCAATCAGGCTGAAACGTTACAGGAAGGTAGAATCTATTGAGTTGTAAGTGATCTGAACGTTTCATGATGATCGCACATTCCTATAGGGGGTCAAACCATGTCCCAAAGGTCACCGGGCCTGGTGTCACTTTAAAGAAGTAGTCCAGTTACACCTTTGTGGGCTTATAACTTGGCTTCTGAATATCCTAGAGAGGTCAGGTTTGTTATAGAGTACTCCAATTAGCAGCCCCCTTTACCACTAAAAGGAATGGAGTTATTAGCACTTATGGTTTTTAAATGGCACCCAGAATTATGTTGCACGAAGCACAATTTCACATCATTCTGGGTTCATTTGTGTGAAAACAAGGTCCAATCAGGCTGAAACGTTACAAGAAGGTAGAATCTATTGAGTTGTAAGTGATCTGAACGTTTCATGATGATCGCACATTCCTATAGGGGGTAAAACCATGTCCCAAAGGTCACCGGGCCTGGTGTCACTTTAAAGAAGTAGTCCAGTTACACATTTGTGGGCTTATAACTTGGCTTCTGAATGTCCTAGAGAGATCAGGTTTGTTTTAGAGTACTCCAATTAACAGCCCCCTTTACCACTAAAAGGAATGGAGTCATTAGCACTTCTGGTTTTGAAATGGCACCCAGAATTATGTTGCACGAAGCACAATTTCACATCATTCTGGGTTCATTTGTGTGAAAACAAGGTCCAATCAGGCTGAAACGTTACAAGAAGGTAGAATCTATTGAGTTGTAAGTGATCTGAACGTTTCATGATGATCGCACATTCCTATAGGGGGTCAAACCATGTCCCAAAGGTCACCGGATCTGGTGTCAATTTAAAGAAGTAGTCCAGTTACATCTTTGTGGGCTTATAACTTGGCTTCTGAATGTCCTAGAGAGATCAGGTTTGTTTTAGTATACTCCAATCAACAGCCCCTACAACCACAAAAAGGAATGGAGTCATTAGCACTTATGGTTTTTAAATGGCACCCAGAATTATGTTGCACGAAGCACAATTTCACATCATTCTGGGTTCATTTGTGTGAAAACAAGGTCCAATCAGGCTGAAACATTACAGGAAGGTAGAACCTATTGAGTTGTAAGTGATCTCAACGTTTCATGATGATAGAACTTTCCTAAGGGGATCAAACCATGTCCCGAAGGTCACCGGATCTGGTGTCAATTTAAAGAAGTAGTCCAGTTACACATTTGTGGGCTTATAACTTGGCTTCTGAATGTCCTAGAGAGATCAAGTTTGTTTTAATGTACTCCAATCAACAGCCCCTACAACCACCAAAAGGAATGGAGTCATTAGCACTTATGGTTTGTAAATTGCACCCAGAATTATGTTGCATGAAGCACAATTTCACATCATTCTGGGTCCATTTGTGTGAAACCAAGGTCCAAGCAGGCTGAAACGTTACATGAAGTTAGAATCTATTGAATTGTAAGTGATCTGAACGTTTCATGATGATAGCACTTTCCTAAGGGGGACAAACCATGTCCCAAAGGTCACCGGATCTGGTGTCAATTTAAAGAAGTAGTCCAGTTACACATTTGTGGGCTTATAACTTGGCTTCTGAATATCCTAGAGAGGTCAGGTTTGTTTTAGAGTACTCCAATTAACAGCCCCCATTACCACTAAAAGGAATGGAGTCATTAGCACTTATGGTTTTTAAATGGCACCCAGAATTATGTTGCACGAAGCACAATTTCACATCATTCTGGGTTCATTTGTGTGAAAACAAGGTCCAATCAGGCTGAAACATTACAGGAAGGTAGAATCTATTGAGTTGTAAGTGATCTCAACGTTTCATGATGATAGAACTTTCCTAAAGGGATCAAACCATGTCCCAAAGGTCACCGGATCTGGTGTCAATTTAAAGAAGTAGTCCAGTTACACATTTGTGGGCTTATAACTTGGCTTCTGAATGTCCTAGAGAGATCAGTTTTTTTAATGTACTCCAATCAACAGCCCCTACAACCACAAAAAGGAATGGAGTCATTAGCACTTATGGTTTGTAAATGGCACCCAGAATTATGTTGCACGAAGCACAATTTCACATCATTCTGGGTCCATTTGTGTGAAAACAAGGTCCAATCAAGCTGAAACGTTACAAGAAGGTAGATTCTATTGAGTTGTAAGTCATCTGAACGTTTCATGATGATCGCACATTCCTATTGGGGGTCAAACCATGTCCCAAAGGTCACCGGGCCTGGTGTCACTTTAAAGAAGTAGTCCAGTTACACCTTTGTGGGCTTATAACTTGGCTTCTGAATATCCTAGAGAGGTCAGGTTTGTTTTAGAGTACTCCAATTAACAGCCCCCATTACCACTAAAAGGAATGGAGTCATTAGCACTTATTGTTTGTAAATGGCACCCAGAATTATGTTGCACGAAGCACAATTTCACATCATTCTGGGTTCATTTGTGTGAAAACAAGGTCCAATCAGGCAGAAATGTTACAGGAAGGTAGAATCTATTGAGTTGTAAGTGATCTGAACGTTTCATGATGATAGCACTTTCCTAAGGGGGTCAAACCATGTCCCAAAGGTCACCGGACCTGGTGTCAATTTAAAGAAGTAGTCCAGTTACACATTTGTGGGCTTATAACTTGGCTTCTGAATGTCCTAGAGAGATCAGGTTTGTTTTAATGTACTCCAATCAACAGCCCCTACAACCACAAAAATGAATGGAGTCATTAGCACTTATGGTTTGTAAATGGCACCCAGAATTATGTTGCACGAAGCACAATTTCACGTCATTCTGGGTTCATTTGTTTGAAAACAAGGTCCACTCAGGCTGAAACGTTACAAGAAGGTAGAATCTATTGAGTTGTAAGTGATCTGAACGTTTCAAGATGATCGCACTTTCCTAAGGGGGTCAAACCATGTCCCAAAGGTCACCGGATCTGGTGTCAATTTAAATAAGTAGTCCTGTTACACATTTGTGGGCTTATAACTTGGCTTCTGAATGTCCTAGAGAGATCAGGTTTGTTTTAGTATACTCCAATCAACAGCCCCTACAACCACAAAAAGGAATGGAGTCATTAGCACTTATGGTTTTTAAATGGCACCCAGAATTATGTTGCACGAAGCACAATTTCACATCATTCTGGGTTCATTTGTGTGAAAACAAGGTCCAATCAGGCTGAAACGTTACAAGAAGGTAGAATATATTGAGTTGTAATTGATCTGAACGTTTCATGATGATCGCACATTCCTATAGGGGGTCAAACCATGTCCCAAAGGTCACCGGGCCTGGTGTCACTTTAAAGAAGTTGTCCAACTACACCTTTGAGGGCTTATAACTTGGTTTCTGAATGTCCTAGAGAGATCAGGTTTGTTTTAATGTACTCCAACCAACAGCCCCTACAACCACAAAAAGGAATGGAGTCATTAGCACTTATGGTTTTTAAATGGCACCCAGAATTATGTTGCACGAAGCACAATTTCACATCATTCTGGGTTCATTTGTGTGAAAACAAGGTCCAATCAGGCTGAAACGTTACAAGAAGGTAGAATCTATTGAGTTGTAAGTGATCTGAACGTTTCATGATGATCGCACATTCCTATAGGGGGTCAAACCATGTCCCAAAGGTCACCGGATCTGGTGTCAATTTAAAGAAGTAGTCCAGTTACATCTTTGTGGGCTTATAACTTGGCTTCTGAATGTCCTAGAGAGATCAGGTTTGTTTTAGTATACTCCAATCAACAGCCCCTACAACCACAAAAAGGAATGGAGTCATTAGCACTTATGGTTTTTAAATGGCACCCAGAATTATGTTGCACGAAGCACAATTTCACATCTTTCTGGGTTCATTTGTGTGAAAACAAGGTCCAATCAGGCTGAAACATTACAGGAAGGTAGAACCTATTGAGTTGTAGGTGATCTCAACGTTTCATGATGATAGAACTTTCCTAAGGGGATCAAACCATGTCCCGAAGGTCACCGGATCTGGTGTCAATTTAAAGAAGTAGTCCAGTTACACATTTGTGGGCTTATAACTTGGCTTCTGAATGTCCTAGAGAGATCAAGTTTGTTTTAATGTACTCCAATCAACAGCCCCTACAACCACCAAAAGGAATGGAGTCATTAGCACTTATGGTTTGTAAATTGCACCCAGAATTATGTTGCATGAAGCACAATTTCACATCATTCTGGGTCCATTTGTGTGAAACCAAGGTCCAAGCAGGCTGAAACGTTACATGAAGTTAGAATCTATTGAATTGTAAGTGATCTGAACGTTTCATGATGATAGCACTTTCCTAAGGGGGACAAACCATGTCCCAAAGGTCACCGGATCTGGTGTCAATTTAAAGAAGTAGTCCAGTTACACATTTGTGGGCTTATAACTTGGCTTCTGAATATCCTAGAGAGGTCAGGTTTGTTTTAGAGTACTCCAATTAACAGCCCCCATTACCACTAAAAGGAATGGAGTCATTAGCACTTATGGTTTTTAAATGGCACCCAGAATTATGTTGCACGAAGCACAATTTCACATCATTCTGGGTTCATTTGTGTGAAAACAAGGTCCAATCAGGCTGAAACATTACAGGAAGGTAGAATCTATTGAGTTGTAAGTGATCTCAACGTTTCATGATGATAGAACTTTCCTAAAGGGATCAAACCATGTCCCAAAGGTCACCGGATCTGGTGTCAATTTAAAGAAGTAGTCCAGTTACACATTTGTGGGCTTATAACTTGGCTTCTGAATGTCCTAGAGAGATCAGTTTTTTTAATGTACTCCAATCAACAGCCCCTACAACCACAAAAAGGAATGGAGTCATTAGCACTTATGGTTTGTAAATGGCACCCAGAATTATGTTGCACGAAGCACAATTTCACATCATTCTGGGTCCATTTGTGTGAAAACAAGGTCCAATCAAGCTGAAACGTTACAAGAAGGTAGATTCTATTGAGTTGTAAGTCATCTGAACGTTTCATGATGATCGCACATTCCTATTGGGGGTCAAACCATGTCCCAAAGGTCACCGGGCCTGGTGTCACTTTAAAGAAGTAGTCCAGTTACACCTTTGTGGGCTTATAACTTGGCTTCTGAATATCCTAGAGAGGTCAGGTTTGTTTTAGAGTACTCCAATTAACAGCCCCCATTACCACTAAAAGGAATGGAGTCATTAGCACTTATGGTTTGTAAATGGCACCCAGAATTATGTTGCACGAAGCACAATTTCACATCATTCTGGGTTCATTTGTGTGAAAACAAGGTCCAATCAGGCAGAAATGTTACAGGAAGGTAGAATCTATTGAGGTGTAAGTGATCTGAACGTTTCATGATGATAGCACTTTCCTAAGGGGGTCAAACCATGTCCCAAAGGTCACCGGACCTGGTGTCAATTTAAAGAAGTAGTCCAGTTACACATTTGTGGGCTTATAACTTGGCTTCTGAATGTCCTAGAGAGATCAGGTTTGTTTTAATGTACTCCAATCAACAGCCCCTACAACCACAAAAATGAATGGAGTCATTAGCACTTATGGTTTGTAAATGGCACCCAGAATTATGTTGCACGAAGCACAATTTCACGTCATTCTGGGTTCATTTGTTTGAAAACAAGGTCCACTCAGGCTGAAACGTTACAAGAAGGTAGAATCTATTGAGTTGTAAGTGATCTGAACGTTTCAAGATGATCGCACTTTCCTAAGGGGGTCAAACCATGTCCCAAAGGTCACCGGATCTGGTGTCAATTTAAATAAGTAGTCCTGTTACACATTTGTGGGCTTATAACTTGGCTTCTGAATGTCCTAGAGAGATCAGGTTTGTTTTAGTATACTCCAATCAACAGCCCCTACAACCACAAAAAGGAATGGAGTCATTAGCACTTATGGTTTTTAAATGGCACCCAGAATTATGTTGCACGAAGCACAATTTCACATCATTCTGGGTTCATTTGTGTGAAAACAAGGTCCAATCAGGCTGAAACGTTACAAGAAGGTAGAATATATTGAGTTGTAATTGATCTGAACGTTTCATGATGATCGCACATTCCTATAGGGGGTCAAACCATGTCCCAAAGGTCACCGGGCCTGGTGTCACTTTAAAGAAGTTGTCCAACTACACCTTTGAGGGCTTATAACTTGGTTTCTGAATGTCCTAGAGAGATCAGGTTTGTTTTAATGTACTCCAACCAACAGCCCCTACAACCACAAAAAGGAATGGAGTCATTAGCACTTATGGTTTTTAAATGGCACCCAGAATTATGTTGCACGAAGCACAATTTCACATCATTCTGGGTCCATTTGTGTGAAAACAAGGTCCAATCAGGCTGAAACGTTACAAGAAGGTAGAATCTATTGAGTTGTAAGTGATCTGAACGTTTCATGATGATCGCACATTCCTATAGGGGGTCAAACCATGTCCCAAAGGTCACCGGGCCTGGTGTCACTTTAAAGAAGTAGTCCAATTACACCTTTGAGGGCTTATAACTTGGTTTCTGAATGTCCTAGAGAGATCAGGTTTGTTTTAGTGTACTCCAATCAACAGCCCCTACAACCCCAAAAAGGAATGGAGTCATTAGCACTTATGGTTTGTAAATGGCACCCAGAATTATGTTGCACGAAGCACAATTTCACATCATTCTGGGTTCATTTGTGTGAAATCAAGGTCCAATCAGGCAGAAACTTTACAGGAAGGTAGAATCTATTGAGTTGTAAGTGATCTGAACGTTTCATGATGATCGCACATTCCTATTGGGGGTCAAACCATGTCCCAAAGGTCACTGGGCCTGGTGTCACTTTAAAGAAGTAGTCCAGTTACACCTTTGTGGGCTTATAACTTGGCTTCTGAATATCCTAGAGAGGTCAGGTTTGTTTTAGAGTACTCAAATTAGCAGCCCCCATAACCACTAAAAGGAATGGAGTCATTAGCACTTATGGTTTTTATATGGCAGCCAGAATTATGTTGCACAAAGCACAATTTCACATCATTCTGGGTTCATTTGTGTGAAAACAAGGTCCAATCAGGCTGAAACGTTACAGGAAGGTAGAATCTATTGAGTTGTAAGTGATCTGAACGTTTCATGATGATAGCACTTTCCTAAGGGGGTCGAACCATGTCCCAAAGGTCACCGGATCTGGTGTCAATTTAAAGAAGTAGTCCAGTTACACATTTGTGGGCTTATAACTTGGCTTCTGAATGTCCTAGAGAGATCAGGTTTGTTTTAGTATACTCCAATCAACAGCCCCTACAACCACAAAAAGGAATGGAGTCATTAGCACTTATGGTTTTTAAATAGCACCCAGAATTGTGTTGCACGAAGCACAATTTCACATCATTCTGGGTCCGTTTGTGTGAAAACAAGGTCCAATCAGGCTGAAACGTTACAGGAAGGTAGAATCTATTGAGTTGTAAATGATCTGAACGTTTCATGATGATAGCACTTTCCTAAGGGGGTCAAACCATGTCCCAAAGGTCACCGGATCTGGTGTCAATTTAAAGAAGTAGTCCAGTTACACATTTGTGGGCTTAGAACTTGGCTTCTGAATGTCCTAGAGAGATCAGGTTTGTTTTAGTATACTCCAATCAACAGCCCCTACAACCCCAAAAAGGAATGGAGTCATTAGCACTTATGGTTTGTAAATGGCACCCAGAATTATGTTGCACGAAGCACAATTTCACATCATTCTGGGTTCATTTGTGTGAAATCAAGGTCCAATCAGGCAGAAACTTTACAGGAAGGTAGAATCTATTGAGGTGTAAGTGATCTGAACGTTTCATGATGATCGCACATTCCTATTGGGGGTCAAACCATGTCCCAAAGGTCACTGGACCTGGTGTCACTTTAAAGAAGTAGTCCAGTTACACCTTTGTGGGCTTATAACTTGGCTTCTGAATATCCTAGAGAGGTCAGGTTTGTTTTAGAGTACTCCAATTAGCAGCCCCCATTACCACTAAAAGGAATGGAGTCATTAGCACTTATGGTTTTTATTGGCAGCCAGAATTATGTTGCACAAAGCACAATTTCACATCATTCTGGGTTCATTTGTGTGAAAACAAGGTCCAATCAGGCTGAAACGTTACAGGAAGGTAGAATCTATTGAGTTGTAAGTGATCTGAACGTTTCATGATGATAGCACTTTCCTAAGGGGGTCGAACCATGTCCCAAAGGTCACCGGATCTGGTGTCAATTTAAAGAAGTAGTCCAGTTACACATTTGTGGGCTTATAACTTGGCTTCTGAATGTCCTAGAGAGATCAGGTTTGTTTTAGTATACTCCAATCAACAGCCCCTACAACCACAAAAAGGAATGGAGTCATTAGCACTTATGGTTTTTAAATAGCACCCAGAATTATGTTGCACGAAGCACAATTTCACATCATTCTGGGTCCGTTTGTGTGAAAACAAGGTCCAATCAGGCTGAAACGTTACAGGAAGGTAGAATCTATTGAGTTGTAAATGATATGAACGTTTCATGATGATAGCACTTTCCTAAGGGGGTCAAACCATGTCCCAAAGGTCACCGGATCTGGTGTCAATTTAAAGAAGTAGTCCAGTTACACATTTGTGGGCTTAGAACTTGGCTTCTGAATGTCCTAGAGAGATCAGGTTTGTTTTAGTATACTCCAATCAACAGCCCCTACAACCACAAAAAGGAATGGAGTCATTAGCACTTATGGTTTTTAAATAGCACCCAGAATTATGTTGCACGAAGCACAATTTCACATCATTCTGGGTCCGTTTGTGTGAAAACAAGGTCCAATCAGGCTGAAACGTTACAGGAAGGTAGAATCTATTGAGTTGTAAATGATCTGAACGTTTCATGATGATAGCACTTTCCTAAGGGGGTCAAACCATGTCCCAAAGGTCACCGGATCTGGTGTCAATTTAAAGAAGTAGTCCAGTTACACATTTGTGGGCTTATAACTTGGCTTCTGAATGTCCTAGAGAGATCAGGTTTGTTTTAATGTACTCCAACCAACAGCCCCTGTCGCGTGCCCGTCCCATTTGTCGGTTCCGTTAAAACCCAGTTCCGTTAGAACTTATGAGACGGTGCATCTATCAGGGTTCGGGGGGATGTCGGCGAGTTTAATCGTACTAGACCCCGGTTTGGACTATCTAATTAGAATCTTGTCTTTTATTTTAAAGGTGAAATGACTTGTACGAATAGCCAGCCTCAGAGTACTCCACTTCTTTTAAACTCGTTACCTTTTGGTTAAGATACTAGAGAGAAGTCTGGAGGCAAGCCAAGCCTCTCAGCAATTGTTTGGATTACTCGGAATTAATTGCGCCTCTAACAGCTTATTTGGGAGGTTGGTAACTATAAAATGATTTATGCTAGTTGATCAGGCTATCATAATTTTATCAATTTATTTATTAATCCAACCTTCCAGCTGATTAGAGACTTTTTCAACCTGCAATCAGAGCCAAAATAACCTCTAATATCCTGTTTTTATCGCCCTTAAGACAACTCGTTACTCGCAAGGAGGGGGAAGTTAAAACTTCCCTTATCTTAAGGTTTCTTTATATTATTATATTACAAACTGTAAAGTAAGTCCTGATAATTCAGAGACCTGTGTTCGACATGCTTACCTCTGTGCAATTATGGCCAGGGCTCCAAACTTGAAGCTTTAGAGAAAACCTGAAAGAATCAGGATTATGTTTCTTTTTCAAAAAAGGTTTATTACAAAATCAAAATACAAAAATGGGTAAAGTAAAAAACAACTGCTATCCCCCAAGGAGGAATTAGTTCAAAATGATTAAATAAGAGTTAGTTTACACTAGCTCCTGTCTTCTCAGAATCTCCCCAAAACTCTCCCAAGTCTCTTCTTCCAAGAGTCCTCCCCCACTAAGCTCTGCTTCTCTCCAAAAAACTGCCTGTCATCCCCCATCCAGGGGGACAGGGGATGACCCCTCCAAGCCTGCTCTGTCTCTTCTTGTCGCCTGCCCCAGCTGCTGTTGAATCTTTCCTCTGCTGTTCAGAGCTGTTCTTATATACCCTTCCTGGGCCAGCTTAAGGTCATGGGGTCATTTACCAGATACACACTTTGTAGCTCAACACAAAACATTTGGTGTCATTTTCACTACATGCAGCATTCTTCTTAACACAGGTCATTACATCATCTTTTGCAGCATTCTTCAGTTTCTCTCCAATGTTCCCGAGAGGGCTTCTGGATCTGATGGGCTTGTCTTCACTCTGTTCTCCTCCAATCCCATCTTTCCAAGCCAGGGGTGGGGCAAAGAGGTTGGGTCAGTCAACCTGACCTTTTGCCCAGTTCTGTCCTCTCGTCCCTGTGACCCTTGTGTGACCCTTGTTTCTGACCACAGTTTTTTTGACCTGCAGCCCAGCTCCTGTCGGCTGGCTGATTTTGCTCGCACAAGCCAGTCCAGTGTGGCTCACCTTTTGACCCCGTACTTGCCACTGTCTTTGGCATGTGGGACTCGCAACATCCCCCATGCGAGAAAAATCTAGCCAGGGGACTGCAGCAGCCTTCTTTGGGGTGGGGCTGCCTCCTCCTCTGGATCATCTTCATCTCCAGTCTCAGACCCAGAGTCTGACAGCTCAGAGTTCAGATACACACCATCATCATCATCATCATCACTCACTTCAGTCTCTGAAGAACCAGATGTTTGTTCATGAGGGTTCAGAACTGGGTTCCTGCTTCTCCACCAGTTTCAGCTGCCATCTGGTCAGCTGAGCTGCTGGTTGGACCATCTCAATCTCCTCCTTCAAGCAGAGACTCTCTCCCTCCAGACTGAAGACATTTTTTACTGCAGAGCTTCAAATATTCTCCTCACACACCTGAACATCAACAAGCTAACTCTGCTTGCAGCTGCTGGTGGGAAGCTTACGCTAAAAATTATAAAGTGTGGCAAGGTGGATAAATAAGGACCGGGCGGGAATCGATCCCGAGACCTCCGGGGTGGGAGTCATACGCTCTAACCACTCAGCCAAAGGGACATCCCTTTAGCCATCTGGCCAGGGTGCATGATCAATCAAGACATTGTGACAGAACGCTCACACTGTCACACCTTCCCCCCTCTTTCCACAAGCGCGTCCTCGTACTCCCGCGCAGGGTGCCACAAACTTCACATCCACGGACCTACTTGACAGTACTACATGGATCCTGCCAACAACACCATATATGGCAAGGTTAAAAATGCTTACGCCTTATTAGTGTAGCTGTCTGTCAGGTCAGAATCATATGGAGCTGTTGGTTCAGGACTCTCCCTTCTCAAAAGAACTAGTAGGGGGAGGGGTGATGTCACCACATCCTGCTTGTCTGTTGTTGCTCAGCTGACTGAGTGCTTTTTCTCTGTTCAGCTGTGGCTTCTCATATCTGCAGGCTGCCGAGAGCGGAAGCTAGGTGCTTGTTTCAAGCAGATCCTCTAAAAACAAAGTTTAATTGGAGCAGAGTTCCAATGCTCCCAGTTATAAGTCCGTCCTTTACAGGCGGCACGGTTTCTCCCCTCACGGAGCCCTTAAGCACAGAGGTTCACACATTATACATGTTCCCGGCTTCTAGCCTCCCCATTGCGCGTAACGATACACATTTGCAGATTCTATGAAGCCCGGAAACATAGCCACTTTAAAATCTTTAATACAATCCCCCTTCGTTAACAGGATGAGGCCCAGAGCACCTGAGATCTTACAAGTCATTTCTTCACTAGATTTTGATCCAGCCATGACGTTTAATCGCATCTCACTTGTGCCTCAGCACCTGGACAGCGCCCCGCCGCAGCTCCATACTAGCTTTTCCAGCCTCATTCTGAAAGCTCCGGTTACAGGATACTGAAAGATCTATCTGCCATGGCTGGTTAAAAGTTTCTCTTTTTTCATTTATTTTATTTTTATTCGTTTTCACGTCTTATTCTTTATTCTTACTCTTTATTCCTTTTTATTTTTTGCCTAGCTTTTATCCTTGGCTATTCTTACGTCGGAAAGCCGTGATTTCTTTATACCTCTCTGAGTTAATCTTCCGTTCTCCCAAATTTCTTTCCTTTTCGAGAAATTGGTGCGGTTTTCACTCCAAGGTTATAAGCTTATCCGGTCCTTGGTGCGTAAGCTTTTATCAGCCTAAAAGACATAGTTCTACGTCGAATAGTCCGGTATCTAATATTTGAACCTTCGCTCTGTAGCCCCACATTGGTGCGCCATGTCGCGTGCCCGTCCCATTTGTCGGTTCCGTTAAAACCCAGTTCCGTTAGAACTTATGAGACGGTGCATCTATCAGGGTTCGGGGGGATGTCGGCGAGTTTAATCGTACTAGACCCGGGTTTGGACTATGTAATTAGAATCTTGTCTTTTATTTTAAAGGTGAAATGACTTGTACGAATAGCCTTCCTCAGAGTACTCCACTTCTTTTAAACTCGTTACCTATTGGTTAAGATACTAGAGAGAAGTCTGGAGGCAAGCCAAGCCTCTCAGCAATTGTTTGGATTACCCGGAATTAATTGCGCATCTAACAGCTTATGTGGGAGGTTGGTAACTATAAAATGATTTATGCTAGTTGATCAGGCTATCATAATTTTATCAATTTATTTATTAATCCAACCTTCCAGCTGATTAGAGACTTTTTCAACCTGCAATCAGAGCCAAAATAACCTCTAATATCGCCCTTAAGACAACTCGTTACTCGCAAGGAGGGGGAAGTTAAAACTTCCCTTATCTTAAGGTTTCTTTATATTATTATATTACAAACTGTAAAGTAAGTCCTGATAATTCAGAGACCTGTGTTCGACATGCTTAACTCTGTGCAATTATGGCCAGGGCTCCAAACGTGAAGCTTTAGAGAAAACCTGAAAGAATCAGGATTATGTTTCTTTTTCGAAAAAGGTTTATTACAAAATCAAAATACAAAAATGGGTAAAGTAAAAAACAACTGCTATCCCCCAAGGAGGAATCAGTTCAAAATGATTAAATAAGAGTTAGTTTACACTAGCTCCTGTCTTCTCAGAATCTCCCCAAAACTCTCCCAAGTCTCTTCTTCCAAGAGTCCTCCCCCTCTAAGCTCTGCTTCTCTCCAAAAAACTGCCTGTCATCCCCCATCCAGGGGGACAGGGGATGACCCCTCCAAGCCTGCTCTGTCTCTTCTTGTCGCCTGCCCCAGCTGCTGTCGAATCTTTCCTCTGCTGTTCAGAGCTGTTCTTATATACCCTTCCTGGGCCAGCTTAAGGTCATGGGGTCATTTACCAGATACACACTTTGTAGCTCAACACAAAACATTTGGTGTCATTTTCACTACATGCAGCATTCTTCTTAACACAGGTCATTACATCATCTTTTGCAGCATTCTTTAGTTTCTCTCCAATGTTCCCAAGAGGGCTTCTGGATCTGATGGGCTTGTCTTCACTCTGTTCTCCTCCAATCCCATCTATCCAAGCCAGGGGTGGGGCAAAGAGGTTGGGTCAGTCAACCTGACCTTTTGCCCAGTTCTGTCCTCTTGTCCCTGTGACCCTTGTGTGACCCTTGCTTCTGACCACAGTTTTTTTGACCTGCAGCCCAGCTCCTGTCGGCTGGCTGATTTTGCTCGCACAAGCCAGTCCAGTGTGGCTCACCTTTTGACCCCGTACTTGCCACTGTCTTTGGCATGTGGGACTCGCAACACCCCTACAACCACAAAAAGGAATGGAGTCATTAGCACTTATGGTTTGTAAATGGCACCCAGAATTATGTTGCACGAAGCACAATTTCACATCATTCTGGGTTCATTTGTGTGAAAACAAGGTCCAATCAGGCTGAAACGTTACAAGAAGGTAGAATCTATTGAGTTGTATGTGATCTGAACGTTTCATGAAGATCGCACATTCCTATAGGGGGTCAAACCATGTCCCAAAGGTCACCGGGCCTGGTGTCACTTTAAAGAAGTTGTCCAGTTACATATTTGTGGGCTTATAACTTGGCTTCTGAATGCCCTAGAGAGATCAGGTTTGTTTTAATGTACTCCAACCAACAGCCCCTACAACCACAAAAAGGAATGGAGTCATTAGCACTTATGGTTTGTAAATGGCACCCAGAATTATGTTGCACGAAGCACAATTTCACATCATTCTGGGTCCATTTGTGTGAAAACAAGGTCCAATCAGGCTGAAACGTTACAAGAAGGTAGAATCTATTGAGTTGTAAGTGATCTGAACGTTTCATGATGATCGCACATTCCTATAGGGGGTCAAACCAGGTCCCAAAGGTCACCGGGCCTGGTGTCTCTTTAAAGTAGTCCAATTACACCTTTGAGGGCTTATAACTTGGTTTCTGAATGTCCTAGAGAGGTCAGGTTTGTTTTAGAGTACTCCAATTAGCAGCCCCCATTACCACTAAAAGGAATGGAGTCATTAGAACTTATGGTTTTTAAATGGCACCCAGAATTATGTTGCACGAAGCACAATTTCACATCAATCTGGGTTCATTTGTGTGAAAACAAGGTACAATCAGGCTGAAACGTTACAGGAAGGTATAATCTATTGAGTTGTAAGTGATCTGAACGTTTCATGATGATAGCACTTTCCTAAGGGGGTCAAACCATGTCCCAAAGGTCACCGGATCTGGTTTCAATTTAAAGAAGTAGTCCAGTTACACATTTGTGGGCTTATAACTTGGCTTCTCAATGTCCTAGAGAGATCAGGTTTGTTTTAGTATACTCCAATCAACAGCCCCAACAACCACAAAAAGAAATGGAGTCATTAGCACTTATGGTTTTTAAATCGCACCCAGAATTATGTTGCACGAAGCACAATTTCACATCATACTGGGTTCATTTGTGTGAAATCAAGGTCCAATCAGGCTGAAACGTTACAGGAAGGTAGAATCTATTGAGTTGTAAGTGATCTGAACGTTTCATGATGATCGCACATTCCTATAGGGGGTCAAACCATGTCCCAAAGGTCACCGGGCCTGGTGTCACTTTAAAGAAGTAGTCCAATTACACCTTTGAGGGCTTATAACTTGGTTTCTGAATGTCCTAGAGAGATCAGGTTTGTTTTAGAGTACTCCAATTAGCAGCCCCCATTGCCACTAAAAGGAATGGAGTCATTAGCACTTATGGTTTTTAAATGGCACCCAGAATTATGTTGCACAAAGCACAATTTCACATCATTCTGGGTTCATTTGTGTGAAAACAAGGTCCAATCAGGCTGAAACGTTACAGGAAGGTAGAATCTATTGTGTTGTAAGTGATCTGAACGTTTCATGATGATAGCACTTTCCTAAGGGGGTCAAACCATGTCCCAAAGGTCACCGGATCTGGTGTCAATTTAAAGAAGTAGTCCAGTTACACATTTGTGGGCTTATAACTTGGCTTCTGAATGTCCTAGAGAGATCAGGTTTATTTTAGTATACTCCAATCAACAGCCCCTACAACCACAAAAAGGAATGGAGTCATTAGCACTTATGGTTTTTAAATGGCACCCAGAATTATGTTGCACGAAGCACAATTTCACATCATTCTGGGTTCATTTGTGTGAAAACAAGGTACAATCAGGCTGAAACTTTACAGGAAGGTAGAATATATTGAGTTGTAAGTGATCTGAACGTTTCATGATGATCGCACATTCCTATTGGGGGTCAAACCATGTCCCAAAGTTCACCGGGCCTGGTGTCACTTTAAAGAAGTAGTCCAGTTACACATTTGTGGGCTTATAACTTGGCTTCTGAATGTCCTAGAGAGATCAGGTTTGTTTTAGTGTACTCCAACCAACAGCCTTTACAACCACAAAAAGGAATGGAGTCATTAGCACTTATGGTTTGTAAATGGCACCCAGAATTATGTTGCACGAAGCACAATTTCACATCATTCTGGGTCCATTTGTGTGAAACCAAGGTCCAATCAGGCTGAAACGTTACATGAAGTTAGAATCTATTTAATTGTAAGTGATCTGAACGTTTCATGATGATAGCACTTTCCTAAGGGGGACAAACCATGTCCCAAAGGTCACCGGATCTGGTGTCAATTTAAAGAAGTAGTCCAGTTACACATTTGTGGGCTTATAACTTGGCTTCTGAATGTCCTAGAGAGATCAGGTTTGTTTTAGAGTACTCCAATTAACAGCCCCCTTTACCACTAAAAGGAATGGAGTCATTAGCACTTCTGGTTTTGAAATGGCACCCAGAATTATGTTGCACGAAGCACAATTTCACATCATTCTGGGTTCATTTGTGTGAAAACAAGGTCCAATCAGGCTGAAACGTTACAAGAAGGTAGAATCTATTGAGTCGTAAGTGATCTGAACGTTTCATGATGATCGCACATTCCTATAGGGGGTCAAACCATGTCCCAAAGGTCACCGGATCTGGTGTCAATTTAAAGAAGTAGTCCAGTTACATCTTTGTGGGCTTATAACTTGGCTTCTGAATGTCCTAGAGAGATCAGGTTTGTTTTAGTATACTCCAATCAACAGCCCCTACAACCACAAAAAGGAATAGAGTCATTAGCACTTATGGTTTTTAAATGGCACCCAGAATTATGTTGCATGAAGCACAATTTCACATCATTCTGGGTTCATTTGTGTGAAAACAAGGTCCAATCAGGCTGAAACATTACAGGAAGGTAGAATCTATTGAGTTGTAAGTGATCTCAACGTTTCATGATGATAGAACTTTCCTAAGGGGATCAAACCATGTCCCAAAGGTCACCGGATCTGGTGTCAATTTAAAGAAGTAGTCCAGTTACACATTTGTGGGCTTATAACTTGACTTCTGAATGTCCTAGAGAGATCAAGTTTGTTTTAATGTACTCCAATCAACAGCCCCTACAACCACCAAAAGGAATGGAGTCATTAGCACTTATGGTTTGTAAATTGCACCCAGAATTATGTTGCATGAAGCACAATTTCACATCATTCTGGGTTCATTTGTGTGAAACCAAGGTCCAATCAGGCTGAAACATTACATGAAGTTAGAATCTATTGAATTGTAAGTGATCTGAACGTTTCATGATGATAGCACTTTCCTAAGGGGGACAAACCATGTCCCAAAGGTCACCGGATCTGGTGTCAATTTAAAGAAGTAGTCCAGTTACACATTTGTGGGCTTATAACTTGGCTTCTGAATGTCCTAGAGAGATCAGTTTTTTTTAATGTACTCCAATCAACAGCCATTACAACCACAAAAAGGAATGGAGTCATTAGCACTTATGGTTTGTAAATGGCACCCAGAATTATGTTGCACGAAGCACAATTTCACATCATTCTGGGTCCATTTGTGTGAAAACAAGGTCCAATCAGGCTGAAACGTTACAAGAAGGTAGATTCTATTGAGTTGTAAGTCATCTGAACGTTTCATGATGATCGCACATTCCTATTGGGGGTCAAACCATGTCCCAAAGGTCACCGGGCCTGGTGTCACTTTAAAGAAGTAGTCCAGTTACACCTTTGTGGGCTTATAACTTGGCTTCTGAATATCCTAGAGAGGCCAGGTTTGTTTTAGAGTACTCCAATTAACAGCCCCCATTACCACTAAAAGGAATGGAGTCATTAGCACTTATGGTTTGTAAATGGCACCCAGAATTATGTTGCACGAAGCACAATTTCACATCATTCTGGGTTCATTTGTGTGAAAACAAGGTCCAATCAGGCAGAAATGTTACAGGAAGGTAGAATCTATTGAGTTGTAAGTGATCTGAACGTTTCATGATGATAGCACTTTCCTAAGGGGGTCAAACCATGTCCCAAAGGTCACCGGACCTGGTGTCAATTTAAAGAAGTAGTCCAGTTACACATTTGTGGGCTTATAACTTGGCTTCTGAATGTCCTAGAGAGATCAGGTTTGTTTTAATGTACTCCAATCAACAGCCCCTACAACCACAAAAATGAATGGAGTCATTAGCACTTATGGTTTGTAAATGGCACCCAGAATTATGTTGCACGAAGCACAATTTCACATCATTCTGGGTCCATTTGTGTGAAAACAAGGTCCAATCAGGCTGAAACGTTACAAGAAGGTAGAATCTATTTAGTTGTAAGTGATCTGAACGTTTCAAGATGATCGCACTTTCCTAAGGGGGTCAAACCATGTCGCAAAGGTCACCGGATCTGGTGTCAATTTAAATAAGTAGTCCTGTTACACATTTGTGGGCTTATAACTTGGCTTCTGAATGTCCTAGAGAGATCAGGTTTGTTTTAGTATACTCCAATCAACAGCCCCTACAACCACAAAAAGGAATGGAGTCATTAGCACTCATGGTTTTTAAATGGCACCCAGAATTATGTTGCACGAAGCACAATTTCACATCATTCTGGGTTCATTTGTGTGAAAACAAGGTCCAATCAGGCTGAAACGTTACAAGAAGGTAGAATATATTGAGTTGTAAGTGATCTGAACGTTTCATGATGATCGCACATTCCTATACTGGGTCAAACCATGTCCCAAAGGTCACCGGGCCTGGTGTCACTTTAAAGAAGTAGTCCAATTACACCAATGAGGGCTTATAACTTGGCTTCTGAATGTCCTAGAGAGATCAGGTTTGTTTTAATGTACTCCAACCAACAGCCCCTACAACCACAAAAAGAAATGGAGTCATTAGCACTTATGGTTTGTAAATGGCACCCAGAATTATGTTGCACGAAGCAATATTTCACATCATTCTGGGTCCATTTGAGTGAAAACAAGGTCCAATCAGGCTGAAACGTTACAAGAAGGTAGAATCCATTGAATTGTAAGTGATCTGAACGTTTCATGATGATCGCACATTCCTATAGGGGGTCAAACCATGTCCCAAAGGTCACCGGGCCTGGTGTCACTTTAAAGAAGTAGTCCAGTTACACATTTGTGGGCTTAGAACTTGGCTTCTGAATGTCCTAGAGAGATCAGGTTTGTTTTAGTATACTCCAATCAACAGCCCCTACAACCACTAAAAGGAATGGAGTCATTAGCACTCATGGTTTTTAAATGGCACCCTGAATTATGTTGCATGAAGCACAATTTCACATCATTCTGGGTTCATTTGTGTGAAAACAAGGTCCAATCAGGCTGAAACGTTACAGGAAGGTAGAACCTATTGAGTTGTAAGTGATCTCAACGTTTCATGATGATAGAACTTTCCTAAGGGGATCAAACCATGTCCCAAAGGTCACCGGATCTGGTGTCAATTTAAAGAAGTAGTCCAGTTACACATTTGTGGGCTTATAACTTGGCTTCTGAATGTCCTAGAGAGATCAAGATTGTTTTAATGTACTCCAATCAACAGCCCCTACAACCACCAAAAGTAATGGAGTCATTAGCACTTATGGTTTGTAAATTGCACCCAGAATTATGTTGCATGAAGCACAATTTCACATCATTCTGGGTCCATTTGTGTGAAACCAAGGTCCAATCAGGCTGAAACGTTACATGAAGTTAGAATCTATTGAATTGTAAGTGATCTGAACGTTTCATGATGATAGCACTTTCCTAAGGGGGACAAACCATGTCCCAAAGGTCACCGGATCTGGTGTCAATTTAAAGAAGTAGTCCAGTTACACATTTGTGGGCTTATAACTTGGCTTCTGAATGTCCTAGAGAGATCAGTTTTTTTAATGTACTCCAATCAACAGCCCCTACAACCACAAAAAGGAATGGAGTCATTAGCACTAATGGTTTGTAAATGGCACCCAGAATTATGTTGCACGAAGCACAATTTCACATCATTCTGGGTCCATTTGTGTGAAAACAAGGTCCAATCAGGCTGAAACGTTACAAGAAGGTAGATTCTATTGAGTTGTAAGTCATCTGAACGTTTCATGATGATCGCACATTCCTATTGGGGGTCAAACCATGTCCCAAAGGTCACCGGGCCTGGTGTCACTTTAAAGAAGTAGTCCAGTTACACCTTTGTGGGCTTATAACTTGGCTTCTGAATATCCTAGAGAGGCCAGGTTTGTTTTAGAGTACTCTAATTAACAGCCCCCATTACCACTAAAAGGAATGGAGTCATTAGCACTTATGGTTTGTAAATGGCACCCAGAATTATGTTGCACGAAGCACAATTTCACATCATTCTGGGTTCATTTGTGTGAAAACAAGGTCCAATCAGGCAGAAATGTTACAGGAAGGTAGAATCTATTGAGTTGTAAGTGATCTGAACGTTTCATGATGATAGCACTTTCCTAAGGGGGTCAAACCATGTCCCAAAGGTCACCGGACCTGGTGTCAATTTAAAGAAGTAGTCCAGTTACACATTTGTGGGCTTATAACTTGGCTTCTGAATGTCCTAGAGAGATCAGGTTTGTTTTAATGTACTCCAATCAACAGCCCCTATAACCACAAAAATGAATGGAGTCATTAGCACTTATGGTTTGTAAATGGCACCCAGAATTATGTTGCACGAAGCACAATTTCACATCATTCTGGGTCCATTTGTGTGTAAACAAGGTCCAATCAGGCTGAAACGTTACAAGAAGGTAGAATCTATTGAGTTGTAAGTGATCTGAACGTTTCATGATGATCGCACATTCCTATAGGGGGTCAAACCATGTCCCAAAGGTCACCGGGCCTGGTGTCACTTTAAAGAAGTAGTCCAATTACACCTTTGAGGGCTTATAACTTGGCTTCTGAATGTCCTAGAGAGATCAGGTTTGTTTTAATGTACTCCAACCAACAGCCCCTACAACCACAAAAAGAAATGGAGTCATTAGCACTTATGGTTTGTAAATGGCACCCAGAATTATGTTGCACGAAGCAATATTTCACATCATTCTGGGTCCATTTGAGTGAAAACAAGGTCCATTCAGGCTGAAACGTTACAAGAAGGTAGAATCCATTGAATTGTAAGTGATCTGAACATTTCATGATGATCGCAAATTCCTATAGGGGGTCAAACCATGTCCCAAAGGTCACCACGCCTGGTGTCACTTTAAAGAAGTAGTCCAGTTACACATTTGTGGGCTTAGAACTTGGCTTCTGAATGTCCTAGAGAGATCAGGTTTGTTTTAGTATACTCCAATCAACAGCCCCTACATCCACAAAAAGGAATGGAGTCATTAGCACTTATGGTTTTTAAATGGCACCCAGAATTATGTTGCACGAAGCACAATTTCACATCATTCTGGGTTCATTTGTGTGAAAACAAGGTCCAATCAGGCTGAAACGTTACAGGAAGGTAGAATCCATTGAGTTGTAAGTTATCTGAACGTTTCATGATGATAGCACTTTCCTAAGGGGGTCGAACCATGTCCCAAAGGTCACCGGATCTGGTGTCAATTTAAAGAAGTAGTCCAGTTACACATTTGTGGGCTTATAACTTGGCTTCTGAAGGTCCTAGAGAGATCAGGTTTGTTTTAGTATACTCCAATCAACAGCCCCTACAACCACAAAAAGGAATGGAGTCATTAGCACTTATGGTTTTTAAATAGCACCCAGAATTATGTTGCACAAAGCACAATTTCACATCATTCTGGGTCCGTTTGTGTGAAAACAAGGTCCAATCAGGCTGAAACGTTACAGGAAGGTAGAATCTATTGAGTTGTAATTGATCTGAACGTTTCATGATGATCGCAATTCCTATAGGGGGTCAAACCATGTCCCAAAGGTCACCGGGCCTGATGTCACTTTAAAGAAGTAGTCCAATTACACATTTGAGGGCTTATAACTTGGTTTCTGAATGTCCTAGAGAGATCAGGTTTATTTTGGTGTACTCCAATCAACAGCCCCTACAACCTCAAAAAGGAATGGAGTCATTAGAACTTATGGTTTTTAAATGGCACCCAGAATTATGTTGCACGAAGCACAATTTCACATCATTCTGGGTCCATTTGTGTGAAAACAAGGTCCAATCAGGCTGAAACGTTACAAGAAGGTAGAATCTATTCAGTTGTAAGTGATCTTAACGTTTCATGATGATCGCACATTCCTATTGGGGGTCAAACCATGTCCCAAAGTTCACCGGGCCTGGTGTCACTTTAAAGAAGTAGTCCAGTTACACATTTGTGGGCTTATAACTTGGCTTCTGAATGTCCTAGAGAGATCAGGTTTGTTTTAGTGTACTCCAACCAACAGCCCTTACAACCACAAAAAGGAATGGAGTCATTAGCACTTATGGTTTGTAAATGGCACCCAGAATTATGTTGCACGAAGCACAATTTCACATCATTCTGGGTCCATTTGTGTGAAAACAAGGTCCAATCAGGCTGAAACGTTACAAGACGGTAGAATCTATTGAGTTGTAAGTGATCTGAACGTTTCATGTTGATCGCACATTCCTATAGGGGGTCAAACCATGTCCCAAAGGTCACCGGGCCTGGTGTCACTTAAAAGAAGTAGTCCAGTTACACCTTTGTGGGCTTATAACTTGGCTTCTGAATATCCTAGAGAGGTCAGGTTTGTTTTAGAGTACTCCAATTAACAGCCCCTACAACCACAAAAAGGAATGGAGTCATTAGCACTTATGGTTTTTAAATGGCACCCAGAATTATGTTGCACGAAGCACAATTTCACATCATTCTGGGTTCATTTGTGTGAAAACAAGGTCCAATCAGGCTGAAACGTTACAGGAAGGTAGAATCTATTGAGTTGTAAGTGATCTGAACGTTTCATGATGGTAGCACTTTCCTAAGGGGGTCAAACCATGTCCCAAAGGTCACCGGATCTGGTGTCAATTTAAAGAAGTAGTCCAGTTACACCTTTGTGGGCTTATAACTTGGCTTCTGAATATCCTAGAGAGGTCAGGTTTGTTTTAGAGTACTCCAATTAACAGCCCCCATTACCACTAAAACGAATGGAGTCATTAGCACTTATGGTTTTTAAATGGCACCCAGAATTATGTTGCACGAAGCACAATTTCACATCATTCTGGGTTCATTTGTGTGAAAACAAGGTCCAATCAGGCTGAAACGTTACAGGAAGGTAGAATCTATTGAGTTGTAAGTGATCTGAACGTTTCATGATGATAGCACTTTCCTAAGGGGGTCAAACCATGTCCCAAAGGTCACCGGGCCTGGTGTCACTTTAAAGAAGTAGTCCAGATACACCTTTGTGGGCTTATAACTTGGCTTATGAATATCCTAGAGAGGTCAGGTATGTTTTAGAGTACTCCAATTAACAGCCCCCATTACCACTAAAAGGAATGGAGTCAATAGCACTTATGTTTTTTAAATGGCACCCAGAATTATGTTGCACGAAGCACAATTTCACATCATTCTGGGTTCATTTGTGTGAAAACAAGGTCCAATCAGGCTGAAACGTTACAGGAAGGTAGAATCTATTGAGTTGTAAGTGATCTGAACGTTTCATGATGATCGCACATTCCTATAGGGGGTCAAACCATGTCCCAAAGGTCACCGGATCTGGTGTCAATTTAAAGAAGTAGTCCAGTTACACATTTGTGGGCTTATAACTTGGCTTCTGAATGTCCTAGAGAGATCAGGTTTGTTTTAGTATACTCCAATCAACAGCCCCTACAAACACTAAAAGGAATGGAGTAATTAGCACTTATGTTTTTTAAATGGCACCCAGAATTATGTTGCACGAAGCACAATTTCACATCATTCTGGGTTCATTTGTGTGAAAACAAGGTCCAATCAGGCTGAAATGTTACAGGAAGGTAGAATCTATTGAGTTGTAAGTGATCTGAACGTTTCATGATGATAGCACTTTCCTAAGGGGGTCAAACCATGTCCCAAAGGTCACCGCATCTGGTGTCAATTTAAAGAAGTAGTCCAGTTACACATTTGAGGGCTTATAACTTGGCTTCTCAATGTCCTAGAGAGATCAGGTTTGTTTTAGTATACTCCAATCAACAGCCCCTACAACCACAAAAAGGAATGGAGTCATTATGGCAGAGCAGAAAACAGCAGCAGGATCATCCCAGTCGCTGACGCCAATGAGCAGAGGAGAAAATAGCAGCAGGATCAGCGCAGTAGCCGACGCGGACAAGCAGAGCAGAAAACAGCAGCAGGGTCAGTGCAGTTGCCGACGCCGACGAGCAGAGCAGAAAACAGCAGCAGGACCAGCGCAGTCGCCGATGCCGACAAATCAGAGCAGAAAACAACAGCAGGACCAGCGCAGTCATCAACGGCGACGAGCAGAGCAGGAAACAGCAGCAGGACCAGCGCAGTCGCCGACGAGCATAGCAAAAAACAGCAGCAGGAGATGTGCCAGTCGCAGATGCCAAAGAGCAGAGCAGAAAACCGCAGCAGGATCAGCGCAGTCGCCGACGCCGATGAGCATTGCAGAAAACAGCAGCAGGACCAGCGCAGTCGCCGACGCCTACGAGCAGAGCAGAAAACATTTGCAGGATTAGTGCAGTCGCCGAGGCCGATGAGCAGTGCAGAAAACAGCAGCAGGACCAGCGCAGTCGCCGACGAGCAGAGCAAAAAACAGCAGCAGGATCAGCGTAGTCACTGACACCGACGAGCAGAGCAGAAAACAGCAGCAGGATCAGCGCAGTCGCTGACGCCGACGAGCAAATCAGAAAACAGCAGCAGGAGATGAGCAGTCACCGACACCGACGAGCAGATCAGAAAACAGCAGCAGGACCAGCGCAGTCGCAGACGCCGACGAGCAGAGCAGTTGCCGACGAGCAGAGGCGAAAACAACAGCAGGACCAGCGCAGTCGCCGACGCCGATGAGCAGTGCAGAAAACAGCTGCAGGACCAGCACAGTCGCCGACGCGCAGAGCAAAAAACAGCAGCAGGAGATGCGCAGTCGCAGACGATCACAGCAGAAAACAGCAGCAGGGTCAGCGGAGTCGCTGACGCCGACGAGCAGAGCAGAAAAAAGCAGCAGGAGATGCGTAGTCACCGACGCCTACGAGCAGAGCAGAAAAAATCGGCAGGAGATGTGCAGTCGCAGACGCCAACGAGCAGAGCAGAAAACAGCAGCAGGATCAACGCAGTCGCCAACGCCGATGAGCAGTGCAGAAAACAGCAGCAGGTCCAGCGCAGTCGCCGACGAGCAGAGCAGAAAACAGCAGCAGGATCAGCGCAGTCGCCGTCGCCTACGAGCAGAGCAGAAAACAGCAGCAGGACCAGCGCAGTCGCAGAGGCCGACTGGTAGATGCGAAAACAACAGCAGGACCAGCGCAGTCGCCGACGCCGATGAGCAGTGCAGAAAACAGCAGCAGGACCAGCGCAGTCGCAGACGAGCAGAGCAGAAAACAGCAGCAGGACCAGCGCAGTTGCCGACGAGCAGAGCAGAAAACAGCAGCAGGATCAGCGCAGTCGCCGACGCCGACGAGCAGAGCAAAAAACAGCAGCATGATCAGCGCAGTCGCAGACGCCAACGAGCAGAGCAGCAAACAGCAGCAGGATCAGTGTAGTCGCTGACACCTACGAGCAGAGCAGAAAACAGCAGCAGGATCAGCGCAGTCGCTGACGCCGACGAGCAGAGCAGAAAAAAGCACCAGGAGATGCGCAGACGCAAACGAGCAGAGCAGAAAACAGCAGCAGGATCAACGCAGTCGCCGACGCCGATGAGCAGTGCAGAAAACAGCAGCAGGACCAGAGCAGTCGCCGACGAGCAGAGCAGAAAACAGCAGCAGGACCAGCACAGTCGGCGACGCCTACGAGCAAAGCAGAAAACAGCAGCAGAATCAGCGCAGTCGCCGACGCCGACGAGCAGTGCAGAAAACAGCAGCAGGACCAGCGCAGTCACCGACGCCTACGAGCAGAGCAGAAAACAGCAGCAGGATCAGCGCAGTCGCCGACGAGCAGAGCAGAAAACAGCAGCAGGACCAGCGCAGTCGCAGACGCCGATGAGCAGAGCAGAAAACAGCAGCAGGACCAGCGCAGTCGCCGACGAGCAGAGCAAAAAACAGCAGCAGGAGATGTGCAGTCGCAGACGCCGATGAGCAGAGCAGAAAACAGCAGCAGGATCAGCACAGTCGCTGACGCCGACGAGCAGAGCAAAAAACAGCAGCAGGAGATGCGCAGTCGCAGACGATCAGAGCAGAAAACAGCAGCAGGGTCAGCGCAGTCGCTGACGCCGACGAGCAGAGCAGAAAAAAGCAGCAGGACCAGCGCAGTCGCCGACGCCTACGAGCAGAGCAGAAAACAGCAGCAGGACAAGCGCAGTCGCAGACGCCGACGAGCAGATGCGAAAACAACATCAGGACCAGCACAGCCGCCGACGCCGATGAGCAGTGCAGAAAACAGCAGCAGGACCAGCGCAGTCGCCGACGAGCAGAGCAGAAAACAGCAGCAGGACCAGCGCAGTTGCCGACGAGCAGAGCAGAAAACAGCAGCAGGACCAGCGCAGTCGCCGACGAGCAGAGCAGAAAACAGCAGCAGGACCTGCGCAGTCGCCGACGAGCAGTGCAGAAAACAGCCGCAGGATCAGCGCAGTCACCGATGCCGATGAGCAGTGCAGAAAACAGCAGCAGGACCAGCGCAGTCACCAACGAGCAGAGCAGAAAACAGCAGCAGGACCAGCGCAGTCGCAGACGCCGACGAGCAGAGCAGACGCTGACGAGCAGAGAAGAAAACAACAGCAGGACCAGTGCAGGCGCCGACGGTGATGGGCAGAGCAGAAAACAGCAGCAGGATCATCCCAGTCGCTGACGCCGATGAGCAGAGCAGAAAATAGCAGCAGGATCAGCGCAGTAGCCGACGCGGACAAGCAGAGCAGAAAACAGCAGCAGGGTCAGTGCAGTTGCCGACGCCGACGAGCAGAGCAGAAAACAGCAGCAGGACCAGCGCAGTCGCCGACGCCGACAAATCAGAGCAGAAAACAACAGCAGGACCAGCGCAGTCATCAACGGCGACGAGCAGAGCAGGAAACAGCAGCAGGACCAGCGCAGTCGCCGACGAGCATAGCAAAAAACAGCAGCAGGAGATGTGCAGTCGCAGACGCCGAAGAGCAGAGCAGAAAACAGCAGCAGGATCAGCGCAGTCGCCGACGCCGATGAGCATTGCAGAAAACAGCAGCAGGACCAGCGCAGTCGCCGACGCCTACGAGCAGAGCAGAAAACATTTGCAGGATTAGTGCAGGCGCCGACGCCGATGAGCAGTGCAGAAAACAGCAGCAGGACCAGCGCAGTCGCCGACGAGCAGAGCAAAAAACAGCAGCAGGATCAGCGTAGTCACTGACACCGACGAGCAGAGCAGAAAACAGCAGCAGGATCAGCGCAGTCGCTGACGCCGACGAGCAAATCAGAAAACAGCAGCAGGAGATGAGCAGTCACCGACGCCGACGAGCAGATCAGAAAACAGCAGCAGGACCAGCGCAGTCGCAGATGCCGACGAGCAGAGCAGTTGCCGACGAGCAGAGGCGAAAACAACAGCAGGACCAGCGCAGTCGCCGACGCCGATGAGCAGTGCAGAAAACAGCTGCAGGACCAGCGCAGTCACCGACGAGCAGAGCAGAAAACAGCAGCAGGAGATGTGCAGTCGCAGACGCCGAAGAGCAGAGCAGAAAACAGCAGCAGGATCAGCGCAGTCGCCGACGCCGACGAGCATTGCAGAAAACAGCAGCAGGACCAGTGCAGTCGCCGACGCCTACGAGCAGAGCAGAAAACAATTGCAGGATTAGTGCCGTCGCCGACTCCGATGAGCAGTGCAGAAAACAGCAGCAGGACCAGCGCAGTCGCCGACGAGCAGAGCAAAAAACAGCAGCAGGATCAGCGTAGTCACTGACACCGACGAGCAGAGCAGAAAACAGCAGCAGGATCAGCGCAGTCGCTGACGCCGACGAGCAAATCAGAAAACAGCAGCAGGAGATGAGCAGTCGCAGACGCCAACGAGCAGAGCAGAAAACAGCAGCAGGATCAACGCAGTCACCGACGCCGACGAGCAGATCAGAAAACAGCAGCAGGACCAGCGCAGTCGCAGACGCCGACGAGCAGAGCAGTTGCCGACGAGCAGAGGCGAAAACAACAGCAGGACCAGCGCAGTCGCCGACGCCGATGAGCAGTGCAGAAAACAGCAGCAGGACCAGCGCAGTCGCCGACGAGCAGAGCAGAAAACAGCAGCAGGACCAGCGCAGTCGCCGACGAGCAGAGCAGAAAACAGCAGCAGGACCAGCGCAGTCGCCGACGAGCAGAGCAGAAAACAGCAGCAGGACCTGCGCAGTCGCTGACGAGCAGTGCAGAAAACAGCCGCAGGATCAGCGCAGTCACCGATGCCGATGAGCAGTGCAGAAAACACTAGCAAGACCGGTGCAGTCACCGACGAGCAGAGCAAAAAACAGCAGCAGGACCAGCGCAGTCGCAGACGCCGACGAGCTGAGCAGATGCTGACGAGCAGAGAAGAAAACAACAGCAGGACCAGTGCAGGCGCCGACGGCGATGAGCAGAGCAGAAAACAGCAGCAGGATCAGCGCATTCACTGACTCAGATGAGCAGAGCAGAAAATAGCAGCAGGATCAGCGCAGTAGCCGACGCCGACAAGCAGAGCAGAAAACAGCAGCAGGGTCAGTGCAGTTGCCGACGCCGACGAGCAGAGCAGAAAACAGCAGCAGGACCAGCGCAGTCGCCGACGCCGACAATCAGAGCAGAAAACACCATCAGGACCAGCGCAGTCACCAACGGCGACGAGCAGAGCATTAAACAGCAGCAGGACCAGCGCAGTCGCCGACGAGCAGAGCAAAAAAAAGCAGCAGGAGATGCGCAGTTGCAGACGCCGACGAGCAGAGCAGAAAACAGCAGCAGGATCAGCGCAGTCGCTGACGCCGACGAGCAGAGCAAAAAACAGCAGCAGGATCAGCGCAGTTGCTGACCTTGACGAGCAGAGCAGAAAACAGCATCAGCGCAGTCGCTGATGCCGACGGGCAGAGCAGCAAACAGCAGCAGGACCAGCGCAGTTGCCGACGCAGACGAGCAGAGAAGAAAACAGCAGCAGGACCAGCGCAGTCGCCGACGCCGACGAGCAGAGCAGAAAACAGCAGCAGGATCAGCGCAGTCGCAGACGCCGACGAGCAGAGCAGAAAACAGCAGCAGGATCAGCGCAGTCGCCGACGCCGACGAGCAGAGCAAAAAACAGCAGTATGATCAGCGCAGTCGCAGACGCCGACGAGCAGAGCAGCAAACAGCAGCAGGATCAGTGTAGTCGCTGACACCGACGAGCAGAGCAGAAAACAGCAGCAGGATCAGCGCAGTCGCTGACGCCGACGAGCGGAGCAGAAAAAAAACACCGGGAGATGCGCAGACGCCAACGAGCAGAGCAGAAAACAGCAGCAGGATCAACGCAGTCGCCGACGCCGATGAGCAGTGCAGAAAACAGCAGCAGGACCAGAGCAGTCGCCGACGAGCAGAGCAGAAAACAGCAGCAGGACCAGCGCAGTCGGTGACGCCTACGAGCAAAGCAGAAAACAGCAGCAGAATCAGCGCAGTCGCCGACGCCGATGAGCAGTGCAGAAAACAGCAGCAGGACCAGCGCAGTCACCGACGCCTACGAGCAGAGCAGAAAACAGCAGCAGGATCAGCGCAGTCGCCGACGAGCAGAGCAGAAAACAGCAGCAGGACCAGCGCAGTCGCAGACGCCGATGAGCAGAGCAGAAAACAGCAGCAGGACCAGCGCAGTCGCCGACGAGCAGAGCAAAAAACATTAGCAGGAGATGTGCAGTCGCAGACGCCGATGAGCAGAGCAGAAAACAGCAGCAGGATCAGCACAGTCGCTGACGCCGACGAGCAGAGCAAAAAACAGCAGCAGGAGACGCGCAGTCGCAGACGATCAGAGCAGAAAACAGCAGCAGGGTCAGCGCAGTCGCTGACGCCGACGAGCAGAGCAGAAAAAAGCAGCAGGAGATGCGTAGTCACCGACGCCTACGAGCAGAGCAGAAAAAATCGGCAGGAGATGTGCAGTCGCAGACGCCAACGAGCAGAGCAGAAAACAGCAGCAGGATCAACGCAGTCGCCAACGCCGATGAGCAGTGCAGAAAACAGCAGCAGGACCAGCGCAGTCGCTGACAAGCAGAGCAGAAAACAGCAGCAGGATCAGCGCAGTCGCCGTCGCCTACGAGCAGAGCAGAAAACAGCAGCAGGACCAGCGCAGTTGCCGACGAGCAGAGCAGAAAACAGCAGCAGGACCAGCGCAGTCGCCGACGAGCAGTGCAGAAAACAGCAGCAGGACCTGCGCAGTCGCCGACGAGCAGTGCAGAAAACAGCCGCAGGATCAGCGCAGTCACCGATGCCGATGAGCAGTGCAGAAAACAGCAGCAGGACCAGCGCAGTCACCAACGAGCAGAGCAGAAAACAGCAGCAGGACCAGCACAGTCGCATACGCCGACGAGCAGAGCAGACGCTGACGAGCAGAGAAGAAAACAACAGCAGGACCAGTGCAGGCGCCGACGGTGATGGGCAGAGCAGAAAACAGCAGCAGGATCATCCCAGTCGCTGACGCCGATGAGCAGAGCAGAAAATAGCAGCAGGATCAGCGCAGTAGCCGACGCGGACAAGCAGAGCAGAAAACAGCAGCAGGGTCAGTGCAGTTGCCGTCGCCGACGAGCAGAGCAGAAAACAGCAGCAGGACCAGCGCAGTCGCCGACGCCGACAAATCAGAGCAGAAAACAACAGCAGGACCAGCGCAGTCATCAATGGCGACGAGCAGAGCAGGAAACAGCAGCAGGACCAGCGCAGTCGCCGACGAGCATAGCAAAAAACAGCAGCAGGAGATGTGCAGTCGCAGACGCCGAAGAGCAGAGCAGAAAACAGCAGCAGGATCAGCGCAGTCGCCGACGCCGATGAGCATTGCAGAAAACAGCAGCAGGACCAGCGCAGTTGCCGACGCCTACGAGCAGAGCAGAAAACATTTGCAGGATTAGTGCAGTCGCCGACGCCAATGAGCAGTGCAGAAAACAGCAGCAGGACCAGCGCAGTCGCCGACGAGCAGAGCAAAAAACAGCAGCAGGATCAGCGTAGTCACTGACACCGACGAGCAGAGCAGAAAACAGAAGCAGGATCAGCGCAGTCGCTGACGCCGACGAGCAAATCAGAAAACAGCAGCAGGAGATGAGCAGTCACCGACGCCGACGAGCAGATCAGAAAACAGCAGCAGGACCAGCGCAGTCGCAGACGCCGACGAGCAGAGCAGTTGCCGACGAGCAGAGGCGAAAACAACAGCAGGACCAGCGCAGTCGCCGACGCCGATGAGCAGTGCAGAAAACAGCAGCAGGACCAGCGCAGTCACCGACGAGCAGAGCAGAAAACAGCAGCAGGAGATGTGCAGTCGCAGACGCCGAAGAGCAGAGCAGAAAACAGCAGCAGGATCAGCGCAGTCGCCGACGCCGATGAGCATTGCAGAAAACAGCAGCAGGACCAGGGCAGTCGCCGACGCCTACGAGCAGAGCAGAAAACAATTGCAGGATTAGTGCAGTCGCCGACGCCGATGAGCTGTGCAGAAAACAGCAGCAGGACCAGCGCAGTCGCCGACGAGCAGAGCAAAAAACAGCAGCAGGATCAGCGTAGTCACTGACACCGACGAGCAGAGCAGAAAACAGCAGCAGGATCAGCGCAGTCGCTGACGCCGACGAGCAAATCAGAAAACAGCAGCAGGAGATGAGCAGTCGCAGACGCCAACGAGCAGAGCAGAAAACAGCAGCAGGATCAACGCAGTCACCGACGCCAACGAGCAGATCAGAAAACAGCAGCAGGACAAGTGCAGTCGCAGACGCCGAAGAGCAGAGCAATTGCCGACGAGCAGAGGCGAAAACAACAGCAGGACCAGCGCAGTCGCCGACGCCGATGAGCAGTGCAGAAAACAGCAGCAGGACCAGCGCAGTCGCCGACGAGCAGAGCAGAAAACAGCAGCAGGACCAGCGCAGTCACCGACGAGCAGAGCAGAAAACAGCAGCAGGACCAGCGCAGTCGCCGACGAGCAGAGCAGAAAACAGCAGCAGGACCTGCGCAGTCGCTGACGAGCAGTGCAGAAAACAGCCGCAGGATCAGCGCAGTCACCGATGCCGATGAGCAGTGCAGAAAACACTAGCAAGACCAGCGCAGTCACCGACGAGCAGAGCAGAAAACAGCAGCAGGACCAGCGCAGTCGCAGACGCCGACGAGCAGAGCAGACGCTGACGAGCAGAGAAGAAAACAACAGCAGGACCAGTGCAGGCGCCGACGGCGATGAGCAGAGCAGAAAACAGCAGCAGGATCAGCGCATTCACTGACGCAGATGAGCAGAGCAGAAAATAGCAGCAGGATCAGCGCAGTAGCTGACGCCGACAAGCAGAGCAGAAAACAGCAGCAGGGTCAGTGCAGTTGCCGACGCCGACGAGCAGAGCAGAAAACAGCAGCAGGACCAGCGCAGTCGCCGACGCCGACAATCAGAGCAGAAAACACCATCAGGACCAGCGCAGTCACCAACGGCGACGAGCAGAGCATTAAACAGCAGCAGGACCAGCGCAGTCGCCGACGAGCAGAGCAAAAAACAGCAGCAGGAGATGCGCAGTCGCAGACGCCGACGAGCAGAGCAGAAAACAGCAGCAGGATCAGCGCAGTCGCTGACGCCGACGAGCAGAGCAAAAAACAGCAGCAGGAGATGCGCAGTCGCAGACGATCAGAGCAGAAAACTCTGACGACTGCGCTGGTCCTGCTGCTGTTTTCTGCACAGCTCATCGGCGTCGGCGACTGCACTAATCCTGCAATTGTTTTCTGCTCTGCTCGTAGGCGTCGGCGACTGCGCTGGTCCTGCTGCTGTTTTCTGCAATGCTCATCGGCGTCGGCGACTGCGCTGATCCTGCTGCTGTCTTCTGCTCTGCTCTTCGGCGTCTGTGACTGCACATCTCCTGCTGCTGTTTTCTGCTCTGCTCGTCGGTGACTGCGCTGGTCCTGCTGCTGTTTTCTGCACTGCTCATCGGCGTCGGCGACTGCGCTGGTCCTGCTGTTGTTTTCGCCTCTGCTCGTCGGCAACTGCTCTGCTCGTCGGCGTCTGCGACTGCGCTGGTCCTGCTGCTGTTTTCTGATCTGCTCGTCGGCGTCGGTGACTGCTCATCTCCTGCTGCTGTTTTCTGATTTGCTCGTCGGCGTCAGCGACTGCGCTGATCCTGCTTCTGTTTTCTGCTCTGCTCGTCGGTGTCAGTGACTACGCTGATCCTGCTGCTGTTTTTTGCTCTGCTCGTCGGCGACTGCGCTGGTCCTGCTGCTGTTTTCTGCACTGCTCATTGGCGTCGGCGACTGCACTAATCCTGCAAATGTTTTCTGCTCTGCTCGTAGGCGTCGGCGACTGCGCTGGTCCTGCTGCTGTTTTCTGCAATGCTCATCGGCGTCGGTGACTGCGCTGATCCTGCTGCTGTTTTCTGCTCTGCTCTTCGGCGTCTGCGACTGCACATCTCCTGCTGCTGTTTTTTGCTATGCTCGTCGGCGACTGCGCTGGTCCTGCTGCTGTTTCCTGCTCTGCTCGTCGCCATTGATGACTGCGCTGGTCCTGCTGTTGTTTTCTGCTCTGATTTGTCGGCGTCGGCGACTGTGCTGGTCCTGCTGCTGTTTTCTGCTCTGCTCGTCGGCGGCGGCAACTGCACTGACCCTGCTGCTGTTTTCTGCTCTGCTTGTCCGCGTCGGCTACTGCGCTGATCCTGCTGCTATTTTCTGCTCTGCTCATCGGCGTCAGCGACTGGGATGATCCTGCTGCTGTTTTCTGCTCTGCCCATCACCGTCGGCGCCTGCACTGGTCCTGCTGTTGTTTTCTTCTCTGCTCGTCAGCGTCTGCTCTGCTCGTCGGCGTATGCGACTGCGCTGGTCCTGCTGCTGTTTTCTGCTCTGCTCGTTGGTGACTGCGCTGGTCCTGCTGCTGTTTTCTGCACTCCTCATCGGCATCGGTGACTGCGCTGATCCTGCGGCTGTTTTCTGCACTGCTCGTCGGCGACTGCGCAGGTCCTGCTGCTGTTTTCTGCACTGCTCGTCGGCGACAGCGCTGGTCCTGCTGCTGTTTTCTGCTCTGCTCGTCGGCAACTGCGCTGGTCCTGCTGCTGTTTTCTGCTCTGCTCGTAGGCGTCGGCGTCTGCGCTGGTCCTGCTGCTGTTTTCTGCACTGCTCATCGGCGACGGCGACTGCGCTGATCCTGCTGCTGTTTTCTGCTCTGCTTGTCAGCGACTGCGCTGGTCCTGCTGCTGTTTTCTGCACTGCTCATCGGCGGTGGCGACTGCGTTGATCCTGCTGCTGTTTTCTGCTCTGCTCGTTGGCGTCTGCGACTGCACATCTCCTGCCGATTTTTTCTGCTCTGCTCGTAGGCGTCGGTGACTACGCATCTCCTGCTGCTTTTTTCTGCTCTGCTCGTCGGCGTCAGCGACTGCGCTGACCCTGCTGCTGTTTTCTGCTCTGATCGTCTGCGACTGCGCTGGTCCTGCTGCTGTTTAATGCTCTGCTCGTCGCCGTTGGTGACTGCGCTGGTCCTGATGGTGTTTTCTGCTCTGATTGTCGGCGTCGGCGACTGCGCTGGTCCTGCTGCTGTTTTCTGCTCTGCTCGTCGGCGTCGGCAGCTGCACTGACCCTGCTGCTGTTTTCTGCTCTGCTTGTCGGCGTCGGCTACTGCGCTGATCCTGCTGCTTTTTTCTGCTCTGCTCATCTGCGTCAGTGAATGCACTGATCCTGCTGCTGTTTTCTGCTCTGCTCATCGCCGTCGGCGCCTGCACTGGTCCTGCTGTTGTTTTCTTCTCTGCTCGTCAGCGTCTGCTCAGCTCGTCGGCGTCTGCGACTGCGCTGGTCCTGCTGCTGTTTTCTGCTCTGCTCGTCGGTGACTGCACTGGTCTTGCTAGTGTTTTCTGCACTGCTCATCGGCATCGGTGACTGCGCTGATCCTGCGGCTGTTTTCTGCACTGCTCGTCAGCGACTGCGCAGGTCCTGCTGCTGTTTTCTGCTCTGCTCGTCGGCGACTGCGCTGGTCCTGCTGCTGTTTTCTGCTCTGCTCGTCGGCGACTGCGCTGGTCCTGCTGCTGTTTTCTGCTCTGCTCGTCGGCGACTGCGCTGGTCCTGCTGCTGTTTTCTGCACTGCTCATCGGCGTCGGCGACTGCGCTGGTCCTGCTGTTGTTTTCGCCTCTGCTCGTCGGCAACTGCTCTGCTCGTCGGCGTCTGCGACTGCGCTGGTCCTGCTGCTGTTTTCTGATCTGCTCGTCGGCGTCGGTGACTGCGTTGATCCTGCTGCTGTTTTCTGCTCTGCTCGTTGGCGTCTGCGACTGCTCATCTCCTGCTGCTGTTTTCTGATTTGCTCGTCGGCGTCAGCGACTGCGCTGATCCTGCTGCTGTTTTCTGCTCTGCTCGTCGGTGTCAGTGACTACGCTGATCCTGCTGCTGTTTTTTGCTCTGCTCGTCGGCGACTGCGCTGGTCCTGCTGCTGTTTTCTGCACTGCTCATCGGAGTCGGCGACTGCACTAATCCTGCAATTGTTTTCTGCTCTGCTCGTAGGCGTCGGCGACTGCGCTGGTCCTGCTGCTGTTTTCTGCAATGCTCGTCGGCGTCGGCGACTGCGCTGATCCTGCTGCTGTTTTCTGCTCTGCTCTTCGGCGTCTGCGACTGCACATCTCCTGCTGCTGTTTTCTGCTCTGCTCGTCGGTGACTGCGCTGGTCCTGCAGCTGTTTTCTGCACTGCTCATCGGCATCGGCGACTGCGCTGGTCCTGCTGTTGTTTTCGCCTCTGCTCGTCGGCAACTGCTCTGCTCGTCGGCATCTGCGACTGCGCTGGTCCTGCTGCTGTTTTCTGATCTGCTCGTCGGCGTCGGTGACTGCTCATCTCCTGCTGCTGTTTTCTGATTTGCTCGTCGGCGTCAGCGACTGCGCTGATCCTGCTGCTGTTTTCTGCTCTGCTCGTCGGTGTCAGTGACTACGCTGATCCTGCTGCTGTTTTTTGCTCTGCTCGTCGGCGACTGCGCTGGTCCTGCTGCTGTTTTCTGCACTGCTCATCGGCGTCGGCGCATGCACTAATCCTGCAAATGTTTTCTGCTCTGCTCGTAGGCGTCGGCGACTGCGCTGGTCCTGCTGCTGTTTTCTGCACTGCTCATCGGAGTCGGCGACTGCACTAATCCTGCAATTGTTTTCTGCTCTGCTCGTAGGTGTCGGCGACTGCGCTGGTCCTGCTGCTGTTTTCTGCAATGCTCGTCGGCGTCGGCGACTGCGCTGATCCTGCTGCTGTTTTCTGCTCTGCTCTTCGGCGTCTGCGACTGCACATCTCCTGCTGCTGTTTTCTGCTCTGCTCGTCGGTGACTGCGCTGGTCCTGCAGCTGTTTTCTGCACTGCTCATCGGCATCGGCGACTGCGCTGGTCCTGCTGTTGTTTTCGCCTCTGCTCGTCGGCAACTGCTCTGCTCGTCGGCATCTGCGACTGCGCTGGTCCTGCTGCTGTTTTCTGATCTGCTCGTCGGCGTCGGTGACTGCTCATCTCCTGCTGCTGTTTTCTGATTTGCTCGTCGGCGTCAGCGACTGCGCTGATCCTGCTGCTGTTTTCTGCTCTGCTCGTCGGTGTCAGTGACTACGCTGATCCTGCTGCTGTTTTTTGCTCTGCTCGTCGGCGACTGCGCTGGTCCTGCTGCTGTTTTCTGCACTGCTCATCGGCGTCGGCGCATGCACTAATCCTGCAAATGTTTTCTGCTCTGCTCGTAGGCGTCGGCGACTGCGCTGGTCCTGCTGCTGTTTTCTGCAATGCTCATCGGCGTCGGCGACTGCGCTATTCCTGCTGCTGTTTTCTGCTCTGCTCTTCGGCGTCTGCGACTGCACATCTCCTGCTGCTGTTTTTTGCTATGCTCGTCGGCGACTGCGCTGGTCCTGCTGCTGTTTCCTGCTCTGCTCGTCGCCGTTGATGACTGCGCTGGTCCTGCTGTTGTTTTCTGCTCTGATTTGTCGGCGTCGGCGACTGCGCTGGTCCTGCTGCTGTTTTCTGCTCTGCTCATCGGCGTCGGCAACTGCACTGACCCTGCTGCTGTTTTCTGCTCTGCTTGTCCGCGTCGGCTACTGCGCTGATCCTGCTGCTATTTTCTGCTCTGCTCATCGGCGTCAGCGACTGGGATGATCCTGCTGCTGTTTTCTGCTCTGCCCATCACCGTCGGCGCCTGCACTGGTCCTGCTGTTGTTTTCTTCTCTGCTCGTCAGCGTCTGCTCTGCTCGTCGGCGTCTGCGACTGCGCTGGTCCTGCTGCTGTTTTCTGCTCTGCTCGTTGGTGACTGCGCTGGTCCTGCTGCTGTTTTCTGCACTGCTCATCGGCATCGGTGACTGCGCTGATCCTGCGGCTGTTTTCTGCACTGCTCGTCGGCGACTGCGCAGGTCCTGCTGCTGTTTTCTGCTCTGCTCGTCGGCGACTGCGCTGGTCCTGCTGCTGTTTTCTGCTCTGCTCGTCGGCAACTGCGCTGGTCCTGCTGCTGTTTTCTGCTCTGCTCGTCGGCGACTGCGCTGGTCCTGCTGCTGTTTTCTGCACTGCTCATCGGCGTCGGCGGCTGTGCTGGTCCTGCTGTTGTTTTCGCATCTGCTCGTCGGCGTCTGCGACTGCGCTGGTCCTGCTGCTGTTTTCTGCTCTGCTCGTAGGCGTCGGCGACTGCGCTGGTCCTGCTGCTTTTTTCTGCTCTGCTCGTCGGCGTCAGCGACTGCGCTGACCCTGCTGCTGTTTTCTGCTCTGATCGTCTGCGACTGCGCATCTCCTGCTGCTGTTTTTTGCTCTGCTCGTCGGCGTCAGCGACTGTGCTGATCCTGCTGCTGTTTTCTGCTCTGCTCATCGGCGTCTGCGACTGCACATCTCCTGCTGCTGTTTTTTGCTCTGCTCGTCGGCGACTGCGCTGGTCCTGCTGCTGTTTTCTGCTCTGCTCATCGGCGTCTGCGACTGCGCTGGTCCTGCTGCTGTTTTCTGCTCTGCTCGTCGGCGACTGCGCTGATCCTGCTGCTGTTTTCTGCTCTGCTCGTAGGCGTCGGTGACTGCGCTGGTCCTGCTGCTGTTTTCTGCACTGCTCATCGGCGTCGGCGACTGCGCTGATTCTGCTGCTGTTTTCTGCTTTGCTCGTAGGCGTCGCCGACTGTGCTGGTCCTGCTGCTGTTTTCTGCTCTGCTCGTCGGCGACTGCTCTTGTCCTGCTGCTGTTTTCTGCACTGCTCATCGGCGTCGGCGACTGCGTTGATCCTGCTGCTGTTTTCTGCTCTGCTCGTTCGCGTCTGCGCATCTCCTGGTGCTTTTTTCTGCTCTGCTCGTCGGCGTCAGCGACTACGCTGATCCTGCTGCTGTTTTCTGCTCTGCTCGTAGGTGTCAGCGACTACACTGATCCTGCTGCTGTTTGCTGCTCTGCTCGTTGGCGTCTGCGACTGCGCTGATCATGCTGCTGTTTTTTGCTCTGCTCGTCGGCGTCGGCGACTGCGCTGATCCTGCTGCTGTTTTCTGCTCTGCTCGTCGGCAACTGCGCTGGTCCTGCTGCTGTTTTCTGCTCTGCTCGTCTGCGACTGCGCTGGTCCTGCTGCTGTTTTCTGCACTGCTCATCGGCGTCGGCGACTGCGCTGGTCCTGCTGTTGTTTTCGCATCTACCAGTCGGCCTCTGCGACTGCGCTGGTCCTGCTGCTGTTTTCTGCTCTGCTCGTAGGCGACGGCGACTGCGCTGATCCTGCTGCTGTTTTCTGCTCTGCTCGTCGGCGACTGCGCTGGACCTGCTGCTGTTTTCTGCACTGCTCATCGGCGTTGGCGACTGCGTTGATCCTGCTGCTGTTTTCTGCTCTGCTCGTTGGCGTCTGCGACTGCACATCTCCTGCCGATTTTTTCTGCTCTGCTCGTAGGCGTCGGTGACTACGCATCTCCTGCTGCTTTTTTCTGCTCTGCTCGTCGGCGTCAGCGACTGCGCTGACCCTGCTGCTGTTTTCTGCTCTGATCGTCTGCGACTGCGCATCTCCTGCTGCTGTTTTTTGCTCTGCGCGTCGGCGACTGTGCTGGTCCTGCAGCTGTTTTCTGCACTGCTCATCGGCGTCGGCGACTGCGCTGGTCCTGCTGTTGTTTTCGCCTCTGCTCGTCGGCAACTGCTCTGCTCGTCGGCGTCTGCGACTGCGCTGGTCCTGCTGCTGTTTTCTGATCTGCTCGTCGGTGTCGGTGACTGCTCATCTCCTGCTGCTGTTTTCTGATTTGCTCGTCGGCGTCAGCGACTGCGCTGATCCTGCTGCTGTTTTCTGCTCTGCTCGTCGGTGTCAGTGACTACGCTGATCCTGCTGCTGTTTTTTGCTCTGCTCGTCGGCGACTGCGCTGGTCCTGCTGCTGTTTTCTGCACTGCTCATCGGCCTCGGCGACTGCACTAATCCTGCAAATGTTTTCTGCTCTGCTCGTAGGCGTCGGCGACTGCGCTGGTCCTGCTGCTGTTTTCTGCAATGCTCATCGGCGTCGGCGACTGCGCTGATCCTGCTGCTGTTTTCTGCTCTGCTCTTTGGCATCTGCGACTGCACATCTCCTGCTGCTGTTTTTTGCTATGCTCGTCGGCGACTGCGCTGGTCCTGCTGCTGTTTCCTGCTCTGCTCGTCGCCGTTGATGACTGCGCTGGTCCTGCTGTTGTTTTCTGCTCTGATTTGTCGGCATCGGCGACTGCGCTGGTCCTGCTGCTGTTTTCTGCTCTGCTCGTCGGCGTCGGCAACTGCACTGACCCTGCTGCTGTTTTCTGCTCTGCTTGTCCGCGTCGGCTACTGCGCTGATCCTGCTGCTATTTTCTGCTCTGCTCATCGGCGTCAGCGACTGGGATGATGCTGCTGCTGTTTTCTGCTCTGCCCATCACCGTCGGCGCCTGCACTGGTCCTGCTGTTGTTTTCTTATCTGCTCGTCAGCGTCTGCTCTGCTCGTCGGCGTCTGCGACTGCGCTGGTCCTGCTGCTGTTTTCTGCTCTTCTCGTTGGTGACTGCGCTGGTCCTGCTGCTGTTTTCTGCACTGCTCATCGGCATCGGTGACTGCGCTGATCCTGCGGCTGTTTTCTGCACTGCTCGTCGGCGACTGCGCAGGTCCTGCTGCTGTTTTCTGCTCTGCTCGTCGGCGACTGCGCTGGTCCTGCTGCTGTTTTCTGCTCTGCTCGTCGGCAACTGCGCTGGTCCTGCTGCTGTTTTCTGCTCTGCTCGTCGGCGACTGCGCTGGTCTTGCTGCTGTTTTCTGCACTGCTCATCGGCGTCGGTGACTGCGCTGGTCCTGCTGTTGTTTTCACATCTGCTCGTCGGCGTCTGCGACTGCGCTGGCTCTGCTGCTGTTTTCTGCTCTGCTCGTAGGCGTCGGCGACTGCGCTGGTCCTGCTGCTGTTTTCTGCACTGCTCATCGGCGACGGCGACTGCGCTGATCCTGCTGCTGTTTTCTGCTCTGCTCGTCGGCGACTGCGCTGGACCTGCTGCTGTTTTCTGCACTGCTCATCGGCGTTGGCGACTGCGTTGATCCTGCTGCTGTTTTCTGCTCTGCTCGTTGGCGTCTGCGACTGCACATCTCCTGCCGATTTTTTCTGCTCTGCTCGTTGGCGTCGGTGACTACGCATCTCCTGCTGTTTTTTTCTGCTCTGCTCGTCGGCGTCAGCGACTGCGCTGACCCTGCTGCTGTTTTCTGCTCTGATCGTCTGCGACTGCGCTGGTCCTGCTGCTGTTTTCTGCTCTGCTCGTCGGCGACTGCGCTGGTCCTGCTGCTGTTTTCTGCACTGCTCATCGGCGTCGGCGACTGCGCTGGTCCTGCTGTTGTTTTCGCATCTGCTCGTCGGCGTCTGCGACTGCGCTGGTCCTGCTGCTGTTTTCTGCTCTGCTCGTAGGTGTCGGTGACTACGCATCTCCTGCTGCTGTTTTTTGCTCTGCTCGTCGGCGTCAGCGACTGTGCTGATCCTGCTGCTGTTTTCTGCTCTGCTCATCGGCGTCTGCGACTGCACATCTCCTGCTGCTGTTTTTTGCTCTGCTCGTCGGCGACTGCGCTGGTCCTGCTGCTGTTTTCTGCTCTGCTCATCGGCGTCTGCGACTGCGCTGGTCCTGCTGCTGTTTTCTGCTCTGCTCGTCGGCGACTGCGCTGATCCTGCTGCTGTTTTCTGCTCTGCTCGTAGGCGTCGGTGACTGCGCTGGTCCTGCTGCTGTTTTCTGCACTGCTCATCGGCGTCGGCGACTGCGCTGATTCTGCTGCTGTTTTCTGCTTTGCTCGTAGGCGTCGCCGACTGCGCTGGTCCTGCTGCTGTTTTCTGCTCTGCTCGTCGGCGACTGCTCTGGTCCTGCTGCTGTTTTCTGCACTGCTCATCGGCGTCGGCGACTGCGTTGATCCTGCTGCTGTTTTCTGCTCTGCTCGTTGGCGTCTGCGCATCTCCTGGTGCTTTTTTCTGCTCTGCTCGTCGGCGTCAGCGACTGCGCTGATCCTGCTGCTGTTTTCTGCTCTGCTCGTCGGTGTCAGCAACTACACTGATCCTGCTGCTGTTTGCTGCTCTGCTCGTTGGCGTCTGCGACTGCGCTGATCATGCTGCTGTTTTTTGCTCTGCTCGTCGGCGTCGGCGACTGCCCTGATCCTGCTGCTGTTTTCTGCTCTGCTCGTCGGCAACTGCGCTGGTCCTGCTGCTGTTTTCTGCTCTGCTCGTCGGCGACTGCGCTGGTCCTGCTGCTGTTTTCTGCACTGCTCATCGGCTTCGGCGACTGCGCTGGTCCTGCTGTTGTTTTCGCATCTGCTCGTTGGCGTCTGCGACTGCGCTGGTCCTGCTGCTGTTTTCTGCTCTGCTCATCGGCGACGGCGACTGCGCTGATCCTGCTGCTGTTTTCTGCTCTGCTCGTCGGCGACTGCGCTGGACCTGCTGCTGTTTTCTGCACTGCTCATCGGCGTTGGCGACTGCGTTGATCCTGCTGCTGTTTTCTGCTCTGCTCGTTGGCGTCTGCGACTGCACTCTCCTGCCGATTTTTTCTGCTCTGCTCGTAGGCGTCGGTGACTACGCATCTCCTGCTGCTTTTTTCTGCTCTGCTCGTCGGCGTCAGCGACTGCGCTGACCCTGCTGCTGTTTTCTGCTCTGATCGTCTGCGACTGCGCATCTCCTGCTGCTGTTTTTTGCTCTGCTCGTCGGCGTCAGCGACTGTGCTGATCCTGCTGCTGTTTTCTGCTCTGCTCATCGGCGTCTGCGACTGCACATCTCCTGCTGCTGTTTTTTGCTCTGCTCGTCGGCGACTGCGCAGGTCCTGCTGCTGTTTTCTGCTCTGCTCATCGGCGTCTGCGACTGCACTGGTCCTGCTGCTGTTTTCTGCTCTGCTCGTCGGCGACTGCGCTGATCCTACTGCTGTTTTCTGCTCTGCTCGTAGGCGTCGGTGACTGCGCTGGTCCTGCTGCTGTTTTCTGCACTGCTCATCGGCGTCGGCGACTGCGCTGATTCTGCTGCTGTTTTCTGCTTTGCTCGTAGGCGTCGCCGACTGTGCTGGTCCTGCTGCTGTTTTCTGCTCTGCTCGTCGGCGACTGCTCTGGTCCTGCTGCTGTTTTCTGCACTGCTCATCGGCGTTGATCCTGCTGCTGTTTTCTGCTCTGCTCATTGGCGTCTGCGACGTCGCATCTCCTGCTGCTTTTTTCTGCTCTGCTCGTCGGCGTCAGCGACTGCGCTGACCCTGCTGCTGTTTTCTGCTCTGATCGTCTGCGACTGCGCATCTCCTGCTGCTGTTTTTTGCTCTGCTTGTCGGCATCAGCGACTGCGCTTATCCTGCTGCTGTTTTCTGCTCTGCTCGTCGGCGTCTGCGACTGCTCATTTCCTGCTGCTGTTTTTTGCTCTGCTCGTCGGCGACTGCGCTGGTCCTGCTGCTGTTTTCTGCTCTGCTCATCGGCGTCGGCTACTGCACTGATCCTTCTGCTGTTTTCTGCTCTGCTTGTTTGCGTCAGTGAATGCGCTGATCCTGCTGCTGTTTCCTGCTCTGCTCATTGCCGTCGGCGACTGCGCTGGTCCTGCTGTTGTTTTCTGCTCTGATCGTCAGCGTCGGCGACTGCGCTGGTCCTGCTGCTGTTTTCTTCTCTGCTCGTCGGTGTCTGCTCTGCTTGTCGGCGTCTGCGACAGCGCTGGTCCTGCTGCTGTTTTCTGCTCTGCTCATCGGGGACTGTGCTGTTCCTGCTGGTGTTTTCTGCACTGCTCATCCGTGTCGGCGACTGCGCTTTTCCTGCTGTTGTTTTCGCCTCTGCTCGTCGACGTCTGCGACTGTGCTGGTCCTGCTGCTGTTTTCTGCTCTGCTCGTCAGCGACTGCGCTGGTCTTGCTGCTGTTTTCTGCACTGCTCATCGGCGTCGGCAAATGTGCTGATCCTGCTGCTGTTTTCATCTCTGTTCGTAGGCGTCGGCGACTGCGCTGGTCCTGCTGCTGTTTTCTGCACTGCTCATCGGCGTCTGCGACTGCGCTGGTCCTGCTGCTGTTTTCTGCTCTGCTCGTCGGCGACTGCGCTGGTCCTGCTGCTGTTTTCTGCACTGCTCATAGGCGTCGGTGACTGCGTTGATCCTGCTGCTGTTTTCTGCTCTGATCATTGGCGTCTGCGACTGCGCATCTCCTGCTGCTTTTTTCTGCTCTGCTCGTCGGCGTCAGCGACTGCGCTGACCCTGCTGCTGTTTTCTGCTCTGATCGTCTGCGACTGCGCATCTACTGCTGCTGTTTTTTGCTCTGCTCGTCGGCGTCAGCGACTGTGCTGATCCTGCTGCTGTTTTCTGCTCTGCTCGTCGGCGTCTGCGACTGCGCATCTCCTGCTGCTGTTTTTTGCTCTGCTCGTCGGCGACTGCGCTGGTCCTGCTGCTGTTTTCTGCTCTGCTCATCGGCGTCGGCTACTGCGCTGATCCTGCTGCTGTTTTCTGCTCTGGTTGTCTGCGTCAGCGAATGCACTGATCCTGCTGCTGTATCCTGCTCTGCTCGTCGACGTTGGCGACTGCGCTAGTCCTGCTGTTGTTTTCTGCTCTGATCGTCGGCGTCGGCGACTGCGCTGGTCCTGCTGCAGTTTTCTTCTCTGCTCGTCGGCGTCTGCGACTGCGCTGGTCCTGCTGCTGTTTTCTGCTCTGCTCATCGGCGACTGCGCTGGTCCTGCTGTTGTTTTCGCCTCTGCTCGTCGGCGTCTGCGACTGCGCTGGTCCTGCTGCTGTTTTCTGCTCTGCTCGTAGGCGTCGGTTACTGCGCTGGTCCTGCTGCTTTTTTCTGCACTGCTCATCAGCGACGGCGACTGCGCTGATCCTGCTGCTGTTTTCTGCTCTGCTCGTCGGCGACTGCGCTGGACCTGCTGCTGTTTTCTGCACTGCTCATCGGCGTCGGCGACTGCGTTGATCCTGCTGCTGTTTTGTGCTCTGCTCGTTGGCTTCTGCGACTGCACATCTCCTGCCGATTTTTTCTGCTCTGCTCGTAGGCGTCGGCGACTCCGCATCTCCTGCTGCTTTTTTCTGCTCTGCTCGTCGGCGTCAGCGACTGCTCTGACCCTGCTGCTGTTTTCTGCTCTGATCGTCTGCGACTGCGCATCTCCTGCTGCTGTTTTTTGCTCTGCTCGTCGGCGTCAGCGACTGTGCTGATCCTGCTGCTGTTTTTGCTCTGCTCGTCGGCGTCTGCGACTGCGCATCTCCTGCTGCTGTTTTTTGCTCTGCTCGTCGGCGACTGCGCTGGTCCTGCTGCTGTTTTCTGCTCTGCTCATCGGCGTCTGCGACTGCGCTGGTCATGCTGCTGTTTTCTTCTCTGCTCGTCGGCGTCTGCGACTGCGCTGGTCCTGCTGCTGTTTTCTGCTCTGCTCATCGGCGACTGCGCTGGTCCTGCTGTTGTTTTCGCCTCTGCTCGTCGGCGTCTGCGACTGCGCTGGTCCTGCTGCTGTTTTCTGCTCTGCTCGTAGGCGTCGGTTACTGCGCTGGTCCTGCTGCTTTTTTCTGCACTGCTCATCAGCGACGGCGACTGCGCTGATCCTGCTGCTGTTTTCTGCTCTGCTCGTCGGCGACTGCGCTGGACCTGCTGCTGTTTTCTGCACTGCTCATCGGCGTCAGCGACTGCGTTGATCCTGCTGCTGTTTTGTGCTCTGCTCGTTGGCTTCTGCGACTGCACATCTCCTGCCGATTTTTTCTGCTCTGCTCGTAGGCGTCGGCGACTCCGCATCTCCTGCTGCTTTTTTCTGCTCTGCTCGTCGGCGTCAGCGACTGCTCTGACCCTGCTGCTGTTTTCTGCTCTGATCGTCTGCGACTGCGCATCTCCTGCTGCTGTTTTTTGCTCTGCTCGTCGGCGTCAGCGACTGTGCTGATCCTGCTGCTGTTTTTGCTCTGCTCGTCGGCGTCTGCGACTGCGCATCTCCTGCTGCTGTTTTTTGCTCTGCTCGTCGGCGACTGCGCTGGTCCTGCTGCTGTTTTCTGCTCTGCTCATCGGCGTCTGCGACTGCGCTGGTCATGCTGCTGTTTTCTGCTCTGCTCATTGGCGTCTGCGACTGCGCATCTCCTGCTGCTTTTTTCTGCTCTGCTCGTCGGCGTCAGCGACTGCGCTGACCCTGCTGCTGTTTTCTGCTCTGATCGTCTGCGACTGCGCATCTCCTGCTGCTGTTTTTTGCTCTGCTCGTCGGCGTCAGCGACTGTGCTGATCCTGCTGCTGTTTTCTGCTCTGCTCGTCGGCGTCTGCGACTGCGCATCTCCTGCTGCTGTTTTTTGCTCTGCTCGTCGGCGACTGCGCTGGTCCTGCTGCTGTTTTCTGCTCTGCTCATCGGCGTCGGCTACTGCGCTGATCCTGCTGCTGTTTTCTGCTCTGGTTGTCTGCGTCAGCGAATGCGCTGATCCTGCTGCTGTATCCTGCTCTGCTCGTCGACGTTGGCGACTGCGCTAGTCCTGCTGTTGTTTTCTGCTCTGATCGTCGGCGTCGGCGACTGCGCTGGTCCTGCTGCAGTTTTCTTCTCTGCTCGTCGGCGTCTGCGACTGCGCTGGTCCTGCTGCTGTTTTCTGCTCTGCTCATCGGCGACTGCGCTGGTCCTGCTGGTGTTTTTTGCACTGCTCATCGGCGTCGGCGACTGCGCTGGTCCTGCTGTTGTTTTCGCCTCTGCTCGTCGGCGTCTGCGACTGCGCTGGTCCTGCTGCTGTTTTCTGCTCTGCTCGTAGGCGTCGGTTACTGCGCTGGTCCTGCTGCTTTTTTCTGCACTGCTCATCAGCAGACGGCGACTGCGCTGATCCTGCTGCTGTTTTCTGCTCTGCTCGTCGGCGACTGCGCTGGACCTGCTGCTGTTTTCTGCACTGCTCATCGGCGTCGGCGACTGCGTTGATCCTGCTGCTGTTTTGTGCTCTGCTCGTTGGCTTCTGCGACTGCACATCTCCTGCCGATTTTTTCTGCTCTGCTCGTAGGCGTCGGCGACTCCGCATCTCCTGCTGCTTTTTTCTGCTCTGCTCGTCGGCGTCAGCGACTGCTCTGACCCTGCTGCTGTTTTCTGCTCTGATCGTCTGCGACTGCGCATCTCCTGCTGCTGTTTTTTGCTCTGCTCGTCGGCGTCAGCGACTGTGCTGATCCTGCTGCTGTTTTTGCTCTGCTCGTCGGCGTCTGCGACTGCGCATCTCCTGCTGCTGTTTTTTGCTCTGCTCGTCGGCGACTGCGCTGGTCCTGCTGCTGTTTTCTGCTCTGCTCATCGGCGTCTGCGACTGCGCTGGTCCTGCTGCTGTTTTCTGCTCTGCTCGTCAGCGACTGCGCTGATCCTGCTGCTGTTTTCTGCTCTGCTCGTAGGCGTCGGCGACTGCGCTGGTCCTGCTGCTGTTTTCTGCACTGCTCATCGGCGTCGGCGACTGCGCTGATCCTGCTGCTGTTTTCTGCTTTGCTAGTAGGCGTCGCCGACTGCGCTGGTCCTGCTGCTGTTTTCTGCTCTGCTCGTCGGTGACTGCTCTGGTCCTGCTGCTGTTTTCTGCACTGCTCATCGGCGTCTGCGACTGCGCTGGTCCTGCTGCTGTTTTCTGCTCTGCTCGTTGGCTTCTGCGACTGCACATCTCCTGCCGATTTTTTCTGCTCTGCTCGTAGGCGTCGGCGACTGCGCTGGTCCTGCTGCTGTTTTCTGCACTGCTCATCGGCGTCTGCGACTGCGCTGGTCCTGCTGCTGTTTTCTGCTCTGCTCGTCGGCGACTGCGCTGGTCCTGCTGCTGTTTTCTGCACTGCTCATAGGCGTCGGTGACTGCGTTGATCCTGCTGCTGTTTTCTGCTCTGCTCATTGGCGTCTGCGACTGCGCATCTCCTGCTGCTTTTTTCTGCTCTGCTCGTCGGCGTCAGCGACTGCGCTGACCCTGCTGCTGTTTTCTGCTCTGATCGTCTGCGACTGCGCATCTCCTGCTGCTGTTTTTTGCTCTGCTCGTCGGCGTCAGCGACTGTGCTGATCCTGCTGCTGTTTTCTGCTCTGCTCGTCGGCGTCTGCGACTGCGCATCTCCTGCTGCTGTTTTTTGCTCTGCTCGTCGGCGACTGCGCTGGTCCTGCTGCTGTTTTCTGCTCTGCTCATCGGCGTTGGCTACTGCGCTGATCCTGCTGCTGTTTTCTGCTCTGGTTGTCTGCGTCAGCGAATGCGCTGATCCTGCTGCTGTATCCTGCTCTGCTCGTCGACGTTGGCGACTGCGCTGGTCCTGCTGTTGTTTTCTGCTCTGATCGTCGGCGTCGGCGACTGCGCTGGTCCTGCTGCAGTTTTCTTCTCTGCTCGTCGGCGTCTGCTCTGCTCGTCGGCGTCTGCGACTGCTTTGGTCCTGCTGCTGTTTTCTGCTCTGCTCATCGGCGACTGCGCTGGTCCTGCTGGTGTTTTTTGCACTGCTCATCGGCGTCGGCGACTGCGCTGGTCCTGCTGTTGTTTTCGCCTCTGCTCGTCGGCGTCTGCGACTGCGCTGATCCTGCTGCTGTTTTCTGCTCTGCTCGTAGGCGTCGGTTACTGCGCTGGTCCTGCTGCTTTTTTCTGCACTGCTCATCAGCGACGGCGACTGCGTTGATCCTGCTGCTGTTTTCTGCTCTGCTCGTCGGACACTGCGCTGGACCTGCTGCTGTTTTCTGCACTGCTCATCGGCGTCGGCGACTGCGTTGATCCTGCTGCTGTTTTCTGCTCTGCTCGTTGGCTTCTGCGACTGCACATCTCCTGCCGATTTTTTCTGCTCTGCTCGTTGGCGTCGGCGACTCCGCATCTCCTGCTGCTTTTTTCTGCTCTGCTCGTCGGCGTCAGCGACTGCTCTGACCCTGCTGCTGTTTTCTGCTCTGATCGTCTGCGACTGCGCATCTCCTGCTGCTGTTTTTTGCTCTGCTCGTCGGCGTCAGCGACTGTGCTGATCCTGCTGCTGTTTTTGCTCTGCTCGTCGGCGTCTGCGACTGCGCATCTCCTGCTGCTGTTTTTTGCTCTGCTCGTCGGCGACTGCGCTGGTCCTGCTGCTGTTTTCTGCTCTGCTCATCGGCGTCTGCGACTGCGCTGGTCCTGCTGCTGTTTTCTGCTCTGCTCGTCAGCGACTGTGCTGATCCTGCTGCTGTTTTCTGCTCTGCTCGTAGGCGTCGGCGACTGCGCTGGTCCTGCTGCTGTTTTCTGCACTGCTCATCGGCGTCGGCGACTGCACTGATCCTGCTGCTGTTTTCTGCTTTGCTAGTAGGCGTCGCCGACTGCGCTGGTCCTGCTGCTGTTTTCTGCTCTGCTCGTCGGTGACTGCTCTGGTCCTGCTGCTGTTTTCTGCACTGCTCATCGGCGTCGGCGACTGCGTTGATCCTGCTGCTGTTTTCTGCTCTGCTCGTTGGCGTCTGCGCATCTCCTGGTGCTTTTTTCTGCTCTGCTCGTCGGCGTCAGCGACTGCGCTGATCCTGCTGCTGTTTTCTGCTCTGCTCGTCGGTGTCAGCGACTACGCTGATCCTGCTGCTGTTTTCTGCTCTGCTCGTCGACGTCTGCGACTGCGCTGATGATGCTGCTGTTTTTTGCTCTGCTCGTCGGCGTCGGGGACTGCGCTGATCCTGCTGCTGTTTTCTGCTCTGCTCATCGGCGTCTGCTACTGCGCTGATCCTGCTGCTGTTTTCTGCTCTGCTCGTCGGCGTCGGCGACTGCGCTGGTCCTTTTGCTGTTTTCTTCTTTGCTCGTCGGGGTCGGCGACTGCGCTGGTCCTGCTGCTGTTTTCTGCTCTGCCCGTCGGCATCAGCGACTGCGCTGATGCTGTTTTCTGCTCTGCTCGTCGAGGTCAGCAACTGCGCTGATCCTGCTGCTGTCTTTTGCTCTGCCTGTCGCCGTCGGCGACTGCGCTCGTCCTGCTATTGTTTTCTGCTCTGATCGTCGGCGTCGGCAACTGCGATGATCCTGCTGCTGTTTTCTGCACTGCTCGTCGGCGACTGCGCTGGTCCTTGAGTTGTTTTCTGCTCTGCTCATTGGCGTCTGCGGCTGCGCATCTCCTGCTGCTTTTTTCTGCTCTGCTCGTCGGCGTCAGCGACTGCGCTGACCCTGCTGCTGTTTTCTGCTCTGATCGTCTGCGACTGCGCATCTCCTGCTGCTGTTTTTTGCTCTGCTCGTCGGCGTCAGCGCTGGTCCTGCTGCTGTTTTCTGCTCTGCTCATCGGCGTCCGCGACTGCGCATCTCCTGCTGCTTTTTTTTGCTCTGCTCGTCGGCGACTGCGCTGGTCCTGCTGCTGTTTTCTGATCTGCTCATCGGAGTCGGCTACTGCGCTTGTCCTGCTGCTGTTTTCTGCTCTGCTTGTCTGCGTCAGCGAATGCGCTGATCCTGCTGCCATTTCCTGCTCTGCTCGTCGCCGTCGGCGACTGCGCTGGTCCCACAGTTGTTTTCTGCTCTGATCGTCGGCGTCGGCGACTGCGCTGGTCCTGCTGCTGTTTTCTTCTCTGCTCGTCGGCGTCTGCTCTTCTCGTCGGCGTCTGCGACTGCGCTGGTCCTGCAGCTGTTTTCTGCTCTGCTCATCGGTGACTGCGCTGGTCCTGCTGGGTTTTTTTGCACTGCTCATCGGCGTCGGCGACTGCGCTGGTCCTGCTGTTGTTTTCGCCTCTGCTCGTCGGCGTCTGCGACTGCGCTTGTCCTGCTGCGGTTTTCTGCTCTGCTCGTCGGCGACTGCGCTGGTCCTGCTGCTGTTTTCTGCACTGCTCATCGGCGTCGGCGACTGTGCTGATCCTGCTGCTGTTTTCTGCTCTGCTCGTAGGCGTCGGCGACTGCGCTGGTCCTGCTGCTGTTTTCTGCACTGCTCATCGGCATCTGCGACTCCGCTGGTCCTGCTGCTGTTTTCTGCTCTGCTCGGCGGCGACTGCGCTGGTCCTGCTGCTGTTTTCTGCACTGCTCATCGGCGTCGGCGACTATGTTGATCCTGCTGCTGTTTTCTGCTCTGCTCATTGGCGTCTGCGACTGCGCATCTCCTGCTGATTTTTTCTGCTCTGCTCGTCGGCGTCAGCGACTGCGCTGACCCTGCTGCTGTTTTCTGCTCTGATCGTCTGCGACTGCGCATCTCCTGCTGCTGTTTTTTGCTCTGCTCGTCAGCGTCAGCGACTGTGCTTATCCTTCTGCTGTTTTTTGCTCTGCTCATCGGTGTCGGCTACTGCGCTGATCCTGCTGCTTTTTCCTGCTCTGCTCGTCGCCGTCGGCAACTGCGCTGGTCCTGCTGTTGTTTTCTGCTCTGATCGTCGGCATCGGCGACTGCGCTGGTCCTGCTGCTGTTTTCTTCTCTGCTTGTCGGCGTTTGCTCTGCTCGTCGGCGTCTGCGACTGCGCTGGTCCTGCTGCTGTTTTCTGCTCTGCTCATCGGCGACTGCGCTGGTCCTGCTGGTGTTTTCTACACTGCTCATCGGCGTCGGCGACTGCGCTGGTCCTGCTGTTGTTTTCGCCTCTGCTCGTCGGCGCCTGCGACTGCGCTGGTCCTGCTGCTGTTTTCTGCTCTGCTCGTCGGCGACTGCGCTGGTCCTGCTGCTGTTTTCTGCACTGCTCATCGGCGTCGGCGACTGTGCTGACCCTGCTGCTGTTTTCTGCTCTGCTCAAAGGCGTCGGCGACTGCGCTCGAACTGCTGCTGTTTTCTGCACTGCTCATCGGCTTCGGCGACTGCGTTGATCCTGCTGCTGTTTTCTGCTCTGCTTGTTTGCGTATGCGACCGCGCATCTCCTGCCGATTTTTTCTGCTCTGCTCGTTGACGTCAGGGACTGCGCTGATCCTGCTGCTGTTTTCTGCTCTCTTCGTCGGCGTCTGCGACTGCGCATCTCCTGCTGCTGTTATTTGCTCTGCTCGTCGGTGTCGGCGACTGCGCTGATCCTGCTGCTGTTTTCTGCTCTGCTCATTGGCGTCAGCGACTGGGCTGATCCTGCTGCTGTTTTCTGCTCTGCTCGTCTGCGTCAGCGAATGCGCTGATCCTGCTGCTGTTTCCTGCTCTGCTCATCGCCGTCGGTGACTTCGCTTGTCCTGCTGTTCTTTTCTGCTCTGATCGCCGGCGTCGGCAACTGCGCTGGTCCTGCTGCTGTTTTCTTCTCTGCTCGTCGGCGTCTGCTCTGCTCGTCGGCGTCTGCGACTGCGCTGGTCCTGCTGCTGTTTTCTGCTCTGCTCATCGGCGACTGCGCTGGTCCTGCTGGTGTTTTCGCCTCTGCTCGTCGGCGCCTACGACTGCGCTGGTCCTGCTGCTGTTTTCTGCTCTGCTCGTCGGCGACTGCGCTGGTCCTGCTGCTGTTTTCTGCACTGCTAATTGGCGTCGGCGACTGTTCTGATCCTGCTGCTGTTTTCTGCTCTGCTCAAAGGCGTCGGCGACTGCGCTGGACCTGCTGCTGTTTTCTGCACTGCTCATCGGCTTCGGCGACTGCGTTGATCCTGCTGCTGTTTTCTGCTCTGCTCGTTTGCGTCTGCGACTGCCCATCTCCTGCCGATTTATTCTGCTCTGCTCGTTGGCGTCAGGGACTGCGCTGATCCTGCCGCTGTTTTCTGCTCTCTTCGTCGGCGTCTGCGACTGCGCATCTCCTGCTGCTGTTATTTGCTCTGCTCGTCGGCGTCGGCGACTGCGCTGATCCTGCTGCTGTTTTCTGCTCTGCTCATTGGCGTCAGCGACTGGGCTGATCCTGCTTCTGTTTTCTGCTCTGCTCGTCTGCGTCAGCGAATGCGCTGATCCTGCTGCTGTTTCCTGCTCTACTCATCGCCGTCGGCGACTTCGCTGGTCCTGCTGTTGTTTTCTGCTCTGATGGCCGGCGTCGGCGACTGCGCTGGTCCTGCTGCTGTTTTCTTCTCTGCTAGTCGGCGTCTGCTCTGCTCGTCGGCGTCTGCGCTGGTCCTGCTGCTGTTTTCTGCTCTGCTCGTCAGCGACTGCGCTGGTCCTGCAGTTGTTTTCGCCTCTGCTCGTCGACATCTGCTCTGCTCATCGGCGTCTGCGACTGCGCTGGTCATGCTGCTGTTTTCTGCTCTGCTCATTGGCGTCTGCGACTGCGCATCTCCTGCTGCTTTTTTCTGCTCTGCTCATCGGCGTCAGTGACTGCGCTGACCCTGCTGCTGTTTTCTGCTCTGATCGTCTGCGACTGCTCATCTCCTGCTGCTGTTTTTTGCTCTGCTCGTCGGCGTCAGCGACTGCGCTGATCCTGCTGCTGTTTTCTGCTCTGCTCGTCGGCTTCTGCACCTGCGCATCTCCTGCTGCTGTTTTTTGCTCTGCTCGTCGGCGACTGCGCTGGACCTGCTGCTGTTTTCTGCTCTGCTCATCGGCGTCGGCTACTGCGCTGATCCTGCTGCTGTTTTCTGCTCTGCTTGTCTGCGTCAGCGAATGCGCTGATCCTGCTGCTGTTTCCTGCTCTGCTCGTCACCGTCGGCGACTGTGCTGGTCCTGCTGTTGTTTTCTGCTCTGATCATCGGCGTTGGCGACTGCGCTGGTCCTGCTGCTGTTTTCTTCTCTGCTCGTCGGCGTCTGCTCTGCTCGTCGGCGTCTGCGACTGCGCTGGTCCTGCTGCTATTTTGTGCTCTGCTTATCGGCGACTGCGCTGGTCCTGCTGGGGTTTTCTGCACTGCTCATCGGCGTCGGCGACTGGGCTGGTCCTGCTGTTGTTTTCGCCTCTGCTCGTCGGCGTCTGCGACTGCGATTGTCCTGCTGCTGTTTTCTGCTCTGCTCGTCGGCGACTGCGCTGGTCCTGCTGGTGTTTTCTGCACTGCTCATCGGCGTCGGCGACTGGGCTGGTCCTGCTGTTGTTTTCGCCTCTGCTCGTCGGCGTCTACGACTGCGCTTGTCCTGCTGCTGTTTTCTGCTCTGCTCGTCGGCGACTTCGCTGGTCCTGCTGTTGTTTTCTGCTCTGATCGCCGGCGTTGGCGACTGCGCTGGTCCTGCTGCTGTTTTCTTCTCTGTTCGTCGGCGTCTGCTCTGCTCGTCGGCGTCTGCGCTGGTCCTGCTGCTGTTTTCTGCTCTGCTCGTCGGTGACTGCGCTGGTCCTGCAGTTGTTTTCGCCTCTGCTCGTCGACGTCTGCTCTGCTCATCGGCGTCAGCGACTGCGCTGGTCATGCTGCTGTTTTCTGCTCTGCTAATTGGCATCTGCGACTGCGCATCTCCTGCTGCTTTTTTCTGCTCTGCTTGTTGGCATCAGTGACTGCGCTGACCCTGCTGCTGTTTTCTGCTCTGATCGTCTGCGACTGCGCATCTCCTGCTGCTGTTTTTCGCTCTGCTCGTCGGCGTCAGCGACTGCGCTGATCCTGCTGCTGTTTTCTGCTCTGCTCGTCGGCGTCTGCCACTGCGCATCTCCTGCTGCTGTTTTTTGCTCTGCTCGTCGGCGACTGCGCTGGTCCTGCTGCTGTTTTCTGCTCTGCTCATCGGCGCCGGCTACTGCGCTGATCCTGCTGCTGTTTTCTGCTCTGCTTGTCTGCGTCAGCGAATGCGCTGATCCTGCTGCTGTTTCCTGCTCTGCTCGTCGCGGTCGGCGACTGCGCTGGTCCTGCTGCTGTTTTCTTCTCTGCTCGTCGGCGTCTGCTCTGCTCGTCGGCGTCTTCGACTGCGCTGGTCCTGCTGCTGTTTTGTGCTCTGCTCATCGGCGACTGCGCTGGTCCTGCTGTTGTTTTCGCCTCTGCTCGTCGGCGTCTGCGACTGCGCTTGTCCTGCTGCTGTTTTCTGCTCTGCTCGTCGGCGACTGCGCTGGTCCTGCTGCTGTTTTCTGCACTGTTCATCGGCGTCTGCAACTGCGCTGGTCCTGCTGCTGTTTTCTGCTCTGCTCGTCGGCGACTAGGCTGGTCCTGCTGCTTTTTTCTGCTCTGCTCGTCGGCGTCAGCGACTGCGCTGACCCTGCTGCTGTTTTCTGCTCTGATCATCTGCGACTGCGCATCTCCTGCTGCTGTTTTTTGCTCTGCTCGTCGGCGTCATCGACTGCGCTTATCCTGCTGCTTTTTTCTGCTCTGCTCGTCGGCGTCTGCGAATGCGCATCTCCTGCTGCTGTTTTTTGCTCTGCTCGTCGGCGACTGCGCTGGTCCTGCTGGTGTTTTCTGCACTGCTCATCAGCGTCGGCGACTGCGCTGGTCCTGCTGTTGTTTTCGCCTCTGCTCGTCGGCGTCTGCTCTGCTCGACGGCGTCTGCGACTGCGCTGGTCCTGCTGCTTTTTTCTGCTCTGCTCGTCGGCGACTGCGTTGATCCTGCTGCTGTTTTCTGCTCTGCTCGTCGGCGTCGGCGACTGCGCTGGTCCTGCTGTTGTTTTCTGCTCTGATCATCGGCGTCGGCGACTGCGCTGGTCCTGCTGCTGTTTTCTTCTCTGCTCGTCGGCGTCTGCTCTGCTCGTCAGCGTCTGCGACTGCGCTGGTCCTGCTGCTGTTTTCTGCTCTGCTCTTTGGCGACTGCGCTGGTCCTGCTGGTGTTTTCTGCACTGCTCATCAGCGTCGGCGACTGCGCTGGTCCTGCTGTTGTTTTCGCCTCTGCTCGTCGGCGTCTGCGACTGCGCTGGTCCTGCTGCTTTTTTCTGCTCTGCTCGTAGGTGAAGGCGACTGCGCTGGTCCTGCTGCTGTTTTCTTCACTGCTCATCGGCGTCGGCTACTGCGCTGATCCTGCTGCTGTTTTCTGCTCTGCTCGTCGGCGACTGCGACTGCACATCTGCTGCTGCTTTTTTCTGCTCTGCTCTTCGGCGTCAGCGACTGCGCTGATCCTGCGGCTGTTTTCTGCTCTTCTCGTCGGTGTCTGAGACTGCGCATCTCCTGCGGCTGTTTTTTGCTCTGTGCGTCGGCGACTGCGCTTATCTTGATGCTGTTTTCTGCTCTGCTCGTCAGCGTCGGCGACTGCGCTGGTCCTGCTGCTGTTTTTTGCTCTGCTCGTCGGCGTCGGCGCTGATCCTGTTGCTGTTTCCTACTCTGCTCGTCGCCGTCGGCGACTGCGCTGGTCCTGCTGTTGTTTTCTGCTCTGATTGACGGCGTCGGCGACTGCGCTGGTCCTGCTGCTGTTTTCTGCTCTGCTCGTCGGCGTCGGCGACTGCACTGACCCTGCTGCTGTTTTCTGCTCTGCTTGTCGGCGTCGGCTACTGTGCTGTTCCTGCTTCTATTTTCTGCTCTGCTCATCGCCGTCAGCGACTGGGATGATCCTGCTGCTGTTTTCTGCTCTGTTCGTCTGCGTCAGCGCTTGCGCTGATCCTGCTGCTGATTTCTGCTCTGCTCGTCGCCGTCGGCGCCTGCGCTGGTCCTGCTGTTGTTTTCTTCTCTGCTCGTCAGTGTCTGCTCTGCTCGTTGGCGTTTGCGACTATGCTGGTCCTCCTGCTGTTTTATGCTCTGCTCGTCGGTGACTGCACTGGTCCTGCTAGTGTTTTCTGCTCTGCTCGTCGCCGTCGGCGCCTGCGCTGGTCCTGCTGTTGTTTTCTTCTCTGCTCGTCAGCGTCTGCTCTGCTCGTTGGCGTTTGCGACTGCGCAGGTCCTGCTGCTGTTTTCTGCTCTGCTCATCGGCGACTGCGCGGGTCCTGCTGCTGTTTTCTGCTCTGCTCGTTGGCGACTGCGGTGGTCCTGCTGCTGTTTTCTGCTCTGCTTGTCGGCGACTGTGCTTGTCCTGCTGCTGTTTTCTGCACTGCTCATCAGCGTCGGCGACTGCGCTGGTCCTACTGTTGTTTTCGCCTCTGCTCGTCGGCGTCTGCTCTGCTCGTCGGCGTCTGCGACTGCGCTGGTCCTGCTGCTTTTTTCTGCTCTGCTCGTCGGCGTCGGCGACTGCGTTGATCCTGCTGCTGTTTTCTGCTCTGCTCGTCGGCGTCGGCGACTGCGCTGGTCCTGCTGTTGTTTTCTGCTCTGATCGTCGGCGTCGGCAACTGCGCTGGTCCTGCTGCTGTTTTCTTCTCTGCTCGTCGGCGTCTGCTCTGCTCGTCAGCGTCTGTGACTGCGCTGGTCCTGCTGCTGTTTTCTGCTCTGCTCATCGGCGACTGCGCTCGTCCTGCTGGTGTTTTCTGCACTGCTCATCAGCGTCGGCGACTGCGCTGGTCCTGCTGTTGTTTTCGCCTCTGCTCGTTGGCGTCTGCGACTGCGCTGGTCCTGCTGCTGTTTTCTGCTCTGCCCGTAGGCGTCGGTGACTGTGCTGGTCCTGCTGCTGTTTTCTGCACTGCTCATCGGCGTCGGCGACTGCGCTGATCCTGCTGCTGTTTTCTGCTCTGCTCGTTGGCGTCTGCGAGTGCGCATGTGCTGCTGCTTTTTTCTGCTCTGCTCTTCGGCGTCAGCGACTGCGCTGATCCTGCTGCTGTTTTCTGCTCTGCTCGTTGGCGTCTGCGACTGCGCATCTCCCGCCGATTTTTTCTGCTCTGCTCGTCGGCGTCTGCGACTGCGCTGATGCTGCTGCTGTTTTCTGCTCTGCTCGTCGGCGTCTGCGACTGAGCATCTCCTGCTGCTGTTTTTTGATCTGCTCGTCGGCGTCGGCGACTGCGCTGATCCTGCTGCTGTTTTCTGCTCTGCTCATTGGCGTCAGCGACTGGGCTGATCCTGCTGCTGTTTTCTGCTCTGCTCGTCTGCGTCAGCGAATGCGCTGATCCTGCTGCTGTTTCCTGCTCTGCTAGTCGCCGTCGGCGACTTCGCTGGTCCTGCTGTTGTTTTCTGCTCTGATCGCCGGCGTCGGCGAATGCGCTGGTCCTGCTACTGTTTTCTTCTCTGCTCGTCAGCGTCTGCTCTGGTCCTGCAGTTGTTTTCGCCTCTGCTCGTCGGCGTCTTCTCTGCACATCGGCGTCTGCGACTGCGCTAGTCATGCTAGTGTTTTCTGCTCTGCTCATTGGCGTCTGGGACTGCGCATCTCCTGCTGCTTTTTTCCGCTCTGCTCGTCGTCGTCAGCGACTGCGCTGACCCTGCTGCTGTTTTCTGCTCTGATTGTCTGTGATTGCGCATCTCCTGCTTTTGTTTTTTGCTCTGCTCGTCGGCGTCAGCTACTGCGCTGATCCTGCTGCTGTTTTCTTCTCTGCTTGTCGGCGTCTGCGACTGCGCTGGTCCTGCTGCATTTTTCTGCTCTGCTCGTCGGCGACGGCGCTGATCCTGCTGCTGTTTTCTGCTCTGCTCGTAGGCGTCGGCGAGTGCGCTGGTCCTGCTGCTGTTTTCTGCACTGCTCATCGGCGTCAGCGACTGCGCTGACCCTGCTGCTGTTTTCTGCTCTGATTGTCTGTGACTGCGCATCTCCTGCTGCTGTTTTTTGCTCTGCTTGTCTGCGTCAGCGAATGCGCTGATACTGCTGCTGTTTCCTGCTCTGCTCTTCTCCGTCGGCGACTGCGCTGGTCCTGCTGTTGTTTTCTGCTCTGATCGTCGGCATCTGCGCTGGTCATGCTGATGTTTTTTTCTCTGCTTGTCGGCGTCTGCTCTGCTCGTCGGCGTCTGCGACTGCGCTGGTCCTGCTGGTGTTTTCTGCACTGCTCATCGGAGTCGGCGACTGCGCTGGTCCTGCTGTTGTTTTCGCCTCTGCTCGTCTGCGTCTGCTCTGCTCGTCGGCGTCTGCGACTGCGCTGGTCCTGCTGTTGTTTTCACCTCTGCTCATTTGCGTCTGCTCTGCTCGTCGGCGTCTGCGACTGCGCTGGTCCTGCTGCTGTTTTCTGCTCTGCTCGTCGGCGAATGCACTGGTCCTGCTGCTTTTTTCTGCACTGCTCATCGGCGTCAGCGACTGTGCTGATCCTGCTGCTGTTTTCTGCTCTGCTCGTTGGCGTCGGCGACTGCGCTGGTCCTGCTGCAGTTTTCTGCACTGCTCATCGGCGTCTGCGACTGCGCTGGTCCTGCTGCTGTTTTCTGCTCTGCTCGTCGGCGACTGCGCTGGTCCTGCTGCTGTTTTCTGCACTGCTCATCGGCGTCGACGACTGTGTTGATTCTGCTGCTGTGTTCTGCTCTGCTCATCGGCGTCTGCGACTGCGCATCTCCTGCTGCTTTTTTTTCTGCTCTGCTTGTCGGCGTCAGCGACTGCGCTGACCCTGCTGCTGTTTTCTACTCTGATCGTCTGCGACTGCGCATCTCCTGCTGCTGTTTTTTGCTCTGCTCGTCGGCATCAGTGACTGCGCTGATCCTACTGCTGTTTTCTGCTCTGCTCGTCGGCGTCTGCGACTGCGCATCTCCTGCTGCTGTTTTTTGCTCTGCTCGTCGGCGTCTGCGCTGGTCCTGCTGCTGTTTTCTGCTCTGCTCATCGGCGTCGGCTACTGCGCTAATCCTGCTGCTGTTTTCTGCTCTTCTTCTCTGCGTCAGCAAATGCGCTGATCCTGCTGCTGTTTCCTGCTCTGCTCGTCGCCGTCGGTGACTGCGCTGGTCCTGCTGTTGTTTTCTGCTCTGCTCGTCGGCGACTGCCCTGGTCATGCTGCTGTTTTCTTCTCTGCTTGTTGGCGTCTGCTCTGCTCGTCGGAGTCTGCGACTGTGCTGGCCCTGCTGCTGTTTTATGCTCTGCTCATCGGCGAATGCGCTGGTCCTGCTGGTGTTTTCTGCACTGCTCATCGGTGTTGGCGACTGCGCTGGTCCTGCTGTTGTTTTCGCCTCTGCTCATCGGCGTCTGCGACTGCGCTGGTCCTGCTACTGTTTTCTGCTCTGCTCGTCGGCGACTGCGCTGGTCCTGCTGCTTTTTTCTGCACTGCTCATCGGCGTCGGCGACTGTGCTGATCCTGCTACTGTTTTCTGCTCTGCTCGTCGGCGACTGCGCTGGTCCTGCCGCGTTTTTCTGCACTGCTCATCGGCGTCGGCGACTGTGCTGATCCTGCTGCTGTTTTCTGCTCTGCTCGTAGGCGTCGGCAACAGCGCTGGTCCTGCTGCTGTTTTCTGCACTGCTCATCGGCGTCGGCGACTGCGCTGATCCTGCTGCTGTTTTCTGCTCTGCTTCTCGGCGACTGCGCTGGACCTGCTGCTGTTTTCTGCACTGCTCGTCGGCGTCGGCGACTGCGTTGATCCTGCTTCTGTTTTCTGCTCTGCTCGTCGGCGTCGGCGACTGCGCTGATCCTGCTGCTGTTTCCTGCTCTGCTCGTCGCTGTCGGCGACTGCGCTCGTCCTGCTGCTGTTTTCTGCTCTGCTTGTCTGCGTCAGCGAATGCGCTGATCCTGCTGCTGTTTCCTGCTCTGCTCGTCGCCGCCGGCGACTGCGCTGGTCCTGCTGTTGTTTTCTGCTCTGATTGTCGGCGACTGCGCTGGTCATGCTGCTGTTTTCTTCTCTGCTTGTCGGCGTCTGCTCTGCTCATCGGCGTCTGCGACTGCGCTGGTCCTGCTGCTGTTTTCTGCTCTGCTCGTCGGCGACTGCGCTGATCCTGCTGCTTTTTTCTGCACTGCTCATCGGCGTCGGCGACTGCGCTGATCCTGCTGCTGTTTTCTGCATTGCTCATCGCGTCGGCGACTGCGCTGATCCTGCTGCTGTTTTCTTCTCTGCTCGTCGGTGTCTGCGCATCTCCTGCTGCTGTTTTTTGCTCTGCTCGTCGGCGTCAGCGACTGGGCTGATCCTGCTGCTGTTTTCTGCTCTGCTCGTCTGCGTCAGTGAACGCGCTGATCCTGCTGCTGTTTCCTGCTCTGCTCGTCGCCGTCGGCGACTTCGCTTGTCCTGCTGTTGTTTTCTGCTCTGATCGCCGGCGTCAGTGACTGCGCTGGTCCTGCTGCTGTTTTCTTCTCTGCTCGTCGGCGTCTGCTCTGCTCGTCGGCGTCTGCGCTGGTCCTGCTCCTGTTTTCTGCTCTGCTCGTCGGCGACTGCGCATGTCCTGCTCTTGTTTTCGCCTCTGCTCGTCGGCGTCTGCTCTGCTCATTGGCGTCTGCTACTGCACTGGTCCTGCTTCTGTTTTCTGCTCTGCTCATTGGCGTCTGCGACTGCGCATCTCCTGCTGCTTTTTTCTGCTCTGCTCGTCGGCGTCAGCGACTGCGCTGACCCTGCTGCTGTTTTCTGCTCTGATCGTCTGCGACTGTGCATCTCCTGCTGCTGTTTTTTGCTCTGCTCGTCGGCGTCAGCGACTGCGCTGATCCTGCTGCTGTTTTCTGCTCTGCTCGTCGGCCTCTGTGACTGCGCATCTCCTGCTGCTGTTTTTTGCTCTGCTCGTCGGCAACTGCACTGGTCCTGCTGCTGTTTCCTGCTCTGCTCGTCGCCGTCGGCAACTGCGCTGGTCCTGCTGTTGTTTTCTGCTCTGATCGTCGGCGACTGCGCTGGTCAGGCTGCTGTTTTCTTCTCTGCTTGTCGGCGTCTGCTCTGCTCGTAGGCGTCTGCGACTGCGCATCTTCTGCTGCTTTTTTCTGCTCTGCTCGTCGGCGTCAGCGACTGCGCTGATCCTGCTGCTGTTTTCTGCTTTGCTTGTCGCCGTCTGCGACTGTGCTGGTCCTGTTGCTGTTTTCTGCTCTGCTCGTCTGCGTCTGTGACTGTGCATCTCCTGCTGCTGTTTTTTGCTCTGCTCGTCGGCGACTGCGCTTGTCCTGCTGCTGTTTTCTGCTCTGCTCATCGGCGTCGGCTACTGCGCTGATCCTGCTGCTGTTTTCTGCTCTGCTCGTTGGCGTCTGCGACTGCGCATCTCCTGCTGCTTTTTTCTGCTCTGCTCATCGGCGTCGGCTACTGCACTGATCCTGCAGCTGTTTTCTGCTCTGCTCGTCGCCGTCTGCGACTGTGCTGGTCCTGGTACTGTTTTCTGCTCTGCTCGTCGGCGACTGCGCTGGTCCTGCTGCTGTTTTCTGCACTGCTCATCGGCGTCGGCGACTGCGTTGATCCTGCTGCTTTTTTCTGCTCTGCTCGTCGGCGTCAGCGACTGCGCTGATCCTGCTGCTGTTTTCTGCTCTGCTCGTCGGCGTCAGCGAATGCGCTGATCCTGCTGCTGTTTTCTGCTCTGATCGCCTGCGACTGCTTATCTCCTGCTGCTGTTTTTTGCTCTGCACGTCGGCGTCAGCGACTGTGCTGATCCTGCTGCTGTTTTCTGCTCTGCTCGTCGGAGTCTGCGACTGCGCATCTCCTGCTGCTGTTTTTTGCTCTGCTCGTCGGCGACTGCGCTTGTCCTGCTGCTGTTTTCTGCTCTGCTCATCGGCGTCGGCTACTGCGCTGATCCTGCTGCTGTTTTTTGCTCTGCTCGTTGGCGTCTGCGACTGCGCATCTCCTGCAGCTTTTTTCTGCTCTGCTCGTCGGCGTCAGCGACTGCGCTGATCCTGCAGCTGTTTTCTGCTCTGCTCGTCGCCGTCTGCGACTGTGCTGGTCCTGTTGCTGTTTTCTGCTCTGCTCGTCGGCGACTGCGCTGGTCCTGCTGCTATTTTCTGCACTGCTCATTGGCGTCGGCGACTGCGTTGATCCTGCTGTTGTTTTCTGCTCTGCTCATTTGCGTCTGCGACTGCGCATCTCCTGCTGCTTTTTTCTGCTCTGCTCGTCAGCGTCAGCGACTGCGCTGACCCTGCTGCTGTTTTCTGCTCTGATCTTCTGCGACTGCGCATCTCCTGCTGCTGTTTTTTGCTCTGCTCGTCGGCGTCAGCGACTGCGCTGATCCTCCTGCTGTTTTCTGCTCTGCTCGTCGGAGTCTGCGACTGCGCATCTCCTGCTGCTGTTTTTTGCTCTGCTCGTCGGCGACTGCGCTGGTCCTGCTGCTGTTTTCTGCTCTGCTCATCGGCGTCGGCTACTGCGCTGATCCTGCTGCTGTTTTCTGCTCTGCTTGTCTGCGTTAGCGAATGCACTGATCCTGCTGCTGTTTCCTGCTCTGCTCGTCGGCGTCTGCGACTGCGCTGGTCCTGCTGCTGTATTTTGCTCTGCTCGTTGGCGACTGCGCTGGTCCTGCTGCTGTTTTCTGCACTGCTCATTGGCGTCGGCGACTGTGCTGATCCTGCTGCTGTTTTCTGCTCTGCTCGTAGGCGTCGGCGACTGCGCTGATCCTGCTGCTGTTTTCTGCACTGCTCGTTGGCGTCAGCGACTGCGCTGACCCTGCTGCTGTTTTCTGCTCTGATCGTCTGCGACTGCGCATCTCCTGCTTCTGTTTTTTGCTCTGCTCGTCGGCGTCAGCGACTGCGCTGATCCTGCTGCTGTTTTCTGCTCTGCTCGTCGGTGTCTGCGACTGCGCATCTCCATCTGCTGTTTTTTGCTCTGCTCTTCGGCGACTGCGCTGGTCCTGCTGCTGTTTTCTGCTCTGCTCATCGGTGTCGGCTACTGCGCTGATCCTGCTGTTGTTTCCTGCTCTGCTCGTCGCCGTCGGCAACTGCACTGGTCCTGCTGTTGTTTTCTGCTCTGATCGTCGGCGCCGGCGACTGCGCTGGTCCTGCTGCTGTTTTCTTCTCTGCTCGACGGCGTCTGCTCTGCTCGTCGGCGTCTGCGACTGCGCTGGTCCTGCTGCTGTTTTCTGCTCTGCTCATCGGCGACTGCGCTGGTCCTGCTGGTGTTTTCTGCATTGCTCATCGACGTCGGCGACTGCGCTGGTCCTGCTGTTGTTTTCACCTCTGCTCGTCGGCGTCTGAGACTGTGCTGGTCCTGCTGCTGTTTTCTGCTCTGCTCGTCGGCGACTGCGCTTGTCCTGCTGCTGTTTTCTGCACTGCTCATCAACGTCGGCGACTGTGCTGATCCTGCTGCTGTTTTCTGCACTGCTCATCGGCGTCGGCGACTGCGTTGATCCTGCTGCTTTTTTCTGCTCTGCTCGTCTGCGTCTGCGACTGCGCATCTCCTGCTGCTGTTTTTTGTTCTGCTCATCGGCGTCAGCGACTGGGCTGATCCTGCTGCTGTTTTCTGCTCTGCTCGTCTGCGTCAGCGAATGCGCTGATCCTGCTGCTGTTTTCTGCTCTGCTCATCGGCGTCAGCGACTGGGCTGATCCTGCTGCTGTTTTCTGCTCTGCTCGTCTGTGTCAGTGAATGCGCTGATCCTGCTGCTGTTTCCTGCTCTGCTCGTCGCCGTCGGCGACTTCGCTTGTCCTGCTGTTGTTTTCTGCTCTGATCGCTGGCGTCGGCGACTGCGCTGGTCCTGCTCCTGTTTTCTGCTCTGCTCGTCGGCGACTGCGCTGGTCCTGCTCTTGTTTTCGCCTCTGCTCATCGGCGTCTGCTCTGCTCATTGGCGTCTGCGACTGCGCTGGTCCTGCTTCTGTTTTCTGCTCTGCTCATTGGCGTCTGCGACTGCGCATCTCCTGCTGCTTTTTCCTGCTCTGTTCGTCGGCGTCAGCGACTGCGCTGACCCTGCTGCTGTTTTCTGCTCTGATCGTCTGCGACTGTGCATCTCCTGCTGCTGTTTTATGCTCTGCTCGTCGGCGTCTGTGACTGCGCATCTCCTGCTGCAGTTTTTTGCTCTTCTCGTCGGCGACTGCGCGGGTCCTGCTGCTGTTTTCTGCACTGCTCATTGGCGTCGGCGACTGCGCTGAACCTGCTGCTGTTTTCTGCTCTGCTCGTCGGCGTCTGTGACTGCGCATCTCCTGCTGCTGTTTTTTGCTCTTCTCGTCGGCGACTGCGCTGGTCCTGCTGCTTTTTTCTGCACTGCTCATCGGCGTCGGCGACTGCGTTGATCCTGCTGCTGTTTTCTGCTCTGCTGGTTGGCGTCTGCGACTGCGCATCTCCTGCCGCTTTTTTCTGCTCTGCTCGTCGGCGTCAGCGACTGCGCTGATCCTGCCGCTGTTTTCTGCTCTGCTCTTCGGCGTCTGCGCATCTCCTGCTGCTGTTTTTTGCTCTGCTCGTTGGCATCGGCAACTGCGCTGATCCTGCTGCTGTTTCTTGCTCTGCTCATCGGTGTCAGCGACTCTGCTGATCCTGCTGCTGTTTTCTGCTCTGCTCGTCAGCGTCAGCGAATGCGTTGATCCTGCTGCTGTTTCCTGCTCTGCTCGTCGCCGTCGGCGACTTCGCTGGTCCTGCTGTTGTTTTCTGCTCTGATCGCTGGCGTCGGCGACTGCGCTGGTCCTGCTCCTGTTTTCTTCTCTGCTCGTCGCCGTCTGCTCTGCTCGTCGGCGTCTGCGCTGGTCCTGCTGCTGTTTTCTGCTCTGCTCGTCGGCGACTGCGCTGGTCCTGCTCTTGTTTTCGCCTCTGCTCGTCGGCGTCTGCTCTGCTCATTGGCGTCTGCGACTGCGCTGGTCCTGCGCTGTTTTCTGCTCTGCTCATTGGCATCTGCGACTGCGCATCTCCTGCTGCTTTTTTCTGATCTGCTCGTCGGCGTTAGCGACTGCGCTGACCCTGCTGCTGTTTTCTGCTCTGATCGTCTGCGACTGTGCATCTCCTGCTGCTGTTTTTTGCTCTGCTCGTCGGCGTCAGCGACTGCGCTGATCCTGCTGCTGTTTTGTGCTCTGCTCGTCGGCGTCTGTGACAGCTCATCTCCTGCTGCTGTTTTTTGCTCTGCTCGTCGGCGACTGCGCTTGTCCTGCAGCTGTTTTCTGCTCTGCTCATCGGCGTCGGCTACTGCGCTGATCTTGCTGCTGTTTTCTGCTCTGCTCGTTGGCATGTGCGACTGCGCATCTCCTGCTGCTTTTTTCTGCTCTGCTCGTCGGCGTCAGCGACTGCGCTGATCCTGCAGCTGTTTTCTGCTTTGCTCGTCGCCGTCTGCGACTGTGCTGGTCCTGTTGCTGTTTTCTGCTCTGCTCATCGGCGTCTGTGACTGTGCATCTCCTGCTGCTGTTTTTTGCTCTGCTCGTCGGCGACTGCGCTTGTCCTGCTGCTGTTTTCTGCTCTGCTCATCGGAGTCGGCTACTGCGTTGATCCTGCTTCTGTTTTCTTCTCTGCTCGTTGGCGTCTGCGACTGCGAATCTCCTGCTGCTTTTTTCTGCTCTGCTCATCGGCGTCACCGACTGCACTGATCCTGCAGCTGTTTTCTGCTCTGCTCGTCACTGTCTGCGACTGCGCTGGTCCTGTTGCTGTTTTCTGCTCTGCTCGTCGGCGACTTCGCTGGTCCTGCTGCTGTTTTCTGCAATGCTCATCAGCGTCGGCGACTGCGTTGATCCTGCTGCTTTTTTCTGCTCTGCTCGTCGGCGTCAGCGATTGCGCTGACCCTGCTGCTGTTTTCTGCTCTGATCGCCTGCGACTGCTCATCTCCTGCTGCTGTTTTTTGCTCTGCTCGTCGGCGTCAGCGACTGTGCTGATCCTGCTGCTGTTTTCTGCTCTGCTCGTCGGAGTCTGCGACTGCGCATCTCCTGCTGCTGTTTTTTGCTCTGCTCGTCGGCGACTGCGCTGGTCCTGCTGCTGTTTTCTGCTCTGCTCATCGGCGTCTGCTACTGCGCTGATCCTGCTGCTGTTTTCTGCTCTGCTTGTCTGCGTCAGCGAATGTGCTGATCCTGCTGCTGTTTCCTGCTCTGCTCGTCGCCGTCGGCGACTTCGCTGGTCCTGCTGCTGTTTTCTTCTCTGATCGTCTGCGACTGTGCATCTCCTGCTGCTGTTTTTTGCTCTGCTCGTCGGCGTCAGCGACTGCGCTGATCCTGCTGCTGTTTTCTGCTCTGCTCGTCGGCGTCTGTGACTGCGCATCTCCTGCTGCTGGTTTTTGCTCTGCTCGTCGGCGACTGCGCTTGTCCTGCTGCTGTTTTCTGCTCTGCTCATCGGCGTCGGCTACTGCGCTGATCCTGCTGCTGTTTTCTGCTCTGCTCGTTGGCGTCTGCGACTGCGCATCTCCTGCTGCTTTTTTCTGCTCTGCTCGTCGGCGTCAGCGACTGCGCTGATCCTGCAGCTGTTTTCTGCTTTGCTCGTCGCCGTCTGCAACTGTGCTGGTCCTGTTGCTGTTTTCTGCTCTGCTCGTCGGCGTCTGTGACTGTGCATCTCCTGCTGCTGTTATTTGCTCTGCTCGTCGGCGACTGCGCTTGTCCTGCTGCTGTTTTCTGCTCTGCTCATCGGCGTCGGCTACTGCGCTGATCCTGCTGCTGTTTTCTGCTCTGCTCGTTGGCGTCAGCGACTGCGCTGATCCTGCTGCTGTTTTCTGCTCTGCTCGTCGGTGTCTGCGACTGCGCATCTCCATCTGCTGTTTTTTGCTCTGCTCTTCGGCGACTGCGCTGGTCCTGCTGCTGTTTTCTGCTCTGCTCATCGGTGTCGGCTACTGCGCTGATCCTGCTGTTGTTTCCTGCTCTGCTCGTCGCCGTCGGCAACTGCACTGGTCCTGCTGTTGTTTTCTGCTCTGATCGTCGGCGCCGGCGACTGCGCTGGTCCTGCTGCTGTTTTCTTCTCTGCTCGACGGCGTCTGCTCTGCTCGTCGGCGTCTGCGACTGCGCTGGTCCTGCTGCTGTTTTCTGCTCTGCTCATCGGCGACTGCGCTGGTCCTGCTGGTGTTTTCTGCATTGCTCATCGACGTCGGCGACTGCGCTGGTCCTGCTGTTGTTTTCACCTCTGCTCGTCGGCGTCTGAGACTGCGCTGGTCCTGCTGCTGTTTTCTGCTCTGCTCGTCGGCGACTGCGCTTGTCCTGCTGCTGTTTTCTGCACTGCTCATCAACGTCGGCGACTGTGCTGATCCTGCTGCTGTTTTCTGCACTGCTCATCGGCGTCGGCGACTGCGTTGATCCTGCTGCTTTTTTCTGCTCTGCTCGTCTGCGTCTGCGACTGCGCATCTCCTGCTGCTGTTTTTTGCTCTGCTCATCGGCGTCAGCGACTGGGCTGATCCTGCTGCTGTTTTCTGCTCTGCTCGTCTGCGTCAGCGAATGCGCTGATCCTGCTGCTGTTTTCTGCTCTGCTCATCGGCGTCAGCGACTGGGCTGATCCTGCTGCTGTTTTCTGCTCTGCTCGTCTGTGTCAGCGAATGCGCTGATCCTGCTGCTGTTTCCTGCTCTGCTCGTCGCCGTCGGCGACTTCGCTTGTCCTGCTGTTGTTTTCTGCTCTGATCGCTGGCGTCGGCGACTGCGCTGGTCCTGCTCCTGATTTCTGCTCTGCTCGTCGGCGACTGCGCTGGTCCTGCTCTTGTTTTCGCCTCTGCTCATCGGCGTCTGCTCTGCTCATTGGCGTCTGCGACTGCGCTGGTCCTGCTTCTGTTTTCTGCTCTGCTCATTGGCGTCTGCGACTGCGCATCTCCTGCTGCTTTTTCCTGCTCTGTTCGTCGGCGTCAGCGACTGCGCTGACCCTGCTGCTGTTTTCTGCTCTGATCGTCTGCGACTGTGCATCTCCTGCTGCTGTTTTATGCTCTGCTCGTCGGCGTCTGTGACTGCGCATCTCCTGCTGCAGTTTTTTGCTCTTCTCGTCGGCGACTGCGCGGGTCCTGCTGCTGTTTTCTGCACTGCTCATTGGCGTCGGCGACTGCGCTGAACCTGCTGCTGTTTTCTGCTCTGCTCGTCGGCGTCTGTGACTGCGCATCTCCTGCTGCTGTTTTTTGCTCTTCTCGTTGGCGACTGCGCTGGTCCTGCTGCTGTTTTCTGCACTGCTCATTGGCGTCGGCGACTGCGCTGATCCTGCTGCTGTTTTCTGCTCTGCTCATCGGCGACTGCGCTGGACCTGCTGCTGTTTTCTGCACTGCTCATCGGCGTCGGCGACTGCGTTGATCCTGCTGCTGTTTTCTGCTCTGCTGGTTGGCGTCTGCGACTGCGCATCTCCTGCCGCTTTTTTCTGCTCTGCTCGTCGGCGTCAGCGACTGCGCTGATCCTGCCGCTGTTTTCTGCTCTGCTCTTCGGCGTCTGCGCATCTCCTGCTGCTGTTTTTTGCTCTGCTCGTTGGCATCGGCAACTGCGCTGATCCTGCTGCTGTTTCTTGCTCTGCTCATCGGTGTCAGCGACTCTGCTGATCCTGCTGCTGTTTTCTGCTCTGCTCGTCAGCGTCAGCGAATGCGTTGATCCTGCTGCTGTTTCCTGCTCTGCTCGTCGCCGTCGGCGACTTCGCTGGTCCTGCTGTTGTTTTCTGCTCTGATCGCTGGCGTCGGCGACTGCGCTGGTCCTGCTCCTGTTTTCTTCTCTGCTCGTCGCCGTCTGCTCTGCTCGTCGGCGTCTGCGCTGGTCCTGCTGCTGTTTTCTGCTCTGCTCGTCGGCGACTGCGCTGGTCCTGCTCTTGTTTTCGCCTCTGCTCGTCGGCGTCTGCTCTGCTCATTGGCGTCTGCGACTGCGCTGGTCCTGCGCTGTTTTCTGCTCTGCTCATTGGCATCTGCGACTGCGCATCTCCTGCTGCTTTTTTCTGATCTGCTCGTCGGCGTTAGCGACTGCGCTGACCCTGCTGCTGTTTTCTGCTCTGATCGTCTGCGACTGTGCATCTCCTGCTGCTGTTTTTTGCTCTGCTCGTCGGCGTCAGCGACTGCGCTGATCCTGCTGCTGTTTTGTGCTCTGCTCGTCGGCGTCTGTGACAGCTCATCTCCTGCTGCTGTTTTTTGCTCTGCTCGTCGGCGACTGCGCTTGTCCTGCAGCTGTTTTCTGCTCTGCTCATCGGCGTCGGCTACTGCGCTGATCTTGCTGCTGTTTTCTGCTCTGCTCGTTGGCATGTGCGACTGCGCATCTCCTGCTGCTTTTTTCTGCTCTGCTCGTCGGCGTCAGCGACTGCGCTGATCCTGCAGCTGTTTTCTGCTTTGCTCGTCGCCGTCTGCGACTGTGCTGGTCCTGTTGCTGTTTTCTGCTCTGCTCGTCGGCGTCTGTGACTGTGCATCTCCTGCTGCTGTTTTTTGCTCTGCTCGTCGGCGACTGCGCTTGTCCTGCTGCTGTTTTCTGCTCTGCTCATCGGAGTCGGCTACTGCGTTGATCCTGCTTCTGTTTTCTTCTCTGCTCGTTGGCGTCTGCGACTGCGAATCTCCTGCTGCTTTTTTCTGCTCTGCTCGTCGGCGTCACCGACTGCACTGATCCTGCAGCTGTTTTCTGCTCTGCTCGTCACCGTCTGCGACTGCGCTGGTCCTGTTGCTGTTTTCTGCTCTGCTCGTCGGCGACTTCGCTGGTCCTGCTGCTGTTTTCTGCAATGCTCATCAGCGTCGGCGACTGCGTTGATCCTGCTGCTTTTTTCTGCTCTGCTCGTCGGCGTCAGCGATTGCGCTGACCCTGCTGCTGTTTTCTGCTCTGATCGCCTGCGACTGCTCATCTCCTGCTGCTGTTTTTTGCTCTGTTCGTCGGCGTCAGCGACTGTGCTGATCCTGCTGCTGTTTTCTGCTCTGCTCGTCGGAGTCTGCGACTGCGCATCTCCTGCTGCTGTTTTTTGCTCTGCTCGTCGGCGACTGCGCTGGTCCTGCTGCTGTTTTCTGCTCTGCTCATCGGCGTCTGCTACTGCGCTGATCCTGCTGCTGTTTTCTGCTCTGCTTGTCTGCGTCAGCGAATGCGCTGATCCTGCTGCTGTTTCCTGCTCTGCTCGTCGCCGTCGGCGACTGCGCTGGTCCTGCTGCTGTTTTCTTCTCTGATCGTCTGCGACTGTGCATCTCCTGCTGCTGTTTTTTGCTCTGCTCGTCGGCGTCAGCGACTGCGCTGATCCTGCTGCTGTTTTCTGCTCTGCTCGTCGGCGTCTGTGACTGCGCATCTCCTGCTGCTGGTTTTTGCTCTGCTCGTCGGCGACTGCGCTTGTCCTGCTGCTGTTTTCTGCTCTGCTCATCGGCGTCGGCTACTGCGCTGATCCTGCTGCTGTTTTCTGCTCTGCTCGTTGGCGTCTGCGACTGCGCATCTCCTGCTGCTTTTTTCTGCTCTGCTCGTCGGCGTCAGCGACTGCGCTGATCCTGCAGCTGTTTTCTGCTTTGCTCGTCGCCGTCTGCAACTGTGCTGGTCCTGTTGCTGTTTTCTGCTCTGCTCGTCGGCGTCTGTGACTGTGCATCTCCTGCTGCTGTTTTTTGCTCTGCTCGTCGGCGACTGCGCTTGTCCTGCTGCTGTTTTCTGCTCTGCTCATCGGCGTCGGCTACTGCGCTGATCCTGCTGCTGTTTTCTGCTCTGCTCGTTGGCGTCAGCGACTGCACTGATCCTGCAGCTGTTTTCTGCTCTGCTCGTCGCCGTCTGCGACTGCGCTGGTCCTGTTGCTGTTTTCTGCTCTGCTCGTCGGCGACTGCGCTGTTCCTGCTGCTGTTTTCTGCAATGCTCATCGGCGTCGGCGACTGCGTTGATCCTGCTGCTTTTTTCTGCTCTGCTCGTCGGCGTCAGCGACTGCGCTGACTCTGCTGCTGTTTTCTGCTCTGATCGCCTGCGACTGCTCATCTCCTGCTGCTGTTTTTTGCTCTGCTCGTCAGCGTCAGCGAATGCGCTGATCCTGCTGCTGTTTCCTGCTCTGCTCGTCGCCGTCGGCGACTTCGCTGGTCCTGCTGTTGTTTTCTGCTCTGATCGCTGGCGTCGGCGACTGCGCTGGTCCTGCTGCTGTTTTCTTCTCTGCTCGTCGCCGTCTGCTCTGCTCGTCGGCGTCTGCGCTGGTCCTGCTGCTGTTCTCTGCTCTGCTCGTCGGCGACTGCGCTGGTCCTGCTCTTGTTTTCGCTTCTGCTCGTCGGCGTCTGCTCTGCTCATTGGCGTCTGCGACTGCGCTGGTCCTGCGCTGTTTTCTGCTCTGCTCATTGGCATCTGCGACTGCGCATCTCCTGCTGCTTTTTTCTGATCTGCTCGTCGGCGTTAGCGACTGCGCTGACCCTGCTGCTGTTTTCTGCTCTGATCGTCTGCGACTGTGCATCTCCTGCTGCTGTTTTTTGCTCTGCTCATCGGCGTCAGCGACTGCGCTGATCCTGCTGCTGTTTTCTGCTCTGCTCGTCGGCGTCTGTGACAGCTCATCTCCTGCTGCTGTTTTTTGCTCTGCTCGTCGGCGACTGCGCTTGTCCTGCTGCTGTTTTCTGCTCTGCTCATCGGCGTCGGCTACTGCGCTGATCTTGCTGCTGTTTTCTGCTCTGCTCGTTGGCGTCTGCGACTGCGCATCTCCTGCTGCTTTTTTCTGCTCTGCTCGTCGGCGTCAGCGACTGCGCTGATCCTGCAGCTGTTTTCTGCTTTGCTCGTTTCCGTCTGCGACTGTGCTGGTCCTGTTGCTGTTTTCTGCTCTGCTCGTCGGCGTCTGTGACTGTGCATCTCCTGCTGCTGTTTTTTGCTCTGCTCGTCGGCGACTGCGCTTGTCCTGCTGCTGTTTTCTGCTCTGCTCATCGGCGTCGGCTACTGCGCTGATCCTGCTGCTGTTTTCTGCTCTGCTCGTTGGCGTCTGCGACTGCGAATCTCCTGCTGCTTTTTTCTGCTCTGCTCGTCGGCGTCAGCGACTGCACTGATCCTGCAGCTGTTTTCTGCTCTGCTCGTCACCGTCTGCGACTGCGCTGGTCCTGTTGCTGTTTTCTGCTCTGCTCGTCGGCGACTTCGCTGGTCCTGCTGCTGTTTTCTGCAATGCTCATCAGCGTCGGCGACTGCGTTGATCCTGCTGCTTTTTTCTGCTCTGCTCGTCGGCGTCAGCGATTGAGCTGACCCTGCTGCTGTTTTCTGCTCTGATCGCCTGCGACTGCTCATCTCCTGCTGCTGTTTTTTGCTCTGCTCGTCGGCGTCAGCGACTGTGCTGATCCTGCTGCTGTTTTCTGCTCTGCTCGTCGGAGTCTGCGACTGCGCATCTCCTGCTGCTGTTTTTTGCTCTGCTCGTCGGCGACTGCGCTGGTCCTGTTGCTGTTTTCTGCTCTGCTCATCAGCGTCTGCTACTGCGCTAATCCTGCTGCTGTTTTCTGCTCTGCTTGTCTGCGTCAGCGAATGCGCTGATCCTGCTGCTGTTTCCTGCTCTGCTCGTCGCCGTCGGCGACTGCGCTGGTCCTGCTGCTGTTTTCTTCTCTGATCGTCTGCGACTGTGCATCTCCTGCTGCTGTTTTTTGCTCTGCTCGTCGGCGTCAGCGACTGCGCTGATCCTGCTGCTGTTTTCTGCTCTGCTCGTCGGCGTCTGTGACTGCGCATCTCCTGCTGCTGGTTTTTGCTCTGCTCGTCGGCGACTGCGCTTGTCCTGCTGCTGTTTTCTGCTCTGCTCATCGGCGTCGGCTACTGCGCTGATCCTGCTGCTGTTTTCTGCTCTGCTCGTTGGCGTCTGCGACTGCGCATCTCCTGCTGCTTTTTTCTGCTCTGCTCGTCGGCGTCAGCGACTGCGCTGATCCTGCAGCTGTTTTCTGCTTTGCTCGTCGCCGTCTGCGACTGTGCTGTTCCTGTTGCTGTTTTCTGCTCTGCTCGTCGGCGTCTGTGACTGTGCATCTCCTGCTGCTGTTTTTTGCTCTGCTCGTCGGCGACTGCGCTTGTCCTGCTGCTGTTTTCTGCTCTGCTCATTGGCGTCGGCTACTGCGCTGATCCTGCTGCTGTTTTCTGCTCTGCTCGTTGGCGTCTGCGACTGCGCATCTCCTGCTGCTTTTTTCTGCTCTGCTCGTCGGCGTCAGCGACTGCACTGATCCTGCAGCTGTTTTCTGCTCTGCTCGTCGCCGTCGGCGACTGCGCTGTTCCTGCTGCTGTTTTCTGCAATGCTCATCGGCGTCGGCGACTGCGTTGATCCTGCTGCTTTTTTCTGCTCTGCTCGTCGGCGTCAGCGACTGCGCTGACCCTGCTGCTGTTTTCTGCTCTGATCGCCTGCGACTGCTCATCTCCTGCTGCTGTTTTTTGCTCTGCTCGTCGGCGTCAGCGACTGTGCTGATCCTGCTGCTGTTTTCTGCTCTGCTCGTCGGAGTCTGCGACTGCGCATCTCCTGCTGCTGTTTTTTGCTCTGCTCGTCGGCGACTGCGCTGGTCCTGCTGCTGTTTTCTGCTCTGCTCATCGGCGTCTGCTACTGCGCTGATCCTGCTGCTGTTTTCTGCTCTGCTTGTCTGCGTCAGCGAATGCGCTGATCCTGCTGCTGTTTCCTGCTCTGCTCGTCGCCGTCGGAAACTGCGCTGGTCCTGCTGTTGTTTTTTGCTCTGATCGTCGGCGTCGGCGACTGCGCTCGTCCTGCTGCTGTTTTCTGCTCTGCTCATCGGTGACTGCGCTGGTCCTGCTGGTGTTTTCTGCACTGCTCATCGGCGTCAGCGACTGCGCTGGTCCTGCTGTTGTTTTCGCCTCTGCTCGTCGGCGTCTGCAACTGCGCTGGTCCTGCTGCTGTTTTCTGCTCTGCTCGTCGGCGACTGCGCTGGTCCTGCTGCTGTTTTCTGCACTGCTCATTGGCGTCGGCGACTGTGCTGATCCTGCTGCTGTTTTCTGCTCTGCTCGTAGGAGTCGGTGACTGCGTTGGTCCTGCTGCTGTTTTCTGCACTGCTCATCGGCGTCTGCGACAGCGCTGGTCCTGCTGCTGTTTTCTGCTCTGCTCGTCGGCGACTGCGCAGGTCCTGCTGCTGTTTTCTGCACTGCTCATCGGCGTCGGCGACTGCGTTGATCCTGCTGCTGTTTTCTGCTCTGCTCATTGGCGTCTGCGACTGCGCATCTCCTGCTGCTTTTTTCTGCTCTGCTCGTCTGCGACTGCGCATCTCCTGCTTCTGTTTTTTGCTCTGCTCGTCGGCGTCGGCGACTGCGCTGGTCCTGCTGCTGTTTTCTGCTCTGCTCATCGGCGTCGGCTACTGAGCTGATCCTGCTGTTGTTTCCTGCTCTGCTCGTCGCCGTCGGCGACTGCGCTGGTCCTGCTGTTGTTTTCTGCTCTGATCATCGGCGCCGGCAACTGCGCTGGTCCTGCTGCTGTTTTCTTCTCTGCTCGTCGGCGTCTGCGACTGCGCTGATCCTGCTGCTGTTTTCTGCTCTGCTCGTTGGCGTCTGCGACTGCGCATCTCCTGCAGCTTTTTTCTGCTCTGCTCGTCGGCGTCAGCGACTGCGCTGATCCTGCAGCTGTTTTCTGCTCTGCTCGTCGCCGTCTGCGACTGTGCTGGTCCTGTTGCTGTTTTCTGCTCTGCTCGTCGGCGACTGCGCTGGTCCTGCTGCTGTTTTTTGCTCTGCTCGTCGGCGTCAGCGACTGCGCTGATCCTGCTGCTGTTTTCTGCTCTGCTCGTCGGAGTCTGCGACTGCGCATCTCCTGCTGCTGTTTTTTGCTCTGCTCGTCGGCGACTGCGCTGGTCCTGCTGCTGTTTTCTGCTCTGCTCATCGGCGTCTGCTACTGCGCTGATCCTGCTGCTGTTTTCTGCTCTGCTTGTCTGCGTCAGCGAATGTGCTGATCCTGCTGCTGTTTCCTGCTCTGCTCGTCGCCGTCGGCGACTTCGCTGGTCCTGCTGCTGTTTTCTTCTCTGATCGTCTGCGACTGTGCATCTCCTGCTGCTGTTTTTTGCTCTGCTCGTCGGCGTCAGCGACTGCGCTGATCCTGCTGCTGTTTTCTGCTCTGCTCGTCGGCGTCTGTGACTGCGCATCTCCTGCTGCTGGTTTTTGCTCTGCTCGTCGGCGACTGCGCTTGTCCTGCTGCTGTTTTCTGCTCTGCTCATCGGCGTCGGCTACTGCGCTGATCCTGCTGCTGTTTTCTGCTCTGCTCGTTGGCGTCTGCGACTGCGCATCTCCTGCTGCTTTTTTCTGCTCTGCTCGTCGGCGTCAGCGACTGCGCTGATCCTGCAGCTGTTTTCTGCTTTGCTCGTCGCCGTCTGCAACTGTGCTGGTCCTGTTGCTGTTTTCTGCTCTGCTCGTCGGCGTCTGTGACTGTGCATCTCCTGCTGCTGTTTTTTGCTCTGCTCGTCGGCGACTGCGCTTGTCCTGCTGCTGTTTTCTGCTCTGCTCATCGGCGTCGGCTACTGCGCTGATCCTGCTGCTGTTTTCTGCTCTGCTCGTTGGCGTCAGCGACTGCGCTGATCCTGCTGCTGTTTTCTGCTCTGCTCGTCGGTGTCTGCGACTGCGCATCTCCATCTGCTGTTTTTTGCTCTGCTCTTCGGCGACTGCGCTGGTCCTGCTGCTGTTTTCTGCTCTGCTCATCGGTGTCGGCTACTGCGCTGATCCTGCTGTTGTTTCCTGCTCTGCTCGTCGCCGTCGGCAACTGCACTGGTCCTGCTGTTGTTTTCTGCTCTGATCGTCGGCGCCGGCGACTGCGCTGGTCCTGCTGCTGTTTTCTTCTCTGCTCGACGGCGTCTGCTCTGCTCGTCGGCGTCTGCGACTGCGCTGGTCCTGCTGCTGTTTTCTGCTCTGCTCATCGGCGACTGCGCTGGTCCTGCTGGTGTTTTCTGCATTGCTCATCGACGTCGGCGACTGCGCTGGTCCTGCTGTTGTTTTCACCTCTGCTCGTCGGCGTCTGAGACTGCGCTGGTCCTGCTGCTGTTTTCTGCTCTGCTCGTCGGCGACTGCGCTTGTCCTGCTGCTGTTTTCTGCACTGCTCATCAACGTCGGCGACTGTGCTGATCCTGCTGCTGTTTTCTGCACTGCTCATCGGCGTCGGCGACTGCGTTGATCCTGCTGCTTTTTTCTGCTCTGCTCGTCTGCGTCTGCGACTGCGCATCTCCTGCTGCTGTTTTTTGCTCTGCTCATCGGCGTCAGCGACTGGGCTGATCCTGCTGCTGTTTTCTGCTCTGCTCGTCTGCGTCAGCGAATGCGCTGATCCTGCTGCTGTTTTCTGCTCTGCTCATCGGCGTCAGCGACTGGGCTGATCCTGCTGCTGTTTTCTGCTCTGCTCGTCTGTGTCAGCGAATGCGCTGATCCTGCTGCTGTTTCCTGCTCTGCTCGTCGCCGTCGGCGACTTCGCTTGTCCTGCTGTTGTTTTCTGCTCTGATCGCTGGCGTCGGCGACTGCGCTGGTCCTGCTCCTGTTTTCTGCTCTGCTCGTCGGCGACTGCGCTGGTCCTGCTCTTGTTTTCGCCTCTGCTCATCGGCGTCTGCTCTGCTCATTGGCGTCTGCGACTGCGCTGGTCCTGCTTCTGTTTTCTGCTCTGCTCATTGGCGTCTGCGACTGCGCATCTCCTGCTGCTTTTTCCTGCTCTGTTCGTCGGCGTCAGCGACTGCGCTGACCCTGCTGCTGTTTTCTGCTCTGATCGTCTGCGACTGTGCATCTTCTGCTGCTGTTTTATGCTCTGCTCGTCGGCGTCTGTGACTGCGCATCTCCTGCTGCAGTTTTTTGCTCTTCTCGTCGGCGACTGCGCGGGTCCTGCTGCTGTTTTCTGCACTGCTCATTGGCGTCGGCGACTGCGCTGAACCTGCTGCTGTTTTCTGCTCTGCTCGTCGGCGTCTGTGACTGCGCATCTCCTGCTGCTGTTTTTTGCTCTTCTCGTCGGCGACTGCGCTGGTCCTGCTGCTGTTTTCTGCACTGCTCATTGGCGTCGGCGACTGCGCTGATCCTGCTGCTGTTTTCTGCTCTGCTCATCGGCGACTGCGCTGGACCTGCTGCTGTTTTCTGCACTGCTCATCGGCGTCGGCGACTGCGTTGATCCTGCTGCTGTTTTCTGCTCTGCTGGTTGGCGTCTGCGACTGCGCATCTCCTGCCGCTTTTTTCTGCTCTGCTCGTCGGCGTCAGCGACTGCGCTGATCCTGCCGCTGTTTTCTGCTCTGCTCTTCGGCGTCTGCGCATCTCCTGCTGCTGTTTTTTGCTCTGCTCGTTGGCATCGGCAACTGCGCTGATCCTGCTGCTGTTTCTTGCTCTGCTCATCGGTGTCAGCGACTCTGCTGATCCTGCTGCTGTTTTCTGCTCTGCTCGTCAGCGTCAGCGAATGCGTTGATCCTGCTGCTGTTTCCTGCTCTGCTCGTCGCCGTCGGCGACTTCGCTGGTCCTGCTGTTGTTTTCTGCTCTGATCGCTGGCGTCGGCGACTGCGCTGGTCCTGCTCCTGTTTTCTTCTCTGCTCGTCGCCGTCTGCTCTGCTCGTCGGCGTCTGCGCTGGTCCTGCTGCTGTTTTCTGCTCTGCTCGTCGGCGACTGCGCTGGTCCTGCTCTTGTTTTCGCCTCTGCTCGTCGGCGTCTGCTCTGCTCATTGGCGTCTGCGACTGCGCTGGTCCTGCGCTGTTTTCTGCTCTGCTCATTGGCATCTGCGACTGCGCATCTCCTGCTGCTTTTTTCTGATCTGCTCGTCGGCGTTAGCGACTGCGCTGACCCTGCTGCTGTTTTCTGCTCTGATCGTCTGCGACTGTGCATCTCCTGCTGCTGTTTTTTGCTCTGCTCGTCGGCGTCAGCGACTGCGCTGATCCTGCTGCTGTTTTGTGCTCTGCTCGTCGGCGTCTGTGACAGCTCATCTCCTGCTGCTGTTTTTTGCTCTGCTCGTCGGCGACTGCGCTTGTCCTGCAGCTGTTTTCTGCTCTGCTCATCGGCGTCGGCTACTGCGCTGATCTTGCTGCTGTTTTCTGCTCTGCTCGTTGGCATGTGCGACTGCGCATCTCCTGCTGCTTTTTTCTGCTCTGCTCGTCGGCGTCAGCGACTGCGCTGATCCTGCAGCTGTTTTCTGCTTTGCTCGTCGCCGTCTGCGACTGTGCTGGTCCTGTTGCTGTTTTCTGCTCTGCTCGTCGGCGTCTGTGACTGTGCATCTCCTGCTGCTGTTTTTTGCTCTGCTCGTCGGCGACTGCGCTTGTCCTGCTGCTGTTTTCTGCTCTGCTCATCGGAGTCGGCTACTGCGTTGATCCTGCTTCTGTTTTCTTCTCTGCTCGTTGGCGTCTGCGACTGCGAATCTCCTGCTGCTTTTTTCTGCTCTGCTCGTCGGCGTCACCGACTGCACTGATCCTGCAGCTGTTTTCTGCTCTGCTCGTCACCGTCTGCGACTGCGCTGGTCCTGTTGCTGTTTTCTGCTCTGCTCGTCGGCGACTTCGCTGGTCCTGCTGCTGTTTTCTGCAATGCTCATCAGCGTCGGCGACTGCGTTGATCCTGCTGCTTTTTTCTGCTCTGCTCGTCGGCGTCAGCGATTGCGCTGACCCTGCTGCTGTTTTCTGCTCTGATCGCCTGCGACTGCTCATCTCCTGCTGCTGTTTTTTGCTCTGCTCGTCGGCGTCAGCGACTGTGCTGATCCTGCTGCTGTTTTCTGCTCTGCTCGTCGGAGTCTGCGACTGCGCATCTCCTGCTGCTGTTTTTTGCTCTGCTCGTCGGCGACTGCGCTGGTCCTGCTGCTGTTTTCTGCTCTGCTCATCGGCGTCTGCTACTGCGCTGATCCTGCTGCTGTTTTCTGCTCTGCTTGTCTGCGTCAGCGAATGCGCTGATCCTGCTGCTGTTTCCTGCTCTGCTCGTCGCCGTCGGCGACTGCGCTGGTCCTGCTGCTGTTTTCTTCTCTGATCGTCTGCGACTGTGCATCTCCTGCTGCTGTTTTTTGCTCTGCTCGTCGGCGTCAGCGACTGCGCTGATCCTGCTGCTGTTTTCTGCTCTGCTCGTCGGCGTCTGTGACTGCGCATCTCCTGCTGCTGGTTTTTGCTCTGCTCGTCGGCGACTGCGCTTGTCCTGCTGCTGTTTTCTGCTCTGCTCATCGGCGTCGGCTACTGCGCTGATCCTGCTGCTGTTTTCTGCTCTGCTCGTTGGCGTCTGCGACTGCGCATCTCCTGCTGCTTTTTTCTGCTCTGCTCGTCGGCGTCAGCGACTGCGCTGATCCTGCAGCTGTTTTCTGCTTTGCTCGTCGCCGTCTGCAACTGTGCTGGTCCTGTTGCTGTTTTCTGCTCTGCTCGTCGGCGTCTGTGACTGTGCATCTCCTGCTGCTGTTTTTTGCTCTGCTCGTCGGCGACTGCGCTTGTCCTGCTGCTGTTTTCTGCTCTGCTCATCGGCGTCGGCTACTGCGCTGATCCTGCTGCTGTTTTCTGCTCTGCTCGTTGGCGTCAGCGACTGCACTGATCCTGCAGCTGTTTTCTGCTCTGCTCGTCGCCGTCTGCGACTGCGCTGGTCCTGTTGCTGTTTTCTGCTCTGCTCGTCGGCGACTGCGCTGTTCCTGCTGCTGTTTTCTGCAATGCTCATCGGCGTCGGCGACTGCGTTGATCCTGCTGCTTTTTTCTGCTCTGCTCGTCGGCGTCAGCGACTGCGCTGACTCTGCTGCTGTTTTCTGCTCTGATCGCCTGCGACTGCTCATCTCCTGCTGCTGTTTTTTGCTCTGCTCGTCAGCGTCAGCGAATGCGCTGATCCTGCTGCTGTTTCCTGCTCTGCTCGTCGCCGTCGGCGACTTCGCTGGTCCTGCTGTTGTTTTCTGCTCTGATCGCTGGCGTCGGCGACTGCGCTGGTCCTGCTGCTGTTTTCTTCTCTGCTCGTCGCCGTCTGCTCTGCTCGTCGGCGTCTGCGCTGGTCCTGCTGCTGTTCTCTGCTCTGCTCGTCGGCGACTGCGCTGGTCCTGCTCTTGTTTTCGCTTCTGCTCGTCGGCGTCTGCTCTGCTCATTGGCGTCTGCGACTGCGCTGGTCCTGCGCTGTTTTCTGCTCTGCTCATTGGCATCTGCGACTGCGCATCTCCTGCTGCTTTTTTCTGATCTGCTCGTCGGCGTTAGCGACTGCGCTGACCCTGCTGCTGTTTTCTGCTCTGATCGTCTGCGACTGTGCATCTCCTGCTGCTGTTTTTTGCTCTGCTCATCGGCGTCAGCGACTGCGCTGATCCTGCTGCTGTTTTCTGCTCTGCTCGTCGGCGTCTGTGACAGCTCATCTCCTGCTGCTGTTTTTTGCTCTGCTCGTCGGCGACTGCGCTTGTCCTGCTGCTGTTTTCTGCTCTGCTCATCGGCGTCGGCTACTGCGCTGATCTTGCTGCTGTTTTCTGCTCTGCTCGTTGGCGTCTGCGACTGCGCATCTCCTGCTGCTTTTTTCTGCTCTGCTCGTCGGCGTCAGCGACTGCGCTGATCCTGCAGCTGTTTTCTGCTTTGCTCGTTTCCGTCTGCGACTGTGCTGGTCCTGTTGCTGTTTTCTGCTCTGCTCGTCGGCGTCTGTGACTGTGCATCTTCTGCTGCTGTTTTTTGCTCTGCTCGTCGGCGACTGCGCTTGTCCTGCTGCTGTTTTCTGCTCTGCTCATCGGCGTCGGCTACTGCGCTGATCCTGCTGCTGTTTTCTGCTCTGCTCGTTGGCGACTGCGAATCTCCTGCTGCTTTTTTCTGCTCTGCTCGTCGGCGTCAGCGACTGCACTGATCCTGCAGCTGTTTTCTGCTCTGCTCGTCACCGTCTGCGACTGCGCTGGTCCTGTTGCTGTTTTCTGCTCTGCTCGTCGGCGACTTCGCTGGTCCTGCTGCTGTTTTCTGCAATGCTCATCAGCGTCGGCGACTGCGTTGATCCTGCTGCTTTTTTCTGCTCTGCTCGTCGGCGTCAGCGATTGCGCTGACCCTGCTGCTGTTTTCTGCTCTGATCGCCTGCGACTGCTCATCTCCTGCTGCTGTTTTTTGCTCTGCTCGTCGGCGTCAGCGACTGTGCTGATCCTGCTGCTGTTTTCTGCTCTGCTCGTCGGAGTCTGCGACTGCGCATCTCCTGCTGCTGTTTTTTGCTCTGCTCGTCGGCGACTGCGCTGGTCCTGTTGCTGTTTTCTGCTCTGCTCATCAGCGTCTGCTACTGCGCTAATCCTGCTGCTGTTTTCTGCTCTGCTTGTCTGCGTCAGCGAATGCGCTGATCCTGCTGCTGTTTCCTGCTCTGCTCGTCGCCGTCGGCGACTGCGCTGGTCCTGCTGCTGTTTTCTTCTCTGATCGTCTGCGACTGTGCATCTCCTGCTGCTGTTTTTTGCTCTGCTCGTCGGCGTCAGCGACTGCGCTGATCCTGCTGCTGTTTTCTGCTCTGCTCGTCGGCGTCTGTGACTGCGCATCTCCTGCTGCTGGTTTTTGCTCTGCTCGTCGGCGACTGCGCTTGTCCTGCTGCTGTTTTCTGCTCTGCTCATCGGCGTCGGCTACTGCGCTGATCCTGCTGCTGTTTTCTGCTCTGCTCGTTGGCGTCTGCGACTGCGCATCTCCTGCTGCTTTTTTCTGCTCTGCTCGTCGGCGTCAGCGACTGCGCTGATCCTGCAGCTGTTTTCTGCTTTGCTCGTCGCCGTCTGCGACTGTGCTGTTCCTGTTGCTGTTTTCTGCTCTGCTCGTCGGCGTCTGTGACTGTGCATCTCCTGCTGCTGTTTTTTGCTCTGCTCGTCGGCGACTGCGCTTGTCCTGCTGCTGTTTTCTGCTCTGCTCATCGGCGTCGGCTACTGCGCTGATCCTGCTGCTGTTTTCTGCTCTGCTCGTTGGCGTCTGCGACTGCGCATCTCCTGCTGCTTTTTTCTGCTCTGCTCGTCGGCGTCAGCGACTGCACTGATCCTGCAGCTGTTTTCTGCTCTGCTCGTCGCCGTCGGCGACTGCGCTGTTCCTGCTGCTGTTTTCTGCAATGCTCATCGGCGTCGGCGACTGCGTTGATCCTGCTGCTTTTTTCTGCTCTGCTCGTCGGCGTCAGCGACTGCGCTGACCCTGCTGCTGTTTTCTGCTCTGATCGCCTGCGACTGCTCATCTCCTGCTGCTGTTTTTTGCTCTGCTCGTCGGCGTCAGCGACTGTGCTGATCCTGCTGCTGTTTTCTGCTCTGCTCGTCGGAGTCTGCGACTGCGCATCTCCTGCTGCTGTTTTTTGCTCTGCTCGTCGGCGACTGCGCTGGTCCTGCTGCTGTTTTCTGCTCTGCTCATCGGCGTCTGCTACTGCGCTGATCCTGCTGCTGTTTTCTGCTCTGCTTGTCTGCGTCAGCGAATGCGCTGATCCTGCTGCTGTTTCCTGCTCTGCTCGTCGCCGTCGGAAACTGCGCTGGTCCTGCTGTTGTTTTTTGCTCTGATCGTCGGCGTCGGCGACTGCGCTCGTCCTGCTGCTGTTTTCTGCTCTGCTCATCGGTGACTGCGCTGGTCCTGCTGGTGTTTTCTGCACTGCTCATCGGCGTCAGCGACTGCGCTGGTCCTGCTGTTGTTTTCGCCTCTGCTCGTCGGCGTCTGCAACTGCGCTGGTCCTGCTGCTGTTTTCTGCTCTGCTCGTCGGCGACTGCGCTGGTCCTGCTGCTGTTTTCTGCACTGCTCATTGGCGTCGGCGACTGTGCTGATCCTGCTGCTGTTTTCTGCTCTGCTCGTAGGAGTCGGTGACTGCGTTGGTCCTGCTGCTGTTTTCTGCACTGCTCATCGGCGTCTGCGACAGCGCTGGTCCTGCTGCTGTTTTCTGCTCTGCTCGTCGGCGACTGCGCAGGTCCTGCTGCTGTTTTCTGCACTGCTCATCGGCGTCGGCGACTGCGTTGATCCTGCTGCTGTTTTCTGCTCTGCTCATTGGCGTCTGCGACTGCGCATCTCCTGCTGCTTTTTTCTGCTCTGCTCGTCTGCGACTGCGCATCTCCTGCTTCTGTTTTTTGCTCTGCTCGTCGGCGTCGGCGACTGCGCTGGTCCTGCTGCTGTTTTCTGCTCTGCTCATCGGCGTCGGCTACTGAGCTGATCCTGCTGTTGTTTCCTGCTCTGCTCGTCGCCGTCGGCGACTGCGCTGGTCCTGCTGTTGTTTTCTGCTCTGATCGTCGGCGCCGGCGACTGCGCTGGTCCTGCTGCTGTTTTCTTCTCTGCTCGTCGGCGTCTGCGACTGCGCTGATCCTGCTGCTGTTTTCTGCTCTGCTCGTTGGCGTCTGCGACTGCGCATCTCCTGCAGCTTTTTTCTGCTCTGCTCGTCGGCGTCAGCGACTGCGCTGATCCTGCAGCTGTTTTCTGCTCTGCTCGTCGCCGTCTGCGACTGTGCTGGTCCTGTTGCTGTTTTCTGCTCTGCTCGTCGGCGACTGCGCTGGTCCTGCTGCTGTTTTTTGCTCTGCTCGTCGGCGTCAGCGACTGCGCTGATCCTGCTGCTGTTTTCTGCTCTGCTCGTCGGAGTCTGCGACTGCGCATCTCCTGCTGCTGTTTTTTGCTCTGCTCGTCGGCGACTGCGCTGGTCCTGCTGCTGTTTTCTGCTCTGCTCATCGGCGTCGGCTACTGCGCTGATCCTGCTGCTGTTTTCTGCTCTGCTTGTCTGCGTCAGCGAATGCACTGATCCTGCTGCTGTTTCCTGCTCTGCTCGTCGCCATCGGCGACTGCGCTGGTCCTGCTGTTGTTTTCTGCTCTGATCGTCAGCGTCGGCGACTGCGCTGGTCCTGCTGCTGTTTTATTCTCTGCTCGTCGGCGTCTGCTCTGCTCGTCGGCGTCTGCGACTGCGCTGGTCCTGCTGCTGTTTTTTGCTCTGCTCATCGGCGACTGCGCTGGTCCTGCTGCTGTTTTCTGCACTGCTCATTGGCGTCGGCGACTGTGCTGATCCTGCTGCTGTTTTCTGCTCTGCTCGTAGGCGTCGGCGACTGCGCTGATCCTTCTGCTGTTTTCTGCACTGCTCATCGGCGTCTGAAACTGCGCTGGTCCTGCTGCTGTTTTCTGCTCTGCTCGTCGGCGACTGCGCATCTCCTGCTGCTTTTTTCTGCTCTGCTCGTTGGCGTCAGCGACTGCGCTGACCCTGCTGCTGTTTTCTGCTCTGATCGTCTGCAACTGCGCATCTCCTGCTTCTGTTTTTTGCTCTGGTCGTCGGCGTCAGCGACTGCGCTGATCCTGCTGCTGTTTTCTGCCCTGCTCGTCGTCGACTGCGCTGGTCCTGCTGCTGTTTTCTGCTCTGCTCATCGGTGTCGGCTACTGCGCTGATCCTGCTGTTGTTTCCTGCTCTGCTCGTCGCCGTCGGCGACTGCGCTGGTCCTGCTGTTGTTTTCTGCTCTGATCGTCAGCGCCGGCGACTGCGCTGGTCCTGCTGCTGTTTTCTTCTCTGCTCGTCGGCGTCTGCTCTGCTCGTCGGCGTCGAAGACTGCGCTGGTCCTGCTGCTGTTTTGTGCTCTGCTCATCGGTGACTGCGCTGGTCCTGCTTGTGTTTTCTGCACTGCTCATCTGCGTCGGCGACTGCGCTGGTCCTGCTGTTGTTTTCTGCTCTGATCGTCGGCGTCGGCGACTGCGCTGGTCCTGCTGCTGTTTTCTTCTCTGCTCGTCGGCGTCTGCTCTGCTCGTCGGCGTCTGCGACTGCGCTGGTCCTGCTGCTGTTTTCTGCTCTTCTCATCGGCGACTGCGCTGGTCCTGCTGGTGTTTTCTGCATTGCTCATCGACGTCGGCGACTGCGCTGGTCCTGCTGTTGTTTTCGCCTCTGATCGTCGGCGTCTGAGACTGCGCTGGTCCTGCTGCTGTTTTCTGGTCTGCTCGTCGGCGACTGCGCTTGTCTTGCTGCTGTTTTCTGCACTGCTCATCAGCGTCGGCGACTGTGCTGATCCTGCTGCTGTTTTCTGCTCTGCTAGTAGGCATCGGCGACTGCGCTGGTCCTGCTGCTGTTTTCTACACTGCTCATCGGTGTCGGCGACTGCGCTGGTCCTGCTGTTGATTTCTGCTCTGATCGTCGGCGTCGGCGACTGCGCTGGTTCTGCTGCTGTTTTCTTCTCTGCTCGTCAGAGTCTGCTCTGCTCGTCGGCGTCTGCGACTGCGCTGGTCCTGCTGCTGTTTTCTGCTCTGCTCATCGGCGACTGCGCTGGTCCTGCTGGTGTTTTCTGCACTGCTCATCGGCTTCGGCGACTGCGCTGGTCCTGCTGTTGTTTTCACCTCTGCTCATCGGCGTCTGCGACTGCGCTGGTCCTGCTGCTGTTTTCTACTCTGCTCGTCGGCGTCTGTGACTGCGCATCTCCTGCTGCTGTTTTTTGCTCTGCTCGTCGGCGACTGCACTTGTCCTGCTGCTGTTTTCTGCTCTGCTCATCGGCGTCGGCTACTGCGCTGATCCTGCTGCTGTTTTCTGCTCTGCTCGTTGGCGTCTGCGACTGCGCATCTCCTGCAGCTTTTTTCTGCTCTGCTCGTCGGCGTCAGCGACTGCGCTGATCCTGCAGCTTTTTTCTGCTCTGCTCGTTGCCGTCTGCGACTGTGCTGGTCCTGTTGCTGTTTTCTGCTCTGCTCGTCGGCGACTGCGCTGGTCCTGCTGTTGTTTTCTGCACTGCTCATTGGCGTCGGCGACTGCGTTGATCCTGCTGTTGTTTTCTGCTCTGCTCATTTGCGTCTGCGACTGCGCATCTCCTTTCTGCTTTTTTCTGCTCTGCTCCTCGGCGTCAGCGACTGCGCTGACCCTGCTGCTGTTTTCTGCTCTGATCGTCTGCGACTACGCATCTCCTGCTGCTGTTTTTTGCTCTGCTCGTCGGCGTCAGCGACTGCGCTGATCCTGCTGCTGTTTTCTGCTCTGCTCGTCGGAGTCTGCGACTGCGCATCTCCTGCTGCTGCTTTTTGCTCTGCTCGTCGGCGACTGCGCTGGTCCTTCTGCAGTTTTCTGCTCTGCTCATCGGCGTCGGCTACTGCGCTGATCCTGCTGCTGTTTTCTGCTCTGCTTGTCTGCATCAGCGAATGCACTGATCCTGCTGCTGTTTCCTGCTCTGCTCGTCGCCGTCGGCGACTGCTCTGGTCCTGCTGTTGTTTTCTGCTCTGATCGTCAGCGTCGGCGACTGCGCTGGTCCTGCTGCTGTTTTATTCTCTGCTCGTCGGCGTCTGCTCTGCTCGTCGGCGTCTGCGACTGCGCTGGTTCTGCTGCTGTTTTTTGCTCTGCTCGTCGGCGACTGCGCTGGTCCTGCTGCTGTTTTCTGCACTGCTCATTGGCGTCGGCGACTGTGCTGATCCTGCTGCTGTTTTCTGCTCTGCTCGTAGGCGTCGGCGACTGCGCTGATCCTGCTGCTGTTTTCTGCACTGCTCATCGGCGTCTGCGACTGCGCTGGTCCTGCTGCTGTTTTCTGCTCTGCTCGTCGGCGACTGCGCATCTCCTGCTGCTTTTTTCTATTCTGCTCGTCGGCGTCAGCGACTGCGCTGACCCTGCTGCTGTTTTCTGCTCTGATCGTCTGAGACTGCGCATCTCCTGCTTCTGTTTTTTGCTCTGCTCGTCGGCGTCAGCGACTGCGCTGATCCTGCTGCTGTTTTCTGCTCTGCTCGTCGGCGTCTGTGACTGCGCATCTCCTGCTGCTGTTTTTTGCTCTGCTCTTCGGCGACTGCGCTGGTCCTGCTGCTGTTTTCTGCTCTGCTCATCGGTGTCGGCTACTGCGCTGATCCTGCAGTTGTTTCCTGCTCTGCTCGTCGCCGTCGGCGACTGCGCTGGTCCTGCTGTTGTTTTCTGCTCTGATCGTCGGCGCTGGCGACTGCGCTGGTCCTGCTGCTGTTTTCTTCTCTGCTCGTTGGCGTCTGCTCTGCTCGTCGGCGTCTGCGACTGCGCTGGTCCTGCTGCTGTTTTCTGCTCTGCTCATCGGTGACTGCGCTGGTCCTGCTTGTGTTTTCTGCACTGCTCATCTGCGTCGGCGACTGCGCTGGTCCTGCTGTTGTTTTCTGCTCTGATCGTCGGCGTCGGCGACTGCGCTGGTCCTGCTGCTGTTTTCTTCTCTGCTCATCGGCGTCTGCTCTGCTCATCGACGTCGGCGACTGCGCTGGTCCTGCTGTTGTTTTCGCCTCTGCTCGTCGGCGTCTGAGACTGCGCTGGTCCTGCTGCTGTTTTCTGCTCTGCTCGTCGGCGACTGCGCTTGTCCTGCTGCTGTTTTCTGCACTGCTCATCAGCGTCGGCGACTGTGCTGATCCTGCTGCTGTTTTCTGCTCTGCTCGTAGGCATCGGCGACTGCGCTGGTCCTGCTGCTGTTTTCTACACTGCTCATCGGCGTCGGCGACTGCGCTGGTCCTGCTGTTGTTTTCTGCTCTGAACGTCGGCGTCGGCGACTGCGCTGGTTCTGCTGCTGTTTTCTTCTCTGCTCGTCAGCGTCTGCTCTGCTCGTCGGCGTCTGCGACTGCGCTGGTCCTGCTGCTGTTTTCTGCTCTGCTCATCGGCGACTGCGCTGGTCCTGCTGGTGTTTTCTGCACTGCTCATCGGCTTCGGCGACTGCGCTGGTCCTGCTGTTGTTTTCACCTCTGCTCATCGGCGTCTGCGACTGCGCTGGTCCTGCTGCTGTTTTCTGCTCTGATCGTCGGCGTCGGCGACTGCGCTGGTTCTGCTGCTGTTTTCTTTTCTGCTCGTCAGCGTCTGCTCTGCTCGTCGGCGTCTGCGACTGCGCTGGTCCTGCTGCTGTTTTCTGCTCTGCTCATCGGCGACTGCGCTGGTCCTGCTGGGGTTTTCTGCACTGCTCATCGGCTTCGGCGACTGCGCTGGTCCTGCTGTTGTTTTCACCTCTGCTCATCGGCGTCTGCGACTGCGCTGGTCCTGCTGCTGTTTTCTGCTCTGCTAGTCGGCGTCTGCGACTGCGCTGGTCCTGCTGCTGTTTTCTGCTCTGCTCATCGGCGACTGCGCTGGTCCTGCTGGTGTTTTCTGCATTGCTCATCGGCTTCGGCGACTGCGCTGGTCCTGCTGTTGTTTTCACCTCTGCTCATCGGCGTCTGCGACTGCGCTGGTCCTGCTGCTGTTTTCTGCTCTGCTCGTCGGCGTCTGTGACTGCGCATCTCCTGCTGCTGTCTTTTGCTCTGCTCGTCGGCGACTGCGCTTGTCCTGCTGCTGTTTTCTGCTCTGCTCATCGGCGTCGGCTACTGCGCTGATCCTGCTGCTGTTTTCTGCTCTGCTCGTTTTCGTCTGCGACTGCGCATCTCCTGCAGCTTTTTTCTGCTCTGCTCGTCAGCGTCAGCGACTGCGCTGATCCTGCAGCTGTTTTCTGCTCTGCTCGATGCCGTCTGCGACTGTGCTGGTCCTGTTGCTGTTTTCTGCTCTGCTCGTCGGCGACTGCGCTGGTCCTGCTGTTGTTTTCTGCACTGCTCATTGGCGTCGGCGACTGCGTTGATCCTGCTGTTGTTTTCTGCTCTGCTCATTTGCGTCTGTGACTGCGCATCTCCTTTCTGCTTTTTTCTGCTCTGCTCGTCGGCGTCAGCGACTGCGCTGACCCTGCTGCTGTTTTCTGCTCTGATCGTCTGCGACTGCGCATCTCCTGCTGCTGTTTTTTGCTCTGCTCGTCGGCGTCAGTGACTGTGCTGATCCTGCTGCTGTTTTCTGCTCTGCTCGTCGGAGTCTGCGACTGCGCATCTCCTGCTGCTGTTTTTTGCTCTGCTCGTCGGCGACTGCGCTGGTCCTGCTGCTGTTTTCTGCTCTGCTCATCGGCGTCGGCTACTGCGCTGATCCTGCTGCTGTTTTCTGCTCTGCTTGTCTGCATCAGCGAATGCACTGATCCTGCTTCTGTTTCCTGCTCTGCTCGTCGCCATCGGCGACTGCGCTGGTCCTGCTGTTGTTTTCTGCTCTGATTGTCAGCGTCGGCGACTGCGCTGGTCCTGCTGCTGTTTTATTCTCTGCTCGTCGGCGTCTGCTCTGCTCGTCGGCGTCTGCGACTGCGCTGGTCCTGCTGCTGTTTTTTGCTCTGCTCGTCGGCGACTGCGCTGGTCCTGCTGCTGTTTTCTGCACTGCTCATTGGCGTCGGCTACTGTGCTGATCCTGCTGCTGTTTTCTGCTCTGCTCGTAGGCGTCGGCGACTGCGCTGATCCTGCTGCTGTTTTCTGCACTGCTCATCGGCGTCTGCGACTGCGCTGGTCCTGCTGCTGTTTTATGCTCTGCTCGTCGGCGACTGCGCATCTCCTGCTGCGTTTTTCTGCTCTGCTCGTCGGCGTCAGCGACTGCGCTGACCCTGCTGCTGTTTTCTGCTCTGATCGTCTGCGAATGCGCATCTCCTGCTTCTGTTTTTTGCTCTGCTCGTCGGGGTCAGCGACTGCGCTGATCCTGCTGCTGTTTTCTGCTCTGCTCGTCGGCGTCTGCGACTGCGCATCTCCTGCTGCTGTTTTTTGCTCTGCTCTTCGGCGACTGCGCTGGTCCTGCTGCTGTTTTCTGCTCTGCTCATCGGTGTCGGCTACTGCGCTGATCCTGCTGTTGTTTCCTGCTCTGCTCGTCGCCGTCGGCGACTGGGCTGGTCCTGCTGTTGTTTTCTGCTCTGATCGTCGGCGCCGGCGACTGCGCTGGTTCTGCTGCTGTTTTCTTCTCTGCTCGTCGGCGTCTGCTCTGCTCGTCGGCGTCTGCGACTGCGCTGGTCCTGCTGCTGTTTTCTGCTCTGCTCATCGGTGACTGCGCTGGTCCTGCTTGTGTTTTCTGCACTGCTCATCTGCGTCGGCGACTGCGCTGGTCCTGCTGTTGTTTTCTGCTCTGATCGTCGGCGTCGGCAACTGCGCTGGTCCTGCTGCTGTTTTCTTCTCTGCTCGTCGGCGTCTGCTCTGCTCGTCGGCGTCTGCGACTGTGCTGGTCCTGTTGCTGTTTTCTGCTCTGCTCATCGGCGACTGCGCTGGTCCTGCTGGTGTTTTCTGCATTGCTCATCGACGTCGGCGACTGCGCTGGTCCTGCTGTTGTTTTCGCCTCTGCTCGTCGGCGTCTGAGACTGCGCTGGTCCTGCTGCTGTTTTCTGCTCTGCTCGTCGGCGACTGTGCTTGTCCTGCTGCTGTTTTCTGCTCTGCTCGTAGGCATCGGCGACTGCGCTGGTCCTGCTGCTGTTTTCTACACTGCTCATCGGCGTCGGCGACTGCGCTGGTCCTGCTGTTGTTTTCTGCTCTGATCGTCGGCGTCCGCGACTGCGCTGGTTCTGCTGCTGTTTTCTTCTCTGCTCGTCAGTGTCTGCTCTGCTCGTCGGCGTCTGCGACTGCGCTGGTCCTGCTGCTGTTTTCTGCTCTGCTCATCGGCGACTGCGCTGGTCCTGCTGGTGTTTTCTGCACTGCTCATCGGCTTCGGCGACTGCGCTGGTCCTGCTGTTGTTTTCACCTCTGCTCATGGGCGTCTGCAACTGCGCTGGTCCTGCTGCTGTTTTCTGCTCTGCTCGTCGGCGTCTGTGACTGCGCATCTCCTGCTGCTGTTTTTTGCTCTGCTCATCGGCGACTGCGCTTGTCCTAATGCTGTTTTCTGCTCTGCTCATCGGCGTCGGCTACTGCGCTGATCCTGCTGCTGTTTTCTGCTCTGCTCGTTGGCGTCTGCGACTGCGCATCTCCTGCAGCTGTTTTCTGCTCTGCTCATCGCCGTCTGCGACTGTGCTGGTCCTGTTGCTGTTTTCTGCTCTGCTCGTCGGCGACTGCGCTGGTCCTGCTGCTGTTTTCTGCACTGCTCATTGGCGTCGGCGACTGCGTTGATCCTGCTGTTGTTTTCTGCTCTGCTCATTTGCGTCTGCGACTGCGCATCTCCTTTCTGCTTTTTTCTGCTCTGCTCGTCGGCGTCAGTGACTGCGCTGACCCTGCTGCTGTTTTCTGCTCTGATCGTCTGCAACTGCGCATCTCCTGCTGCTGTTTTTTGCTCTGCTCGTCGGCGTCAGCGACTGCGCTGTTCCTGCTGCTGTTTTCTGCTCTGCTCGTCGGAGTCTGCGACTGCGCATCTCCTGCTGCTGTTTTTTGCTCTGCTCGTCGGCGACTGCGCTGGTCCTGCTGCTGTTTTCTGCTCTGCTCATCGGCGTCGGCTACTGCGCTGATCCTGCTGCTGTTTTCTGCTCTGCTTGTCTGCATCAGCGAATGCACTGATCCTGCTGCTGTTTCCTGCTCTGCTCGTCGCCATCGGCGACTGCGCTGGTCCTGCTGTTGTTTTCTGATCTGATCGTCAGCGTCGGCGACTGCGCTGGTCCTGCTGCTGTTTTATTCTCTGCTCGTCGGCGTCTGCTCTGCTCGTCGGCGTCTGCGACTGCGCTGGTCCTGCTGCTGTTTTTTGCTCTGCTCGTCGGCGACTGCGCTGGTCCTGCTGCTGTTTTCTGCACTGCTCATTGGCGTCGGCGACTGTGCTGATCCTGCTGCTGTTTTCTGCTCTGCTCGTAGGCGTCGGCGACTGCGCTGATCCTGCTGCTGTTTTCTGCACTGCTCATCGGCGTCTGCGACTGCGCTGGTCCTGCTGCTGTTTTCTGCTCTGCTCGTCGGCGACTGCGCATCTCCTGCTGCTTTTTTCTGCTCTGCTCGTCGGCGTCAGCGACTGCGCTGACCCTGCTGCTGTTTTCTGCTCTGATCGTCTGCGACTGCGCATCTCCTGCTTCTTTTTTTTGCTCTGCTCGTCAGCGTCAGCGACTGCGCTGATCCTGCTGCTGTTTTCTGCTCTGCTCGTCGGCGTCTGCGACTGCGCATCTCCTGCTGCTTTTTTTTGCTCTGCTCTTCGGCGACTGCGCTGGTCCTGCTGCTGTTTTCTGCTCTGCTCATCGGTGTCGGCTACTGCGCTGATCCTGCTGTTGTTTCCTGCTCTGCTCGTCGCCGTCGGCGACTGCGCTGGTCCTGTTGTTGTTTTCTGCTCTGATCGTCGGTGCCGGCGACTGCGCTGGTCCTGCTGCTGTTTTCTTCTCTGCTCGTCGGCGTCTGCTCTGCTCGTCGGCGTCTGCGACTGCGCTGGTACTGCTGCTGTTTTCTGCTCTGCTCATCGGTGACTGCGCTGGTCCTGCTTGTGTTTTCTGCACTGCTCATCTGCGTCGGCGACTGCGCTGGTCCTGCTGTTGTTTTCTGCTCTGATCGTCGGCGTCGGCGACTGCGCTGGTCCTGCTGCTGTTTTCTTCTCTGCTCGTCGGCGTCTGCTCTGCTCGTCGGCGTCTGCGACTGCGCTGGTCCTGCTGCTGTTTTCTGCTCTGCTCATCGGCGACTGCGCTGGTCCCACTGGTGTTTTCTGCATTGCTCATCGACGTCGGCGACTGCGCTGGTCCTGCTGTTGTTTTTGCCTCTGCTCGTCGGCGTCTGAGACTGCGCTGGTCCTGCTGCTGTTTTCTGCTCTGCTCGTAGGCATCGGCGACTGCGCTGGTCCTGCTGCTGTTTTCTACACTGCTCATCGGCGTCGGCGACTGCGCTGGTCCTGCTGTTGTTTTCTGCTCTGATCGTCGGCGTCCGCGACTGCGCTGGTTCTGCTGCTGTTTTCTTCTCTGCTCGTCAGTGTCTGCTCTGCTCGTCGGCGTCTGCGACTGCGCTGGTCCTGCTGCTGTTTTCTGCTCTGCTCATCGGCGACTGCGCTGGTCCTGCTGGTGTTTTCTGCACTGCTCATCGGCTTCGGCGACTGCGCTGGTCCTGCTGTTGTTTTCACCTCTGCTCATGGGCGTCTGCAACTGCGCTGGTCCTGCTGCTGTTTTCTGCTCTGCTCGTCGGCGTCTGTGACTGCGCATCTCCTGCTGCTGTTTTTTGTTCTGCTCATCGGCGACTGCGCTTGTCCTAATGCTGTTTTCTGCTCTGCTCATCGGCGTCGGCTACTGCGCTGATCCTGCTGCTGTTTTCTGCTCTGCTCGTTGGCGTCTGCGACTGCGCATCTCCTGCAGCTGTTTTCTGCTCTGCTCATCGCCGTCTGCGACTGTGCTGGTCCTGTTGCTGTTTTCTGCTCTGCTCGTCGGCGACTGCGCTGGTCCTGCTGCTGTTTTCTGCACTGCTCATTGGCGTCGGCGACTGCGTTGATCCTGCTGTTGTTTTCTGCTCTGCTCATTTGCGTCTGCGACTGCGCATCTCCTTTCTGCTTTTTTCTTCTCTGCTCGTCGGCGTCAGTGACTGCGCTGACCCTGCTGCTGTTTTCTGCTCTGATCGTCTGCAACTGCGCATCTCCTGCTGCTGTTTTTTGCTCTGCTCGTCGGCGTCAGCGACTGCGCTGTTCCTGCTGCTGTTTTCTGCTCTGCTCGTCGGAGTCTGCGACTGCGCATCTCCTGCTGCTGTTTTTTGCTCTGCTCGTCGGCGACTGCGCTGGTCCTGCTGCTGTTTTCTGCTCTGCTCATCGGCGTCGGCTACTGCGCTGATCCTGCTGCTGTTTTCTGCTCTGCTTGTCTGCATCAGCGAATGCACTGATCCTGCTGCTGTTTCCTGCTCTGCTCGTCGCCATCGGCGACTGCGCTGGTCCTGCTGTTGTTTTCTGATCTGATCGTCAGCGTCGGCGACTGCGCTGGTCCTGCTGCTGTTTTATTCTCTGCTCGTCGGCGTCTGCTCTGCTCGTCGGCGTCTGCGACTGCGCTGGTCCTGCTGCTGTTTTTTGCTCTGCTCGTCGGCGACTGCGCTGGTCCTGCTGCTGTTTTCTGCACTGCTCATTGGCGTCGGCGACTGTGCTGATCCTGCTGCTGTTTTCTGCTCTGCTCGTAGGCGTCGGCGACTGCGCTGATCCTGCTGCTGTTTTCTGCACTGCTCATCGGCGTCTGCGACTGCGCTGGTCCTGCTGCTGTTTTCTGCTCTGCTCGTCGGCGACTGCGCATCTCCTGCTGCTTTTTTCTGCTCTGCTCGTCGGCGTCAGCGACTGCGCTGACCCTGCTGCTGTTTTCTGCTCTGATCGTCTGCGACTGCGCATCTCCTGCTTCTTTTTTTTGCTCTGCTCGTCAGCGTCAGCGACTGCGCTGATCCTGCTGCTGTTTTCTGCTCTGCTCGTCGGCGTCTGCGACTGCGCATCTCCTGCTGCTTTTTTTTGCTCTGCTCTTCGGCGACTGCGCTGGTCCTGCTGCTGTTTTCTGCTCTGCTCATCGGTGTCGGCTACTGCGCTGATCCTGCTGTTGTTTCCTGCTCTGCTCGTCGCCGTCGGCGACTGCGCTGGTCCTGTTGTTGTTTTCTGCTCTGCTCGTCGGCGTCAGCGACTGCACTGATCCTGCAGCTGTTTTCTGCTCTGCTCGTCACCGTCTGCGACTGCGCTGGTCCTGTTGCTGTTTTCTGCTCTGCTCGTCGGCGACTTCGCTGGTCCTGCTGCTGTTTTCTGCAATGCTCATCAGCGTCGGCGACTGCGTTGATCCTGCTGCTTTTTTCTGCTCTGCTCGTCGGCGTCAGCGATTGCGCTGACCCTGCTGCTGTTTTCTGCTCTGATCGCCTGCGACTGCTCATCTCCTGCTGCTGTTTTTTGCTCTGCTCGTCGGCGTCAGCGACTGTGCTGATCCTGCTGCTGTTTTCTGCTCTGCTCGTCGGAGTCTGCGACTGCGCATCTCCTGCTGCTGTTTTTTGCTCTGCTCGTCGGCGACTGCGCTGGTCCTGTTGCTGTTTTCTGCTCTGCTCATCAGCGTCTGCTACTGCGCTAATCCTGCTGCTGTTTTCTGCTCTGCTTGTCTGCGTCAGCGAATGCGCTGATCCTGCTGCTGTTTCCTGCTCTGCTCGTCGCCGTCGGCGACTGCGCTGGTCCTGCTGCTGTTTTCTTCTCTGATCGTCTGCGACTGTGCATCTCCTGCTGCTGTTTTTTGCTCTGCTCGTCGGCGTCAGCGACTGCGCTGATCCTGCTGCTGTTTTCTGCTCTGCTCGTCGGCGTCTGTGACTGCGCATCTCCTGCTGCTGGTTTTTGCTCTGCTCGTCGGCGACTGCGCTTGTCCTGCTGCTGTTTTCTGCTCTGCTCATCGGCGTCGGCTACTGCGCTGATCCTGCTGCTGTTTTCTGCTCTGCTCGTTGGCGTCTGCGACTGCGCATCTCCTGCTGCTTTTTTCTGCTCTGCTCGTCGGCGTCAGCGACTGCGCTGATCCTGCAGCTGTTTTCTGCTTTGCTCGTCGCCGTCTGCGACTGTGCTGTTCCTGTTGCTGTTTTCTGCTCTGCTCGTCGGCGTCTGTGACTGTGCATCTCCTGCTGCTGTTTTTTGCTCTGCTCGTCGGCGACTGCGCTTGTCCTGCTGCTGTTTTCTGCTCTGCTCATCGGCGTCGGCTACTGCGCTGATCCTGCTGCTGTTTTCTGCTCTGCTCGTTGGCGTCTGCGACTGCGCATCTCCTGCTGCTTTTTTCTGCTCTGCTCGTCGGCGTCAGCGACTGCACTGATCCTGCAGCTGTTTTCTGCTCTGCTCGTCGCCGTCGGCGACTGCGCTGTTCCTGCTGCTGTTTTCTGCAATGCTCATCGGCGTCGGCGACTGCGTTGATCCTGCTGCTTTTTTCTGCTCTGCTCGTCGGCGTCAGCGACTGCGCTGACCCTGCTGCTGTTTTCTGCTCTGATCGCCTGCGACTGCTCATCTCCTGCTGCTGTTTTTTGCTCTGCTCGTCGGCGTCAGCGACTGTGCTGATCCTGCTGCTGTTTTCTGCTCTGCTCGTCGGAGTCTGCGACTGCGCATCTCCTGCTGCTGTTTTTTGCTCTGCTCGTCGGCGACTGCGCTGGTCCTGCTGCTGTTTTCTGCTCTGCTCATCGGCGTCTGCTACTGCGCTGATCCTGCTGCTGTTTTCTGCTCTGCTTGTCTGCGTCAGCGAATGCGCTGATCCTGCTGCTGTTTCCTGCTCTGCTCGTCGCCGTCGGAAACTGCGCTGGTCCTGCTGTTGTTTTTTGCTCTGATCGTCGGCGTCGGCGACTGCGCTCGTCCTGCTGCTGTTTTCTGCTCTGCTCATCGGTGACTGCGCTGGTCCTGCTGGTGTTTTCTGCACTGCTCATCGGCGTCAGCGACTGCGCTGGTCCTGCTGTTGTTTTCGCCTCTGCTCGTCGGCGTCTGCAACTGCGCTGGTCCTGCTGCTGTTTTCTGCTCTGCTCGTCGGCGACTGCGCTGGTCCTGCTGCTGTTTTCTGCACTGCTCATTGGCGTCGGCGACTGTGCTGATCCTGCTGCTGTTTTCTGCTCTGCTCGTAGGAGTCGGTGACTGCGTTGGTCCTGCTGCTGTTTTCTGCACTGCTCATCGGCGTCTGCGACAGCGCTGGTCCTGCTGCTGTTTTCTGCTCTGCTCGTCGGCGACTGTGCAGGTCCTGCTGCTGTTTTCTGCACTGCTCATCGGCGTCGGCGACTGCGTTGATCCTGCTGCTGTTTTCTGCTCTGCTCATTGGCGTCTGCGACTGCGCATCTCCTGCTGCTTTTTTCTGCTCTGCTCGTCTGCGACTGCGCATCTCCTGCTTCTGTTTTTTGCTCTGCTCGTCGGCGTCGGCGACTGCGCTGGTCCTGCTGCTGTTTTCTGCTCTGCTCATCGGCGTCGGCTACTGAGCTGATCCTGCTGTTGTTTCCTGCTCTGCTCGTCGCCGTCGGCGACTGCGCTGGTCCTGCTGTTGTTTTCTGCTCTGATCGTCGGCGCCGGCGACTGCGCTGGTCCTGCTGCTGTTTTCTTCTCTGCTCGTCGGCGTCTGCGACTGCGCTGATCCTGCTGCTGTTTTCTGCTCTGCTCGTTGGCGTCTGCGACTGCGCATCTCCTGCAGCTTTTTTCTGCTCTGCTCGTCGGCGTCAGCGACTGCGCTGATCCTGCAGCTGTTTTCTGCTCTGCTCGTCGCCGTCTGCGACTGTGCTGGTCCTGTTGCTGTTTTCTGCTCTGCTCGTCGGCGACTGCGCTGGTCCTGCTGCTGTTTTTTGCTCTGCTCGTCGGCGTCAGCGACTGCGCTGATCCTGCTGCTGTTTTCTGCTCTGCTCGTCGGAGTCTGCGACTGCGCATCTCCTGCTGCTGTTTTTTGCTCTGCTCGTCGGCGACTGCGCTGGTCCTGCTGCTGTTTTCTGCTCTGCTCATCGGCGTCGGCTACTGCGCTGATCCTGCTGCTGTTTTCTGCTCTGCTTGTCTGCGTCAGCGAATGCACTGATCCTGCTGCTGTTTCCTGCTCTGCTCGTCGCCATCGGCGACTGCGCTGGTCCTGCTGTTGTTTTCTGCTCTGATCGTCAGCGTCGGCGACTGCGCTGGTCCTGCTGCTGTTTTATTCTCTGCTCGTCGGCGTCTGCTCTGCTCGTCGGCGTCTGCGACTGCGCTGGTCCTGCTGCTGTTTTTTGCTCTGCTCATCGGCGACTGCGCTGGTCCTGCTGCTGTTTTCTGCACTGCTCATTGGCGTCGGCGACTGTGCTGATCCTGCTGCTGTTTTCTGCTCTGCTCGTAGGCGTCGGCGACTGCGCTGATCCTTCTGCTGTTTTCTGCACTGCTCATCGGCGTCTGAAACTGCGCTGGTCCTGCTGCTGTTTTCTGCTCTGCTCGTCGGCGACTGCGCATCTCCTGCTGCTTTTTTCTGCTCTGCTCGTTGGCGTCAGCGACTGCGCTGACCCTGCTGCTGTTTTCTGCTCTGATCGTCTGCAACTGCGCATCTCCTGCTTCTGTTTTTTGCTCTGGTCGTCGGCGTCAGCGACTGCGCTGATCCTGCTGCTGTTTTCTGCCCTGCTCGTCGTCGACTGCGCTGGTCCTGCTGCTGTTTTCTGCTCTGCTCATCGGTGTCGGCTACTGCGCTGATCCTGCTGTTGTTTCCTGCTCTGCTCGTCGCCGTCGGCGACTGCGCTGGTCCTGCTGTTGTTTTCTGCTCTGATCGTCAGCGCCGGCGACTGCGCTGGTCCTGCTGCTGTTTTCTTCTCTGCTCGTCGGCGTCTGCTCTGCTCGTCGGCGTCGAAGACTGCGCTGGTCCTGCTGCTGTTTTGTGCTCTGCTCATCGGTGACTGCGCTGGTCCTGCTTGTGTTTTCTGCACTGCTCATCTGCGTCGGCGACTGCGCTGGTCCTGCTGTTGTTTTCTGCTCTGATCGTCGGCGTCGGCGACTGCGCTGGTCCTGCTGCTGTTTTCTTCTCTGCTCGTCGGCGTCTGCTCTGCTCGTCGGCGTCTGCGACTGCGCTGGTCCTGCTGCTGTTTTCTGCTCTTCTCATCGGCGACTGCGCTGGTCCTGCTGGTGTTTTCTGCATTGCTCATCGACGTCGGCGACTGCGCTGGTCCTGCTGTTGTTTTCGCCTCTGATCGTCGGCGTCTGAGACTGCGCTGGTCCTGCTGCTGTTTTCTGGTCTGCTCGTCGGCGACTGCGCTTGTCTTGCTGCTGTTTTCTGCACTGCTCATCAGCGTCGGCGACTGTGCTGATCCTGCTGCTGTTTTCTGCTCTGCTAGTAGGCATCGGCGACTGCGCTGGTCCTGCTGCTGTTTTCTACACTGCTCATCGGTGTCGGCGACTGCGCTGGTCCTGCTGTTGATTTCTGCTCTGATCGTCGGCGTCGGCGACTGCGCTGGTTCTGCTGCTGTTTTCTTCTCTGCTCGTCAGAGTCTGCTCTGCTCGTCGGCGTCTGCGACTGCGCTGGTCCTGCTGCTGTTTTCTGCTCTGCTCATCGGCGACTGCGCTGGTCCTGCTGGTGTTTTCTGCACTGCTCATCGGCTTCGGCGACTGCGCTGGTCCTGCTGTTGTTTTCACCTCTGCTCATCGGCGTCTGCGACTGCGCTGGTCCTGCTGCTGTTTTCTACTCTGCTCGTCGGCGTCTGTGACTGCGCATCTCCTGCTGCTGTTTTTTGCTCTGCTCGTCGGCGACTGCACTTGTCCTGCTGCTGTTTTCTGCTCTGCTCATCGGCGTCGGCTACTGCGCTGATCCTGCTGCTGTTTTCTGCTCTGCTCGTTGGCGTCTGCGACTGCGCATCTCCTGCAGCTTTTTTCTGCTCTGCTCGTCGGCGTCAGCGACTGCGCTGATCCTGCAGCTTTTTTCTGCTCTGCTCGTTGCCGTCTGCGACTGTGCTGGTCCTGTTGCTGTTTTCTGCTCTGCTCGTCGGCGACTGCGCTGGTCCTGCTGTTGTTTTCTGCACTGCTCATTGGCGTCGGCGACTGCGTTGATCCTGCTGTTGTTTTCTGCTCTGCTCATTTGCGTCTGCGACTGCGCATCTCCTTTCTGCTTTTTTCTGCTCTGCTCCTCGGCGTCAGCGACTGCGCTGACCCTGCTGCTGTTTTCTGCTCTGATCGTCTGCGACTACGCATCTCCTGCTGCTGTTTTTTGCTCTGCTCGTCGGCGTCAGCGACTGCGCTGATCCTGCTGCTGTTTTCTGCTCTGCTCGTCGGAGTCTGCGACTGCGCATCTCCTGCTGCTGCTTTTTGCTCTGCTCGTCGGCGACTGCGCTGGTCCTTCTGCAGTTTTCTGCTCTGCTCATCGGCGTCGGCTACTGCGCTGATCCTGCTGCTGTTTTCTGCTCTGCTTGTCTGCATCAGCGAATGCACTGATCCTGCTGCTGTTTCCTGCTCTGCTCGTCGCCGTCGGCGACTGCTCTGGTCCTGCTGTTGTTTTCTGCTCTGATCGTCAGCGTCGGCGACTGCGCTGGTCCTGCTGCTGTTTTATTCTCTGCTCGTCGGCGTCTGCTCTGCTCGTCGGCGTCTGCGACTGCGCTGGTTCTGCTGCTGTTTTTTGCTCTGCTCGTCGGCGACTGCGCTGGTCCTGCTGCTGTTTTCTGCACTGCTCATTGGCGTCGGCGACTGTGCTGATCCTGCTGCTGTTTTCTGCTCTGCTCGTAGGCGTCGGCGACTGCGCTGATCCTGCTGCTGTTTTCTGCACTGCTCATCGGCGTCTGCGACTGCGCTGGTCCTGCTGCTGTTTTCTGCTCTGCTCGTCGGCGACTGCGCATCTCCTGCTGCTTTTTTCTATTCTGCTCGTCGGCGTCAGCGACTGCGCTGACCCTGCTGCTGTTTTCTGCTCTGATCGTCTGAGACTGCGCATCTCCTGCTTCTGTTTTTTGCTCTGCTCGTCGGCGTCAGCGACTGCGCTGATCCTGCTGCTGTTTTCTGCTCTGCTCGTCGGCGTCTGTGACTGCGCATCTCCTGCTGCTGTTTTTTGCTCTGCTCTTCGGCGACTGCGCTGGTCCTGCTGCTGTTTTCTGCTCTGCTCATCGGTGTCGGCTACTGCGCTGATCCTGCTGTTGTTTCCTGCTCTGCTCGTCGCCGTCGGCGACTGCGCTGGTCCTGCTGTTGTTTTCTGCTCTGATCGTCGGCGCTGGCGACTGCGCTGGTCCTGCTGCTGTTTTCTTCTCTGCTCGTTGGCGTCTGCTCTGCTCGTCGGCGTCTGCGACTGCGCTGGTCCTGCTGCTGTTTTCTGCTCTGCTCATCGGTGACTGCGCTGGTCCTGCTTGTGTTTTCTGCACTGCTCATCTGCGTCGGCGACTGCGCTGGTCCTGCTGTTGTTTTCTGCTCTGATCGTCGGCGTCGGCGACTGCGCTGGTCCTGCTGCTGTTTTCTTCTCTGCTCATCGGCGTCTGCTCTGCTCATCGACGTCGGCGACTGCGCTGGTCCTGCTGTTGTTTTCGCCTCTGCTCGTCGGCGTCTGAGACTGCGCTGGTCCTGCTGCTGTTTTCTGCTCTGCTCGTCGGCGACTGCGCTTGTCCTGCTGCTGTTTTCTGCACTGCTCATCAGCGTCGGCGACTGTGCTGATCCTGCTGCTGTTTTCTGCTCTGCTCGTAGGCATCGGCGACTGCGCTGGTCCTGCTGCTGTTTTCTACACTGCTCATCGGCGTCGGCGACTGCGCTGGTCCTGCTGTTGTTTTCTGCTCTGAACGTCGGCGTCGGCGACTGCGCTGGTTCTGCTGCTGTTTTCTTCTCTGCTCGTCAGCGTCTGCTCTGCTCGTCGGCGTCTGCGACTGCGCTGGTCCTGCTGCTGTTTTCTGCTCTGCTCATCGGCGACTGCGCTGGTCCTGCTGGTGTTTTCTGCACTGCTCATCGGCTTCGGCGACTGCGCTGGTCCTGCTGTTGTTTTCACCTCTGCTCATCGGCGTCTGCGACTGCGCTGGTCCTGCTGCTGTTTTCTGCTCTGATCGTCGGCGTCGGCGACTGCGCTGGTTCTGCTGCTGTTTTCTTTTCTGCTCGTCAGCGTCTGCTCTGCTCGTCGGCGTCTGCGACTGCGCTGGTCCTGCTGCTGTTTTCTGCTCTGCTCATCGGCGACTGCGCTGGTCCTGCTGGGGTTTTCTGCACTGCTCATCGGCTTCGGCGACTGCGCTGGTCCTGCTGTTGTTTTCACCTCTGCTCATCGGCGTCTGCGACTGCGCTGGTCCTGCTGCTGTTTTCTGCTCTGCTAGTCGGCGTCTGCGACTGCGCTGGTCCTGCTGCTGTTTTCTGCTCTGCTCATCGGCGACTGCGCTGGTCCTGCTGGTGTTTTCTGCATTGCTCATCGGCTTCGGCGACTGCGCTGGTCCTGCTGTTGTTTTCACCTCTGCTCATCGGCGTCTGCGACTGCGCTGGTCCTGCTGCTGTTTTCTGCTCTGCTCGTCGGCGTCTGTGACTGCGCATCTCCTGCTGCTGTCTTTTGCTCTGCTCGTCGGCGACTGCGCTTGTCCTGCTGCTGTTTTCTGCTCTGCTCATCGGCGTCGGCTACTGCGCTGATCCTGCTGCTGTTTTCTGCTCTGCTCGTTTTCGTCTGCGACTGCGCATCTCCTGCAGCTTTTTTCTGCTCTGCTCGTCAGCGTCAGCGACTGCGCTGATCCTGCAGCTGTTTTCTGCTCTGCTCGATGCCGTCTGCGACTGTGCTGGTCCTGTTGCTGTTTTCTGCTCTGCTCGTCGGCGACTGCGCTGGTCCTGCTGTTGTTTTCTGCACTGCTCATTGGCGTCGGCGACTGCGTTGATCCTGCTGTTGTTTTCTGCTCTGCTCATTTGCGTCTGTGACTGCGCATCTCCTTTCTGCTTTTTTCTGCTCTGCTCGTCGGCGTCAGCGACTGCGCTGACCCTGCTGCTGTTTTCTGCTCTGATCGTCTGCGACTGCGCATCTCCTGCTGCTGTTTTTTGCTCTGCTCGTCGGCGTCAGTGACTGTGCTGATCCTGCTGCTGTTTTCTGCTCTGCTCGTCGGAGTCTGCGACTGCGCATCTCCTGCTGCTGTTTTTTGCTCTGCTCGTCGGCGACTGCGCTGGTCCTGCTGCTGTTTTCTGCTCTGCTCATCGGCGTCGGCTACTGCGCTGATCCTGCTGCTGTTTTCTGCTCTGCTTGTCTGCATCAGCGAATGCACTGATCCTGCTTCTGTTTCCTGCTCTGCTCGTCGCCATCGGCGACTGCGCTGGTCCTGCTGTTGTTTTCTGCTCTGATTGTCAGCGTCGGCGACTGCGCTGGTCCTGCTGCTGTTTTATTCTCTGCTCGTCGGCGTCTGCTCTGCTCGTCGGCGTCTGTGACTGCGCTGGTCCTGCTGCTGTTTTTTGCTCTGCTCGTCGGCGACTGCGCTGGTCCTGCTGCTGTTTTCTGCACTGCTCATTGGCGTCGGCTACTGTGCTGATCCTGCTGCTGTTTTCTGCTCTGCTCGTAGGCGTCGGCGACTGCGCTGATCCTGCTGCTGTTTTCTGCACTGCTCATCGGCGTCTGCGACTGCGCTGGTCCTGCTGCTGTTTTATGCTCTGCTCGTCGGCGACTGCGCATCTCCTGCTGCGTTTTTCTGCTCTGCTCGTCGGCGTCAGCGACTGCGCTGACCCTGCTGCTGTTTTCTGCTCTGATCGTCTGCGAATGCGCATCTCCTGCTTCTGTTTTTTGCTCTGCTCGTCGGGGTCAGCGACTGCGCTGATCCTGCTGCTGTTTTCTGCTCTGCTCGTCGGCGTCTGCGACTGCGCATCTCCTGCTGCTGTTTTTTGCTCTGCTCTTCGGCGACTGCGCTGGTCCTGCTGCTGTTTTCTGCTCTGCTCATCGGTGTCGGCTACTGCGCTGATCCTGCTGTTGTTTCCTGCTCTGCTCGTCGCCGTCGGCGACTGGGCTGGTCCTGCTGTTGTTTTCTGCTCTGATCGTCGGCGCCGGCGACTGCGCTGGTTCTGCTGCTGTTTTCTTCTCTGCTCGTCGGCGTCTGCTCTGCTCGTCGGCGTCTGCGACTGCGCTGGTCCTGCTGCTGTTTTCTGCTCTGCTCATCGGTGACTGCGCTGGTCCTGCTTGTGTTTTCTGCACTGCTCATCTGCGTCGGCGACTGCGCTGGTCCTGCTGTTGTTTTCTGCTCTGATCGTCGGCGTCGGCAACTGCGCTGGTCCTGCTGCTGTTTTCTTCTCTGCTCGTCGGCGTCTGCTCTGCTCGTCGGCGTCTGCGACTGTGCTGGTCCTGTTGCTGTTTTCTGCTCTGCTCATCGGCGACTGCGCTGGTCCTGCTGGTGTTTTCTGCATTGCTCATCGACGTCGGCGACTGCGCTGGTCCTGCTGTTGTTTTCGCCTCTGCTCGTCGGCGTCTGAGACTGCGCTGGTCCTGCTGCTGTTTTCTGCTCTGCTCGTCGGCGACTGTGCTTGTCCTGCTGCTGTTTTCTGCTCTGCTCGTAGGCATCGGCGACTGCGCTGGTCCTGCTGCTGTTTTCTACACTGCTCATCGGCGTCGGCGACTGCGCTGGTCCTGCTGTTGTTTTCTGCTCTGATCGTCGGCGTCCGCGACTGCGCTGGTTCTGCTGCTGTTTTCTTCTCTGCTCGTCAGTGTCTGCTCTGCTCGTCGGCGTCTGCGACTGCGCTGGTCCTGCTGCTGTTTTCTGCTCTGCTCATCGGCGACTGCGCTGGTCCTGCTGGTGTTTTCTGCACTGCTCATCGGCTTCGGCGACTGCGCTGGTCCTGCTGTTGTTTTCACCTCTGCTCATGGGCGTCTGCAACTGCGCTGGTCCTGCTGCTGTTTTCTGCTCTGCTCGTCGGCGTCTGTGACTGCGCATCTCCTGCTGCTGTTTTTTGCTCTGCTCATCGGCGACTGCGCTTGTCCTAATGCTGTTTTCTGCTCTGCTCATCGGCGTCGGCTACTGCGCTTATCCTGCTGCTGTTTTCTGCTCTGCTCGTTGGCGTCTGCGACTGCGCATCTCCTGCAGCTGTTTTCTGCTCTGCTCATCGCCGTCTGCGACTGTGCTGGTCCTGTTGCTGTTTTCTGCTCTGCTCGTCGGCGACTGCGCTGGTCCTGCTGCTGTTTTCTGCACTGCTCATTGGCGTCGGCGACTGCGTTGATCCTGCTGTTGTTTTCTGCTCTGCTCATTTGCGTCTGCGACTGCGCATCTCCTTTCTGCTTTTTTCTGCTCTGCTCGTCGGCGTCAGTGACTGCGCTGACCCTGCTGCTGTTTTCTGCTCTGATCGTCTGCAACTGCGCATCTCCTGCTGCTGTTTTTTGCTCTGCTCGTCGGCGTCAGCGACTGCGCTGTTCCTGCTGCTGTTTTCTGCTCTGCTCGTCGGAGTCTGCGACTGCGCATCTCCTGCTGCTGTTTTTTGCTCTGCTCGTCGGCGACTGCGCTGGTCCTGCTGCTGTTTTCTGCTCTGCTCATCGGCGTCGGCTACTGCGCTGATCCTGCTGCTGTTTTCTGCTCTGCTTGTCTGCATCAGCGAATGCACTGATCCTGCTGCTGTTTCCTGCTCTGCTCGTCGCCATCGGCGACTGCGCTGGTCCTGCTGTTGTTTTCTGATCTGATCGTCAGCGTCGGCGACTGCGCTGGTCCTGCTGCTGTTTTATTCTCTGCTCGTCGGCGTCTGCTCTGCTCGTCGGCGTCTGCGACTGCGCTGGTCCTGCTGCTGTTTTTTGCTCTGCTCGTCGGCGACTGCGCTGGTCCTGCTGCTGTTTTCTGCACTGCTCATTGGCGTCGGCGACTGTGCTGATCCTGCTGCTGTTTTCTGCTCTGCTCGTAGGCGTCGGCGACTGCGCTGATCCTGCTGCTGTTTTCTGCACTGCTCATCGGCGTCTGCGACTGCGCTGGTCCTGCTGCTGTTTTCTGCTCTGCTCGTCGGCGACTGCGCATCTCCTGCTGCTTTTTTCTGCTCTGCTCGTCGGCGTCAGCGACTGCGCTGACCCTGCTGCTGTTTTCTGCTCTGATCGTCTGCGACTGCGCATCTCCTGCTTCTTTTTTTTGCTCTGCTCGTCAGCGTCAGCGACTGCGCTGATCCTGCTGCTGTTTTCTGCTCTGCTCGTCGGCGTCTGCGACTGCGCATCTCCTGCTGCTTTTTTTTGCTCTGCTCTTCGGCGACTGCGCTGGTCCTGCTGCTGTTTTCTGCTCTGCTCATCGGTGTCGGCTACTGCGCTGATCCTGCTGTTGTTTCCTGCTCTGCTCGTCGCCGTCGGCGACTGCGCTGGTCCTGTTGTTGTTTTCTGCTCTGATCGTCGGTGCCGGCGACTGCGCTGGTCCTGCTGCTGTTTTCTTCTCTGCTCGTCGGCGTCTGCTCTGCTCGTCGGCGTCTGCGACTGCGCTGGTACTGCTGCTGTTTTCTGCTCTGCTCATCGGTGACTGCGCTGGTCCTGCTTGTGTTTTCTGCACTGCTCATCTGCGTCGGCGACTGCGCTGGTCCTGCTGTTGTTTTCTGCTCTGATCGTCGGCGTCGGCGACTGCGCTGGTCCTGCTGCTGTTTTCTTCTCTGCTCGTCGGCGTCTGCTCTGCTCGTCGGCGTCTGCGACTGCGCTGGTCCTGCTGCTGTTTTCTGCTCTGCTCATCGGCGACTGCGCTGGTCCCACTGGTGTTTTCTGCATTGCTCATCGACGTCGGCGACTGCGCTGGTCCTGCTGTTGTTTTTGCCTCTGCTCGTCGGCGTCTGAGACTGCGCTGGTCCTGCTGCTGTTTTCTGCTCTGCTCGTAGGCATCGGCGACTGCGCTGGTCCTGCTGCTGTTTTCTACACTGCTCATCGGCGTCGGCGACTGCGCTGGTCCTGCTGTTGTTTTCTGCTCTGATCGTCGGCGTCCGCGACTGCGCTGGTTCTGCTGCTGTTTTCTTCTCTGCTCGTCAGTGTCTGCTCTGCTCGTCGGCGTCTGCGACTGCGCTGGTCCTGCTGCTGTTTTCTGCTCTGCTCATCGGCGACTGCGCTGGTCCTGCTGGTGTTTTCTGCACTGCTCATCGGCTTCGGCGACTGCGCTGGTCCTGCTGTTGTTTTCACCTCTGCTCATGGGCGTCTGCAACTGCGCTGGTCCTGCTGCTGTTTTCTGCTCTGCTCGTCGGCGTCTGTGACTGCGCATCTCCTGCTGCTGTTTTTTGCTCTGCTCATCGGCGACTGCGCTTGTCCTAATGCTGTTTTCTGCTCTGCTCATCGGCGTCGGCTACTGCGCTGATCCTGCTGCTGTTTTCTGCTCTGCTCGTTGGCGTCTGCGACTGCGCATCTCCTGCAGCTGTTTTCTGCTCTGCTCATCGCCGTCTGCGACTGTGCTGGTCCTGTTGCTGTTTTCTGCTCTGCTCGTCGGCGACTGCGCTGGTCCTGCTGCTGTTTTCTGCACTGCTCATTGGCGTCGGCGACTGCGTTGATCCTGCTGTTGTTTTCTGCTCTGCTCATTTGCGTCTGCGACTGCGCATCTCCTTTCTGCTTTTTTCTGCTCTGCTCGTCGGCGTCAGTGACTGCGCTGACCCTGCTGCTGTTTTCTGCTCTGATCGTCTGCAACTGCGCATCTCCTGCTGCTGTTTTTTGCTCTGCTCGTCGGCGTCAGCGACTGCGCTGTTCCTGCTGCTGTTTTCTGCTCTGCTCGTCGGAGTCTGCGACTGCGCATCTCCTGCTGCTGTTTTTTGCTCTGCTCGTCGGCGACTGCGCTGGTCCTGCTGCTGTTTTCTGCTCTGCTCATCGGCGTCGGCTACTGCGCTGATCCTGCTGCTGTTTTCTGCTCTGCTTGTCTGCATCAGCGAATGCACTGATCCTGCTGCTGTTTCCTGCTCTGCTCGTCGCCATCGGCGACTGCGCTGGTCCTGCTGTTGTTTTCTGATCTGATCGTCAGCGTCGGCGACTGCGCTGGTCCTGCTGCTGTTTTATTCTCTGCTCGTCGGCGTCTGCTCTGCTCGTCGGCGTCTGCGACTGCGCTGGTCCTGCTGCTGTTTTTTGCTCTGCTCGTCGGCGACTGCGCTGGTCCTGCTGCTGTTTTCTGCACTGCTCATTGGCGTCGGCGACTGTGCTGATCCTGCTGCTGTTTTCTGCTCTGCTCGTAGGCGTCGGCGACTGCGCTGATCCTGCTGCTGTTTTCTGCACTGCTCATCGGCGTCTGCGACTGCGCTGGTCCTGCTGCTGTTTTCTGCTCTGCTCGTCGGCGACTGCGCATCTCCTGCTGCTTTTTTCTGCTCTGCTCGTCGGCGTCAGCGACTGCGCTGACCCTGCTGCTGTTTTCTGCTCTGATCGTCTGCGACTGCGCATCTCCTGCTTCTTTTTTTTGCTCTGCTCGTCAGCGTCAGCGACTGCGCTGATCCTGCTGCTGTTTTCTGCTCTGCTCGTCGGCGTCTGCGACTGCGCATCTCCTGCTGCTTTTTTTTGCTCTGCTCTTCGGCGACTGCGCTGGTCCTGCTGCTGTTTTCTGCTCTGCTCATCGGTGTCGGCTACTGCGCTGATCCTGCTGTTGTTTCCTGCTCTGCTCGTCGCCGTCGGCGACTGCGCTGGTCCTGTTGTTGTTTTCTGCTCTGATCGTCGGTGCCGGCGACTGCGCTGGTCCTGCTGCTGTTTTCTTCTCTGCTCGTCGGCGTCTGCTCTGCTCGTCGGCGTCTGCGACTGCGCTGGTACTGCTGCTGTTTTCTGCTCTGCTCATCGGTGACTGCGCTGGTCCTGCTTGTGTTTTCTGCACTGCTCATCTGCGTCGGCGACTGCGCTGGTCCTGCTGTTGTTTTCTGCTCTGATCGTCGGCGTCGGCGACTGCGCTGGTCCTGCTGCTGTTTTCTTCTCTGCTCGTCGGCGTCTGCTCTGCTCGTCGGCGTCTGCGACTGCGCTGGTCCTGCTGCTGTTTTCTGCTCTGCTCATCGGCGACTGCGCTGGTCCCACTGGTGTTTTCTGCATTGCTCATCGACGTCGGCGACTGCGCTGGTCCTGCTGTTGTTTTTGCCTCTGCTCGTCGGCGTCTGAGACTGCGCTGGTCCTGCTGCTGTTTTCTGCTCTGCTCGTCGGCGACTGCGCTTGTCCTGCTGCTGTTTTCTGCACTGCTCATCAGCGTCGGCAACTGTGCTGATCCTGCTGCTGTTTTCTACACTGCTCATCGGCGTTGGCGAATGCGCTGATCCTGCTGCTGTTTCCTGCTCTGCTCGTAGGCATCGGCGACTGCGCTGGTCCTGCTGCTGTTTTCTACACTGCTCATCGGCGTTGGCGAATGCGCTGATCCTGCTGCTGTTTCCTGCTCTGCTCGTCGCCGTCGGCGACTGCGCTGGTCCTGCTGTTGTTTTCTGCTCTGATCGTCGACGACTGCGCTGGTTCTGCTGCTGTTTTCTTCTCTGCTCGTCGGCGTCTGCTCTGCTCGTCGGCGTCTGCGACTGCGCTGGTCCTGCTGCTTTTTTCTGCTCTGCTCATCGGCGACTGCGCTGGTCCTGCTGGTGTTTTCTGCACTGCTCATCGGCATCGGCGACTGCGCTGGTCCTGCTGTTGTTTTCGCCTCTGCTCATCGGCGTCTGCGACTGCGCCGGTCCTGCTGCTGTTTTCTGCTCTGCTCGTCGGCGACTGCGCTGGTCCTGCTGCTGTTTTCTGCACTGCTCATTGGAGTCGGTGACTGTGCTGATCCTGCTGCTGTTTTCTGCTCTGCTCGTAGGCGTCGGCGACTGCGCTGGTCCTGCTGCTGTTTTCTTCACTGCTCATCGGCGACTGCGCTGGTCCTGCTGCTGTTTTCTGCTCTGCTCGTCGGCGACTGCGCAGGTCCTGCTGCTGTTTTCTGCACTGCTCATCGGCGTCGGCGACTGCGTTGATCCTGGTGCTGTTTTCTGCTCTGCTCATTGGCGTCTGCGACTGCACATCTCCTGCTGCTTTTTTCTGCTCTGCTCGTCGGCGTCAGCGACTGCACTGACCCTGCTGCTGTTTTCTGCTCTGATCGTCTGCGACTGCGCATCTCCTGCTTCTGTTTTTTGCTCTGCTCGTCGGCGTCAGCGACTGCGCTGATCCTGCTGCTGTTTTCTGCTCTGCTCGTCGGCGTCTGCGACTGCGCATCTCCTGCTGCTGTTTTCTGCTCTGCTCATCGGAGTCGGCTACTGCGCGGATCCTGCTGCTGTTTTCTGCTCTGCTTGTCTGCGTCAGCGAATGCGCTGATCCTGCTGCTGTTTCCTGCTCTGCTCGTCGCTGTTGGCTACTGCGCTGGTCCTGCTGTTCTTTTCTGCTCTGATCGTCGGCTTCGGCGACTGTGCTTGTCCTGCTGCTGTTTTCTGCTCTGCTCGTTGGCGTCTGCGACTGCGCATCTCCTGCTGCTTTTTTCTGCTCTGCTCGTCGGCGTCAGCGACTGCGCTGATCCTGCAGCTGTTTTCTGCTCTGCTCGTCGCCGTCTGTGACTGTGCTGGTCGTGTTGCTGTTTTCTGCTCTGCTCGTCGGCGACTGCGCTGGTCCTGCTGCTGTTTTCTGCACTGCTCATTGGAGTCGGCGACTGTGCTGATTCTGCTGCTGTTTTCTGCTCTGCTCGTTGGCGTCGGCGACTGCGCTGGTCCTGCTGCTGTTTTCTTCACTGCTCATCGGCGACTGCGCTGGTCCTGCTGCTGTTTTCTGCTCTGCTCGTCGGCGACTGCGCAGGTCCTGCTGCTGTTTTCTGCACTGCTCATCGGCGTCGGCGAGTGCGTTGATCCTGCTGCTATTTTCTGCTCTGCTCATTGGCGTCTAAGACTGCACATCTCCTGCTGCTTTTTTCTGCTCTGCTCGTCGGCGTCAGCGACTGCACTGACCCTGCTGCTGTTTTCTGCTCTGATCGTCTGCGACTGCGCATCTCCTGCTTCTGTTTTTTGCTCTGCTCGTCGGCGTCAGCGACTGCGCTGATCCTGCTGCCTATTTCTGCTCTCCTCGTCGGCGTCTGCGACTGCGCATCTCCTCCTGCTGTTTTCTGCTCTGCTCATCGGAGTCGGCTACTGCGCGGATCCTGCTGCTATTTTCTGCTCTGCTTGTCTGCGTCAGCGAATGCGCTGATCCTGCTGCTGTTTCCTGCTCTGCTCGTCGCCGTCGGCTACTGCGCTGGTCCTGCTGTTGTTTTCTGCTCTGATCGTCGGCTTCGGCGACTGTGCTTGTCCTGCTGCTGTTTTCTGCTCTGCTCGTTGGCGTCTGCGACTGCGCATCTCCTGCTGCTTTTTTCTGCTCTGCTCGTCGGCGTCAGCGACTGCGCTGATCCTGCAGCTGTTTTCTGCTCTGCTCGTCGCCGTCTGTGACTGTGCTGGTCCTGTTGCTGTTTTCTGCTCTGCTCGTCGGGGACTGCGCTGGTCCTGCTGCTGTTTTCTGCACTGCTCATTGGCGTCGGCGACTGCGTTGATCCTGCTGCTGTTTTCTGCTCTGCTCATTTGCGTCTGCGACTGCGCATCTCCTGCTGCTTTTTTCTGCTCTGCTCGTCGGCGTCAGCGACTGCTCTGACCCTGCTGCTGTTTTCTGATCTGATCGTCTGCGACTGCGCATCTCCTGCTGCTGTTTTTTGCTCTGCTCATCGGCGTCAGCGACTGCTCTGATCCTGCTGCTGTTTTCTGCTCTGCTCGTCGGCGTCGGCTACTGCGCTGATCCTGCTGCTGTTTTCTGCTCTGCTTGTCTGCTTCAGCAAATGCGCTGATCCTGCTGCTGTTTCCTGCTCTGCTCGACGCCGTCGGCGCCTGCGCTGGTCCTGTTGTTGTTTTCTGCTCTGATCGTCGACCTTGGCGACTGCGCTGGTCCTGCTGCTGTTTTCTTCTCTGCTCGTCGGCGTCTGCTCTGCTCGTCGGCGTCTGCGACTGCGATGGTCCTGCTGCTGTTTTCTGCTCTGCTCATCGGCGACTGCGCTGGTTCTGCTGATGTTTTCTGCACTGCTCATCAGCGTCTGCGACTGCGCTGGTCCTGCTGCTGTTTTCTGCTCTGCTCATCGGCGACTGCGCTGGTCCTGCTGGTGTTTTCTGCACTGCTCATCGGCTTCGGCGACTGCGCTGGTCCTGCTGTTGTTTTCGCCTCTGCTCATCGGCGTCTGCGACTGCGCTGGTCCTGCTGCTGTTTTCTGCACTGCTCATTGGCGTTGGCGACTGTGCTGATCCTGCTGCTGTTTTCTGCTCTGCTCGTAGGCATCGGCGACTGCGCTGGTCCTGCTGCTGTTTTCTTCACTGCTCATCGGCGACTGCGACTGCGCATCTCCTGCTGCTTTTTTCTGCTCTGCTCGTCGGCGTCAGCGACTGCACTGACCCTGCTGCTGTTTTCTGCTCTGATCGTCTGCGACTGCGCATCTCCTGCTTCTGTTTTTTGCTCTGCTCGTCGGCGTCAGCGACTGCGCTGATCCTGCTGCTGTTTTCTGCTCTGCTCATCGGCGTCAGCTACTGCGCGGATCCTGCTGCTGTTTTCTGCTCTGCTTGTCTGTGTCAGCGAATGCGCTGATCCTGCTGCTGTTTCCTGCTCTGCTCGTCGCCGTCGGCTACTGCGCTGGTCCTGCTGTTGTTTTCTGCTCTGATCGTCGGCGTCGGCGACTGTGCTGGTCCTGCTGCTGTTTTCTGCTCTGCTCGTTGGCGTCTGCGACTGCGCATCTCCTGCTGCTTTTTTCTGCTCTGCTCGTCGGCGTCAGCGACTGCTCTGACCCTGCTGCTGTTTTCTGCTCTGATAGTCTGCGACTGCGCATCTCCTGCTGCTGTTTTTTGCTCTGCTCGTCGGCGACTGCGCTGGTCCTGCTGCTGTTTTCTGCTCTGCTCATCGGCGTCGGCTACTGCGCTGATCCTGCTGCTGTTTTCTGCTCTGCTTGTCTGCGTCAGCGAATGCGCTGATCCTGCTGCTGTTTCCTGCTCTGCTCGTCGCCGTCGGCGCCTGCGCTGGTCCTGCTGTTGTTTTCTGCTCTGATCGTCGGCGTTGGCGACTGCGCTGGTCCTGCTGCTGTTTAATTCTCTGCTCGTCGGCGTCTGCTCTGCTCGTCGGCGTCTGCGACTGCGCTGGTCCTGCTGGTGTTTTCTGCACTGCTCATTGGCGTCGGCGACTGCGCTGGTCCTGCTGTTGTTTTCGCCTCTGCTCGTCGGCGTCTGCGACTGCGCTGGTCCTGCTGCTGTTTTCTGCTCTGCTCGAAGGCTTCGGCGACTGCGCTGGTCCTGCTGCTGTTTTCTGCACTGCTCATCGGCGTCTGCGACTGCGCTGGTCCTGCTGCTGTTTTCTGCTCTGCTCGTCGGTGACTGCGCAGGTCCTGCTGCTGTTTTCTGCACTGATCATCGGCGTCGGCGACTGCGCTGATCCTGCTGCTGTTTTCTGCTCTGCTCATTGGCGTCTGCGACTGCGCATCTCCTGCTGCTTTTTTCTGCTTTGCTCGTCGGCGTCAGCGACTGCGCTGACCCTGCTGCTGTTTTCTGCTCTGATCGTCTGCGACTGCGCATCTCCTGCTTCAGTTTTTTGCTCTGCTCGTCGGCGTCAGCGACTGCACTGATCCTGCCGCTGTTTTCTGCTCTGCTCGTCGGCGTCTGCGACTGCGCATCTCCTGCTGCTGTTTTTTGCTCTGCTCGTCGGCGTCGGCAACTGTGCTGATCCTGCTGCTGTTTCTTGCTCTGCTCATCGGCGTCAGCGACTCTGCTGATCCTGCTGCTGTTTTCTGCTCTGCTCGTCTGCGTCAGCGAATGCGCTGATCCTGCTGCTGTTTCCTGCTCTGCTCGTCGCCGTCGGCGACTTCGCTGGTCCTGCTGTTGTTTTCTGCTCTGATCGCTGGCGTCGGCGACTGCGCTGGTCCTGCTGCTGTTTTCTTCTCTGCTCGTCGGCGTCTGCTCTGCTCGTCGGCGTCTGCGCTGGTCCTGTTGCTGTTTTCTGCTCTGCTCGTCGGCGACTGCGCTGGTCCTGCTCTTGTTTTCGCCTCTGCTCGTCGGTGTCTGCTCTGCTCATTGGCGTCTGCGACTGCGCTGGTCCTGCGCTGTTTTCTGCTCTGCTCATTGGCATCTGCGACTGTGCATCTCCTGCTGCTTTTTTCTGCTCTGCTTGTCGGCGTCAGCGACTGCGCTGACCCTGCTGCTGTTTTCTGCTCTGATCGTCTGCGACTGTGCATCTCCTGCTGCTGTTTTTTGCTCTGCTTGTCGGCGTCAGCGACTGCGCTGATCCTGCTGCTGTTTTCTGCTCTGCTCGTCGGCGTCTGTGACTGCGCATCTCCTGCTGCTGTTTTTTGCTCTGCTCGTCGGCGACTGTGCTTGTCCTGCTGCTGTTTTCTGCTCTGCTCATCGGCGTCGGCTACTGCGCTGATCCTGCTGCTGTTTTCTGCTCTGCTTGTCTGCGTCAGCAAATGCGCTGATCCTGCTGCTGTTTTCTGCTCTGCTTGTCTGCGTCAGCGAATGCGCTGATCCTGCTGCTGTTTCCTGCTCTGCTCGTCGCCGTCGGCGCCTGCGCTGGTCCTGCTGTTGTTTTCTGCTCTGATCGTCGGCTATGGCGACTGCGCTGGTCCTGCTGCTGTTTAATTCTCTGCTCGTCGGCGTCTGCTCTGCTCGTCGGCGTCTGCGACTGCGCTGGTCCTGCTGGTGTTTTCTGCACTGCTCATCGGCGTCGGCGACTGCGCTGGTCCTGCTGTTGTTTTCGCCTCTGCTCGTCGGCGTCTGCGACTGCGCTGGTCCTGCTGCTGTTTTCTGCTCTGCTCGAAGGCTTCGGCGACTGCGCTGGTCCTGCTGCTGTTTTCTGCACTGCTCATCGGCGTCTGCGACTGCGCTGGTCCTGCTGCTGTTTTCTGCTCTGCTCGTCGGTGACTGCGCAGGTCCTGCTGCTGTTTTCTGCACTGATCATCGGCGTCGGCGACTGCGCTGATCCTGCTGCTGTTTTCTGCTCTGCTCATTGGCGTCTGCGACTGCGCATCTCCTGCTGCTTTTTTCTGCTTTGCTCGTCGGCGTCAGCGACTGCGCTGACCCTGCTGCTGTTTTCTGCTCTGATCGTCTGCGACTGCGCATCTCCTGCTTCAGTTTTTTGCTCTGCTCGTCGGCGTCAGCGACTGCGCTGATCCTGCCGCTGTTTTCTGCTCTGCTCGTCGGCGTCTGCGACTGCGCATCTCCTGCTGCTGTTTTTTGCTCTGCTCGTCGGCGTCGGCAACTGCGCTGATCCTGCTGCTGTTTCTTGCTCTGCTCATCGGCGTCAGCGACTCTGCTGATCCTGCTGCTGTTTTCTGCTCTGCTCGTCTGCGTCAGCGAATGCGCTGATCCTGCTGCTGTTTCCTGCTCTGCTCGTCGCCGTCGGCGACTTCGCTGGTCCTGCTGTTGTTTTCTGCTCTGATCGCTGGCGTCGGCGACTGCGCTGGTCCTGCTGCTGTTTTCTTCTCTGCTCGTCGGCGTCTGCTCTGCTCGTCGGCGTCTGCGCTGGTCCTGTTGCTGTTTTCTGCTCTGCTCGTCGGCGACTGCGCTGGTCCTGCTCTTGTTTTCGCCTCTGCTCGTCGGTGTCTGCTCTGCTCATTGGCGTCTGCGACTGCGCTGACCCTGCTGCTGTTTTCTGCTCTGATCGTCTGCGACTGTGCATCTCCTGCTGCTGTTTTTTGCTCTGCTTGTCGGCGTCAGCGACTGCGCTGATCCTGCTGCTGTTTTCTGCTCTGCTCGTCGGCGTCTGTGACTGCGCATCTCCTGCTGCTGTTTTTTGCTCTGCTCGTCGGCGACTGTGCTTGTCCTGCTGCTGTTTTCTGCTCTGCTCATCGGCGTCGGCTACTGCGCTGATCCTGCTGCTGTTTTCTGCTCTGCTCGTTGGCGTCTGCGACTGCGCATCTCCTGCTGCTTTTTTCTGCTCTGCTCGTCGGCGTCAGCGACTGCGCTAATCCTGCAGCTGTTTTCCGCTTTGCTCGTCGCCGTCTGCGACTGTGCTGGTCCTGTTGCTGTTTTCTGCTCTGATCGTCTGCGACTGCGCATCTCCTGCTTCAGTTTTTTGCTCTGCTCGTCGGCGTCAGCGACTGCGCTGATCCTGCCGCTGTTTTCTGCTCTGCTCGTCGGCGTCTGCGACTGCGCATCTCCTGCTGCTGTTTTTTGCTCTGCTCGTCGGCGTCGGCAACTGCGCTGATCCTGCTGATGTTTCTTGCTCTGCTCATCGGCGTCAGCGACTCTGCTGATCCTGCTGCTGTTTTCTGCTCTGCTCGTCTGCGTCAGCGAATGCGCTGATCCTGCTGCTGTTTCCTGCTCTGCTCGTCGCCGTCGGCGACTTCGCTGGTCCTGCTGTTGTTTTCTGCTCTGATCGCTGGCGTCGGCGACTGCGCTGGTCCTGCTGCTGTTTTCTTCTCTGCTCGTCGGCGTCTGCTCTGCTCGTCGGCGTCTGCGCTGGTCCTGTTGCTGTTTTCTGCTCTGCTCGTCGGCGACTGCGCTGGTCCTGCTCTTGTTTTCGCCTCTGCTCGTCGGTGTCTGCTCTGCTCATTGGCGTCTGCGACTGCGCTGACCCTGCTGCTGTTTTCTGCTCTGATCGTCTGCGACTGTGCATCTCCTGCTGCTGTTTTTTGCTCTGCTTGTCGGCGTCAGCGACTGCGCTGATCCTGCTGCTGTTTTCTGCTCTGCTCGTCGGCGTCTGTGACTGCGCATCTCCTGCTGCTGTTTTTTGCTCTGCTCGTCGGCGACTGTGCTTGTCCTGCTGCTGTTTTCTGCTCTGCTCATCGGCGTCGGCTACTGCGCTGATCCTGCTGCTGTTTTCTGCTCTGCTCGTTGGCGTCTGCGACTGCGCATCTCCTGCTGCTTTTTTCTGCTCTGCTCGTCGGCGTCAGCGACTGCGCTAATCCTGCAGCTGTTTTCCGCTTTGCTCGTCGCCGTCTGCGACTGTGCTGGTCCTGTTGCTGTTTTCTGCTCTGCTCGTCGGCGTCTGCGACTGCGCATCTCCTGCTGCTTTTTTCTGCTCTGCTCGTCGGCGTCAGCGACTGCACTGATCCTGCAGCTGTTTTCTGCTCTGCTCATCGCCGTCTGCGACTGCGCTGGTCCTGTTGCTGTTTTCTGCTCTGCTCGTCGGCGACTGCGCTGGTCCTGCTGCTGTTTTCTGCAATGCTCATTGGCGTCGGCGACTGCGTTGATCCTGCTGCTTTTTTCTGCTCTGCTCGTCGGCGTCAGCGACTGTGCTGACCCTGCTGCTGTATTCTGCTCTGATCGCCTGCAACTGCTCATCTCCTGCTGCTGTTTTTTGCTCTGCTCGTCGGCGTCAGCGACTGTGCTGATCCTGCTGCTGTTTTTTGCTCTGCTCGTCGGCGACTGCGCTGGTCCTGCTGCTGTTTTCTGCACTGCTCATCGGCGTCTGCTACTGCGCTGATCCTGCTGCTGTTTTCTGCTCTGCTTGTCTGCGTCAGCGAATGCGCTGATCCTGCTGCTGTTTCCTGCTCTGCTCGTCACCGTCTGCTCTGCTCGTCGGCGTCTGCGACTGCGCTCGTCCTGCTGCTGTTTTCTGCTCTGCTCATCGGCGTCGGCGACTGCGCTGGTCCTGCTGTTGTTTTCGCCTCTGCTCGTCGGCGTCTGCAACTGCGCTGGTCCTGCTGCTGTTTTCTGCTCTGCTCGTCGGCGACTGCGCTGGTCCTGCTGCTGTTTTCTTTACTGCTCATTGGCGTCGGCGACTGTGCTGATCCTGCTGCTGTTTTCTGCTCTGCTCGTAGGCGTCGGTGACTGCGCTGGTCCTGCTGCTGTTTTCTGCACTGCTCATCGGCGTCTGCGACTGCGCTGGTCCTGCTGCTGTTTTCTGCTCTGCTCGTCGGCGACTGCGCAGGTCCTGCTGCTGTTTTCTGCACTGCTCATCGGCGTCGGCGACTGCGTTGATCCTGCTGCTGTTTTCTGCTCTGCTCATTGGCGTCTGCGACTGCGCATCTCCTGCTGCTTTTTTCTGCTCTGCTCGTCGGCGTCAGCGACTGAGCTGACCCTGCTGCTGTTTTCTGCTCTGATCGTCTGCGACTGCGCATCTCCTGCTTCTGTTTTTTGCTCTGCTCGTCGGCGTCGGCGACTGCGCTGGTCCTGCTGCTGTTTTCTGCTCTGCTCATCGGCGTCGGCTACTGCGCTGATCCTGCTGTTGTTTCCTGCTCTGCTCGTCGCCGTCGGCGACTGCGCTCGTCCTGCTGTTGTTTTCTGCTCTGATCGTCGGCGCCGGCGACTGCGCTGGTCCTGCTGCTGTTTTAATCTCTGCTCGTCGGCGTCTGCGACTGCGCTGATCCTGCTGCTGTTTTCTGCTCTGCTCGTCGGCGTCTGTGAGTGCACATCTCCTGCTGCTGTTTTTTGCTCTGCTCGTCGGCGACTGCGCTTGTCCTGCTGCTGTTTTCTGCTCTGCTCATCGGCGTCGGCAACTGCGCTGATCCTGCTGCTGTTTTCTGCTCTGCTCGTTGGCGTCTGCGACTGCGCATCTCCTGCTGCTGTTTTCTGCACTGCTCATTGGCGTCGGCGACTGCGTTGATCCTGCTGTTTTTTTGCTCTGCTCGTCGGCGTCAGCGACTGCGCTGATCCTGCTGCTGTTTTCTGCTCTGCTCGTCGGAGTCTGCGACTGTGCATCTCCTGCTGCTGTTTTTTGCTCTGCTCGTCGGCGACTGCGCTGGTCCTGCTGCTGTTTTCTGCTCTGCACATCGGCGTCGGCAACTGCGCTTATCCTGCTGCTGTTTCCTGCTCTGCTTGTCTGCGTCAGCGAATGCACTGATCCTGCTGCTGTCTCCTGCTCTGCTCGTCGCCATCGGCGACTGCGCTGGTCCTGCTGTTGTTTTCTGCTCTGATCGTCAGCGTCGGCGACTGCGCTGGTCCTGCTGCTGTTTTATTCTCTGCTCGTCGGCGTCTGCTCTGCTCGTCGGCGTCTGCGACTTCGCTGGTCCTGCTGCTTTTTTTTGCTCTGCTCGTCGGCGACTGCGCTGGTCCTGCTGCTGTTTTCTGCACTGCTCATTGGCGTCGGCGACTGTGCTGATCCTGCTGCTGTTTTCTGCTCTGCTCGTAGGCGTCGGCGACTGCGCTGATCCTGCTGCTGTTTTCTGCACTGCTCATCGGCGTCTGCGACTGCGCTGGTCCTGCTGCTGTTTTCTGCTCTGCTCGTCAGCGACTGCGCATCTCCTGCTGCTTTTTTCTGCTCTGCTCGTCGGCGTCAGCGACTGCACTGATCCTGCTGCTGTTTTCTGCTCTGCTCGTCGGCGTCTGCGACTGCGCATCTCCTGCTGCTGTTTTTTGCTCTGCTCTTCGGCGACTGCGCTGGTCCTGCTGCTGTTTTCTGCTCTGCTCATCGGTGTTGGCTACTGCGCTGATCCTGCTGTTGTTTCCTGCTCTGCTCGTCGCCGTCGGCGACTGCGCTGGTCCTGCTGTTGTTTTCTGCTCTGATCGTCGGCGCCGGCGACTGCGCTTGTCCTGCTGCTGTTTTCTTCTCTGCTCGTCGGCGTCTGCGACTGCGCTGGTCCTGCTGCTGTTTTCTGCTCTGCTCATCGGTGACTGCGCTGGTCCTGCTTGTGTTTTCTGCACTGCTCATCTGCGTCGGCGACTGCGCTGGTCCTGCTGTTGTTTTCTGCTCTGATCGTCGGCGTCGGCGACTGCGCTGGTCCTGCTGCTGTTTTCTTCTCTGCTTGTCGGCGTCTGCTCTGCTCGTCGGCGTCTGCGACTGCGCTGGTCCTGCTGCTGTTTTCTGCTCTGCTCATCGGCGACTGCGCTGGTCCTGCTGTTGTTTTCGCCTCTGCTCGTCGGCGTCTGAGACTGCGCTGGTCCTGCTGCTGTTTTCTGCTCTGCTCGTCGGCGACTGCGCTTGTCCTGCTGCTGTTTTCTGCACTGCTCATCAGCGTCGGCGACTGTGCTGATCCTGCTGCTGTTTTCTGCTCTGCTCGTAGGCATCGGCGACTGCGCTGGTCCTGCTGCTGTTTTCTACACTGCTCATCAGCGTCAGCGAATGCGCTGATCCTGCTGCTGTTTCCTGCTCTGCTCGTCGCCGTCGGCGACTGCGCTGGTCCTGCTGTTGTTTTCTGCTCTGATCGTCGGCGTCGGCGACTGCGCTGGTTCTGCTGCTGTTTTCTTCTCTGCTCGTCGGCGTCTGCTCTGCTCGTCGGCGTCTGCGACTGCGCTGGTCCTGCTGCTGTTTTCTGCTCTGCTCATCGGCGACTGCGCTGGTCCTGCTGGTGTTTTCTGCACTGCTCATCGGCTTCGGCGACTGCGCTGGTCCTGCTGTTGTTTTCGCCTCTGCTCATCGGCGTCTGTGACTGCGCTGGTCCTGCTGCTGTTTTCTGCTCTGCTCGTCGGCGACTGCGCTGGTCCTGCTGCTGTTTTCTGCACTGCTCATTGGCGTCGGCGACTGTGCTGATCCTGCTGCTGTTTTCTGCTCTGCTCGTAGGCGTCGGCGACTGCGCTGGTCCTGCTGCTGTTTTCTTCACTGCTCATCGGCGACTGCGACTGCGTTGGTCCTGCTGCTGTTTTCTGCTCTGCTCGTCGGCGACTGCGCAGGTCCTGCTGCTGTTTTCTGCTCTGCTCATTTGCGTCTGCAACTGCGCATCTCCTGCTTCTATTTTCTGCTCTGCTCGTCGGCGTCAGCGACTGCACTGACCCTGCTGCTGTTTTCTGCTCTGAACGTCTGCGACTGCGCATCTCCTGCTTCTGTTTTTTGCTCTGCTCGTCGGCGTCAGCGACTGCGCTGATCCTGCTGCTGTTTTCTGCTCTGCTCGTCGGCGTCTGCGACTGCGCATCTCCTTCTGCTGTTTTCTGCTCTGCTCATCGGAGTCGGCTACTGCGCGGATCCTGCTGCTGTTTTCTGCTCTGCTTGTCTGCATCAGCGAATGCGCTGATCCTGCTGCTGTTTCCTGCTCTGCTCGTCGCCGTCGGCTACTGCGCTGGTCCTGCTGTTGTTTTCTGCTCTGATCGTCGGCTTCGGCGACTGTGCTTGTCCTGCTGCTGTTTTCTGCTCTGCTCGTTGGCGTCTGCGACTTCGCATCTCCTGCTGCTTTTTTCTTGTCTGCTCGTCGGCGTCAGCGACTGCGCTGATCCTGCAGCTGTTTTCTGCTCTGCTCGTCGCCGTCTCTGACTGTGCTGGTCCTGTTGCTGTTTTCTGCTCTGCTCGTCGGCGACTGCGCTGGTCCTGCTGCTGTTTTCTGCACTGCTCATTGGCGTCGGCGACTGCGTTGATCCTGCTGCTGTTTTCTGCTCTGCTCATTTGCGTCTGCGACTGCGCATCTCCTGCTGCTTTTTTCTGCTCTGCTCGTCGGCGTCAGCGACTTCGCTGACCCTGCTGCTGTTTTCTGCTCTGATCGTCTGCGACTGCGCATCTCCTGCTGCTGTTTTTTGCTCTGCTCGTCGGGGTCAGCGACTGCTCTGATCCTGCTGCTGTTTTCTGCTCTGCTCGTCGGAGTCTGCGACTGCGCATCTCCTGCTGCTGCTTTTTACTCTGCTCGTCGGCGACTGCGCTGATCCTGCTGCTGTTTCCTGCTCTGCTCGTCGCCGTCGGCGCCTGCGCTGGTCCTGCTGTTGTTTTCTGCTCTGATCGTCGACCTTGGCGACTGCGCTGGTCCTGCTGCTGTTTTCTTCTCTGCTCGTCGGCATCTGCTCTGCTTGTCGGCGTCTGCGACTGCGATGGTCCTGCTGCTGTTTTCTGCTCTGCTCATCGGTGACTGCGCTGGTCCTGCTGGTGTTTTCTGCACTGCTCATCGGCGTCTGCGACTGCGCTGGTCCTGCTGCTGTTTTCTGCTCTGCTCATCGGCGACTGCGCTGGTCCTGCTGGTGTTTTCTGCACTGCTCATCGGCATTGGTGACTGCGTTGATCCTGCTGCTGTTTTCTGCTCTGCTCATTGGCGTCTGCGACTGCGCATCTCCTGCTGCTGTTTCCTGCTCTGCTCGTCGCCGTCGGCTACTGCGCTGGTCCTGCTGTTGTTTTCTGCTCTGATCGTCGGCTTCGGCGACTGTGCTTGTCCTGCTGCTGTTTTCTGCTCTGCTCGTTGGCGTCTGCGACTTCGCATCTCCTGCTGCTTTTTTCTAGTCTGCTCGTCGGCGTCAGCGACTGCGCTGATCCTGCAGCTGTTTTCTGCTCTGCTCGTCGCCGTCTGTGACTGTGCTGGTCCTGTTGCTGTTTTCTGCTCTGCTCGTCGGCGACTGCGCTGGTCCTGCTGCTGTTTTCTGCACTGCTCATTGGCGTCGGCGACTGCGTTGATCCTGCTGCTGTTTTCTGCTCTGCTCATTTGCGTCTGCGACTGCGCATCTCCTGCTGCTTTTTTCTGCTCTGCTCGTCGGCGTCAGCGACTGCGCTGACCCTGCTGCTGTTTTCTGCTCTGATCGTCTGCTACTGCGCATCTCCTGCTGCTGTTTTTTGCTCTGCACATCGGCGTCGGCTACTGCGCTTATCCTGCTGCTGTTTCCTGCTCTGCTTGTCTGCGTCAGCGAATGCACTGATCCTGCTGCTGTCTCCTGCTCTGCTCGTCGCCATCGGCGACTGCGCTGGTCCTGCTGTTGTTTTCTGCTCTGATCGTCAGCGTCGGCGACTGCGCTGGTCCTGCTGCTGTTTTATTCTCTGCTCGTCGGCGTCTGCGACTGCGCTGGTCCTGCTGCTGTTTTTTGCTCTGCTCGTCGGCGACTGCGCTGGTCCTGCTGCTGTTTTCTGCACTGTTCGTAGGCGTCGGCGACTGCGCTGATCCTGCTGCTGTTTTCTGCACTGCTCATCGGCGTCTGCGACTGCGCTGGTCCTGCTGCTGTTTTCTGCTCTGCTCGTCAGCGACTGCGCATCTCCTGCTGCTTTTTTCTGCTCTGCTCGTCGGCGTCAGCGACTGCACTGATCCTGCTGCTGTTTTCTGCTCTGCTCGTCGGCGTCTGCGACTGCGCATCTCCTGCTGCTGTTTTTTGCTCTGCTCTTCGGCGACTGCGCTGGTCCTGCTGCTGTTTTCTGCTCTGCTCATCGGTGTCGGCTACTTTGCTGATCCTGCTGTTGTTTCCTGCTCTGCTCGTCGCCGTCGGCGACTGCGCTGGTCCTGCTGTTGTTTTCTGCTCTGATCGTCGGCGCCGGCGACTGCGCTTGTCCTGCTGCTGTTTTCTTCTCTGCTCGTCGGCGTGTGCGATTGCGCTGGTCCTGCTGCTGTTTTCTGCTCTGCTCATCGGTGACTGCGCTGGTCCTGCTTGTGTTTTCTGCACTGCTCATCTGCGTCGGCGACTGCGCTGGTCCTGCTGTTGTTTTCTGCTCTGATCGTCGGCGTCGGCGACTGCGCTGGTCCTGCTGCTGTTTTCTTCTCTGCTTGTCGGCGTCTGCTCTGCTCGTCGGCGTCTGCGACTGCGCTGGTCCTGCTGCTGTTTTCTGCTCTGCTCATCGGCGACTGCGCTGGTCCTGCTGTTGTTTTCGCCTCTGCTCGTCGGCGTCTGAGACTGCGCTGGTCCTGCTGCTGTTTTCTGCTCTGCTCATCAGCGTCGGCGACTGTGCTGATCCTGCTGCTGTTTTCTGCTCTGCTCGTAGGCATCGGCGACTGCGCTGGTCCTGCTGCTGTTTTCTACACTGCTCATCAGCGTCAGCGAATGCGCTGATCCTGCTGCTGTTTCCTGCTCTGCTCGTCGCCGTCGGCGACTGCGCTGATCCTGCTGTTGTTTTCTGCTCTGATCGTCGGCGTCGGCGACTGCGCTGGTTCTGCTGCTGTTTTCTTCTCTGCTCGTCGGCGTCTGCTCTGCTCGTCGGCGTCTGCGACTGCGCTGGTCCTGCTGCTGTTTTCTGCTCTGCTCATCGGCGACTGCGCTGGTCCTGCTGGTGTTTTCTGCACTGCTCATCGGCTTCGGCGACTGCGCTGGTCCTGCTGTTGTTTTCGCCTCTGCTCATCGGCGTCTGTGACTGCGCTGGTCCTGCTGCTGTTTTCTGCTCTGCTCGTCGGCGACTGCGCTGGTCCTGCTGCTGTTTTCTGCACTGCTCATTGGCGTCGGTGACTGTGCTGATCCTTCTGCTGTTTTCTGCTCTGCTCGTAGGCGTCGGCAACTGCGCTGGTCCTGCTGCTGTTTTCTTCACTGCTCATCGGCGACTGCGACTGCGTTGGTCCTGCTGCTGTTTTCTGCTCTGCTCGTCGGCGACTGCGCAGGTCCTGCTGCTGTTTTCTGCTCTGCTCATTTGCGTCTGCAACTGCGCATCTCCTGCTTCTATTTTCTGCTCTGCTCGTCGGCGTCAGCGACTGCACTGACCCTGCTGCTGTTTTCTGCTCTGATCGTCTGCGACTGCGCATCTCCTGCTTCTGTTTTTTGCTCTGCTCGTCGGCGTCAGCGACTGCGCTGATCCTGCTGCTGTTTTCTGCTCTGCTCGTCGGCGTCTGCGACTGCGCATCTCCTTCTGCTGTTTTCTGCTCTGCTCATCGGAGTCGGCTACTGCGCGGATCCTGCTGCTGTTTTCTGCTCTGCTTGTCTGCATCAGCGAATGCGCTGATCCTGCTGCTGTTTCCTGCTCTGCTCGTCGCCGTCGGCTACTGCGCTGGTCCTGCTGTTGTTTTCTGCTCTGATCGTCGGCTTCGGCGACTGTGCTTGTCCTGCTGCTGTTTTCTGCTCTGCTCGTTGGCGTCTGCGACTTCGCATCTCCTGCTGCTTTTTTCTTGTCTGCTCGTCGGCGTCAGCGACTGCGCTGATCCTGCAGCTGTTTTCTGCTCTGCTCGTCGCCGTCTCTGACTGTGCTGGTCCTGTTGCTGTTTTCTGCTCTGCTCGTCGGCGACTGCGCTGGTCCTGCTGCTGTTTTCTGCACTGCTCATTGGCGTCGGCGACTGCGTTGATCCTGCTGCTGTTTTCTGCTCTGCTCATTTGCGTCTGCGACTGCGCATCTCCTGCTGCTTTTTTCTGCTCTGCTCGTCGGCGTCAGCGACTTCGCTGACCCTGCTGCTGTTTTCTGCTCTGATCGTCTGCGAATGCGCATCTCCTGCTGCTGTTTTTTGCTCTGCTCGTCGGGGTCAGCGACTGCTCTGATCCTGCTGCTGTTTTCTGCTCTGCTCGTCGGAGTCTGCGACTGCGCATCTCCTGCTGCTGTTTTTTACTCTGCTCGTCGGCGACTGCGCTGATCCTGCTGCTGTTTCCTGCTCTGCTCGTCGCCGTCGGCGCCTGCGCTGGTCCTGCTGTTGTTTTCTGCTCTGATCGTCGACCTCGGCGACTGCGCTGGTCCTGCTGCTGTTTTCTTCTCTGCTCGTCGGCATCTGCTCTGCTTGTCGGCGTCTGCGACTGCGATGGTCCTGCTGCTGTTTTCTGCTCTGCTCATCGGTGACTGCGCTGGTCCTGCTGGTGTTTTCTGCACTGCTCATCGGCGTCTGCGACTGCGCTGGTCCTGCTGCTGTTTTCTGCTCTGCTCATCGGCGACTGCGCTGGTCCTGCTGGTGTTTTCTGCACTGCTCATCGGCATTGGTGACTGCGTTGATCCTGCTGCTGTTTTCTGCTCTGCTCATTGGCGTCTGCGACTGCGCATCTCCTGCTGCTGTTTCCTGCTCTGCTCGTCGCCGTCGGCTACTGCGCTGGTCCTGCTGTTGTTTTCTGCTCTGATCGTCGGCTTCGGCGACTGTGCTTGTCCTGCTGCTGTTTTCTGCTCTGCTCGTTGGCGTCTGCGACTTCGCATCTCCTGCTGCTTTTTTCTGCTCTGCTCGTCGGCGTCAGCGACTGCGCTGATCCTGCAGCTGTTTTCTGCTCTGCTCGTCGCCGTCTGTGACTGTGCTGGTCCTGTTGCTGTTTTCTGCTCTGCTCGTCGGCGACTGCGCTGGTCCTGCTGCTGTTTTCTGCACTGCTCATTGGCGTCGGCGACTGCGTTGATCCTGCTGCTGTTTTCTGCTCTGCTCATTTGCGTCTGCGACTGCGCATCTCCTGCTGCTTTTTTCTGCTCTGCTCGTCGGCGTCAGCGACTGCGCTGACCCTGCTGCTGTTTTCTGCTCTGATCGTCTGCTACTGCGCATCTCCTGCTGCTGTTTTTTGCTCTGCACATCGGCGTCGGCTACTGCGCTTATCCTGCTGCTGTTTCCTGCTCTGCTTGTCTGCGTCAGCGAATGCACTGATCCTGCTGCTGTCTCCTGCTCTGCTCGTCGCCATCGGCGACTGCGCTGGTCCTGCTGTTGTTTTCTGCTCTGATCGTCAGCGTCGGCGACTGCGCTGGTCCTGCTGCTGTTTTATTCTCTGCTCGTCGGTGTCTGCGACTGCGCTGGTCCTGCTGCTGTTTTTTGCTCTGCTCGTCGGCGACTGCGCTGGTCCTGCTGCTGTTTTCTGCACTGTTCGTAGGCGTCGGCGACTGCGCTGATCCTGCTGCTGTTTTCTGCACTGCTCATCGGCGTCTGCGACTGCGCTGGTCCTGCTGCTGTTTTCTGCTCTGCTCGTCAGCGACTGCGCATCTCCTGCTGCTTTTTTCTGCTCTGCTCGTCGGCGTCAGCGACTGCACTGATCCTGCTGCTGTTTTCTGCTCTGCTCGTCGGCATCTGCGACTGCGCATCTCCTGCTGCTGTTTTTTGCTCTGCTCTTCGGCGACTGCGCTGGTCCTGCTGCTGTTTTCTGCTCTGCTCATCGGTGTCGGCTACTTTGCTGATCCTGCTGTTGTTTCCTGCTCTGCTCGTCGCCGTCCGCGACTGCGCTGGTCCTGCTGTTGTTTTCTGCTCTGATCGTCGGCGCCGGCGACTGCGCTTGTCCTGCTGCTGTTTTCTTCTCTGCTCGTCGGCGTGTGCGATTGCGCTGGTCCTGCTGCTGTTTTCTGCTCTGCTCATCGGTGACTGTGCTGGTCCTGCTTGTGTTTTCTGCACTGCTCATCTGCGTCGGCGACTGCGCTGGTCCTGCTGTTGTTTTCTGCTCTGATCGTCGGCGTCGGCGACTGCGCTGGTCCTGCTTCTGTTTTCTTCTCTGCTTGTCGGCGTCTGCTCTGCTCGTCGGCGTCTGCGACTGCGCTGGTCCTGCTGCTGTTTTCTGCTCTGCTCATCGGCGACTGCGCTGGTCCTGCTGTTGTTTTCGCCTCTGCTCGTCGGCGTCTGAGACTGCGCTGGTCCTGCTGCTGTTTTCTGCTCTGCTCGTCGGCGACTGCGCTTGTCCTGCTGCTGTTTTCTGCACTGCTCATCAGCGTCGGCGACTGTGCTGATCCTGCTGCTGTTTTCTGCTCTGCTCGTAGGCATCGGCGACTGCGCTGGTCCTGCTGCTGTTTTCTACACTGCTCATGGGCGTCAGCGAATGCGCTGATCCTGCTGCTGTTTCCTGCTCTGCTCGTCGCCGTCGGCGACTGCGCTGGTCCTGCTGTTGTTTTCTGCTCTGATCGTCGGCGTCGGCGACTGCGCTGGTTCTGCTGCTGTTTTCTTCTCTGTTCGTCGGCGTCTGCTCTGCTCGTCGGCGTCTGCGACTGCGCTGGTCCTGCTGCTGTTTTCTGCTCTGCTCATCGGCGACTGCGCTGGTCCTGCTGGTGTTTTCTGCACTGCTCATCGGCTTCGGCGACTGCGCTGGTCCTGCTGTTGTTTTCGCCTCTGCTCATCGGCGTCTGCGACTGCGCTGGTCCTGCTGCTGTTTTCTGCCATGCTCGTCGGCGACTGCGCTGGTCCTGCTGCTGTTTTCTGCACTGCTCATTGGCGTCGGCGACTGTGCTGATCCTGCTGCTGTTTTCTGCTCTGCTCGTAGGAGTCGGCGACTGCGCAGGTCCTGCTGCTGTTTTCTTCACTGCTCATCGGCGACTGCGACTGCGCTGATCCTGCTGCTGTTTTCTGCTCTGCTCATCGGCGACTGCGCAGGTCCTGCTGCTGTTTTCTGCACTGCTCATCGGCGTCGGCGACTGCGTTGATCCTGCTGCTGTTTTCTGCTCTGCTCATTTGCGTCTGCAACTGCGCATCTCCTGCTTCTTTTTTCTGCTCTGCTCGTCGGCGTCAGCGACTGCACTGACCCTGCTGCTGTTTTCTGCTCTGATCGTATGCGACTGCGCATCTCCTGCTTCTGTTTTTTGCTCTGCTCGTCGGCGTCAGCGACAGCGCTGATCCTGCTGCTGTTTTCTGCTCTGCTCATCGGCGTCTGCGACTGCGCATCTCCTGCTGTTTTCTGCTCTGCTCATCGGAGTCGGCTACTGCGCGGATCCTGCTGCTGTTTTCTGCTCTGCTTGTCTGCGTCATCGAATGTGCTGATCCTGCTGCTGTTTCCTGCTCTGCTCGTCGCCGTCGGCTACTGCGCTGGTCCTGCTGTTGTTTTCTGCTCTGATCGTCGGCTTCAGCGACTGTGCTTGTCCTGCTGCTGTTTTCTGCTCTGCTCGTTGGCGTCTGCGACTTCGCATCTCCTGCTGCTTTTTTCTTGTCTGCTCGTCGGCGTCAGCGACTGCGCTGATCCTGCAGCTGTTTTCTGCTCTGCTCGTCGCCGTCTGTGACTGTGCTGGTCCTGTTGCTGTTTTCTGCTCTGCTCGTCGGCGACTGCGCTGGTCCTGCTGCTGTTTTCTGCACTGCTCATTGGCGTCGGCGACTGCGGTGATCCTGCTGCTGTTTTCTGCTCTGCTCATTAGCGTCTGCGACTGCGCATCTCCTGCTGCTTTTTTCTGCTCTGCTCGTCGGCGTCAGCGACTTCGCTGACCCTGCTGCTGTTTTCTGCTCTGATCGTCTGCGACTGCGCATCTCCTGCTGCTGTTTTTTGCTCTGCTCGTCGGGGTCAGCGACTGCTCTGATCCTGCTGCTGTTTTCTGCTCTGCTCGTCGGAGTCTGCGACTGCGCATCTCCTGCTGCTGTTTTTTACTCTGCTCGTCGGCGACTGCGCTGATCCTGCTGCTGTTTCCTGCTCTGCTCGTCGCCGTCAGCGCCTGCGCTGGTCCTGCTGTTGTTTTCTGCTCTGATCGTCGACCTTGGCGACTGCGCTGGTCCTGCTGCTGTTTTCTTCTCTGCTCGTCGGCGTCTGCTCTGCTTGTCGGCGTCTGCGACTGCGATGGTCCTGCTGCTGTTTTCTGCTCTGCTCATCGGTGACTGCGCTGGTCCTGCTGGTGTTTTCTGCACTGCTCATCGGCGTCTGCGACTGCGCTGGTCCTGCTGCTGTTTTCTGCTCTGCTCATCGGCGACTGCGCTGGTCCTGCTGGTGTTTTCTGCACTGCTCATCGGCATTGGCGACTGCGTTGATCCTGCTGCTGTTTTCTGCTCTGCTCATTGGCGTCTGCGACTGCGCATCTCCTGCTGCTGTTTCCTGCTCTGCTCGTCGCCGTCGGCTACTGCGCTGGTCCTGCTGTTGTTTTCTGCTCTGATCGTCGGCTTCGGCGACTGTGCTTGTCCTGCTGCTGTTTTCTGCTCTGCTCGTTGGCGTCTGCGACTTCGCATCTCGTGCTGCTTTTTTCTGCTCTGCTCGTCGGCGTCAGCGACTGCGCTGATCCTGCAGCTGTTTTCTGCTCTGCTCGTCGCCGTCTGTGACTGTGCTGGTCCTGTTGCTGTTTTCTGCTCTGCTCGTCGGCGACTGCGCTGGTCCTGCTGCTGTTTTCTGCACTGCTCATTGGCGTCGGCGACTGCGTTGATCCTGCTGCTGTTTTCTGCTCTGCTCATTTGCGTCTGCGACTGCGCATCTCCTGCTGCTTTTTTCTGCTCTGCTCGTCGGCGTCAGCGACTGCGCTGACCCTGCTGCTGTTTTCTGCTCTGATCGTCTGCTACTGCGCATCTCCTGCTGCTGTTTTTTGCTCTGCTCGTCGGCGTCAGCGACTGCTCTGATCCTGCTGCTGTTTTCTGCTCTGCTCGTCGGAGTCTGCGACTGCACATCTCCTGCTGCTGTTTTTTACTCTGCTCGTCGGCGACTGCGCTGGTCCTGCTGCTGTTTTCTGCTCTGCTCATCGGCGTCGGCTACTGCGCTGATCCTGCTGCTGTTTTCTGCTCTGCTTGTCTGCATCAGCAAATGCGCTGATCCTGCTGCTGTTTCCTGCTCTGCTCGTCGCCGTCGGCGCCTGCGCTGGTCCTGCTGTTGTTTTCTGCTCTGATCGTCGACCTTGGCGACTGCGCTGGTCCTGCTGCTGTTTTCTTCTCTGCTCGTCGGCGTCTGCTCTGCTTGTCGGCGTCTGCGACTGCGATGGTCCTGCTGCTGTTTTCTGCTCTGCTCATCGGTGACTGCGCTGGTCCAGCTGGTGTTTTCTGCACTGCTCATCGGCGTCCGCGACTGCGCTGGCCCTGCTGCTGTTTTCTTCACTGCTCATCGGCGATTGCGACTGCGCTGGTCCTGCTGCTGTTTTCTGCTCTGCTCGTCGGCGACTGCGCAGGTCCTGCTGCTGTTTTCTGCACTGCTCATCGGCATCGGCGACTGCGTTGATCCTGCTGCTGTTTTCTGCTCTGCTCATTGGCGTCTGCGACTGCGCATCTCCTGCTGCTTTTTTCTTCTCTGCTCGTCGGCGTCAGCGACTGCACTGACCCTGCTGCTGTTTTCTGCTCTGATCGTCTGCGACTGCGCATCTCCTGCTGCTGTTTTCTGCTCTGCTCATCGGCGTCGGCTACTGTGCGGATCCTGCTGCTGTTTTCTGCTCTACTTGTCTGCGTCAGCGAATGCGCTGATCCTGCTGCTGTTTCCTGCTCTGCTCGTCGCCGTCGGCTACTGCGCTGGTCCTGCTGTTGTTTTCTGCTCTGATCGTCGGCGTTGGCGACTGCGCTGGTCATGCTGCTGTTTAATTCTCTGCTCGTCGGCGTCTGCTCTGCTCGTCGGCGTCTGCGACTGCGCTGGTCCTGCTGCTGTTTTCTGCTCTGCTCATCGGCGACTGCGCTGGTCCTGCTGGTGTTTTCTGCACTGCTCAACGGCGTCGGCGACTGCGCTGGTCCTGCTGTGGTTTTCGCCTCTGCTCGTCGGCGTCTGCGACTGCGCTGGTCCTGCTGCTGTTTTCTGCTCTGCTCGTCGTCAGCTGCGCTGGTCCTGCTGCTGTTTTCTGCACTGCTCATTGGCGTAGGCAACTGTGCTGATCCTGCTGCTGTTTTCTGCTCTGCTCGAAGGCGTCGGCGACTGCGCTGGTGCTGCTGCTTTTTTCTGCACTGCTCATCGGCGTCTGCGACTGCGCTGGTCCTGCTGCTGTTTTCTGCTCTGCTCGTCGGCGACTGCGCAGGTCCTGCTGCTGTTTTCTGCACTGCTCATCGGCGTCGGCGACTGCGCTGATCCTGCTGCTGTTTTCTGCTCTGCTCATTGGCGTCTGCGACTGCGCATCTCCTGCTGCTTTTTTCTGCTTTGCTCGTCGGCATCAGCGACTGCGCTGACCCTGCTGCTGTTTTCTGCTCTGATCGTCTGCGACTGCGCTTCTCCTGCTTCAGTTTTTTGCTCTGCTCGTCGGCGTCAGCGACTGCGCTGATCCTGCTGCTGTTTTCTGCTCTGCTCGTCGGCGTCTGCGACTGCACATCTCCTGCTGCTGTTTTTTGCTCTGCTCGTCGGCGACTGCGCTGGTCCTGCTGCTGTTTTCTGCTCTGCTCGTCGGCGACTGCGCAGGTCCTGCTGCTGTTTTCTGCACTGCTCATCGGCATCGGCGACTGCGTTGATCCTGCTGCTGTTTTCTGCTCTGCTCATTGGCGTCTGCGACTGCGCATCTCCTGCTGCTTTTTTCTTCTCTGCTCGTCGGCGTCAGCGACTGCACTGACCCTGCTGCTGTTTTCTGCTCTGATCGTCTGCGACTGCGCATCTCCTGCTGCTGTTTTCTGCTCTGCTCATCGGCGTCGGCTACTGTGCGGATCCTGCTGCTGTTTTCTGCTCTACTTGTCTGCGTCAGCGAATGCGCTGATCCTGCTGCTGTTTCCTGCTCTGCTCGTCGCCGTCGGCTACTGCGCTGGTCCTGCTGTTGTTTTCTGCTCTGATCGTCGGCGTTGGCGACTGCGCTGGTCATGCTGCTGTTTAATTCTCTGCTCGTCGGCGTCTGCTCTGCTCGTCGGCGTCTGCGACTGCGCTGGTCCTGCTGCTGTTTTCTGCTCTGCTCATCGGTGACTGCGCTGGTCCTGCTGGTGTTTTCTGCACTGCTCATCGGCGTCGGCGACTGCGCTGGTCCTGCTGTTGTTTTCGCCTCTGCTCGTCGGCGTCTGCGACTGCGCTGGTCCTGCTGCTGTTTTCTGCTCTGCTCGTCGTCAACTGCGCATGTCCTGCTGCTGTTTTCTGCACTGCTCATTGGCATCGGTGACTGTACTGATCCTGCTGCTGTTTTCTGCTCTGCTCGAAGGCGTCGGCGACTGCGCTGGTCCTGCTGCTGTCTTCTGCACTGCTCATCGGTGTCTGCGACTGCGCTGGTCCTGCTGCTGTTTTCTGCTCTGCTCGTCGGCGACTGCGCAGGTCCTGCTGCTGTTTTCTGCACTGCTCATCGGCGTCGGCGACTGCGCTGATCCTGCTGCTGTTTTCTGCTCTGCTCATTGGCGTCTGCTACTGCGCATCTCCTGCTGCTTTTTTCTGCTTTGCTCGTCGGCGTCAGCGACTGCGCTGGTCCTGCTGCTGTTTAATTCTCTGCTCGTCGGCGTCTGCTCTGCTCGTCGGCGTCTGCGACTGCGCTGGTCCTGCTGCTGTTTTCTGCTCTGCTCATCGGCGACTGCGCTGGTCCTGCTGGTGTTTTCTGCACTGCTCAACGGCGTCGGCGACTGCGCTGGTCCTGCTGTGGTTTTCGCCTCTGCTCGTCGGCGTCTGCGACTGCGCTGGTCCTGCTGCTGTTTTCTGCTCTGCTCGTCGTCAGCTGCGCTGGTCCTGCTGCTGTTTTCTGCACTGCTCATTGGCGTAGGCAACTGTGCTGATCCTGCTGCTGTTTTCTGCTCTGCTCGAAGGCGTCGGCGACTGCGCTGGTGCTGCTGCTTTCTTCTGCACTGCTCATCGGCGTCTGCGACTGCGCTGGTCCTGCTGCTGTTTTCTGCTCTGCTCGTCGGCGACTGCGCAGGTCCTGCTGCTGTTTTCTGCACTGCTCATCGGCGTCGGCGACTGCGCTGATCCTGCTGCTGTTTTCTGCTCTGCTCATTGGCGTCTGCGACTGCGCATCTCCTGCTGCTTTTTTCTGCTTTGCTCGTCGGCATCAGCGACTGCGCTGACCCTGCTGCTGTTTTCTGCTCTGATCGTCTGCGACTGCGCATCTCCTGCTTCAGTTTTTTGCTCTGCTCGTCGGCGTCAGCGACTGCGCTGATCCTGCTGCTGTTTTCTGCTCTGCTCGTCGGCGTCTGCGACTGCACATCTCCTGCTGCTGTTTTTTGCTCTGCTCGTCGGCGACTGCGCTGGTCCTGCTGCTGTTTTCTGCTCTGCTCATCGGCGTCGGCTACTGCGCTAATCCTGCTGTTGATTCCTGCTCTGCTCGTCGCCGTCGGCGACTGCGCTGGTCCTGCTGTTGTTTTCTGCTCTGATCGTCGGCGCCGGTGACTGCGCTGGTCCTGCTGCTGTTTTCTTCTCTGCTCGTCGGCGTCTGCTCTGCTCGTCGGCGTCTGCGACTGCGCTGGTCCTGCTGCTGTTTTCTGCTCTGCTCATCGGTGACTGCGCTGGTCCTGCTTGTGTTTCTGCACTGCTCATCTGCGTCGGCGACTGCGCTGGTCCTGCTGTTGTTTTCTGCTCTGATCGTCGGCGTCGGCGACTGCGCTGGTCCTGCTGCTGTTTTCTTCTCTGCTCGTCGGCGTCTGCTCTGCTCGTCGGCGTCTGCGCTGGTCCTGCTGGTGTTTTCTGCATTGCTCATCGGCGTCGGCGACTGCGCTGGTCCTGCTGTTGTTTTCGCCTCTGCTCGTCGGCGTCTGAGACTGCGCTGGTCCTGCTGCTGTTTTCTGCTCTGCTCGTCGGCGACTGCGCTGGTCCTGCTGCTGTTTTCTGCACTGCTCATCGGCGTCGGCGACTGTGCTGATCCTGCTGCTGTTTTCTGCTCTGCTCGTAGGCGTAGGCGACTGCGCTGGTCCTGCTGCTGTTTTCTGCACTGCTCATCGGCGTCGGTGACTGCGCTGCTCCTGCTGTTGTTTTCTGCTCTGATCGTCGGCGTCGGCGACTGCACTGGTTCTGCTGCTGTTTTCTTCTCTGCTCGTCGGCGTCTGCTCTGCTCGTCGGCGTCTGCGACTGCGCTGGTCCTGCTGCTTTTTTCTGCTCTGCTCATCGGCGACTGCACTGGTCCTGCTGGTGTTTTCTGCTCTGCTCGTAGGCGTCTGTGACTGCGCTGGTCCTGCTGCTTTTTTCTTCACTGCTCATCGGCGACTGCGACTGCGCTGGTCCTGCTGCTGTTTTCTGCTCTGCTCGTCCGCGACTGCGCAGGTCCTGCTGCTGTTTTCTGCACTGCTCATCGGCGACTGCGACTGCGCTGGTCCTGCTGCTGTTTTCTGCTCTGCTCGTCGGCGACTGCGTTGATCCTGCTGCTGTTTTCTGCTCTGCTCATTGGCGTCTGTGACTGCGCATCTCCTGCTGCTGTTTTCTGCTCTGATCGTCTGCGACTGCGCATCTCCTGCTTATGTTTTTTGCTCAGCTCGTCGGTGTCAGCGACTGCGCATCTCCTGCTGCTGTTTTTTGCTCTGCTCGTCGGCGACTGCGCTGGTCCTGCTGCTGTTTTCTGCTCTGCTCATCGGCGTCGGCTACTACGCTGATCCTGCTGTTGTTTCCTGCTCTGCTCGTCGCCGTCGGCGACTGCGCTGGTCCTTCTGTTTTTTTCTGCTCTGATCGTCGGCGCCGGCGACTGCGCTGGTCCTGCTGCTGTTTCCTGCTCTGCTCATCGGCCACTGCGCTGGTCCTGCTGGTGTTTTCTGCACTGCTCATCGGGCGTCGGCGACTGCGCTGGTTCTGCTGTTGTTTTCGCCTCTGCTCGTCGGCGTCTGCGACTGCGCTGGTCCTGCTGCTGTTTTCTGCTCTGCTTCTCGTCAACTGCGCTGGTCCTGCTGCTGTTTTCTGCACTGCTCATTGGCATCGGCGACTGTGCTGATCCTGCTGCTGTTTTCTGCTCTGCTCGAAGGCGTCGGCGACTGCGCTGGTCCTGCTGCTGTTTTCTGCACTGCTCATCGGCGTCTGCAACTGCGCTGGTCCTGCTGCTGTTTTCTGCTCTGCTCGTCGGCGACTGCGCAGGTCCTGCTGCTGTTTTCTGCACTGCTCATCGGTGTCGGCGACTGCGCTGATCCTGCTGCTGTTTTCTGCTCTGCTCATTGGCGTCTGCGACTGCTCATCTCCTGCTGCTTTTTTCTGCTTTGCTCGTCGGCGTCAGCGACTGCGCTGGTCCTGCTGCTGTTTAATTTTCTGCTCGTCGGCGTCTGCTCTGCTCGTCGGCGTCTGCGACTGCGCTGGTCCTGCTGCTGTTTTCTGCTCTGCTCATCGGCGACTGCGCTGGTCCTGCTGGTGTTTTCTGCACTGCTCATCGGCGTCGGCGACTGCGCTGGTCCTGCTGTTGTTTTTGCCTCTGCTCGTCGGCGTCTGCGACTGCGCTGGTCCTGCTGCTGTTTTCTGCTCTGCTCGTCGTCAGATGCGCTGGTCCTGCTGCTGTTTTCTGCACTGCTCATCGGCGTCGGCGACTGCGCTGATCCTGCTGCTGTTTTCTGCTTTGCTCGTCGGCGTCAGCGACTGCGCTGACCCTGCTGCTGTTTTCTGCTCTGATCGTCTGCGACTGCGCATCTCCTGCTTCAGTTTTTTGCTTTGCTCGTCGGCGTCAGCGACTGCGCTGATCCTGCTGCTGTTTTCTGCTCTGCTCGTCGGCGTCTGCGACTGCACATCTCCTGCTGCTGTTTTTTGCTCTGCTCGTCGGCGACTGCGCTCGTCCTGCTGCTGTTTTCTGCTCTGCTCATCGGCGTCGGCTACTGCGCTGATCCTGCTGTTGTTTCCTGCTCTGCTCGTCGCCGTCGGCGACTGCGCTGGTCCTTCTGTTGTTTTCTGCTCTGATCGTCGGCGCCGGCGACTGCGCTGGTCCGGCTGCTGTTTTCTTCTCTGCTCGTCGGCGTCTGCTCTGCTCGTCGCCGTCGGCGACTGCGCTGGTCCTGCTGCTGTTTCCTGCTCTGTTCATCGGCCACTGCGCTGGACCTGCTGGTGTTTTCTGCACTGCTCATCTGCGTCGGCGACTGTGCTGGTCCTGCTGTTGTTTTCTGCTCTGATCGTCGGCGTCGGCGACTGCGCTGGTCCTGCTGCTGTTTTCTTCTCTGCTCATCGGCGTCTGCTCTGCTCGTCGGCGACTGCGACTGCGCTGGTCCTGCTGGTGTTTTCTGCATTGCTCATCGGCGTCGGCGACTGCGCTGGTCCTGCTGCTGTTTTCTGCACTGCTCATCGGCGTCAGCGAATGCGCTGATCCTGCTGCTGTTTCCTGCTCTGCTCATCGCCGTCGGCGACTGCGCTGGTCCTGCTGTTGTTTTCTGCTCTGATCGTCGGCGTCGGCGACTTCGCTGGTTCTGCTGCTGTTTTCTTTTCTGCTCGTCGGCGTCTGCTCTGCTCGTCGGCGTCTGCGACTGCGCTGGTCCTGCTGCTGTTTTCTGCTCTGCTCATCGGCGACTGCGCTGGTCCTGCTGGTGTTTTCTGCACTGCTCATCGGCGTCGGCGACTGCGCTGGTCCTGCTGTTGTTTTCGCCTCTGCTCATCGGCGTCGGCTACTACGCTGATCCTGCTGTTGTTTCCTGCTCTGCTCGTCGCCGTCGGCGACTGCGCTGGTCCTTCTGTTTTTTTCTGCTCTGATCGTCGGCGCCGACGAATGCGCTGGTCCTGCTGCTGTTTCCTGCTCTGCTCATCGGCCACTGCGCTGGTCCTGCTGCTGTTTTCTGCACTGCGCATCGGCGTCGGCGACTGCGCTGATCCTGCTGCTGTTTTCTGCTCTGCTCATTGGCGTCTGCGACTGCGCATCTCCTGCTGCTTTTTTCTGCTTTGCTCGTCGGCGTCAGCGACTGCGCTGACACTGCTGCTGTTTTCTGCTCTGATCGTCGTCAGATGCGCTGGTCCTGCTGCTGTTTTCTGCACTGCTCATCGGCGTCGGCGACTGCGCTGATCCTGCTGCTGTTTTCTGCTTTGCTCGTCGGCGTCAGCGACTGCGCTGACCCTGCTGCTGTTTTCTGCTCTGATCGTCTGCGACTGCGCATCTCCTGCTTCAGTTTTTTGCTCTGCTCGTCGGCGTCAGCGACTGCGCTGATCCTGCTGCTGTTTTCTGCTCTGCTCGTCGGCGTCTGCGACTGCACATCTCCTGCTGCTGTTTTTTGCTCTGCTCGTCGGCGACTGCGCTCGTCCTGCTGCTGTTTTCTGCTCTGCTCATCGGCGTCGGCTACTGCGCTGATCCTGCTGTTGTTTCCTGCTCTGCTCGTCGCCGTCGGCGACTGCGCTGGTCCTTCTGTTGTTTTCTGCTCTGATCGTCGGCGCCGGCGACTGCGCTGGTCCGGCTGCTGTTTTCTTCTCTGCTCGTCGGCGTCTGCTCTGCTCGTCGCCGTCGGCGACTGCGCTGGTCCTGCTGCTGTTTCCTGCTCTGTTCATCGGCCACTGCGCTGGACCTGCTGGTGTTTTCTGCACTGCTCATCTGCGTCGGCGACTGTGCTGGTCCTGCTGTTGTTTTCTGCTCTGATCGTCGGCGTCGGCGACTGCGCTGGTCCTGCTGCTGTTTTCTTCTCTGCTCATCGGCGTCTGCTCTGCTCGTCGGCGACTGCGACTGCGCTGGTCCTGCTGGTGTTTTCTGCATTGCTCATCGGCGTCGGCGACTGCGCTGGTCCTGCTGCTGTTTTCTGCACTGCTCATCGGCGTCAGCGAATGCGCTGATCCTGCTGCTGTTTCCTGCTCTGCTCATCGCCGTCGGCGACTGCGCTGGTCCTGCTGTTGTTTTCTGCTCTGATCGTCGGCGTCGGCGACTTCGCTGGTTCTGCTGCTGTTTTCTTTTCTGCTCGTCGGCGTCTGCTCTGCTCGTCGGCGTCTGCGACTGCGCTGGTCCTGCTGCTGTTTTCTGCTCTGCTCATCGGCGACTGCGCTGGTCCTGCTGGTGTTTTCTGCACTGCTCATCGGCGTCGGCGACTGCGCTGGTCCTGCTGTTGTTTTCGCCTCTGCTCATCGGCGTCGGCTACTACGCTGATCCTGCTGTTGTTTCCTGCTCTGCTCGTCGCCGTCGGCGACTGCGCTGGTCCTTCTGTTTTTTTCTGCTCTGATCGTCGGCGCCGACGAATGCGCTGGTCCTGCTGCTGTTTCCTGCTCTGCTCATCGGCCACTGCGCTGGTCCTGCTGCTGTTTTCTGCACTGCGCATCGGCGTCGGCGACTGCGCTGATCCTGCTGCTGTTTTCTGCTCTGCTCATTGGCGTCTGCGACTGCGCATCTCCTGCTGCTTTTTTCTGCTTTGCTCGTCGGCGTCAGCGACTGCGCTGACACTGCTGCTGTTTTCTGCTCTGATCGTCTGCGACTGCGCATCTCCTGCTTCTGTTTTTTGCTCTGCTCGTCGGCGTCAGCGACTGCGCTGATCCTGCTGCTGTTTTCTGCTCTGCTCGTCGGCGTCTACGACTGCACATCTCCTGCTGCTGTTTTTTGCTCTGCTCGTCGGCGACTGCGCTGGTCCTGCTGCTGTTTTCTGCTCTGCTCATTGGCGTCGGCTACTGCGCTGATCCTGCTGTTGTTTCCTGCTCTGCTCGTCGCCGTCTGCGACTGCGCTGGTCCTGCTGTTGTTTTCTGCTCTGCTCGTCGGCGTCTGCTCTGCTCGTCGGCGTCTGCGACTGCGCTGGTCCTGATGCTGTTTTCTGCTCTGCTCATCGGTGACTGCGCTGGTCCTGCTTGTGTTTTCTGCACTGCTCATCTGCGTCGGCAACTGCGCTGGTCCTGCTGTTGTTTTCTTCTCTGCTTGTCGGCCTCTGCTCTGATCGTCGGCGTCTGCGACTGCGCTGGTCCTGCTGGTGTTTTCTGCATTGCTCATCGGCGTCGGCGACTGCGCTGGTCCTGCTGTTGTTTTAGCGTCTGCTCGTCGGCGTCTTAGACTGCGCTGGTCCTGCTGCTGTTTTCTGCTCTGCTCGTCGGCGACTGCGCTGGTCCTGCTGCTGTTTTCTGCACTGCTCATCGGCGTCGGCGACTGTGCTGATCCTGCTGCTGTTTTCTGCTCTGCTCGTAGGCGTCGGCGACTGCGCTGGTCCTGCTGCTGTTTTCTGCACTGCACATCGGCGTCAGCGAATGCGCTGATCCTGCTGCTGTTTCCTGCTCTGCTCATCGCCGTCGGCGACTGCGCTGGTCCTGCTGTTGTTTTCTGCTCTGATCGTCGGCGTCGGCGACTTCGCTGGTTCTGCTGCTGTTTTCTTCTCTGCTCGTCGGCGACTGCGCTGGTCCTGCTGCTGTTTTCTGCTCTGCTCATCGGCGACTGCGCTGGTCCTGCTGGTGTTTTCTGCACTGCTCATCGGCGTCGGCGACTGCGCTGGTCCAGCTGTTGTTTTCGCCTCTGCTCATCGGTGTCTGCGACTGCGCTGGTCCTGCTGCTGTTTTCTGCTCTGCTCTTCGGCGACTGCGCTGGTCCTGCTGCTGTTTTCTGCACTGCTCATTGGCGTCGGCGACTGTGCTGATCCTGCTGCTGTTTTCTGCTCTGCTCGTAGGCGTCTGTGACTGCGCTGGTCCTGCTGCTTTTTTCTTCACTGCTCATCGGCGACTGCGACTGCGCTGGTCCTGCTGCTGTTTTCTGCTCTGCTCGTCGGCGACTGCGCAGGTCCTGCTGCTGTTTTCTGCACTGCTCATCGGCGTCGGCGACTGCGTTGTTCCTGCTACTGTTTTCTGCTCTGCTCATTGGCGTCTGCGACTGCGCATCTCCTTCTGCTGTTTTCTGCTCTGATCGTCTGCGACTGCGCATCTCCTGCTTATGTTTTTTGCTCTGCTCGTCGGTGTCAGCGACTGCGCTGAACCTGCTGCTGTTTTCTGCTCTGCTCGTCGGCGTCTGCGACTGCGCATCTCCTGCTGCTGTTTTTTGCTCTGCTCGTCGGCGACTGCGCTGGTCCTGCTGCTGTTTTCTGCTCTGCTCATCGGCGTCGGCTACTACGCTGATCCTGCTGTTGTTTCCTGCTCTGCTCGTCGCCGTCGGCGACTGCGCTGGTCCTTCTGTTGATTTCTGCTCTGATAGTCGGCGCCGGCGACTGCGCTGGTCCGGCTGCTGTTTTCTTCTCTGCTCGTCGGCGTCTGCTCTGCTCGACGGCGTCTGTGACTGCACTGGTCCTGCTGCTGTTTCCTGCTCTGTTCATCGGCCACTGCGCTGGACCTGCTGGTGTTTTCTGCACTGCTCATCTGCGTCGGCGACTGTGCTGGTCCTGCTGTTGTTTTCTGCTCTGATCGTCGGCGTCGGCGACTGCGCTGGTCCTGCTGCTGTTTTCTTCTCTGCTCATCGGCGTCTGCTCCGCTCGTCGGCGTCTGCGACTGCGCTGGTCCTGCTGCTGTTTTCTGCTCTGCTCATCGACGTATGCGCTGGTCCTGCTGGTGTTTTCTGCACTGTTCATCAGCGTCGGCGACTGCGCTGGTCCTGCTGCTGTTTTCTGCTCTGCTCGTCGGCGACTGCGCTGGTCCTGCTGCTGTTTTCTGCACTGCTCATCGGCGTCGGCGACTGTGCTGATCCTGCTGCTGTTTTCTGCTCTGCTCGTAGGCTTCGGCGACTGCGCTGGTCCTGCTGCTTTTTTCTGCACTGCTCATCGGCGTCTGCGACTGCGCTGGTCCTGCTGCTGTTTTCTGCTCTGCTCGTCGGCGACTGCTCTTGTCCTGCTGCTGTTTTCTGCACTGCTCATCGGCGTCGGCGACTGCGTTGATCCTGCTGCTGTTTTCTGCTCTGCTCATTGGCGTCTGAGACTGCGCATCTCCTGCTGCTTTTTTCTGCTCTGCTCGTCGGCGTTGGCGACTGTGCTGGTCCTGCTGCTGTTTTCTTCTCTGCTCATCGGCGCCTGCTCTGCTCGTCGGCGTCTGCGACTGCACTGGTCCTGCTGCTGTTTTCTGCTCTGCTCATCGGCGACTGCGCTGGTCCTGCTGGGGTTTTCTGCACAGCTCATCGGCGTCGGCGACTGCGCTGGTCCTGCTGTTGTTTTCGCCTCTGCTCGTCGGCGTCTGCGACTCCGCTGGTCCTGCTGCTGTTTTCTGTTCTGCTCGTCGGCGACTGCGCTGGTCCTGCTGCTTTTTTCTGCTCTGCTCGTCGGCGTCAGCGACTGCGCTGACCCTGCTGCTGTTTTCTGCTCTGATCGTAGGCGTCGATGACTGCGCTGGCCCTGCTGCTGTTTTCTGCACTGCTCATCGGCGTCGGCGACTGCGCTGATCCTGCTGCTGTTTTCTGCTCTGCTCGTTGGCGACTGCGCTGATCCTGCTGCTGTTTTCTGCTCTTCTCGTCGGCGACTGAGTTGATCCTGCTGCTGTTTTCTTCTCTGCTCGTCGGCGTCTGCTCTGCTCGTCGGCGTCTGCGACTGCGCTGGTCCTGCTGGTGTTTTCTGCACTGTTCATCAGCGTCGGCGACTGCGCTGGTCCTGCTGCTGTTTTCTGCTCTGCACATCGACGTATGCGCTGGTCCTGCTGGTGTTTTCTGCACTGTTCATCAGCGTCGGCAACTGCGCTGGTCCTGCTGCTGTTTTCTGCTCTGCTCGTCGTCGACTGCGCTGGTCCTGCTGCTGTTTTCTGCACTGCTCATCGGCGTCGGCGACTGTGCTGATCCTGCTGCTGTTTTCTGCTCTGCTCGTAGGCGTCGGCGACTGCGCTGGTCCTGCTGCTGTTTTCTGCACTGCTCAACGGCGTCTGCGACTGCGCTGGTCCTGCTGCTGTTTTCTGCACTGCTCATCGGCGTCGGCGACTGCGTTGATCCTGCTGCTGTTTTCTGCTCTGCTCATTGGCGTCTGAGACTGCGCATCTCCTGCTGCTTTTTTCTGCTCTGCTCGTCGGCGTCAGCGACTGCGCTGACCCTGCTGCTGTTTTCTGCTCTGATCGTCTGCAACTACACATTTCCTGCCGCTCTTTTTTGCACTGCTCGTCGGCGTCAGCGACTGCGCTGATCCTGCTGCTGTTTTCTGCTCTGCTCGTCGGCGTCTGCGACTGCGCATCTCCTGCTGCTGTTTTTTGCTCTGCTCGTCGGCGACTGCGCTGGTCCTGCTGCTGTTTTCTGCTCTGCTCATCGGCGTCGGCTACTGCCCGGATCCTGCTGCTGTTTTCTGCTCTGCTTGTCTGCGTCAGCGAATGCGCTGATCCTGCTGCTGTTTCCTGCTCTGCTCGTCGCCGTCGGCGACTACGCTGGTCCTGCTGTTGTTTTCTGCTCTGATCGTCGGCGTCGGCGACTGTGCTGGTCCTGCTGCTGTTTTCTTCTCTGCTCGTCGGCGTCTGCTCTGATCGTCGGCGTCTGCGACTGCGCTGGTCCTGCTGCTGTTTTCTGCTCTGCTCATCGGCGACTGCGCTGGTCCTGCTGGTGCTTTCTGCACTGCTCATCGGCGTCGGTGACTGCGCTGGTCCTCCTGTTGTTTTCGCCTCTGCTCGTCGGCGTCTGCGACTCCGCTGGTCCTGCTGCTGTTTTCTGTTCTGCTCGTCGGCGACTGCGCTGGTCCTGCTGCTGTTTTCTGCACTGCTCATCGGCGTCGGTGACTGTGCTGATCCTGCTGCTGTTTTCTGCTCTGCTTGTAGGCGTCGGCGACTGCACTGGTCCTGCTGCTGTTTTCTGCAATGCTCATCGGCGTCGGCGACTACGTTGATCCTGCTGCTGTTTTCTGCTCTGCTCATTGGCGTCTGCGACTGCGCATCTCCTGCTGCTTTTTTCTGCTCTGCTCGTCGGCGTCAGCGACTACGCTGACCCTGCTGCTGTTTTCTGCTCTGATCGTAGGCGTCGATGACTGCGCTGGTCCTGCTGCTGTTTTCTGCACTGCTCATCGGCGTCGGCGACTGCGCTGATCCTGCTGCTCTTTTCTGCTCTGCTCGTCGGCGACTGCGCTGATCCTGCTGCTGTTTTCTGCTCTGCTCGTCGGCAACTGTGTTGATCCTGCTGCTGTTTTCTGCTCTGCTCGTTGGCGTCTGCGACTGCGCATCTCCTGCCGCTTTTTTCTTCTCTGCTCGTCGGCGTCAGTGACTGCACTGATCCTGCTGCTGTTTTCTGCTCTGCTCGTCGGCGTCTGCGACTGCGCATCTCCTGCTGCTGTTTTTTGCTCTGCTCGTCGGCGTCGGCGACTGCGCTGATCCTGCTGCTGTTTTCTGCTCTGCTCATCGGCGTCAGCGACTGGGCTGATCCTGCTGCTGTTTTCTGCTCTGCTCATCTGCGTCAGCGAATGCGCTGATCCTGCTGCTGTTTCCTGCTCTGCTCGTCGCCGTCGGCGACTGCGCTGGTCCTGCTGCTGTTTTCTTCTCTGCTCGTCGGCGACTGCGCTGGTCCTGCTGCTGTTTTCTGCTCTGCTCGTTGGCGACTGCACTGGTCCTGCTGTTGCTTTCGCCTCTGCTCGTCGGCGTCTGCTCTGCTCATCGGCGTCTGCGTCTGCGCTGGTCCTGCTGCTGTTTTCTGTTCTGCTCATTGGCGTCTGCGACTGCGCATCTCCTGCTGCTTTTTTCTGCTCTGCTCGTCGGCGTCAGCGACTGCGCTGACCCTGCTGCTGTTTTCTGCTCTGATCATCTGTGACTGCGCATCTCCTGCTGCTGTTTTTTGCTCTGCTCGTCGGCGTCAGCGACTGCGCTGATCCTGCTGCTGTTTTCTGCTCCCCTCGTCGGCGTCTGTGACTGCACATCTCCTGCTGCTGTTTTTTGCTCTGCTCGTCGGCGATTGCGCTTGTCCTGCTGCTGTTTTCTGCTCTGCTCATCGGGGTCGGCTACTGCGCTGATCCTGCTGCTGTTTTCTGCTCTGCTCGTCTGTGTCAGGGAATGCGCTGATCCTGCTGCTGTTTTCTGCTCTGCTCGTCTGCGTCAGCGAATGCGCTGATCCTGCTGCGGTTTCCTGCTCTGCTAGTCGCCGTCGGCGACTTGGCTGGTCCTGCTGTTGTTTTCTGCTCTGATCGCCGGCGTCGGCGACTGCGTTGGTCCTGCTGCTGTTTTCTGCTCTGCTCGTCGGCGACTGCGCTGGTCCTGCTGCTGTTTTCTGCTCTGCTCGTCGGCGACTGCGCTGGTCCTGCTGCTGTTTTCTGCTCTGCTCGTTGGCGACTGCGCTGGTCCTGCTGTTGCTTTCGCCTCTTCTCGTCGGCGTCTACTCTGCTCATCGGCGTCTGCGACTGCGCTGGTCCTGCTGCTGTTTTCTGCTCTGATCGTCTGCGACTGCGCATCTCCTGCTGCAGTTTTTTGCTCTGCTCGTCGGCGTCAGCGACTGCGCTGATCCTGCTGCTGTTTTCTGCTCTCCTCGTCGGCGTCTGTGACGGCGCATGTCCTGCTGCTGTTTTTTGCTCTGCTCGTCGGCGATTGCGCTTGTCCTGCTGCTGTTTTCTTCTCTGCTCATCGGGGTCGGCTACTGCGCTGATCCTGCTGCTGTTTTCTGCTCTGTTCGTCTGCGTCAGCGAATGCGCTGATCCTGCTGCTGTTTCCTGCTCAGCTCAACCCCGTCGGCGACTGCACTGGTCCTGCTGTTGTTTTCTGCTCTGATCGTCGGCGTCGGTGACTGCGCTGGTCCTGCTGCTGTTTTCTTCTCTGCTCGTCGGCGTCTGCTCTGTTCGTCGGCGTCTGCGACTGCGCTGGTCCTGCTGCTGTTTTCTGCTCTGCTCATCGGCGTCGGCGACTGCGCTGATCCTGCTGCTGTTTCTTGCTCTGCTCGTCGCTGTCCGCGATTTCGCTGGTCCTGCTGTTGTTTTCTGCTCTGATCGCCGGAGTCGGCGACTGCGCTGGTCCTGCTGCTGTTTTCTGCTCTGCTCGTCGGCGACTGCGCTGGTCCTGCTGCTGTTTTCTGCTCTGCTCGTCGGCGACTGCGCTGGTCCTGCTGCTGTTTTCTGCACTGCTGGTCGGCGACTGCGCTGGTCCTGCTGTTGCTTTCGCCTCTGCTCGTCGGCGTCTGCTCTGCTCATCGGCGTCTGCGACTGCGCTGGTCCTGCTGCTGTTTTCTGCTCTGCTCATTGGCGTCTGCGACTGTGCATCTCCTGCTGCTTTTTTCTGCTCTGCTCGTCGGCGTCAGCGACTGTGCTGACCCTGCTGCTGTTTTCTGCTCTGATCGTTATCGTCTGCGACTGTGCATCTCCTGCTGCTTTTTTCTGCAATGCTCATCGGAGTCGGCGACTACGTTGATCCTGCTTCTGTTTTCTGCTCTGCTCATTGGCGTCTGCGACTGTGCATCTCCTGCTGCTTTTTTCTGATCTGCTCGTCGGCGTCAGCGACTGCGCTGACCTTGCTGCTGTTTTCTGCTCTGATCGTCTGCGACTGCGCTGGTCCTGCTGCTGTTTTCTGCACTGCTCATCGGCGTCAGCGACTGTGCTGATCCTGCTGCTGTTTTCTGCCCTGCTCGTAGGCGTCGACGACTGCGCTGGTCCTGCTGCTGTTTTCTGCACTGCTCATCGGCGTCAGCGACTGCGCTCATCCTGCTGCTGTTTTCTGCTCAGCTCGTCGGCGACTGCGCTGATCCTGCTGCTGTTTTCTGCTCTGCTCGTCGGCGACTGCGTTGATCCTGCTGCTGTTTTCTGTTCTGCTCATTGGCGTCTGCGACTGCGCATCTCCTGCCACTTTTTTCTGCTCTGCTCCTCCGCGTCAGCGACTGCGCTGATCCTGCTTCTGTTTTCTGCTCTGCTCGTCGGCGTCTGCGACTGCACATCTCCTGCTGCAGTTTTTTGCTCTGCTCATCGGCGTCGGCGACTGCGCTGATCCTGCTGCTGTTTTCTGCTCTCATCATCGGTGTCAGTGACTGGGCTGATCCTGCTGCTGTTTTCTGCTCTGCTCGTCTGCGTCAGCGAATGCTCTGATCCTGCTGCTGTTTCCTGCTCTGCTCGTCGCCGTCCGCGACTTTGCTGGTCCTGCTGTTGTTTTCTGCTCTGATCGCCGGCGTCGGCGACTGCGCTGGTCCTGCTGCTGTTTTCTGCTCTGCTCGTCGGCGACTGTGCTGGTCCTGCTGCTGTTTTCTGCTCTGCTTGTCCGCGACTGCGCTGGTCCTGCTGCTGTTTTCTGCACTGCTTGTCGGCGACTGCGCTGGTCCTGCTGTTGCTTTCGCCTCTGCTCGTCGGCGTCTGCTCTGCTCATCGGCGTCTGCGACTGCGCTGGTCCTGCTGCTGTTTTCTGCTCTGCTCATCGGCGTCTGACACTGCGCATCTCCTGCTGCTGTTTTCTGCTCTGCTCGTCGGCGACTGCGCTGGTCCTGCTGCTGTTTTCTGCACTGCTGGTCGGCGACTGCGCTGGTCCTGCTGTTGCTTTCGCCTCTGCTCGTCGGCGTCTGCTCTGCTCATCGGCGTCTGCGACTGAGCTGGTCCTGCTGCTGTTTTCTGCTCTGCTCATTGGCGTCTGCGACTGTGCATCTCCTGCTGCTTTTTTCTGCTCTGCTCGTCGGCGTCAGCGACTGTGCTGACCCTGCTGCTGTTTTCTGCTCTGATCGTTATCGTCTGCGACTGTGCATCTCCTGCTGCTTTTTTCTGCAATGCTCATCGGAGTCGGCGACTACGTTGATCCTGCTGCTGTTTTCTGCTCTGCTCATTGGCGTCTGCGACTGTGCATCTCCTGCTGCTTTTTTCTGCTCTGCTCGTCGGCGTCAGCGACTGCGCTGACCTTGCTGCTGTTTTCTGCTCTGATCGTCTGCGACTGCGCTGGTCCTGCTGCTGTTTTCTGCACTGCTCATCGGCGTCAGCGACTGTGCTGATCCTGCTGCTGTTTTCTGCCCTGCTCGTAGGCGTCGACGACTGCGCTGGTCCTGCTGCTGTTTTCTGCACTGCTCATCGGTGTCAGCGACTGCGCTCATCCTGCTGCTGTTTTCTGCTCAGCTCGTCGGTGATTGCGCTTGTCCTGCTGCTGTTTTCTGCACTGCTCATCGGCGTCGGCGACTGCGCTGGTCCTGCTGTTGTTTTCGCCTCTGCTCGTCGGCGTCTGCGACTCCGCTGGTCCTGCTGCTGTTTTCTGTTCTGCTCGTCGGCGACTGCGCTGGTCCTGCTGCTGTTTTCTGCACTGCTCATCGGCGTCGGTGACTGTGCTGATCCTGCTGCTGTTTTCTGCTCTGCTCGTAGGCGTCGGCGACTGCGCTGGTCCTGCTGCTGTTTTCTGCAATGCTCATCGGCGTCGGCGACTATGTTGATCCTGCTGCTGTTTTCTGCTCTGCTCATTGGCGTCTGCGACTGCGCATCTCCTGCTGCTTTTTTCTGCTCTGCTCGTCGGCGTCAGCGACTGCGCTGACCCTGCTGCTGTTTTCTGCTCTGATCGTCTGCGACTGCGGATCTCCTGCCGCTGTTTTCTGCACTGCTCATCGGCGTCAGCGACTGTGCTGATCCTGCTGCTGTTTTCTGCCCTGCTCATAGGCGTCGACGACTGCGCTGGTAATGCTGCTGTTTTCTTAACTGCTCATCGGCGTCGGCGACTGCGCTGATCCTGCTGCTGTTTTCTGCTCTGCTCGTCGGCGACTGCGCTGATCCTGCTGCTGTTTTCTGCTCTGCTCGTCGGCGACTGCGTTGATCCTGCTGCTGTTTTCTGCTCTGCTCGTTGGCGTCTGCGCATCTCCTGCCGCTTTTTTCTGCTCTGCTCGTCGGCGTCAGCGACTGCGCTGATCCTGCTGCTGTTTTCTGCTCTGCTCGTCGGCGTCTGCTCTGCTCGTCGGCATCTGCGACTGCGCTGGTCCTGCTGCTGTTTTCTGCTCTGCTCGTTGGCGACTGCGCTGGTCCTGCTGGTGTTTTCTGCACTGCACATCGGCGTCGGAGACTGCGCTGGTCCTGGTGTTGTTTTCGCCTCTGCTCGTCGGCGTCTGCGACTGCGCTTTTCCTGCTGCTGTTTTCTGCTCTGCTCGTCGGCGACTACGCTGGTCCTGCTGCTGTTTTCTGCACTGCTCATCGGCGTCGACAACTGTGCTGATCCTGCTGCTGTTTTCTGCTCTGCTCGTAGGCGTCGGCGACTGCGCATCTCCTGCTGCTGTTTTTTGCTCTGCTCGTCGGCTTTGGCGACTGCGCTGATCCTGCTGCTGTTTTCTGCTCTGCTCGTCGGCGACTACGCTGGTCCTGCTGCTGTTTTCTGCACTGCTCATCGGCGTCGGCGACTGCGTTGATCCTGCTGCTGTTTTCTGCTCTGCTCGTTGGTGTCTGCGACTACGCATCTCTTGCTGCTTTTTTCTGCTCTGCTCGTCGGCGTCAACGAGGGCGCTGATCCTGCAGCTGTTTTCTGCTCTGCTCGTCTGTGTCAGCGAATGCGCTGATCCTGCTGCTGTTTCCTGCTCTGCTCGTCGCCGTCGGTGACTTCGCTGGTCCTGCTGTTGTTTTCTGCTCTGATTGCCGGCGTCGCCGACTGCGCTGGTCCTGCTGCTGTTTTCTTCTCTGCTCGTCAGCGTCTGCTCTGCTCGTCGGCGTCTGCACGTGTCCTGCTGCTGTTTTCTGCTCTGCTCGTCGGCGACTGCGCTGGTCCTGCTGTTGTTTTCACCTCTGCTCGTATGCGTCTGCTCTGCTCATCGGCGTCTGCGACTGCGCTGGTCCTGCTGCTGTTTTCTGCTCTGCTCGTTGGCAACTGCGCTGGTCCTGCTGCTGTTTTCTGCACTGCTCATCGGCGACTGCGCAGGTCCTGCTGCTGTTTTCTGCTCTGCTCATTTGCGTCTGCAACTGCGCATCTCCTGCTTCTTTTTTCTGCTCTGCTCGTCGGCGTCAGCGACTGCACTGACCCTGCTGCTGTTTTCTGCTCTGATCGTCTGCGACTGCGCATCTCCTGCTTCTGTTTTTTGCTCTGCTCGTCGGCGTCAGCGACTGCGCTGATCCTGCTGCTGTTTTCTGCTCTGCTCGTCGGCGTCTGCGACTGCGCATCTCCTTCTGCTGTTTTCTGCTCTGCTCATCGGAGTCGGCTACTGCGCGGATCCTGCTGCTGTTTTCTGCTCTGCTTGTCTGCGTCAGCGAATTCGCTGATCCTGCTGCTGTTTCCTGCTCTGCTCGTCGCCGTCGGCTACTGCGCTGGTCCTGCTGTTGTTTTCTGCTCTGATCGTCGGCTTCGGCGACTGTGCTTGTCCTGCTGCTGTTTTCTGCTCTGCTCGTTGGCGTCTGCGCATCTCCTGCCACTTTTTTCTGCTCTGCTCGTCGGCGTCAGCGACTGCGCTGATCCTGCTGCTGTTTTCTGCTCTGCTCGTCGGCGTCTGCTCTGCTCGTCGGCATCTGCGACTGCGCTGGTCCTGCTGCTGTTTTCTGCTCTGCTCGTCGGCGACTGCGCTGGTCCTGCTGATGTTTTCTGCACTGCACATCGGCGTCGGAGACTGCGCTGGTCCTGGTGTTGTTTTTGCCTCTGCTCGTCGGCGTCTGCGACTGCGCTGGTCCTGCTGCTGTTTTCTGCTCTGCTCGTCGGCGACTACGCTGGTCCTGCTGCTGTTTTCTGCACTGCTCATCGGCGTCGACAACTGTGCTGATCCTGCTGCTGTTTTCTGCTCTGCTCGTAGGCGTCGGCGACTGCGCATCTCCTGCTGCTGTTTTTTGCTCTGCTCGTCGGCGTTGGCGACTGCGCTGATCCTGCTGCTGTTTTCTGCTCTGCTCGTCGGCGACTACGCTGGTCCTGCTGCTGTTTTCTGCACTGCTCATCGGCGTCGGCGACTGCGTTGATCCTGCTGCTGTTTTCTGCTCTGCTCGTTGGTGTCTGCGACTGCGCATCTCTTGCTGCTTTTTTCTGCTCTGCTCGTCGGCGTCAACGAGGGCGCTGATCCTGCAGCTGTTTTCTGCTCTGCTCGTCTGTGTCAGCGAATGCGCTGATCCTGCTGCTGTTTCCTGCTCTGCTCGTCGCCGTCGGTGACTTCGCTGGTCCTGCTGTTTTTTTCTGCTCTGATTGCCGGCGTCGCCGACTGCGCTGGTCCTGCTGCTGTTTTCTTCTCTGCTCGTCAGCGTCTGCTCTGCTCGTCGGCGTCTGCACGTATCCTGCTGCTGTTTTCTGCTCTGCTCGTCGGCGACTGCGCTGGTCCTGCTGTTGTTTTCACCTCTGCTCGTATGCGTCTGCTCTGCTCATCGGCGTCTGCGACTGCGCTGGTCCTGCTGCTGTTTTCTGCTCTGCTCGTTGGCAACTGCGCTGGTCCTGCTGCTGTTTTCTGCACTGCTCATCGGCGACTGCGCAGGTCCTGCTGCTGTTTTCTGCTCTGCTCATTTGCGTCTGCAACTGCGCATCTCCTGCTTCTTTTTTCTGCTCTGCTCGTCGGCGTCAGCGACTGCACTGACCCTGCTGCTGTTTTCTGCTCTGATCGTCTGCGACTGCGCATCTCCTGCTTCTGTTTTTTGCTCTGCTCGTCGGCGTCAGCGACTGCGCTGATCCTGCTGCTGTTTTCTGCTCTGCTCGTCGGCGTCTGCGACTGCGCATCTCCTTCTGCTGTTTTCTGCTCTGCTCATCGGAGTCGGCTACTGCGCGGATCCTGCTGCTGTTTTCTGCTCTGCTTGTCTGCGTCAGCGAATGCGCTGATCCTGCTGCTGTTTCCTGCTCTGCTCGTCGCCGTCGGCTACTGCGCTGGTCCTGCTGTTGTTTTCTGCTCTGATCGTCGGCTTCGGCGACTGTGCTTGTCCTGCTGCTGTTTTCTGCTCTGCTCGTTGGCGTCTGCGACTTCGCATCTCCTGCTGCTTTTTTCTTGTCTGCTCGTCGGCGTCAGCGACTGCGCTGATCCTGCAGCTGTTTTCTGCTCTGCTCGTCGCCGTCTGTGACTGTGCTGGTCCTGTTGCTGTTTTCTGCTCTGCTCGTCGGCGACTGCGCTGGTCCTGCTGCTGTTTTCTGCACTGCTCATTGGCGTCGGCGACTGCGTTGATCCTGCTGCTGTTTTCTGCTCTGCTCATTTGCGTCTGCGACTGCGCATCTCCTGCTGCTTTTTTCTGCTCTGCTCGTCGGCGTCAGCGACTTCGCTGACCCTGCTGCTGTTTTCTGCTCTGATCGTCTGCGACTGCGCATCTCCTCTTGCTGTTTTTTGCTCTGCTCGTCGGGGTCAGAGACTGCTCTGATCCTGCTGCTGTTTTCTGCTCTGCTCGTCGGAGTCTGCGACTGCGCATCTCCTGCTGCTGTTTTTTACTCTGCTCGTCGGCGACTGCGCTGATCCTGCTGCTGTTTCCTGCTCTGCTCGTCGCCGTCGGCGCCTGCGCTGGTCCTGCTGTTGTTTTCTGCTCTGATCGTCGACCTTGGCGACTGCGCTGGTCCTGCTGCTGTTTTCTTCTCTGCTCGTCGGCGTCTGCTCTGCTTGTCGGCGTCTGCGACTGCGATGGTCCTGCTGCTGTTTTCTGCTCTGCTCATCGGTGACTGCGCTGGTCCTGCTGGTGTTTTCTGCACTGCTCATCGGCGTCTGCGACTGCGCTGGTCCTGCTGCTGTTTTCTGCTCTGCTCATCGGCGACTGCGCTGGTCCTGCTGGTGTTTTCTGCACTGCTCATCGGCATTGGTGACTGCGTTGATCCTGCTGCTGTTTTCTGCTCTGCTCATTGGCGTCTGCGACTGCGCATCTCCTGCTGCTGTTTCCTGCTCTGCTCGTCGCCGTCGGCTACTGCGCTGGTCCTGCTGTTGTTTTCTGCTCTGATCGTCGGCTTCGGCGACTGTGCTTGTCCTGCTGCTGTTTTCTGCTCTGCTCATTTGCGTCTGCGACTGCGCATCTCCTGCTGCTTTTTTCTGCTCTGCTCGTCGGCGTCAGCGACTTCGCTGACCCTGCTGCTGTTTTCTGCTCTGATCGTCTGCGACTGCGCATCTCCTGCTGCTGTTTTTTGCTCTGCTCGTCGGGGTCAGCGACTGCTCTGATCCTGCTGCTGTTTTCTGCTCTGCTCGTCGGAGTCTGCGACTGCGCATCTCCTGCTGCTGTTTTTTACTCTGCTCGTCGCCGACTGCGCTGATCCTGCTGCTGTTTCCTGCTCTGCTCGTCGCCGTCGGCGCCTGCGCTGGTCCTGCTGTTGTTTTCTGCTCTGATCGTCGACCTTGGCGACTGCGCTGGTCCTGCTGCTGTTTTCTTCTCTGCTCGTCGGCGTCTGCTCTGCTTGTCGGCGTCTGCGACTGCGATGGTCCTGCTGCTGTTTTCTGCTCTGCTCATCGGTGACTGCGCTGGTGCTGCTGGTGTTTTCTGCACTGCTCATCGGCGTCTGCGACTGCGCTGGTCCTGCTGCTGTTTTCTGCTCTGCTCATCGGCGACTGCGCTGGTCCTGCTGGTGTTTTCTGCACTGCTCATCGGCATTGGTGACTGCGTTGATCCTGCTGCTGTTTTCTGCTCTGCTCATTGGCGTCTGCGACTGCGCATCTCCTGCTGCTGTTTCCTGCTCTGCTCGTCGCCGTCGGCTACTGCGCTGGTCCTGCTGTTGTTTTCTGCTCTGATCGTCGGCTTCGGCGACTGTGCTTGTCCTGCTGCTGTTTTCTGCTCTGCTCGTTGGCGTCTGCGACTTCGCATCTCCTGCTGCTTTTTTCTGCTCTGCTCGTCGGCGTCAGCGACTGCGCTGATCCTGCAGCTGTTTTCTGCTCTGCTCGTCGCCGTCTGTGACTGTGCTGGTCCTGTTGCTGTTTTCTGCTCTGCTTGTCGGCGTCTGCGACTGCGATGGTCCTGCTGCTGTTTTCTGCTCTGCTCATCGGTGACTGTGCTGGTCCTGCTGGTGTTTTCTGCACTGCTCATCGGCGTCTGCGACTGCGCTGGTCCTGCTGCTGTTTTCTGCTCTGCTCATCGGCGACTGCGCTGGTCCTGCTGGTGTTTTCTGCACTGCTCATCGGCATTGGTGACTGCGTTGATCCTGCTGCTGTTTTCTGCTCTGCTCATTGGCGTCTGCGACTGCGCATCTCCTGCTGCTGTTTCCTGCTCTGCTCGTCGCCGTCGGCTACTGTGCTGGTCCTGCTGTTGTTTTCTGGTCTGATCGTCGGCTTCGGCGACTGTGCTTGTCCTGCTGCTGTTTTCTGCTCTGCTCGTTGGCGTCTGCGACTTCGCATCTCCTGCTGCTTTTTTCTGCTCTGCTCGTCGGCGTCAGCGACTGCGCTGATCCTGCAGCTGTTTTCTGCTCTGCTCGTCGCCGTCTGTGACTGTGCTGGTCCTGTTGCTGTTTTCTGCTCTGCTCGTCGGCGACTGCGCTGGTCCTGCTGCTGTTTTCTGCACTGCTCATTGGCGTCGGCGACTGCGTTGATCCTGCTGCTGTTTTCTGCTCTGCTCATTTGCGTCTGCGGCTGCGCTTCTCCTGCTGCTTTTTTCTGCTCTGCTCGTCGGCGTCAGCGACTGCGCTGACCCTGCTGCTGTTTTCTGCTCTGATCGTCTGCTACTGCGCATCTCCTGCTGCTGTTTTTTGCTCTGCACATCGGCGTCGGCTACTGCGCTTATCCTGCTGCTGTTTCCTGCTCTGCTTGTCTGCGTCAGCGAATGCACTGATCCTGCTGCTGTCTCCTGCTCTGCTCGTCGCCATCGGCGACTGCGCTGGTCCTGCTGTTGTTTTCTGCTCTGATCGTCAGCGTTGGCGACTGCGCTGGTCCTGCTGCTGTTTTATTCCCTGCTCGTCGGCGTCTGCGACTGCGCTGGTCCTGCTGCTGTTTTTTGCTCTGCTCGTCGGCGACTGCGCTGGTCCTGCTGCTGTTTTCTGCACTGTTCGTAGGCGTCGGCGACTGCGCTGATCCTGCTGCTGTTTTCTGCACTGCTCATCGGCGTCTGCGACTGCGCTGGTCCTGCTGCTGTTTTCTGCACTGCTCATCGGCGTCTGCGACTGCGCTGGTCCTGCTGCTTTTTTCTGCTCTGCTCGTCGGCGTCAGCGACTGCACTGATCCTGCTGCTGTTTTCTGCTCTGCTCGTCGGCGTCTGCGACTGCGCATCTCCTGCTGCTGTTTTTTGCTCTGCTCTTCGGCGACTGCGCTGGTCCTGCTGCTGTTTTCTGCTCTGCTCATCGGTGTCGGCTACTTTGCTGATCCTGCTGTTGTTTCCTGCTCTGCTCGTCGCCGTCGGCGACTGCGCTGGTCCTGCTGTTGTTTTCTGCTCTGATCGTCGGCGCCGGCGACTGCGCTTGTCCTGCTGCTGTTTTCTTCTCTGCTCGTCGGCGTCTGCGACTGCGCTGGTCCTGCTGCTGTTTTCTGCTCTGCTCATCGGTGACTGCGCTGGTCCTGCTTGTGTTTTCTGCACTGCTCATCTGCGTCGGCGACTGCGCTGGTCCTGCTGTTGTTTTCTGCTCTGATCGTCGGCGTCGGCGACTGCGCTGGTCCTGCTGCTGTTTTCTTCTCTGCTTGTCGGCGTCTGCTCTGCTCGTCGGCGTCTGCGACTGCGCTGGTCCTGCTGCTGTTTTCTGCTCTGCTCATCGGCGACTGCGCTGGTCCTGCTGTTGTTTTCGCCTCTGCTCGTCGGCGTCTGAGACTGCGCTGGTCCTGCTGCTGTTTTCTGCTCTGCTCGTCGGCGACTGCGCTTGTCCTGCTGCTGTTTTCTGCACTGCTCATCAGCGTCGGCGACTGTGCTGATCCTGCTGCTGTTTTCTGCTCTGCTCGTAGGCATCGGCGACTGCGCTGGTCCTGCTGCTGTTTTCTACACTGCTCATGGGCGTCAGCGAATGCGCTGATCCTGCTGCTGTTTCCTGCTCTGCTCGTCGCCGTCGGCGACTGCGCTGGTCCTGCTGTTGTTTTCTGCTCTGATCGTCGGCGTCGGCGACTGCGCTGGTTCTGCTGCTGTTTTCTTCTCTGCTCGTCGGCGTCTGCTCTGCTCGTCGGCGTCTGCGACTGCGCTGGTCCTGCTGCTGTTTTCTGCTCTGCTCATCGGCGACTGCGCTGGTCCTGCTGGTGTTTTCTGCACTGCTCATCGGCTTCGGCGACTGCGCTTGTCCTGCTGTTGTTTTCGCCTCTGCTCATCGGCGTCTGCGACTGCGCTGGTCCTGCTGCTGTTTTCTGCTCTGCTCGTCGGCGACTGCGCTGGTCCTGCTGCTGTTTTCTTCACTGCTCATCGGCGACTGCGACTGCGCTGGTCCTGCTGCTGTTTTCTGCTCTGCTCGTCGGCGACTGCGCAGGTCCTGCTGCTGTTTTCTGCACTGCTCATCGGCGTCGGCGACTGCGTTGATCCTGCTGCTGTTTTCTGCTCTGCTCATTTGCGTCTGCAACTGCGCATCTCCTGCTTCTTCTTTCTGCTCTGCTCGTCGGCGTCAGCGACTGCACTGACCCTGCTGATGTTTTCTGCTCTGATCGTCTGCGACTGCGCATCTCCTGCTTCTGTTTTTTGCTCTGCTCGTCGGTGTCAGCGACTGCGCTGATCCTGCTGCTGTTTTCTGCTCTGCTCGTCGGAGTCGGCTACTGCGCGGATCCTGCTGCTGTTTTCTGCTCTGCTTGTCTGCGTCAGCGAATGCGTTGATCCTGCTGCTGTTTCCTGCTCTGCTCGTCGCCGTCGGCTACTGCGCTGGTCCTGCTGTTGTTTTCTGCTCTGATCGTCGGCTTCGGCGACTGTGCTTGTCCTGCTGCTGTTTTCTGCTCTGCTCGTTGGCGTCTGCGACTTTGCATCTCCTGCTGCTTTTTTCTTGTCTTCTCGTCGGCGTCAGCGACTGCGCTGATCCTGCAGCTGTTTTCTGCTCTGCTCGTCGCCGTCTGTGACTGTGCTGGTCCTGTTGCTGTTTTCTGCTCTGCTCGTCGGCGACTGCGCTGGTCCTGCTGCTGTTTTCTGCACTGCTCATTGGCGTCGGCGACTGCGTTGATCCTGCTGCTGTTTTCTGCTCTGCTCATTTGCGTCTGCGACTGCGCATCTCCTGCTGCTTTTTTCTGCTCTGCTCGTCGGCGTCAGCGACTGCGCTGACCCTGCTGCTGTTTTCTGCTCTGATCGTCTGCTACTGCGCATCTCCTGCTGCTGTTTTTTGCTCTGCACATCGGCGTCGGCTACTGCGCTTATCCTGCTGCTGTTTCCTGCTCTGTTTGTCTGCGTCAGCGAATGCACTGATCCTGCTGCTGTCTCCTGCTCTGCTCGTCGCCATCGGCGACTGCGCTGGTCCTGCTGTTGTTTTCTGCTCTGATCGTCAGCGTCGGCGACTGCGCTGGTCCTGCTGCTGTTTTATTCTCTGCTCGTCGGCGTCTGCGACTGCGCTGGTCCTGCTGCTGTTTTTTGCTCTGCTCGTCGGCGACTGCGCTGGTCCTGCTGCTGTTTTCTGCACTGTTCGTAGGCGTCGGCGACTGCGCTGATCCTGCTGCTGTTTTCTGCACTGCTCATCGGCGTCTGCGACTGCGCTGGTCCTGCTGCTGTTTTCTGCTCTGCTCGTCAGCGACTGCGCATCTCCTGCTGCTTTTTTCTGCTCTGCTCGTCGGCGTCAGCGACTGCACTGATCCTGCTGCTGTTTTCTGCTCTGCTCGTCGGCGTCTGCGACTGCGCATCTCCTGCTGCTGTTTTTTGCTCTGCTCTTCGGCGACTGCGCTGGTCCTGCTGCTGTTTTCTGCTCTGCTCATCGGTGTCGGCTACTTTGCTGATCCTGCTGTTGTCTCCTGCTCTGCTCGTCGCCGTTGGCGACTGCGCTGGTCCTGCTGTTGTTTTCTGCTCTGATCGTCGGCGCCGGCGAATGCGCTTGTCCTGCTGCTGTTTTCTTCTCTGCTCGTCGGCGTCTGCGACTGCGCTGGTCCTGCTGCTGTTTTCTGCTCTGCTCATCGGTGACTGCGCTGGTCCTGCTTGTGTTTTCTGCACTGCTCATCTGCGTCGGCGACTGCGCTGGTCCTGCTGTTGTTTTCTGCTCTGATCGTCGGCGTCGGCGACTGCGCTGGTCCTGCTGCTGTTTTCTTCTCTGCTTGTCGGCGTCTGCTCTGCTCGTCGGCGTCTGCGACTGCGCTGGTCCTGCTGCTGTTTTCTGCTCTGCTCATCGGCGACTGCGCTGGTCCTGCTGTTGTTTTCGCCTCTGCTCGTCGGCGTCTGAGACTGCGCTGGTCCTGCTGCTGTTTTCTGCTCTGCTCGTCGGCGACTGCGCTTGTCCTGCTGCTGTTTTCTGCACTGCTCATCAGCGTCGGCGACTGTGCTGATCCTGCTGCTGTTTTCTGCTCTGCTCGTAGGCATCGGCGACTGCGCTGGTCCTGCTGCTGTTTTCTACACTGCTCATGGGCGTCAGCGAATGCGCTGATCCTGCTGCTGTTTCCTGCTCTGCTCGTCGCCGTCGGCGACTGCGCTGGTCCTGCTGTTGTTTTCTGCTCTGATCGTCGGCGTCGGCGACTGCGCTGGTTCTGCTGCTGTTTTCTTCTCTGCTCGTCGGCGTCTGCTCTGCTCGTCGGCGTCTGCGACTGCGCTGGTCCTGCTGCTGTTTTCTGCTCTGCTCATCGGCGACTGCGCTGGTCCTGCTGGTGTTTTCTGCACTGCTCATCGGCTTCGGCGACTGCGCTGGTCCTGCTGTTGTTTTCGCCTCTGCTCATCGGCGTCTGCGACTGCGCAGGTCCTGCTGCTGTTTTCTGCTCTGCTCGTCGGCGACTGCGCTGGTCCTGCTGCTGTTTTCTGCACTGCTCATTGGCGTCGGCGACTGTGCTGATCCTGCTGCTGTTTTCTGCTCTGCTCGTAGGCGTCGGCGACTGCGCTGGTCCTGCTGCTGTTTTCTTCACTGCTCATCGGCGACTGCGACTGCACTGGTCCTGCTGCTGTTTTCTGCTCTGCTCGTCGGCGACTGCGCAGGTCCTGCTGCTGTTTTCTGCACTGCTCATCGGCGTCGGCGACTGCGTTGATCCTGCTGCTGTTTTCTGCTCTGCTCATTTGCGTCTGCAACTGCGCATCTCCTGCTTCTTTTTTCTGCTCTGCTCGTCGGCGTCAGCGACTGCACTGACCCTGCTGCTGTTTTCTGCTCTGATCGTCTGCGACTGCGCATCTCCTGCTTCTGTTTTTTGCTCTGCTCGTCAGCGTCAGCGACTGCGCTGATCCTGCTGCTGTTTTCTGCTCTGCTCGTCGGCGTCTGCGACTGCGCATCTCCTTCTGCTGTTTTCTGCTCTGCTCATCGGAGTCGGCTACTGCGCGGATCCTGCTGCTGTTTTCTGCTCTGCTTGTCTGCGTCAGCGAATGCGCTGATCCTGCTGCTGTTTCCTGCTCTGCTCGTCGCCGTCGGCTACTGCGCTGGTCCTGCTGTTGTTTTCTGCTCTGCTCGTTGGCGTCTGCGACTTCGCATCTCCTGCTGCTTTTTTCTTGTCTTCTCGTCGGCGTCAGCGACTGCGCTGATCCTGCAGCTGTTTTCTGCTCTGCTCATTGGCGTCGGCGACTGCGGTGATCCTGCTGCTGTTTTCTGCTCTGCTCATTTGCGTCTGCGACTGCGCATCTCCTGCTGCTTTTTTCTGCTCTGCTCGTCGGCGTCAGCGACTTCGCTGACCCTGCTGCTGTTTTCTGCTCTGATCGTCTGCGACTGCGCATCTCCTGCTGCTGTTTTTTGCTCTGCTCGTCGGGGTCAGCGACTGCTCTGATCCTGCTGCTGTTTTCTGCTCTGCTCGTCGGAGTCTGCGACTGCGCATCTCCTGCTGCTGTTTTTTACTCTGCTCGTCGGCGACTGCGCTGATCCTGCTGCTGTTTCCTGCTCTGCTCGTCGCCGTCTGCACCTGCGCTGGTCCTGCTGTTGTTTTCTGCTCTGATCGTCGACCTTGGCGACTGCGCTGGTCCTGCTGCTGTTTTCTTCTCTGCTCGTCGGCGTCTGCTCTGCTTGTCGGCGTCTGCGACTGCGATGGTCCTGCTGCTGTTTTCTGCTCTGCTCATCGGTGACTGCGCTGGTCCTGCTGGTGTTTTCTGCACTGCTCATCGGCGTCTGCGACTGCGCTGGTCCTGCTGCTGTTTTCTGCTCTGCTCATCGGCGACTGCGCTGGTCCTGCTGGTGTTTTCTGCACTGCTCATCGGCATTGGCGACTGCGTTGATCCTGCTGCTGTTTTCTGCTCTGCTCATCGGCGACTGCGACTGCGCTGGTCCTGCTGCTGTTTTCTGCTCTGCTCGTCGGCGACTGCGCAGGTCCTGCTGCTGTTTTCTGGTCTGCTCATCGGCGTCGGCTCCTGCGCGGATCCTGCTGCTGTTTTCTGCTCTGCTTGTCTGCGTCAGCGAATGCGCTGATCCTGCTGCTGTTTCCTGCTCTGCTCGTCGCCGTCGGCTACTGCGCTGGTCCTGCTGTTGTTTTCTGCTCTGATCGTCGGCGTTGGCGACTGCGCTGGTCATGCTGCTGTTTAATTCTCTGCTCGTCGGCGTCTGCTCTGCTCGTCGGCGTCTGCGACTGCACTGGTCCTGATGCTGTTTTCTGCTCTGCTCATCGGTGACTGCGCTGGTCCTGCTGGTGTTTTCTGCACTGCTCATCGGCGTCTGCGACTGCGCTGGTCCTGCTGCTGTTTTCTGCTCTGCTCGTCGTCAACTGCGCATGTCCTGCTGCTGTTTTCTGCACTGCTCATTGGCATCGGCGACTGTGCTGATCCTGCTGCTGTTTTCTGCTCTGCTCGAAGGCGTCGGCGACTGCGCTGGTCCTGCTGCTGTCTTCTGCACTGCTCATCGGTGTCTGCGACTGTGCTGGTCCTGCTGCTGTTTTCTGCTCTGCTCGTCGGCGACTGCGCAGGTCCTGCTGCTGTTTTCTGCACTGCTCATTGGCGTCTGCTACTGCGCATCTCCTGCTGCTTTTTTCTGCTTTGCTCGTCGGCGTCAGCGACTGCGCTGGTCCTGCTGCTGTTTAATTCTCTGCTCGTCGGCGTCTGCTCTGTTCGTCGGCGTCTGCAACTGCGCTGGTCCTGCTGCTGTTTTCTGCTCTGCTCATCGGCGACTGCGCTGGTCCTGCTGGTGTTTTCTGCACTGCTCAACGGCGTCGGCGACTGCGCTGGTCCTGCTGTGGTTTTCGCCTCTGCTCATTGGCGTCTGCGACTGCGCATCTCCTGCTGCTTTTTTCTGCTTTGCTCGTCGGCATCAGCGACTGCGCTGACCGTGCTGCTGTTTTCTGCTCTGATCGTCTGCGACTGCGCATCTCCTGCTTCAGTTTTTTGCTCTGCTCGTCGGCGTCAGCGACTGCGCTGATCCTGCTGCTGTTTTCTGCTCTGCTCGTCGGCGTCTGCGACTCCACATCTCCTGCTGCTGTTTTTTGCTCTGCTCGTCGGCGACTGCGCTGGTCCTGCTGCTGTTTTCTGCTCTGCTCATCGGCGTCGGCTACTGCGCTGATCCTGCTGTTGTTTCCTGCTCTGCTCGTCGCCGTCGGCGACTGCGCTGGTCCTGCTGTTGTTTTCTGCTCTGATCGTCGGCGCCGGTGACTGCGCTGGTCCTGCTGCTGTTTTCTTCTCTGCTCGTCGGCATCTGCTCTGCTCGTCGGCGTCTGCGACTGCGCTGGTCCTGCTGCTGTTTTCTGCTCTGCTCATCGGTGACTGCGCTGGTCCTGCTTGTGTTTCTGCACTGCTCATCTGCGTCGGCGACTGCGCTGGTCCTGCTGTTGTTTTCTGCTCTGATCGTCGGCGACGGCAACTGCGCTGGTCCTGCTGCTGTTTTCTTCTCTGCTCGTCGGCGTCTGCTCTGCTCGTCGGCGTCTGCGCTGGTCCTGCTGGTGTTTTCTGCATTGCTCATCGGCGTCGGCGACTGCGCTGGTCCTGCTGTTGTTTTCGCCTCTGCTCGTCGGCGTCTGAGACTGCGCTGGTCCTGCTGCTGTTTTCTGCTCTGCTCGTCGGCGACTGCGCTGGTCCTGCTGCTGTTTTCTGCACTGCTCATCGGCGTCGGCGACTGTGCTGATCCTGCTGCTGTTTTCTGCTCTGCTCGTAGGCGTAGGCGACTGCACTGGTCCTGCTGCTGTTTTCTGCACTGCTCATCGGCGTCGGTGAATGCGCTGCTCCTGCTGTTGTTTTCTGCTCTGATCGTCGGCGTCGGCGACTGCACTGGTTCTGCTGCTGTTTTCTTCTCTGCTCGTCGGCGTCTGCTCTGCTCGTCGGCGTCTGCGACTGCGCTGGTCCTGCTGCTGTTTTCTGCTCTGCTCATCGGCGACTGCACTGGTCCTGCTGGTGTTTTCTGCACTGCTCATCGGCGTCAGCGACTGCGCTGGTCCTGCTGGTTTTTTCTGCTCTGCTCGTAGGCGTCTGTGACTGCGCTGGTCCTGCTGCTTTTTTCTTCACTGCTCATCGGCGACTGCGACTGCGCTGGTCCTGCTGCTGTTTTCTGCTCTGCTCGTCCGCGACTGCGCAGGTCCTGCTGCTGTTTTCTGCACTGCTCATCGGCGACTGCGACTGCGCTGGTCCTGCTGCTGTTTTCTGCTCTGCTCGTCGGCGACTGCGTTGATCCTGCTGCTGTTTTCTGCTCTGCTCATTGGCGTCTGTGACTGCGCATCTCCTGCTGCTGTTTTCTGCTCTGATCGTCTGCGACTGCGCATCTCCTGCTTATGTTTTTTGCTCAGCTCGTCGGCGTCAGCGACTGCGCTGATCCTGCTGCTGTTTTCTGCTCTGCTCGTCGGCGTCTGCGACTGCGCATCTCCTGCTGCTGTTTTTTGCTCTGCTCGTCGGCGACTGCGCTGGTCCTGCTGCTGTTTTCTGCTCTGCTCATCGGCGTCGGCTACTACGCTGATCCTGCTGTTGTTTCCTGCTCTGCTCGTCGCCGTCGGCGACTGCGCTGGTCCTTCTGTTTTTTTCTGCTCTGATCGTCGGCGCCGGCGACTGCGCTGGTCCTGCTGCTGTTTCCTGCTCTGCTCATCGGCCACTGCGCTGGTCCTGCTGGTGTTTTCTGCACTGCTCATCGGCGTCGGCGACTGCGCTGGTCCTGCTGTTGTTTTCGCCTCTGCTCGTCGGCGTCTGCGACTGCGCTGGTCCTGCTGCTGTTTTCTGCTCTGCTCGTCGTCAACTGCGCTGGTCCTGCTGCTGTTTTCTGCACTGCTCATTGGCATCGTCGACTGTGCTGATCCTGCTGCTGTTTTCTGCTCTGCTCGAAGGCGTCGGCGACTGCGCTGGTCCTGCTGCTGTTTTCTGCACTGCTCATCGGCGTCTGCGACTGCGCTGGTCCTGCTGCTGTTTTCTGCTCTGCTCGTCGGCGACTGCGCAGGTCCTGCTGCTGTTTTCTGCACTGCTCATCGGCGTCGGCGACTGCGCTGATCCTGCTGCTGTTTTTTGCTCTGCTCATTGGCGTCTGCGACTGCTCATCTCCTGCTGCTTTTTTCTGCTTTGCTCGTCGGCGTCAGCGACTGCGCTGGTCCTGCTGCTGTTTAATTCTCTGCTCGTCGGCGTCTGCTCTGCTCGTCGGCGTCTGCGACTGCGCTGGTCCTGCTGCTGTTTTCTGCTCTGCTCATCGGCGACTGCGCTGGTCCTGCTGGTGTTTTCTGCACTGCTTATCGGCGTCGGCGACTGCGCTGGTCCTGCTGTTGTTTTTGCCTCTGCTCGTCGGCGTCTGCGACTGCGCTGGTCCTGCTGCTGTTTTCTGCTCTGCTCGTCGTCAGCTGCGCTGGTCCTGCTGCTGTTTTCTGCACTGCTCATCGGCGTCGGCGACTGCGCTGATCCTGCTGCTGTTTTCTGCTTTGCTCGTCGGCGTCAGCGACTGCGCTGACCCTGCTGCTGTTTTCTGCTCTGATCGTCTGCGACTGCGCATCTCCTGCTTCAGTTTTTTGCTCTGCTCGTCGGCGTCAGCGACTGCGCTGATCCTGCTGCTGTTTTCTGCTCTGCTCGTCGGCGTCTGCGACTGCACATCTCCTGCTGCTGTTTTTTGCTCTGCTCGTTGGCGACTGCGCTGGTCCTGCTGCTGTTTTCTGCTCTGCTCATCGGCGTCGGCTACTGCGCTGATCCTGCTGTTGTTTCCTGCTCTGCTCGTCGCCGTCGGCGACTGCACTGGTCCTGCTGTTGTTTTCTGCTCTGATCGTCGGCGCCGGCGACTGCGCTGGTCCTGCTGCTGTTTTCTTCTCTGCTCGTCGGCGTCTGCTCAGCTCGTCGGCGTCTGCGACTGCGCTGGTCCTGCTGCTGTTTTCTGCTCTGCTCGTCGGCGACTGCGCTGGTCCTGCTGCTGTTTTCTGCACTGCTCATCGGCGTCGGCGACTGTGCTGATCCTGCTGCTGTTTTCTGCTCTGCTCGTAGGCGTAGGCGACTGCGCTGGTCCTGCTGCTGTTTTCTGCACTGCTCATCGGCGTCGGTGACTGCGCTGCTCCTGCTGTTGTTTTCTGCTCTGATCGTCGGCGTCGGCGACTGCACTGGTTCTGCTGCTGTTTTCTTCTCTGCTCGTCGGCGTCTGCTCTGCTCGTCGGCGTCTGCGACTGCGCTGGTCCTGCTGCTGTTTTCTGCTCTGCTCATCGGCGACTGCACTGGTCCTGCTGGTGTTTTCTGCACTGCTCATCGGCGTCAGCGACTGCGCTGGTCCTGCTGGTTTTTTCTGCTCTGCTCGTAGGCGTCTGTGACTGCGCTGGTCCTGCTGCTTTTTTCTTCACTGCTCATCGGCGACTGCGACTGCGCTGGTCCTGCTGCTGTTTTCTGCTCTGCTCGTCCGCGACTGCGCAGGTCCTGCTGCTGTTTTCTGCACTGCTCATCGGCGACTGCGACTGCGCTGGTCCTGCTGCTGTTTTCTGCTCTGCTCGTCGGCGACTGCGTTGATCCTGCTGCTGTTTTCTGCTCTGCTCATTGGCGTCTGTGACTGCGCATCTCCTGCTGCTGTTTTCTGCTCTGATCGTCTGCGACTGCGCATCTCCTGCTTATGTTTTTTGCTCAGCTCGTCGGCGTCAGCGACTGCGCTGATCCTGCTGCTGTTTTCTGCTCTGCTCGTCGGCGTCTGCGACTGCGCATCTCCTGCTGCTGTTTTTTGCTCTGCTCGTCGGCGACTGCGCTGGTCCTGCTGCTGTTTTCTGCTCTGCTCATCGGCGTTGGCTACTACGCTGATCCTGCTGTTGTTTCCTGCTCTGCTCGTCGCCGTCGGCGACTGCGCTGGTCCTTCTGTTTTTTTCTGCTCTGATCGTCGGCGCCGGCGACTGCGCTGGTCCTGCTGCTGTTTCCTGCTCTGCTCATCGGCCACTGCGCTTGTCCTGCTGGTGTTTTCTGCACTGCTCATCGGCGTCGGCGACTGCGCTGGTCCTGCTGTTGTTTTCGCCTCTGCTCGTCGGCGTCTGCGACTGCGCTGGTCCTGCTGCTGTTTTCTGCTCTGCTCGTCGTCAACTGCGCTGGTCCTGCTGCTGTTTTCTGCACTGCTCATTGGCATCGTCGACTGTGCTGATCCTGCTGCTGTTTTCTGCTCTGCTCGAAGGCGTCGGCGACTGCGCTGGTCCTGCTGCTGTTTTCTGCACTGCTCATCGGCGTCTGCGACTGCGCTGGTCCTGCTGCTGTTTTCTGCTCTGCTCGTCGGCGACTGCGCAGGTCCTGCTGCTGTTTTCTGCACTGCTCATCGGCGTCGGCGACTGCGCTGATCCTGCTGCTGTTTTCTGCTCTGCTCATTGGCGTCTGCGACTGCTCATCTCCTGCTGCTTTTTTCTGCTTTGCTCGTCTGCGTCAGCGACTGCGCTGGTCCTGCTGCTGTTTAATTCTCTGCTCGTCAGCGTCTGCTTTGCTCGTCGGCGTCTGCGACTGCGCTGGTCCTGCTGCTGTTTTCTGCTCTGCTCATCGGCGACTGCGCTGGTCCTGCTGCTGTTTTCTGCACTGCTCATCGGCGTCGGCGACTGCGCTGATCCTGCTGCTGTTTTCTGCTTTGCTCGTCGGCGTCAGCGACTGCGCTGGTCCTGCTGGTGTTTTCTGCTCTGCTCGTAGGCGTCTGTGACTGCGCTGGTCCTGCTGCTTTTTTCTGCACTGCTTATCGGCGTCGGCGACTGCGCTGGTCCTGCTGTTGTTTTTGCCTCTGCTCGTCGGCGTCTGTGACTGCGCTGGTCCTGCTGCTGTTTTCTGCTCTGCTCGTCGTCAGCTGCGCTGGTCCTGCTGCTGTTTTCTGCACTGCTCATCGGCGTCGGCGACTGCGCTGATCCTGCTGCTGTTTTCTGCTTTGCTCGTCGGCGTCAGCGACTGCGCTGGTCCTGCTGGTGTTTTCTGCTCTGCTCGTAGGCGTCTGTGACTGCGCTGGTCCTGCTGCTTTTTTCTTCACTGCTCATCGGCGACTGCGACTGCGCTGGTCCTGCTGCTGTTTTCTGCTCTGCTCGTCGGCGACTGCGTTGATCCTGCTGCTGTTTTCTGCTCTGCTCATTGGCGTCTGCGACTGCGCATCTCCTGCTGCTGTTTTCTGCTCTGATCGTCTGCGACTGCGCATCTCCTGCTTATGTTTTTTGCTCAGCTCGTCGGCGTCAGCGACTGCGCTGATCCTGCTGCTGTTTTCTGCTCTGCTCGTCGGCGTCTGCGACTGCGCATCTCCTGCTGCTGTTTTTTGCTCTGCTCGTCGGCGACTGCGCTGGTCATGCTGCTGTTTTCTGCTCTGCTCATCGGCGTCGGCTACTACGTTGATCCTGCTGTTGTTTCCTGCTCTGCTCGTCGCCGTCGGCGACTGCGCTGGTCCTTCTGTTTTTTTCTGCTCTGATCGTCGGCGCCGACGAATGCGCTGGTCCTGCTGCTGTTTCCTGCTCTGCTCGTCGGCTACTGCGCTGATCCTGCTGTTGTTTCCTGCTCTGCTCGTCGCCGTCGGCGACTGCGCTGGTCCTGCTGTTGTTTTCTGCTCTGCTCGTCGGCGTCTGCTCTGCTCGTCGGCGTCTGCGACTGCGCTGGTCCTGATGCTGTTTTCTGCTCTGCTCGTCGGCGTCTGCTCTGCTCGTCGGCGTCTGCGACTGCGCTGGTCCTGCTGGTGTTTTCTGCATTGCTCATCGGCGTCGGCGACTGCGCTGGTCCTGCTGTTGTTTTAGCCTCTGCTCGTCGGCGTCTGCTCTGCTCGTCGGCGTCTGCGACTGCGCTGGTCCTGCTGGTGTTTTCTGCATTGCTCATCGGCGTCGGCGACTGCGCTGGTCCTGCTGTTGTTTTAGCCTCTGCTCGTCGGCGTCGGCGACTGCGCTGGTCCTGCTGCTGTTTTCTGCTCTGCTCATCGGCGACTGCGCTGGTCCTGCTGGTGTTTTCTGCACTGCTCATCGGCGTCAGCGAATGCGCTGATCCTGCTGCTGTTTCCTGCTCTGCTCATCGCCGTCGGCGACTGCGCTGGTCCTGCTGTTGTTTTCTGCTCTGATCGTCGGCGTCGGCGACTTCGCTGGTTCTGCTGCTGTTTTCTTCTCTGCTCATCGGCGTCTGCTCTGCTCGTCGGCGTCTGCGACTGCGCTGGTCCTGCTGCTGTTTTCTGCTCTGCTCATCGGCGACTGCGCTGGTCCTGCTGGTGTTTTCTGCACTGCTCATCGGCGTCGGCGACTGCGCTGGTCCTGCTGTTGTTTTCGCCTCTGCTCATCGGCGTCGCTACTACGCTGATCCTGCTGTTGTTTCCTGCTCTGCTCGTCGCCGTCGGCGACTGCGCTGGTCCTTCTGTTTTTTTCTGCTCTGATCGTCGGCGCCGACGAATGCGCTGGTCCTGCTGCTTTTTCCTGCTCTGCTCATCGGCCACTGCGCTGGTCCTGCTGCTGTTTTCTGCACTGCTCATCGGCGTCGGCGACTGCGCTGATCCTGCTGCTGTTTTCTGCTCTGCTCATTGGCGTCTGCGACTGCGCATCTCCTGCTGCTTTTTTCTGCTTTGCTCGTCGGCGTCAGCGAATGCGCTGACACTGCTGCTGTTTTCTGCTCTGATCGTCTGCGACTGCGCATCTCCTGCTTCTGTTTTTTGCTCTGCTCGTCGGCGTCAGCGACTGCGCTGATCCTGCTGCTGTTTTCTGCTCTGCTCGTCGGCGTCTGCGACTGCACATCTCCTGCTGCTGTTTTTTGCTCTGCTCGTCGGCGACTGCGCTGGTCCTGCTGCTGTTTTCTGCTCTGCTCATTGGCGTCGGCTACTGCGCTGATCCTGCTGTTGTTTCCTGCTCTGCTCGTCGCCGTCGGCGACTGCGCTGGTCCTGCTGTTGTTTTCTGCTCTGCTCGTCGGCGTCTGCTCTGCTCGTCGGCGTCTGCGACTGCGCTGGTCCTGATGCTGTTTTCTGCTCTGCTCATCGGTGACTGCGCTGGTCCTGCTTGTGTTTTCTGCACTGCTCATCTGCGTCGGCAACTGCGCTGGTCCTGCTGTTGTTTTCTTCTCTGCTCGTCGGCGTCTGCTCTGCTCGTCGGCGTCTGCGACTGCGCTGGTCCTGCTGGTGTTTTCTGCATTGCTCATCGGCGTCGGCGACTGCGCTGGTCCTGCTGTTGTTTTAGCGTCTGCTCGTCGGCGTCTTAGACTGCGCTGGTCCTGCTGCTTTTTTCTGCTCTGCTCGTCGGCGACTGCGCTGGTCCTGCTGCTGTTTTCTGCACTGCTCATCGGCGTCGGCGACTGTGCTGATCCTGCTGCTGTTTTCTGCTCTGCTCGTAGGCGTTGGCGACTGCGCTGGTCCTGCTGCTGTTTTCTGCACTGCTCATCGGCGTCAGCGAATGCGCTGATCCTGCTGCTGTTTCCTGCTCTGCTCATTGCCGTCGGCGACTGCGCTGGTCCTGCTGTTGTTTTCTGCTCTGATCGTCGGCGTCGGCGACTTCGCTGGTTCTGCTGCTGTTTTCTTCTCTGCTCGTCAGCGTCTGCTCTGCTCGTCGGCGTCTGCGACTGCGCTGGTCCTGCTGCTGTTTTCTGCTCTGCTCATCGGCGACTGCGCTGGTCCTGCTGGTGTTTTCTGCACTGCTCATCGGCGTCGGCGACTGCGCTGGTCCTGCTGTTGTTTTCGCCTCTGCTCATCGGCGTCTGCGACTGCGCTGGTCCTGCTGCTGTTTTCTGCTCTGCTCTTCGGCGACTGCGCTGGTCCTGCTGCTGTTTTCTGCACTGCTCATTGGCGTCGGCGACTGTGCTGATCCTGCTGCTGTTTTCTGCTCTGCTTGCAGGCGTCTGTGACTGCGCTGGTCCTGCTGCTTTTTTCTTCACTGCTCATCGGCGACTGCGACTGCGCTGGTCCTGCTGCTGTTTTCTGCTCTGCTCGTCGGCGACTGCGCAGGTCCTGCTGCTGTTTTCTGCACTGCTCATCGGCGTCGGCGACTGCGTTGTTCCTGCTGCTGTTTTCTGCTCTGCTCATTGGCGTCTGCGACTGCGCATCTCCTTCTGCTGTTTTCTGCTCTGATCGTCTGCAACTGCGCATCTCCTGCTTATGTTTTTTGCTCTGCTCGTCGGTGTCAGCGACTGCGCTGAACCTGCTGCTGTTTTCTGCTCTGCTCGTCGGCGTCTGCGACTGCGCATCTCCTGCTGCTGTTTTTTGCTCTGCTCGTCGGCGACTGCGCTGGTCCTGCTGCTGTTTTCTGCTCTGCTCATCGGCGTCGGCTACTACGCTGATCCTGCTGTTGTTTCCTGCTCTGCTCGTCGCCGTCGGCGACTGTGCTGGTCCTGCTGTTGTTTTCTGCTCTGATCGTCGGCGTCGGCGACTGCGCTGGTCCTGCTGCTGTTTTCTTCTCTGCTCATCGGCGCCTGCTCTGCTCGTCGGCGTCTGCGACTGCGCTGGTCCTGCTGGTGTTTTCTGCATTGCTCATCGGCGTCGGCGACTGCGCTGGTCCTGCTGCTGTTTTCTGCACTGCTCATCGGCGTCAGCGAATGCGCTGATCCTGCTGCTGTTTCCTGCTCTGCTCATCGCCGTCGGCGACTGCGCTGGTCCTGCTGTTGTTTTCTGCTCTGATCGTCGGCGTCGGCGACTTCGCTGGTTCTGCTGCTGTTTTCTTTTCTGCTCGTCGGCGTCTGCTCTGATCGTCGGCGTCTGCGACTGCGCTGGTCCTGCTGCTGTTTTCTGCTCTGCTCATCGGCGACTGCGCTGGTCCTGCTGGTGTTTTCTGCACTGCTCATCGGCGTCGGCGACTGCGCTGGTCCTGCTGTTGTTTTCGCCTCTGCTCATCGGCGTCGGCTACTACGCTGATCCTGCTGTTGTTTCCTGCTCTGCTCGTCGCCGTCGGCGACTGCGCTGGTCCTTCTGTTTTTTTCTGCTCTGATCGTCGGCGCTGACGAATGCGCTGGTCCTGCTGCTGTTTCCTGCTCTGCTCATCGGCCACTGCGCTGGTCCTGCTGCTGTTTTCTGCACTGCGCATCGGCGTCGGCGACTGCGCTGATCCTGCTGCTGTTTTCTGCTCTGCTCATTGGCGTCTGCGACTGCGCATCTCCTGCTGCTTTTTTCTGCTTTGCTCGTCGGCGTCAGCGACTGCGCTGACACTGCTGCTGTTTTCTGCTCTGATCGTCTGCGACTGAGCATCTCCTGCTTCTGTTTTTTGCTCTGCTCGTCGGCGTCAGCGACTGCGCTGATCCTGCTGCTGTTTTCTGCTCTGCTCGTCGGCGTCTGCGACTGCACATCTCCTGCTGCTGTTTTTTGCTCTGCTCGTCGGCGACTGCGCTGGTCCTGCTGCTGTTTTCTGCTCTGCTCATTGGCGTCGGCTACTGCGCTGGTCCTGCTGTTGTTTTCTGCTCTGCTCGTCGGCGTCTGCTCTGCTCGTCGGCGTCTGCGACTGCGCTTGTCCTGATGCTGTTTTCTGCTCTGCTCATCGGTGACTGCGCTGGTCCTGCTTGTGTTTTCTGCACTGCTCATCTGCGTCGGCAACTGCGCTGGTCCTGCTGTTGTTTTCTTCTCTGCTCGTCGGCGTCTGCTCTGATTGTCGGCGTCTGCGACTGCGCTGGTCCTGCTGGTGTTTTCTGCATTGCTCATCGGCGTCGGCGACTGCGCTGGTCCTGCTGTTGTTTTAGCGTCTGCTCGTCGGCGTCTTAGACTGCGCTGGTCCTGCTGCTGTTTTCTGCTCTGCTCGTCGGCGACTGCGCTGGTCCTGCTGCTGTTTTCTGCACTGCTCATCGGCGTCGGCGACTGTGCTGATCCTGCTGCTGTTTTCTGCTCTGCTCGTAGGCGTCGGCGACTGCGCTGGTCCTGCTGCTGTTTTCTGCACTGCTCATCGGCGTCAGCGAATGCGCTGATCCTGCTGCTGTTTCCTGCTCTGCTCATCGCCGTCGGCGACTGCGCTGGTCCTGCTGTTGTTTTCTGCTCTGATCATCGGCGTCGGCGACTTCGCTGGTTCTGCTGCTGTTTTCTTCTCTGCTCGTCGGCGTCTGCTATGCTCGTCGGCGTCTGCGACTGCGCTGGTCCTGCTGCTGTTTTCTGCTCTGCTCATCGGCGACTGCGCTGGTCCTGCTGGTGTTTTCTGCACTGCTCATCGGCGTCGGCGACTGCGCTGGTCCTGCTGTTGTTTTCGCCTCTGCTCATCGGCGTCTGCGACTGCGCTGGTCCTGCTGCTGTTTTCTGCTCTGCTCTTCGGCGACTGCGCTGGTCCTGCTGCTGTTTTCTGCACTGCTCATTGGCGTCGGCGACTGTGCTGATCCTGCTGCTGTTTTCTGCTCTGCTCGTAGGCGTCTGTGACTGCGCTGGTCCTGCTGCTTTTTTCTTCACTGCTCATCGGCGACTGCGACTGCGCTGGTCCTGCTGCTGTTTTCTGCTCTGCTCGTCGGCGACTGCGCAGGTCCTGCTGCTGTTTTCTGCACTGCTCATCGGCGTCGGCGACTGCGTTGTTCCTGCTGCTGTTTTCTGCTCTGCTCATTGGCAGAAAACACCAACAGGACCAGCGCATACGTCGATGAGCAGAGCAGAAAACAGCAGCAGGACCAGCGCAGTCGCAGACGCCGACGAGCGGAGCAGACGCCGATGAGCAGAGAAGAAAACAGCAGCAGGACCAGCGCAGTCGCCGACGCCGACGATCAGAGCAGAAAACAACAGCAGGACCAGCACAGTCGCCGACGCAGATGAGCAGTGCAGAAAACACCAGCAGGTCCAGCGCAGTGGCCGATGAACAGAGCAGGAAACAGCAGCAGGACCAGTGCAGTCACAGACGCCGTCGAGCAGAGCAGACGCCGACGAGCAGAGAAGAAAACAGCAGCCGGACCAGCGCAGTCGCCGGCGCCGACGATCAGAGCAGAAAAGAACAGAAGGACCAGCGCAGTCGCCGACGGCGACGAGCAGAGCAGGAAACAACAGCAGGATCAGCGTAGTAGCCGACGCCGATGAGCAGAGCAGAAAACAGCAGCAGGACCAGCGCAGTCGCCGACGAGCAGAGCAAAAAACAGCAGCAGGAGATGTGCAGTCGCAGACGCTGACGAGCAGAGCAGAAAACAGCAGCAGGTTCAGCGCAGTCACTGACACCGACGAGCAGAGCAAAAAACATAAGCAGGAGATGCGCAGTCGCAGACGATCAGAGCAGAAAACAGCAGAAGGAGATGCGCAGTCGCAGACGCCAATGAGCAGAGCAGAAAACAGCAGCAGGAACAACGCAGTCGCCGACGCCGATGAGCAGTGCAGAAAACAGCAGCAGGACCTGCGCAGTCGCCGACGAGCAGAGCAGAAAACAGCAGCAGGACCAGCGCAGTCGCAGTCGCCGATGAGCAGTGAAGAAAAAAGCAGCAGGACCAGCGCAGTCACAGACGCCTACGAGCAGAGCAGAAAACAGCAGCAGGATCAGCACAGTCGCCGACGCCAATGAGCAGTGCAGAAAACAGCAGCAGGACCAGCGCAGTCGCCGAAGAGCAGAGCAGAAAACAGCAGCAGGACCAGCGCAGTCGCAGACGCCGATGAGCAGAGGCGAAAACAACAGCAGGACCAGCGCAGTCGCCGACGCCGATGAGCAGTGCAGAAAACACCAGCAGGACCAGCGCAGTCGCCGATGAGCAGAGCAGAAAACAGCAGCAGGACCAGCGCAGTCGCAGACGCCGACGAGCAGAGCAGACGCCGACGAGCAGAGAAGAAAACAGCAGCAGAACCAGCGAAGTCGCCGACGCCGACGATCAGAGCAGAAAACAACAGCAGGACCAGCGCAGTCGCCGACGGCGATGAGCAGAGCAGGAAACAGCAGCAGGATCAGCGCATTCGCTGACGCCGATGAGCAGTGCAGAAAACAGCAGCAGGACCAGCGCAGTCGCCGACGCCTACGAGCAGAGCAGAAAACAGCAGCAGGATCAGCACAGTCGCCGACGCCGATGAGCAGTGCAGAAAACAGCAGCAGGACCAGCGCAGTCACCGACGAGCAGAGCAGAAAACAGCAGCAGGACCAGCACAGTCTAAGACGCCGACGAGCAGACGCTAAAACAACAGCAGGAAAAGCGCAGTCGCCGACGCCGATGAGCAATGCAGAAAACACCAGCAGGACCAGCGCAGTCGCAGACGCCGACGAGCAGAGCAGACGCCGACGAGCAGAGAAGAAAACAACAGCAGGACCAGCGCAGTTGCCGACGCAGATGAGCAGTGCAGAAAACACAAGCAGGACCAGCGCAGTCACCGATGAGCAGAGCAGAAAACAGCATCAGGACCAGCGCAGTCGCAGACGCCGACGAGCAGAGCAGACGCCGACGAGCAGAGCAGAAAACAACAGCAGGACCAGCGCAGTCGCCGACGGCGACGAGCAGAGCAGGAAACAACAGCAGGATCAGCGCAGTAGCCGACGCCAATGAGCAGAGCAGAAAACAGCAGCAGGACCAGCGCAGTCGCCGACGAGCAGAGCAAAAAACAGCAGCAGGAGATGTGCAGTCGCAGACGCCGACGAGCAGAGCAGAAAACAGCAGCAGGAGATGCGCAGTCGCTGACGCCGACGAGCAGAGCAAAAAACAGAAGCAGGAGATGCGCAGTCGCAGACGATCAGAGCAGAAAAAAGCAACAGTGTCAGCGCATTCGCTGACGCCGACGAGCAAAGCAGAAAAAAGCAGCAGGAGATGCGCAGTCGCAGACGCCAATGAGCAGAGCAGAAAACAGCAGCAGGATCAGCGCAGTCGCCGACGCCGATGAGCAGTGCAGAAAACAGCAGCAGGACCAGCGCAGTGGCCGATGAGCAGAGCAGGAAAAAGCAGCAGGACCAGCGCATTCGTCGGCGCCGACGATCAGAGCAGAAAAAAACAGAAGGACCAGCGCAGTCGCCGACGGCGACGAGCAGAGCAGGAAACAACAGCAGGATCAGCGTAGTAGCCGACGCCGATGAGCAGAGGCGAAAACAACAGCAGGACCAGCGCAGTCGCCGACGCCGATGAGCAGTGCAGAAAACACCAGCAGGACCAGCGCAGTCGCCGATGAGCAGAGCAGAAAACAGCAGCAGGACCAGCGCAGTCGCAGACGCCGACGAGCATTGCAGACGCCGACGAGCAGAGAAGAAAACAGCAGCAGAACCAGCGAAGTCGCCGACGCCGACGATCAGAGCAGAAAACAACAGCAGGACCAGCGCAGTCGCCGACGGCGATGAGCAGAGCAGGAAACAGCAGCAGGATCAGCGCATTCGCTGACGCCGATGAGCAGTGCAGAAAACAGCAGCAGGACCAGCGCAGTCGCCGACGCCTACGAGCAGAGCAGAAAACAGCAGCAGGATCAGCACAGTCGCCGACGCCGATGAGCAGTGCAGAAAACAGCAGCAGGACCAGCGCAGTCGCCGACGAGCAGAGCAGAAAACAGCAGCAGGACCAGCGCAGTCTAAGACGCCGACGAGCAGAGGCTAAAACAACAGCAGGACCAGCGCAGTCGCCGACGCCGATGAGCAATGCAGAAAACACCAGCAGGACCAGCGCAGTCGCAGACGCCGACGAGCAGAGCAGACGCCGACGAGCAGAGGCTAAAACAACAGCAGGACCAGCGCAGTCGCCGACGCCGATGAGCAATGCAGAAAACACCAGCAGGACCAGCGCAGTCGCAGACGCCGACGAGCAGAGCAGACGCCGACGAGCAGAGCAGAAAACAGCATCAGGACCAGCGCAGTCGCAGACGCCGACGAGCAGAGCAGACACCGACGAGCAGAGCAGAAAACAACAGCAGGACCAGCGCAGTCGCCGACGGCGACGAGCAGAGCAGGAAACAACAGCAGGATCAGCGCAGTAGCCGACGAGCAGAGCAGGAAACAGCAGCAGAACCAGCGCATTCGTCGGCGCCGACGATCAGAGCAGAAAAAAACAGAAGGACCAGCGCAGTCGCCGACGGCGACGAGCAGAGCAGGAAACAACAGCAGGATCAACGTAGTAGCCGACGCCGATGAACTGAGCAGAAAACAGCAGCATGACCAGCGCAGTCGCCGACGAGCAGAGCAAAAAACAGCAGCAGGAGATGCGCAGTCGCAGACGCCGACGAGCAGAGCAGAAAACAGCAGCAGGATCAGCGCAGTCGCTGACGCCGACGAGCTGAGCAAAAAACATAAGCAGGAGATGCGCAGTCGCAGACGATCAGAGCAGAAAACAGCAGCAGGAGATGCGCAGTCGCAGACGCCAATGAGCAGAGCAGAAAACAGCAGCAGGATCAACGCAGTCGCCGACGAGCAGAGCAGAAAACAGCAGCAGGACCAGCGCAGTCGCAGTCGCCGATGAGCAGTGAAGAAAAAAGCAGCAGGACCAGCGCAGTCACAGACGCCTACGAGCAGAGCAGAAAACACCAGCAGGACCAGCGCAGTCGCCGACGCCGATGAGCAGTGCAGAAAACAGCAGCAGGACCTGCGCAGTCGCCGACGAGCAGAGCAGAAAACAGCAGCAGGACCAGCGCAGTCGCAGTCGCCGATGAGCAGTGAAGAAAAAAGCAGCAGGACCAGCGCAGTCACAGACGCCTACGAGCAGAGCAGAAAATACCAGCAGGACCAGCGCAGTCGCCGATGCCGATGAGCAGTGCAGAAAACACCAGCAGGACCAGTGCAGTCGCCGATGAGCAGAGCAGAAAACAGCAGCAGGACCAGCGCAGTCGCAGACGCCGACGAGCAGAGCAGACGCCGACGAGCAGAGAAGAAAACAGCAGCAGAACCAGTGCAGTCGCCGACGCCGACGATCAGAGCAGAAAACAACAGCAGGAGCAGCGCAGTCGCCGACGCCGATGAGCAGTGCAGAAAACAGCAGCAGGACCAGCGCAGTCGCCTACGCCTACGAGCAGAGTAGAAAACAGCAGCAGGATCAGCACAGTCGCCGACGCCGATGAGCAGTGCAGAAAACAGCAGCAGGACCAGCGCAGTCGCCGAAGAGCAGAGCAGAAAACAGCAGCAGGACCAGCGCAGTCTCAGACGCCGACGAGCAGAGGCGAAAACACCAGCAGGACAAGCGCAGTCGCCAACGCCGATGAGCAATGCAGAAAACAGCAGCAGGACCATCGCAGTCGCAGACGCCGACGAGCTGAGCAGACGCCGACGAGCAGAGAAGAAAACAGCAGCAGGACCAGCGCAGTCGCCGGCGCCGACGATCAGAGCAGAAAACAACAGCAGGACCAGCGCAGTCGCCGACGGCGACGAGCAGAGCAGACGCCGACGAGCAGAGAAGAAAACAGCAGCAGGACCAGCGCAGTCGCCGGCGCCGACGATCAGAGCAGAAAACAACAGCAGGACCAGTGCAGTCGCCGACGGCGACGAGCAGAGCAGGAAACAACAGCAGGATCAGCGCAGTAGCCGACGCCGATGAGCAGATCAGAAAACAGCAGCAGGACCAGCGCAGTCGCCGACGAGCAGAGCAAAAAACAGCAGCAGGAGATGTGCAGTCGCAGACGCCGACGAGCAGAGCAGAAAACAGCAGCAGGATCAGCGCAGTCGCTGACGCCGACGAGCAGAGCAAAAAACTGAAGCAGGAGATGCGCAGTCGCAGACGATCAGAGCAGAAAACAGCAGCAGGGTCAGCGCAGTCGCTGACGCCGACGAGCAAAGCAGAAAACAGCAGCAGGATCAGCGCAGTCGCCGACGCCGATGAGCAGTGCAGAAAACAGCAGCAGTACCAGCGCAGCTGACGACGAGCAGAGCAGAAAACAGCAGCAGGACCAGCGCAGTCACAGACGCCGACGAGCAGAGGCAAAAACAACAGCAGGACCAGCGCAGTCGCCGACGCCGATGAGCAGTGCAGAAAACACCAGCAGGACCAGCGCAGTCGCCGATGAGCAGAGCAGAAAACAGCAGCAGGACCAGCGCAGTCGCAGACGCCGACGAGCAGAGCAGACGCCGACGAGCAGAGAATTAAACAGCAGCAGGACCAGCGCAGTCGCTGACGCCGACGAGCAAAGCAGAAAAAAGCAGCAGGAGATGAGCAGTCGCAGACGCCAATGAGCAGAGCAGAAAACAGCAGCAGGATCAGCGCAGTCGCCGACGCCGATGAGCAGTGCAGAAAACAGCAGCAGGACCTGCGCAGTCGCCGACGAGCAGAGCAGAAAACAGCAGCAGGACCAGCGCAGTCGCAGAGGCCGATGAGCAGTGCAGAAAACAGCAGCAGGACCAGCGCAGTCGCCGACGCCTTCGAGCAGAGCAGAAAACAGCAGCAGGATCAGCACAGTCGCCGATGCCAATGAGCAGTGCAGAAAACAGCAGCAGGACCAGCGCAGTTGACGACGAGCAGAGCAGAAAACAGCAGCAGGACCAGCGCAGTCGCAGACGCCGACGAGCAGAGGCGAAAACAACAGCAGGACCAGCGCAGTCGCCGACGCCGATGAGCAGTGCAGAAAACACCAGCAGGACCAGCGCAGTGGCCGATGAGCAGAGCAGGAAACAGCAGCAGGACCAGCGCAGTCGCCGGCGCCGACGATCAGAGCAGAAAAAAACAGAAGGACCAGCGCAGTCGCCGACGGCGACGAGCAGAGCAGGAAACAACAGCAGGATCAGCGTAGTAGCCGACGCCGATGAGCAGAGCAGAAAACAGCAGCAGGACCAGCGCAGTCGCCGACGAGCAGAGCAAAAAACAGCAGCAGGAGATGCGCAGTCGCAGACGCCGACGAGCAGAGCAGAAAACAGCAGCAGGATCAGCGCAGTCGCTGACGCCGACGAGCTGAGCAAAAAACATAAGCAGGAGATGCGCAGTCGCAGACGATCAGAGCAGAAAACAGCAGCAGGAGATGCGCAGTCACAGACGCCAATGAGCAGAGCAGAAAACAGCAGCAGGATCAACGCAGTCGCCGACGAGCAGAGCAGAAAACAGCAGCAGGACCAGCGCAGTCGCAGTCGCCGATGAGCAGTGCAGAAAACAGCAGCAGGACCTGCGCAGTCGCGGACGAGCAGAGCAGAGCAGACGCCGACGAGCAGAGCAGAAAACAACAGCAGGACCAGCGCAGTCGCCGACGGCGACGAGCAGAGCAGGAAACAACAGCAGGATCAGCGCAGTAGCCGACGAGCAGAGCAGGAAACAGCAGCAGAACCAGCGCATTCGTCGGCGCCGACGATCAGAGCAGAAAAAAACAGAAGGACCAGCGCAGTCGCCGACGGCGACGAGCAGAGCAGGAAACAACAGCAGGGTCAACGTAGTAGCCGACGCCGATGAACTGAGCAGAAAACAGCAGCATGACCAGCGCAGTCGCCGACGAGCAGAGCAAAAAACAGCAGCAGGAGATGCGCAGTCGCAGACGCCGACGAGCAGAGCAGAAAACAGCAGCAGGATCAGCGCAGTCGCTGACGCCGACGAGCTGAGCAAAAAACATAAGCAGGAGATGCGCAGTCGCAGACGATCAGAGCAGAAAACAGCAGCAGGAGATGCGCAGTCGCAGACGCCAATGAGCAGAGCAGAAAACAGCAGCAGGATCAACGCAGTCGCCGACGAGCAGAGCAGAAAACAGCAGCAGGACCAGCGCAGTCGCAGTCGCCGATGAGCAGTGAAGAAAAAAGCAGCAGGACCAGCGCAGTCACAGACGCCTACGAGCAGAGCAGAAAACACCAGCAGGACCAGCGCAGTCGCCGACGCCGATGAGAAGTGCAGAAAACAGCAGCAGGACCTGCGCAGTCGCCGACGAGCAGAGCAGAAAACAGCAGCAGGACCAGCGCAGTCGCAGTCGCCGATGAGCAGTGAAGAAAAAAGCAGCAGGACCAGCGCAGTCACAGACGCCTACGAGCAGAGCAGAAAATACCAGCAGGACCAGCGCAGTCGCCGACGCCGATGAGCAGTGCAGAAAACACCAGCAGGACCAGTGCAGTCGCCGATGAGCAGAGCAGAAAACAGCAGCAGGACCAGCGCAGTCGCAGACGCCGACGAGCAGAGCAGACGCCGACGAGCAGAGAAGAAAACAGCAGCAGAACCAGTGCAGTCGCCGACGCCGACGATCAGAGCAGAAAACAACAGCAGGAGCAGCGCAGTCGCCGACGCCGATGAGCAGTGCAGAAAACAGCAGCAGGACCAGCGCAGTCGCCTACGCCTACGAGCAGAGTAGAAAACAGCAGCAGGATCAGCACAGTCGCCGACGCCGATGAGCAGTGCAGAAAACAGCAGCAGGACCAGCGCAGTCGCCGAAGAGCAGAGCAGAAAACAGCAGCAGGACCAGCGCAGTCTCAGACGCCGACGAGCAGAGGCGAAAACAACAGCAGGACAAGCGCAGTCGCCAACGCCGATGAGCAATGCAGAAAACAGCAGCAGGACCATCGCAGTCGCAGACGCCGACGAGCTGAGCAGACGCCGACGAGCAGAGAAGAAAACAGCAGCAGGACCAGCGCAGTCGCCGGCGCCGACGATCAGAGCAGAAAACAACAGCAGGACCAGCGCAGTCGCCGACGGCGACGAGCAGAGCAGACGCCGACGAGCAGAGAAGAAAACAGCAGCAGGACCAGCGCAGTCGCCGGCGCCGACGATCAGAGCAGAAAACAACAGCAGGACCAGTGCAGTCGCCGACGGCGACGAGCAGAGCAGGAAACAACAGCAGGATCAGCGCAGTAGCCGACCCCGATGAGCAGAGCAGAAAACAGCAGCAGGACCAGCGCAGTCGCCGACGAGCAGAGCAAAAAACAGCAGCAGGAGATGTGCAGTCGCAGACGCCGACGAGCAGAGCAGAAAACAGCAGCAGGATCAGCGCAGTCGCTGACGCCGACGAGCAGAGCAAAAAACTGAAGCAGGAGATGCGCAGTCGCAGACGATCAGAGCAGAAAACAGCAGCAGGGTCAGCGCAGTCGCTGACGCCGACGAGCAAAGCAGAAAACAGCAGCAGGATCAGCGCAGTCGCCGACGCCGATGAGCAGTGCAGAAAACAGCAGCAGTACCAGCGCAGCTGACGACGAGCAGAGCAGAAAACAGCAGCAGGACCAGCGCAGTCGCAGACGCCGACGAGCAGAGGCAAAAACAACAGCAGGACCAGCGCAGTCGCCGACGCCGATGAGCAGTGCAGAAAACACCAGCAGGACCAGCGCAGTCGCCGATGAGCAGAGCAGAAAACAGCAGCAGGACCAGCGCAGTCGCAGACGCCGACGAGCAGAGCAGACGCCGACGAGCAGAGAATTAAACAGCAGCAGGACCAGCGCAGTCGCTGACGCCGACGAGCAAAGCAGAAAAAAGCAGCAGGAGATGAGCAGTCGCAGACGCCAATGAGCAGAGCAGAAAACAGCAGCAGGATCAGCGCAGTCGCCGACGCCGATGAGCAGTGCAGAAAACAGCAGCAGGACCTGCGCAGTCGCCGACGAGCAGAGCAGAAAACAGCAGCAGGACCAGCGCAGTCGCAGAGGCCGATGAGCAGTGCAGAAAACAGCAGCAGGACCAGCGCAGTCGCCGACGCCTTCGAGCAGAGCAGAAAACAGCAGCAGGATCAGCACAGTCGCCGATGCCAATGAGCAGTGCAGAAAACAGCAGCAGGACCAGCGCAGTTGACGACGAGCAGAGCAGAAAACAGCAGCAGGACCAGCGCAGTCGCAGACGCCGACGAGCAGAGGCGAAAACAACAGCAGGACCAGCGCAGTCGCCGACGTCGATGAGCATTGCAGAAAACACCAGCAGGACCAGCGCAGTGGCCGATGAGCAGAGCAGGAAACAGCAGCAGGACCAGCGCAGTCGCCGGCGCCGACGATCAGAGCAGAAAAAAACAGAAGGACCAGCGCAGTCGCCGACGGCGACGAGCAGAGCAGGAAACAACAGCAGGATCAGCGTAGTAGCCGACGCCGATGAGCAGAGCAGAAAACAGCAGCAGGACCAGCGCAGTCGCCGACGAGCAGAGCAAAAAACAGCAGCAGGAGATGCGCAGTCGCAGACGCCGACGAGCAGAGCAGAAAACAGCAGCAGGATCAGCGCAGTCGCTGACGCCGACGAGCTGAGCAAAAAACATAAGCAGGAGATGCGCAGTCGCAGACGATCAGAGCAGAAAACAACAGCAGGAGATGCGCAGTCACAGACGCCAATGAGCAGAGCAGAAAACAGCAGCAGGATCAACGCAGTCGCCGACGAGCAGAGCAGAAAACAGCAGCAGGACCAGCGCAGTCGCAGTCGCCGATGAGCAGTGCAGAAAACAGCAGCAGGACCTGCGCAGTCGCGGACGAGCAGAGCAGAAAACAGCAGCAGGACCAGCGCAGTCGCAGTCGCCGATGAGCAGTGAAGAAAAAAGCAGCAGGACCAGCGCAGTCACAGACGCCTACGAGCAGAGCAGAAAACACCAGCAGGACCAGCGCAGTCGCTGACGCCGATGAGCAGTGCAGAAAACACCAGCAGGACCAGTGCAGTCGCCGATGAGCAGAGCAGAAAACAGCAGCAGGACCAGCGCGGTCGCAGACGCTGACGAGCAGAGCAGACGCCGACGAGCAGAGAAGAAAACAGCAGCAGAACCAGTGCAGTCGCCGACGCCGACGATCAGAGCAGAAAACAACAGCAGGAGCAGCGCAGTCACCGACGCCGATGAGCAGTGCAGAAAACAGCAGCAGGACCAGCGCAGTCGCCTACGCCTACGAGCAGAGCAGAAAACAGCAGCAGGATCAGCACAGTTGCCGACGCCGAGGAGCAGTGCAGAAAACAGCAGCAGGACCAGCGCAGTCGCCGACGAGCAGAGCAGAAAACAGCAGCAGGACCAGCGCAGTCTCAGACGCCGACGAGCAGAGGCGAAAACAACAGCAGGACCAGCGCAGTCGCCGACGCCGATGAGCAATGCAGAAAACACCAGCAGGACCAGCGCAGACGCCGACGAGCAGAGCAGACGCCGACGAGCAGAGAAGAAAACAGCAGCAGGACCAGCGCAGTTGCCGTCGCCGACGATCAGAGCAGAAAAAAACAGCAGGACCAGCGCAGTCGTCGACGCAGATGAGCAGTGCAGAAACACAAGCAGGACCAGCGTAGTCACCGATGAGCAGAGCAGAAAACAGCAGCAGGACCAGCGCAGTCGCAGACGCCGACGAGCAGAGCAGATGCCGACGAGCAGAGAAGAAAACAGCAGCAGGACCAGCGCAGTCACCGGCGCCGACGATCAGAGCAGAAAACAACAGCAGGACCAGCGCAGTCGCCGACGGCGACGAGCAGAGCAGGAAACAACAGCAGGATCAGCGCAGTAGCCGACGCCGATGAGCAGAGCAAAAAACAGCAGCAGGAGATGTGCAGTCGCAGACGCCGACGAGCAGAGCAGAAAACAGCAGCAGGATCAGCGCAGTCGCTGACGCCGACGAGCAGAGCAAAAAACTGAAGCAGGAGATGCGCAGTCGCAGACGATCAGAGCAGAAAACAGCAGCAGGGTCAGCGCAGTCGCTGATGCTGACGAGCAAAGCAGAAAAGCGCAGCAGGAGATGCGCAGTCGCAGACGCCAATGAGCAGAGCAGAAAACAGCAGCAGGATCAGCGCAGTCGCCGACGCCGATGAGCAGTGCAGAAAACAGCAGCAGGACCTGCGCAGTCGCCGACGAGCAGAGCAGAAAACAGCAGCAGGACCAGCGCAGTCGCAGACGCCGAGGAGCAGTGCAGAAAACAGCAGCAGCACCAGCGCAGTCGCCGACGCCTTCGAGCAGAGCAGAAAACAGCAGCAGGATCAGCACAGTTGCCTACGCCAATGAGCAGTGCAGAAAACAGCAGCAGGACCAGCGCAGCTGACGACGAGCAGAGCAGAAAACAGCAGCAGGACCAGCGCAGTCGCAGACGCCGACGAGCAGAGACGAAAACCACAGCAGGACCAGCGCAGTCGCCGACGCCGTTGAGCAGTGCAGAAAACACCAGCAGGACCAGCGCAGTCGCCGATGAGCAGAGCAGAAAACAGCAGCAGGACCAGCGCAGTCGCAGACGCCGACGAGCAGAGCAGACGCCGACGAGCAGAGAATTAAACAGCAGCAGGAGCAGCGCAGTCGCTGACGCCGACGAGCAAAGCAGAAAAAAGCAGCAGGAGATGCGCAGTAGCAGACGCCAATGAGCAGAGCAGAAAACAGCAGCAGGATCAGCGCAGTCGCCGACGCCGATGAGCAGTGCAGAAAACAGCAGCAGGACCTGTGCAGTCGCCGACGAGCAGAGCAGAAAACAGCAGCAGGACCAGCGCAGTCGCAGACACCGATGAGCAGTGCAGAAGACAGCAGCAGGACCAGCGCAGTCGCCGACGCCTTCGAGCAGAGCAGAAAACAGCAGCAGGATCAGCACAGTCGCCGATGCCAATGAGCAGTGCAGAAAACAGCAGCAGGACATGCGCAGTTGACGACGAGCAGAGCAGAAAACAGCAGCAGGACCAGCGCAGTCGCAGACGCCGACGAGCAGAGGCGAAAACAACAGCAGGACCAGCGCAGTCGCCGACGCCGATGAGCAGTGCAGAAAACACCAGCAGGACCAGCGCAGTCACCGATGAGCAGAGCAGAAAACAGCAGCAGGACCAGCGCAGTCGCAGACGCCGACGAGCAGAGCAGACGCCGACGAGCAGAGAATTAAACAGCAGCATGACCAGCGCAGTCGCCAACGCCGACGATCAGAGCAGAAAACAACAGCAGGACCAGCGCAGTAGCCGACGGCGACGAGCAGAGCAGGAAACAGCAGCAGGATCAGCGCATTCGCTGACGCAGACAAGCAGAGCAGAAAACAGCAGCAGGATCCGCGCAGTAGCCGACGCCGATGAGCAGAGCAGAAAACAGCAGCAGGAGATGCACAGTCGCAGACGATCAGAGCAGAAAACAGCAGCAGGGTCAGTGCAGTCGCTGACGCCGACGAGCAGAGCAGAAAACAGCAGCAGGATCAACGCAGTCGCCGATGCCGATGAGCAGTGCAGAAAACAGCAGCAGGACCTGCGCAGTCGCCGACGAGCAGAGCAGAAAACAGCAGCAGGACCAGCGCAGTCGCAGTCGCCGATGAGCAGAGCAGAAAACAGCAGCAGGATCAACGCAGTCGCCAATGCCGATGAGCAGTGCAGAAAACACCAGCAGGACCAGCGCAGTCGCCGATGAGCAGAGCAGAAAACAGCAGCAGGACCAGCGCAGTCGCAGACGCCGATGAGCAGTGCAGAAAACACCAGCAGGACCAGCGCAGTCACCGATGAGCAGAGCAGAAAACAGCAGCAGGACCATCGCAGTCGCAGATGCCGACAAGCAGAGCAGACGCCGACGAGCAGAGAAGAAAACAGCAGCAGGACCAGCGCAGTCGCCAAGGTCGACGATCAGAGCAGAAAACAACAGCAGGACCAGCGCAGGCGCCGACGGCGACGAGCAGAGCAGGAAACAGCAGCAGGATCAGCGCAGTCGCCGACGAGCAGAGTAAAAAACAGCAGCAGGAGATGCGCAGTCGCAGACTCCGACGAGCAGAGCAGAAAACAGCAGCAGGATCAGAGCAGTCGCTGACCCCGACGAGCAGAGCAAAAAACAGCAGCAGGAGATGCGCAGTCGCAGACGATCAGAGCAGAAAACAGCAGCAGGGTCAGCGAAGTCGCTGACGCCGACGAGCAGAGCAGAAAAAAGCAGCAGGAGATGCGCAGTCGCAGACGCAAATGAGCAGAGCAGAAAACAGCAGCAGGATCACCGCAGTCGCCGACGCCAATGAGCAGTGCAGAAAACAGCAGCAGGACCAGCGCAGTCTCCGACGAGCAGAGCAGAAAACAGCAACAGAACCAGCACAGTCACAGACGGCGACGAGCAGAGCAGAAAACAGCTGCAGGATCAGCGCAGTCGCTGACGCCGACGAGAAGACAAGAAAAAAGCAGCAGGAGATGCGAAGTCGCAGACGCCAACGAGCAGAGCAGAAAACAGCAGCAGGACAAGCACAGTCGCCGAAGCCGACGATCAAAGCAGAAAACAACAGCAGGACCAGCGCAGTAGCCGACGGCGACGAGCAGAGCAGGAAACAGCAGCAGGATCAACGCATTCGCTGACGCAGACAAGCAGAGCAGAAAACAGCAGCAGGATCCGCGCAGTAGCCGACTCCGATGAGCAGAGCAGAAAACAGCAGAAGGAGATGCGCAGTCGCAGACGCCGACGAGCAGAGCAGAAAACAGCAGCAGGATCAGCGCAGTCGCTGACGCCGACGAGCAGAGCAAAAAACAGAAGCAGGAGATGCGCAGTCGCAGACGATCAGAGCAGAAAAAAGCAGCAGGGTCAGTGCAGTCGCTGACGCCGACGAGCAGAGCAGAAAAAAGAAGCAGGAGATGCGCAGTTGCAGACGCAAATGAGCAGAGGCGAAAACAACAGCAGGACCAGCGCAGTCGCCGAAGCCGATGAGCAGTGCAGAAAACACCAGCAGGACCAGCGCAGTCGCCGAAGCCGATGAGCAGTGCAGAAAACAGCAGCAGAACCAGCGCAGTCGCCGACGCCGACGATCAGAGCAGAAAACAACAGCAGGACCAGCGCAGTCGCCGACGGCGACGAGCAGAGCAGAAAACAGCAGCAGGATCAGCGCATTCGCTGACGCCCATGAGCAGTGTAGAAAACAGCAGCAGGACCAGCGCAGTCGCCGATGCCTACGAGCAGAGCAGAAAACAGCAGCAGGATCAGCACAGTCGCCGACGATGATGAGCAGTGCAGAAAACAGCAGCAGGACAAGCGCAGTCGCCGACGAGCAGAGCAGAAAACAGCAGCAGGACCAGCGCAGTCTCAGACGCCGACGAGCAGAGGCGAAAACAACAGCAGGACCAGCGCAGTCGCCGATGAGCAGAGCAGAAAACAGCAGCAGGACCAGCGCAGTCGCAGACGCCGACGAGCAGAGCAGACGCCGACAAGCAGAGAAGAAAACAGCAGCAGGACCAGCGCAGTCGCCGACGCCGACGATCAGAGCAGAAAACAACAGCAGGACCAGCGCAGTCGCCGACGCAGATGAGCAGTGCAGAAAACACAAGCAGGACCAGCGCAGTCACCGATGAGCAGAGCAGAAAACAGCAGCAGGACCAGCGCAGTCGCAGACGCCGACGAGCAGAGAAGAAAACAGCAGCAGGACAAGCGCAGTCGCCGGCGCCGACGATCAGAGCAGAAAACAACAGCAGGACCAGCGCAGTCGCCGACGGCGACGAGCAGAGCAGGAAACAACAGCAGGATCAGCAAAGTAGCCGACACCGATGAGCAGAGCAGAAAACAGCAGCAGGACCAGCGCAGTCGCCGAAGAGCAGAGCAAAAAACAGCAGCAGGAGATGCGCAGTCTCAGACGCCGACGAGCAGAGCAGAAAACAGCAGCAGGATCAGTGCAGTCGCTGACGCCGACGAGCAGAGCAGAAAAAAGCAGCAGGAGATGCGCAGTCGCTGACGAGCAGAGCAGAAAACAGCAGCAGGACCAGCGCAGTCGCAGACGCCGATGAGCAGTGCAGAAAACAGCAGCAGGATCAGCGCAGTCGCCGACGCCTACGAACAGTGCAGAAAACAGCAGCAGGACCAGCGCAGTCGCCGACGAGCAGAGCAAAAAACAGCAGCAGGACCAGCGCAGTCGCAGACGCCGACGAGCAGAGAATAAAACAGCAGCAGGACCAGCGCAGTCGCCGACGCTGACGATCATAGCAGAAAACAACAGCAGGACCAGCGCAGTCGCCGATGGCGACGAGCAGAGCAGGAGACAGCAGCAGGATCAGTGCATTCGCTGACGCAGACAAGCAGAGCAGGAAACAGCAGCAGGATAAGCGCAGTAGCCGACGCCGATGTGCAGAGCAAAAAACAGCAGCAGGAGATGCGCAGTAGCAGACGATCAGAGCAGAAAACAGCAGCAGGGTCAGCGCAGTCGCTGACGCCGACGAGCAGAGCAGAAAAAAGCAGCAGCAGATGCGCAGTCGCAGACGCAAATGAGCAGAGCAGAAAACAGCAGCAGGATCAACGCAGTCGCCGACGCCAATGAGCAGTGCAGAAAACAGCAGCAGGACCAGGAAAGTGCTATCATCATGAAACGTTCAGATCACTTACAACTCAATAGATTCTACCTTCCTGTAACATTTCAGCCTGATTGGACCTTGTTTTCACACAAATGAACCCAGAATGATGTGAAATTGTGCTTCGTGCACCATAATTCTGGGTGCCATTTACAAACCATAAGTGCTAATGACTCCATTCCTTTTTGTGGTTGTAGGGGCTGTTGGTTGGAGTACATTAAAACAAACCTGATATCTCTAGGACATTCAGAAGCCAAGTTATAAGCCCACAAATGTGTAACTGGACTACTTCTTTAAATTGACACCAGATCCGGTGACATTTGGGACATGGTTTGACCCCCTATAGGAATGTGCGATCATCTTGAAACGTTCAGATCACTTACAACTCAATAGATTCCACCTTCCTGTAACGTTTCAGCCTGATTGGACCTTGTTTTCACACAAATGAACCCAGAATGATGTGAAATTGTGCTTCGTGCAACATAATTCTGGGTGCCATTTAAAAACCATAAGTGCTAATGACTCCATTCATTTTTGTGGTTGTAGGGGCTGTTGATTGGAGTATACTAAAACAAACCTAACCTCTCTAGGACATTCAGAAGCCAAGTTATAAGCCCACAAAGGTGTAACTGGACTACGTCTTTAAAGTGACACCAGGCCCGGTGACCTTTGGGACATGGTTTTACCCCCTATAGGAATGTGCGATCATCTTGAAACGTTCAGATCAATTACAACTCAATAGATTCTACCGTCCTGTAACGTTTCAGCCTGATTGGACCTTGTTTTCACACAAATGAACCCAGAATGATGTGAAATTGTGCTTCGTGCAACATAATTCTGGGTGCCATTTAAAAACCATAAGTGCTAATGACTCCATTCATTTTGGGGCTGTTGATTGGAGTATACTAAAACAAACCTGATCTCTCTAGGACATTCAGAAGCCAAGTTATATGCCCACAAAGGTGTAACTGGACTACTTCTTTAAATTGACACCAGATCCGGTGACCTTTGGGACATGGTTTGACCCCCTTAGGAAAGTGCTATCATCATGAAACGTTCAGATCACTTACAACTCAATAGATTCTACCTTCCTGTGACATTTCAGCCTGATTGGACCTTGTTTTCACACAAATGAACCCAGAATGATGTGAAATTGTGCTTCGTGCACCATAATTCTGGGTGCCATTTACAAACCATAAGTGCTAATGACTCCATTCCTTTTTGTGGTGTTAGGGGCTGTTGGTTGGAGTACATTAAAACAAACCTGATCTCTCTAGGACATTCAGAAGCCAAGTTATAAGCCCACAAATGTGTAACTGGACTACTTCTTTAAATTGACACCAGATCCGGTGACATTTGGGACATGGTTTGACCCCCTATAGGAATGTGCGATCATCTTGAAACGTTCAGATCACTTACAACTCAATAGATTCCACCTTCCTGTAACGTTTCAGCCTGATTGGACCTTGTTTTCACACAAATGAACCCAGAATGATGTGAAATTGTGCTTCGTGCATCATAATTCTGGGTGCCATTTAAAAACCATAAGTGCTAATGACTCCATTCATTTTTGTGGTTGTAGGGGCTGTTGATTGGAGTATACTAAAACAAACCCAACCTCTCTAGGACATTCAGAAGCCAAGTTATAAGCCCACAAAGGTGTAACTGGACTACTTCTTTAAAGTGACACCAGGCCCGGTGACCTTTGGGACATGGTTTTACCCCCTATAGGAATGTGCGATCATCTTGAAACGTTCAGATCACTTACAACTCAATAGATTCTACCTTCTTGTAGCGTTTCAGCCTGATTGGACCTTGTTTTCACACAAATGGACCCAGAATGATGTGAAATTGTGCTTCGTGCAACATAATTCTGGGTGCCATTTAAAAACCATAAGTTCTAATGACTCCATTCCTTTTTGTGGTTGTAGGGGCTGTTGATTGGAGTATACTAAAACAAACCTGATCTCTCTAGGACATTCAGAAGCCAAGTTATAAGCCCACAAATGTGTAACTGGACTACTTCTTTAAAGTGACACCAGGCCCGGTGACCTTTGGGACATGGTTTGACCCCCTATAGGAATGTGCGATCATTATGAAACGTTCAGATCACTTACAACTCAATAGATTCTACCTTCTCGTAACGTTTCAGCCTGATTGGACCTTGTTTTCACACAAATGGACCCAGAATGATGTGAAATTGTGCTTCGTGCAACATAATTCTGGGTGCCATTTAAAAACCATAAGAGCTAATGACTCCATTCCTTTTTGTGGTTGTAGGGGCTGTTGATTGGAGTATACTAAAAGAAACCTGATCTCTCTAGGACATTCAGAAGCCAAGTTATGAGCCCACAAATGTGTAACTGGACTACTTCTTTAAATTGACACCAGATCCGGTGACCTTTGGGACATTGTTTCACCCCCTTAGGAAAGTGCTATCATCATGAAACATTCAGATCACTTACAACTCAATAGATTCTACCTTCCTGTAACGTTTCAGCCTGATTGGACCTTGTTTTCACACAAATGAACCCAGAATGATGTGAAATTGTGCTTCGTGCAACATAATTCTGGGTGCCATTTAAAAACCATAAGTTCTAATGACTCCATTCATTTTAGTGGTAATGGGGGCTGCTAATTGGAGTACTCTAAAACAAACCTGACTTCTCTAGGATATTCAGAAGCCAAGTTCTAAGCCCACAAAGGTGTAACTGGACTACTTCTTTAAAGTGACACCAGGCCCGGTGACCTTTGGGACATGGTTTGACCCCCTATAGGAATGTGCGATCATCATGAAACGTTCAGATCACTTACAACTCAATAGATTCTAACTTCTTGTAACGTTTCAGCCTGATTGGACCTTGTTTTCACACAAATGGACCCAGAATGATGTGAAATTGTGCTTCATGCAACATAATTCTGGGTGCCATTTACAAACCATAAGTGCTATTGACTCCATTCCTTATTGAGGTTGTAGGGGTGGTTGATTGGAGTACACTAAAACAAACCTGATCTCTCTAGGACATTCAGAAGCCAAGTTATAAGCCCACAAAGGTGTAACTGGGCTACTTCTTTAAAGTGACACCAGGCCCGGTGACCTTTGGGACATGGTTTGACCCCCTATAGGAATGTGCAATCATCATGAAACGTTCAGATCACTTACAACTCAATAGATTCTACATTCTTGTAACGTTTCAGCCTGATTGGACCTTGTTTTCACACAAATGGACCCAGAATGATGTGAAACTGTGCTTCGTGCAACATAATTCTGGGTGCCATTTACAAACCATAAGTGCTAATGACTCCATTCCTTTTTGTGGTTGTAGGGGCTGTTGGTTGGAGTACATTAAAACAAACCTGATCTCTCTAGGACATTCAGAAGCCAAGTTATAAGCCCACAAATGTGTAACTGGACTACTTCTTTAAATTGACCCCAGATCCAGTGACCTTTGGGACGTGGTTTGACCCCCTTAGGAAAGTGCTATCATCATGAAACATTCAGATCACTTACAACTCAATAGATTCTACCTTCCTGTAACGTTTTAGCCTGATTGTACCTTGTTTTCACACAAATGAACCCAGAATGATGTGAAATTGTGCTTCGTGCAACATAATTCTGGGTGCCATTTAAAAACCATAAGTTCTAATGACTCCATTCCTTTTTGTGGTTGTAGGGGCTGTTGTTTGGAGTATACTAAAACAAACCTGATCTCTCTAGGACATTCAGAAACCAAGTTATAAGCCCTCAAAGGTGTAATTAGACTACTTCTTTAAAGTGACACCAGGCCTGGTGACCTTTGGGACATGGTTTCATCCCCTTAGGAAAGTACTATCATCATGAAACGTTCAGATCACTTACAACTCAATAGATTCTACCTTCCTGTAACGTTTCAGCCTGATTGGACCTTGTTTTCACACAAATGAACCCAGAATGATGTGAAATTGTGCTTTGTGCCGCATAATTCTGGGTGCCATTTAAAAACCATAAGTGCTAATGACTCCATTCCTTTTTGTGGTTGTAGGGGCTGTTGATTGGAGTATAATAAAACAAACCTGATCTCTCTAGGACATTCAGAAGCCACGTTATAAGCCCACAAATGTGTAACTGGACTACTTCTTTAAATTGACACCAGATCCGGTGACCTTTGGGACATGGTTTGACCCCCTTAGGAAAGTGCTATCATCATGAAACGTTCAGATCACTTACAACTCAATAGATTCTACCTTCCTGTAACGTTTCAGCCTGATTGGACCATGTTTTCACACAAATGGACCCAGAATGATGTGAAATTGTGCTTCGTGCAACATAATTCTGGGTGCCATTTACAAACCATAAGTGCTAATGACTCCATTCCTTTTTGTGGTTGTAGGGCCTGTTGATTGGAGTACAATAAAACAAACCTGATCTCTCTAGGACATTCAGAAGCCAAGTTATAAGCCCACAAATGTGTAACTGGACTACTTCTTTAAAGTGACACCAGATCCGGTGACCTTTGGGACATGGTTTTACCCCCTATAGGAATGTGCGATCATCTTGAAACGTTCAGATAACTTACAACTCAATAGATTCTACCTTCTTGTAACGTTTCAGCCTGATTGGACCTCGTTTCACTCAAATGAACCCAGAATGATGTGAAATTGTGCTTCGTGCAACATAATTCTGGGTGCCATTTAAAAACCATAAGTGCTAATGACTCCATTCCTTTTAGTGGTAATGGGGGCTGCTAATTGGAGTACTCTAAAACAAACCTGACCTCTCTAGGATATTCAGAAGCCAAGTTATAAGCCCACAAAGGTGTAACTGGACTACTTCTTTAAATTGACACCAGATCCGGTGACCTTTGGGACATTGTTTGACCCCCTTAGGAAAGTGCGATCATCTTGAAACGTTCAGATCACTTAAAACTCAATAGATTCTACCTTCTTGTAACGTTTCAGCCTGATTGGACCTTGTTTTCATACAAATGGTCCCAGAATGATGTGAAATTGTGCTTAGTGCAACATAATTCTGGGTGCCATTTACAAACCATAAGTGCTAATGACTCCATTCCTTTTTATGGTTGTAGAGGCTGTTGATTGGAGTACACTAAAACAAACCTGATCTCTCTAGGACATGTAGAAGCCAAGTTATGAGCCCACAAATGTGTAACTGGACTACTTCTTTAAATTGACACCAGATCCGGTGACCTTTGGGACATGGTTTCACCCCCTTAGGATAGTGCTATCATCATGAAACATTCAGATCACTTACAACTCAATAGATTCTACCTTCCTGTAACGTTTCAGCCTAATTGGACCTTGTTTTCACACAGATGAACCCAGAATGATGTGAAATTGTGCTTCGTGCAACATAATTCTGGGTGCCATTTACAAACCTTAAGTGCTAATGACTCCATTCCTTTTTGTGGTTGTAGGGGCTGTTGATTGGAGTACACTAAAAAAACCTGATCTCTCTAGGACATTCAGAAGCCAAGTTATAAGCCCACAAATGTGTAACTGGACTACTTCTTTAAAATGACACCAGATCCGGTGACCTTTGGGACATAGTTTGACCCCCTTAGGAAAGTGCTATCATCATGAAACGTTCAGATCACTTACAACTCAATAGATTCTACCTTCCTGTAACGTTTCAGCCTGACTGGACCTTGTTTTCACACAAATGAACCCAGAATGATGTGAAATTGTGCTTCGTGCAACATAATTCTGGGTGCCATTTAAAAACCATAAGTTCTAATGACTCCATTCCTTTTAGTGGTAATGGGGGCTGCTAATTGGAGTAGATGCGCAGTCGGAGACGATCAGAGCAGAAAACAGCAGCAGGGTCAGCGCAGTCGCTGACGCCGACGAGCAGAGCAGAAAAAAGCAGCAGGAGATGTGCAGACGCAGACGCTGGTCCTGCTGCTGTTTTCTGCAATGCTCATCGGTGTTGGCGACTACGTTGATCCTGCTTCTGTTTTCTGCTCTGCTCATTGGCGTCTGCGACTGCGCATCACCTGCTGCTTTTTTCTGCTCTGCTCGTCGGCGATTGCGCTTGTCCTGCTGCTGTTTTCTGCACTGCTCATCGGCGTCTGCGACTCCGCTGGTCCTGCTGCTGTTCTCTGTTCTGCTCGTCGGCGACTGCGCTGGTCCTGCTGCTGTTTTCTGCACTGCTCATCGGCGTCGGTGACTGTGCTGATCCTGCTGCTGTTTTCTGCTCTGCTCGTAGGCGTCGGCGACTGCGCTGGTCCTGCTGCTGTTTTCTGCAATGCTCATCGGTGTTGGCGACTACGTTGATCCTGCTTCTGTTTTCTGCTCTGCTCATTGGCGTCTGCGACTGCGCATCACCTGCTGCTTTTTTCTGCTCTGCTCATCAGCATCAGCGACTGCGCTGACCCTGCTGCTGTTTTCTGCTCTGATCTTCTGCGACTTCGGATCTCCTGCTGCTGTTTTCTGCACTGCTCATCGGCGTCAGCGACTGTGCTGATCCTGCTGCTGTTTTCTGCCCTGCTCGTAGGCGTCGACGACTGCGCTGGTCCTGCTGCCATTTTCTGCACTGCTCATCGGCGTCGGCGACTGCGCTGATCCTGCTGCTGTTTTCTGCTCTGCTCGTCGGCGACTGCGCTGATCCTGCTGCTTTTTTCTGCTCTGCTCGTCGGCGTCAGCGACTGCGCTGATCCTGCTGCTGTTTTCTGCTCTGCTCGTAGGCGTCGGCGACTGCGCATCTCCTGCTGCTGTTTTTTGCTCTGCTCGTCGGCGTCTGCTCTGCTCGTCGGCATCTGCGACTGCGCTGGTCCTGCTGTTTTCTGCTCTGCTCGTCGGCAACTGCGCTGGTCCTGCTGGTGTTTTCAGCACTGTACATCGGCGTCGGCGACTGCGCTGGTCCTGGTGTTGTTTTCGCCTCTGCTCGTCGGCGTCTGCGACTGCGCTGGTCCTGCTGCTGTTTTCTGCTCTGCTCGCCGGCGACTACGCTGGTCCTGCTGCTGTTTTCTGCACTGCTCATCGGCGTCGGCGACTGTGCTGATCCTGCTGCTGTTTTCTGCTCTGCTCGTAGGCGTTGGCGACTGCGCTGATCCTGCTGCTGTTTTCTGCTCTGCTCATCGGCGTCAGCGACTGGGCTGATCCTGCTGCTGTTTTCTGGTCTGCTCGTCTGCGTCAGCGAATGCGCTGATCCTGCTGCTGTTTCCTGCTCTGCTCGTCGCCGTCGGCGACTTCGCTGGTCCTGCTGTTGTTTTCTGCTCCGATCGCCAGCGTCGGCGACTGCGCTGGTCCTGCTGCTGTTTTCTGCTCTGCTCGTCGGCGACTGCGCTGGTCCTGCTGCTGTTTTCTGCTCTGCTCGTCGTCGACTGCGCTGGTCCTGCTGCTGTTTTCTGCTCTGCTCGTCGGCGACTGCGCTGGTCCTGCAGTTGCTTTCGCCTCTGCTCGTAGGCGTCTGCTTTGCTCATCGGCGTCTGCGACTGTGCTGGTCCTGCTGCTGTTTTCTGCTCTGCTCATTGGCGTCTGCGACTGCGCATCTCCTGCTGCTTTTTTCTGCTCTGCTCGTCGGCGTCAGCGACTGCGCTGACCCTGCTGCTGTTTTCTGCTCTGATCGTCTGCGACTGTGCATCTCCTGCTGCTGTTTTTTGCTCTGCTCGTCGGCGTCAGCGACTGCGCTGATCCTGCTGCTGTTTTCTGCTCTCCTCGTCGGCATCTGTGACTGCGCATCTCCTGCTGCTGTTTTTTTGCTCTGCTCGTAGGCGATTGCACTTGTCCTGCTGCTGTTTTCTGCTCTGCTCATCGGCGTCGGTTACTGCGCTGATCCTGCTGCTGTTTTCTGCTCTGCTCATCTGCGTCAGCGAATGCAATGATCCTGCTGCTGTTTCCTGCTCTGCTCGTCCCAGTCGGCGACTGTGCTGGTCCTGCTGTTGTTTTCTGCTCTGATCATCGGCGTCGGCGACTGCGCTGGTCCTGCTGCTGTTTTCTTCTCTGCTCGTCGGCGTCTGCTCTGCTCGTCGGCGTCTGCGAATGCGCTGATCCTGCTGCTGTTTCCTGCTCTGCTCGTCGCCGTCGGAGACTGCGCTGGTTCTGCTGCTGTATTCTGCTCTGCTTGTCTGCGTCAGCGAATGCGCTGATCCTGCTGCTGTTTCCTGCTCTGCTCTTTGCCGTCGGCGACTGCGCTGGTCCTGCTGTTGTTTTCTGCTCTGATCGTCGGCAACTGCGCTGTTCATGCTGCTGTTTTTCTCCCTGCTTGTCGGCGTCTGCTCTGCTCGTCGGCGTCTGCGACTATGCTGGTCCTGCTGCTGTTTTCTGCTCTGCTCATCGGTAACTGCGCTGGTCCTGCTGGTGTTTTCTGCACTGCTCATCGGCGTAGGCGACTGCGCTGGTCCTGGTGTTGTTTTCGCCTCTGCTCGTCTGCGTCTGCTCTGCTCATCGGTGTCTGCGACTGCACTGGTCCTGCTGTTGTTTTCGCCTCTGCTCGTCTGCGTCTGCTCTGCTCGTCGGCGTCTGCAACTGCGCTGGTCCTGCTTCTGTTTTCTGCTCTGCTCGTCGGCAAATGCGCTGGTCCTGCTGCTGTTTTCTGCACTGCTCATCGGCGTCAGCGACTGTGCTGGTCCTGCTGCTGTTTTCTGCTCTGCTTGTAGGCGTCGGCGACTGCGCTGGTCCTGCTGCTGTTTTCTGCACTGCTCATCGGCGTCTGCGACTGCGCTGGTCCTGCTGCTGTTTTCCGCCGATGAGCAGTGCAGAAAACAGCAGCAGGTCCAGCGCAGTCGCCGACGCCTACGAGCAGAGCAGAAAACAGCAGTAGGATTAGCACAGTCGCTGACGCCGATGAGCAGTGCAGAAAAAAGCAGCAGGACCAGCACAGTCGCCGACGAGCAGAGCAGAAAACAGTAACAGGACCAGCGCAGTCGCAGATGCCGACGAGCAGAGGCGAAAACAACAGCAGGACCAGCGCAGTCGCCAACGCCGATAAGCAGTGCAGAAAACACCAGCAGGACTAGCGCAGTCGCCGATGAGCAGAGCATAAAACAGCAGCAGGACCAGCCTAGTCGAAGACTCCGACGAGCAGAGCAGATGCCGACAAGCAGAGAAGAAAACAGCAGCATGACCAGGGCAGTCGCCGACGAGCAGAGCAGAAAACAACAAAGGACCAGCGCAGTCGCCGACGGCGAAGAGCAGAGCAGGAAACAGCAGCAGGATCAGCGCATTTGCTGACGCGGACAAGCAGAGCAGAAAACAGCAGCAGGATTAGCGCAGTAGCCGACGCCGATGAGCAGAGCAGAAAACAGCAGCAGGACCAGCGCAGTCGCCGACGAGCAGAGCAAAAAAGAGCAGCAGGAGATGCGCAGTCGCAGAAGCCGACGAGCAGAGCAGAAAACAGCAGCAGGAGATGCGCAGTCGCAGACGATCAGAGTAGAAAACAGCAGCATCTCCTGCTGCTTTTTTCTGCTCTGCTCGTCGGCGTCAGCGACTGCGCTGACCCTGCTGCTGTTTTCTGCTCTGATCGTCTCCGACTGCGCATCTCCTGCTGCTGTTTTTTGCTCTGCTCGTCGGCGTCGGCGACTGCGCTGATCCTGCTGCTGTTTTCTTCTCTGCTCGTAGGCGTCGGCGACTGCGCTGGTCCTGCTGCTGTTTTCTGCACTGCTCATCGGCGTCGCCGACTGCGCTGATCCTGCTGCTGTTTTCTGCTCTGCTCGTAGGCGTCGCTGACTGCGCTGGTCCTGCTGTTGTTTTCGCCTCTGCTCGTCTGCGTCTGCTCTGCTCGTCGGCGTCTGCGACTGCGCTGGTCCTGCTGTTGTTTTCGCCTCTGCTCGTCTGCGTCTGCTCGGCTCGTCGCCGTCTGCGACTGCGCTGGTCCTGCTGCTGTTTTCTGCTCTGCTGGTCGGCGACTGCGCTGGTCCTGCTGCTGTTTTCTGCACTGCTCATCGGCGTCGGCGACTGCGGTGATCCTGCTGCTGTTTTCTGCTCTGCTCATTAGCGTCTGCGACTGCGCATCTCCTGCTGCTTTTTTCTGCTCTGCTCGTCGGCGTCAGCGACTGCGCTGACCCTGCTGCTGTTTTCTGCTCTGATCGTCTCCGACTGCGCATCTCCTGCTGCTGTTTTTTGCTCTGCTCGTCGGCGTCAGCGACTGCGCTTATCCTGCTGCTGTTTTCTGCTCTGCTCGTCGGCGTCTGCGACTGCGCATCTCCTGCTGCTGTTTTTTGCTCTGCTCGTTGGCGACTGCGCTGGTCCTTCTGCTGTTTTCTGCTCTGCTCATCGGCGTCGGCTACTGCGCTGATCCTTCTGCTGTTTTCTGCTCTGCTTGTCTGCGTCAGCGAATGCGCTGATCCTGCTGCTGTTTCCTGCTCTGCTCGTCGGCGACTGCGCTGGTCCTGCTGTTGTTTTCTGCTCTGATCGTCGGCGTCGGCGACTGTGCAGGTCCTGCTGCTGCTTTCTTGTCTGCTCGTCGGCGTCTGCTCTGCTCATCGGCGTCTGCGACTGCGCTGGTCCTGCTGCTGTTTTCTGCTCTGCTCATCGGCGTCGGCGACTGCGCTGATCCTGCTGTTTTTTTCGCCTCTGCTCGTCGGCGTCTGCGACTGCGCTGGTCTTGCTGCTGTTTTCTGCTCTGCTCGTCGGCGACTGCGCTGGTCCTGCTGCTGTTTTCTGCACTGCTCATCGGCGTCGGCGACTGCGGTGATCCTGCTGCTGTTTTCTGCTCTGCTCGTCGGCGTCGGCGAATGCGCTGGTCCTGCTGCTATTTTCTGCTCTGCTCATCGGCGTCAGCGACTGGGATGATCCTGCTGCTGATTTCTGCTCTGCTCGTCTGCGTCAGCGAATGCGCTGATCCTGCTGTTGTTTTCTGCTCTGCTCATCGCCGTCGGCGCCTGCGCTGGTCCTGCTGTTGTTTTCTTCTCTGCTCGTCAGCGTCTGCTCTGCTCGTCGGCGTCGGCGACTGCGCTGGTCCTGCTGCTGTTTTCTGCTCTGCTCGTCGTTTACTGCGCTGGTCCTGCTAGTGTTTTCTGCACTGCTCATCGGCGTCGGTGACTGTGCTGATCCTGCGGCTGTTTTCTGCCCTTCTCGTCGGCGACTGCGCAGGTCCTGCTGGTGTTTTCTGCTCTGCTCAATGGCGACTGCGCTGTTCCTGCTGCTGTTTTCTGCTCTGCTCGTCGGCGACTGCGCTGGTCCTGCTGCTGTTTTCTTCTCTGCTCGTCGGCGACTGCGCTGGTCCTGCTGCTGTTTTCTGCACTGCTCATCGGCGTCAGCGACTGCGCTGGTCCTGCTGTTGTTTTCGCCTCTGCTCGTCGGCGTCTGCTCTGCTCGTCGACGTCTGCGACTGCGCTGGTCCTGCTGCTTTTTTCTGCTCTGCTCGTCGGCGTCAGCTACTGCGCTGATCCTGCTGCTGTTTTCTGCTCTGCTCGTCGGTGTCAGTGACTACGCTGATCCTGCTGCTGTTTTTTGCTCTGCTCGTCCGCGACTGCGCTGGTCCTGTTGCTGTTTTCTGCACTGCTCATCGGCGTCGGCGACTGCGCTGATCGTGCTGCTGTTTTCTGCTCTGCTCGTAGGCGTCGGCGACTGCGCTGGTCCTGCTGCTGTTTTCTGCACTGCTCATCGGCGTCGGCGAGTGCGCTGGTCCTGCTGTTGTTTTCGCCTCTGCTCGTCAGCGTCTGCTCTGCTCGTCGGCGTCTGCGACTGCGCTGGTCCTGCTGTTGTTTTCGCCTCTGCTCGTCTGCGTCTGCTCTGCTCGTCGGCGTCTGCGACTGCGCTGGTCCTGCTGCTGTTTTCTGCTCTGCTCGTCGTGACTGCGCTGGTCCTGCTGCTGTTTTCTGCACTCCTCATTGGTTTCGGCGACTGCGTTGATCCTGCTGCTGTTTTCTGCTCTGCTCATTGGCGTCTGCGACTGCGCATCTCCTGCTGTTTTTTTCTGCTCTGCTCGTCTGCGTCAGCGACTGCGCTGACCCTGCTGCTGTTTTCTGCTCTGATCGTCTCCGACTGCGCATCTCCTGCTGCTGTTTTTTGCTCTGCTCGTCGTCGTCAGCGACGGCGCTTATCCTGCTGCTGTTTTCTGCTCTGCTCGTCGGTGTCTGCGACTGCGCATCTCCTGCTGCTGTTTTTTGCTCTGCTCGTCGGCGACTGTGCTGGTCCTGCTGCTGTTTTCTGCTATGCTCATCGGCGTCGGCTACTGCGCTTATCCTTCTGCTGTTTTCTGCTCTGCTTGTCTGCTTCAGCGAATGTGTTGATCCTGCTGCTGTTTCCTGCTCTGCTCGTCACCGTCGGTGACTGCGCTGGTCCTGCTGTTGTTTTCTGCTCTGATCGTCGGCGTCGGCGACTGCGCTGGTCCTGCTGCTGTTTTCTTCTCTGCTCGTCAGCGTCTGCTCTGCTCGTCGGCGTCTGCGACTGCGCTGGTCCTGCTGCTGTTTTCTGCTCTGCTCGTTGGCGTCTGTGACTGCACATCTCCTGCTGCTGTTTTTTGCTCTGCTCGTCGGCGACTGCGCTTGTCCTGCTGCTGTTTTCTGCTCTGCTCATCGGCATCGGCTACTTTCCTAAGGGGGTCAAACCATGTCCCAAAGGTCACCAGATCTGGTGTCAATTTAAAGAAGTAGTCCAGTTACACCTTTGTTGGCTTATAACTTGGCTTCTGAATGTCCTAGAGAGATCAGGTTTGTTTTAGTGTACTCCAATCAACAGCCCCTACAACCACAAAAAGGAATGGAGTCATTAGCACTTATGGTTTGGACATGGCACCCAGAATTATGTTGCACGAAGCACAATTTCACATCATTCTGGGTCCATTTGTGTGAAAACAAGGTCCAATCAGGCTGAAACGTTACAAGAAGGTAGAATCTATTGAGTTGTAAGTGATCTGAACGTTTCATGATGATCGCACATTCCTATAGGGGGTCAAACCATGTCCCAAAGGTCACCGGGCCTGGTGTCACTTTAAAGAAGTAGTCCAGTTACACATTTGTGGGATTATAACTTGGCTTCTGAATATCCTAGAGAGGTCAGGTTTGTTTTAGACTACTCCAATTAACAGCCCCCATTACCCCAAATAGGAATGGAGTCATTAGCACTTATGGTTTTTAAATGGCACCCAGAATTATGTTGCACGATGCACAATTTCACATCAATCTGGGTTCATTTGTGTGAAAACAAGGTCCAATAAGGCTGAAACGTTACAGGATGTAGAATCTATTGAGTTGTAAGTGATCTGAACGTTTCATGATGATAGCACTTTCCTAAAGTGGTCAAACCATGTCCCAGAGGTCACCGGATCTGGTGTCAATTTAAAGAAGTAGTCCAGTTACACCTTTGTGGGCTTATAACTTGGCTTCTGAATGTCCTAGAGAGATCAGGTTTGTTTTAGTGTACTCCAATCAACAGCCCCTACAACCACAAAAAGGAATGGAGTCATTAGCACTTATGGTTTGTAAATGGCACCCAGAACTATGTTGCACGAAGCACAATTTCACATCATTCTGGGTCCATTTGTGTGAAAACAAGGTCCAATAAGGCTGAAACGTTACAGGATGTAGAATCTATTGAGTTGTAAGTGATCTGAACGTTTCATGATGATAGCACTTTCCTAAAGTGGTCAAACCATGTCCCAGAGGTCACCGGATCTGGTGTCAATTTAAAGAAGTAGTCCAGTTACACATTTGTGGGCTTATAACTTGGCTTCTGAATGTCCTAGAGAGATCAGGTTTGTTTTAATGTCCTCCAATCAACAGCCCCTACAACCACAAAAAGGAATGGAGTCATTAGCACTTATGGTTTGTAAATGGCACCCAGAATTATGTTGCACGAAGCACAATTTCACATCATTCTGGGTCCATTTGTGTGAAAACAAGGTCCAATCAGGCTGAAACGTTACAAGAAGGTAGAATCTATTGAGTTGTAAGTGATCTGAACATTTCATGATGATCGTACATTCCTATAGGGGGTCAAACCATGTCCCAAAGGTCATCGGGCCTGGTGTCACTTTAAAGAAGTAGTCCAGTTACACCTTTGTTGGCTTATAACTTGGCTTTTGAATATCCTAGAGAGGTCAGGTTTCTTTTAGAGTACTCCAATTAACAGCCCCCATTACCCCAAAAAGGAATGGAGTCATTAGCACTTATGGTTTGTAAATGGCACCCAGAATTATGTTGCACGAAGCACAATTTCACATCATTCTGGGTTCATTTGTGTGAAAACAAGGTCCAATCAGGCTGAAACGTTACAGGAAGGTAGAATCTATTGAGTTGTAAGTGATCTGAACGTTTCATGATGATAGCACTTTCCTAAGGGGGTCAAACCATGTCCCAAAGGTCACCAGATCTGGTGTCAATTTAAAGAAGTAGTCCAGTTACACCTTTGTTGGCTTATAACTTGGCTTCTGAATGTCCTAGAGAGATCAGGTTTGTTTTAGTGTACTCCAATCAACAGCCCCTACAACCACAAAAAAGAATGGAGTCATTAGCACTTGTGGTTTGTAAATGGCACCCAGAATTATGTTGCACGAAGCACAATTTCACATCATTCTGGGTCCATTTGTGTGAAAACAAGGTCCAATCAGGCTGAAACGTTACAAGAAGGTAGAATCTATTGAGTTGAAAGTTATCTGAACGTTTCATGATGATCACACATTCCTATAGGGGGTCAAACCATGTCCCAAAGGTCACCGGGCCTGGTGTCACTTTAAAGAAGTAGTCCAGTTACACCTTTGTGGGCTTATAACTTGGCTTCTGAATATCCTAGAGAGGTCAGGTTTGTTTTGGAGTACTCAAATTAACAGCCCCCATTACCCCAAACAGGAATAGAGTCATTAGCACTTATGGTTTTTAAATGGCACCCAGAATTATGTTGCACGAAGCACAATTTCACATCATTCTGGGTTCATTTGTGTGAAAACAAGGTCAAATCAGGCTGAAACATTACAGGAAGGTAGAATCTATTGAGTTGTAAGTGATCTGAACGTTTCATGACGATAGCACTTTCCTAAGGGTGTCAAACCATGTCCCAAAGATCACCGGATCTGGTGTCAATTTAAAGAAGTAGTCCAGTTACACATTTGTGGGCTTATAACTTGGCTTCTGAATGTCCTAGAGAGATCAGGTTTGTTTTAATGTACTCCAATCAACAGCCCCTACAACCACAAAAAGGAATGGAGTCATTAGCACTTATGGTTTGTAAATGGCACCCAGAATTATGTTGCACGAAGCACAATTTCACATCATTCTGGGTCCATTTGTGTGAAAACAAGGTCCAATCAGGCTGAAACGTTACAAGAAGGTAGAATCTATTGAGTTGTAAGTGATATGGACGTTTCATGATGATAGCACTTTCCTAAGGGGGTCAAACCATGTCCCAAAGGTCACCGGATCTGGTGTCAATTTAAAGTAGTAGTCCAGTTACACCTTTGTGGGCTTATAACTTGGCTTCTGGATGTCCTAGAGAGGTCAGGTTTGTTTTATTGTACTCCAATCAACAGCCCCTACAACCCCAAAAAGGAATGGAATCATTAGCACTTATGGTTTTTAAATGACACCCAGAATTATGTTGCACGAAGCACAATTTCACATCATTCTGGGTTCATTTGTGTGAAAACAAGGTCCAGTCAGGCTGAAACGTTACAGGAAGGTAGAATCTATTGAGTTGTAAGTGATCTGAATGTTTCATGATGATAGCACTTTCCTAAGGGGGTCAAACCATGTCCCAAAGGTCACCAGATCTGGTGTCAATTTAAAGAAGTAGTCCAGTTACACCTTTGTTGGCTTATAACTTGGCTTCTGAATGTCCTAGAGAGATCAGGTTTGTTTTAGTGTACTCCAATCAACAGCCCCTACAACCACAAAAAGGAATGGAGTCATTAGCACTTATGGTTTGGACATGGCACCCAGAATTATGTTGCACGAAGCACAATTTCACATCATTCTGGGTCCATTTGTGTGAAAACAAGGTCCAATCAGGCTGAAACGTTACAAGAAGGTAGAATCTATTGAGTTGTAAGTGATCTGAACGTTTCATGATGATCGCACATTCCTATAGGGGGTCAAACCATGTCCCAAAGGTCACCGGGCCTGGTGTCACTTTAAAGAAGTAGTCCAGTTACACATTTGTGGGATTATAACTTGGCTTCTGAATGTCCTAGAGAGATCAGGTTTGTTTTAGTGTACTCCAATCAACAGCCCCTACAACCACAAAAAGGAATGGAGTCATTAGCACTTATGGTTTGTAAATGGCACCCAGAACTATGTTGCACGAAGCACAATTTCACATCATTCTGGGTCCATTTGTGTGAAAACAAGGTCCAATAAGGCTGAAACGTTACAGGATGTAGAATCTATTGAGTTGTAAGTGATCTGAACGTTTCATGATGATAGCACTTTCCTAAAGTGGTCAAACCATGTCCCAGAGGTCACCGGATCTGGTGTCAATTTAAAGAAGTAGTCCAGTTACACATTTGTGGGCTTATAACTTGGCTTCTGAATGTCCTAGAGAGATCAGGTTTGTTTTAATGTCCTCCAATCAACAGCCCCTACAACCACAAAAAGGAATGGAGTCATTAGCACTTATGGTTTGTAAATGGCACCCAGAATTATGTTGCACGAAGCACAATTTCACATCATTCTGGGTCCATTTGTGTGAAAACAAGGTCCAATCAGGCGGAAACGTTACAAGAAGGTAGAATCTATTGAGTTGTAAGTGATCTGAACATTTCATGATGATCGTACATTCCTATAGGGGGTCAAACCATGTCCCAAAGGTCATCGGGCCTGGTGTCACTTTAAAGAAGTAGTCCAGTTACACCTTTGTTGGCTTATAACTTGGCTTTTGAATATCCTAGAGAGGTCAGGTTTCTTTTAGAGTACTCCAATTAACAGCCCCCATTACCCCAAACAGGAATAGAGTCATTAGCACTTATGGTTTTTAAATGGCACCCAGAATTATGTTGCACGAAGCACAATTTCACATCATTCTGGGTTCATTTGTGTGAAAACAAGGTCCAATCAGGCTGAAACGTTACAGGAAGGTAGAATCTATTGAGTTGTAAGTGATCTGAACGTTTCATGATGATAGCACTTTCCTAAGGGGGTCAAACCATGTCCCAAAGGTCACCAGATCTGGTGTCAATTTAAAGAAGTTGTCCAGTTACACCTTTGTTGGCTTATAACTTGGCTTCTGAATGTCCAAGAGAGATCAGGTTTGTTTTAGTGTACTCCAATCAACAGCCCCTACAACCACAAAAAAGAATGGAGTCATTAGCACTTGTGGTTTGTAAATGGCACCCAGAATTATGTTGCACGAAGCACAATTTCACATCATTCTGGGTCCATTTGTGTGAAAACAAGGTCCAATCAGGCTGAAACGTTACAAGAAGGTAGAATCTATTGAGTTGAAAGTGATCTGAACGTTTCATGATGATCACACATTCCTATAGGGGGTCAAACCATGTCCCAAAGGTCACCGGGCCTGGTGTCACTTTAAAGAAGTAGTCCAGTTACACCTTTGTGGGCTTATAACTTGGCTTCTGAATATCCTAGAGAGGTCAGGTTTGTTTTGGAGTACTCAAATTAACAGCCCCCATTACCCCAAACAGGAATAGAGTCATTAGCACTTATTGTTTTTAAATGGCACCCAGAATTATGTTGCACGAAGCACAATTTCACATCATTCTGGGTTCATTTGTGTGAAAACAAGGTCAAATCAGGCTGAAACATTACAGGAAGGTAGAATCTATTGAGTTGTAAGTGATCTGAACGTTTCATGACGATAGCACTTTCCTAAGGGTGTCAAACCATGTCCCAAAGATCACCGGATCTGGTGTCAATTTAAAGAAGTAGTCCAGTTACACATTTGTGGGCTTATAACTTGGCTTCTGAATGTCCTAGAGAGATCAGGTTTGTTTTAATGTACTCCAATCAACAGCCCCTACAACCACAAAAAGGAATGGAGTCATTAGCACTTATGGTTTGTAAATGGCACCCAGAATTATGTTGCACGAAGCACAATTTCACATCATTCTGGGTCCATTTGTGTGAAAACAAGGTCCAATCAGGCTGAAACGTTACAAGAAGGTAGAATCTATTGAGTTGTAAGTGATCTGAACGTTTCAAGATGATCGCACATTCCTAAGGCGGTCAAACCATGACCCAAAGGTCATCGGATCTGGTGTCAATTTAAAGAAGTAGTCCAGTTACACATTTGTGGGCTTATAACTTGGCTTCTGAATGTCCTAGAGAGATCAGGTTTGTTTTAGTGTACTCCAATCAACAGCCCCTACAACCACAAAAAGGAATGGAGTCATTTGCACTTATGGTTTGGACATGGCACCCAGAATTATGTTGCACGAAGCACAATTTCACATAATTCTGGGTCCATTGTGTGAAAACAAGGTCCAATCAGGCTGAAACGTTACAAGAAGGTAGAATCTATTGAGTTGTAAGTGATCTGAAAGTTTCATGATGATCGCACATTCCTATAGGGGGTCAAACCATGTCCCAAAGGTCACCGGGCCTGGTGTCACTTTAAAGAAGTAGTCCAGTTACACCTTTGTGGGCTTATAACTTGGCTTCTGAATATCCTAGAGAGGTCAGGTTTGTTTTAGAGTACTCCAATTAACAGCCCCATTACCCCAAAAAGGAATGGAATCATTAGCACTTATGGTTTTTAAATGACACCCAGAATTATGTTGCACGAAGCACAATTTCACATCATTCTGGGTTCATTTGTGTGAAAACAACGTCCAGTCAGGCTGAAACGTTACAGGAAGGTAGAATCTATTGAGTTGTAAGTGATCTGAATGTTTCATGATGATAGCACTTTCCTAAGGGGGTCAAACCATGTCCCAAAGGTCACCAGATCTGGTGTCAATTTAAAGAAGTAGTCCAGTTACACCTTTGTTGGCTTATAACTTGGCTTCTGAATGTCCTAGAGAGATCAGGTTTGTTTTAGTGTACTCCAATCAACAGCCCCTACAACCACAAAAAGGAATGGAGTCATTTGCACTTATGGTTTGGACATGGCACCCAGAATTATGTTGCACGAAGCACAATTTCACATCATTCTGGGTCCATTTGTGTGAAAACAAGGTCCAATCAGGCTGAAACGTTACAAGAAGGTAGAATCTATTGAGTTGTAAGTGATCTGAACGTTTCATGATGATCGCACATTCCTATAGGGGGTCAAACCATGTCCCAAAGGTCACCGGGCCTGGTGTCACTTTAAAGAAGTAGTCCAGTTACACATTTGTGGGATTATAACTTGGCTTCTGAATATCCTAGAGAGGTCAGGTTTGTTTTAGACTACTCCAATTAACAGCCCCCATTACCCCAAATAGGAATGGAGTCATTAGCGCTTATGGTTTTTAAATGGCACCCAGAATTATGTTGCACGATGCACAATTTCACATCAATCTGGGTTCATTTGTGTGAAAACAAGGTCCAATAAGGCTGAAACGTTACAGGATGTAGAATCTATTGAGTTGTAAGTGATCTGAACGTTTCATGATGATAGCACTTTCCTAAAGTGGTCAAACCATGTCCCAGAGGTCACCGGATCTGGTGTCAATTTAAAGAAGTAGTCCAGTTACACCTTTGTGGGCTTATAACTTGGCTTCTGAATGTCCTAGAGAGATCAGGTTTGTTTTAGTGTACTCCAATCAACAGCCCCTACAACCAGAAAAAGGAATGGAGTCATTAGCACTTATGGTTTGTAAATGGCACCCAGAACTATGTTGCACGAAGCACAATTTCACATCATTCTGGGTCCATTTGTGTGAAAACAAGGTCCAATAAGGCTGAAACGTTACAGGATGTAGAATCTATTGATTTGTAAGTGATCTGAACGTTTCATGATGATAGCACTTTCCTAAAGTGGTCAAACCATGTCCCAGAGGTCACCGGATCTGGTGTCAATTTAAAGAAGTAGTCCAGTTACACATTTGTGGGCTTATAACTTGGCTTCTGAATGTCCTAGAGAGATCAGGTTTGTTTTAATGTCCTCCAATCAACAGCCCCTACAACCACAAAAAGGAATGGAGTCATTAGCACTTATGGTTTGTAAATGGCACCCAGAATTATGTTGCACGAAGCACAATTTCACATCATTCTGGGTCCATTTGTGTGAAAACAAGGTCCAATCAGGCTGAAACGTTACAAGAAGGTAGAATCTATTGAGTTGTAAGTGATCTGAACATTTCATGATGATCGTACATTCCTATAGGGGGTCAAACCATGTCCCAAAGGTCATCGGGCCTGGTGTCACTTTAAAGAAGTAGTCCAGTTACACCTTTGTTGGCTTATAACTTGGCTTTTGAATATCCTAGAGAGGTCAGGTTTCTTTTAGAGTACTCCAATTAACAGCCCCCATTACCCCAAAAAGGAATGGAGTCATTAGCACTTATGGTTTGTAAATGGCACCCAGAATTATGTTGCACGAAGCACAATTTCACATCATTCTGGGTTCATTTGTGTGAAAACAAGGTCCAATCAGGCTGAAACGTTACAGGAAGGTAGAATCTATTGAGTTGTAAGTGATCTGAACGTTTCATGATGATAGCACTTTCCTAAGGGGGTCAAACCATGTCCCAAAGGTCACCAGATCTGGTGTCAATTTAAAGAAGTAGTCCAGTTACACCTTTGTTGGCTTATAACTTGGCTTCTGAATGTCCTAGAGAGATCAGGTTTGTTTTAGTGTACTCCAATCAACAGCCCCTACAACCACAAAAAAGAATGGAGTCATTAGCACTTGTGGTTTGTAAATGGCACCCAGAATTATGTTGCACGAAGCACAATTTCACATCATTCTGGGTCCATTTGTGTGAAAACAAGGTCCAATCAGGCTGAAACGTTACAAGAAGGTAGAATCTATTGAGTTGAAAGTGATCTGAACGTTTCATGATGATCACACATTCCTATAGGGGGTCAAACCATGTCCCAAAGGTCACCGGGCCTGGTGTCACTTTAAAGAAGTAGTCCAGTTACACCTTTGTGGGCTTATAACTTGGCTTCTGAATATCCTAGAGAGGTCAGGTTTGTTTTAGAGTACTCAAATTAACAGCCCCCATTACCCCAAACAGGAATAGAGTCATTAGCACTTATGGTTTTTAAATGGCACCCAGAATTATGTTGCACAAAGCACAATTTCACATCATTCTGGGTTCATTTGTGTGAAAACAAGGTCAAATCAGGCTGAAACATTACAGGAAGGTAGAACCTATTGAGTTGTAAGTGATCTGAACGTTTCATGACGATAGCACTTTCCTAAGGGTGTCATACAGTGTCCAAAAGATCACCGGATCTGGTGTCAATTTAAAGAAGTAGTCCAGTTACACATTTGTGGGCTTATAACTTGGCTTCTGAATGTCCTAGAGAGATCAGGTTTGTTTTAATGTACTCCAATCAACAGCCCCTACAACCACAAAAAGGAATGGAGTCATTAGCACTTATGGTTTGTAAATGGCACCCAGAATTATGTTGCACGAAGCACAATTTCACATCATTCTGGGTCCATTTGTGTGAAAACAAGGTCCAATCAGGCTGAAACGTTACAAGAAGGTAGAATCTATTGAGTTGTAGGTGATCTGGACGTTTCATGATGATAGCACTTTCCTAAGGGGGTCAAACCATGTCCCAAAGGTCACCGGATCTGGTGTCAATTTAAAGTAGTAGTCCAGTTACACCTTTGTGGGCTTATAACTTGGCTTCTGGATGTCCTAGAGAGGTCAGGTTTGTTTTATTGTACTCCAATCAACAGCCCCTACAACCACAAAAAAGAATGGAGTCATTAGCACTTATGGGTTGTAAATGGCACCCAGAATTATGTTGCACGAAGCACAATTTCACATAATTCTGGGTCCATTGTGTGAAAACAAGGTCCAATCAGGCTGAAACGTTACAAGAAGGTAGAATCTATTGAGTTGTAAGTGATCTGAACGTTTCATGATGATCGCACATTCTTATAGGGGGTAAAACCATGTCCCAAAGGTCACCGGGCCTTGTGTCACTTTAAATAAGTAGTCCAGTTACACCTTTGTGGGTTTATAACTTGGCTTCTGAATGTCCTAGAGAGGTCACGTTTGTTTTAGTGTACTCCAATCAACAGCCCCTACAACCACAAAAAGGAATGGAGTCATTAGCACCTATGGTTTGTAAATGGCACCCAGAATATGTTGAACGAAGCACAATTTCACATCATTCTGGGTCCATTTGTGTGAAAACAAGGTCCAATCAGGCTGAAACGTTACAAGAACGTAGAATCTATTGAGTTGTAAGTGATCTGAACATTTAATGATAATCACACATTCCTATAGGGGGTCAAACCATGTCCCAAAGGTCACCGGGCCTGGTGTCACTTTAAAGAAGTAGTCCAGTAACACATTTGTGGGCTTATAACTTGGCTTCTGAATATCCTAGAGAGGTCAGGTTTGTTTCAGAGTACTCCAATTAACAGCCCCCATTACCCCAAAAATGAATGGAGTCATTAGCACTTATGGTTTTTAAATGGCAGCCAGAATTATGTTGCACGAATCACAATTTCACATCATTCTGGGTTCATTTGTGTGAAAACAAGGTCCAATCAGGCTGAAACGTTACAGGAAGTTAGAATCTATTGAGTTGTAAGTGATCTGAACGTTTCATGATGATAGCACTTTCCTATAGCGGGTAAAACATTGTCCCAAAGGTCACAGGGCCTGGTGTCACTTTAAAGAAGTAGTCCAGTTACACATTTGTGGGCTTATAACTTGGCTTCTGAATGTCCTAGAGAGATCAGGTTTGTTTTAGTGTACTCCAATCATCAGCCCCTACAACCTCAAAAAGAAATGGAGTCATCAGCACTTATGGTTTTTAAATGGCACCCAGAATTATGTTGCACGAAGCACAATTTCACATCATTCTGGGTCCATTTGTGTGAAAACAAGGTCCAATTAGGCTGAAATGTTACAGGAAGGTAGAATCTATTGAGTTGTAAGTGATCTGAACGTTTCATGATGATAGCACTATCCTAAGGGGGTCAAACCATGTCCCAAAGGTCACCGGATCTGGTGTCAATTTAAAGAAGTAGTCCTGTTACACATTTGTGGGCTTATAACTTGGCTTCTGAATATCCTAGAGAGGTCAGGTTTGTTTTAGAGTACTCCAATTAACAGCCCCAATTACCCCAAAAAGGAATGGAGTCATTAGCACTTATGGTTTTTAAATGGCACCCAGAATTATGTTGCACGAAGCACAATTTCACATCATTCTGGGTTCATTTGTGTGAAAACAAGGTCCAATCAGGCAGAAACGTTACAGGAAGGTAGAATCTATTGAGTTGTAAGTGATCTGAAAGTTTCATGATGATAGCACTTTCCTAAGGGGGTCAAACCATGTCCCAAAGGTCACCGGATCTGGTGTCAATTTAAAGAAGTAGTCCAGTTACACATTTGTGGGCTTATAACTTGGCTTCTGAATGTCCTAGAGAGATCAGGGTTGTTTTAGTGTACTCCAATCAACAGCCCCTACAACCACAAAAAGGAATGGAGTCATTAGCACTTATGGTTTGTAAATGGCACCCAGAATTATGTTGCACGAAGCACAATTTCACATCATTCTGGGTCCATTTGTGTGAAAACAAGGTCCAATCAGGCTGAAACGTTACAAGAAGGTAGAATCTATTGAGTTGTAAGTGATATGAACGTTTCATGATGATTACATATTCCTATAGGGGGTCAAACCATGTCCCAAAGGTCACCGGGCCTGGTGTCACTTTAAAGAAGTAGTCCAGTTACACCTTTGTGGGCTTATAACTTGGCTTCTGAATATCCTAGAGAGGTCAGGTTTGTTTTAGAGTACTCCAATTAACAGCCCCCATTACCACAAAAAGGAATGGAGTCATTAGCACTTATGGTTTTTAAATGGCACCCAGAATTATGTTGCACGAAGCACAATTTCACATCATTCTGGGTTCATTTGTGTGAAAACAAGGTCCAATCAGGCTGAAACTTTACAGGAAGGTAGAATCTATTGAGTTGTAAGTGATCTGAACGTTTCATGATGATAGCACTTTCCTATGGGGGTCGAACCATGTCCCAAACGTCACCGGATCTGGTGTCAATTTAAAGAAGTAGTCCATTTACACCTTTGTGGGCTTATAACTTGGCTTCTGAATATCCTAGAGAGGTCAGGTTTGTTTTAGGGTACTCCAATCAACAGCCCCTATTGCCCCAAAAAGGAATGGAGTCATTAGCTCTTATGGTTTTTAAATGACACCCAGAATTATGTTGCACGAACCACAATTTTACATCATTCTGGGTCCATTTGTGTGAAAACAAGGTCCAATCAGGCTGAAACGCTACAGGAAGGTAGAATCTAGTGAGTTGTAAGTGATCTGAACGTTTCATGATGATCGCGCATTCCTAAAGGGGTCAAACCATGTCCCAAAGGTCAACGGATCTGGTGTCACTTTAAAGAAGTAGTCCAGTTACACCTTTGTGGGCTTATAACTTGGCTTCTGAATGTCCTAGAGAGATCAGGTTTGTTTTAGTGTACTCCAATCATCAGCCCCTACAACCTCAAAAAGAAATGGAGTCATCAGCACTTATGGTTTTTAAACGGACCCCAGAATTATGTTGCACGAAGCACAATTTCACATCATTCTGGGTCCATTTGTGTGAAAACAAGGTCCAATCAGGCTGAAACGTTACAAGAAGGTAGAATCTATTGAGTTGTAAGTGATCTGAACGTTTCATGATGATCGCACATTCTTATAGGGGGTAAAACCATGTCCCAAAGGTCACCGGGCCTTGTGTCACTTTAAATAAGTAGTCCAGTTACACCTTTGTGGGTTTATAACTTGGCTTCTGAATGTCCTAGAGAGGTCACGTTTGTTTTAGTGTACTCCAATCAACAGCCCCTACAGCCACAAAAAGGAATGGAGTCATTAGCACCTATGGTTTGTAAATGGCACCCAGAATTATGTTGAACGAAGCACAATTTCACATCATTCTGGGTCCATTTGTGTGAAAACAAGGTCCAATCAGGCTGAAACGTTACAAGAACGTAGAATCTATTGAGTTGTAAGTGATCTGAACATTTAATGATAATCACACATTCCTATAGGGGGTCAAACCATGTCCCAAAGGTCACCGGGCCTGGTGTCACTTTAAAGAAGTAGTCCAGTAACACATTTGTGGGCTTATAACTTGGCTTCTGAATATCCTAGAGAGGTCAGGTTTGTTTTAGAGTACTCCAATTAACAGCCCCCATTACCCCAAAAATGAATGGAGTCATTAGCACATATGGTTTTTAAATGGCAGCCAGAATTATTATGCACGAAGCACAATTTCACATCATTCTGGGTTCATTTGTGTGAAAACAAGGTCCAATCAGGCTGAAACTTTACAGGAAGGTAGAATCTATTGAGTTGTAAGTGATCTGAACGTTTCATGATGATAGCACTTTCCTGTGGGGGTCGAACCATGTCCCAAACGTCACCGGATCTGGTGTCAATTTAAAGAAGTAGTCCATTTACACCTTTGTGGGCTTATAACTTGGCTTCTGAATATCCTAGAGAGGTCAGGTTTGTTTTAGGGTACTCCAATCAACAGCCCCTATTGCCCCAAAAAGGAATGGAGTCATTAGCTCTTATGGTTTTTAAATGACACCCAGAATTATGTTGCACGAACCACAATTTTACATCATTCTGGGTCCATTTGTGTGAAAACAAGGTCCAATCAGGCTGAAACGCTACAGGAAGGTAGAATCTATTGAGTTGTAAGTGATCTGAACGTTTCATGATGATCGCGCATTCCTAAAGGGGTCAAACCATGTCCCAAAGGTCACCGGATCTGGTGTCACTTTAAAGAAGTAGTCCAGTTACACCTTTGTGGGCTTATAACTTGGCTTCTGAATGTCCTAGAGAGATCAGGTTTGTTTTAGTGTACTCCAATCATCAGCCCCTACAACCTCAAAAAGAAATGGAGTCATCAGCACTTATGGTTTTTAAATGGACCCCAGAATTATGTTGCACGAAGCACAATTTCACATCATTCTGGGTCCATTTGTGTGAAAACAAGGTCCAATCAGGCTGAAACGTTACAAGAACGTAGAATCTATTGAGTTGTAAGTGATCTGAACATTTAATGATAATCACACATTCCTATAGGGGGTCAAACCATGTCCCAAAGGTCACCGGGCCTGGTGTCACTTTAAAGAAGTAGTCCAGTAACACATTTGTGGGCTTATAACTTGGCTTCTGAATATCCTAGAGAGGTCAGGTTTGTTTTAGAGTACTCCAATTAACAGCCCCCATTACCCCAAAAATGAATGGAGTCATTAGCACTTATGGTTTTTAAATGGCAGCCAGAATTATGTTGCACGAAGCACAATTTCACATCATTCTGGGTTCATTTGTGTGAAAACAAGGTCCAATCAGGCTGAAACGTTACAGGAAGTTAGAATCTATTGAGTTGTAAGTGATCTGAACGTTTCATGATGATAGCACTTTCCTATAGCGGGTAAAACCATGTCCCAAAGGTCACAGGGCCTGGTGTCACTTTAAAGAAGTAGTCCAGTTACACATTTGTGTGCTTATAACTTGGCTTCTGAATGTCCTAGAGAGATCAGGTTTGTTTTAGTGTACTCCAATCATCAGCCCCTACAACCTCAAAAAGAAATGGAGTCATCAGCACTTATGGTTTTTAAATGGCACCCAGAATTATGTTGCACGAAGCACAATTTCACATCATTCTGGGTCCATTTGTGTGAAAACAAGGTCCAATTAGGCTGAAATGTTACAGGAAGGTAGAATCTATTGAGTTGTAAGTGATCTGAACGTTTCATGATGATAGCACTATCCTAAGGGGGTCAAACCATGTCCCAAAGGTCACCGGATCTGGTGTCAATTTAAAGAAGTAGTCCTGTTACACATTTGTGGGCTTATAACTTGGCTTCTGAATATCCTAGAGAGGTCAGGTTTGTTTTAGAGTACTCCAATTAACAGCCCCCATTACCCCAAAAAGGAATGGAGTCATTAGCACTTATGGTTTTTAAATGGCACCCAGAATTATGTTGCACGAAGCACAATTTCACATCATTCTGGGTTCATTTGTGTGAAAACAAGGTCCAATCAGGCAGAAACGTTACAGGAAGGTAGAATCTATTGAGTTGTAAGTGATCTGAAAGTTTCATGATGATAGCACTTTCCTAAGGGGGTCAAACCATGTCCCAAAGGTCACCGGATCTGGTGTCAATTTAAAGAAGTAGTCCAGTTACACATTTGTGGGCTTATAACTTGGCTTCTGAATGTCCTAGAGAGATCAGGGTTGTTTTAGTGTACTCCAATCAACAGCCCCTACAACCACAAAAAGGAATGGAGTCATTAGCACTTATGGTTTGTAAATGGCACCCAGAATTATGTTGCACGAAGCACAATTTCACATCATTCTGGGTCCATTTGTGTGAAAACAAGGTCCAATCAGGCTGAAACGTTACAAGAAGGTAGAATCTATTGAGTTGTAAGTGATATGAACGTTTCATGATGATTACACATTCCTATAGGGGGTCAAACCATGTCCCAAAGGTCACCGGGCCTGGTGTCACTTTAAAGAAGTAGTCCAGTTACACCTTTGTGGGCTTATAACTTGGCTTCTGAATATCCTAGAGAGGTCAGGTTTGTTTTAGAGTACTCCAATTAACAGCCCCCATTACCACAAAAAGGAATGGAGTCATTAGCACTTATGGTTTTTAAATGGCACCCAGAATTATGTTGCACGAAGCACAATTTCACATCATTCTGGGTTCATTTGTGTGAAAACAAGGTCCAATCAGGCTGAAACTTTACAGGAAGGTAGAATCTATTGAGTTGTAAATGATCTGAACGTTTCATGATGATAGCACTTTCCTATGGGGGTCGAACCATGTCCCAAACGTCACCGGATCTGGTGTCAATTTAAAGAAGTAGTCCATTTACACCTTTGTGGGCTTATAACTTGGCTTCTGAATATCCTAGAGAGGTCAGGTTTGTTTTAGGGTACTCGAATCAACAGCCCCTATTGCCCCAAAAAGGAATGGAGTCATTAGCTCTTATGGTTTTTAAATGACACCCAGAATTATGTTGCACGAACCACAATTTTACATCATTCTGGGTCCATTTGTGTGAAAACAAGGTCCAATCAGGCTGAAACGCTACAGGAAGGTAGAATCTATTGAGTTGTAAGTGATCTGAACGTTTCATGATGATCGCGCATTCCTAAAGGGGTCAAACCATGTCCCAAAGGTCACCGGATCTGGTGTCACTTTAAAGAAGTAGTCCAGTTACACATTTGTGGGCTTATAACTTGGCTTCTGAATGTCCTAGAGAGGTCAGGTTTGTTTTAGTGTACTCCAATCAACAGCCCCTACAACCACAAAAAGGAATGGAGTCAATAGCACTTATGGTTTGTAAATGGCACCCAGAATTATGTTGCACGAAGCACAATTTCACATCATTCTGGGTCCATTTGTGTGAAAACAAAGTCCAATCAGGCTGAAACGTTACAAGAAGGGAGAATCTATTGAGTTGTAAGTGAACTGATTGTTTCATGATGATCGCACATTCCTATAGGGGGTCAAACCATGTCCCAAAGGTCAACGGGCCTGGTGTCACTTTAAAGAAGTAGTCCAGTTACACCTTTGTGGGCTTATAACTTGGCTTCTGAATGTCCTAGAGAGATCAGGTTTGTTTTAGTGTACTCCAATCATCAGCCCCTACAACCTCAAAAAGAAATGGAGTCATCAGCACTTATGGTTTTTAAATGGCACCCAGAATTATGTTGCACGAAGCACAATTTCACATCATTCTGGGTTCATTTGTGTGAAAACAAAGTCCAATCAGGCTGAAACGTTACAAGAAGGGAGAATCTATTGAGTTGTAAGTGATCTGAACGTTTCATGATGATCGCACATTCCTATAGGGGGTCAAACCATGTCCCAAAGGTCACCGGGCCTTGTGTCACTTTAAAGAAGTAGTCCAGTTACACCTTTGTGGGCTTATAACTTGGCTTCTGAATATCCTAGAGAGGTCAGGTTTGTTTTAGAGTACTCCAATTAACAGCCCCATTACCCCAAAAAGGAATGGAATCATTAGCACTTATGGTTTTTAAATGACACCCAGAATTATGTTGCACGAAGCACAATTTCACATCATTCTGGGTTCATTTGTGTGAAAACAAGGTCCAGTCAGGCTGAAACGTTACAGGAAGGTAGAATCTATTGAGTTGTAAGTGATCTGAATGTTTCATGATGATAGCACTTTCCTAAGGGGGTCAAACCATGTCCCAAAGGTAACCCGATCTGGTGTCAATTTAAAGAATTAGTCCAGTTACACATTTGTGGGCTTATAACTTGGCTTCTGAATGTCCTAGAGAGATCAGGTTTGTTTTAGTGTACTCCAATCAACAGCCCCTACAACCACAAAAAGGAATGGAGTCATTAGCACTTATGGTTTGGAAATGGCACCCAGAATTATGTTGCATGAAGCACAATTTCACATCATTCTGGGTCCATTTGTGTGAAAACAAGGTCCAATCAGGCTGAAACGTTACAAGAAGGTAGAATCTATTGAGTTGTAAGTGATCTGAACGTTTCATGATGATCGCACATTCTTATAGGGGGTAAAACCATCTCCCAAAGGTCACCGGGCCTTGTGTCACTTTAAATAAGTAGTCCAGTTACACCTTTGTGGGTTTATAACTTGGCTTCTGAATGTCCTAGAGAGGTCAGGTTTGTTTTAGTGTACTCCAATGAACAGCCCCTACAACCACAAAAAAGAATGGAGTCATTAGCACCTATGGTTTGTAAATGGCACCCAGAATTATGTTGAACGAAGCACAATTTCACATCATTCTGGGTCCATTTGTGTGAAAACAAGGTCCAATCAGGCTGAAACGTTACAAGAACGTAGAATCTATTGAGTTGTAAGTGATCTGAACATTTAATGATAATCACACATTCCTATAGGGGGTCAAACCATGTCCCAAAGGTCACCGGGCCTGGTGTCACTTTAAAGAAGTAGACCAGTAACACATTTAAGGGGTTATAACTTGGCTTCTGAATATCCTAGAGAGGTCAGGTTTGTTTTAGAGTACTCCAATTAACAGCCCCCATTACCCCAAAATTGAATGGAGTCATTAGCACTTATGGTTTTTAAATGGCAGCCAGAATTATGTTGCACGAAGCACAATTTCACATCATTCTGGGTTCATTTGTGTGAAAACAAGGTCCAATCAAGCAGAAACGTTACAGGAAGGTAGAATCTATTGAGTTGTAAGTGATCTGAAAGTTTCATGATGATAGCACTTTCCTAAGGGGGTCAAACCATGTCCCAAAGGTCACCGGATCTGGTGTCAATTTAAAGAAGTAGTCCAGTTACACATTTGTGGGCTTATAACTTGGCTTCTGAATGTCCTAGAGAGATCAGGGTTGTTTTAGTGTACTCCAATCAACAGCCCCTACAACCACAAAAAGGAATGGAGTCATTAGCACTTATGGTTTGTAAATGGCACCCAGAATTTTGTTGCACGAAGCACAATTTCACATCATTCTGGGTCCATTTGTGTGAAAACAAAGTCCAATCAGGCTGAAACGTTACAAGAAGGTAGAATCTATTGAGTTGTAAGTGATATGAACATTTCATGATGATTACACATTCCTGTAGGGGGTCAAACCATGTCCCAAAGGTCACCGGGCCTGGTGTCACTTTAAAGAAGTAGTCCAGTTACACCTTTGTGGGCTTATAACTTGGCTTCTGAATATCCTAGAGAGGTCATGTTTGTTTTAGAGTACTCCAATTAACAGCCCCCATTACCACAAAAAGGAATGGAGTCATTAGCACTTATGGTTTTTAAATGGCACCCAGAATTATGTTGCACGAAGCACAATTTCACATCATTCTGGGTTCATTTGTGTGAAAACAAGGTCCAATCAGGCTGAAACTTTACAGGAAGGTAGAATCTATTGAGTTGTAAGTGATCTGAACGTTTCATGATGATAGCACTTTCCTAAGGGGGTCAAACCATGTCCAAAACGTCACCGGATCTGGCGTCAATTTAAAGAAGTAGTCCAGTTACACATTTGTGGGCTTATAACTTGGCTTCTGAATGTCCTAGAGAGATCAGGTTTGTTTTAGTGTACTCCAATCAACAGCCCCTACAACCACAAAAAGGAATGGAGTCATTAGCACTTATGGTTTGTAAATGGCACCCAGAATTATGTTGCACGAAGCACAATTTCACGTCATTCTGGGTCCATTTGTGTGAAAACAAGGTCCAATCAGGCTGAAACAATACAAGAAGGTAGAATCTATTGAGTTGTAAGTGATCTGAACGTTTCATGATGATCGCACATTCCTATAGGGGGTCAAACCATGTCCCAATGGTCACTGGGCCTGGTGTCACTTTAAAGAAGTAGTCCAGTTACACATTTGTGGGCTTATAACTTGGCTTTTGAATGTCCTAGAGAGGTCAGGTTTGTTTTAGTGTACTCCAATCAACAGCCCCTACAACCACAAAAAGGAATGGAGTCATTAGCACTTATGGTTTGTAAATGGCACCCAGAATTATGTTGCACGAAGCACAATTTCACATCATTCTGGGTCCATTTGTGTGAAAACAAGGTCCAATCAGGCTGAAACGTTACAAGAAGGTAGAATCTATTGAGTTGTAAGTGATCTGAACGTTTCATGATAATAACACATTCCTATAGGGGGTCAAACCATGTCCCAAAGGTCACCGGGCCTGGTGTCACTTTAAAGAAGTAGTCCAGTTACACATTTGTGGGCTTATAACTTGGCTTCTGAATATCCTAGAGAGGTCAGGTTTGTTTTAGTGTACTCCAATTAACAGCCCCCATTACCCCAAAAAGGAATGGAGTCATTAGCACTTATGGTTTTTAAATGGCACCCAGAATTATGTTGCACGAAGCACAATTTCACATCATTCTGGGTTCATTTGTGTGAAAACAAGGTCCAATAAGGCTGAAACGTTACAGGAAGGTAGAATCTATTGAGTTGTAAGTGATCTGAACGTTTCATGATGATAGCACTTTCCTATGGGGGTCAAACCATGTCCCAAACGTCACCAGATCTGGTGTCAATTTAAAGAAGTAGTCCATTTACACCTTTGTGGGCTTATAACTTGGCTTCTGAATATCCTAGAGAGGTCAGGTTTGTTTTAGGGTACTCCAATCAAAAGCCCCTATTGCCCCAAAAAGGAATGGAGTCATTAGCTCTTATGGTTTTTAAATGACACCCAGAATTATGTTGCACGAACCACAATTTTACATCATTCTGGGTCCATTTGTGTGAAAACAAGGTCCAATCAGGCTGAAACGCTACAGGAAGGTAGAATCTATTGAGTTGTAAGTGATCTGAACGTTTCATGATGATCGCGCATTCCTAAAGGGGTCAAACCATGTCCCAAAGGTCACCGGATCTGGTGTCAATTTAAAGAAGTAGTCCAGTTACACATTTGTGGGCTTATAACTTGGCTTCTGAATGTCCTAGAGAGATCAGGTTTATTTTAGTGTACTCCAATCAACAGCCCCTACAACCACAAAAAGGAATGGAGTCATTACCACTTATGGTTTGAAAATGGCACCCAGAATTATGTTGCACGAAGCACAATTTCAAATCATTCTAGGTTCATTTGTGTGAAAACAAGAACCAATCAGGCTGAAACGTTACAGGAAGGTAGAATCTATTGAGTTGTAAGTGATCAGAACGTTTAATGATGATAGCACTTTCCTAAGGGGGTCAAACCATGTCCCAAACGTCACCGGATCTGGTGTCAATTTAAATAAGTAGTCCAGTTACACATTTGTGGGCTTATAACTTGGCTTCTGAATGTCCTAGAGAGGTCAGGTTTGTTTTAGTGTACTCCAATCACCAGCCCCTACAACCACAAAAAAGAATGGAGTCAATAGCACTTATGGTTTGTAAATGGCACCCAGAATTATGTTGCACGAAGCACAATTTCACATCATTCTGGGTTCATTTGTGTGAAAACAAAGTCCAATCAGGCTGAAACGTTACAAGAAGGGAGAATCTATTGAGTTGTAAGTGATCTGAACGTTTCATGATGATCGCACATTCCTATAGGGGGTCAAACCATGTCCCAAAGGTCAACGGGCCTGGTGTCACTTTAAAGAAGTAGTCCAGTTACACCTTTGTGGGCTTATAACTTGGCTTCTGAATGTCCTAGAGAGATCAGGTTTGTTTTAGTGTACTCCAATCAACAGGCCCTACAACCACAAAAGGGAATTGAGTCATTAGCACTTATGGTTTGTAAATGGCACCCAGAATTATGTTGCACTAAGCACAATTTCACATCATTCTGGGTTCATTTGTGTGAAAACAAGGTCCAATCAGGCTGAAACTTCACAGGAAGGTAGAATCTATTGAGTTGTAGGTGATCTGAACGTTTCATGATGATAGCACTTTCCTAAGGGGGTCAAACCATGTCCAAAACGTCACCGGATCTGGCGTCAATTTAAAGAAGTAGTCCAGTTACACATTTGTGGGCTTATAACTTGGCTTCTGAATGTCCTAGAGAGATCATGTTTGTTTTAGTGTACTCCAATCAACAGCCCCTACAACCTCAAAAAGGAATGGAGTCATTAGCACTTATGGTTTGTAAATGGCACCCAGAATTATGTTGCACGAAGCACAATTTCACATCATTCTGGGTCCATTTGTGTGAAAACAAGGTCCAATCAGGCTGAAACGTTACAAGAAGGTAGAATCTATTGAGTTGTAAGTGATCTGAACGTTTCATGATGATCGCACATTCCTATAGGGGGTCAAACCATGTCCCAAAGGTCACCGGGCCTGGTGTCACTTTAAAGAAGTAGTCCAGTTACACATTTGTGGGCTTATAACTTGGCTTTTCAATGTCCTAGAGAGGTCAGGTTTGTTTTAGTGTACTCCAATCAACAGCCCCTACAACCACAAAAAGGAATGGAGTCATTAGCACTTATGGTTTGTAAATGGCACCCAGAATTATGTTGCACGAAGCACAATTTCACATCATTCTGGGTCCATTTGTGTGAAAACAAGGTCCAGTCAGGCTGAAACGTTACAGGAAGGTAGAATCTATTGAGTTGTAAGTGATCTGAATGTTTCATGATGATAGCACTTTCCTAAGGGGGTCAAACCATGTCCCAAAGGTAACCCGATCTGGTGTCAATTTAAAGAATTAGTCCAGTTACACATTTGTGGGCTTATAACTTGGCTTCTGAATGTCCTAGAGAGATCAGGTTTGTTTTAGTGTACTCCAATCAACAGCCCCTACAACCACAAAAAGGAATGGAGTCATTAGCACTTATGGTTTGGAAATGGCACCCAGAATTATGTTGCATGAAGCACAATTTCACACCATTCTGGGTCCATTTGTGTGAAAACAAGGTCCAATCAGGCTGAAACGTTACAAGAAGGTAGAATCTATTGAGTTGTAAGTGATCTGAACGTTTCATGATGATCGCACATTCTTATAGGGGGTAAAACCATCTCCCAAAGGTCACCGGGCCTTGTGTCACTTTAAATAAGTAGTCCAGTTACACCTTTGTGGGTTTATAACTTGGCTTCTGAATGTCCTAGAGAGGTCAGGTTTGTTTTAGTGTACTCCAATGAACAGCCCCTACAACCACAAAAAAGAATGGAGTCATTAGAACCTATGGTTTGTAAATGGCACCCAGAATTATGTTGAACGAAGCACAATTTCACATCATTCTGGGTCCATTTGTGTGAAAACAAGGTCCAATCAGGCTGAAACGTTACAAGAACGTAGAATCTATTGAGTTGTAAGTGATCTGAACATTTAATGATAATCACACATTCCTATAGGGGGTCAAACCATGTCCCAAAGGTCACCGGGCCTGGTGTCACTTTAAAGAAGTAGACCAGTAACACATTTAAGGGGTTATAACTTGGCTTCTGAATATCCTAGAGAGGTCAGGTTTGTTTTAGAGTACTCCAATTAACAGCCCCCATTACCCCAAAATTGAATGGAGTCATTAGCACTTATGGTTTTTAAATGGCAGCCAGAATTATGTTGCACGAAGCACAATTTCACATCATTCTGGGTTCATTTGTGTGAAAACAAGGTCCAATCAAGCAGAAACGTTACAGGAAGGTAGAATCTATTGAGTTGTAAGTGATCTGAAAGTTTCATGATGATAGCACTTTCCTAAGGGGGTCAAACCATGTCCCAAAGGTCACCGGATCTGGTGTCAATTTAAAGAAGTAGTCCAGTTACACATTTGTGGGCTTATAACTTGGCTTCTGAATGTCCTAGAGAGATCAGGGTTGTTTTAGTGTACTCCAATCAACAGCCCCTACAACCACAAAAAGGAATGGAGTCATTAGCACTTATGGTTTGTAAATGGCACCCAGAATTATGTTGCACGAAGCACAATTTCACATCATTCTGGGTCCATTTGTGTGAAAACAAGGTCCAATCAGGCTGAAACGTTACAAGAAGGTAGAATCTATTGAGTTGTAAGTGATATGAACATTTCATGATGATTACACATTCCTGTAGGGGGTCAAACCATGTCCCAAAGGTCACCGGGCCTGGTGTCACTTTAAAGAAGTAGTCCAGTTACACCTTTGTGGGCTTATAACTTGGCTTCTGAATATCCTAGAGAGGTCAGGTTTGTTTTAGAGTACTCCAATTAACAGCCCCCATTACCACAAAAAGGAATGGAGTCATTAGCACTTATGGTTTTTAAATGGCACCCAGAATTATGTTGCACGAAGCACAATTTCACATCATTCTGGGTTCGTTTGTGTGAAAACAAGGTCCAATCAGGCTGAAACTTTACAGGAAGGTAGAATCTATTGAGTTGTAAGTGATCTGAACGTTTCATGATGATAGCACTTTCCTAAGGGGTTCAAACCATGTCCAAAACGTCACCGGATCTGGCGTCAATTTAAAGAAGTAGTCCAGTTACACATTTGTGGGCTTATAACTTGGCTTCTGAATGTCCTAGAGAGATCAGGTTTGTTTTAGTGTACTCCAATCAACAGCCCCTACAACCACAAAAAGGAATGGAGTCATTAGCACTTATGGTTTGTAAATGGCACCCAGAATTATGTTGCACGAAGCACAATTTCACGTCATTCTGGGTCCATTTGTGTGAAAACAAGGTCCAATCAGGCTGAAACAATACAAGAAGGTAGAATCTATTGAGTTGTAAGTGATCTGAACGTTTCATGATGATCGCACATTCCTATAGGGGGTCAAACCATGTCCCAATGGTCACTGGGCCTGGTGTCACTTTAAAGAAGTAGTCCAGTTACACATTTGTGGGCTTATAACTTGGCTTTTGAATGTCCTAGAGAGGTCAGGTTTGTTTTAGTGTACTCCAATCAACAGCCCCTACAACCACAAAAAGGAATGGAGTCATTAGCACTTATGGTTTGTAAATGGCACCCAGAATTATGTTGCACGAAGCACAATTTCACATCATTCTGGGTCCATTTGTGTGAAAACAAGGTCCAATCAGGCTGAAACGTTACAAGAAGGTAGAATCTATTGAGTTGTAAGTGATCTGAACGTTTCATGATAATAACACATTCCTATAGGGGGTCAAACCATGTCCCAAAGGTCACCGGGCCTGGTGTCACTTTAAAGAAGTAGTCCAGTTACACATTTGTGGGCTTATAACTTGGCTTCTGAATATCCTAGAGAGGTCAGGTTTGTTTTAGTGTACTCCAATTAACAGCCCCCATTACCCCAAAAAGGAATGGAGTCATTAGCACTTATGGTTTTTAAATGGCACCCAGAATTATGTTGCACGAAGCACAATTTCACATCATTCTGGGTTCATTTGTGTGAAAACAAGGTCCAATCAGGCTGAAACGTTACAGGAAGGTAGAATCTATTGAGTTGTAAGTGATCTGAACGTTTCATGATGATAGCACTTTCCTATGGGGGTCAAACCATGTCCCAAACGTCACCAGATCTGGTGTCAATTTAAAGAAGTAGTCCATTTACACCTTTGTGGGCTTATAACTTGGCTTCTGAATATCCTAGAGAGGTCAGGTTTGTTTTAGGGTACTCCAATCAACAGCCCCTATTGCCCCAAAAAGGAATGGAGTCATTAGCTCTTATGGTTTTTAAATGACACCCAGAATTATGTTGCACGAACCACAATTTTACATCATTCTGGGTCCATTTGTGTGAAAACAAGGTCCAATCAGGCTGAAACGCTACAGGAAGGTAGAATCTATTGAGTTGTAAGTGATCTGAACGTTTCATGATGATCGCGCATTCCTAAAGGGGTCAAACCATGTCCCAAAGGTCACCGGATCTGGTGTCACTTTAAAGAAGTAGTCCAGTTACACATTTGTGGGCTTATAACTTGGCTTCTGAATGTCCTAGAGAGATCAGGTTTATTTTAGTGTACTCCAATCAACAGCCCCTACAACCACAAAAAGGAATGGAGTCATTACCACTTATGGTTTGAAAATGGCACCCAGAATTATGTTGCACGAAGCACAATTTCAAATCATTCTAGGTTCATTTGTGTGAAAACAAGAACCAATCAGGCTGAAACGTTACAGGAAGGTAGAATCTATTGAGTTGTAAGTGATCAGAACGTTTAATGATGATAGCACTTTCCTAAGGGGGTCAAACCATGTCCCAAACGTCACCGGATCTGGTGTCAATTTAAATAAGTAGTCCAGTTACACATTTGTGGGCTTATAACTTGGCTTCTGAATGTCCTAGAGAGGTCAGGTTTGTTTTAGTGTACTCCAATCAACAGCCCCTACAACCACAAAAAAGAATGGAGTCAATAGCACTTATGGTTTGTAAATGGCACCCAGAATTATGTTGCACGAAGCACAATTTCACATCATTCTGGGTTCATTTGTGTGAAAACAAAGTCCAATCAGGCTGAAACGTTACAAGAAGGGAGAATCTATTGAGTTGTAAGTGATCTGAACGTTTCATGATGATCGCACATTCCTATAGGGGGTCAAACCATGTCCCAAAGGTCAACGGGCCTGGTGTCACTTTAAAGAAGTAGTCCAGTTACACCTTTGTGGGCTTATAACTTGGCTTCTGAATGTCCTAGAGAGATCAGGTTTGTTTTAGTGTACTCCAATCAACAGGCCCTACAACCACAAAAGGGAATTGAGTCATTAGCACTTATGGTTTGTAAATGGCACCCAGAATTATGTTGCACTAAGCACAATTTCACATCATTCTGGGTTCATTTGTGTGAAAACAAGGTCCAATCAGGCTGAAACTTCACAGGAAGGTAGAATCTATTGAGTTGTAGGTGATCTGAACGTTTCATGATGATCGCACATTCCTATAGGGGGTCAAACCATGTCCCAAAGGTCACCGGGCCTGGTGTCACTTTAAAGAAGTAGTCCAGTTACACATTTGTGGGCTTATAACTTGGCTTTTCAATGTCCTAGAGAGGTCAGGTTTGTTTTAGTGTACTCCAATCAACAGCCCCTACAACCTCAAAAAGGAATGGAGTCATTAGCACTTATGGTTTGTAAATGGCACCCAGAATTATGTTGCACGAAGCACAATTTCACATCATTCTGGGTCCATTTGTGTGAAAACAAGGTCCAATCAGGCTGAAACGTTACAAGAAGGTAGAATCTATTGAGTTGTAAGTGATCTGAACGTTTCATGATGATCGCACATTCCTATAGGGGGTCAAACCATGTCCCAAAGGTCACCGGGCCTGGTGTCACTTTAAAGAAGTAGTCCAGTTACACATTTGTGGGCTTATAACTTGGCTTTTCAATGTCCTAGAGAGGTCAGGTTTGTTTTAGTGTACTCCAATCAACAGCCCCTACAACCACAAAAAGGAATGGAGTCATTAGCACTTATGGTTTGTAAATGGCACCCAGAATTATGTTGCACGAAGCACAATTTCACATCATTCTGGGTCCATTTGTGTGAAAACAAGGTCCAATCAGGCTGAAACGTTACAAGAAGGTAGAATCTATTGAGTTGTAAGTGATCTGAACGTTTCATGATAATAACACATTCCTATAGGGGGTCAAACCATGTCCCAAAGGTCACCGGGCCTGGTGTCACTTTAAAGAAGTAGTCCAGTTACACATTTGTGGGCTTATAACTTGGCTTCTGAATATCCTAGAGAGATCAGGTTTGTTTTAGTGTACTCCAATTAACAGCCCCCATTACCCCAAAAAGGAATGGAGTCATTAGCACTTATGGTTTTTAAATGGCACCCAGAATTATGTTGCACGAAGCACAATTTCACATCATTCTGGGTCCATTTGTGTAAAAACAAGGTCCAATCAGGCTGAAACGTTACAGGAAGGTAGAATCTATTGAGTTGTAAGTGATCTGAACGTTTCATGATGATAGCACTTTCCTATGGGGGTCAAACCATGTCCCAAACGTCACCGGATCTGGTGTCAATTTAAAGAAGTAGTCCATTTACACCTTTGTGGGATTATAACTTGGCTTCTGAATATCCTAGAGAGGTCAGGTTTGTTTTAGGGTACTCCAATCAACAGCCCCTATTGCCCCAAAAAGGAATGGAGTCATTAGCTCTTATGGTTTTTAAATGACACCCAGAATTATGTTGCACAAACCACAATTTTACATCATTCTGGGTCCATTTGTGTGAAAACAAGGTCCAATCAGGCTGAAACGCTACAGGAAGGTAGAATCTATTGAGTTGTAAGTGATCTGAACGTTTCATGATGATCGCGCATTCCTAAAGGGGTCAAACCATGTCCCAAAGGTCACCGGATCTGGTGTCACTTTAAAGAAGTAGTCCAGTTACACATTTGTGGGCTTATAACTTGGCTTCTGAATGTCCTAGACAGATCAGGTTTATTTTAGTGTACTCCAATCAACAGTCCCTACAACCACAAAAAGGAATGGAGTCATTACCACTTATGGTTTGAAAATGGCACCCAGAATTATGTTGCACGAAGCACAATTTCAAATCATTCTAGGTTCATTTGTGTGAAAACAAGAACCAATCAGGCTGAAACGTTACAGAAAGGTAGAATCTATTGAGTTGTAAGTGTTCAGAACGTTTAATGATGATAGCACTTTCCTAAGGGGGTCAAACCATGTCCCAAACGTCACCTGATCTGGTGTCAATTTAAATAAGTAGTCCAGTTACACATTTGTGGGCTTATAACTTGGCTTCTGAATGTCCTAGAGAGGTCAGGTTTGTTTTATTGTACTCCAATCAACAGCCCCTACAACCACAAAAAAGAATGGAGTCAATAGCACTTATGGTTTGTAAATGGCACCCAGAATTATGTTGCACGAAGCACAATTTCACATCATTCTGGGTTCATTTGTGTGAAAACAAAGTCCAATCAGGCTGAAACGTTACAAGAAGGGAGAATCTATTGAGTTGTAAGTGATCTGAACGTTTCATGATGATCGCACATTCCTATAGGGGGTCAAACCATGTCCCAAAGGTCAACGGGCCTGGTGTCACTTTAAAGAAGTAGTCCAGTTACACCTTTGTGGGCTTATAACTTGGCTTCTGAATGTCCTAGAGAGATCAGGTTTGTTTTAGTGTACTCCAATCAACAGGCCCTACAACCACAAAAGGGAATTGAGTCAATAGCACTTATGGTTTGTAAATGGCACCCAGAATTATGTTGCACGAAGCACAATTTCACATCATTCTGGGTTCATTTGTGTGAAAACAAGGTCCAATCAGGCTGAAACGTTACAAGAAGGTAGAATCTATTGAGTTGTAAGTGATCTGAACGTTTCATGATGATCGCACATTCCTATAGGGGGTCAAACCATGTCCCAAAGGTCACAGGGCCTGGTGTCACTTTAAAGTTGTCCAGTTACACCTTTGTGGGCTTATAACTTGGCTTCTGAATATCCTAGAGAGGTAAGGTTTGTTTTAGAGTACTCCAATTAACATCCCCCATTACCACAAAAAGGAATTGAGTCATTAGCACTTATGGTTTTTAAATGGCACCCAGAATTATGTTGCACGAAGCACAATTTCACATCATTCTGGGTCCATTTCTCATAAAAAAGCTTCAATCAGGCTGAAACGTCACAGAAAAGTAGAATCTATTGAGTTGTAAATTATTCCTGTGTTTCATGATGATAGCACATTCCTAAGGGTGTCAAATCAGGTCATAAAGGTCACCGGATCACTTGTTCCTTAAAGGCGGGGTTCCAAACACACCTTTGGGGGCTTACAACTTGGCTTCTGAATGTTTCAGAGAGGTCAGGTTTGTTTTAGGGTACTCCAATCAACAGCCCCTATTGCCCCAAAAAGGAATGGAGTCATTAGCTCATGGTTTTTAAATGACACCCAGAATTATGTTGCACGAAGCACAATTTCACATCATTCTGGGTCCATTTGTGTTAAAACAAGGTCCAATCAGGCTGAAACGCTACAGGAAGGTAGAATCTATTGAGTTGTAAGTGATCTGAACGTTTCATGATGATCGCACATTCCTAAGGGGGTCAAACCATGTCCCAAAGGTCACCGGATCTGGTGTCACTTTAAAGAAGTAGTCCAGTTACACATTTGTGGGCTTATAACCTGGCTTCTGAATGTCCTAGAGAGATCAGGTTTATTTTAGTGTACTCCAATCAACAGCCCCTACAACCACAAAAAGGAATGGAGGCATTAGCACTCATGGTTTGTAAATGGCACCCAGAATTATGTTGCACGAAGCACAATTTCACATCATTCTGGGTTCATTTGTGTGAAAACAAGAACCAATCAGGCTGAAACGTTACAGGAAGGTAGAATCTATTGAGTTGTAAGTGATATGAACGTTTCATGATGATTACACATTCCCATAGGGGGTCAAACCATGTCCCAAAGGTCACCGGGCCTGGTGTCACTTTAAAGAAGTAGTCCAGTTACACATTTGTGGGCTTATAACTTGGCTTCTGAATGTCCTAAAGAGATCAGGTTTGTTTTATTGTACTCCAATCAACAACCCCTACAACCACAAAAAGGAATGGAGTCATTAGCACTTATGGTTTGTAAATGGCACCCAGAATTATGTTGCACGAAGCACAATTTCACATCATTCTGGGTCCATTTGTGTGAAAACAAGGTCCAATCAGGCTGAAACGTTACAAGAAGGTAGAATCTATTGAGTTGTAAGTGATCTGAACGTTTCAAGATGATCGCACATTCCTATAGGGGGTCAAACCATGTCCCAAAGGTCACCGGGCCTGGTGTCACTTTAAAGAAGTAGTCCAGTTACACATTTGTGGGCTTATAACTTGGCTTTTGAATGTCCTAGAGATGTCAGGTTTGTTTTAGTGTACTCCAATCAACAGCCCCTACAACCACAAAAAGGAATGGAGTCATTAGCACTTATGGTTTGTAAATGGCACCCAGAGTTATGTTGCACGAAGCACAATTTCACATCATTCTGGGTCCATTTGTGTGAAAACAAGGTCCAATCAGGCTGAAACGTTACAAGAAGGTAGAATCTATTGAAATGTAAGTGATCTGAACGTTTCATGATAATCACACATTCCTATAGGGGGTCAAACCATGTCCCAAAGGTCACCGGGCCTGGTGTCACTTTAAAGAAGTAGTCCAGTTACACATTTGTGGGCTTATAACTTGGCTTCTGAATATCCTAGAGAGGTCAGGTTTCTTTTAGTGTACTCCAATTAACAGCCCCCATTACCCCAAAAAGGAATGGAGTCATTAGCACTTATGGTTTTTAAATGGCACCCAGAATTATGTTGCACGATGCACAATTTCACATCATTCTGGGTTCATTTGTGTGAAAACAAGGTCCAATCAGGCTGAAAAGTTACAGGAAGGTAGAATCTATTGAGTTGTAAGTGATCTGAACGTTTCATGATGATCGCACATTCCTAAGGGGGTCAATCCATGTCCCAAAGGTCACCGGATCTGGTGTCACTTTAAAGAAGTAGTCCAGTTACACATTTGTGGGCTTATAACTTGGCTTCTGAATGTCCTAGAGAGATCAGGTTTATTTTAGTGTACTCCAATCAACAGCCCCTACAACAACAAAAAGGAATGGAGTCATTAGCACTTATGGTTTGTAAATGGCACCCAGAATTATGTTGCACGAAGCACAATTTCACATCATTCTGGGTTCATTTGTGTGAAAACAAGAACCAATCAGGCTGAAATGTTACAGGAAGGTAGAATCTATTGAGTTGTAAGTGATCAGAACGTTTCATGATGATAGCACTTTCCTAAGGGGGTCAAACCATGTCCCAAACGTCACCGGATCTGGTGTCAATTTAAAGAAGTAGTCCATTTACACCTTTGTGGGCTTATAACTTGGCTTTAGAATATCCTAGAGAGGTCAGGTTTGTTTTAGGGTACTCCAATCAACAGCCCCTATTGCCCCAAAAAGGAATGGAGTCATTAGCTCTTATGGTTTTTAAATGACACCCAGAATTATGTTGCACGAAGCACAATTTTACATCATTCTGGGTCCATTTGTGTGAAAACAAGGTCCAATCAGGCTGAAACGCTACAGGAAGGTAGAATCTATAGAGTTGTAAGTGATCTGAACGTTTCATGATGATCGCACATTCCTAAGGGGGTCAATCCATGTCCCAAAGGTCACCGGATCTGGTGTCACTTTAAAGAAGTAGTCCAGTTACACATTTGTGGGCTTATAACTTGGCTTCTGAATGTCCTAGAGAGATCAGGTTTATTTTAGTGTACTCCAATCAACAGCCCCTACAACAACAAAAAGGAATGGAGTCATTAGCACTTATGGTTTGTAAATGGCACCCAGAATTATGTTGCACGAAGCACAATTTCACATCATTCTGGGTTCATTTGTGTGAAAACAAGAACCAATCAGGCTGAAATGTTACAGGAAGGTAGAATCTATTGAGTTGTAAGTGATCAGAACGTTTCATGATGATAGCACTTTCCTAAGGGGGTCAAACCATGTCCCAAACGTCACCAGATCTGGTGTCAATTTAAATAAGTAGTCCAGTTACACATTTGTGGGCTTATAAGTTGGCTTCTGAATGTCCTAGAGAGATCAGGGTTGTTTTAGTGTACTCCAATCAACAGCCCCTACAACCACAAAAAGGAATGGAGTCATTAGCACTTATGGTTTGTAAATGGCACCCAGAATTATGTTGCACGAAGCACAATTTCACATCATTCTGGGTCCATTTGTGTCAAAACAAGGTCCAATCAGGCTGAAACGTTACAAGAAGGTAGAATCTATTGAGTTGTAAGTGATCTGAACGTTTCATGATAATCACACATTCCTATAGGGGGTCAAACCATGTCCCAAAGGTCACCGGGCCTGGTGTCACTTTAAAGAAGTAGTCCAGTTACACATTTGTGGGCTTATAACTTGGCTTCTGAATATCCTAGAGAGGTCAGGTTTGTTTTAGAGTACTCCAATCATCAGCCCCTACAACCTAGAAAAGAAATGGAGTCATTAGCACTTATGGTTTTTAAATGGCACCCAGAATTATGTTGCACGAAGCACAATTTCACATCATTCTGGGTCCGTTTGTGTGAAAACAAGGTCCAATCAGGCTGAAATGTTACAGGAAGGTAGAATCTATTGAGTTGTAAGTGATCTGAACGTTTCATGATGATAGCACTTTCCTAAGGGGGTCAAACCATGTCCCAAAGGTCACCGGATCTGGTGTCAATTTAAAGAAGTAGTCCAGTTACACATTTGTGGGCTTATAACTTGGCTTCTGAATATCCTAGAGAGGTCAGGTTTGTTTTAGAGTACTCCAATTAACAGCCCCCATTACCCCAAAAAGGAATGGAGTCATTAGCACTTATGGTTTTTAAATGGCACCCAGAATTATGTTGCACGAAGCACAATTTCACATCATTCTGGGTTCATTTGTGTCAAAACAAGGTCCAATCAGGCTGAAACGTTACAAGAAGGTAGAATCTATTGAGTTGTAAGTGATCTGAACGTTTCATGATAATCACACATTCCTATAGGGGGTCAAACCATGTCCCAAAGGTCACCGGGCCTGGTGTCACTTTAAAGAAGTAGTCCAGTTACACATTTGTGGGCTTATAACTTGGCTTCTGAATATCCTAGAGAGGTCAGGTTTGTTTTAGAGTACTCCAATCATCAGCCCCTACAACCTAGAAAAGAAATGGAGTCATTAGCACTTATGGTTTTTAAATGGCACCCAGAATTATGTTGCACGAAGCACAATTTCACATCATTCTGGGTCCGTTTGTGTGAAAACAAGGTCCAATCAGGCTGAAATGTTACAGGAAGGTAGAATCTATTGAGTTGTAAGTGATCTGAACGTTTCATGATGATAGCACTTTCCTAAGGGGGTCAAACCATGTCCCAAAGGTCACCGGATCTGGTGTCAATTTAAAGAAGTAGTCCAGTTACACATTTGTGGGCTTATAACTTGGCTTCTGAATATCCTAGAGAGGTCAGGTTTGTTTTAGAGTACTCCAATTAACAGCCCCCATTACCCCAAAAAGGAATGGAGTCATTAGCACTTATGGTTTTTAAATGGCACCCAGAATTATGTTGCACGAAGCACAATTTCACATCATTCTGGGTTCATTTGTGTGAAAACAAGGTCCAATCAGGCAGAAACGTTACAGGAAGGTAGAATCTATTGAGTTGTAAGTGATCTGAATGTTTCATGATGATAGCACTTTCCTAAGGGGGTCAAATCATGTCCCAAAGGTCACTGGATCTGGTGTCAATTTAAAGAAGTAGTCCAGTTACACATTTGTGGGCTTATAACTTGGCTTCTGAATGTCCTAGAGAGATCAGGGTTGTTTTAGTGTACTCCAATCAACAGCCCCTACAACCACAAAAATGAATGGAGTCATTAGCACTTATGGTTTGTAAATGGCACCCAGAATTATGTTGCACGAAGCACAATTTCACATCATTCTGGGTCCATTTGTGTGAAAACAAGGTCCAATCAGGCTGAAACGTTACAAGAAGGTAGAATCTATTGAGTTGTAAGTGATATGAACGTTTCATGATGACTGCACATTCCTATAGGGGGTCGAACCATGTCCCAAAGGTCACCGGGCCTGGTGTCACTTTAAAGAAGTAGTCCAGTTACACCTTTGTGGGCTTATAACTTGGCTTCTGAATATCCTAGAGAGGTCAGGTTTGTTTTAGAGTACTCCAATTAACAGCCCCCATTACCACAAAAAGGAATGGAGTCATTAGCACTTATGGTTTTTAAATGGCACCCAGAATTATGTTGCACGAAGCACAATTTCACATCATTCTGGGTTCTTTTGTGTGAAAACAAGGTCCACTCAGGCTGAAACGTTACAGGAAGGTAGAATCTATTGAGTTGTAAGTGATCTGAACGTTTCAATATGATCGCATATTCCTATAGCGGGTAAAACCATGTCCCAAAGGTCACAGGGCCTGGTGTCACTTTAAAGAAGTAGTCCAGTTACATATTTGTGGGCTTATAACTTGGCTTCTGAATGTCCTAGAGAGATCAGGTTTGTTTTAGTGTACTCCAATCATCAGCCCCTACAACCTCAAAAAGAAATGGAGTCATTAGCACTTATGGTTTTTAAATGGCACCCAGAATTATGTTGCACGAAGCACAATTTCACATCATTCTGGGTCCATTTGTGTGAAAACAAGGTCCAATTAGGCTGAAATGTTACAGGAACGTAGAATCTATTGAGTTGTAAGTGATCTGAACGTTTCATGATGATAGCACTTTCCTAAGGGGGTCAAACCATGTCCCAAAGGTCACCGGATCTGGTGTCAATTTAAAGAAGTAGTCCAGTTACACCTTTGTGGTCTTATAACTTGGCTTCTGAATATCCTAGAGAGGTCAGGTTTGATTTAGAGTACTCCAATTAACAGCCCCCATTACCCCAAAAAGGAATGGAGTCATTAGCACTTATGGTTTTTAAATGGCACCCAGAATTATGTTGCACGAAACACAATTTCACATCATTCTGGGTTCATTTGTGTGAAAACAAGGTCCAATCAGGCAGAAACGTTACAGGATGGTAGAATCTATTGAGTTGTAAGTGATCTGAACGTTTCACGATGATAGCACTTTCCTAAGGGGCTCAAACCATGTCCCAAAGGTCACCGGATCTGGTGTCAATTTAAAGAAGTAGTCCAGTTACACATTTTTGGGCTTATAACTTGGCTTCTGAATTTCCTAGAGAGATCAGGTTTGTTTTAGTGTACTCCAATAAACAGCCCTTATGGTTTGTAAATGGCACCCGGAATTATGTTGCACGAAGCACAATTTCACATCATTCTGGGTCCATTTGTGTGAAAACAAGGTCCAATCAGGCTGAATTGTTACAAGAAGGTAGAAACTATTGAGTTGTAAGTGATCTGAACGTTTCATGATGATCGCACATTCCTATAGGGGGTCAAACCATGTCCCAAAGGTCACCGGGCCTGGTGTCACTTCAAAGAAGTAGTCCAGTTACACCTTTGTGGGCTTATAACTTGGCTTCTGAATATCCTAGAGAGGTCAGGTTTGTTTTAATGTACTCCAATCAACAGCCCCTACAACCACAAAAAGGAATGGAGTCATTAGCACTTATGGTTTTTAAATGGCACCCAGAATTATGTTGCACAAAGCAAAATTTCACATCATTCTGGGTCCATTTGTGTGAAAACAAGGTCCAATCAGGCTGAAACGTTACAGGAAGGTAGAATCTACTGAGCTGTAAGTGATCTGAACGTTTCATGATGATCGCACATTCCTATAGGGGGTAAAACCATGTCCCAAAGGTCACCGGGCCTGGTGTCACTTTAAAGAAGTAGTCCAGTTACACATTTGTGGGCTTATAACTTGGCTTCTGAATGTCCTAGAGAGATCAGGTTTGTTTTAGTGTACTCCAATTAACAGCCCCTACAACCACAAAAAGGAATGGAGTCATTAGCACTTATGGTTTGTAAATGGCACCCAGAATTATGTTGCACGAAGCACAATTTCACATCATTCTGGGACCATTTGTGTGAAAACAAGGTCCAATCAGGCTGAAACGTTACAAGAAGGTAGAATCTATTGAGTTGTAAGTGATATGAACGTTTCATGATGATTGCACATTCCTATAGGGGGTCGAACCATGTCCCAAAGGTCACCGGTCCTGGTGTCACTTTAAAGAAGTAGTCCAGTTACACCTTTGTGGGCTTATAACTTGGCTTCTGAATATCCTAGAGAGGTCAGGTTTGTTTTAGAGTACTCCAATTAACAGCCCCCATTACCACAAAAAGGAATGGAGTCATTAGCACTTATGGTTTTTAAATGGCACCCAGAATTATGTTGCACGAAGCACAATTTCACATCATTCTGGGTTCTTTTGTGTGAAAACAAGGTCCACTCAGGCTGAAACGTTACAGGAAGGTAGAATCTATTGAGTTGTAAGTGATCTGAACGTTTCATGATGATCGCACATTCCTATAGCGGGTAAAACCATGTCCCAAAGGTCACAGGGCCTGGTGTCACTTTAAAGAAGTAGTCCAGTTACATATTTGTGGGCTTATAACTTGGCTTCTGAATGTCCTAGAGAGATCAGGTTTGTTTTAGTGTACTCCAATCATCAGCCCCTACAACCTCAAAAAGAAATGGAGTCATTAGCACTTATGGTTTTTAAATGGCACCCAGAATTATGTTGCACGAAGCACAATTTCACATCATTCTGGGTCCATTTGTGTGAAAACAAGGTCCAATCAGGCTGAAATGTTACAGGAACGTAGAATCTATTGAGTTGTAAGTGATCTGAACGTTTCATGATGATAGCACTTTCCTAAGGGGGTCAAACCATGTCCCAAAGGTCACCGGATCTGGTGTCAATTTAAAGAAGTAGTCCAGTTACACCTTTGTGGTCTTATAACTTGGCTTCTGAATATCCTAGAGAGGTCAGGTTTGTTTTAGAGTACTCCAATTAACAGCCCCCATTAACACAAAAAGGAATGGAGTCATTAGCACTTATGGTTTTTAAATGGCACCCAGAAATATGTTGCACGAAGCACAATTTCACATCATTCTGGGTTCTTTTGTGTGAAAACAAGGTCCACTCAGGCTGAAACGTTACAGGAAGGTAGAATCTATTGAGTTGTAAGTGATCTGAACGTTTCATGATGATCGCACATTCCTATAGCGGGTAAAACCATGTCCCAAAGGTCACAGGGCCTGGTGTCACTTTAAAGAAGTAGTCCAGTTACATATTTGTGGGCTTATAACTTGGCTTCTGAATGTCCTAGAGAGATCAGGTTTGTTTTAGTGTACTCCAATAAACAGCCCTTATGGTTTGTAAATGGCACCCGGAATTATGTTGCACGAAGCACAATTTCACATCATTCTGGGTCCATTTGTGTGAAAACAAGGTCCAATCAGGCTGAATTGTTACAAGAAGGTAGAAACTATTGAGTTGTAAGTGATCTGAACGTTTCATGATGATCGCACATTCCTATAGGGGGTCAAACCATGTCCCAAAGGTCACCGGGCCTGGTGTCACTTCAAAGAAGTAGTCCAGTTACACCTTTGTGGGCTTATAACTTGGCTTCTGAATATCCTAGAGAGGTCAGGTTTGTTTTAATGTACTCCAATCAACATCCCCTACAACCACAAAAAGGAATGGAGTCATTAGCACTTATGGTTTTTAAATGGCACCCAGAATTATGTTGCACGAAGCAAAATTTCACATCATTCTGGGTCCATTTGTGTGAAAACAAGGTCCAATCAGGCTGAAACGTTACAGGAAGGTAGAATCTACTGAGCTGTAAGTGATCTGAACGTTTCATGATGATCGCACATTCCTATAGGGGGTAAAACCATGTCCCAAAGGTCACCGGGCCTGGTGTCACTTTAAAGAAGTAGTCCAGTTACACATTTGTGGGCTTATAACTTGGCTTCTGAATGTCCTAGAGAGATCAGGTTTGTTTTAGTGTACTCCAATTAACAGCCCCTACAACCACAAAAAGGAATGGAGTCATTAGCACTTATGGTTTGTAAATGGCACCCAGAATTATGTTGCACGAAGCACAATATCACATCATTCTGGGTCCATTTGTGTGAAAACAAGGTCCAATCAGGCTGAAACGTTACAAGAAGGTAGAATCTATTGAGTTGTAAGTGATATGAACGTTTCATGATGATTGCACATTCCTATAGGGGGTCGAACCATGTCCCAAAGGTCACCGGGCCTGGTGTCACTTTAAAGAAGTAGTCCAGTTACACCTTTGTGGGCTTATAACTTGGCTTCTGAATATCCTAGAGAGGTCAGGTTTGTTTTAGAGTACTCCAATTAACAGCCCCCATTACCACAAAAAGGAATGGAGTCATTAGCACTTATGGTTTTTAAATGGCACCCAGAATTATGTTGCACGAAGCACAATTTCACATCATTCTGGGTTCTTTTGTGTGAAAACAAGGTCCACTCAGGCTGAAACGTTACAGGAAGGTAGAATCTATTGAGTTGTAAGTGATCTGAACGTTTCATGATGATCGCACATTCCTATAGCGGGTAAAACCATGTCCCAAAGGTCACAGGGCCTGGTGTCACTTTAAAGAAGTAGTCCAGTTACATATTTGTGGGCTTATAACTTGGCTTCTGAATGTCCTAGAGAGATCAGGTTTGTTTTAGTGTACTCCAATCATCAGCCCCTACAACCTCAAAAAGAAATGGAGTCATTAGCACTTATGGTTTTTAAATGGCACCCAGAATTATGTTGCACGAAGCACAATTTCACATCATTCTGGGTCCATTTGTGTGAAAACAAGGTCCAATCAGGCTGAAATGTTACAGGAACGTAGAATCTATTGAGTTGTAAGTGATCTGAACGTTTCATGATGATAGCACTTTCCTAAGGGGGTCAAACCATGTCCCAAAGGTCACCGGATCTGGTGTCAATTTAAAGAAGTAGTCCAGTTACACCTTTGTGGTCTTATAACTTGGCTTCTGAATATCCTAGAGAGGTCAGGTTTGTTTTAGAGTACTCCAATTAACAGCCCCCATTACCCCAAAAAGGAATGGAGTCATTAGCACTTATGGTTTTTAAATGGCACCCAGAATTATGTTGCACGAAGCACAATTTCACATCATTCTGGGTTCATTTGTGTGAAAACAAGGTCCAATCAGGCAGAAACGTTACAGGAAGGTAGAATCTATTGAGTTGTAAGTGATCTGAACGTTTCATGATGATAGCACTTTCCTAAGGGGCTCTAACCATGTCCCAAAGGTCACCGGATCTGGTGTCAATTTAAAGAAGTAGTCCAGTTACACATTTGTGGGCTTATAACTTGGCTTCTGAATTTCCTAGAGAGATCAGGTTTGTTTTAGTGTACTCCAATAAACAGCCCTTATGGTTTGTAAATGGCACCCGGGATTATGTTGCACGAAGCACAATTTCACATCATTCTGGGTCCATTTGTGTGAAAACAAGGTCCAATCAGGCTGAATTGTTACAAGAAGGTAGAAACTATTGAGTTGTAAGTGATCTGAACGTTTCATGATGATCGCACATTCCTATAGGGGGTCAAACCATGTCCCAAAGGTGACCGGGCCTGGTGTCACTTCAAAGACGTAGTCCAGTTACACCTTTGTGGGCTTATAACTTGGCTTCTGAATTTCCTAGAGAGATCAGGTTTGTTTTAGTGTACTCCAATCAAAAGCCCCTACAACCACAAAAAGGAATGGAGTCATTAGCACTTATGGTTTTTAAATGGCACCCAGAATTATGTTGCACGAAGCACAATTTCACATCATTCTGGGTTCATTTGTGTGAAAAAAAGGTCCAATCAGGCAGAAACGTTACAGGATGGTAGAATCTATTGAGTTGTAAGTGATCTGAACGTTTCATGATGATAGCATTTTCCTAAGGGGGTCAAACCATGTCCCAAAGGTCAACGGATCTGGTGTCAATTTAAAGAAGTAGTCCAGTTACACATTTGTGGGTTTATAACTTGGCTTCTGAATATCCTAGAGAGGTCAGGTTTGTTTTAATGTACTCCAATCAACAGTCCCTACAACCACAAAAAGGAATGGAGTCATTAGCACTTATGGTTTGTAAATGGCACCCAGAATTATGTTGCACGAAGCACAATTTCACATCCTTCTGGGTCCATTTGTGTGAAAACAAGGTCCATTCAGGCTGAAACGTTACAATAAGGTAGAAACTATTGAGTTGTAAGTGATCTGAACGTTTCATGACGATCGCACATTCCTCTAGGGGGTCAAACCATGTCCCAAAGGTCACAGGGCCTGGTGTCACTTTAAAGAAGTAGTCCAGTTACACATTTGTGGGCTCATAACTTGGCTTCTACATGTCCTAGAGCGATCAGGTTTGTTTTAGTGTACTCCAATCAACAGCCCCTACAACCATAAAAAGGAATGGAGTCATTAGCACTTATGGTTTGTAAATGGCACCCAGAATTATGTTGCACTAAGCACAATTTCACATCATTCTGGGACCATTTGTGTGAAAACAAGGTCCAATCAGGCTGAAACGTTACAAGAAGGTAGAATCTATTGAGTTTTAAGTGATCTGAACGTTTCAAGATGATCGCACTTTCCTAAGGGGGTCAAACAATGTCCCAAAGGTCACCGGATCTGGTGTCAATTTAAAGAAGTAGTCCAGTTACACCTTTGTGGGCTTATAACTTGGCTTCTGAATATCCTAGAGAGGTCAGGTTTGTTTTAGAGTACTCCAATTAGCAGCCCCGATTACCACTAAAAGGAATGGAGTCATTAGCACTTATGGTTTTTAAATGGCACCCAGAATTATGTTGCACGAAGCACAATTTCACATCATTCTGGGTTCATTTGAGTGAAACGAGGTCCAATCAGGCTGAAACGTTACAAGAAGGTAGAATCTATTGAGTTGTAAGTTATCTGAACGTTTCAAGATGATCGCACATTCCTATAGGGGGTAAAACCATGTCCCAAAGGTCACCGGATCTGGTGTCACTTTAAAGAAGTAGTCCAGTTACACATTTGTGGGCTTATAACTTGGCTTCTGAATGTCCTAGAGAGATCAGGTTTGTTTTATTGTACTCCAATCAACAGGCCCTACAACCACAAAAAGGAATGGAGTCATTAGCACTTATGGTTTGTAAATGGCACCCAGAATTATGTTGCACGAAGCACAATTTCACATCATTCTGGGTCCATTTGTGTGAAAACATGGTCCAATCAGGCTGAAACGTTACAGGAAGGTAGAATCTATTGAGTTGTAAGTGATCTGAACGTTTCATGATGATAGCACTTTCCTAAGGGGGTCAAACCATGTCCCAAAGGTCACCGGATCTGGTGTCAATTTATAGAAGTAGTCCAGTTACACATTTGTGGGCTTATAACTTGGCTTCTGAATGTCCTAGAGAGATCAGGTTTGTTTTATTATACTCCAATCAACAGCCCCTACAACCACAAAAAGGAATGGAGTCATTAGCACTTATGGTTTTTAAATGGCACCCAGAATTATGTGGCACAAAGCACAATTTCACATCATTCTGGGTTCATTTGTGTGAAAACAAGGTCCAATCAGGCTGAAACGTTACAGGAAGGTAGAATCTATTGAGTTGTAAGTGATCTGAACGTTTCATGATGATAGTACTTTCCTAAGGGGATGAAACCATGTCCCAAAGGTCACCAGGCCTGGTGTCACTTTAAAGAAGTAGTCCAATTACACCTTTGAGGGCTTATAACTTGGTTTCTGAATGTCCTAGAGAGATCAGGTTTGTTTTAGTATACTCCAATCAACAGCCCCTACAACCACAAAAAGGAATGGAGTCATTAGAACTTATGGTTTTTAAATGGCACCCAGAATTATGTTGCACGAAGCACAATTTCACATCATTCTGGGTTCATTTGTGTGAAAACAAGGTACAATCAGGCTAAAACGTTACAGGAAGGTAGAATCTATTGAGTTGTAAGTGATCTGAATGTTTCATGATGATAGCACTTTCCTAAGGGGGTCAAACCACGTCCCAAAGGTCACTGGATCTGGGGTCAATTTAAAGAAGTAGTCCAGTTACACATTTGTGGGCTTATAACTTGGCTTCTGAATGTCCTAGAGAGATCAGGTTTGTTTTAGTGTACTCCAATCAACCACCCCTACAACCTCAATAAGGAATGGAGTCAATAGCACTTATGGTTTGTAAATGGCACCCAGAATTATGTTGCACGAAGCACAATTTCACATCATTCTGGGTCCATTTGTGTGAAAACAAGGTCCAATCAGGCTGAAACGTTACAAGAAGTTAGAATCTATTGAGTTGTAAGTGATCTGAACGTTTCATGATGATCGCACATTCCTATAGGGGGTCAAACCATGTCCCAAAGGTCACCGGGCCTGGTGTCACTTTAAAGAAGTAGTCCAGTTACACCTTTGTGGGCTTAGAACTTGGCTTCTGAATATCCTAGAGAGGTCAGGTTTGTTTTAGAGTACTCCAATTAGCAGCCCCCATTACCACTAAAATGAATGGAGTCATTAGAACTTATGGTTTTTAAATGGCACCCAGAATTATGTTGCACGAAGCACAATTTCACATCATTCTGGGTTCATTTGTGTGAAAACAAGGTCCAATCAGGCTGAAACGTTACAGGAAGGTAGAATCTATTGAGTTGTAAGTGATCTGAATGTTTCATGATGATAGCACTTTCCTAAGGGGGTGAAACAATGTCCCAAAGGTCACCGGATCTGGTGTCAATTTAAAGAAGTAGTCCAGTTACACATTTGTGGGCTCATAACTTGGCTTCTGAATGTCCTAGAGAGATCAGGTTTCTTTTAGTATACTCCAATCAACAGCCCCTACAACCACAAAAAGGAATGGAGTCATTAGCTCTTATGGTTTTTAAATGGCACCCAGAATTATGTTGCACGAAGCACAATTTCACATCATTCTGGGTCCATTTGTGTGAAAACAAGGTCCAATCAGGCTGAAACGTTACGAGAAGGTAGAATCTATTGAGTTGTAAGTGATCTGAACGTTTCATAATGATCGCACATTCCTATAGGGGGTCAAACCATGTCCCAAAGGTCACCGGGCCTGGTGTCACTTTAAAGAAGTAGTCCAGTTACACATTTGTGGGCTTATAACTTGGCTTCTGAATGTCCTAGAGAGATCAGGTTTGTTTTAGTATACTCCAATCAACAGCCCCTACAACCACAAAAAGGAATGGAGTCATTAGAACTTATGGTTTTTAAATGGCACCCAGAATTATGTTGCACGGAGCACAATTTCACATCATTCTGGGTTCATTTGTGTGAAAACAAGGTACAATCAGGCTAAAACGTTACAGGAAGGTAGAATCTATTGAGTTGTAAGTGATATGAATGTTTCATGATGATAGCACTTTCCTAAGGGGGACAAACCACGTCCCAAAGGTCACTGGATCTGGTGTCAATTTAAAGAAGTAGTCCAGTTACCCATTTGTGGGCTTATAACTTGGCTTCTGAATTTCCTAGAGAGATCAGGTTTGTTTTAGTGTACTCCAATCAACAGCCCCTACAACCTCAATAAGGAATGGAGTCAATAGCACTTATGGTTTGTAAATGGCACCCAGAATTATGTTGCACGAAGCACAATTTCACATCATTCTGGGTCCATTTGTGTGAAAACAAGGCCCAATCAGGCTGAAACGTTACAAGAAGTTAGAATCTATTGAGTTGTAAGTGATCTGAACGTTTCATGATGATCGCACATTCCTATAGGGGGTCAAACCATGTCCCAAAGGTCACCGGGCCTGGTGTCACTTTAAAGAAGTAGTCCAGTTACACCTTTGTGGGCTTAGAACTTGGCTTCTGAATATCCTAGAGAGGTCAGGTTTGTTTTAGAGTACTCCAATTAGCAGCCCCCATTACCACTAAAATGAATGGAGTCATTAGAACTTATGGTTTTTAAATGGCACCCAGAATTATGTTGCACGAAGCACAATTTCACATCATTCTGGGTTCATCTGTGTGAAAACAAGGTCCAATCAGGCTGAAACGTTACAGGAAGGTAGAATCTATTTAGTTGTAAGTGATCTGAACGTTTCATGATGATAGCACTTTCCTAAGGGGGTCAAACTATGTCCAAAAGGTCACCGGATCTGGTGTCAATTTAAAGAAGTAGTCCAGTTACACATTTGTGGGCTTATAACTTGGCTTCTGAATGTCCTAGAGAGATCAGTTTTTTTAAGTGTACTCCAATCAACAGCCCCTACAACCACAAAAAGGAATGGAGTCATTAGCACTTAAGGTTTGTAAATGGCACCCAGAATTATTTTGCACGAAGCACAATTTCACATCATTCTGGGTTCATTTGTGTGAAAACAAGGTCCAATCAGGCTGAAACGTTACAGGAAGGTAGAATCTATTGAGTTGTAAGTGATCTGAATGTTTCATGATGATAGCACTTTCCTAAGGGGGTGAAACAATGTCCCAAATGTCACCGGATCTGGTGTCAATTTAAAGTAGTCCAGTTACACATTTGTGGGCTCATAACTTGGCTTCTGAATGTCCTAGAGAGATCAGGTTTCTTTTAGTATACTCCAATCAACAGCCCCTACAACCACAAAAAGGAATGGAGTCATTAGCTCTTATGGTTTTTAAATGGCACCCAGAATTATGTTGCACGAAGCACAATTTCACATCAATTTGGGTCCATTCGTGTGAAAACAAGGTCCAATCAGGCTGAAACGTTACGAGAAGGTAGAATCTATTGAGTTGTAAGTGATCTGAACGTTTCATAATGATCGCACATTCCTATAGGGGGTCATACCAGGTCCCAAAGGTCACCGGGCCTGGTGTCACTTTAAAGAAGTAGTCCAGTTACACCTTTGTGGGCTTATAACTTGGCTTCTGAATATCCTAGAGAGGTCAGGTTTGTTTTAGTGTACTCCAATCAACAGCCCCTACAACCTCAATAAGGAATGGAGTCAATAGCACTTATGGTTTGTAAATGGCACCCAGAATTATTTTGCACGAAGCACAATTTCACATCATTCTGGGTCCATTTGTGTGAAAACAAGGTCCAATCAGGCTGAAACGTTACAAGAAGTTAGAATCTATTGAGTTGTAAGTGATCTGAACGTTTCATGATGATCGCACTTTCCTATAGGGGGTCATACCAGGTCCCAAAGGTCACCGGGCCTGGTGTCACTTTAAAGAAGTAGTCCAGTTACACCTTTGTGGGCTTATAACTTGGCTTCTGAATATCCTAGAGAGGTCAGGTTTGTTTTAGAGTACTCCAATTAGCAGCCCCCATTACCACTAAAAGGAATGGAGTCATTAGCACTTATGGTTTTTAAATGGCACCCAGAATTATGTTGCACGAAGCACAATTCCACATCATTCTGGGTTCATTTGTGTGAAAACAAGGTCCAATCAGGCTGAAACGTTACAGGAAGGTAGAATCTATTGAGTTGTAAGTGATCTGAACGTTTCATGATGATAGCACTTACCTAAGGGGGTCAAACCATGTCCCAAAGGTCACCGGGCATGGTGTCACTTTAAAGAAGTAGTCCAGTTACACCTTTGTGGGCTTATAACTTGGCTTCTGAATATCCTAGAGAGGTCAGGTTTGTTTTAGTGTACTCCAATCAACAGCCCCTACAACCTCAATAAGGAATGGAGTCAATAGCTCTTATGGTTTGTAAATGGCACCCAGAATTATTTTGCACGAAGCACAATTTCACATCATTCTGGGTCCATTTGTGTGAAAACAAGGTCCAATCAGGCTGAAACGTTACAAGAAGTTAGAATCTATTTAGTTGTAAGTGATCTGAACGTTTCATGATGATCGCACTTTCCTATAGGGGGTCATACCAGGTCCCAAAGGTCACCGGGCCTGGTGTCACTTTAAAGAAGTAGTCCAGTTACACCTTTGTGGGCTTATAACTTGGCTTCTGAATATCCTAGAGAGGTCAGGTTTGTTTTAGAGTACTCCAATTAGCAGCCCCCATTACCACTAAAAGGAATGGAGTCATTAGCACTTATGGTTTTTAAATGGCACCCAGAATTATGTTGCACGAAGCACAATTTCACATCATTCTGGGTCCATTTGTGTGAAAACATGGTCCAATCAGGCTGAAACGTTACAGGAAGGTAGAATCTATTGAGTTGTAAGTGATCTGAACGTTTCATGATGATCGCACTTTCCTATAGGGGGTCATACCAGGTCCCAAAGGTCACCGGGCCTGGTGTCACTTTAAAGAAGTAGTCCAGTTACACCTTTGTGGGCTTATAACTTGGCTTCTGAATGTCCTAGAGAGATCAGGTTTGTTTTAGTATACTCCAATCAACAGCCCCTACAACCACAAAAAGGAATGGAGTCATTAGCACTTATGGTTTTTAAATGGCACCCAGAATTATGTGGCACAAAGCACAATTTCACATCATTCTGGGTTCATTTGTGTGAAAACAAGGTCCAATCAGGCTGAAACGTTACAGGAAGGTAGAATCTATTGAGTTGTAAGTGATCTGAACGTTTCATGATGATAGTACTTTCCTAAGGGGATGAAACCATGTCCCAAAGGTCACCGGGCCTGGTGTCACTTTAAAGAAGTAGTCCAATTACACCTTTGAGGGCTTATAACTTGGCTTCTGAATGTCCTAGAGAGATCAGGTTTGTTTTAATGTACTCCAACCATTAGCCCCTACAACCACAAAAAGGAATGGAGTCATTAGCACTTATGGTTTGTAAATGGCACCCAGAATCATGTTGCACGAAGCACAATTTCACATCATTCTGGGTCCATTTGTGTGAAAACAAGGTCCAATCAGGCTGAAACGTTACAAGAAGTTAGAATCTATTGAGTTGTAAGTGATCTGAACGTTTCATGATGATCGCACTTTCCTATAGGGGGTCATACCAGGTCCCAAAGGTCACCGGGCCTGGTGTCACTTTAAAGAAGTAGTCCAGTTACACCTTTGTGGGCTTATAACTTGGCTTCTGAATGTCATAGAGAGATCAGGTTTGTTTTAGTATACTCCAATCAACAGCCCCTACAACCACAAAAAGGAATGGAGTCATTAGAACTTATGGTTTTTAAATGGCACCCAGAATTATGTTGCACGGAGCACAATTTCACATCATTCTTGGTTCATTTGTGTGAAAACAAGGTACAATCAGGCTAAAACGTTACAGGAAGGTAGAATCTATTGAGTTGTAAGTGATATGAATGTTTCATGATGATAGCACTTTCCTAATGGGGTCAAACCAAGTCCCAAAGGTCACTGGATCTGGTGTCAATTTAAAGAAGTAGTCCAGTTACCCATTTGTGGGCTTATAACTTGGCTTCTGAATGTCCTAGAGAGATCAGGTTTGTTTTAATGTACTCCAACCAACAGCCCCTACAACCACAAAAAGGAATGGAGTCATTAGCACTTATGGTTTGTAAATGGCACCCAGAATCATGTTGCACGAAGCACAATTTCACATCATTCTGGGTCCATTTGTGTGAAAACAAGGTCCAATCAGGCTGAAACGTTACAAGAAGTTAGAATCTATTGAGTTGTAAGTGATCTGAACGTTTCATGATGATCGCACTTTCCTATAGGGGGTCATACCAGGTCCCAAAGGTCACCGGGCCTGGTGTCACTTTAAAGAAGTAGTCCAGTTACACCTTTGTGGGCTTATAACTTGGCTTCTGAATATCCTAGAGAGGTCAGGTTTGTTTTAGTGTACTCCAATCAACAGCCCCTACAACCTCAATAAGGAATGGAGTCAATAGCACTTATGGTTTGTAAATGGCACCCAGAATTATTTTGCACGAAGCACAATTTCACATCATTCTGGGTCCATTTGTGTGAAAACAAGGTCCAATCAGGCTGAAACGTTACAAGAAGTTAGAATCTATTGAGTTGTAAGTGATCTGAACGTTTCATGATGATCGCACTTTCCTATAGGGGGTCATACCAGGTCCCAAAGGTCACCGGGCCTGGTGTCACTTTAAAGAAGTAGTCCAGTTACACCTTTGTGGGCTTATAACTTGGCTTCTGAATATCCTAGAGAGGTCAGGTTTGTTTTAGAGTACTCCAATTAGCAGCCCCCATTACCACTAAAAGGAATGGAGTCATTAGCACTTATGGTTTTTAAATGGCACCCAGAATTATGTTGCACGAAGCACAATTCCACATCATTCTGGGTTCATTTGTGTGAAAACAAGGTCCAATCAGGCTGAAACGTTACAGGAAGGTAGAATTTATTGAGTTGTAAGTGATCTGAACGTTTCATGATGATAGCACTTACCTAAGGGGGTCAAACCATGTCCCAAAGGTCACCGGGCCTGGTGTCACTTTAAAGAAGTAGTCCAGTTACACCTTTGTGGGCTTATAACTTGGCTTCTGAATATCCTAGAGAGGTCAGGTTTGTTTTAGTGTACTCCAATCAACAGCCCCTACAACCTCAATAAGGAATGGAGTCAATAGCACTTATGGTTTGTAAATGGCACCCAGAATTATTTTGCACGAAGCACAATTTCACATCATTCTGGGTCCATTTGTGTGAAAACAGGGTCCAATCAGGCTAAAACGTTACAAGAAGTTAGAATCTATTCAGTTGTAAGTGATCTGAACGTTTCATGATGATCGCACTTTCCTATAGGGGGTCATACCAGGTCCCAAAGGTCACCGGGCCTGGTGTCACTTTAAAGAAGTAGTCCAGTTACACCTTTGTGGGCTTATAACTTGGCTTCTGAATATCCTAGAGAGGTCAGGTTTGTTTTAGAGTACTCCAATTAGCAGCCCCCATTACCACTAAAAGGAATGGAGTCATTAGCACTTATGGTTTTTAAATGGCACCCAGAATTATGTTGCACGAAGCACAATTTCACATCATTCTGGGTCCATTTGTGTGAAAACATGGTCCAATCAGGCTGAAACGTTACAGGAAGGTAGAATCTATTGAGTTGTAAGTGATCTGAACGTTTCATGATGATAGCACTTTCCTAAGTGGGTCAAACCATGTCCCAAAGGTCACCGGATCTGGTTTCAATTTAAAGAAGTAGTCCAGTTACACATTTGTGGGCTTATAACTTGGTTTCTGAATGTCCTAGAGAGATCAGGTTTGTTTTAGTATACTCCAATCAACAGCCCCTACAACCACAAAAAGGAATGGAGTCATTAGAACTTATGGTTTTTAAATGGCACCCAGAATTATGTTGCACGAAGCACAATTTCACATCATTCTGGGTTCATTTGTGTGAAAACAAGGTACAATCAGGCTAAAACGTTACAGGAAGGTAGAATCTATTGAGTTGTAAGTGATCTGAATGTTTCATGATGATAGCCCTTTCCTAAGGGGGTCAAACCACGTCCCAAAGGTCACTGGATCTGGGGTCAATTTAAAGAAGTAGTCCAGTTACACATTTGTGGGCTTATAACTTGGCTTCTGAATGTCCTAGAGAGATCAGGTTTGTTTTAATGTACTCCAACCAACAGCCCCTACAACCACAAAAAGGAATGGAGTCATTAGCACTTATGGTTTGTAAATGGCACCCAGAATTATGTTGCACGAAGCACAGTTTCACATCATTCTGGGTCCATTTGTGTGAAAACAAGGTCCAATCAGGCTGAAACGTTACAAGAAGGTAGAATCTATTGAGTTGTAAGTGATCTGAACGTTTCATGATGATTGCACATTCCTATTGGGGGTCAAACCATGTCCCAAAGGTCACAGGGCCTGGTGTCACTTTAAAGAAGTAGTCCAGTTACATATTTGTGGGCTTATAACTTGGCTTCTGAATGTCCTAGAGAGATCAGGTTTGTTTTAGTGTACTCCAATCATCAGCCCCTACAACCTCAAAAAGAAATGGAGTCATTAGCACTTATGGTTTTTAAATGGCACCCAGAATTATGTTGCACGAAGCACAATTTCACATCATTCTGGGTCCATTTGTGTGAAAACAAGGTCCAATCAGGCTGAAATGTTACAGGAACGTAGAATCTATTGAGTTGTAAGTGATCTGAACGTTTCATGATGATAGCACTTTCCTAAGGGGGTCAAACCATGTCCCAAAGGTCACCGGATCTGGTGTCAATTTAAAGAAGTAGTCCAGTTACACCTTTGTGGTCTTATAACTTGGCTTCTGAATATCCTAGAGAGGTCAGGTTTGTTTTAGAGTACTCCAATTAACAGCCCCCATTACCCCAAAAAGGAATGGAGTCATTAGCACTTATGGTTTTTAAATGGCACCCAGAATTATGTTGCACGAAGCACAATTTCACATCATTCTGGGTTCATTTGTGTGAAAACAAGGTCCAATCAGGCAGAAACGTTACAGGAAGGTAGAATCTATTGAGTTGTAAGTGATCTGAACGTTTCATGATGATAGCACTTTCCTAAGGGGCTCTAACCATGTCCCAAAGGTCACCGGATCTGGTGTCAATTTAAAGAAGTAGTCCAGTTACACATTTGTGGGCTTATAACTTGGCTTCTGAATTTCCTAGAGAGATCAGGTTTGTTTTAGTGTACTCCAATAAACAGCCCTTATGGTTTGTAAATGGCACCCGGGATTATGTTGCACGAAGCACAATTTCACATCATTCTGGGTCCATTTGTGTGAAAACAAGGTCCAATCAGGCTGAATTGTTACAAGAAGGTAGAAACTATTGAGTTGTAAGTGATCTGAACGTTTCATGATGATCGCACATTCCTATAGGGGGTCAAACCATGTCCCAAAGGTGACCGGGCCTGGTGTCACTTCAAAGACGTAGTCCAGTTACACCTTTGTGGGCTTATAACTTGGCTTCTGAATTTCCTAGAGAGATCAGGTTTGTTTTAGTGTACTCCAATCAAAAGCCCCTACAACCACAAAAAGGAATGGAGTCATTAGCACTTATGGTTTTTAAATGGCACCCAGAATTATGTTGCACGAAGCACAATTTCACATCATTCTGGGTTCATTTGTGTGAAAAAAAGGTCCAATCAGGCAGAAACGTTACAGGATGGTAGAATCTATTGAGTTGTAAGTGATCTGAACGTTTCATGATGATAGCATTTTCCTAAGGGGGTCAAACCATGTCCCAAAGGTCAACGGATCTGGTGTCAATTTAAAGAAGTAGTCCAGTTACACATTTGTGGGTTTATAACTTGGCTTCTGAATATCCTAGAGAGGTCAGGTTTGTTTTAATGTACTCCAATCAACAGTCCCTACAACCACAAAAAGGAATGGAGTCATTAGCACTTATGGTTTGTAAATGGCACCCAGAATTATGTTGCACGAAGCACAATTTCACATCCTTCTGGGTCCATTTGTGTGAAAACAAGGTCCATTCAGGCTGAAACGTTACAATAAGGTAGAAACTATTGAGTTGTAAGTGATCTGAACGTTTCATGACGATCGCACATTCCTCTAGGGGGTCAAACCATGTCCCAAAGGTCACAGGGCCTGGTGTCACTTTAAAGAAGTAGTCCAGTTACACATTTGTGGGCTCATAACTTGGCTTCTACATGTCCTAGAGCGATCAGGTTTGTTTTAGTGTACTCCAATCAACAGCCCCTACAACCATAAAAAGGAATGGAGTCATTAGCACTTATGGTTTGTAAATGGCACCCAGAATTATGTTGCACTAAGCACAATTTCACATCATTCTGGGACCATTTGTGTGAAAACAAGGTCCAATCAGGCTGAAACGTTACAAGAAGGTAGAATCTATTGAGTTTTAAGTGATCTGAACGTTTCAAGATGATCGCACTTTCCTAAGGGGGTCAAACAATGTCCCAAAGGTCACCGGATCTGGTGTCAATTTAAAGAAGTAGTCCAGTTACACCTTTGTGGGCTTATAACTTGGCTTCTGAATATCCTAGAGAGGTCAGGTTTGTTTTAGAGTACTCCAATTAGCAGCCCCGATTACCACTAAAAGGAATGGAGTCATTAGCACTTATGGTTTTTAAATGGCACCCAGAATTATGTTGCACGAAGCACAATTTCACATCATTCTGGGTTCATTTGAGTGAAACGAGGTCCAATCAGGCTGAAACGTTACAAGAAGGTAGAATCTATTGAGTTGTAAGTTATCTGAACGTTTCAAGATGATCGCACATTCCTATAGGGGGTAAAACCATGTCCCAAAGGTCACCGGATCTGGTGTCACTTTAAAGAAGTAGTCCAGTTACACATTTGTGGGCTTATAACTTGGCTTCTGAATGTCCTAGAGAGATCAGGTTTGTTTTATTGTACTCCAATCAACAGGCCCTACAACCACAAAAAGGAATGGAGTCATTAGCACTTATGGTTTGTAAATGGCACCCAGAATTATGTTGCACGAAGCACAATTTCACATCATTCTGGGTCCATTTGTGTGAAAACATGGTCCAATCAGGCTGAAACGTTACAGGAAGGTAGAATCTATTGAGTTGTAAGTGATCTGAACGTTTCATGATGATAGCACTTTCCTAAGGGGGTCAAACCATGTCCCAAAGGTCACCGGATCTGGTGTCAATTTATAGAAGTAGTCCAGTTACACATTTGTGGGCTTATAACTTGGCTTCTGAATGTCCTAGAGAGATCAGGTTTGTTTTATTATACTCCAATCAACAGCCCCTACAACCACAAAAAGGAATGGAGTCATTAGCACTTATGGTTTTTAAATGGCACCCAGAATTATGTGGCACAAAGCACAATTTCACATCATTCTGGGTTCATTTGTGTGAAAACAAGGTCCAATCAGGCTGAAACGTTACAGGAAGGTAGAATCTATTGAGTTGTAAGTGATCTGAACGTTTCATGATGATAGTACTTTCCTAAGGGGATGAAACCATGTCCCAAAGGTCACCAGGCCTGGTGTCACTTTAAAGAAGTAGTCCAATTACACCTTTGAGGGCTTATAACTTGGTTTCTGAATGTCCTAGAGAGATCAGGTTTGTTTTAGTATACTCCAATCAACAGCCCCTACAACCACAAAAAGGAATGGAGTCATTAGAACTTATGGTTTTTAAATGGCACCCAGAATTATGTTGCACGAAGCACAATTTCACATCATTCTGGGTTCATTTGTGTGAAAACAAGGTACAATCAGGCTAAAACGTTACAGGAAGGTAGAATCTATTGAGTTGTAAGTGATCTGAATGTTTCATGATGATAGCACTTTCCTAAGGGGGTCAAACCACGTCCCAAAGGTCACTGGATCTGGGGTCAATTTAAAGAAGTAGTCCAGTTACACATTTGTGGGCTTATAACTTGGCTTCTGAATGTCCTAGAGAGATCAGGTTTGTTTTAGTGTACTCCAATCAACCACCCCTACAACCTCAATAAGGAATGGAGTCAATAGCACTTATGGTTTGTAAATGGCACCCAGAATTATGTTGCACGAAGCACAATTTCACATCATTCTGGGTCCATTTGTGTGAAAACAAGGTCCAATCAGGCTGAAACGTTACAAGAAGTTAGAATCTATTGAGTTGTAAGTGATCTGAACGTTTCATGATGATCGCACATTCCTATAGGGGGTCAAACCATGTCCCAAAGGTCACCGGGCCTGGTGTCACTTTAAAGAAGTAGTCCAGTTACACCTTTGTGGGCTTAGAACTTGGCTTCTGAATATCCTAGAGAGGTCAGGTTTGTTTTAGAGTACTCCAATTAGCAGCCCCCATTACCACTAAAATGAATGGAGTCATTAGAACTTATGGTTTTTAAATGGCACCCAGAATTATGTTGCACGAAGCACAATTTCACATCATTCTGGGTTCATTTGTGTGAAAACAAGGTCCAATCAGGCTGAAACGTTACAGGAAGGTAGAATCTATTGAGTTGTAAGTGATCTGAATGTTTCATGATGATAGCACTTTCCTAAGGGGGTGAAACAATGTCCCAAAGGTCACCGGATCTGGTGTCAATTTAAAGAAGTAGTCCAGTTACACATTTGTGGGCTCATAACTTGGCTTCTGAATGTCCTAGAGAGATCAGGTTTCTTTTAGTATACTCCAATCAACAGCCCCTACAACCACAAAAAGGAATGGAGTCATTAGCTCTTATGGTTTTTAAATGGCACCCAGAATTATGTTGCACGAAGCACAATTTCACATCATTCTGGGTCCATTTGTGTGAAAACAAGGTCCAATCAGGCTGAAACGTTACGAGAAGGTAGAATCTATTGAGTTGTAAGTGATCTGAACGTTTCATAATGATCGCACATTCCTATAGGGGGTCAAACCATGTCCCAAAGGTCACCGGGCCTGGTGTCACTTTAAAGAAGTAGTCCAGTTACACATTTGTGGGCTTATAACTTGGCTTCTGAATGTCCTAGAGAGATCAGGTTTGTTTTAGTATACTCCAATCAACAGCCCCTACAACCACAAAAAGGAATGGAGTCATTAGAACTTATGGTTTTTAAATGGCACCCAGAATTATGTTGCACGGAGCACAATTTCACATCATTCTGGGTTCATTTGTGTGAAAACAAGGTACAATCAGGCTAAAACGTTACAGGAAGGTAGAATCTATTGAGTTGTAAGTGATATGAATGTTTCATGATGATAGCACTTTCCTAAGGGGGACAAACCACGTCCCAAAGGTCACTGGATCTGGTGTCAATTTAAAGAAGTAGTCCAGTTACCCATTTGTGGGCTTATAACTTGGCTTCTGAATTTCCTAGAGAGATCAGGTTTGTTTTAGTGTACTCCAATCAACAGCCCCTACAACCTCAATAAGGAATGGAGTCAATAGCACTTATGGTTTGTAAATGGCACCCAGAATTATGTTGCACGAAGCACAATTTCACATCATTCTGGGTCCATTTGTGTGAAAACAAGGCCCAATCAGGCTGAAACGTTACAAGAAGTTAGAATCTATTGAGTTGTAAGTGATCTGAACGTTTCATGATGATCGCACATTCCTATAGGGGGTCAAACCATGTCCCAAAGGTCACCGGGCCTGGTGTCACTTTAAAGAAGTAGTCCAGTTACACCTTTGTGGGCTTAGAACTTGGCTTCTGAATATCCTAGAGAGGTCAGGTTTGTTTTAGAGTACTCCAATTAGCAGCCCCCATTACCACTAAAATGAATGGAGTCATTAGAACTTATGGTTTTTAAATGGCACCCAGAATTATGTTGCACGAAGCACAATTTCACATCATTCTGGGTTCATCTGTGTGAAAACAAGGTCCAATCAGGCTGAAACGTTACAGGAAGGTAGAATCTATTTAGTTGTAAGTGATCTGAACGTTTCATGATGATAGCACTTTCCTAAGGGGGTCAAACTATGTCCCAAAGGTCACCGGATCTGGTGTCAATTTAAAGAAGTAGTCCAGTTACACATTTGTGGGCTTATAACTTGGCTTCTGAATGTCCTAGAGAGATCAGTTTTTTTAAGTGTACTCCAATCAACAGCCCCTACAACCACAAAAAGGAATGGAGTCATTAGCACTTAAGGTTTGTAAATGGCACCCAGAATTATTTTGCACGAAGCACAATTTCACATCATTCTGGGTTCATTTGTGTGAAAACAAGGTCCAATCAGGCTGAAACGTTACAGGAAGGTAGAATCTATTGAGTTGTAAGTGATCTGAATGTTTCATGATGATAGCACTTTCCTAAGGGGGTGAAACAATGTCCCAAATGTCACCGGATCTGGTGTCAATTTAAAGTAGTCCAGTTACACATTTGTGGGCTCATAACTTGGCTTCTGAATGTCCTAGAGAGATCAGGTTTCTTTTAGTATACTCCAATCAACAGCCCCTACAACCACAAAAAGGAATGGAGTCATTAGCTCTTATGGTTTTTAAATGGCACCCAGAATTATGTTGCACGAAGCACAATTTCACATCAATTTGGGTCCATTCGTGTGAAAACAAGGTCCAATCAGGCTGAAACGTTACGAGAAGGTAGAATCTATTGAGTTGTAAGTGATCTGAACGTTTCATAATGATCGCACATTCCTATAGGGGGTCATACCAGGTCCCAAAGGTCACCGGGCCTGGTGTCACTTTAAAGAAGTAGTCCAGTTACACCTTTGTGGGCTTATAACTTGGCTTCTGAATATCCTAGAGAGGTCAGGTTTGTTTTAGTGTACTCCAATCAACAGCCCCTACAACCTCAATAAGGAATGGAGTCAATAGCACTTATGGTTTGTAAATGGCACCCAGAATTATTTTGCACGAAGCACAATTTCACATCATTCTGGGTCCATTTGTGTGAAAACAAGGTCCAATCAGGCTGAAACGTTACAAGAAGTTAGAATCTATTGAGTTGTAAGTGATCTGAACGTTTCATGATGATCGCACTTTCCTATAGGGGGTCATACCAGGTCCCAAAGGTCACCGGGCCTGGTGTCACTTTAAAGAAGTAGTCCAGTTACACCTTTGTGGGCTTATAACTTGGCTTCTGAATATCCTAGAGAGGTCAGGTTTGTTTTAGAGTACTCCAATTAGCAGCCCCCATTACCACTAAAAGGAATGGAGTCATTAGCACTTATGGTTTTTAAATGGCACCCAGAATTATGTTGCACGAAGCACAATTCCACATCATTCTGGGTTCATTTGTGTGAAAACAAGGTCCAATCAGGCTGAAACGTTACAGGAAGGTAGAATCTATTGAGTTGTAAGTGATCTGAACGTTTCATGATGATAGCACTTACCTAAGGGGGTCAAACCATGTCCCAAAGGTCACCGGGCATGGTGTCACTTTAAAGAAGTAGTCCAGTTACACCTTTGTGGGCTTATAACTTGGCTTCTGAATATCCTAGAGAGGTCAGGTTTGTTTTAGTGTACTCCAATCAACAGCCCCTACAACCTCAATAAGGAATGGAGTCAATAGCTCTTATGGTTTGTAAATGGCACCCAGAATTATTTTGCACGAAGCACAATTTCACATCATTCTGGGTCCATTTGTGTGAAAACAAGGTCCAATCAGGCTGAAACGTTACAAGAAGTTAGAATCTATTTAGTTGTAAGTGATCTGAACGTTTCATGATGATCGCACTTTCCTATAGGGGGTCATACCAGGTCCCAAAGGTCACCGGGCCTGGTGTCACTTTAAAGAAGTAGTCCAGTTACACCTTTGTGGGCTTATAACTTGGCTTCTGAATATCCTAGAGAGGTCAGGTTTGTTTTAGAGTACTCCAATTAGCAGCCCCCATTACCACTAAAAGGAATGGAGTCATTAGCACTTATGGTTTTTAAATGGCACCCAGAATTATGTTGCACGAAGCACAATTTCACATCATTCTGGGTCCATTTGTGTGAAAACATGGTCCAATCAGGCTGAAACGTTACAGGAAGGTAGAATCTATTGAGTTGTAAGTGATCTGAACGTTTCATGATGATCGCACTTTCCTATAGGGGGTCATACCAGGTCCCAAAGGTCACCGGGCCTGGTGTCACTTTAAAGAAGTAGTCCAGTTACACCTTTGTGGGCTTATAACTTGGCTTCTGAATGTCCTAGAGAGATCAGGTTTGTTTTAGTATACTCCAATCAACAGCCCCTACAACCACAAAAAGGAATGGAGTCATTAGCACTTATGGTTTTTAAATGGCACCCAGAATTATGTGGCACAAAGCACAATTTCACATCATTCTGGGTTCATTTGTGTGAAAACAAGGTCCAATCAGGCTGAAACGTTACAGGAAGGTAGAATCTATTGAGTTGTAAGTGATCTGAACGTTTCATGATGATAGTACTTTCCTAAGGGGATGAAACCATGTCCCAAAGGTCACCGGGCCTGGTGTCACTTTAAAGAAGTAGTCCAATTACACCTTTGAGGGCTTATAACTTGGCTTCTGAATGTCCTAGAGAGATCAGGTTTGTTTTAATGTACTCCAACCATTAGCCCCTACAACCACAAAAAGGAATGGAGTCATTAGCACTTATGGTTTGTAAATGGCACCCAGAATCATGTTGCACGAAGCACAATTTCACATCATTCTGGGTCCATTTGTGTGAAAACAAGGTCCAATCAGGCTGAAACGTTACAAGAAGTTAGAATCTATTGAGTTGTAAGTGATCTGAACGTTTCATGATGATCGCACTTTCCTATAGGGGGTCATACCAGGTCCCAAAGGTCACCGGGCCTGGTGTCACTTTAAAGAAGTAGTCCAGTTACACCTTTGTGGGCTTATAACTTGGCTTCTGAATGTCATAGAGAGATCAGGTTTGTTTTAGTATACTCCAATCAACAGCCCCTACAACCACAAAAAGGAATGGAGTCATTAGAACTTATGGTTTTTAAATGGCACCCAGAATTATGTTGCACGGAGCACAATTTCACATCATTCTTGGTTCATTTGTGTGAAAACAAGGTACAATCAGGCTAAAACGTTACAGGAAGGTAGAATCTATTGAGTTGTAAGTGATATGAATGTTTCATGATGATAGCACTTTCCTAATGGGGTCAAACCAAGTCCCAAAGGTCACTGGATCTGGTGTCAATTTAAAGAAGTAGTCCAGTTACCCATTTGTGGGCTTATAACTTGGCTTCTGAATGTCCTAGAGAGATCAGGTTTGTTTTAATGTACTCCAACCAACAGCCCCTACAACCACAAAAAGGAATGGAGTCATTAGCACTTATGGTTTGTAAATGGCACCCAGAATCATGTTGCACGAAGCACAATTTCACATCATTCTGGGTCCATTTGTGTGAAAACAAGGTCCAATCAGGCTGAAACGTTACAAGAAGTTAGAATCTATTGAGTTGTAAGTGATCTGAACGTTTCATGATGATCGCACTTTCCTATAGGGGGTCATACCAGGTCCCAAAGGTCACCGGGCCTGGTGTCACTTTAAAGAAGTAGTCCAGTTACACCTTTGTGGGCTTATAACTTGGCTTCTGAATATCCTAGAGAGGTCAGGTTTGTTTTAGTGTACTCCAATCAACAGCCCCTACAACCTCAATAAGGAATGGAGTCAATAGCACTTATGGTTTGTAAATGGCACCCAGAATTATTTTGCACGAAGCACAATTTCACATCATTCTGGGTCCATTTGTGTGAAAACAAGGTCCAATCAGGCTGAAACGTTACAAGAAGTTAGAATCTATTGAGTTGTAAGTGATCTGAACGTTTCATGATGATCGCACTTTCCTATAGGGGGTCATACCAGGTCCCAAAGGTCACCGGGCCTGGTGTCACTTTAAAGAAGTAGTCCAGTTACACCTTTGTGGGCTTATAACTTGGCTTCTGAATATCCTAGAGAGGTCAGGTTTGTTTTAGAGTACTCCAATTAGCAGCCCCCATTACCACTAAAAGGAATGGAGTCATTAGCACTTATGGTTTTTAAATGGCACCCAGAATTATGTTGCACGAAGCACAATTCCACATCATTCTGGGTTCATTTGTGTGAAAACAAGGTCCAATCAGGCTGAAACGTTACAGGAAGGTAGAATTTATTGAGTTGTAAGTGATCTGAACGTTTCATGATGATAGCACTTACCTAAGGGGGTCAAACCATGTCCCAAAGGTCACCGGGCCTGGTGTCACTTTAAAGAAGTAGTCCAGTTACACCTTTGTGGGCTTATAACTTGGCTTCTGAATATCCTAGAGAGGTCAGGTTTGTTTTAGTGTACTCCAATCAACAGCCCCTACAACCTCAATAAGGAATGGAGTCAATAGCACTTATGGTTTGTAAATGGCACCCAGAATTATTTTGCACGAAGCACAATTTCACATCATTCTGGGTCCATTTGTGTGAAAACAGGGTCCAATCAGGCTAAAACGTTACAAGAAGTTAGAATCTATTCAGTTGTAAGTGATCTGAACGTTTCATGATGATCGCACTTTCCTATAGGGGGTCATACCAGGTCCCAAAGGTCACCGGGCCTGGTGTCACTTTAAAGAAGTAGTCCAGTTACACCTTTGTGGGCTTATAACTTGGCTTCTGAATATCCTAGAGAGGTCAGGTTTGTTTTAGAGTACTCCAATTAGCAGCCCCCATTACCACTAAAAGGAATGGAGTCATTAGCACTTATGGTTTTTAAATGGCACCCAGAATTATGTTGCACGAAGCACAATTTCACATCATTCTGGGTCCATTTGTGTGAAAACATGGTCCAATCAGGCTGAAACGTTACAGGAAGGTAGAATCTATTGAGTTGTAAGTGATCTGAACGTTTCATGATGATAGCACTTTCCTAAGTGGGTCAAACCATGTCCCAAAGGTCACCGGATCTGGTTTCAATTTAAAGAAGTAGTCCAGTTACACATTTGTGGGCTTATAACTTGGTTTCTGAATGTCCTAGAGAGATCAGGTTTGTTTTAGTATACTCCAATCAACAGCCCCTACAACCACAAAAAGGAATGGAGTCATTAGAACTTATGGTTTTTAAATGGCACCCAGAATTATGTTGCACGAAGCACAATTTCACATCATTCTGGGTTCATTTGTGTGAAAACAAGGTACAATCAGGCTAAAACGTTACAGGAAGGTAGAATCTATTGAGTTGTAAGTGATCTGAATGTTTCATGATGATAGCCCTTTCCTAAGGGGGTCAAACCACGTCCCAAAGGTCACTGGATCTGGGGTCAATTTAAAGAAGTAGTCCAGTTACACATTTGTGGGCTTATAACTTGGCTTCTGAATGTCCTAGAGAGATCAGGTTTGTTTTAATGTACTCCAACCAACAGCCCCTACAACCACAAAAAGGAATGGAGTCATTAGCACTTATGGTTTGTAAATGGCACCCAGAATTATGTTGCACGAAGCACAGTTTCACATCATTCTGGGTCCATTTGTGTGAAAACAAGGTCCAATCAGGCTGAAACGTTACAAGAAGGTAGAATCTATTGAGTTGTAAGTGATCTGAACGTTTCATGATGATTGCACATTCCTATTGGGGGTCAAACCATGTCCCAAAGGTCACCGGGCCTGGTGTCACTTTAAAGAAGTAGCCCAGTTACACGTTTGTGGGCTTATAACTTGGCTTCTGAATGTCCTAGAGAGATCAGGTTTGTTTTAGTGTACTCCAATCAACCACCCCTACAACCTCAATAAGGTATGGAGTCAATAGCACTTATGGTTTGTAAATGGCACCCAGAATTATGTTGCACGAAGCACAATTTCACATCATTCTGGGTCCATTTGTGTGAAAACAACGTCCAATCAGGCTGAAACGTTACAAGAAGTTAGAATCTATTGAGTTGTAAGTGATCTGAACGTTTCATGATGATCGCACATTCCTATTGGGGGTCAAACCATGTCCCAAAGGTCACCGGGCCTGGTGTCACTTTAAAGAAGTAGTCCAGTTACACCTTTGTGGGCTTAGAACTTGGCTTCTGAATATCCTAGAGAGGTCAGGTTTGTTTTAGAGTACTCCAATTAGCAGCCCCCATTACCACTAAAATGAATGGAGTCATTAGAACTTATGGTTTTTAAATGGCACCCAGAATTATGTTGCACAAAGCACAATTTCACATCATTCTGGGTTCATTTGTGTGAAAACAAGGTCCAATCAGGCTGAAACGTTACAGGAAGGTAGAATCTATTGAGTTGTAAGTGATCTGAATGTTTCATGATGATAGCACTTTCCTAAGGGGGTGAAACAATGTCCCAAAGGTCACCGGATCTGGTGTCAATTTAAAGAAGTAGTCCAGTTACACATTTGTGGGCTCATAACTTGGCTTCTGAATGTCCTAGAGAGATCAGGTTTCTTTTATTATACTCCAATCAACAGCCCCTACAACCACAAAAAGGAATGGAGTCATTAGCTCTTATGGTTTTTAAATGGCACCCAGAATTATGTTGCACGAAGCACAATTTCACATCATTCTGGGTCCATTTGTGTGAAAACAAGGTCCAATCAGGCTGAAACGTTACGAGAAGGTAGAATCTATTGAGTTGTAAGTGATCTGAACGTTTCATAATGATCGCACATTCCTATAGGGGGTCAAACCATGTCCCAAAGGTCACCGGGCCTGGTGTCACTTTAAAGAAGTAGTCCAGTTATACATTTGTGGGCTTATAACTTGGCTTCTGAATGTCCTAGAGAGATCAGGTTTGTTTTAGTATACTCCAATCAACAGCCCCTACAACCACAAAAAGGAATGGAGTCATTAGAACTTATGGTTTTTAAATGGCACCCAGAATTATGTTGCACGGAGCACAATTTCACATCATTCTGGGTTCATTTGTGTGAAAACAAGGTACAATCAGGCTAAAACGTTACAGGAAGGTAGAATCTATCGAGTTGTAAGTGATATGAATGTTTCATGATGATAGCACTTTCCTAAGGGGGTCAAACCACATCCCAAAGGTCACTGGATCTGGTGTCAATTTAAAGAAGTAGTCCAGTTACCCATTTGTGGGCTTATAACTTGGCTTCTGAATGTCCTAGAGAGATCAGGTTTGTTTTAGTGTACTCCAATCAACAGCCCCTACAACCACAAAAAGGAATGGAGTCATTAGCACTTATGGTTTGTAAATGGCACCCAGAATCATGTTGCACGAAGCACAATTTCACATCATTCTGGGTCCATTTGTGTGAAAACAAGGTCCAATCAGGCTGAAACGTTACAAGAAGTTAGAATCTATTGAGTTGTAAGTGATCTGAACGTTTCATGATGATCGCACTTTCCTATAGGGGGTCATACCAGGTCCCAAAGGTCACCGGGCCTGGTGTCACTTTAAAGAAGTAGTCCAGTTACACCTTTGTGGGCTTATAACTTGGCTTCTGAATATCCTAGAGAGGTCAGGTTTGTTTTAGTGTACTCCAATCAACAGCCCCTACAACCTCCATAAGGAATGGAGTCAATAGCACTTATGGTTTGTAAATGGCACCCAGAATTATTTTGCACGAAGCACAATTTCACATCATTCTGGGTCCATTTGTGTGAAAACAAGGTCCAATCAGGCTGAAACGTTACAAGAAGTTAGAATCTATTGAGTTGTAAGTGATCTGAACGTTTCATGATGATCGCACTTTCCTATAGGGGGTCATACCAGGTCCCAAAGGTCACCGGGCCTGGTGTCACTTTAAAGAAGTAGTCCAGTTACACCTTTGTGGGCTTATAACTTGGCTTCTGAATATCCTAGAGAGGTCAGGTTTGTTTTAGAGTACTCCAATTAGCAGCCCCCATTACCACTAAAAGGAATGGAGTCATTAGCACTTATGGTTTTTAAATGGCACCCAGAATTATGTTGCACGAAGCACAATTCCACATCATTCTGGGTTCATTTGTGTGAAAACAAGGTCCAATCAGGCTGAAACGTTACAGGAAGGTAGAATCTATTGAGTTGTAAGTGATCTGAACGTTTCATGATGATAGCACTTACCTAAGGGGGTCAAACCATGTCCCAAAGGTCACCGGGCCTGGTGTCACTTTAAAGAAGTAGTCCAGTTACACCTTTGTGGGCTTATAACTTGGCTTCTGAATATCCTAGAGAGGTCAGGTTTGTTTTAGTGTACTCCAATCAACAGCCCCTACAACCTCAATAAGGAATGGAGTCAATAGCACTTATGGTTTGTAAATGGCACCCAGAATTATTTTGCACGAAGCACAATTTCACATCATTCTGGGTCCATTTGTGTGAAAACAAGGTCCAATCAGGCTGAAACGTTACAAGAAGTTAGAATCTATTTAGTTGTAAGTGATCTGAACGTTTCATGATGATCGCACTTTCCTATAGGGGGTCATACCAGGTCCCAAAGGTCACCGGGCCTGGTGTCACTTTAAAGAAGTAGTCCAGTTACACCTTTGTGGGCTTATAACTTGGCTTCTGAATATCCTAGAGAGGTCAGGTTTGTTTTAGAGTACTCCAATTAGCAGCCCCCATTACCACTAAAAGGAATGGAGTCATTAGCACTTATGGTTTTTAAATGGCACCCAGAATTATGTTGCACGAAGCACAATTTCACATCATTCTGGGTCCATTTGTGTGAAAACATTGTCCAATCAGGCTGAAACGTTACAGGAAGGTAGAATCTATTGAGTTGTAAGTGATCTGAACGTTTCATGATGATAGCACTTTCCTAAGGGGGTCAAACCATGTCCCAAAGGTCACCGGATCTGGTTTCAATTTAAAGAAGTAGTCCAGTTACACATTTGTGGGCTTATAACTTGGCTTCTGAATGTCCTAGAGAGATCAGGTTTGTTTTAGTATACTCCAATCAACAGCCCCTACAACCACAAAAAGGAATGGAGTCATTAGCACTTATGGTTTTTAAATGGCACCCAGAATTATGTGGCACAAAGCACAATTTCACATCATTCTGGGTTCATTTGTGTGAAAACAAGGTCCAATCAGGCTGAAACGTTACAGGAAGGTAGAATCTATTGAGTTGTAAGTGATCTGAACGTTTCATGATGATAGTACTTTCCTAAGGGGATGAAACCATGTCCCAAAGGTCACCGGGCCTGGTGTCACTTTAAAGAAGTAGTCCAATTACACCTTTGAGGGCTTATAACTTGGCTTCTGAATGTCCTAGAGAGATCAGGTTTGTTTTAATGTACTCCAACCATTAGCCCCTACAACCACAAAAAGGAATGGAGTCATTAGCACTTATGGTTTGTAAATGGCACCCAGAATCATGTTGCACGAAGCACAATTTCACATCATTCTGGGTCCATTTGTGTGAAAACAAGGTCCAATCAGGCTGAAACGTTACAAGAAGTTAGAATCTATTGAGTTGTAAGTGATCTGAACGTTTCATGATGATCGCACTTTCCTATAGGGGGTCATACCAGGTCCCAAAGGTCACCGGGCCTGGTGTCACTTTAAAGAAGTAGTCCAGTTACACCTTTGTGGGCTTATAACTTGGCTTCTGAATGTCCTAGAGAGATCAGGTTTGTTTTAGTATACTCCAATCAACAGCCCCTACAACCACAAAAAGGAATGGAGTCTTTAGAACTTATGGTTTTTAAATGGCACCCAGAATTATGTTGCACGGAGCACAATTTCACATCATTCTTGGTTCATTTGTGTGAAAACAAGGTACAATCAGGCTAAAACGTTACAGGAAGGTAGAATCTATTGAGTTGTAAGTGATATGAATGTTTCATGATGATAGCACTTTCCTAAGGGGGTCAAACCACGTCCCAAAGGTCACTGGATCTGGTGTCAATTTAAAGAAGTAGTCCAGTTACCCATTTGTGGGCTTATAACTTGGCTTCTGAATGTCCTAGAGAGATCAGGTTTGTTTTAATGTACTCCAACCAACAGCCCCTTCAACCACAAAAAGGAATGGAGTCATTAGCACTTATGGTTTGTAAATGGCACCCAGAATTATTTTGCACGAAGCACAATTTCACATCATTCTGGGTCCATTTGTGTGAAAACAAGGTCCAATCAGGCTGAAACGTTACAAGAAGTTAGAATCTATTGAGTTGTAAGTGATCTGAATGTTTCATGATGATCGCACTTTCCTATAGGGGGTGATACCAGGTCCCAAAGGTCACCGGGCCTGGTGTCACTTTAAAGAAGTAGTCCAGTTACACCTTTGTGGGCTTATAACTTGGCTTCTGAATATCCTAGAGAGGTCAGGTTTGTTTTAGTTTACTCCAATCAACAGCCCCTACAACCTCAATAAGGAATGGAGTCAATAGCACTTATGGTTTGTAAATGGCACCCAGAATCATGTTGCACGAAGCACAATTTCACATCATTCTGGGTCCATTTGTGTGAAAACAAGGTCCAATCAGGCTGAAACGTTACAAGAAGTTAGAATCTATTGAGTTGTAAGTGATCTGAACGTTTCATGATGATCGCACTTTCCTATAGGGGGTCATACCAGGTCCCAAAGGTCACCGGGCCTGGTGTCACTTTAAAGAAGTAGTCCAGTTACACCTTTGTGGGCTTATAACTTGGCTTCTGAATATCCTAGAGAGGTCAGGTTTGTTTTAGTGTACTCCAATCAACAGCCCCTACAACCTCAATAAGGAATGGAGTCAATAGCACTTATGGTTTGTAAATGGCACCCAGAATTATTTTGCACGAAGCACAATTTCACATCATTCTGGGTCCATTTGTGTGAAAACAAGGTCCAATCAGGCTGAAACGTTACAAGAAGTTAGAATCTATTGAGTTGTAAGTGATCTGAATGTTTCATGATGATCGCACTTTCCTATAGGGGGTCATACCAGGTCCCAAAGGTCACCGGGCCTGGTGTCACTTTAAAGAAGTAGTCCAGTTACACCTTTGTGGGCTTATAACTTGGCTTCTGAATATCCTAGAGAGGTCAGGTTTGTTTTAGAGTACTCCAATTAGCAGCCCCCATTACCACTAAAAGGAATGGAGTCATTAGCACTTATGGTTTTTAAATGGCACCCAGAATTATGTTGCACGAAGCACAATTCCACATCATTCTGGGTTCATTTGTGTGAAAACAAGGTCCAATCAGGCTGAAACGTTACAGGAAGGTAGAATTTATTGAGTTGTAAGTGATCTGAACGTTTCATGATGATAGCACTTACCTAAGGGGGTCAAACCATGTCCCAAAGGTCACCGGGCCTGGTGTCACTTTAAAGAAGTAGTCCAGTTACACCTTTGTGGGCTTATAACTTGGCTTCTGAATATCCTAGAGAGGTCAGGTTTGTTTTAGTGTACTCCAATCAACAGCCCCTACAACCTCAATAAGGAATGGAGTCAATAGCACTTATGGTTTGTAAATGGCACCCAGAATTATTTTGCACGAAGCACAATTTCACATCATTCTGGGTCCATTTGTGTGAAAACAGGGTCCAATCAGGCTGAAACGTTACAAGAAGTTAGAATCTATTCAGTTGTAAGTGATCTGAACGTTTCATGATGATCACACTTTCCTATAGGGGGTCATACCAGGTCCCAAAGGTCACCGGGCCTGGTGTCACTTTAAAGAAGTAGTCCAGTTACACCTTTGTGGGCTTATAACTTGGCTTCTGAATATCCTAGAGAGGTCAGGTTTGTTTTAGAGTACTCCAATTAGCAGCCCCCATTACCACTAAAAGGAATGGAGTCATTAGCACTTATGGTTTTTAAATGGCACCCAGAATTATGTTGCACGAAGCACAATTTCACATCATTCTGGGTCCATTTGTGTGAAAACATGGTCCAATCAGGCTGAAACGTTACAGGAAGGTAGAATCTATTGAGTTGTAAGTGATCTGAACGTTTCATGATGATAGCACTTTCCTAAGGGGGTCAAACCATGTCCCAAAGGTCACCGGATCTGGTTTCAATTTAAAGAAGTAGTCCAGTTACACATTTGTGGGCTTATAACTTGGCTTCTGAATGTCCTAGAGAGATCAGGTTTGTTTTAGTATACTCCAATCAACAGCCCCTACAACCACAAAAAGGAATGGAGTCATTAGCACTTATGGTTTTTAAATGGCACCCAGAATTATGTGGCACAAAGCACAATTTCACATCATTCTGGGTTCATTTGTGTGAAAACAAGGTCCAATCAGGCTGAAACGTTACAGGAAGGTAGAATCTATTGAGTTGTAAGTGATCTGAACGTTTCATGATGATAGTACTTTCCTAAGGGGATGAAACCATGTCCCAAAGGTCACCGGGCCTGGTGTCACTTTAAAGAAGTAGTCCAATTACACCTTTGAGGGCTTATAACTTGGTTTCTGAATGTCCTAGAGAGATCAGGTTTGTTTTAGTATACTCCAATCAACAGCCCCTACAACCACAAAAAGGAATGGAGTCATTAGAACTTATGGTTTTTAAATGGCACCCAGAATTATGTTGCACGAAGCACAATTTCACATCATTCTGGGTTCATTTGTGTGAAAACAAGGTACAATCAGGCTAAAACGTTACAGGAAGGTAGAATCTATTGAGTTGTAAGTGATCTGAATTTTTCATGATGATAGCCCTTTCCTAAGGGGGTCAAACCACGTCCCAAAGGTCACTGGATCTGGGGTCAATTTAAAGAAGTAGTCCAGTTACACATTTGTGGGCTTATAACTTGGCTTCTGAATGTCCTAGAGAGATCAGGTTTGTTTTAATGTACTCCAACCAACAGCCCCTACAACCACAAAAAGGAATGGAGTCATTAGCACTTATGGTTTGTAAATGGCACCCAGAATTATGTTGCACGAAGCACAGTTTCACATCATTCTGGGTCCATTTGTGTGAAAACAAGGTCCAATCAGGCTGAAACGTTACAAGAAGGTAGAATCTATTGAGTTGTAAGTGATCTGAACGTTTCATGATGATTGCACATTCCTAAAGGGGGTCAAACCATGTCCCAAAGGTCACCGGGCCTGGTGTCACTTTAAAGAAGTAGCCCAGTTACACGTTTGTGGGCTTATAACTTGGCTTCTGAATGTCCTAGAGAGATCAGGTTTGTTTTAGTGTACTCCAATCAACCACCCCTACAACCTCAATAAGGAATGGAGTCAATAGCACTTATGGTTTGTAAATGGCACCCAGAATTATGTTGCACGAAGCACAATTTCACATCATTCTGGGTCCATTTGTGTGAAAACAAGGTCCAATCAGGCTGAAACGTTACAAGAAGTTAGAATCTATTGAGTTGTAAGTGATCTGAACGTTTCATGATGATCGCACATTCCTATTGGGGGTCAAACCATGTCCCAAAGGTCACCGGGCCTGGTGTCACTTTAAAGAAGTAGTCCAGTTACACCTTTGTGGGCTTAGAACTTGGCTTCTGAATATCCTAGAGAGGTCAGGTTTGTTTTAGAGTACTCCAATTAGCAGCCCCCATTACCACTAAAATGAATGGAGTCATTAGAACTTATGGTTTTTAAATGGCACCCAGAATTATGTTGCACGAAGCACAATTTCACATCATTCTGGGTTCATTTGTGTGAAAACAAGGTCCAATCAGGCTGAAACGTTACAGGAAGGTAGAATCTATTGAGTTGTAAGTGATCTGAATGTTTCATGATGATAGCACTTTCCTAAGGGGGTTAAACAATGTCCCAAAGGTCACCGGATCTGGTGTCAATTTAAAGAAGTAGTCCAGTTACACATTTGTGGGCTCATAACTTGGCTTCTGAATGTCCTAGAGAGATCAGGTTTCTTTTATTATACTCCAATCAACAGCCCCTACAACCACAAAAAGGAATGGAGTCATTAGCTCTTATGGTTTTTAAATGGCACCCAGAATTATGTTGCACGAAGCACAATTTCACATCATTCTGGGTCCATTTGTGTGAAAACAAGGTCCAATCAGGCTGAAACGTTACGAGAAGGTAGAATCTATTGAGTTGTAAGTGATCTGAACGTTTCATAATGATCGCACATTCCTATAGGGGGTCAAACCATGTCCCAAAGGTCACCGGGCCTGGTGTCACTTTAAAGAAGTAGTCCAGTTACACATTTGTGGGCTTATAACTTGGCTTCTGAATGTCCTAGAGAGATCAGGTTTGTTTTAGTATACTCCAATCAACAGCCCCTACAACCACAAAAAGGAATGGAGTCATTAGAACTTATGGTTTTTAAATGGCACCCAGAATTATGTTGCACGGAGCACAATTTCACATCATTCTGGGTTCATTTGTGTGAAAACAAGGTACAATCAGGCTAAAACGTTACAGGAAGGTAGAATCTATTGAGTTGTAAGTGATATGAATGTTTCATGATGATAGCACTTTCCTAAGGGGGTCAAACCACGTCCCAAAGGTCACTGGATCTGGTGTCAATTTAAAGAAGTAGTCCAGTTACCCATTTGTGGGCTTATAACTTGGCTTCTGAATGTCCTAGAGAGATCAGGTTTGTTTTAGTGTACTCCAATCAACAGCCCCTACAACCACAAAAAGGAATGGAGTCATTAGCACTTATGGTTTTTAAATGGCACCCAGAATCATGTTGCACGAAGCACAATTTCACATCATTCTGGGTCCATTTGTGTGAAAACAAGGTCCAATCAGGCTGAAACGTTACAAGAAGTTAGAATCTATTGAGTTGTAAGTGATCTGAACGTTTCATGATGATCGCACTTTCCTATAGGGGGTCATACCAGGTCCCAAAGGTCACCGGGCCTGGTGTCACTTTAAAGAAGTAGTCCAGTTACACCTTTGTGGGCTTATAACTTGGCTTCTGAATATCCTAGAGAGGTCAGGTTTGTTTTAGTGTACTCCAATCAACAGCCCCTACAACCTCAATAAGGAATGGAGTCAATAGCACTTATGGTTTGTAAATGGCACCCAGAATTATTTTGCACGAAGCACAATTTCACATCATTCTGGGTCCATTTGTGTGAAAACAAGGTCCAATCAGGCTGAAACGTTACAAGAAGTTAGAATCTATTGAGTTGTAAGTGATCTGAACGTTTCATGATGATCGCACTTTCCTATAGGGGGTCATACCAGGTCCCAAAGGTCACCGGGCCTGGTGTCACTTTAAAGAAGTAGTCCAGTTACACCTTTGTGGGCTTATAACTTGGCTTCTGAATATCCTAGAGAGGTCAGGTTTGTTTTAGAGTACTCCAATTAGCAGCCCCCATTACCACTAAAAGGAATGGAGTCATTAGCACTTATGGTTTTTAAATGGCACCCAGAATTATGTTGCACGAAGCACAATTCCACATCATTCTGGGTTCATTTGTGTGAAAACAAGGTCCAATCAGGCTGAAACGTTACAGGAAGGTAGAATCTATTGAGTTGTAAGTGATCTGAACGTTTCATGATGATAGCACTTACCTAAGGGGGTCAATCCATGTCCCAAAGGTCACCGGGCCTGGTGTCACTTTAAAGAAGTAGTCCAGTTACACTTTTGTGGGCTTATAACTTGGCTTCTGAATATCCTAGAGAGGTCAGGTTTGTTTTAGTGTACTCCAATCAACAGCCCCTACAACCTCAATAAGGAATGGAGTCAATAGCACTTATGGTTTGTAAATGGCACCCAGAATTATTTTGCACGAAGCACAATTTCACATCATTCTGGGTCCATTTGTGTGAAAACAAGGTCCAATCAGGCTGAAACGTTACAAGAAGTTAGAATCTATTGAGTTGTAAGTGATCTGAACGTTTCATGATGATCGCACTTTCCTATAGGGGGTCATACCAGGTCCCAAAGGTCACCGGGCCTGGTGTCACTTTAAAGAAGTAGTCCAGTTACACCTTTGTGGGCTTATAACTTGGCTTCTGAATATCCTAGAGAGGTCAGGTTTGTTTTAGAGTACTCCAATTAGCAGCCCCCATTACCACTAAAAGGAATGGAGTCATTAGCACTTATGGTTTTTAAATGGCACCCAGAATTATGTTGCACGAAGCACAATTCCACATCATTCTGGGTTCATTTGTGTGAAAACAAGGTCCAATCAGGCTGAAACGTTACAGGAAGGTAGAATCTATTGAGTTGTAAGTGATCTGAACGTTTCATGATGATAGCACTTACCTAAGGGGGTCAAACCATGTCCCAAAGGTCACCGGGCCTGGTGTCACTTTAAAGAAGTAGTCCAGTTACACCTTTGTGGGCTTATAACTTGGCTTCTGAATATCCTAGAGAGGTCAGGTTTGTTTTAGTGTACTCCAATCAACAGCCCCTACAACCTCAATAAGGAATGGAGTCAATAGCACTTATGGTTTGTAAATGGCACCCAGAATTATTTTGCACGAAGCACAATTTCACATCATTCTGGGTCCATTTGTGTGAAAACAAGGTCCAATCAGGCTGAAACGTTACAAGAAGTTAGAATCTATTTAGTTGTAAGTGATCTGAACGTTTCATGATGATCACACTTTCCTATAGGGGGTCATACCAGGTCCCAAAGGTCACCGGGCCTGGTGTCACTTTAAAGAAGTAGTCCAGTTACACCTTTGTGGGCTTATAACTTGGCTTCTGAATATCCTAGAGAGGTCAGGTTTGTTTTAGAGTACTCCAATTAGCAGCCCCCATTACCACTAAAAGGAATGGAGTCATTAGCACTTATGGTTTTTAAATGGCACCCAGAATTATGTTGCACGAAGCACAATTTCACATCATTCTGGGTCCATTTGTGTGAAAACATGGTCCAATCAGGCTGAAACGTTACAGGAAGGTAGAATCTATTGAGTTGTAAGTGATCTGAACGTTTCATGATGATAGCACTTTCCTAAGGGGGTCAAACCATGTCCCAAAGGTCACCGGATCTGGTTTCAATTTAAAGAAGTAGTCCACTTACACATTTGTGGGCTTATAACTTGGCTTCTGAATGTCCTAGAGAGATCAGGTTTGTTTTAGTATACTCCAATCAACAGCCCCTACAACCACAAAAAGGAATGGAGTCATTAGCACTTATGGTTTTTAAATGGCACCCAGAATTATGTGGCACAAAGCACAATTTCACATCATTCTGGGTTCATTTGTGTGAAAACAAGGTCCAATCAGGCTGAAACGTTACAGGAAGGTAGAATCTATTGAGTTGTAAGTGATCTGAACGTTTCATGATGATAGTACTTTCCTAAGGGGATGAAACCATGTCCCAAAGGTCACCGGGCCTGGTGTCACTTTAAAGAAGTAGTCCAATTACACCTTTGAGGGCTTATAACTTGGCTTCTGAATGTCCTAGAGAGATCAGGTTTGTTTTAATGTACTCCAACCATTAGCCCCTACAACCACAAAAAGGAATGGAGTCATTAGCACTTATGGTTTGTAAATGGCACCCAGAATCATGTTGCACGAAGCACAATTTCACATCATTCTGGGTCCATTTGTGTGAAAACAAGGTCCAATCAGGCTGAAACGTTACAAGAAGTTAGAATCTATTGAGTTGTAAGTGATCTGAACGTTTCATGATGATCGCACTTTCCTATAGGGGGTCATACCAGGTCCCAAAGGTCACCGGGCCTGGTGTCACTTTAAAGAAGTAGTCCAGTTACACCTTTGTGGGCTTATAACTTGGCTTCTGAATGTCCTAGAGAGATCAGGTTTGTTTTAGTATACTCCAATCAACAGGCCCTACAACCACAAAAAGGAATGGATTCATTAGAACTTATGGTTTTTAAATGGCACCCAGAATTATGTTGCACGGAGAACAATTTCACATATTTCTTAGTTCATTTGTGTGAAAACAAGGTACAATCAGGCTAAAACGTTACAGGAAGGTAGAATCTATTGAGTTGTAAGTGATATGAATGTTTCATGATGATAGCACTTTCCTAAGGGGGTCAAACCACGTCCCAAAGGTCACTGGATCTGGTGTCAATTTAAAGAAGTAGTCCAGTTACCCATTTGTGGGCTTATAACTTGGCTTCTGAATGTCCTAGAGAGATCAGGTTTGTTTTAATGTACTCCAACCAACAGCCCCTACAACCACAAAAAGGAATGGAGTCATTAGCACTTATGGTTTGTAAATGGCACCCAGAATCATGTTGCACGAAGCACAATTTCACATCATTCTGGGTCCATTTGTGTGAAAACAAGGTCCAATCAGGCTGAAACGTTACAAGAAGTTAGAATCTATTGAGTTGTAAGTGATCTGAACGTTTCATGATGATCGCACTTTCCTATAGGGGGTCATACCAGGTCCCAAAGGTCACCGGGCCTGGTGTCACTTTAAAGAAGTAGTCCAGTTACACCTTTGTGGGCTTATAACTTGGCTTCTGAATATCCTAGAGAGGTCAGGTTTGTTTTAGTGTACTCCAATCAACAGCCCCTACAACCTCAATAAGGAATGGAGTCAATAGCACTTATGGTTTGTAAATGGCACCCAGAATTATTTTGCACGAAGCACAATTTCACATCATTCTGGGTCCATTTGTGTGAAAACAAGGTCCAATCAGGCTGAAACGTTACAAGAAGTTAGAATCTATTGAGTTGTAAGTGATCTGAACGTTTCATGATGATCGCACTTTCCTATAGGGGGTCATTCCAGGTCCCAAAGGTCACCGGGCCTGGTGTCACTTTAAAGAAGTAGTCCAGTTACACCTTTGTGGGCTTATAACTTGGCTTCTGAATATCCTAGAGAGGTCAGGTTTGTTTTAGAGTACTCCAATTAGCAGCCCCCATTACCACTAAAAGGAATGGAGTCATTAGCACTTATGGTTTTTAAATGGCACCCAGAATTATGTTGCACGAAGCACAATTCCACATCATTCTGGGTTCATTTGTGTGAAAACAAGGTCCAATCAGGCTGAAACGTTACAGGAAGGTAGAATTTATTGAGTTGTAAGTGATCTGAACGTTTCATGATGATAGCACTTACCTAAGGGGGTCAAACCATGTCCCAAAGGTCACCGGGCCTGGTGTCACTTTAAAGAAGTAGTCCAGTTACACCTTTGTGGGCTTATAACTTGGCTTCTGAATATCCTAGAGAGGTCAGGTTTGTTTTAGTGTACTCCAATCAACAGCCCCTACAACCTCAATAAGGAATGGAGTCAATAGCACTTATGGTTTGTAAATGGCACCCAGAATTATTTTGCACGAAGCACAATTTCACATCATTCTGGGTCCATTTGTGTGAAAACAGGGTCCAATCAGGCTGAAACGTTACAAGAAGTTAGAATCTATTCAGTTGTAAGTGATCTGAACGTTTCATGATGATCGCACTTTCCTATAGGGGGTCATACCAGGTCCCAAAGGTCACCGGGCCTGGTGTCACTTTAAAGAAGTAGTCCAGTTACACCTTTGTGGGCTTATAACTTGGCTTCTGAATATCCTAGAGAGTTCAGGTTTGTTTTAGAGTACTCCAATTAGCAGCCCCCATTACCACTAAAAGGAATGGAGTCATTAGCACTTATGGTTTTTAAATGGCACCCAGAATTATGTTGCACGAAGCACAATTTCACATCATTCTGGGTCCATTTGTGTGAAAACATGGTCCAATCAGGCTGAAACGTTACAGGAAGGTAGAATCTATTGAGTTGTAAGTGATCTGAACGTTTCATGATGATAGCACTTTCCTAAGGGGGTCAAACCATGTCCCAAAGGTCACCGGATCTGGTTTCAATTTAAAGAAGTAGTCCAGTTACACATTTGTGGGCTTATAACTTGGCTTCTGAATGTCCTAGAGAGATCAGGTTTGTTTTAGTATACTCCAATCAACAGCCCCTACAACCACAAAAAGGAATGGAGTCATTAGCACTTATGGTTTTTAAATGGCACCCAGAATTATGTGGCACAAAGCACAATTTCACATCATTCTGTGTTCATTTGTGTGAAAACAAGGTCCAATCAGGCTGAAACGTTACAGGAAGGTAGAATCTATTGAGTTGTAAGTGATCTGAACGTTTCATGATGATAGTACTTTCCTAAGGGGATGAAACCATGTCCCAAAGGTCACCGGGCCTGGTGTCACTTTAAAGAAGTAGTCCAATTACACCTTTGAGGTCTTATAACTTGGTTTCTGAATGTCCTAGAGAGATCAGGTTTGTTTTAGTATACTCCAATCAACAGCCCCTACAACCACAAAAAGGAATGGAGTCATTAGAACTTATGGTTTTTAAATGGCACCCAGAATTATGTTGCACGAAGCACAATTTCACATCATTCTGGGTTCATTTGTGTGAAAACAAGGTACAATCAGGCTAAAACGTTACAGGAAGGTAGAATCTATTGAGTTGTAAGTGATCTGAATGTTTCATGATGATAGCCCTTTCCTAAGGGGGTCAAACCACGTCCCAAAGGTCACTGGATCTGGGGTCAATTTAAAGAAGTAGTCCAGTTACACATTTGTGGGCTTATAACTTGGCTTCTGAATGTCCTAGAGAGATCAGGTTTGTTTTAATGTACTCCAACCAACAGCCCCTACAACCACAAAAAGGAATGGAGTCATTAGCACTTATGGTTTGTAAATGGCACCCAGAATTATGTTGCACGAAGCACAGTTTCACATCATTCTGGGTCCATTTGTGTGAAAACAAGGTCCAATCAGGCTGAAACGTTACAAGAAGGTAGAATCTATTGAGTTGTAAGTGATCTGAACGTTTCATGATGATTTCACATTCCTATAGGGGGTCAAACCATGTCCCAAAGGTCACCGGGCCTGGTGTCACTTTAAAGAAGTAGCCCAGTTACACGTTTGTGGGCTTATAACTTGGCTTCTGAATGTCCTAGAGAGATCAGGTTTGTTTTAGTGTACTCCAATCAACCACCCCTACAACCTCAATAAGGAATGGAGTCAATAGCACTTATGGTTTGTAAATGGCACCCAGAATTATGTTGCACGAAGCACAATTTCACATCATTCTGGGTCCATTTGTGTGAAAACAAGGTCCAATCAGGCTGAAACGTTACAAGAAGTTAGAATCTATTGAGTTGTAAGTGATCTGAACGTTTCATGATGATCGCACATTCCTATTGGGGGTCAAACCATGTCCCAAAGGTCACCGGGCCTGGTGTCACTTTAAAGAAGTAGTCCAGTTACACCTTTGTGGGCTTAGAACTTGGCTTCTGAATATCCTAGAGAGGTCAGGTTTGTTTTAGAGTACTCCATTTAGCAGCCCCCATTACCACTAAAATGAATGGAGTCATTAGAACTTATGGTTTTTAAATGGAACCCAGAATCATGTTGCACGAAGCACAATTTCACATCATTCTGGGTTCATTTGTGTGAAAACAAGGTCCAATCAGGCTGAAACGTTACAGGAAGGTAGAATCTATTGAGTTGTAAGTGATCTGAATGTTTCATGATGATAGCACTTTCCTAAGGGGGTGAAACAAAGTCCCAAAGGTCACCGGATCTGGTGTCAATTTAAAGAAGTAGTCCAGTTACACATTTGTGGGCTCATAACTTGGCTTCTGAATGTCCTAGAGAGATCAGGTTTCTTTTAGTATACTCCAATCAACAGCCCCTACAACCACAAAAAGGAATGGAGTCATTAGCTCTTATGGTTTTTAAATGGCACCCAGAATTATGTTGCACGAAGCACAATTTCACATCATTCTGGGTCCATTTGTGTGAAAACAAGGTCCAATCAGGCTGAAACGTTACGAGAAGGTAGAATCTATTGAGTTGTAAGTGATCTGAACGTTTCATAATGATCGCACATTCCTATAGGGGGTCAAACCATGTCCCAAAGGTCACCGGGCCTGGTGTCACTTTAAAGAAGTAGTCCAGTTACACATTTGTGGGCTTATAACTTGGCTTCTGAATGTCCTAGAGAGATCAGGTTTGTTTTAGTATACTCCAATCAACAGCCCCTACAACCACAAAAAGGAATGGAGTCATTAGAACTTATGGTTTTTAAATGGCACCCAGAATTATGTTGCACGGAGCACAATTTCACATCATTCTGGGTTCATTTGTGTGAAAACAAGGTACAATCAGGCTAAAACGTTACAGGAAGGTAGAATCTATTGAGTTGTAAGTGATATGAATGTTTCATGATGATAGCACTTTCCTAAGGGGGTCAAACCATGTCCCAAAGGTCACTGGATCTGGTGTCAATTTAAAGAAGTAGTCCAGTTACCCATTTGTGGGCTCATAACTTGGCTTCTGAATGTCCTAGAGAGATCAGGTTTGTTTTAGTGTACTCCAATCAACAGCCCCTACAACCTCAATTAGGAATGGAGTCAATAGCACTTATGGTTTGTAAATGGCACCCAGAATTATGTTGCACGAAGCACAATTTCACATCATTCTGGGTCCATTTGTGTGAAAACAAGGTCCAATCAGGCTGAAACGTTACAAGAAGTTAGAATCTATTGAGTGGTAAGTGATCTGAACGTTTCATGATGATCGCACATTCCTATAGGGGGTCAAACCATGTCCCAAAGGTCACCGGGCCTGGTGTCACTTTAAAGAAGTAGTCCAGTTACACCTTTGTGGGCTTAGAACTTGGCTTCTGAATATCCTAGAGAGGTCAGGCTTGTTTTAAAGTACTCCAATTAGCAGCCCCCATTACCACTAAAATGAATGGAGTCATAAGAACTTATGGTTTTTAAATGGCACCCAGAATTATGTTGCACGAAGCACAATTTCACATCATTCTGGGTTCATCTGTGTGAAAACAAGGTCCAATCAGGCTGAAACGGTACAGGAAGGTAGAATCTATTGAGTTGTAAGTGATCTGAACGTTTCATGATGATAGCAATTTCCTAAGGGGGTCAAACTATGTCCCAAAGGTCACCGGATCTGGTGTTAATTTAAAGAAGTAGTCCAGTTACACATTTGTGGGCTTATAACTTGGCTTCTGAATGTCCTAGAGAGATCAGTTTTTTTTAGTGTACTCCAATCAACAGCCCCTACAACCACAAAAAGGAATGGAGTCATTAGCACTTAAGGTTTGTAAATGGCACCCAGAGTTATGTTGCACGAAGTACAATTTCACATCATTCTGGGTTCATTTGTGTGAAAACAAGGTCCAATCAGGCTGAAACGTTACAGGAAGGTAGAATCTATTGAGTTGTAAGTGATCTGAATGTTTCATGATGATAGCACTTTCCTAAGGGGGTGAAACAATGTCCCAAAGGTCACCGGATCTGGTGTCAATTTAAAGTAGTCCAGTTACACATTTGTGGGCTCATAACTTGGCTTCTGAATGTCCTAGAGAGATCAGGTTTCTTTTAGTATACTCCAATCAACAGCCCCTACAACCACAAAAAGGAATGGAGTCATTAGCTCTTATGGTTTTTAAATGGCACCCAGAATTATGTTGCACGAAGCACAATTTCACATCATTCTGGGTCCATTTGTGTGAAAACAAGGTCCAATCAGGCTGAAACGTTACGAGAAGGTAGAATCTATTGAGTTGTAAGTGATCTGAACGTTTCATAATGATCGCACATTCCTATAGGGGGTCAAACCATGTCCCAAAGGTCACCGGGCCTGGTGTCACTTTAAAGAAGTAGTCCAGTTACACATTTGTGGGCTTATAACTTGGCTTCTGAATGTCCTAGAGAGATCAGGTTTGTTTTAGTATACTCCAATCAACAGCCCCTACAACCACAAAAAGGAATGGAGTCATTAGAACTTATGGTTTTTAAATGGCACCCAGAATTATGTTGCACGGAGCACAATTTCACATCATTCTGGGTTCATTTGTGTGAAATCAAGGTACAATCAGGCTAAAACGTTACAGGAAGGTAGAATCTACTGAGTTGTAAGTGATATGAATGTTTCATGATGATAGCACTTTCCTAAGGGGGTCAAACCACGTCCCAAAGGTCACTGGATCTGGTGTCAATTTAAAGAAGTAGTCCAGTTACCCATTTGTGGGCTTATAACTTGGCTTCTGAATGTCCTAGAGAGATCAGGTTTGTTTTAATGTACTCCAACCAACAGCCCCTACAACCACAAAAAGGAATGGAGTCATTAGCACTTATGGTTTGTAAATGGCACCCAGAATCATGTTGCATGAAGCACAATTTCACATCATTCTGGGTCCATTTGTGTGAAAACAAGGTCCAATCAGGCTGAAACGTTACAAGAAGTTAGAATCTATTGAGTTGTAAGTGATCTGAACGTTTCATGATGATCGGACTTTCCTATAGGGGGTCATACCAGGTCCCAAAGGTCACCGGGCCTGGTGTCACTTTAAAGAAGTAGTCCAGTTACACCTTTGTGGGCTTATAACTTGGCTTCTGAATATCCTAGAGAGGTCAGGTTTGTTTTAGTGTACACCAATCAACAGCCCCTACAACCTCAATAAGGAATGGAGTCAATAGCACTTATGGTTTGTAAATGGCACCCACAATTATTTTGCACGAAGCACAATTTCACATCATTCTGGGTCCATTTGTGTGAAAACAAGGTCCAATCAGGCTGAAACGTTACAAGAAGTTAGAATCTATTGAGTTGTAAGTGATCTGAACGTTTCATGATGATCACACTTTCCTATAGGGGGTCATACCAGGTCCCAAAGGTCACCGGGCCTGGTGTCACTTTAAAGAAGTAGTCCAGTTACACCTTTGTGGGCTTATAACTTGGCTTCTGAATATCCTAGAGAGGTCAGGTTTGTTTTAGAGTACTCCAATTAGCAGCCCCCATTACCACTAAAAGGAATGGAGTCATTAGCACTTATGGTTTTTAAATGGCACCCAGAATTATGTTGCACGAAGCACAATTCCACATCATTCTGGGTTCATTTGTGTGAAAACAAGGTCCAATCAGGCTGAAACGTTACAGGAAGGTAGAATCTATTGAGTTGTAAGTGATATGAATGTTTCATGATGATAGCACTTTCCTAAGGGGGTCAAACCACGTCCCAAAGGTCACTGGATCTGGTGTCAATTTAAAGAAGTAGTCCAGTTACCCATTTGTGGGCTTATAACTTGGCTTCTGAATGTCCTAGAGAGATCAGGTTTGTTTTAATGTACTCCAACCAACAGCCCCTACAACCACAAAAAGGAATGGAGTCATTAGCACTTATGGTTTGTAAATGGCACCCAGAATCATGTTGCACGAAGCACAATTTCACATCATTCTGGGTCCATTTGTGTGAAAACAAGGTCCAATCAGGCTGAAACGTTACAAGAAGTTAGAATCTATTGAGTTGTAAGTGATCTGAACGTTTCATGATGATCGCACTTTCCTATAGGGGGTCATACCAGGTCCCAAAGGTCACCGGGCCTGGTGTCACTTTAAAGAAGTAGTCCAGTTACACCTTTGTGGGCTTATAACTTGGCTTCTGAATATCCTAGAGAGGTCAGGTTTGTTTTAGTGTACACCAATCAACAGCCCCTACAACCTCAATAAGGAATGGAGTCAATAGCACTTATGGTTTGTAAATGGCACCCACAATTATTTTGCACGAAGCACAATTTCACATCATTCTGGGTCCATTTGTGTGAAAACAAGGTCCAATCAGGCTGAAACGTTACAAGAAGTTAGAATCTATTGAGTTGTAAGTGATCTGAACGTTTCATGATGATCACACTTTCCTATAGGGGGTCATACCAGGTCCCAAAGGTCACCGGGCCTGGTGTCACTTTAAAGAAGTAGTCCAGTTACACCTTTGTGGGCTTATAACTTGGCTTCTGAATATCCTAGAGAGGTCAGGTTTGTTTTAGAGTACTCCAATTAGCAGCCCCCATTACCACTAAAAGGAATGGAGTCATTAGCACTTATGGTTTTTAAATGGCACCCAGAATTATGTTGCACGAAGCACAATTCCACATCATTCTGGGTTCATTTGTGTGAAAACAAGGTCCAATCAGGCTGAAACGTTACAGGAAGGTAGAATCTATTGAGTTGTAAGTGATATGAATGTTTCATGATGATAGCACTTTCCTAAGGGGGTCAAACCACGTCCCAAAGGTCACTGGATCTGGTGTCAATTTAAAGAAGTAGTCCAGTTACCCATTTGTGGGCTTATAACTTGGCTTCTGAATGTCCTAGAGAGATCAGGTTTGTTTTAATGTACTCCAACCAACAGCCCCTACAACCACAAAAAGGAATGGAGTCATTAGCACTTATGGTTTGTAAATGGCACCCAGAATCATGTTGCACGAAGCACAATTTCACATCATTCTGGGTCCATTTGTGTGAAAACAAGGTCCAATCAGGCTGAAACGTTACAAGAAGTTAGAATCTATTGAGTTGTAAGTGATCTGAACGTTTCATGATGATCTCACTTTCCTATAGGGGGTCATACCAGGTCCCAAAGGTCACCGGGCCTGGTGTCACTTTAAAGAAGTAGTCCAGTTACACCTTTGTGGGCTTATAACTTGGCTTCTGAATATCCTAGAGAGGTCAGGTTTGTTTTAGTGTACTCCAATCAACAGCCCCTACAACCTCAATAAGGAATGGAGTCAATAGCACTTATGGTTTGTAAATGGCACCCAGAATTATTTTGCACGAAGCACAATTTCACATCATTCTGGGTCCATTTGTGTGAAAACAAGGTCCAATCAGGCTGAAACGTTACAAGAAGTTAGAATCTATTGAGTTGTAAGTGATCTGAACGTTTCATGATGATCGCACTTTCCTATAGGGGGTCATACCAGGTCCCAAAGGTCACCGGGCCTGGTGTCACTTTAAAGAAGTAGTCCAGTTACACCTTTGTGGGCTTATAACTTGGCTTCTGAATATCCTAGAGAGGTCAGGTTTGTTTTAGAGTACTCCAATTAGCAGCCCCCATTACCACTAAAAGGAATGGAGTCATTAGCACTTATGGTTTTTAAATGGCACCCAGAATTATGTTGCACGAAGCACAATTCCACATCATTCTGGGTTCATTTGTGTGAAAACAAGGTCAATCCGGCTGAAACGTTACAGGAAGGTAGAATCTATTGAGTTGTAAGTGATCTGAACATTTCATGATGATAGCACTTACCTAAGGGGGTCAAACCATGTCCCAAAGGTCACCGGGCCTGGTGTCACTTTAAAGAAGTAGTCCAGTTACACTTTTGTGGGCTTATAACTTGGCTTCTGAATATCCTAGAGAGGTCAGGTTTGTTTTAGTGTACTCCAATCAACAGCTTCTACAACCTCAATAAGGAATGGAGTCAATAGCACTTATGGTTTGTAAATGGCACCCAGAATTATTTTGCACGAAGCACAATTTCACATCATTCTGGGTCCATTTGTGTGAAAACAAGGTCCAATCAGGCTGAAACGTTACAAGAAGTTAGAATCTATTGAGTTGTAAGTGATCTGAACGTTTCATGATGATCGCACTTTCCTATAGGGGGTCATACCAGGTCCCAAAGGTCACCGGGCCTGGTGTCACTTTAAAGAAGTAGTCCAGTTACACCTTTGTGGGCTTATAACTTGGCTTCTGAATATCCTAGAGAGGTCAGGTTTTTTTTAGAGTACTCCAATTAGCAGCCCCCATTACCACTAAAAGGAATGGAGTCATTAGCACTTATGGTTTTTAAATGGCACCCAGAATTATGTTGCACGAAGCACAATTCCACATCATTCTGGGTTCATTTGTGTGAAAACAAGGTCCAATCAGGCTGAAACGTTACACGAAGGTAGAATCTATTGAGTTGTAAGTGATCTGAACGTTTCATGATGATCGCACATTTCTATGGGGGTAAAACCATGTCCCAAAGGTCACCGGATCTGGTTTCAATTTAAAGAAGTAGTCCAGTTACACATTTGTGGGCTTATAACTTGGCTTCTGAATGTCCTAGAGAGATCAGGTTTGTTTTAGTATACTCCAATCAACAGCCCCTACAACCACAAAAAGGAATGGAGTCATTAGCACTTATGGTTTTTAAATGGCACCCAGAATTATGTGGCACAAAGCACAATTTCACATCATTCTGGGTTCATTTGTGTGAAAACAAGGTCCAATCAGGCTGAAACGTTACAGGAAGGTAGAATCTATTGAGTTGTAAGTGATCTGAATGTTTCAAGATGATAGTACTTTCATAAGGGGATCAAACCATGTCCCAAAGGTCACCGGATCTGGTGTCAATTTAAAGAAGTAGTCCAGTTACACATTTGTGGGCTTATAACTTGGCTTCTGAATGTCCTAGAGAGATCAGGTTTGTTTTAGTGTTCTCCAATCAACATCCCCTACAACCTCAAAAAGGAATGGAGTCATTAGCACTTATGGTTTTTAAATGGCACCCAGAATTATGTTGCACGAAGCACAATTTCACATCATTCTGGGTTCATTTGTGTGAAAACAAGGTCCAATCAGGCTAAAATGTTACAGGAAGGTAGAATCTATTGATTTGTAAGTGATCTGAACGTTTCATGATGATAGCACTTTCCTAAGGGGGTCAAACCATGTCCCAAAGGTCACCGGATCTGGTGTCAATTTAAAGAAGTAGTCCAGTTACACATTTGTGGGCTTATAACTTGGCTTCTGAATGTCCCAGAGAGATCAGGTTTGTTTTAGTGTACTCCAATCAACAGCCCCTACAACCACAAAAAGGAATGGCGTCATTAGCAATTAAGGTTTGTAAATGGTACCCAGAATTATGCTGCACTAAGCACAATTTCGCATCATTCTGGGTTCATTTGTGTGGAAACAAGGTCCAATCAGGCTGAAACGTTACAGGAAGGTAGAATCTATTGAGTTGTAAGTGATCTGAACATTTCATGATGATAGCACTTTCCTAAGGGGGTCAAACCATGTCCCAAAGGTCACCGGATCTGGTGTCAATTTAAAGAAGTAGTCCAGTTACACATTTGTGGGCTTATAACTTGGCTTCTGAATGTCCTAGAGAGATCAGGTTTGTTTTAGTGTACTCCAATCAACAGCCCCTACAACCCTAAAAAGGAATGGAGTCATTAGCACTTATGGTTTTTAAATGGCACCCAGAATTATGTTGCACGAAGCACAATTTCACATCATTCTGGGTCCATTTGTGTGAAAACAAGGTCCAATCAGGCTGAAACGTTACAGGAAGGTAGAATCTATTGAGTTGTAAGTGATCTGAACGTTTCAAGATGATAGCACTTTCCTAAGGGGGTCAAACCATGTCCCAAAGGTCACCGGATCTGGTGTCAATTTAAAGAAGTAGTCCAGTTACACATTTGTGGGCTTATAAATTGGCTTCTGAATGTCCTAGAGAGATCAGGTTTGTTTTAATGTACTCCAACCAACAGCCCCTACAACCACAAAAAGGAATGGAGTCATTAGCACTTATGGTTTGTAAATGGCACCCAGAATTATGTTGCTCTAAGCACAATTTCACATCATTCTGGGTCCATTTGTGTGAAAACAAGGTCCAATCAGGCTGAAACGTTACAAGAAGGTAGAATCTATTGAGTTGTAAGTGATCTCAACGTTTCAAGATGATCGCACTTTCTTAAGGGGGACAAACAATGTCCCAAAGGTCACCGGATCTGGTGTCAATTTAAAGAAGTAGTCCAGTTACACCTTTGTGGGCTTATAACTTGGCTTCTGAATGTCCTAGAGAGATCAGATTTGTTTTAGTGTACTCCAATCAACAGCCCCTACAACCCTAAAAAGGAATGGAGTCATTAGCACTTATGGTTTTTAAATGGCACCCAGAATTATGTTGCACGAAGCACAATTTCACATCATTCTGGGTCCATTTGTGTGAAAACAAGGTCCAATCAGGCTGAAACGTTACAGGAAGGTAGAATCTATTGAGTTGTAAGTGATCTGAACGTTTCAAGATGATAGCACTTTCCTAAGGGGGTCAAACCATGTCCCAAAGGTCACCGGATCTGGTGTCAATTTAAAGAAGTAGTCCAGTTACACATTTGTGGGCTTTTAAATTGGCTTCTGAATGTCCTAGAGAGATCAGGTTTGTTTTAATGTACTCCAACCAACAGCCCCTACAACCACAAAAAGGAATGGAGTCATTAGCACTTATGGTTTGTAAATGGCACCCAGAATTATGTTGCACTAAGCACAATTTCACATCATTCTGGGTCCATTTGTGTGAAAACAAGGTCCAATCAGGCTGAAACGTTACAAGAAGGTAGAATCTATTGAGTTGTAAGTGATCTCAACGTTTCAAGATGATCGCACTTTCTTAAGGGGGTCAAACAATGTCCCAAAGGTCACCGGATCTGGTGTCAATTTAAAGAAGTAGTCCAGTTACACCTTTGTGGGCTTATAACTTGGCTTCTGAATGTCCTAGAGAGATCAGGTTTGTTTTAGTGTACTCCAATCAACAGCCCCTACAACCACAAAAAGCAATGGAGTCATTAGCACTTATGTTTGTAAATGGCACCCAGAATTATGTTGCACGAAGCACAATTTCACATCATTCTGGGTCCATTTGTGTGAAAACAAGGTCCAATCAGGCTGAAACGTTACAAGAAGGTAGAATCTATTGAGTTGTAAGTGATCTGAACGTTTCATGATGATCGCACATTCCTATAGGGGGTCAAACCATGTCCCAAAGGTCACCGGGCCTGGCGTCACTTTAAAGAAGTAGTCCAGTTACACCTTTGTGGGCTTATAACTTGGCTTCTGAATATCCTAGAGAGGTCAGGTTTGTTTTAAAATACTCCAATTAACAGCCCCCGTTACCACTAAAAGGAATGGAGTCATTAGCACTTATGGTTTTTAAATGGCACCCAGAATTATGTTGCACTAAGCACAATTTCACATCATTCTGGGTCCATTTGTGTGAAAACAAGGTCCAATCAGGCTGAAACATTACAAGAAGGTAGAATCTATTGAGTTGTAAGTGACCTGAACGTTTCAAGATGATCGCACTTTCCTAAGGGGGTCAAACAATGTCCCAAAGGTCACCGGGCCTGGCGTCAATTTAAAGAAGTAGTCCAGTTACACCTTTGTGGGCTTATAACTTGGCTTCTGAATGTCCAAGAGAGATCAGGTTTGTTTTAGTGTACTCCAATCAACAGCCCCTACAACCACAAAAAGGAATTGAGTCATTAGCACTTATGGTTTGTAAATGGCACCCAGAATTATATTGCACGAAGCACAATTTCACATCATTCTGGGTCCATTTGTGTGAAAACAAGGTCCAATCAGGCTGAAACGTTACAAGAAGGTAGAATCTATTGAGTTGTAAGTGATCTGAACGTTTCATGATGATCGCACATTCCTATAGGGGGTCAAACCATGTCCCAAAGGTCACCGGGCCTGGTGTCACTTTAAAGAAGTAGTCCAGTTACACCTTTGTGGGCTTATAACTTGGCTTCTGAATGTCCTAGAGAGATCAGGTTTGTTTTAATGTACTCCAACCAACAGCCACTACAACCACAGAAAGGAATGGAGTCATTAGCACTTATGGTTTGTAAATGGCACCCAGAATTATGTTGCACGAAGCACAATTTCACATCATTCTGGGTCCATTTGTGTGAAAACAAGGTCCAATCAGGCTGAAACGTTACAAGAAGGTAGAATCTATTGAGTTGTAAGTGATCTGAACGTTTCATGATGATCGCACATTCCTATAGGGGGTCAAACCATGTCCCAAAGGTCACCGGATCTGGTGTCAATTTAAAGAAGTAGTCCAGTTACACATTTGTGGGCTCATAACTTGGCTTCTGAATGTCCTAGAGAGATAAGGTTTGTTTTAGTATACTCCAATCAACAGCCCCTACAACCACAAAAAGGAATGGAGTCATTAGCACTTATGGTTTTTAAATGGCACCCAGAATTATGTTGCACGAAGCACAATTTCACATCATTCTGGGTTCATTTGTGTGAAAACATGGTCCAATCAGGCTGAAACGTTACAGGAAGGTAGAATCTATTGATTTGTAAGTGATCTGAACGTTTCATGATGATAGCACTTTCCTAAGGGGGTCAAACCATGTCCCAAAGGTCACCGGGCCTGGTGTCAATTTAAAGTAGTCCAGTTACACCTTTGTGGGCTTATAACTTGGCTTCTGAATATCCTAGAGAGGTCATGTTTGTTTTAGAGTACTCCAATTAACAGCCCCGATTACCACTAAAAGGAATGGAGTCATTAGCACTTATGGTTTTTAAATGGTACCCAGAATTATGTTGCACGAAGCACAATTTCACATCATTCTGGGTTCATTTGAGTGCAAACAAGGTCCAATCAGGCTGAAACATTACAAGAAGGTAGAATCTATTGAGTTGTAAGTGATCTGAACGTTTCATGATGATCGCACATTCCTATAGGGGGTCAAACCATGTCCCAAAGGTCACCGGGCCTGGTGTCACTTTAAAGAAGTAGTCCAGTTACACATTTGTGGGCTTATAACTTGGCTTCTGAATGTCCTAGAGAGATCAGGTTTGTTTTAGTGTACTCCAATCAACAGGACCAACAACCACAAAAAGGAATGGAGTCATTAGCACTTATGGTTTCTAAATGGCACCCAGACTTATGTTGCACGAAGCACAATTTCACATCATTCTGGGTCCATTTGTGTGAAAACAAGGTCCAATCAGGCTGAAACGTTACTGGAAGGTAGAATCTATTGAGTTGTAAGTGATCTGAACGTTTCATGATGATAAAACTTTCCTAAGGGGATCAAACCATGTCCCAAAGGTCACCGGATCTGGTGTCAATTAAAAAGAAGTAGTCCAGTTACACATTTGTGGGCTTATAACTTGGCTTCTGAATGTCCTAGAGAGATCAGGTTTGTTTTAGTATACTCCAGTCAAGAGCCCCTACAACCACAAAAAGGAATGGAGTCATTAGCACTTATGGTTTTTAAATGGCACCCAGAATTATGTTGCACGAAGCACAATTTAACATCATTCTGGGTTCATTTGTGTGAAAACAAGGTCCAATCAGGCTGAAACGTTACAGGAAGTTAGAATCTATTGAGTTGTAAGTGATCTGAAAGTTTCATGATGATAGCACTTTCCTAAGGGGGTCAAACCATGTCCCAAAGGTCACCGGATCTGGTGTCAATAAAAGAAGTAGTCCAGTTACACATTTGTGGGCTTATAACTTGGCTTCTGAATGTCCTAGAGAGGTCAGGTTTGTTTTAGTATACTCCAATCAACAGCCCCTACAACCACAAAAAGGAATGGAGTCATTAGCACTTATGGTTTTTAAATGGCACCCAGAATTATGTGGCACGAAGCACAATTTCACATCATTCTGGGTTCATTTGTGTGAAAACAAGGTCCAATCAGGCTGAAACGTTACAGGAAGCTAGAATCTATTGAGTTGTAAGTGATCTGAACGTTTCATGATGATAGAACTTTCCTAAGGGGATCAAACCATGTCCCAAAGGTCACCGGATCTGGTGTCAATTTAAAGGAGTAGTCCAGTTACACATTTGTGGGCTTATAACTTGGCTTCTGAATGTCCTAGAGAGATCAGGTTTGTTTTAGTGTACTCCAATCTACAGCCCCTACATCCTCAAAAAGGAATGGAGTCATTAGCACTTATGGTTTTTAAATGGCACCCAGAATAATGTTGCACGAAGCACAATTTCACATCATTCTGGGTTCATTTGTGTGAAAACAAGGTCCAATCAGGCTGAAACGTTACAGGAAGGTAGAATCTATTGAGTTGTAAGTGATCTGAACGTTTCATGATGATAGCCCTTTCCTAAGGGGGTCAAACCATGTCCCAAAGGTCACCGGATCTGGTGTCAATTTAAAGAAGTAGTCTAGTTACACATTTGTGGGCTTATAACTTGGCTTCTGAATGTCCTAGAGAGATCAGGTTTGTTTTAGTGTACTCCAATCAACAGCCCCTACAACCACAAAAAGGAATGGAGTCATTAGCACTTAAGGTTTGTAAATGGCACCCAGAAATATGCTGCACTAAGCACAATTTCACATCATTCCGGGTTCATTTGTGTGGAAACAAGGTCCAATCAGGCTGAAACGTTACAGGAAGGTAGAATCTATTGAGTTGTAAGTGATCTGAACATTTCATGATGATAGCACTTTCCTAAGGGGGTCAAACCATGTCCCAAAGGTCTTCGGATCTGGTGTCAATTTAAAGAAGTAGTCCAGTTACACATTTGTGGGCTTATAACTTGGCTTCTGAATGTCCTAGAGAGATCAGGTTTTTTTACTGTACTCCAATCAACAGCCCCTACAACCATAAAAAGGAATGGAGTCATCAGCACTTATGGTTTGTAAATGGCACACAGAATTATGTTGCACGAAGCACAATTTCACATCATTCTGGGTCCATTTGTGTGTAAACAAGGTCCAATCAGGCTGAAACGTTACAAGAAGGTAGAATCTATTGAGTTGTAAGTGATCTGAACGTTTCAAGATGATCGCACTTTCCTAAGGGGGTCAAACCATGTCCCAAAGGTCACCGGATCTGGTGTCAATTTAAAGAAGTAGTCCAGTTACACATTTGTGGGCTTATAACTTGGCTTCTGAATGTCCTAGAGAGATCAGGTTTGTTTTAATGTACTCCAACCAACAGCCCCTACAACCACAAAAAGGAATGGAGTCATTAGCACTTATGGTTTGTAAATGGCACCCAGAATTATGTTGCACTAAGCACAATTTCACATCATTCTGGGTCCATTTTTGTGAAAACAAGGTCCAATCAGGCTGAAACGTTACAAGAAGGTAGAATCTATTGAGTTGTAAGTGATCTGAACGTTTCAAGATGATCGCACTTTCCTAAGGGGGTCAAACAATGTCCCAAAGGTAACCGGATCTGGTGTCAATTTAAAGAAGTAGTCCAGTTACACATTTGTGGGCTTATAACTTGGCTTCTGAATGTCCTAGAGAGATCAGGTTTGTTTTAGTGTACTCCATTAAACAGCCCCTACAACCACAAAAAGTAATGGAGTCATTAGCATTTATGGTTTGTAAATGGCACGCAGAATTATGTTGCACGAAGCACAATTTCACATCATTCTGGGTTCATTTGTGTGAAAACAAGGTCCAATCAGGCTGAAACGTTACAGGAAGGTAGAATATATTGAGTTGTAAGTGATCTGAACATTTCATGATGATAGCACTTTCCTAAGGGGGTCAAACCATGTCCCAAAGGTCACCGGATCTGGTGTCAATTTAAAGAAGTAGACCAGTTACACATTTGTGGGCTTATAACTTGGCTTCTGAATGTCCTAGAGAGATCAGGTTTGTTTTAGTGTACTCCAATCAACATCCCCTACAACCTCAAAAAGGAATGGAGTCATTAGCACTTATGGTTTTTAAATGGCTCCCAGAATTATGTTGCACAAAGCACAATTTCACATCATTCTGTGTTCATTTGTGTGAAAACAAGGTCCAATCAGGCTAAAACGTTACAGGAAGGTAGAATCTATTGAGTTGTAAGTGATCTGAACGTTTCATGATGATAGCACTTTCCTAAGGGGGTCAAACCATGTCCCAAAGGTCACCGGATCTGGTGTCAATTTAAAGAAGTACTCCAGTTACACATTTGTGGGCTTATAACTTCGCTTCTGAATGTCCTAGAGAGATCAGGTTTGTTTTACTGTACTCCAATCAACAGCCCCTACAACCACAAAAAGGAATGGAGTCATTAGCAATTAAGGTTTGTAAATGGCACCCAGAATTATGCTGCACTAAGCACAATTTCACATCATTCTGGGTTCTTTTGTGTGGAAACAAGGACCAATAAGGCTGAAACGTTACAGGAAGGTAGAATCTATTGAGTTGTACGTGATCTGAACATTTCATGATGATAGCACTTTCCTAAGGGGGTCAAACCATGTCCCAAATGTCCCCAGATCTGGTGTCAATTTAAAGAAGTAGTCCAGTTACACATTTGTGGGCTTATAACTTGGCTTCTGAATGTCCTAGAGAGATCAGGTTTGTTTTAGTGTACTCCAATCAGCAGCCCCTACAACCATAAAAAGGAATGGAGTCATTAGCACTTATGGTTTGTAAATGGCACCCAGAATTATGTTGCACGAAGCGCAATTTCACATCATTCTGGGTCCATTTGTGTGAAAACAAGGTCCAATCAGGCTGAAACGTTACAGGAAGGTAGAATCTATTGAGTTGTAAGTGATCTGAACGTTTCAAGATGATAGCACTTTCCTAAGGGGGTCAAACCATGTCCCAAAGGTCACCGGATCTGGTGTCAATTTAAAGAAGTAGTCCAGTTACACATTTGTGGGCTTATAAATTGGCTTCTGAATGTCCTAGAGAGATCAGGTTTGTTTTAATGTACTCCAACCAACAGCCCCTACAACCACAAAAAGGAATGGAGTCATTAGCACTTATGGTTTGTAAATGGCACCCAGAATTATGTTGCACTAAGCACAATTTCACATCATTCTGGGTCCATTTGTGTGAAAACAAGGTCCAATCAGCCTGAAACATTACAAGAAGGTAGAATCTTTTGAGTTGTAAGTGATCTGAACGTTTCAAGATGATCGCACTTTCCTAAGGGGGTCAAACAATGTCCCAAAGGTCACCGGATCTGGTGTCAATTTAAAGAAGTAGTCCAGTTACACCTTTGTGGGCTTATAACTTGGTTTCTGAATGTCCTAGAGAGATCAGGTTTGTTTTAGTGTACTCCAATCAACAGCCCCTACAACCACAAAAAGCAATGGAGTCATTAACACTTATGGTTGTAAATGGCACCCAGAATTATGTTGCACGAAGCACAATTTCACATCATTCTGGGTCCATTTGTGTGAAAACAAGGTCCAATCAGGCTGAAACGTTACAAGAAGGTAGAATCTATTGAGTTGTAAGTGATCTGAACGTTTCATGATGATCGCACATTCCTATAGGGGGTCATACCATGTCCCAAAGGTCACCGGGCCTGGCGTCACTTTAAAGAAGTAGTCCAGTAACACCTTTGTGGGCTTATAACTTGGCTTCTGAATATCCTAGAGAGGTCAGGTTTGTTTTAGAGTACTCCAATTAACAGCCCCCATTACCACTAAAAGGAATGGAGTCATTAGCACTTATGGTTTTTAAATGGCACCCAGAATTATGTTGCACTAAGCACAATTTCACATCATTCTGGGTCCATTTGTGTGAAAACAAGGTCCAATCAGGCTGAAACGTTACAAGAAGGTAGAATCTATTGAGTTGTAAGTGATCTGAACGTTTCAAGATGATAGCACTTTCCTAAGGGGGTCAAACAATGTCCCAAATGTCACCAGATCTGGTGTCAATTTAAAGAAGTAGTCCAGTTACACCCTTGTGGGCTTATAACTTGGCTTCTGAATGTCCTAGAGAGATCAGGTTTGTTTTAGTGTACTCCAATCAACAGCCCCTACAACCACAAAAAGGAATTGAGTCATTAGCACTTATGGTTTGTAAATGGCACCCAGAATTATGTTGCACGAAGCACAATTTCACATGATTCTGGGTCCATTTGTGTGAAAACAAGGTCCAATCAGGCTGAAACGTTACAATAAGGTAGAATCTATTGAGTTGTAAGTGATCTGAACGTTTCATGATGATCGCACATTCCTATAGGGGGTCAAACCATGTCCCAAAGGTCACCGGGCCTGGTGTCACTTTAAAGAAGTAGTCCAGTTACACCTTTGTGGGCTTATAACTTGGCTTCTGAATGTCCTAGAGAGATCAGGTTTGTTTTAATGTACTCCAACCAACAGCCACTACAACCACAAAAAGGAATGGAGTCATTAGCACTTATGGTTTGTAAATGGCACCCAGAATTATGTTGCACGAAGCACAATTTCACATCATTCTGGGTCCATTTCTGTGAAAACAAGGTCCAATCAGGCTGAAACGTTACAAGAAGGTAGAATCTATTGAGTTGTAAGTGATCTGAACGTTTCATGATGATCGCACATTCCTATAGGGGGTCAAACCATGTCCCAAAGGTCACCGGGCCTGGTGTCACTTTAAAGAAGTAGTCCAGTTACACATTTGTGGGCTTATAACTTGGCTTCTGAATGTCCTGGAGAGATCAGGTTTGTTTTAGTATACTCCAATCAACAGCCCCTACAACCACAAAAAGGAATGGAGTCATTAGCACTTATGGTTTTTAAATGTCACCCAGAATTATGTTGCACGAAGCACAATTTCACATCATTCTGGGTTCATTTGTGTGAAAACAAGGTACAATCAGGCTGAAACGTTACAAGAAGGTAGAGTCTATTGAGTTGTAAGTGATCTGAACGTTTCATGATGATCGCACATTCCTATAGGGGGTCAAACCATGTCCCAAAGGTCACCGGGCCTGGTGTCACTTTAAAGAAGTAGTCCAGTTATACCTTTGTGGGCTTATAACTTGGCTTCTGAATATCCTAGAGAGGTCAGGTTTGTTTTAGAGTACTCCAATTAGCAGCCCCCATTACCACTAAAAGGAATGGATTCATTAGAACTTATGGTTTTTAAATGGCACCCAGAATTATGTTGCACGAAGCACAATTTCACATCATTCTGGGGTCATTTGTGTGAAAAATAGGTCCAATCAGGCTGAAACGTTACAGGAAGGTAGAATCTATTGAGTTGTAAGTGATCTGAATGTTTCATGATGATAGCACTTTCCTAAAGGGGTCAAACCATGTCCCAAAGGTCACCGGATCTGGTGTCAATTTAAAGAAGTAGTCCAGTTACACATTTGTGGGCTCATAACTTGGCTTCTGAATGTCCTAGAGAGATCAGGTTTGTTTTAGTATACTCCAATCAACAGCTCCTACAACCACAGAAAGGAATGGAGTCATTAGCACTTATGGTTTTTAAATGGCACCCAGAATTATGTTGCACGAAGCACAATTTCACATAATTCTGGGTTCATTTGTGTGAAAACAAGGTCCAATCAGGCGGAAACGTTACAGGAAGGTAGAATCTATTGAGTTGTAAGTGATCTGAACGTTTCATGATGATAGCTCTTTCCTAAGGGGGTCAAACCATGTCCCACAGGTCACCGGGCCTGGTGTCAATTTAAAGAAGTAGTCCAGTTACACCTTTGTGGGCTTATAACTTGGCTTCTGAATATCCTAGAGAGGTCAGGTTTGTTTTAGAGTACTCCAATTAACAGCCCCCATTACCACTAAAGGAATGGAGTCATTAGCACTTATGGTTTTTAAATGGTACCCAGAATTATGTTGCACGGAGCACAATTTCACATCATTCTGGGTTCATTTGTGTGAAAACAAGGTCCAATCAGGCTGAAACGTTACAGGAAGTTAGAATCTATTGAGTTGTAAGTGATCTGAACGTTTCATGATGATAGCACTTTCCTAAGGGGGTCAAACCATGTCCCAAAGGTCACCGGATCTGGTGTCAATTTAAAGAAGTAGTCCAGTTACACATTTGAGGACTTATAACTTGGCTTCTGAATGTCCTAGAGAGGTCAGGTTTGTTTTAGTATACTCCAATCAACAGCCCCTACAACCACAAAAAGGAATGGAGTCATTAGCACTTATGGTTTTTAAATGGCACCCAGAATTATGTGGCACGAAGCACAATTTCACATCATTCTGGGTTCATTTGTGTGAAAACAAGGTCCAATCAGGCTGAAACGTTACAGGAAGGTAGAATCTATTGAGTTGTAAGTGATCTGAACGTTTCATGATGATAGCCCTTTCCTAAGGGGGTCAAACCATGTCCCAAAGGTCACCGGATCTGGTGTCAATTTAAAGAAGTAGTCTAGTTACACATTTGTGGGCTTATAACTTGGCTTCTGAATGTCCTAGAGAGATCAGGTTTGTTTTAGTGTACTCCAATCAACAGCCCCTACAACCACAAAAAGGAATGGAGTCATTAGCCCTTAAGGTTTGTAAATGGCACCCAGAAATATGCTGCACTAAGCACAATTTCACATCATTCCGGGTTCATTTGTGTGGAAACAAGGTCCAATCAGGCTGAAACGTTACAGGAAGGTAGAATCTATTGAGTTGTAAGTGATCTGAACATTTCATGATGATAGCACTTTCCTAAGGGGGTCAAACCATGTCCCAAAGGTCTTCGGATCTGGTGTCAATTTAAAGAAGTAGTCCAGTTACACATTTGTGGGCTTATAACTTGGCTTCTGAATGTCCTAGAGAGATCAGGTTTTTTTAGTGTACTCCAATCAACAGCCCCTACAACCATAAAAAGGAATGGAGTCATTAGCACTTATGGTTTGTAAATGGCACACAGAATTATGTTGCACGAAGCACAATTTCACATCATTCTGGGTCCATTTGTGTGTAAACAAGGTCCAATCAGGCTGAAACGTTACAAGAAGGTAGAATCTATTGAGTTGTAAGTGATCTGAACGTTTCAAGATGATCGCACTTTCCTAAGGGGGTCAAACCATGTCCCAAAGGTCACCGGATCTGGTGTCAATTTAAAGAAGTAGTCCAGTTACACATTTGTGGGCTTATAACTTGGCTTCTGAATGTCCTAGAGAGATCAGGTTTGTTTTAGTGTACTCCATTAAACAGCCCCTACAACCACAAAAAGTAATAGAGTCATTAGCATTTATGGTTTGTAAATGGCACGCAGAATTATGTTGCACGAAGCACAATTTCACATCATTCTGGGTTCATTTGTGTGAAAACAAGGTCCAATCAGGCTGAAACGTTACAGGAAGGTAGAATATATTGAGTTGTAAGTGATCTGAACATTTCATGATGATAGCACTTTCCAAAGGGGGTCAAACCATGTCCCAAAGGTCACCGGATCTGGTGTCAATTTAAAGAAGTAGACCAGTTACACATTTGTGGGCTTATAACTTGGCTTCTGAATGTCCTAGAGAGATCAGGTTTGTTTTAGTGTACTCCAATCAACATCCCCTACAACCTCAAAAAGGAATGGAGTCATTAGCACTTATGGTTTTTAAATGGCTCCCAGAATTATGTTGCACGGAGCACAATTTCACATCATTCTGGGTTCATTTGTGTGAAAACAAGGTCCAATCAGGCTAAAACGTTACAGGAAGGTAGAATCTATTGAGTTGTAAGTGATCTGAACGTTTCATGATGATAGCACTTTCCTAAGGGGGTCAAACCATGTCCCAAAGGTCACCGGATCTGGTGTCAATTTAAAGAAGTAGTCCAGTTACACATTTGTAGGCTTATAACTTCTTTTCTGAATGTCCTAGAGAGATCAGGTTTGTTTTACTGTACTCCAATCAACAGCCCCTACAACCACAAAAAGGAATGGAGTCATTAGCAATTAAGGTTTGTAAATGGCACCCAGAATTATGCTGCACTAAGCACAATTTCACATCATTCTGGGTTCTTTTGTGTGGAAACAAGGTCCAATAAGGCTGAAACGTTACGAGAAGGTAGAATCTATTGAGTTGTAAGCTATCTGAACATTTCATGATGATAGCACTTTCCTAAGGGGGTCAAACCATGTCCCAAAGGTCACCGGATCTGGTGTCAATTTAAAGTAGTCCAGTTACACATTTGTGGGCTTATAAATTGGCTTCTGAATGTCCTAGAGAGATCAGTTTTGTTTTAATGTACTCCAACCAACAGCCCCTACAACCACAAAAAGGAATGGAGTCATTAGCACTTATGGTTTGTAAATGGCACCCAGAATTATGTTGCACTAAGCACAATTTCACATCATTCTGGGTCCATTTGTGTGAAAACAAGGTCCAATCAGGCTGAAACGTTACAAGAAGGTAGAATATTTTGAGTTGTAAGTGATCTGAACGTTTCAAGATGATCACACTTTCCTAAGGGGGTCAAACAATGTCCCAAAGGTCACCGGATCTGGTGTCAATTTAAAGAAGTAGTCCAGTTACACCTTTGTGGGCTTATAACTTGGTTTCTGAATATCCTAGAGAGGTCAGGTTTGTTTTAGAGTACTCCAATTAGCAGCCCCCATTACCACTAAAAGGAATGGATTCATTAGAACTTATGGTTTTTAAATGGCACCCAGAATTATGTTGCACGAAGCACAATTTCACATCATTCTGGGTTCATTTGTGTGAAAACAAGGTCCAATCAGGCTGAAACGTTACAGGAAGGTAGAATCTATTGAGTTGTAAGTGATCTGAACGTTTCATGATGATCGCACATTCCTATTGGGGGTCAAACCATGTCCCAAAGGTCACCGTGCCTGGTGTCAATTTAAAGAAGTAGTCCAGTTACACCTTTGTAGGCTTATAACTTGGCTTCTGAATATCCTAGAGAGGTCAGGTTTGTTTTAGAGTACTCAATTTAGCAGCCCCCATAACCACTAAAAGGAATGGAGTCATTAGCACTTATGGTTTTTAAATGGTACCCAGAATTATGTTGCACGGAGCACAATTTCACATCATTCTGGGTTCATTTGTGTGAAAACAAGGTCCAATCAGGCTGAAAAGTTACAGGAAGTTAGAATCTTTTGAGTTGTAAGTGATCTGAACGTTTCATGATGATAGCACTTTCCTAAGGGGGTCAAACCATGTCCCAAAGGTCACCGGATCTGGTGTCAATTTAAAGAAGTAGTCCAGTTACACATTTGTGGGCTTATAACTTGGCTTCTGAATGTCCTAGAGAGGTCAGGTTTGTTTTAGTATACTCCAATCAACAGCCCCTACAACCACAAAAAGGAATGGAGTCATTAGCACTTATGGTTTTTAAATGGCACCCAGAATTATGTGGCACGAAGCACAATTTCACATCATTCTGGGTTCATTTGTGTGAAAACAAGGTCCAATCAGGCTGAAACGTTACAGGAAGGTAGAATCTATTGAGTTGTAAGTGATCTGAACGTTTCATGATGATAGAACTTTCCTAAGGGGATCAAACCATGTCCCAAAGGTCACCGGATCTGGTGTCAATTTTAAAGAAGTAGTCCAGTTACACATTTGTGGGCTTATAACTTGGCTTCTGAATGTCCTAGAGAGATCAGGTTTGTTTTAGTATACTCCAATCAACAGCCCCTACAACCACAAAAAGGAATGGAGTCATTAGCACTTATGGTTTTTAAATGGCACCCAGATTTATGTTGCTCGAAGCACAATTTCACATCATTCTGGGTTCATTTGTGTGAAAACAGGGTCCAATCAGGCTGAAACGTTACAAGAAGGTAGAATATATTGAGTTGTAAGTGATCTGAACGTTTCATGATGATCGCACATTCCTATTGGGGGTCAAACCATGTCCCAAAGGTCACCGTGCCTGGTGTCAATTTAAAGAAGTAGTCCAGTTACACCTTTGTGGGCTTATAACTTGGCTTCTGAATATCCTAGAGAGGTCAGGTTTGTTTTAGAGTACTCCAATTAGCAGCCCCCATAACCACTAAAAGGAATGGAGTCATTAGCACTTATGGTTTTTAAATGGCACCCAGAATTATGTTGCACGAAGCACAATTTCACATCATTCTGGGTCCATACCTGTGAAAACAAGGTCCAATCAGGCTGAAACGTTACAAGAAGGTAGAATCTATTGAGTTGTAAGTTATCTTAACGTTTCAAGATGATCGCACTTTCCTAAGGGGGTCAAACCATGTCCCAAAGGTCACCAGATCTGGTGTCAATTTAAAGAAGTAGTCCAGTTACACATTTGTGGGCTTATAACTTGGCTTCTGAATGTCCTAGAGAGATCAGGTTTGTTTTAGTATACTCCAATCAACAGCCCCTACAACCAGAAAAAGGAAAGGAGTCATTAGCACTTATGGTTTTTAAATGGCACCCAGAATTATGTTGCACGAAGCACAATTTCACATCATTCTGGGTTCATTTGTGTGAAAACAAGGTCCAATCAGGCTGAAACGTTACAAGAAGGTAGAATCTATTGAGTTGTAAGTGATCTGAACGTTTCATGATGATCGCACATTCCTATTGGGGTCAAACCATGTTCCAAAGGTCACCGGGCCTGTTGTCACTTTAAAGAAAAAGTCCAGTTACACCTTTGTGGGCTTATAACTTGGCTTCTGAATAGCCTAGAGAGGTCAGGTTTGTTTTAGAGTACTCTAATTAACAGCCCCCATTACCACTAAAAGGAATGGAGTCATTAGCACATATGGTTTGTAAGTGGCACCCAGAATTATGTTGCACGAAGCACAATTTCACATCATTCTGGGTCCATTTGTGTGAAAACAAGGTCCAATCAGGCTGAAACGTTACAAGAAGGTAGAATCTATTGAGTTGTAAGTGATCTGAACGTTTCATGATGATAGTACTTTCCTAAGGGGAACAAACCATGTCCCAAAGGTCACCGGATCTGGTGTCAATTTAAAGAAGTAGTCCAGTTACACATTTGTGGGCTTATAACTTGGCTTCTGAATGTCCTAGAGAGATCAGGTTTGTTTTAATGTACTCCAATCAACAGCCCCTACAACCACAAAAAGGAAAGGAGTCATTAGCACTTATGGTTTGTAAATGGCACCCAGAATTATGTTGCATGAAGCACAATTTCACATCATTCTGGGTCCATTTGTGTGAAAACAAGGTCCAATCAGGCTGAAACGTTACAGGAAGGTAGAATCTATTGAATTGTAAGTGATCTGAACGTTTCATGATGATAGCCCTTTCCTAAGGGGGTCAAACCATGTCCCAAAGGTCACCGGATCTGGTGTCAATTGAAAGAAGTAGTCCAGTTACACATTTGTGGGCTTATAACTTGGCTTCTGAATGTCCTAGAGAGATCAGGTTTTTTTTTAATGTACTCCAATCAACAGCCCCTACAACCACAAAAGGGAATTGAGTCATTATCACTTATGGTTTGTAAATGGCACCCAGAATTATGTTGCATGAAGCACAATTTCACATCATTCTGGGTCCATTTGTGTGAAAACAAGGTCCAATCAGGCTGAAACGTTACAAGAAGGTAGAATCTATTGAGTTGTAAGTGATCTGAACCTTTCATGATGATCGCACATTCCTATAGGGGGTCAAACCATGTCCCAAAGGTCACCGGATCTGGTGTCAATTTAAAGAAAAAGTCCAGTTACATCTTTGTGGGCTTATAACTTGGCTTCTGAATGTCCTAGAGAGGTCAGGTTTGTTTTAGTATACTCCAATCAACAGCCCCTACAACCACAAAAAGGAATGGAGTCATTAGCACTTATGGTTTTTAAATGGCACCCAGAATTATGTTGTACGAAGCACAATTTCACATCATTCTGGGTCCATTTGTGTGAAAACAAGGTCCAATCAGGCTGAAACGTTACAAGAAGGTAGAATCTATTGAGTTGTAAGTGATCTGAACGTTTCATGATGATCGCACATTCCTATTGGGGGTCAAACCATGATCCAAAAATGTCAACGGGCCTGGTGTCACTTTAAAGAAGTAGTCCAGTTACACCTTTGTGGGCTTATAACTTGGCTTCTGAATATCCTAGAGAGGTCAGGTTTGTTTTAGAGTACTCCAATTAACAGCCCCCATTACCACTAAAAGGAATGGAGTCATTAGCACGTATGGTTTGTAAATGGCACCCAGAATTATGTTGCACGAAGCACAATTTCACATCATTCTGGGTTCATTTGTGTGAAAACAAGGTCCAATCAGGCTGAAACGTTACAGGAAGGTAGAATCTATTGAGTTGTAAGTGATCTGAACGTTTCATGATGATAACACTTTCCTAAGGGGGTCAAACCCTGTCCAAAAGGTCACCGGATCTGGTGTCAATTTAAAGAAGTAGACCAGTTACACATTTGTGGGCTTATAACTTCGCTTCTGAATGTCCTAGAGAGATCAGGTTTGTTTTACTGTACTCCAATCAACAGCCCCTACAACCACAAAAAGGAATGGCGTCATTAGCAATTAAGGTTTGTAAATGGCACCCAGAATTATGCTGCACTAAGCACAATTTCACATCATTCTGGGTTCTTTTGTGTGGAAACAAGGTCCAATCAGGCTGAAACGTTACAGGAAGGTAGAATCTATTGAGTTGTAAGTGATCTGAACATTTCATGATGATAGCACTTTCCTAAGGGGGTCAAACCATGTCCCAAATGTCACCAGATCTGGTGTCAATTTAAAGAAGTAGTCCAGTTACACATTTGTGGGCTTATAACTTGGCTTCTGAATGTCCTAGAGAGATCAGGTTTGTTTTAGTGTACTCCAATCAGCAGCCCCTACAACCATAAAAAGGAATGGAGTCATTAGCACTTATGGTTTGTAAATGGCACCCAGAATTATGTTGCACGAAGCGCAATTTCACATCATTCTGGGTCCATTTGTGTGAAAACAAGGTCCAATCAGGCTGAAACGTTACAGGAAGGTAGAATCTATTGAGTTGTAAGTGATCTGAACGTTTCAAGATGATAGCACTTTCCTAATGGGGTCAAACCATGTCCCAAAGGTCACCGGATCTGGTGTCAATTTAAAGAAGTAGTCCAGTTACACATTTGTGGGCTTATAAATTGGCTTCTGAATGTCCTAGAGAGATCAGGTTTGTTTTAATGTACTCCAACCAACAGCCCCTACAACCACAAAAAGGAATGGAGTCATTAGCACTTATGGTTTGTAAATGGCACCCAGAATTATGTTGCACTAAGCACAATTTCACATCATTCTGGGACAATTTGTGTGAAAACAAGGTCCAATCAGGCTGAAACGTTACAAGAAGGTAGAATATATTGAGTTGTAAGTGATCTGAACCTTTCAAGATGATCGCACTTTCCTAAGGGGGTCAAACAATGTCCCAAAGGTCACCGGATCTGGTGTCAATTTAAAGAAGTAGTCCAGTTACACCTTTGTGGGCTTATAACTTGGTTTCTGAATGTCCTAGAGAGATCAGGTTTGTTTTAGTGTACTCCAATCAACAGCCCCTACAACCACAAAAAGCAATGGAGTCATTAGCACTTATGGTTGTAAATGGCACCCAGAATTATGTTGCACGAAGCACAATTTCACATCATTCTGGGTCCATTTGTGTGAAAACAAGGTCCAATCAGGCTGAAACGTTACAAGAAGGTAGAATCTATTGAGTTGTAAGTGATCTGAACGTTTCATGATGATCGCACATTCCTATAGGGGGTCAAACCATGTCCCAAAGGTCACCGGGCCTGGCGTCACTTTAAAGAAGTAGTCCAGTTACACCTTTGTGGGCTTATAACTTGGCTTCTGAATATCCTAGAGAGGCCAGGTTTGTTTTAGAGTACTCCAATTAACAGCCCCCGTTACTACTAAAAGGAATGGAGTCATTAGCACTTATGGTTTTTAAATGGCACCCAGAATTATGTTGCACTAAGCACAATTTCACATCATTCTGGGTCCATTTGTGTGAAAACAAGGTCCAATCAGGCTGAAGCGTTACAAGAAGGTAGAATCTATTGAGTTGTAAGTGATCTGAACGTTTCAAGATGATCGCACTTTCCTAAGGGGGTCAAACAATGTCCCAAATGTCACCAGATCTGGTGTCAATTTAAAGAAGTAGTCCAGTTACACCTCTGTGGGCTTATAACTTGGCTTCTGAATGTCCTAGAGAGATCAGGTTTGTTTTAGAGTACTCCAATTAACAGCCCCCATTACCACTAAAAGGAATGGAGTCATTAGCACGTATGGTTTGTAAATGGCACCCAGAATTATGTTGCACGAAGCACAATTTCACATCATTCTGGGTTCATTTGTGTGAAAACAAGGTCCAATCAGGCTGAAACGTTACAGGAAGGTAGAATCTATTGAGTTGTAAGTGATATGAACGTTTCATGATGATAACACTTTCCTAAGGGGGTCAAATCCTGTCCAAAAGGTCACCGGATCTGGTGTCAATTTAAAGAAGTAGACCAGTTACACATTTGTGGGCTTATAACTTCGCTTCTGAATGTCCTAGAGAGATCAGGTTTGTTTTACTGTACTCCAATCAACAGCCCCTACAACCACAAAAAGGAATGGCATCATTAGCAATTAAGGTTTGTAAATGGCACCCAGAATTATGCTGCACTAAGCACAATTTCACATCATTCTGGGTTCTTTTGTGTGGAAACAAGGTCCAATCAGGCTGAAACGTTACAGGAAGGTAGAATCTATTGAGTTGTAAGTGATCTGAACATTTCATGATGATAGCACTTTCCTAAGGGGGTCAAACCATGTCCCAAATGTCACCAGATCTGGTGTCAATTTAAAGAAGTAGTCCAGTTACACATTTGTGGGCTTATAACTTGGCTTCTGAATGTCCTAGAGAGATCAGGTTTGTTTTAGTGTACTCCAATCAGCAGCCCCTACAACCATAAAAAGGAATGGAGTCATTAGCACTTATGGTTTGTAAATGGCACCCAGAATTATGTTGCACGAAGCGCAATTTCACATCATTCTGGGTCCATTTGTGTGAAAACAAGGTCCAATCAGGCTGAAACGTTACAGGAAGGTAGAATCTATTGAGTTGTAAGTGATCTGAACGTTTCAAGATGATAGCACTTTCCTAAGGGGGTCAAACCATGTCCCAAAGGTCACCGGATCTGGTGTCAATTTAAAGAAGTAGTCCAGTTACACATTTGTGGGCTTATAAATTGGCTTCTGAATGTCCTAGAGAGATCAGGTTTGTTTTAATGTACTCCAACCAACAGCCCCTACAACCACAAAAAGGAATGGAGTCATTAGCACTTATGGTTTGTAAATGGCACCCAGAATTATGTTGCACTAAGCACAATTTCACATCATTCTGGGTCCATTTGTGTGAAAACAAGGTCCAATCAGGCTGAAACGTTACAAGAAGGTAGAATATATTGAGTTGTAAGTGATCTGAACCTTTCAAGATGATCGCACTTTCCTAAGGGGGTCAAACAATGTCCCAAAGGTCACCGGATCTGGTGTCAATTTAAAGAAGTAGTCCAGTTACACCTTTGTGGGCTTATAACTTGGTTTCTGAATGTCCTAGAGAGATCAGGTTTGTTTTAGTGTACTCCAATCAACAGCCCCTACAACCACAAAAAGCAATGGAGTCATTAGCACTTATGGTTGTAAATGGCACCCAGAATTATGTTGCACGAAGCACAATTTCACATCATTCTGGGTCCATTTGTGTGAAAACAAGGTCCAATCAGGCTGAAACGTTACAAGAAGGTAGAATCTATTGAGTTGTAAGTGATCTGAACGTTTCATGATGATCGCACATTCCTATAGGGGGTCAAACCATGTCCCAAAGGTCACCGGGCCTGGCGTCACTTTAAAGAAGTAGTCCAGTTACACCTTTGTGGGCTTATAACTTGGCTTCTGAATATCCTAGAGAGGTCAGGTTTGTTTTAGAGTACTCCAATTAACAGCCCCCGTTACTACTAAAAGGAATGGAGTCATTAGCACTTATGGTTTTTAAATGGCACCCAGAATTATGTTGCACTAAGCACAATTTCACATCATTCTGGGTCCATTTGTGTGAAAACAAGGTCCAATCAGGCTGAAGCGTTACAAGAAGGTAGAATCTATTGAGTTGTAAGTGATCTGAACGTTTCAAGATGATCGCACTTTCCTAAGGGGGTCAAACAATGTCCCAAATGTCACCAGATCTGGTGTCAATTTAAAGAAGTAGTCCAGTTACACCTCTGTGGGCTTATAACTTGGCTTCTGAATGTCCTAGAGAGATCAGGTTTGTTTTAGTGTACTCCAATCAACAGTCCCTACAACCACAAAAAGGAATTGAGTCATTAGCACTTATGGTTTGTAAATGGCACCCAGAATTATGTTGCACGAAGCACAATTTCACATCATTCTGGGTCCATTTGTGTGAAAACAAGGTCCAATCAGGCTGAAACGTTACAAGAAGGTAGAATCTATTGAGTTGTAAGTGATCTGAACGTTTCATGATGATCGCACATTCCTATTGGGGGTCAAACCATGATCCAAAAATGTCAACGGGCCTGGTGTCACTTTAAAGAAGTAGTCCAGTTACACCTTTGTGGGCTTATAACTTGGCTTCTGAATATCCTAGAGAGGTCAGGTTTGTTTTAGAGTACTCCAATTAACAGCCCCCATTACCACTAAAAGGAATGGAGTCATTAGCACGTATGGTTTGTAAATGGCACCCAGAATTATGTTGCACGAAGCACAATTTCACATCATTCTGGGTTCATTTGTGTGAAAACAAGGTCCAATCAGGCTGAAACGTTACAGGAAGGTAGAATCTATTGAGTTGTAAGTGATCTGAACGTTTCATGATGATAACACTTTCCTAAGGGGGTCAAACCCTGTCCAAAAGGTCACCGGATCTGGTGTCAATTTAAAGAAGTAGACCAGTTACACATTTGTGGGCTTATAACTTCGCTTCTGAATGTCCTAGAGAGATCAGGTTTGTTTTACTGTACTCCAATCAACAGCCCCTACAACCACAAAAAGGAATGGCGTCATTAGCAATTAAGGTTTGTAAATGGCACCCAGAATTATGCTGCACTAAGCACAATTTCACATCATTCTGGGTTCTTTTGTGTGGAAACAAGGTCCAATCAGGCTGAAACGTTACAGGAAGGTAGAATCTATTGAGTTGTAAGTGATCTGAACATTTCATGATGATAGCACTTTCCTAAGGGGGTCAAACCATGTCCCAAATGTCACCAGATCTGGTGTCAATTTAAAGAAGTAGTCCAGTTACACATTTGTGGGCTTATAACTTGGCTTCTGAATGTCCTAGAGAGATCAGGTTTGTTTTAGTGTACTCCAATCAGCAGCCCCTACAACCATAAAAAGGAATGGAGTCATTAGCACTTATGGTTTGTAAATGGCACCCAGAATTATGTTGCACGAAGCGCAATTTCACATCATTCTGGGTCCATTTGTGTGAAAACAAGGTCCAATCAGGCTGAAACGTTACAGGAAGGTAGAATCTATTGAGTTGTAAGTGATCTGAACGTTTCAAGATGATAGCACTTTCCTAATGGGGTCAAACCATGTCCCAAAGGTCACCGGATCTGGTGTCAATTTAAAGAAGTAGTCCAGTTACACATTTGTGGGCTTATAAATTGGCTTCTGAATGTCCTAGAGAGATCAGGTTTGTTTTAATGTACTCCAACCAACAGCCCCTACAACCACAAAAAGGAATGGAGTCATTAGCACTTATGGTTTGTAAATGGCACCCAGAATTATGTTGCACTAAGCACAATTTCACATCATTCTGGGACAATTTGTGTGAAAACAAGGTCCAATCAGGCTGAAACGTTACAAGAAGGTAGAATATATTGAGTTGTAAGTGATCTGAACCTTTCAAGATGATCGCACTTTCCTAAGGGGGTCAAACAATGTCCCAAAGGTCACCGGATCTGGTGTCAATTTAAAGAAGTAGTCCAGTTACACCTTTGTGGGCTTATAACTTGGTTTCTGAATGTCCTAGAGAGATCAGGTTTGTTTTAGTGTACTCCAATCAACAGCCCCTACAACCACAAAAAGCAATGGAGTCATTAGCACTTATGGTTGTAAATGGCACCCAGAATTATGTTGCACGAAGCACAATTTCACATCATTCTGGGTCCATTTGTGTGAAAACAAGGTCCAATCAGGCTGAAACGTTACAAGAAGGTAGAATCTATTGAGTTGTAAGTGATCTGAACGTTTCATGATGATCGCACATTCCTATAGGGGGTCAAACCATGTCCCAAAGGTCACCGGGCCTGGCGTCACTTTAAAGAAGTAGTCCAGTTACACCTTTGTGGGCTTATAACTTGGCTTCTGAATATCCTAGAGAGGCCAGGTTTGTTTTAGAGTACTCCAATTAACAGCCCCCGTTACTACTAAAAGGAATGGAGTCATTAGCACTTATGGTTTTTAAATGGCACCCAGAATTATGTTGCACTAAGCACAATTTCACATCATTCTGGGTCCATTTGTGTGAAAACAAGGTCCAATCAGGCTGAAGCGTTACAAGAAGGTAGAATCTATTGAGTTGTAAGTGATCTGAACGTTTCAAGATGATCGCACTTTCCTAAGGGGGTCAAACAATGTCCCAAATGTCACCAGATCTGGTGTCAATTTAAAGAAGTAGTCCAGTTACACCTCTGTGGGCTTATAACTTGGCTTCTGAATGTCCTAGAGAGATCAGGTTTGTTTTAGAGTACTCCAATTAACAGCCCCCATTACCACTAAAAGGAATGGAGTCATTAGCACGTATGGTTTGTAAATGGCACCCAGAATTATGTTGCACGAAGCACAATTTCACATCATTCTGGGTTCATTTGTGTGAAAACAAGGTCCAATCAGGCTGAAACGTTACAGGAAGGTAGAATCTATTGAGTTGTAAGTGATATGAACGTTTCATGATGATAACACTTTCCTAAGGGGGTCAAATCCTGTCCAAAAGGTCACCGGATCTGGTGTCAATTTAAAGAAGTAGACCAGTTACACATTTGTGGGCTTATAACTTCGCTTCTGAATGTCCTAGAGAGATCAGGTTTGTTTTACTGTACTCCAATCAACAGCCCCTACAACCACAAAAAGGAATGGCATCATTAGCAATTAAGGTTTGTAAATGGCACCCAGAATTATGCTGCACTAAGCACAATTTCACATCATTCTGGGTTCTTTTGTGTGGAAACAAGGTCCAATCAGGCTGAAACGTTACAGGAAGGTAGAATCTATTGAGTTGTAAGTGATCTGAACATTTCATGATGATAGCACTTTCCTAAGGGGGTCAAACCATGTCCCAAATGTCACCAGATCTGGTGTCAATTTAAAGAAGTAGTCCAGTTACACATTTGTGGGCTTATAACTTGGCTTCTGAATGTCCTAGAGAGATCAGGTTTGTTTTAGTGTACTCCAATCAGCAGCCCCTACAACCATAAAAAGGAATGGAGTCATTAGCACTTATGGTTTGTAAATGGCACCCAGAATTATGTTGCACGAAGCGCAATTTCACATCATTCTGGGTCCATTTGTGTGAAAACAAGGTCCAATCAGGCTGAAACGTTACAGGAAGGTAGAATCTATTGAGTTGTAAGTGATCTGAACGTTTCAAGATGATAGCACTTTCCTAAGGGGGTCAAACCATGTCCCAAAGGTCACCGGATCTGGTGTCAATTTAAAGAAGTAGTCCAGTTACACATTTGTGGGCTTATAAATTGGCTTCTGAATGTCCTAGAGAGATCAGGTTTGTTTTAATGTACTCCAACCAACAGCCCCTACAACCACAAAAAGGAATGGAGTCATTAGCACTTATGGTTTGTAAATGGCACCCAGAATTATGTTGCACTAAGCACAATTTCACATCATTCTGGGTCCATTTGTGTGAAAACAAGGTCCAATCAGGCTGAAACGTTACAAGAAGGTAGAATATATTGAGTTGTAAGTGATCTGAACCTTTCAAGATGATCGCACTTTCCTAAGGGGGTCAAACAATGTCCCAAAGGTCACCGGATCTGGTGTCAATTTAAAGAAGTAGTCCAGTTACACCTTTGTGGGCTTATAACTTGGTTTCTGAATGTCCTAGAGAGATCAGGTTTGTTTTAGTGTACTCCAATCAACAGCCCCTACAACCACAAAAAGCAATGGAGTCATTAGCACTTATGGTTGTAAATGGCACCCAGAATTATGTTGCACGAAGCACAATTTCACATCATTCTGGGTCCATTTGTGTGAAAACAAGGTCCAATCAGGCTGAAACGTTACAAGAAGGTAGAATCTATTGAGTTGTAAGTGATCTGAACGTTTCATGATGATCGCACATTCCTATAGGGGGTCAAACCATGTCCCAAAGGTCACCGGGCCTGGCGTCACTTTAAAGAAGTAGTCCAGTTACACCTTTGTGGGCTTATAACTTGGCTTCTGAATATCCTAGAGAGGTCAGGTTTGTTTTAGAGTACTCCAATTAACAGCCCCCGTTACTACTAAAAGGAATGGAGTCATTAGCACTTATGGTTTTTAAATGGCACCCAGAATTATGTTGCACTAAGCACAATTTCACATCATTCTGGGTCCATTTGTGTGAAAACAAGGTCCAATCAGGCTGAAGCGTTACAAGAAGGTAGAATCTATTGAGTTGTAAGTGATCTGAACGTTTCAAGATGATCGCACTTTCCTAAGGGGGTCAAACAATGTCCCAAATGTCACCAGATCTGGTGTCAATTTAAAGAAGTAGTCCAGTTACACCTCTGTGGGCTTATAACTTGGCTTCTGAATGTCCTAGAGAGATCAGGTTTGTTTTAGTGTACTCCAATCAACAGTCCCTACAACCACAAAAAGGAATTGAGTCATTAGCACTTATGGTTTGTAAATGGCACCCAGAATTATGTTGCACGAAGCACAATTTCACATCATTCTGGGTCCATTTGTGTGAAAACAAGGTCCAATCAGGCTGAAACGTTACAAGAAGGTAGAATCTATTGAGTTGTAAGTGATCTGAACGTTTCATGATGATCGCACATTCCTATAGGGGGTCAAACCATGTCCCAAAGGTCACCGGGCCTGGTGTCACTTTAAATAAGTAGTCCTGTTACACCTTTGTGGGCTTATAACTTGGCTTCTGAATGTCCTAGAGAGATCAGGTTTGTTTTAATGTACTCCAACCAACAGCCACTACAACCACAAAAAGGAATGGAGTCATTAGCACTTATGGTTTGTAAATGGCACCCAGAATTATGTTGCACGAAGCACAATTTCACATCATTCTGGGTCCTTTTGTGTGAAAACAAGGTCCAATCAGGCTGAAACATTACAAGAAGGTAGAATCTATTGAGTTGTAAGTGATCTGAACGTTTCATGATGATCGCACATTCCTATAGGGGGTCAAACCATGTCCCAAAGGTCACCGGGCCTGGTGTCACTTTAAAGAAGTAGTCCAGTTACACATTTGTGGGCTTATAACTTGGCTTCTGAATGTCCTAGAGAGATCAGGTTTGTTTTAGTATACTCCAATCAACAGCCCCTACAACCACAAAAAGGAATGGAGTCATTAGCACTTATGGTTTTTAAATGTCACCCAGAATTATGTTGCACGAAGCACAATTTCACATCATTCTGGGTTCATTTGTGTGAAAACAAGGTACAATCAGGCTGAAACGTTACAGGAAGGTAGAATCTATTGAGTTGTAAGTGATCTGAATGTTTCATGATGATAGCACTTTCCTAAGGGGGTCAAACCATGTCCCAAAGGTCACCGGATCTGGTGTCAATTTAAAGAAGTAGTCCAGTTACACATTTGTGGGCTTATAACTTGGCTTCTGAATGTCCTAGAGAGATCAGGTTTGTTTTAATGTACTCCAACCAACAGCCCCTACAACCACAAAAAGGAATGGAGTCATTAGCACTTATGGTTTGTAAATGGCACCCAGAATTATGTTCCACGAAGCACAATTTCACATCATTCTGGGTCAATTTGTGTGAAAACAAGGTCCAATCAGGCTGAAACGTTACAAGAAGGTAGAATCTATTGAGTTGTAAGTGATCTGAACGTTTCATGATAATCGCACATTCCTACAGGGGGTCAAACCATGTCCCAAAGGTCACCGGGCCTGGTGTCACTTTAAAGAAGTAGTCCAGTTATACCTTTGTGGGCTTATAACTTGGCTTCTGAATATCCTAGAGAGGTCAGGTTTGTTTTAGAGTACTCCAATTAGCAGCCCCCATTACCACTAAAAGGAATGGATTCATTAGAACTTATGGTTTTTAAATGGCACCCTGAATTATGTTGCACGAAGCACAATTTCACATCATTCTGGGTTCATTTGTGTGAAAACAAGGTCCAATCAGGCTGAAACGTTACAGGAAGGTAGAATCTATTGAGTTGTAAGTGATCTGAATGTTTCATGATGATAGCACTTTCCTAAAGGGGTCAAACAATGTCCCAAATGTCACCAGATCTGGTGTCAATTTAAAGAAGTAGTCCAGTTACACCTCTGTGGGCTTATAACTTGGCTTCTGAATGTCCTAGAGAGATCAGGTTTGTTTTAGTGTACTCCAATCAACAGTCCCTACAACCACAAAAAGGAATTGAGTCATTAGCACTTATGGTTTGTAAATGGCACCCAGAATTATGTTGCACGAAGCACAATTTCACATCATTCTGGGTCCATTTGTGTGAAAACAAGGTCCAATCAGGCTGAAACGTTACAAGAAGGTAGAATCTATTGAGTTGTAAGTGATCTGAACGTTTCATGATGATCGCACATTCCTATAGGGGGTCAAACCATGTCCCAAAGGTCACCGGGCCTGGTGTCACTTTAAATAAGTAGTCCTGTTACACCTTTGTGGGCTTATAACTTGGCTTCTGAATGTCCTAGAGAGATCAGGTTTGTTTTAATGTACTCCAACCAACAGCCACTACAACCACAAAAAGGAATGGAGTCATTAGCACTTATGGTTTGTAAATGGCACCCAGAATTATGTTGCACGAAGCACAATTTCACATCATTCTGGGTCCATTTGTGTGAAAACAAGGTCCAATCAGGCTGAAACATTACAAGAAGGTAGAATCTATTGAGTTGTAAGTGATCTGAACGTTTCATGATGATCGCACATTCCTATAGGGGGTCAAACCATGTCCCAAAGGTCACCGGGTCTGGTGTCACTTTAAAGAAGTAGTCCAGTTACACATTTGTGGGCTTATAACTTGGCTTCTGAATGTCCTAGAGAGATCAGGTTTGTTTTAGTATACTCCAATCAACAGCCCCTACAACCACAAAAAGGAATGGAGTCATTAGCACTTATGGTTTTTAAATGTCACCCAGAATTATGTTGCACGAAGCACAATTTCACATCATTCTGGGTTCATTTGTGTGAAAACAAGGTACAATCAGGCTGAAACGTTACAGGAAGGTAGAATCTATTGAGTTGTAAGTGATCTGAATGTTTCATGATGATAGCACTTTCCTAAGGGGGTCAAACCATGTCCCAAAGGTCACCGGATCTGGTGTCAATTTAAAGAAGTAGTCCAGTTACACATTTGTGGGCTTATAACTTGGCTTCTGAATGTCCTAGAGAGATCAGGTTTGTTTTAATGTACTCCAACCAACAGCCCCTACAACCACAAAAAGGAATGGAGTCATTAGCACTTATGGTTTGTAAATGGCACCCAGAATTATGTTCCACGAAGCACAATTTCACATCATTCTGGGTCAATTTGTGTGAAAACAAGGTCCAATCAGGCTGAAACGTTACAAGAAGGTAGAATCTATTGAGTTGTAAGTGATCTGAACGTTTCATGATAATCGCACATTCCTATAGGGGGTCAAACCATGTCCCAAAGGTCACCGGGCCTGGTGTCACTTTAAAGAAGTAGTCCAGTTATACCTTTGTGGGCTTATAACTTGGCTTCTGAATATCCTGGAGAGGTCAGGTTTGTTTTAGAGTACTCCAATTAGCAGCCCCCATTACCACTAAAAGGAATGGATTCATTAGAACTTATGGTTTTTAAATGGCACCCTGAATTATGTTGCACGAAGCAAAATTTCACATCATTCTGGGTTCATTTGTGTGAAAACAAGGTCCAATCAGGCTGAAACGTTACAGGAAGGTAGAATCTATTGAGTTGTAAGTGATCTGAATGTTTCATGATGATAGCACTTTCCTAAAGGGGTCAAACCATGTCCCAAAGGTCACCGGATCTGGTGTCAATTTAAAGAAGTAGTCCAGTTACACATTTGTGGGCTCATAACTTGGCTTCTGAATGTCCTAGAGAGATCTGGTTTGTTTTAGTATACTCCAATCAACAGCTCCTACAACCACAGAAAGGAATGGAGTCATTAGCACTTATGGTTTTCAAATGGCACCCAGAATTATGTTGCACGAAGCACAATTTCACATCATTCTGGGTTCATTTGTGTGAAAACAAGGTCGAATCAGGCTGAAACGTTACAGGAAGGTAGAATCTATTGAGTTGTAAGTGATCTGAACGTTTCATGATGATAGCTCTTTCCTAAGGGGGTCAAACCATGTCCCACAGGTCACCAGGCCTGGTGTCAATTTAAAGAAGTAGTCCAGTTACACCTTTGTGGGCTTATAACTTGGCTTCTGAATATCCTAGAGAGGTCAGGTTTGTTTTAGAGTACTCCAATTAACAGCCCCCATTACCACTAAAAGGAATGGAGTCATTAGCACTTATGGTTTTTAAATGGTACCCAGAATTATGTTGCACGGAGCACAATTTCACATCATTCTGGGTTCATTTGTGTGAAAACAAGGTCCAATCAGGCTGAAACGTTACAGGAAGTTAGAATCTATTGAGTTGTAAGTGATCTGAACGTTTCATGATGATAGCACTTTCCTAAGGGGGTCAAACCATGTCCCAAAGGTCACCGGATCTGGTGTCAATTTAAAGAAGTAGTCCAGTTACACATTTGTGGGCTTATAACTTGGCTTCTGAATGTCCTAGAGAGGTCAGGTTTGTTTTAGTATACTCCAATCAACAGCCCCTACAACCACAAAAAGGAATGGAGTCATTAGCACTTATGGTTTTTAAATGGCACCCAGAATTATGTGGCACGAAGCACAATTTCACATCATTCTGGGTTCATTTGTGTGAAAACAAGGTCCAATCAGGCTGAAATGTTACAGGAAGGTAGAATCTATTGAGTTGTAAGTGATCTGAACGTTTCATGATGATAGAACTTTCCTAAGGGGATCAAACCATGTCCCAAAGGTCACCGGATCTGGTGTCAATTTTAAAGAAGTAGTCCAGTTACACATTTGTGGGCTTATAACTTGGCTTCTGAATGTCCTAGAGAGATCAGGTTTGTTTTAGTATACTCCAATCAACAGCCCCTACAACCACAAAAAGGAATGGAGTCATTAGCACTTATGGTTTTTAAATGGCACCCAGATTTATGTTGCTCGAAGCACAATTTCACATCATTCTGGGTTCATTTGTGTGAAAACAGGGTCCAATCAGGCTGAAACGTTACAAGAAGGTAGAATATATTGAGTTGTAAGTGATCTGAACGTTTCATGATGATCGCACATTCCTATTGGGGGTCAAACCATGTCCCAAATGTCACCGGGCCTGGTGTCAATTTAAAGAAGTAGTCCAGTTACACTTTTGTGGGCTTATAACTTGGCTTCTGAATATCCTAGAGAGGTCTGGTTTGTTTTAGAGTACTCCAATTAGCAGCCCCCATAACCACTAAAAGGAATGGAGTCATTAGCACTTATGGTTTTTAAATGGCACCCAGAATTATGTTGCACGAAGCACAATTTCACATCATTCTGGGTCCATTTCTGTGAAAACAAGGTCCAATCAGGCTGAAACGTTACAAGAAGGTAGAATCTATTGAGTTGTAAGTTATCTGAACGTTTCAAGATGATCGCACTTTCCTAAGGGGGTCAAACCATGTCCCAAAGGTCACCATATCTGGTGTCAATTTAAAGAAGTAGTCCAGTTACACATTTGTGGGCTTATAACTTGGCTTCTGAATGTCCTAGAGAGATCAGGTTTGTTTTAGTATACTCCAATCAACAGCCCCTTCAACCACAAAAAGGAATGGAGTCATTAGCACTTATGGTTTTTAAATGGCACCCAGAATTATGTTGCACGAAGCACAATTTCACATCATTCTGGGTTCATTTGTGTGAAAACAAGGTCCAATCAGGCTGAAACGTTACAGGAAGGTAGAATCTATTGAGTTGTAAGTGATCTGAATGTTTCATGATGATAGCACTTTCCTAAGGGGGTGAAACAAAGTCCCAAAGGTCACCGGATCTGGTGTCAAAATAAAGAAGTAGTCCAGTTACACATTTGTGGGCTTATAACTTGGCTTCTGAATATCCTAGAGAGGTCAGGTTTGTTTTAGAGTACTCTAATTAACAGCCCCCATTACCACTAAAAGGAATGGAGTCATTAGCACATATGGTTTGTAAATGGCACCCAGAATTATGTTGCACGAAGCCCAATTTTACATAATTCTGGGTCCATTTGTGTGAAAACAAGGTCCAATCAGGCTGAAACGTAACAAGAAGGTAGAATCTATTGAGTTGTAAGTGATCTGAACGTTTCATGATGATCGCACATTCCTATAGGGGGTCAAACCATGTCCCAAAGGTCACCGGATCTGGTGTCAAAATAAAGAAGTAGTCCAGTTACACATTTGTGGGCTTATAACTTGGCTTCTGAATGTCCTAGAGAGATCAGGTTTGTTTTAATGTACTCCAATCACCAGCCCCTACAACCACAAAAAGGAAAGGAGTCATTAGCACTTATGGTTTGTAAATGGCACCCAGAATTATGTTGCATGAAGCACAATTTCACATCATTCTGGGTCCATTCGTTTGAAAACAAGGTCCAATCAGGCTGAAACGTTACAGGAAGGTAGAATCTATTGAATTGTAAGTGATCCAAACGTTTCATGATGATAGCCCTTTCCTAAGGTGGTCAAACCATGTCCCAAAGGTCACCGGATCTGGTGTCAATTGAAAGAAGTAGTCCAGTTACACATTTGTGGGCTTATAACTTGGCTTCTGAGTGTCCAAGAGAGATCAGTTTTTTTAATGTACTCCAATTAACAGCCCATACAACCACAAAAGGGAATTGAGTCATTAGCACTTATGGTTTGTATATGGCACCCAGAATTATGTTGCACGAAGCACAATTTCACATCATTCTGGGTCCATTTGTGTGAAAACAAGGTCCAATCAGGCTGAAACGTTACAAGAAGGTAGAATCTATTGAGTTGTAAGTGATCTGAACGTTTCATGATGATCGCACATTCCTATAGGGGGTCAAACCATGTCCCAAAGGTCACCGGATCTGGTGTCAATTTAAAGAAAAAGTCCAGTTACATCTTTGTGGGCTTATAACTTGGCTTCTGAATGTCCTAGAGAGGTCAGGTTTGTTTTAGTATACTCCAATCAACAGCCCCTACAACCACAAAAAGGAAAGGAGTCATTAGCACTTATGGTTTGTAAATGGCACCCAGAATTATGTTGCACGAAGCACAATTTCACATCATTCTGGGTTCATTTGTGTGAAAACAAGGTCCAATCAGGCTGAAACGTTACAGGAAGGTAGAATCTATTGAGTTGTAAGTGATCTGAACGTGTCATGATGATAGCATTTTCCTAAGGGGGTCAAACCATGTCCAAAACGTCACCGGATCTGGCGTCAATTTAAAGAAGTAGTCCAGTTACACATTTGTGGGCTTATAACTTGGCTTCTGAATGTCCTAGAGAGATCAGGTTTGTTTTAGTGTACTCCAATCAATATTCCCTACAACCACAAAAAGGAATGGAGTCATTAGCACTTATGGTTTGTAAATGGCACCCAGAATTATGTTGCACGAAGCACAATTTCACATCATTCTGGGTCCATTTGTGTGAAAACAAAGTCCAATCAGGCTTAAACGTTACAAGAAGGTAGAATCTATTGAGTTGTAAGTGATCTGAACGTTTCATGATGATCGCACATTCCTATAGGGGGTCAAACCATGTCCCAAAGGTCACCGGGCCTGGTGTCACTTTAAAGTGGTCCAGTTACACCTTTGTGGGCTTATAACTTGGCTTCTGAATATCCTAGAGAGGTAAGGTTTGTTTTAGAGTACTCCAATTAACAGCCCCCATTACCACAAAAAGGAATTGAGTCATTAGCACTTATGGTTTTTAAATGGCACCCAGAATTATGTTGCACAAAGCACAATTTCACATCATTCTGGGTTCATTTGTGTGAAAACAAGGTCCAATCAGGCTGAAACGTTACAGGAAGGTAGAATCTATTGAGTTGTAAGTGATCTGAACGTTTCGAGATGATCACACTTTCCTAAGGGGGTCAAACCATGTCGCAAAGGTCACCGGATCTGGTGTCAATTTAAAGAAGTAGTCCAGTTACACATTTGTGGGCTTATAACTGGCTTCTGAATGTCCTAGAGAGATCAGGTTTGTTTCAGTATACTCCGATCAACAGCCCCTACAACCACAGAAAGGAATGGAGTCATTAGCACTTATGGTTTTTAAATGGCACCCAGAATTATGTTGCACGAAGCACAATTTCACATCATTCTGGGTTCATTTGTGTGAAAACAAGGTCCAATCAGGCTGAAACGTTACAAGAAGGTAGAATCTATTGAGTTGTAAGTGATCTGAACGTTTCATGATGATTGCACATTCCTACAGGGGGTCAAACCATGTCCCAAAGGTCACCGGGCCTGGTGTCACTTTAAATAAGTAGTCCAATTACACCTTTGAGGGCGTTTAACTTGGTTTCTGAATGTCCTAGAGAGATCAGGTTTGTTTTAATGTACTCCAACCAACAGCCCCTACAACCACAAAAAGGAATGGAGCCATTAGCACTTATGGTTTTTAAATGGCACCCAGAATTATGTTGCACGAAGCACAATTTCACATCATTCTGGGTCCATTTGTGTGAAAACAAGGTCCAATCAGGCTGAAACGTTACAAGAAGGTAGAATCTATTGAGTTGTAAGTGATCTGAACGTTTCATGATGATCGCACATTCCTATTGGGGGTCAAACCATGTCCCAAAGGTCACCGGGCCTGGTGTCACTTTAAAGAAGTAGTCCAGTTACACCTTTGTGGGCTTATAATTTGGCTTCTGAATTTCCTAGAGAGATCAGGTTTGTTTTAATGTACTCCAACCAACAGCCCCTACAACCACAAAAAGGAATGGAGTCATTAGCACTTATGGTTTGTAAATGGCACCCAGAATTATGTTGCACGAAGCACAATTTCACATCATTCTGGGTCCATTTGTGTGAAAACAAGGTCCAATCAGGCTGAAACGTTACAAGAAGGTAGAATCTATTGAGTTGTAAGTGATTTGAACGTTTCAGGATGATCGCACATTCCTATTGGGGTCAAACCATGTTCCAAAGGTCACCGGGCCTGGTGTCACTTTAAAGAAGTAGTCCAGTTACACATTTGTGGGCTTATAACTTGGCTTCTGAATGTCCTAGAGAGATCAGGTTTTTTTAATGTACTCCAATCAACAGGCCCTACAACCACAAAAGGGAATTGAGTCATTAGCACTTATGGTTTGTAAATGGCACCCAGAATTCTGTTGCACGAAGCACAATTTCACATCATTCTGGGTCCATTTGTGTGAAAACAAGGTCCAATCAGGCTGAAACGTTACAGGAAGGTAGAATCTATTGAGTTGTAAGTGATCTGAACGTTTCATGATGATAGCACTTTCCTAAGGGGGTCAAACCCTGTCCCAAAGGTCACCGGATCTGGTGTCAATTTAAAGAAGTAGTCCAGTTACACATTTGTGGGCTTATAACTTGGCTTCTGAATGTCCTAGAGAGATCAGGTTTGTTTTAATGTACTCCAATCAACAGCCCCTACAACCACAAAAATGAATGGAGTCATTAGCACTTATGGTTTTTAAATGGCACCCAGAATTATGTTGCACGAAGCAAAATTTCACATCATTCTGGGTCCATTTGTGTGAAAACAAGGTCCAATCAGGCTGAAACATTACAAGAAGGTAGAATCTATTGAGTTGTAAGTGATCTGAACGTTTCAAGATGATCGCACTTTCCTAAGGGGGTCAAACTATGTCCAAAAGGTCACCAGATCTGGTGTCAATTTAAAGAAGTAGTCCAGTTACATATTTGTGGGCTTATAACTTGGCTTCTGAATGTCCTAGAGAGATCAGGTTTGTTTTAGTATACTCCAATCAAAAGCCCCTACAACCACAAAAAGGAATGGAGTCGTTAGCACTTATGGTTTGTAAATGGCACCCAGAATTATGTTGCACGAAGCACAATTTCACATCATTCTGGGTTCATTTGTGTGAAAACAAGGTCCAATCAGGCTGAAACGTTACAAGAAGGTAAAATCTATTGAGTTGTAAGTGATCTGAACGTTTCATGATGATCGCAGATTCCTACAGGGGGTCAAACCATGTCCCAAAGGTCACCGGGCCTGGTGTCACTTTAAAGAAGTAGTCCAGTTACACCTTTGTGGGTTTATAACTTGGTTTCTGAATATCCTAGAGAGGTCAGGTTTGTTTTAGAGTACTCCAATTAGCAGCCCCCATTACCACTAAAAGGAATGGAGTCATTAGCACTTATGGTTTTTAAATGGCACCCAGAATTATGTTGCATGAAGCACAATTTCACATCATTCTGGGTCCATTTCTGTGAAAACAAGGTCCAATCAGGCTGAAACGTTACAAGAAGGTTGAATCTATTGAGTTGTAAGTTATCTGAACGTTTCAAGATTATCGCACTTTCCTAAGGGGGTCAAACCATGTCCCAAAGGTCACCGGATCTGGTGTCAATTTAAAGAAGTAGTCCAGTTACACATTTGTGGGCTTATAACTTGGCTTCTGAATGTCCTAGAGAGATCAGGTTTGTTTTAGCATACTCCAATCAACAGCCCCTACAACCACAAAAAGGAATGGAGTCATTAGCACTTATGGTTTGTAAATGGCACCCAGAATTATGTTGCACGAAGCACAATTTCACATCATTCTGGGTCCATTTGTGTGAAAACAAGGTCCAATCAGGCTGAAACGTTACAAGAAGGTAGAATCTATTGAGTTGTAAGTGATCTGAACGTTTCAGGATGATCGCACATTCATATTGGGGTCAAACCATGTTCCAAAGGTCACTGGATCTGGTGTCAATTTAAAGAAGTAGTCCAGTTACACCTTTGTGGGCTTATAACTTGGCTTCTGAATATCCTAGAGAGGTCAGGTTTGTTTTAGAGTACTCCAATTAACAGCCCCCATTACCACTAAAAGGAATGGAGTCATTAGCACATATGGTTTGTAAATGGCACCCAGAATTATGTTGCACGAAGCACAATTTCACATCATTCTGGGTTCATTTGTGTGAAAACAAGGTCCAATCAGGCAGAAATGTTACAGGAAGGTAGAATCTATTGAGTTGTAAGTGATCTGAACGTTTCATGATGATAGCACTTTCCTAAAGGGGTCAAACCATGTCCCAAAGGTCACCGGATCTGGTGTCAATTTAAAGAAGTAGTCCAGTTACACCTTTGTGGGCTTATAACTTGGCTTCTGAATATCCTAGAGAGGTCAGGTTTGTTTTAGAGTACTCCAATTAACAGCCCCCATTACCACTAAAAGGAATGGAGTCATTAGCACATATGGTTTGTAAATGGCACCCAGAATTATGTTGCACGAAGCACAATTTCACATCATTCTGGGTCCATTTGTGTGAAAACAAGGTCCAATCAGGCTGAAACGTTACAAGAAGGTAGAATCTATTGAGTTGTAAGTGATCTGAACGTTTCATGATAATCGCACATTCCTATAGGGGGTCAAACCATGTCCCAAAGGTCACCGGATCTGGTGTCAATTTAAAGAAGTAGTCCAGTTACACATTTGTGGGCTCATAACTTGGCTTCTGAATGTCCTAGAGAGATCAGGTTTGTTTTAGTATACTCCAATCAACAGCTCCTACAACCACAGAAAGGAATGGAGTCATTAGCACTTATGGTTTTTAAATGGCACCCAGAATTATGTTGCATGAAGCACAATTTCACATCATTCTGGGTTCATTTGTGTGAAAACAAGGTCCAATCAAGCTGAAACGTTACAGGAAGGTAGAATCTATTGAGTTGTAAGTGATCTGAACGTTCCATGATGATAGTACTTTCCTAAGGGGATCAAACCATGTCCCAAAGGTCACCGGATCTGGTGTCAATTTAAAGAAGTAGTCCATTTACACATTTGTGGGCTTATAACTTGGCTTCTGAATGTCCTAGAGAGATCAGGTTTGTTTTAATGTACTCCAATCAACAGCCCCTACAACCACAAAAAGGAATGGAGTCATTAGCACTTATGGTTTGTAAATGGCACCCAGAATTATGTTGCATGAAGCACAATTTCACATCATTCTGGGTCCATTTGTGTGAAAACAAGGTCCAATCAGGCTGAAACGTTACAGGAAGGTAGAATCTATTGACTTGTAAGTTATCTGAACATTTCATGATGATAGCACTTTCCTAAGGGGGTCAAACCATGTCCCAAATGTCACCGGATCTGGTGTAAATTTAAAGAAGTAGTCCAGTTACACATTTGTGGGCTTATAACTTGGCTTCTGAATGTCCTAGAGAGATCAGGTTTTTTTAATGTACTCCAATCAACAGCCCCTACAACCACAAAAGGGATTTGAGTCATTAGCACTTATGGTTTGTAAATGGCACCCAGAATTATGTTGCACGAAGCACAATTTCACATCATTCTGGGTCCATTTGTGTGAAAACTAGGTCCAATCAGGCTTAAACGTTACAAGAAGGTAGAATCTATTGAGTTGTAAGTGATCTGAACGTTTCATGATGATCGCACATTCCTATTGGGGGTCAAACAATGTTCCAAAGGTCACCGGGCCTTGTGTCACTTTAAAGAAGTAGTCCAGTTACACCTTTGTGGGCTTATAACTTGGCTTCTGAATATCCTAGAGAGGTCAGGTTTGTTTTAGAGTACCCCAATTAACAGCCCCCATTACCACTAAAAGGAATGGAGTCATTAGCACGTATGGTTTGTAAATGGCACCCAGAATTATGTTGCACGAAGCACAATTTCACATCATTCTGGGTTCATTTGTGTGAAAACAAGGCCCAATCAGACTGAAACGTTACAGGAAGGTAGAATCTATTGAGTTGTAAGTTATCTGAACGTTTCATGATGATAGCACTTTCCTAAGGGGGTCAAACCCTGTCCCAAAGGTCACCGGATCTGGTGTCAATTTAAAGAAGTAGTCCAGTTACACATTTGTGGGCTTATAACTTGGCTTCTGAATGTCCTAGAGAGATCAGGTTTGTTTTAATGTACTCCAATCAACAGCCCCTATAACCACAAAAAGGAATGGAGTCATTAGCACTTATGGCTTTTAAATGGCACCCAGAATTTTGTTGCACGAAGCACAATTTCACATCATTCTGGGTCCATTTGTGTGAAAACAAGGTCCAATCAGGCTGAAACATTACAAGAAGGTAGAATCTATTGAGTTGTAAGTGATCTGAACGTTTCAAGATGATCGCAGATTCCTACAGGGGGTCAAACCATGTCCCAAAGGTCACCGGGCCTGGTGTCACTTTAAAGAAGTAGTCCAGTTACACCTTTGTGGGTTTATAACTTGGTTTCTGAATATCCTAGAGAGGTCAGGTTTGTTTTAGAGTACTCCAATTAGCAGCCCCCATTACCACTAAAAGGAATGGAGTCATTAGCACTTATGGTTTTTAAATGGCACCCAGAATTATGTTGCATGAAGCACAATTTCACATCATTCTGGGTCCATTTCTGTGAAAACAAGGTCCAATCAGGCTGAAACGTTACAAGAAGGTTGAATCTATTGAGTTGTAAGTTATCTGAACGTTTCAAGATTATCGCACTTTCCTAAGGGGGTCAAACCATGTCCCAAAGGTCACCGGATCTGGTGTCAATTTAAAGAAGTAGTCCAGTTACACATTTGTGGGCTTATAACTTGGCTTCTGAATGTCCTAGAGAGATCAGGTTTGTTTTAGCATACTCCAATCAACAGCCCCTACAACCACAAAAAGGAATGGAGTCATTAGCACTTATGGTTTGTAAATGGCACCCAGAATTATGTTGCACGAAGCACAATTTCACATCATTCTGGGTCCATTTGTGTGAAAACAAGGTCCAATCAGGCTGAAACGTTACAAGAAGGTAGAATCTATTGAGTTGTAAGTGATCTGAACGTTTCAGGATGATCGCACAATCATATTGGGGTCAAACCATGTTCCAAAGGTCACTGGATCTGGTGTCAATTTAAAGAAGTAGTCCAGTTACACCTTTGTGGGCTTATAACTTGGCTTCTGAATATCCTAGAGAGGTCAGGTTTGTTTTAGAGTACTCCAATTAACAGCCCCCATTACCACTAAAAGGAATGGAGTCATTAGCACATATGGTTTGTAAATGGCACCCAGAATTATGTTGCACGAAGCACAATTTCACATCATTCTGGGTTCATTTGTGTGAAAACAAGGTCCAATCAGGCAGAAATGTTACAGGAAGGTAGAATCTATTGAGTTGTAAGTGATCTGAACGTTTCATGATGATAGCACTTTCCTAAAGGGGTCAAACCATGTCCAGAAGGTCACCGGATCTGGTGTCAATTTAAAGAAGTAGTCCAGTTACACCATTGTGGGCTTATAACTTGGCTTCTGAATATCCTAGAGAGGTCAGGTTTGTTTTAGAGTACTCCAATTAACAGCCCCCATTACCACTAAAAGGAATGGAGTCATTAGCACATATGGTTTGTAAATGGCACCCAGAATTATGTTGCACGAAGCACAATTTCACATCATTCTGGGTCCATTTGTGTGAAAACAAGGTCCAATCAGGCTGAAACGTTACAAGAAGGTAGAATCTATTGAGTTGTAAGTGATCTGAACGTTTCATGATAATGGCACATTCCTATAGGGGGTCAAACCATGTCCCAAAGGTCACCGGATCTGGTGTCAATTTAAAGAAAAAGTCCAGTTACATCTTTGTGGGCTTGTAACTTGGCTTCTGAATGTCCTAGAGAGATCAGGTTTGTTTTAGTAGACTCCAATCAACAGCCCCTACAACCACAAAAAGGAATGGAGTCATTAGCACTTATGGTTTTTAAATGGCACCCAGAATTATGTTGCACGAAGCACAATTTCACATCATTCTGGGTTCATTTGTGTGAAAACAAGGTCCAATCAAGCTAAAACGTTACAGGAAGGTAGAATCTATTGAGTTGTAAGTGATCTGAACGTTCCATGATGATAGTACTTTCCTAAGGGGATCAAACCATGTCCCAAAGGTCACCGGATCTGGTGTCAATTTAAAGAAGTAGTCCATTTACACATTTGTGGGCTTATAACTTGGCTTCTGAATGTCCTAGAGAGATCAGGTTTGTTTTAATGTACTCCAATCAACAGCCCCTACAACCACAAAAAGGAATGGAGTCATTAGCACTTATGGTTTGTAAATGGCACCCAGAATTATGTTGCATGAAGCACAATTTCACATCATTCTGGGTCCATTTGTGTGAAAACAAGGTCCAATCAGGCTGAAACGTTACAGGAAGGTAGAATCTATTGACTTGTAAGTTATCTGAACATTTCATGATGATAGCACTTTCCTAAGGGGGTCAAACCATGTCCCAAATGTCACCGGATCTGGTGTAAATTTAAAGAAGTAGTCCAGTTACACATTTGTGGGCTTATAACTTGGCTTCTGAATGTCCTAGAGAGATCAGGTTTTTTTAATGTACTCCAATCAACAGCCCCTACAACCACAAAAGGGAATTGAGTCATTAGCACTTATGGTTTGTAAATGGCACCCAGAATTATGTTGCACGAAGCACAATTTCACATCATTCTGGGTCCATTTGTGTGAAAACAAGGTCCAATCAGGCTTAAACGTTACAAGAAGGTAGAATCTATTGAGTTGTAAGTGATCTGAACGTTTCATGATGATCGCACATTCCTATTGGGGGTCAAACAATGTTCCAAAGGTCACCGGGCCTGCTGTCACTTTAAAGAAGTAGTCCAGTTACACCTTTGTGGGCTTATAACTTGGCTTCTGAATATCCTAGAGAGGTCAGGTTTGTTTTAGAGTACTCCAATTAACAGCCCCCATTACCACTAAAAGGAATGGAGTCATTAGCACGTATGGTTTGTAAATGGCACCCAGAATTATGTTGCACGAAGCACAATTTCACATCATTCTGGGTTCATTTGTGTGAAAACAAGGTCCAATCAGACTGAAACGTTACAGGAAGGTAGAATCTATTGAGTTGTAAGTTATCTGAACGTTTCATGATGATAGCACTTTCCTAAGGGGGTCAAACCCTGTCCCAAAGGTCACCGGATCTGGTGTCAATTTAAAGAAGTAGTCCAGTTACACATTTGTGGGCTTATAACTTGGCTTCTGAATGTCCTAGAGAGATCAGGTTTGTTTTAATGTACTCCAATCAACAGCCCCTACAACCACAAAAAGGAATGGAGTCATTAGCACTTATGGTTTTTAAATGGCACCCAGAATTTTGTTGCACGAAGCACAATTTCACATCATTCTGGGTCCATTTGTGTGAAAACAAGGTCCAATCAGGCTGAAACATTACAAGAAGGTAGAATCTATTGAGTTGTAAGTGATCTGAACGTTTCAAGATGATCGCACTTTCCTAAGGGGGTCAAACTATGTCCAAAAGGTCACCGGATCTGGTGTCAATTTAAAGAAGTAGTCCAGTTACATATTTGTGGGCTTATAACTTGGCTTCTGAATGTCCTAGAGAGATCAGGTTTGTTTTAATGTACTCCAACCAACAGCCCCTACAACCACAAAAAGGAATGGAGTCATTAGCACTTATGGTTTTTAAATGGCACCCAGAATTATGTTGCACGAAGCACAATTTCACATCATTCTGTGTTCATTTGTGTGAAAACAAGGTCCAATCAGGCTGAAACGTTACAAGAAGGTAGAATCTATTGAGTTGTAAGTGATCTGAACGTTTCATGATGATCGCACATTCCTATAGGGGGTCAAACCATGTCCCAAAGGTCACCGGGCCTGGTGTCACTTTAAAGAAGTAGTCCAATTACACCTTTGAGGGCTTATAACTTGGTTTCTGAATATCCTAGAGAGGTCAGGTTTGTTTTAGAGTACTCCAATTAGCAGCCCCCATTACCACTAAAAGGAATGGAGTCATTAGCACTTATGGTTTTTAAATGGCACCCAGAATTATGTTGCATGAAGCACAATTTCACATCATTCTGGGTCCATTTGTGTGAAAACAAGGTCCAATCAGGCTGAAACGTTACAAGAAGTTAGAATCTATTGAGTTGTAAGTGATCTGAACGTTTCAAGATGATCGCACTTTCCTAAGGGGGTCAAACCATGTCCCAAAGGTCACCGGATCTGGTGTCAATTTAAAGAAGTAGTCCAGTTACACATTTGTGGGCTTATAACTTGGCTTCTGAATGCCCTAGAGAGATCAGGTTTGTTTTAATGTACTCCAACCAACAACCACTACAACGACAAAAAAGAATGGAGTCATTAGCACTTATGGTTTGTAAATGGCACCCAGAATTATGTTGCACGAAGCACAATTTCACATCATTCTGGGTCCATTTGTGTGAAAACAAGGTCCAATCAGGCTGAAACGTTACAAGAAGGTAGAATCTATTGAGTTGTAAGTTATCTGAACGTTTCAAGATGATCGCACTTTCCTAAGGGGGTCAAACCATGTCCCAAAGGTCACCGGATCTGGTGTCAATTTAAAGAAGTAGTCCAGTTACACCTTTGTGGGCTTATAACTTGGCTTCTGAATGTCCTAGAGAGATCAGGTTTGTTTTAGTATACTTCAATCAACAGCCCCTACAGCCACAAAAAGGAATGGAGTCATTAGCACTTATGGTTTTTAAATGGCACCCAGAATTATGTTGCACGAAGCACAATTTCACATCATTCTGGGTTCATTTGTGTGAAAACAAGGTCCAATCAGGCTGAAACGTTACAAGAAGGTAGAATATATTGAGTTGTAAGTGATCTGAACGTTTCATGATGATCACACATTCCTATTGGGGGTCAAACCATGTCCCAAAGGTCACCGGGCCTGGTGTCACTTTAAAGAAGTAGTCCAATTACACCTTTGAGGGCTTATAACTTGGTTTCTGAATGTCCTAGAGAGATCAGGTTTGTTTTAAAGTACTCCAACCAACAGCCCCTACAACCACAAAAAGGAATGGAGTCATTAGCACTTATGGTTTGTAAATGGCACCCAGAATTATGTTGCACGAAGCACAATTTCACATCATTCTGGGTCCATTTGTGTGAAAACAAGGTCCAATCAGGCTGAAACGTTACAAGAAGGTAGAATCTATTGAGTTGTAAGTGATCTGAACGTTTCATGATGATCGCACATTCCTATTGGGGGTCAAACCATGTCCCAAAGGTCACCGGGCCTGGTGTCACTTTAAAGAAGTAGTCCAATTACACCTTTGAGGGCTTATAACTTGGTTTCTGAATGTCCTAGAGAGATCAGGTTTGTTTTAGTGTACTCCAATCAACAACCCCTACAACCTCAAAAAGGAATGGAGTCATTAGCACTTATGGTTTTTAAATGGCACCCAGAATTATGTTGCATGAAGCACAATTTCACATCATTCTGGGTCCATTTGTGTGAAAACAAGGTCCAATCAGGCTGAAACGTTACAAGAAGGTAGAATCTATTGAGTTGTAAGTGATCTGAACGTTTCAAGATGATCGCACTTTCCTAAGGGGGTCAAATCATGTCCCAAAGGTCACCGGATCTGGTGTCAATTTAAAGAAGTAGTCCAGTTACACATTTGTTGGCTTATAACTTGGCTTCTGAATGTCCTAGAGAGATCAGGGTTGTTTTAGTATACTCCAATCAACAGCCCCTACAACCACAAAAAGGAATGGAGTCATTAGCACTTATGGTTTTTAAATGGAACCCAGAATTATGTTGCACGAAGCACAATTTTACATCATTCTGTGTTCATTTGTGAGAAAACAAGGTCCAATCAGGCTGAAAAGTTACAAGAAGGTAGAATCTATTGAGTTGTAAGTGATCTGAACGTTTCATGATGATCGTACATTCCTATAGGGGGTCAAACCATGTTCCAAAGGTCCCGGGCCTGGTTTCACTTTAAAGAAGTAGTCCAATTACACCTTTGAGGGCTTATAACTTGGTTTCTGAATGTCCTAGAGAGATCAGGTTTGTTTTAATGTACTCCAACCAACAGCCCCTACAACCACAAAAAGGAATGGAGTCATTAGCACTTATGGTTTGTAAATGGCACCCAGAATTATGTTGCACGAAGCACAATTTCACATCATTCTGGGTCCATTTGTGTGAAAACAAGGTCCAATCAGGCTGAAACGTTACAAGAAGGTAGAATCTATTGAGTTGTAAGTGATCTGAACGTTTCATGATGATCGCACATTCCTATAGGGGGTCAAACCATGTCCCAAAGGTCACCGGGCCTGGTGTCACTTTAAAGAAGTAGTCCAATTACACCTTTGAGGGCTTATAACTTGGTTTCTGAATGTCCTAGAGAGATCAGGTTTGTTTTAGTGTACTCCAATCAACAACCCCTACAACCTCAAAAAGGAATGGAGTCAATAGCACTCATGGTTTTTAAATGGCACCCAGAATTAAGTTGCACGAAGCACAATTTCACATCATTCTGGGTCAATTTGTGTGAAAACAAGGTCCAATCAGGCTGAAACGTTACAAGAAGGTAGAATCTATTGAGTTGTAAGTCATCTGAACGTTTCATGATGATCGCACATTCCTATAGGGGGTCAAACCATGTCCCAAAGGTCACCGGGCCTGGTGTCACTTTAAAGAAGTAGTCCAGTTACACCTTTGTGGGCTTATAACTTGGCTTCTGAATGTCCTAGAGAGGTCAGGTTTGTTTTAGAGTACTCCAAATAGCAGCCCCCATTACCACTAAAAGGAATGGAGTCATTAGCACTTATGGTTTTTAAATGGCACCCAGAATTATGTTGCATGAAGCACAATGTCACATCATTCTGGGTCCATTTGTGTGAAAACAAGGTCCAATCAGGCTGAAACGTTACAAGAAGGTAGAATCTATTGAGTTGTAAGTTATCTGAACGTTTCAAGATGATTGCACTTTCCTAAGGGGGTCAAACCATGTCCCAAAGGTCACCGGATCTGGTGTCAATTTAAAGAAGTAGTCCAGTTACACATTTGTGGGCTTATAACTTGGCTTCTGAATGTCCTAGAGAGATCAGATTTGTTTTAGTATACTCCAATCAACAGCCCCTACAACCACAAAAAGGAATGGAGTCATTAGCACTTATGGTTTTTAAATGGCACCCAGAATTATGTTGCACGAAGCACAATTTCACATCATTCTGTGTTCATTTGTGTGAAAACAAGGTCCAATCAGGCTGAAACGTTACAAGAAGGTAGAATCTATTGAGTTGTAAGTGATCTGAACATTTCATGATGATCGCACATTCCTATAGGGGGTCAAACCATGTCCCAAAGGTCACCGGGCCTGGTGTCACTTTAAAGAAGTAGTCCAATTACACATTTGAGGGCTTATAACTTGGTTTCTGAATGTCCTAGAGAGATCAGGTTTGTTTTAGTGTACTCCAATCAACAGCCCCTACAACCTCAAAAAGGAATGGAGTCATTAGCACTTATGGTTTTTAAATAGCACCCAGAATTATGTTGCACGAAGCACAATTTCACATCATTCTGGGTCAATTTGTGTGAAAACAAGGTCCAATCAGGCTGAAACGTTACAAGAAGGTAGAATCTATTGAGTTGTAAGTGATCTGAACGTTTCATGATGATCGCACATTCCTATAGGGGGTCAAACCATGTCCCAAAGGTCACCGGGCCTGGTGTCTCTTTAAAGAAGTAGTCTAGTTACACCTTTTAGGGCTTATAACTTGGTTTCTGAATGTTCTAGAGAGATCAGGTTTGTTTTAGTGTACTCCAATCAACAGCCCCTACAACCACAAAAAGGAATGGAGTCATTAGCACTTATGGTTTTTAAATGGCACCCAGAATTAAATTGCACGAAGCACAATTTCACATCATTCTGGGTCCATTTGTGTGAAAACAAGGTCCAATCAGGCTGAAACGTTACAAGAAGGTAGAATCTATTGAGTTGTAAGTGATCTGAACGTTTCATGATGATCGCACATTCCTATTGGGGGTCAAACCATGTCCCAAAGGTCACCGGGCCTGGTGTCACTTTAAAGAAGTAGTCCAGTTTTACCTTTGTGGGCTTATAACTCTGCATCTGAATATCCTAGAGAGGTCAGGTTTGTTTTAGAGTACTCCAATTAGCAGCCCCCATTACCACTAAAAGGAATGGAGTCATTAGCACTTATGGTTTTTAAATGACACCCAGAAATATGTTGCATGAAGCACAATTTCACATCATTCTGGGTCCATTTGTGTGAAAACAAGGTCCAATCAGGCTGAAACGTTACAAGACGGTAGAATCTATTGAGTTGTAAGTTATCTGAACGTTTCAAGATGATCGCACTTTCCTAAGGGGGTCAAACAATGTCCCAAAGGTCACCGGATCTGGTGTCAATTTAAAGAAGTAGTCCAATTACACCTTTGAGGGCTTATAACTTGGTTTCTGAATGTCCTAGAGAGATCAGGTTTTTTTAGTGTACTCCAATCAACAACCCCTACAACCTCAAAAAGGAATGGAGTCATTAGCACTTATGGTTTTTAAATGGCACCCAGAATTAAGTTGCACGAAGCACAATTTCACATCATTCTGGGTCAATTTGTGTGAAAACAAGGTCCAATCAGGCTGAAACGTTACAAGAAGGTAGAATCTATTGAGTTGTAAGTCATCTGAACGTTTCATGACGATCGCACATTCCTATAGGGGGTCAAACCATGTCCCAAAGGTCACCGGGCCTGGTGTCACTTTAAAGAAGTAGTCCAGTTACACCTTTGTGGGTTATAACTTGGCTTCTGAATGTCCTAGAGAGGTCAGGTTTGTTTTAGAGTACTCCAATTAGCAGCCCCCATTACCACTAAAAGGAATGGAGTCATTAGCACTTATGGTTTTTAAATGGTACCCAGAATTATGTTGCACGAAGCACAATTCACATCATTCTGTGTTCATTTGAGTGAAAACAAGGTCCAATCAGGCTGAAACGTTACAAGTAGGTAGAATCTATTGAGTTGTAAGTGATCTGAACGTTTCATGATGATCGCACATTCCTATAGGGGGTCAAACCATGTCCCAAAGGTCACCGGGCCTGGTGTCACTTTAAAGAAGTAGTCCAGTTACACATTTGTGGGCTTATAACTTGGCTTCTGAATGTCCTAGAGAGATCAGGTTTGTTTTAGTGTACTCCAATCAACAGGACCTACAACCACAAAAAGGAATGGAGTCATTAGCACTTATGGTTTTTAAATGGCACCCAGAATTATGTGGCACGAAGCACAATTTCACATCATTCTGGGTACATTCTTGTGAAAACAAGGTCCAATCAGGCTGAAACGTTACAGGTAGGTAGAATCTATTGAGTTGTAAGTGATCTGAACGTTTCATGATGATAAAACTTTCCTAAGGGGATCAAACCATGTCCCAAAGGTCACCAGATCTGGTGTCAATTTAAAGAAGTAGTCCAGTTACACATTTGTGGGCTTATAACTTGGCTTCTGAATGTCCTAGAGAGATCAGGTTTGTTTTAGTATACTCCAATCAACAGCCCCTACAACCACAAAAAGGAATGGAGTCATTAGCACTTATGGTTTTTAAATGGCACCCAGATTTATGTTGCACGAAGCACAATTTCACATCATTCTGGGTTCATTTGTGTGAAAACAAGGTCCAATCAGGCTGAAACGTTACAGGAAGGTAGAATCTATTGAGTTGTAAGTGATCTGAACGTTTCGAGATGATCACACTTTCCTAAGGGGGTCAAACCATGTCGCAAAGGTCACCGGATCTGGTGTCAATTTAAAGAAGTAGTCCAGTTACACATTTGTGGGCTTATAACTGGCTTCTGAATGTCCTAGAGAGATCAGGTTTGTTTCAGTATACTCCGATCAACAGCCCCTACAACCACAGAAAGGAATGGAGTCATTAGCACTTATGGTTTTTAAATGGCACCCAGAATTATGTTGCACGAAGCACAATTTCACATCATTCTGGGTTCATTTGTGTGAAAACAAGGTCCAATCAGGCTGAAACGTTACAAGAAGGTAGAATCTATTGAGTTGTAAGTGATCTGAACGTTTCATGATGATCGCACATTCCTACAGGGGGTCAAACCATGTCCCAAAGGTCACCGGGCCTGGTGTCACTTATAAAGAAGTAGTCCAATTACACCTTTGAGGGCGTATAACTTGGTTTCTGAATGTCCTAGAGAGATCAGGTTTGTTTTAATGTACTCCAACCAACAGCCCCTACAACCACAAAAAGGAATGGAGTCATTAGCACTTATGGTTTTTAAATGGCACCCAGAATTATGTTGCACGAAGCACAATTTCACATCATTCTGGGTCCATTTGTGTGAAAACAAGGTCCAATCAGGCTGAAACGTTACAAGAAGGTAGAATCTATTGAGTTGTAAGTGATCTGAACGTTTCATGATGATCGCACATTCCTATTGGGGGTCAAACCATGTCCCAAAGGTCACCGGGCCTGGTGTCACTTTAAAGAAGTAGTCCAGTTACATCTTTGTGGGCTTATAATTTGGCTTCTGAATTTCCTAGAGAGATCAGGTTTGTTTTAATGTACTCCAACCAACAGACCCTACAACCACAAAAAGGAATGGAGTCATTAGCACTTATGGTTTGTAAATGGCACCCAGAATTATGTTGCACGAAGCACAATTTCAGATCATTCTGGGTCCATTTGTGTGAAAACAAGGTCCAATCAGGCTGAAACGTTACAAGAAGGTAGAATCTATTGAGTTGTAAGTGATTTGAACGTTTCAGGATGATCGCACATTCCTATTGGGGTCAAACCATGTTCCAAAGGTCACCGGGCCTGGTGTCACTTTAAAGAAGTAGTCCAGTTACACATTTGTGGGCTTATAACTTGGCTTCTGAATGTCCTAGAGAGATCAGGTTTTTTTAATGTACTCCAATCAACAGGCCCTACAACCACAAAAGGGAATTGAGTCATTAGCACTTATGGTTTGTAAATGGCACCCAGAATTCTGTTGCACGAAGCACAATTTCACATCATTCTGGGTCCATTTGTGTGAAAACAAGGTCCAATCAGGCTGAAACGTTACAGGAAGGTAGAATCTATTGACTTGTAAGTGATCTGAACGTTTCATGATGATAGCACTTTCCTAAGGGGGTCAAACCCTGTCCCAAAGGTCACCGGATCTGGTGTCAATTTAAAGAAGTAGTCCAGTTACACATTTGTGGGCTTATAACTTGGCTTCTGAATGTCCTAGAGAGATCAGGTTTGTTTTAATGTACTCCAATCAACAGCCCCTACAACCACAAAAATGAATGGAGTCATTAGCACTTATGGTTTTTAAATGGCACCCAGAATTATGTTGCACGAAGCACAATTTCACATCATTCTGGGTCCATTTGTGTGAAAACAAGGTCCAATCAGGCTGAAACATTACAAGAAGGTAGAATCTATTGAGTTGTAAGTGATCTGAACGTTTCAAGATGATCGCACTTTCCTAAGGGGGTCAAACTATGTCCAAAAGGTCACCAGATCTGGTGTCACTTTAAAGAAGTAGTCCAGTTACATATTTGTGGGCTTATAACTTGGCTTCTGAATGTCCTAGAGAGATCAGGTTTGTTTTAGTATACTCCAATCAAAAGCCCCTACAACCACAAAAAGGAATGGAGTCGTTAGCACTTATGGTTTGTAAATGGCACCCAGAATTATGTTGCACGAAGCACAATTTCACATCATTCTGGGTTCATTTGTGTGAAAACAAGGTCCAATCAGGCTGAAACGTTACAAGAAGGTAAAATCTATTGAGTTGTAAGTGAGCTGAACGTTTCATGATGATCGCAGATTCCTACAGGGGGTCAAACCATGTCCCAAAGGTCACCGGGCCTGGTGTCACTTTAAAGAAGTAGTCCAGTTACACCTTTGTGGGTTTATAACTTGGTTTCTGAATATCCTAGAGAGGTCAGGTTTGTTTTAGAGTACTCCAATTAGCAGCCCCCATTACCACTAAAAGGAATGGAGTCATTAGCACTTATGGTTTTTAAATGGCACCCAGAATTATGTTGCATGAAGCACAATTTCACATCATTCTGGGTCCATTTCTGTGAAAACAAGGTCCAATCAGGCTGAAACGTTACAAGAAGGTTGAATCTATTGAGTTGTAAGTTATCTGAACGTTTCAAGATTATCGCACTTTCCTAAGGGGGTCAAACCATGTCCCAAAGGTCACCGGATCTGGTGTCAATTTAAAGAAGTAGTCCAGTTACACATTTGTTTTGCTTATAACTTGGCTTCTGAATGTCCTAGAGAGATCAGGTTTGTTTTAGCATACTCCAATCAACAGCCCCTACAAGCACAAAAAGGAATGGAGTCATTAGCACTTATGGTTTGTAAATGGCACCCAGAATTATGTTGCACGAAGCACAATTTCACATCATTCTGGGTCCATTTGTGTGAAAACAAGGTCCAATCAGGCTGAAACGTTACAAGAAGGTAGAATCTATTGAGTTGTAAGTGATCTGAACGTTTCAGGATGATCGCACATTCATATTGGGGTCAAACCATGTTCCAAAGGTCACTGGATCTGGTGTCAATTTAAAGAAGTAGTCCAGTTACACCTTTGTGGGCTTATAACTTGGCTTCTGAATATCCTAGAGAGGTCAGGTTTGTTTTAGAGTACTCCAATTAACAGCCCCCATTACCACTAAAAGGAATGGAGTCATTAGCACATATGGTTTGTAAATGGCACCCAGAATTATGTTGCACGAAGCACAATTTCACATCATTCTGGGTTCATTTGTGTGAAAACAAGGTCCAATCAGGCAGAAATGTTACAGGAAGGTAGAATCTATTGAGTTGTAAGTGATCTGAACGTTTCATGATGATAGCACTTTCCTAAAGGGGTCAAACCATGTCCCAAAGGTCACCGGATCTGGTGTCAATTTAAAGAAGTAGTCCAGTTACACCTTTGTGGGCTTATAACTTGGCTTCTGAATATCCTAGAGAGGTCAGGTTTGTTTTAGAGTACTCCAATTAACAGCCCCCATTACCACTAAAAGGAATGGAGTCATTAGCACATATGGTTTGTAAATGGCACCCAGATATATGTTGCACGAAGCACAATTTCACATCATTCTGGGTCCATTTGTGTGAAAACAAGGTCCAATCAGGCTGAAACGTTACAAGAAGGTAGAATCTATTGAGTTGTAAGTGATCTGAACGTTTCATGATAATCGCACATTCCTATAGGGGGTCAAACCATGTCCCAAAGGTCACCGGATCTGGTGTCAATTTAAAGAAAAAGTCCAGTTACATCTTTGTGGGCTTATAACTTGGCTTCTGAATGTCCTAGAGAGATCAGGTTTGTTTTAGTAGACTCCAATCAACAGCCCCTACAACCACAAAAAGGAATGGAGTCATTAGCACTTATGGTTTTTAAATGGCACCCAGAATTATGTTGCATGAAGCACAATTTCACATCATTCTGGGTTCATTTGTGTGAAAACAAGGTCCAATCAAGCTGAAACGTTACAGGAAGGTAGAATCTATTGAGTTGTAAGTGATCTGAACGTTCCATGATGATAGTACTTTCCTAAGGGGATCAAACCATGTCCCAAAGGTCACCGGATCTGGTGTCAATTTAAAGAAGTAGTCCATTTACACATTTGTGGGCTTATAACTTGGCTTCTGAATGTCCTAGAGAGATCAGGTTTGTTTTAATGTACTCCAATCAACAGCCCCTACAACCACAAAAAGGAATGGAGTCATTAGCACGTATGGTTTGTAAATGGCACCCAGAATTATGTTGCACGAAGCACAATTTCACATCATTCTGGGTTCATTTGTGTGAAAACAAGGTCCAATCAGACTGAAACGTTACAGGAAGGTAGAATCTATTGAGTTGTAAGTTATCTGAACGTTTCATGATGATAGCACTTTCCTAAGGGGGTCAAACCCTGTCCCAAAGGTCACCGGATCTGGTGTCAATTTAAAGAAGTAGTCCAGTTACACATTTGTGGGCTTATAACTTGGCTTCTGAATGTCCTAGAGAGATCAGGTTTGTTTTAATGTACTCCAATCAACAGCCCCTATAACCACAAAAAGGAATGGAGTCATTAGCACTTATGGTTTTTAAATGGCACCCAGAATTTTGTTGCACGAAGCACAATTTCACATCATTCTGGGTCCATTTGTGTGAAATTAAGGTCCAATCAGGCTGAAACATTACAAGAAGGTAGAATCTATTGAGTTGTAAGTGATCCGAACGTTTCAAGATGATCGCAGATTCCTACAGGGGGTCAAACCATGTCCCAAAGGTCACCGGGCCTGGTGTCACTTTAAAGAAGTAGTCCAGTTACACCTTTGTGGGTTTATAACTTGGTTTCTGAATATCCTAGAGAGGTCAGGTTTGTTTTAGAGTACTCCAATTAGCAGCCCCCATTACCACTAAAAGGAATGGAGTCATTAGCACTTATGGTTTTTAAATGGCACCCAGAATTATGTTGCATGAAGCACAATTTCACATCATTCTGGGTCCATTTCTGTGAAAACAAGGTCCAATCAGGCTGAAACGTTACAAGAAGGTTGAATCTATTGAGTTGTAAGTTATCTGAACGTTTCAAGATTATCGCACTTTCCTAAGGGGGTCAAACCATGTCCCAAAGGTCACCGGATCTGGTGTCAATTTAAAGAAGTAGTCCAGTTACACATTTGTGGGCTTATAACTTGGCTTCTGAATGTCCTAGAGAGATCAGGTTTGTTTTAGCATATTCCAATCAACAGCCCCTACAACCACAAAAAGGAATGGAGTCATTAGCACTTATGGTTTGTAAATGGCACCCAGAATTATGTTGCACGAAGCATAATTTCACATCATTCTGGGTCCATTTGTGTGAAAACAAGGTCCAATCAGGCTGAAACGTTACAAGAAGGTAGAATCTATTGAGTTGTAAGTGATCTGAACGTTTCAGGATGATCGCACATTCATATTGGGGTCAAACCATGTTCCAAAGGTCACTGGATCTGGTGTCAATTTAAAGAAGTAGTCCAGTTACACCTTTGTGGGCTTATAACTTGGCTTCTGAATATCCTAGAGAGGTCAGGTTTGTTTTAGAGTACTCCAATTAACAGCCCCCATTACCACTAAAAGGAATGGAGTCATTAGCACATATGGTTTGTAAATGGCACCCAGAATTATGTTGCACGAAGCACAATTTCACATCATTCTGGGTTCATTTGTGTGAAAACAAGGTCCAATCAGGCAGAAATGTTACAGGAAGGTAGAATCTATTGAGTTGTAAGTGATCTGAACGTTTCATGATGATAGCACTTTCCTAAAGGGGTCAAACCATGTCCCAAAGGTCACCGGATCTGGTGTCAATTTAAAGAAGTAGTCCAGTTACACCTTTGTGGGCTTATAACTTGGCTTCTGAATATCCTAGAGAGGTCAGGTTTGTTTTAGAGTACTCCAATTAACAGCCCCCATTACCACTAAAAGGAATGGAGTCATTAGCACATATGGTTTGTAAATGGCACCCAGAATTATGTTGCACGAAGCACAATTTCACATCATTCTGGGTCCATTTGTGTGAAAACAAGGTCCAATCAGGCTGAAACGTTACAAGAAGGTAGAATCTATTGAGTTGTAAGTGATCTGAACGTTTCATGATAATCGCACATTCCTATAGGGGGTCAAACCATGTCCCAAAGGTCACCAGATCTGGTGTCAATTTAAAGAAAAAGTCCAGTTTCATCTTTGTGGGCTTATAACTTGGCTTCTGAATGTCCTAGAGAGATCAGGTTTGTTTTAGTAGACTCCAATCAACAGCCCCTACAACCACAAAAAGGAATGGAGTCATTAGCACTTATGGTTTTTAAATGGCACCCAGAATTATGTTGCACGAAGCACAATTTCACATCATTCTGGGTTCATTTGTGTGAAAACAAGGTCCAATCAAGCTGAAACGTTACAGGAAGGTAGAATCTATTGAGTTGTAAGTGATCTGAACGTTCCATGATGATAGTACTTTCCTAAGGGGATCAAACCATTTCCCAAAGGTCACCGGATCTGGTGTCAATTTAAAGAAGTTGTCCATTTACACATTTGTGGGCATATAACTTGGCTTCTGAATGTCCTAGAGAGATCAGGTTTGTTTTAATGTACTCCAATCAACAGCCCCTACAACCACAAAAAGGAATGGAGTCATTAGCACTTATGGTTTGTAAATGGCACCCAGAATTATGTTGCATGAAGCACAATTTCACATCATTCTGGGTCCATTTGTGTGAAAACAAGGTCCAATCAGGCTGAAACGTTACAGGAAGGTAGAATCTATTGACTTGTAAGTTATCTGAACGTTTCAAGATGATCGCACTTTCCTAAGGGGGTCAAACTATGTCCAAAAGGTCACCGGATCTGGTGTCAATTTAAAGAAGTAGTCCAGTTACATATTTGTGGGCTTATAACTTGGCTTCTGAATGTCCTAGAGAGATCAGGTTTGTTTTAATGTACTCCAACCAACAGCCCCTACAACCACAAAAAGGAATGGAGTCATTAGCACTTATGGTTTTTAAATGGCACCCAGAATTATGTTGCACGAAGCACAATTTCACATCATTCTGTGTTCATTTGTGTGAAAACAAGGTCCAATCAGGCTGAAACGTTACAAGAAGGTAGAATATATTGAGTTGTAAGTGATCTGAACGTTTCATGATGATCGCACATTCCTATAGGGGGTCAAACCATGTCCCAAAGGTCACCGGGCCTGGTGTCACTTTAAAGAAGTAGTCCAATTACACCTTTGAGGGCTTATAACTTGGTTTCTGAATGTCCTAGAGAGATCAGGTTTGTTTTAGTGTACTCCAATCAACAGCCCCTACAACCTCAAAAAGGAATGGAGTCATTAGCACTTATGGTTTTTAAATGGCACCCAGAATTAAGTTGCACGAAGCACAATTTCACATCATTCTGGGTCGATTTGTGTGAAAACAAGGTCCAATCAGGCTGAAACGTTACAAGAAGGTAGAATCTATTGAGTTGTAAGTGATCTGAACGTTTCATGATGATCGCACATTCCTATTGGGGGTCAAACCATGTCCCAAAGGTCACCGGGCCTGGTGTCACTTTAAAGAATTAGTCCAGTTACACCTTTGTGGGCTTATAACTTGGCTTCTGAATATCCTAGAGAGGTCAGGTTTGTTTTAGAGTACTCCAATTAGCAGCACCCATTACCACTAAAAGGAATGGAGTCATTAGCACTTATGGTTTTTAAATGGCACCCAGAATTATGTTGCATGAAGCACAATTTCACATCATTCTGGGTCCATTTGTGTGAAAACAAGGTCCAATCAGGCTGAAACGTTACAAGAAGTTAGAATCTATTGAGTTGTAAGTGATCTGAACGTTTCAAGATGATCGCACTTTCCTAAGGGGGTCAAACCATGTCCCAAAGGTCACCGGATCTGGTGTCAATTTAAATAAGTAGTCCAGTTACATATTTGTGGGCTTATAACTTGGCTTCTGAATGTCCTAGAGAGATCAGGTTTGTTTTAGTATACTCCAATCAACAGCCCCTACAACCACAAAAAGGAATGGAGTCATTAGCACTTGTGGTTTTTAAATGGCACCCAGAATTATGTTGCACGAAGCACAATTTCACATCATTCTGGGTTCATTTGTGTGAAAACAAGGTCCAATCAGGCTGAAACGTTACAGGAAGGTAGAATCTATTGAGTTGTAAGTGATCTGAACGTTTCATGATGATAGCACTTTCCTAAGGGGGTCAAACCATGTCCCAAAGGTCACTGGGCCTGGTGTCACTTTAAAGAAGTAGTCCAGTTACACATTTGTGGGCTTATAACTTGGCTTCTGAATGCCCTAGAGAGATCAGGTTTGTTTTAATGTACTCCAACCAACAACCACTACAACGACAAAAAGAATGGAGTCATTAGCACTTATGGTTTGTAAATGGCACCCAGAATTATGTTGCACGAAGCACAATTTCACATCATTCTGGGTCCATTTGTGTGAAAACAAGGTCCAATCAGGCTGAAACGTTACAAGAAGGTAGAATCTATTGAGTTGTAAGTTATCTGAACGTTTCAAGATGATCGCACTTTCCTAAGGGGGTCAAACCATGTCCCAAAGGTCACCGGATCTGGTGTCAATTTAAAGAAGTAGTCCAGTTACACCTTTGTGGGCTTATAACTTGGCTTCTGAATGTCCTAGAGAGATCAGGTTTGTTTTAGTATACTTCAATCAACAGCCCCTACAGCCACAAAAAGGAATGGAGTCATTAGCACTTATGGTTTTTAAATGGCACCCAGAATTATGTTGCACGAAGCACAATTTCACATCATTCTGGGTTCATTTGTGTGAAAACAAGGTCCAATCAGGCTGAAACGTTACAAGAAGGTAGAATATATTGAGTTGTAAGTGATCTGAACGTTTCATGATGATCACACATTCCTATTGGAGGTCAAACCATGTCCCAAAGGTCACCGGGCCTGGTGTCACTTTAAAGAAGTAGTCCAATTACACCTTTGAGGGCTTATAACTTGGTTTCTGAATGTCCTAGAGAGATCAGGTTTGTTTTAAAGTACTCCAACCAACAGCCCCTACAACCACAAAAAGGAATGGAGTCATTAGCACTTATGGTTTGTAAATGGCACCCAGAATTATGTTGCACGAAGCACAATTTCACATCATTCTGGGTCCATTTGTGTGAAAACAAGGTCCAATCAGGCTGAAACGTTACAAGAAGGTAGAATCTATTGAGTTGTAAGTGATCTGAACGTTTCATGATGATCGCACATTCCTATTGGGGGTCAAACCATGTCCCAAAGGTCACCGGGCCTGGTGTCACTTTAAAGAAGTAGTCCAATTACACCTTTGAGGGCTTATAACTTGGTTTCTGAATGTCCTAGAGAGATCAGGTTTGTTTTAGTGTACTCCAATCAACAACCCCTACAACCTCAAAAAGGAATGGAGTCATTAGCACTTATGGTTTTTAAATGGCACCCAGAATTATGTTGCATGAAGCACAATTTCACATCATTCTGGGTCCATTTGTGTGAAAACAAGGTCCAATCAGGCTGAAACGTTACAAGAAGGTAGAATCTATTGAGTTGTAAGTGATCTGAACGTTTCAAGATGATCGCACTTTCCTAAGGGGGTCAAACCATGTCCCAAAGGTCACCGGATCTGGTGTCAATTTAAAGAAGTAGTCCAGTTACACATTTGTGGGCTTATAACTTGGCTTCTGAATGTCCTAGAGAGATCAGGGTTGTTTTAGTATACTCCAATCAACAGCCCCTACAACCACAAAAAGGAATGGAGTCATTAGCACTTATGGTTTTTAAATGGAACCCAGAATTATGTTGCACGAAGCACAATTTTACATCATTCTGTGTTCATTTGTGAGAAAACAAGGTCCAATCAGGCTGAAAAGTTACAAGAAGGTAGAATCTATTGAGTTGTAAGTGATCTGAACGTTTCATGATGATCGTACATTCCTATAGGGGGTCAAACCATGTTCCAAAGGTCCCGGGCCTGGTTTCACTTTAAAGAAGTAGTCCAATTACACCTTTGAGGGCTTATAACTTGGTTTCTGAATGTCCTAGAGAGATCAGGTTTGTTTTAATGTACTCCAACCAACAGCCCCTACAACCACAAAAAGGAATGGAGTCATTAGCACTTATGGTTTGTAAATGGCACCCAGAATTATGTTGCACGAAGCACAATTTCACATCATTCTGGGTCCATTTGTGTGAAAACAAGGTCCAATCAGGCTGAAACGTTACAAGAAGGTAGAATCTATTGAGTTGTAAGTGATCTGAACGTTTCATGATGATCGCACATTCCTATAGGGGGTCAAACCATGTCCCAAAGGTCACCGGGCCTGGTGTCACTTTAAAGAAGTAGTCCAATTACACCTTTGAGGGCTTATAACTTGGTTTCTGAATGTCCTAGAGAGATCAGGTTTGTTTTAGTGTACTCCAATCAACAACCCCTACAACCTCAAAAAGGAATGGAGTCAATAGCACTTATGGTTTTTAAATGGCACCCAGAATTAAGTTGCACGAAGCACAATTTCACATCATTCTGGGTCAATTTGTGTGAAAACAAGGTCCAATCAGGCTGAAACGTTACAAGAAGGTAGAATCTATTGAGTTGTAAGTCATCTGAACGTTTCATGATGATCGCACATTCCTATTGGGGGTCAAACCATGTCCCAAAGGTCACCGGGCCTGGTGTCACTTTAAAGAAGTAGTCCAGTTACACCTTTGTGGGCTTATAACTTGGCTTCTGAATGTCCTAGAGAGGTCAGGTTTGTTTTAGAGTACTCCAATTAGCAGCCCCCATTACCACTAAAAGGAATGGAGTCATTAGCACTTATGGTTTTTAAATGGCACCCAGAATTATGTTGCATGAAGCACAATGTCACATCATTCTGGGTCCATTTGTGTGAAAACAAGGTCCAATCAGGCTGAAACGTTACAAGAAGGTAGAATCTATTGAGTTGTAAGTTATCTGAACGTTTCAAGATGATTGCACTTTCCTAAGGGGGTCAAACCATGTCCCAAAGGTCACCGGATCTGGTGTCAATTTAAAGAAGTAGTCCAGTTACACATTTGTGGGCTTATAACTTGGCTTCTGAATGTCCTAGAGAGATCAGATTTGTTTTAGTATACTCCAATCAACAGCCCCTACAACCACAAAAAGGAATGGAGTCATTAGCACTTATGGTTTTTAAATGGCACCCAGAATTATGTTGCACGAAGCACAATTTCACATCATTCTGTGTTCATTTGTGTGAAAACAAGGTCCAATCAGGCTGAAACGTTACAAGAAGGTAGAATCTATTGAGTTGTAAGATATCTGAACATTTCATGATGATCGCACATTCCTATAGGGGGTCAAACCATGTCCCAAAGGTCACCGGGCCTGGTGTCACTTTAAAGAAGTAGTCCAATTACACATTTGAGGGCTTATAACTTGGTTTCTGAATGTCCTAGAGAGATCAGGTTTGTTTTAGTGTACTCCAATCAACAGCCCCTACAACCTCAAAAAGGAATGGAGTCATTAGCACTTATGGTTTTTAAATAGCACCCAGAATTATGTTGCACGAAGCACAATTTCACATCATTCTGGGTCAATTTGTGTGAAAACAAGGTCCAATCAGGCTGAAACGTTACAAGAAGGTAGAATCTATTGAGTTGTAAGTGATCTGAACGTTTCATGATGATCGCACATTCCTATTGGGGGTCAAACCATGTCCCAAAGGTCACCGGGCCTGGTGTCACTTTAAAGAAGTAGTCCAGTTACACCTTTGTGGGCTTATAACTTGGCTTCTGAATATCCTAGAGAGGTCAGGTTTGATTTAGAGTACTCCAATTAGCAGCCCCCATTACCACTAAAAGGAATGGAGTCATTAGCACTTATGGTTTTTAAATGGCACCCAGAATTATGTTGCATGAAGCACAATTTCACATCATTCTGGGTCCATTTGTGTGAAAACAAGGTCCAATCAGCATGAAACGTTACAAGAAGGTAGAATCTATTGAGTTGTAAGTGATCTGAACGTTTCAAGATGATCGCACTTTCCTAAGGGGGTCAAACCATGTCCCAAAGGTCACCGGATCTGGTGTCAATTTAAAGAAGTAGTCCAGTTACACATTTGTGGGCTTATAACTTGGCTTCTGAATGTCCTAGAGAGATCAGGTTTGTTTTAGTATACTCCAATCAACAGCCCCTACAACCACAAAAAGCAATGGAGTCATTAGCACTTATGGTTTTTGAATGGAACCCAGAATTATGTTGCACGAAGCACAATTTCACATCATTCTGTGTTCATTTGTGAGAAAACAAGGTCCAATCAGGCTGAAAAGTTACAAGAAGGTAGAATCTATTGAGTTGTAAGTGATATGAACGTTTCATGATGATCGCACATTCCTATAGGGGGTCAATCCATGTCCCAAAGGTCACCGGGCCTGGTCTCATTTTAAAGAAGTAGTCCAATTACACCTTTGAGGGCTTATAACTTGGTTTCTGAATGTCCTAGAGAGATCAGGTTTGTTTTAGTGTACTCCAATCAACAGCCCATACAACCTCAAAAAGGAATGGAGTCATTAGCACTCATGGTTTTTAAATGGCACCCAGAATTGTGTTGCACGAAGCACAATTTCACATCATTCTGGGTTCATTTGTGTGAAAACAAGGTCCAATCAGGCTGAAACATTACAGGAAGGTAGAATCTATTGAGTTGTAAGTGATCTGAACGTTTCATGATGATAGCACTTTCCTAAGGGGGTCAAACCATGTCCCAAAGGTCACTGGGCCTGGTGTCACTTTAAAGAAGTAGTCCAGTTACACATTTGTGGGCTTATAACTTGGCTTCTGAATGCCCTAGAGAGATCAGGTTTGTTTTAATGTACTCCAACCAACAACCCCTACAACCACAAAAAAGAATGGAGTCATTAGCACTTATGGTTTGTAAATGGCACCCAGAATTATGTTGCACGAAGCACAATTTCACGTCATTCTGGGTCCATTTGTGTGAAAACAAGGTCCAATCAGGCTGAAACGTTACAAGAAGGTAGAGTCTATTAAGTTGTAAGTGATCTGAACGTTTCATGATGATCGCACATTCCTATAGGGGGTCAAACCATGTCCCAAAGGTCACCGGGCCTGGTGTCTCTTTAAAGAAGTAGTCTAGTTACACCTTTTAGGGCTTATAACTTGGTTTCTGAATGTTCTAGAGAGATCAGGTTTGTTTTAGTGTACTCCAATCAACAGCCCCTACAACCACAAAAAGGAATGGAGTCATTAGCACTTATGGTTTTTAAATGGCACCCAGAATTAAATTGCACGAAGCACAATTTCACATCATTCTGGGTCCATTTGTGTGAAAACAAGGTCCAATCAGGCTGAAACGTTACAAGAAGGTAGAATCTATTGAGTTGTAAGTGATCTGAACGTTTCATGATGATCGCACATTCCTATTGGGGGTCAAACCATGTCCCAAAGGTCACCGTGCCTGGTGTCACTTTAAAGAAGTAGTCCAGTTACACCTTTGTGGGCTTATAACTTGGCATCTGAATATCCTAGAGAGGTCAGGTTTGTTTTAGAGTACTCCAATTAGCAGCCCCCATTACCACTAAAAGGAATGGAGTCATTAGCACTTATGGTTTTTAAATGACACCCAGAATTATGTTGCATGAAGCACAATTTCACATCATTCTGGGTCCATTTGTGTGAAAACAAGGTCCAATCAGGCTGAAACGTTACAAGACGGTAGAATCTATTGAGTTGTAAGTTATCTGAACGTTTCAAGATGATCGCACTTTCCTAAGGGGGTCAAACAATGTCCCAAAGGTCACCGGATCTGGTGTCAATTTAAAGAAGTAGTCCAATTACACCTTTGAGGGCTTATAACTTGGTTTCTGAATGTCCTAGAGAGATCAGGTTTTTTTTAGTGTACTCCAATCAACAACCCCTACAACCTCAAAAAGGAATGGAGTCATTAGCACTTATGGTTTTTAAATGGCACCCAGAATTAAGTTGCACGAAGCACAATTTCACATCATTCTGGGTCAATTTGTGTGAAAACAAGGTCCAATCAGGCTGAAACGTTACAAGAAGGTAGAATCTATTGAGTTGTAAGTCATCTGAACGTTTCATGACGATCGCACATTCCTATAGGGGGTCAAACCATGTCCCAAAGGTCACCGGGCCTGGTGTCACTTTAAAGAAGTAGTCCAGTTACACCTTTGTGGGCTTATAACTTGGCTTCTGAATGTCCTAGAGAGGTCAGGTTTGTTTTAGAGTACTCCAATTAGCAGCCCCCATTACCACTAAAAGGAATGGAGTCATTAGCACTTATGGTTTTTAAATGGCACCCAGAATTATGTTGCATGAAGCACAATTTCACATCATTCTGGGTCCATTTGTGTGAAAACAAGGTCCAATCAGGCTGAAACGTTACAAGAAGGTAGAATCTATTGAGTTGTAAGTTATCTGAACGTTTCAAGATGATTGCACTTTCCTAAGGGGGTCAAACCATGTCCCAAAGGTCACCGGATCTGGTGTCAATTTAAAGAAGTAGTCCAGTTACACATTTGTGGGCTTATAACTTGGCTTCTGAATGTCCTAGAGAGATCAGGTTTGTTTTAGTGTACTCCAATCAACAGCCCCTACAACCACTAAAAGGAATGGAGTCATTAGCACTTATGGTTTTTAAATGGCACCCAGAATTAAGTTGCACGAAGCACAATTTCACATCATTCAGGGTCAATTTGTGTGAAAACAAGGTCCAATCAGGCTGAAACGTTACAAGAAGGTAGAATCTATTGAGTTGTAAGTGATCTGAACGTTTCATGATGATCGCACATTCCTATTGGGGGTCAAACCATGTCCCAAAGGTCACCGGGCCTGGTGTCACTTTAAAGAATTAGTCCAGTTACACCTTTGTGGGCTTATAACTTGGCTTCTGAATATCCTAGAGAGATCAGGTTTGATTTAGAGTACTCCAATTAGCAGCCCCCATTACCACTAAAAGGAATGGAGTCATTAGCACTTATGGTTTTTAAATGGCACCCAGAATTATGTTGCATGAAGCACAATTTCACATACTTCTGGGTCCATTTGTGTGAAAACAAGGTCCAATCAGGCTGAAACGTTACAAGAAGGTAGAATCTATTGAGTTGTAAGTGATCTGAACGTTTCAAGATGATCGCACTTTCCTAAGGGTGTCAAACCATGTCCCAAAGGTCACCGGATCTGGTGTCAATTTAAAGAAGTAGTCCAGTTACACATTTGTGGGCTTATAACTTGGCTTCTGAATGTCCTAGAGAGATCAGGTTTGTTTTAGTATACTCCAATCAACAGCCCCTACAACCACAAAAAGGAATGGAGTCATTAGCACTTATTGTTTTTAAATGGAACCCAGAATTATGTTGCACGAAGCACAACTTCACATCATTCTGTGTTCATTTGTGAGAAAAAAAGGTCCAATCAGGCTGAAAAGTTACAAGAAGGTAGAATCTATTGAGTTGTAAGTGATCTGAACGTTTCATGATGATCGCACATTCCTATAGGGGGTCAAACCATGTCCCAAAGGTCACCGGGCCTGGTCTCATTTTAAAGAAGTAGTCCAATTACACCTTTGAGGGCTTATAACTTGGTTTCTGAATGTCCTAGAGAGATCAGGTTTGTTTTAGTGTACTCCAATCAACAGCCCATACAACCTCAAAAAGGAATGGAGTCATTAGCACTCATGGTTTTTAAATGGCACCCAGAATTATGTTGCACGAAGCACAATTTCACATCATTCTGGGTTCATTTGTGTGAAAACAAGGTCCAATCAGGCTGAAACATTACAGGAAGGTAGAATATATTGAGTTGTAAGTGATCTGAACATTTCATGTTGATAGCACTTTCCTAAGGGGGTCAAACCATGTCCCAAAGGTCACTGGGCCTGGTGTCACTTTAAAGAAGTAGTCCAGTTACACATTTGTGGGCTTATAACTTGGCTTCTGAATGCCCTAGAGAGATCAGGTTTGTTTTAATGTACTCCAACCAACAACCCCTACAACCACAAAAAAGAATGGAGTCATTAGCACTTATGGTTTGTAAATGGCACCCAGAATTATGTTGCACGAAGCACAATTTCACGTCATTCTGGGTCCATTTGTGTGAAAACAAGGTCCAATCAGGCTGAAACGTTACAAGAAGGTAGAATCTATTGAGTTGTAAGTGATCTGAACGTTTCATGATGATCGCACATTCCTATAGGGGGTCAAACCATGTCCCAAAGGTCACCGGGCCTGGTGTCTCTTTAAAGAAGTAGTCCAGTTACACCTTTTAGGGCTTATAACTTGGTTTCTGAATGTTCTAGAGAGATCAGATTTGTTTTAGTGTACTCCAATCAACAGCCCCTACAACCACAAAAAGGAATGGAGTCATTAGCACTTATGGTTTTTAAATGGCACCCAGAATTAAATTGCACGAAGCACAATTTCACATCATTCTGGGTCCATTTGTGTGAAAACAAGGTCCAATCAGGCTGAAACGTTACAATAAGGTAGAATCTATTGAGTTGTAAGTGATCTGAACGTTTCATGATGATCGCACATTCCTATTGGGTGTCAAACCATGTCCCAAAGGTCACCGGGCCTGGTGTCACTTTAAAGAATTAGTCCAGTTACACCTTTGTGGGCTTATAACTTGGCTTCTGAATGTCCTAGAGAGGTCAGGTTTGATTTAGAGTACTCCAATTAGCAGCCCCCATTACCACTAAAAGGAATGGAGTCATTAGCACTTATGGTTTTTAAATGGCACCCAGAATTATGTTGCATGAAGCACAATTTCACATCATTCTGGGTACATTTGTGTGAAAACAAGGTCCAATCAGGCTGAAACGTTACAAGAAGGTAGAATCTATTGAGTTGTAAGTGATCTGAACGTTTCAAGATGATCGCACTTTCCTAAGGGGGTCAAACCATGTCCCAAAGGTCACCGGATCTGGTGTCAATTTAAAGAAGTAGTCCAGTTACACATTTGTGGGCTTATAACTTGGCTTCTGAATGTCCTAGAGAGATCAGGTTTGTTTTAGTATACTCCAATCAACAGCCCCTACAACCACAAAAAGGAATGGAGTCATTAGCACTTATGGTTTTTAAATGGAACCCAGAATTATGTTGCACGAAGCACAATTTCAAATCATTCTGTGTTCATTTGTGAGAAAACAAGGTCCAATCAGGCTGAAAAGTTACAAGAAGGTAGAATCTATTGAGTTGTAAGTGATCTGAACATTTCATGATGATCGCACATTCCTATAGGGGGTCAAACCATGTCCCAAAGGTCACCGGGCCTGGTGTCATTTTAAAGAAGTAGTCCAATTACACCTTTGAGGGCTTATAACTTGGTTTCTGAATGTCCTAGAGAGATCAGGTTTGTTTTAGTGTACTCCAATCAACAGCCCATACAACCTCAAAAAGGAATGGAGTCATTAGCACTCATGGTTTTTAAATGGCACCCAGAATTGTGTTGCACGAAGCACAATTTCACATCATTCTGGGTTCATTTGTGTGAAAACAAGGTCCAATCAGGCTGAAACATTACAGGAAGGTAGAATCTATTGAGTTGTAAGTGATCTGAACGTTTCATGATGATAGCACTTTCCTAAGGGGGTCAAACCATGTCCCAAAGGTCACTGGGCCTGGTGTCACTTTAAAGAAGTAGTCCAGTTACACATTTGTGGGCTTATAACTTGGCTTCTGAATGCCCTAGAGAGATCAGGTTTGTTTTAATGTACTCCAACCAACAACCCCTACAACCACAAAAAAGAATGGAGTCATTAGCACTTATGGTTTGTAAATGGCACCCAGAATTATGTTGCACGAAGCACAATTTCACGTCATTCTGGGTCCATTTGTGTGAAAACAAGGTCCAATCAGGCTGAAACGTTACAAGAAGGTAGAGTCTATTAAGTTGTAAGTGATCTGAACGTTTCATGATGATCGCACATTCCTATAGGGGGTCAAACCATGTCCCAAAGGTCACCGGGCCTGGTGTCTCTTTAAAGAAGTAGTCTAGTTACACCTTTTAGGGCTTATAACTTGGTTTCTGAATGTTCTAGAGAGATCAGGTTTGTTTTAGTGTACTCCAATCAACAGCCCCTACAACCACAAAAAGGAATGGAGTCATTAGCACTTATGGTTTTTAAATGGCACCCAGAATTAAATTGCACGAAGCACAATTTCACATCATTCTGGGTCCATTTGTGGGAAAACAAGGTCCAATCAGGCTGAAACGTTACAAGAAGGTAGAATCTATTGAGTTGTAAGTGATCTGAACGTTTCATGATGATCGCACATTCCTATTGGGGGTCAAACCATGTCCCAAAGGTCACCGTGCCTGGTGTCACTTTAAAGAAGTAGTCCAGTTACACCTTTGTGGGCTTATAACTTGGCATCTGAATATCCTAGAGAGGTCAGGTTTGTTTTAGAGTACTCCAATTAGCAGCCCCCATTACCACTAAAAGAAATGGAGTCATTAGCACTTATGGTTTTTAAATGACACCCAGAATTATGTTGCATGAAGCACAATTTCACATCATTCTGGGTCCATTTGTGTGAAAACAAGGTCCAATCAGGCTGAAACGTTACAAGACGGTAGAATCTATTGAGTTGTAAGTTATCTGAACGTTTCAAGATGATCGCACTTTCCTAAGGGGGTCAAACAATGTCCCAAAGGTCACCGGATCTGGTGTCAATTTAAAGAAGTAGTCCAATTACACCTTTGAGGGCTTATAACTTGGTTTCTGAATGTCCTAGAGAGATCAGGTTTTTTTTTTAGTGTACTCCAATCAACAACCCCTACAACCTCAAAAAGGAATGGAGTCATTAGCACTTATGGTTTTTAAATGGCACCCAGAATTAAGTTGCACGAAGCACAATTTCACATCATTCTGGGTCAATTTGTGTGAAAACAAGGTCCAATCAGGCTGAAACGTTACAAGAAGGTAGAATCTATTGAGTTGTAAGTCATCTGAACGTTTCATGACGATCGCACATTCCTATAGGGGGTCAAACCATGTCCCAAAGGTCACCGGGCCTGGTGTCACTTTAAAGAAGTAGTCCAGTTACACCTTTGTGGGCTTATAACTTGGCTTCTGAATGTCCTAGAGAGGTCAGGTTTGTTTTAGAGTACTCCAATTAGCAGCCCCCATTACCACTAAAAGGAATGGAGTCATTAGCACTTATGGTTTTTAAATGGCACCCAGAATTATGTTGCATGAAGCACAATTTCACATCATTCTGGGTCCATTTGTGTGAAAACAAGGTCCAATCAGGCTGAAACGTTACAAGAAGGTAGAATCTATTGAGTTGTAAGTTATCTGAACGTTTCAAGATGATTGCACTTTCCTAAGGGGGTCAAACCATGTCCCAAAGGTCACCGGATCTGGTGTCAATTTAAAGAAGTAGTCCAGTTACACATTTGTGGGCTTATAACTTGGCTTCTGAATGTCCTAGAGAGATCAGGTTTGTTTTAGTGTACTCCAATCAACAGCCCCTACAACCACTAAAAGGAATGGAGTCATTAGCACTTATGGTTTTTAAATGGCACCCAGAATTAAGTTGCACGAAGCACAATTTCACATCATTCAGGGTCAATTTGTGTGAAAACAAGGTCCAATCAGGCTGAAACGTTACAAGAAGGTAGAATCTATTGAGTTGTAAGTGATCTGAACGTTTCATGATGATCGCACATTCCTATTGGGGGTCAAACCATGTCCCAAAGGTCACCGGGCCTGGTGTCACTTTAAAGAATTAGTCCAGTTACACCTTTGTGGGCTTATAACTTGGCTTCTGAATATCCTAGAGAGATCAGGTTTGATTTAGAGTACTCCAATTAGCAGCCCCCATTACCACTAAAAGGAATGGAGTCATTAGCACTTATGGTTTTAAAATGGCACCCAGAATTATGTTGCATGAAGCACAATTTCACATACTTCTGGGTCCATTTGTGTGAAAACAAGGTCCAATCAGGCTGAAACGTTACAAGAAGGTAGAATCTATTGAGTTGTAAGTGATCTGAACGTTTCAAGATGATCGCACTTTCCTAAGGGTGTCAAACCATGTCCCAAAGGTCACCGGATCTGGTGTCAATTTAAGGAAGTAGTCCAGTTACACATTTGTGGGCTTATAACTTGGCTTCTGAATGTCCTAGAGAGATCAGGTTTGTTTTAGTATACTCCAATCAACAGCCCCTACAACCACAAAAAGGAATGGAGTCATTAGCACTTATTGTTTTTAAATGGAACCCAGAATTATGTTGCACGAAGCACAACTTCACATCATTCTGTGTTCATTTGTGAGAAAAAAAGGTCCAATCAGGCTGAAAAGTTACAAGAAGGTAGAATCTATTGAGTTGTAAGTGATCTGAACGTTTCATGATGATCGCACATTCCTATAGGGGGTCAAACCATGTCCCAAAGGTCACCGGGCCTGGTCTCATTTTAAAGAAGTAGTCCAATTACACCTTTGAGGGCTTATAACTTGGTTTCTGAATGTCCTAGAGAGATCAGGTTTGTTTTAGTGTACTCCAATCAACAGCCCATACAACCTCAAAAAGGAATGGAGTCATTAGCACTCATGGTTTTTAAATGGCACCCAGAATTATGTTGCACGAAGCACAATTTCACATCATTCTGGGTTCATTTGTGTGAAAACAAGGTCCAATCAGGCTGAAACATTACAGGAAGGTAGAATATATTGAGTTGTAAGTGATCTGAACGTTTCATGTTGATAGCACTTTCCTAAGGGGGTCAAACCATGTCCCAAAGGTCACTGGGCCTGGTGTCACTTTAAAGAAGTAGTCCAGTTACACATTTGTGGGCTTATAACTTGGCTTCTGAATGCCCTAGAGAGATCAGGTTTGTTTTAATGTACTCCAACCAACAACCCCTACAACCACAAAAAAGAATGGAGTCATTAGCACTTATGGTTTGTAAATGGCACCCAGAATTATGTTGCACGAAGCACAATTTCACGTCATTCTGGGTCCATTTGTGTGAAAACAAGGTCCAATCAGGCTGAAACGTTACAAGAAGGTAGAATCTATTGAGTTGTAAGTGATCTGAACGTTTCATGATGATCGCACATTCCTATAGGGGGTCAAACCATGTCCCAAAGGTCACCGGGCCTGGTGTCTCTTTAAAGAAGTAGTCCAGTTACACCTTTTAGGGCTTATAACTTGGTTTCTGAATGTTCTAGAGAGATCAGATTTGTTTTAGTGTACTCCAATCAACAGCCCCTACAACCACAAAAAGGAATGGAGTCATTAGCACTTATGGTTTTTAAATGGCACCCAGAATTAAATTGCACGAAGCACAATTTCACATCATTCTGGGTCCATTTGTGTGAAAACAAGGTCCAATCAGGCTGAAACGTTACAATAAGGTAGAATCTATTGAGTTGTAAGTGATCTGAACGTTTCATGATGATCGCACATTCCTATTGGGTGTCAAACCATGTCCCAAAGGTCACCGGGCCTGGTGTCACTTTAAAGAATTAGTCCAGTTACACCTTTGTGGGCTTATAACTTGGCTTCTGAATATCCTAGAGAGGTCAGGTTTGATTTAGAGTACTCCAATTAGCAGCCCCCATTACCACTAAAAGGAATGGAGTCATTAGCACTTATGGTTTTTAAATGGCACCCAGAATTATGTTGCATGAAGCACAATTTCACATCATTCTGGGTCCATTTGTGTGAAAACAAGGTCCAATCAGGCTGAAACGTTACAAGAAGGTAGAATCTATTGAGTTGTAAGTGATCTGAACGTTTCAAGATGATCGCGCTTTCCTAAGGGGGTCAAACCATGTCCCAAAGGTCACCGGATCTGGTGTCAATTTAAAGAAGTAGTCCAGTTACACATTTGTGGGCTTATAACTTGGCTTCTGAATGTCCTAGAGAGATCAGGTTTGTTTTAGTATACTCCAATCAACAGCCCCTACAACCACAAAAAGGAATGGAGTCATTAGCACTTATGGTTTTTAAATGGAACCCAGAATTATGTTGCACGAAGCACAATTTCAAATCATTCTGTGTTCATTTGTGAGAAAACAAGGTCCAATCAGGCTGAAAAGTTACAAGAAGGTAGAATCTATTGAGTTGTAAGTGATCTGAACATTTCATGATGATCGCACATTCCTATAGGGGGTCAAACCATGTCCCAAAGGTCACCGGGCCTGGTGTCATTTTAAAGAAGTAGTCCAATTACACCTTTGAGGGCTTATAACTTGGTTTCTGAATGTCCTAGAGAGATCAGGTTTGTTTTAGTGTACTCCAATCAACAGCCCATACAACCTCAAAAAGGAATGGAGTCATTAGCACTCATGTTTTTTAAATGGCACCCAGAATTATGTTGCACGAAGCACAATTTCACATCATTCTGGGTTCATTTGTGTGAAAACAAGGTCCAATCAGGCTGAAACATTACAGGAAGGTAGAATATATTGAGTTGTAAGTGATCTGAACGTTTCATGTTGATAGCACTTTCCTAAGGGGGTCAAACCATGTCCCAAAGGTCACTGGGCCTGGTGTCACTTTAAAGAAGTAGTCCAGTTACACATTTGTGGGCTTATAACTTGGCTTCTGAATGCCCTAGAGAGATCAGGTTTGTTTTAATGTACTCCAACCAACAACCCCTACAACCACAAAAAAGAATGGAGTCATTAGCACTTATGGTTTGTAAATGGCACCCAGAATTATGTTGCACGAAGCACAATTTCACGTCATTCTGGGTCCATTTGTGTGAAAACAAGGTCCAATCAGGCTGAAACGTTACAAGAAGGTAGAATCTATTGAGTTGTAAGTGATCTGAACGTTTCATGATGATCGCACATTCCTATAGGGGGTCAAACCATGTCCCAAAGGTCACCGGGCCTGGTGTCTCTTTAAAGAAGTAGTCCAGTTACACCTTTTAGGGCTTATAACTTGGTTTCTGAATGTTCTAGAGAGATCAGATTTGTTTTAGTGTACTCCAATCAACAGCCCCTACAACCACAAAAAGGAATGGAGTCATTAGCACTTATGGTTTTTAAATGGCACCCAGAATTAAATTGCACGAAGCACAATTTCACATCATTCTGGGTCCATTTGTGTGAAAACAAGGTCCAATCAGGCTGAAACGTTACAATAAGGTAGAATCTATTGAGTTGTAAGTGATCTGAACGTTTCATGATGATCGCACATTCCTATTGGGTGTCAAACCATGTCCCAAAGGTCACCGGGCCTGGTGTCACTTTAAAGAATTAGTCCAGTTACACCTTTGTGGGCTTATAACTTGGCTTCTGAATATCCTAGAGAGGTCAGGTTTGATTTAGAGTACTCCAATTAGCAGCCCCCATTACCACTAAAAGGAATGGAGTCATTAGCACTTATGGTTTTTAAATGGCACCCAGAATTATGTTGCATGAAGCACAATTTCACATCATTCTGGGTCCATTTGTGTGAAAACAAGGTCCAATCAGGCTGAAACGTTACAAGAAGGTAGAATCTATTGAGTTGTAAGTGATCTGAACGTTTCAAGATGATCGCGCTTTCCTAAGGGGGTCAAACCATGTCCCAAAGGTCACCGGATCTGGTGTCAATTTAAAGAAGTAGTCCAGTTACACATTTGTGGGCTTATAACTTGGCTTCTGAATGTCCTAGAGAGATCAGGTTTGTTTTAGTATACTCCAATCAACAGCCCCTACAACCACAAAAAGGAATGGAGTCATTAGCACTTATGGTTTTTAAATGGAACCCAGAATTATGTTGCACGAAGCACAATTTCAAATCATTCTGTGTTCATTTGTGAGAAAACAAGGTCCAATCAGGCTGAAAAGTTACAAGAAGGTAGAATCTATTGAGTTGTAAGTGATCTGAACATTTCATGATGATCGCACATTCCTATAGGGGGTCAAACCATGTCCCAAAGGTCACCGGGCCTGGTGTCATTTTAAAGAAGTAGTCCAATTACACCTTTGAGGGCTTATAACTTGGTTTCTGAATGTCCTAGAGAGATCAGGTTTGTTTTAGTGTACTCCAATCAACAGCCCATACAACCTCAAAAAGGAATGGAGTCATTAGCACTCATGTTTTTTAAATGGCACCCAGAATTATGTTGCACGAAGCACAATTTCACATCATTCTGGGTTCATTTGTGTGAAAACAAGGTCCAATCAGGCTGAAACATTACAAGAAGGTAGAATATATCGAGTTGTAAGTGATCTGAACGTTTCATGATGATAGCACTTTCCTAAGGGGGTCAAACCATGTCCCAAAGGTCACTGGGCCTGGTGTCACTTTAAAGAAGTAGTCCAGTTACACATTTGTGGGCTTATAACTTGGCTTCTGAATGCCCTAGAGAGATCAGGTTTGTTTTAATGTACTCCAACCAACAACCCCTACAACCACAAAACAGAATGGAGTCATTAGCACTTATGGTTTGTAAATGGCACCCAGAATTATGTTGCACGAAGCACAATTTCACGTCATTCTGGGTGCATTTGTGTGAAAACAAGGTCCAATCAGGCTGAAACGTTACAAGAAGGTAGAATCTATTGAGTTGTAAGTGATCTGAACGTTTCATGATGATCGCACATTCCTATAGGGGGTCAAACCATGTCCCAAAGGTCACCGGGCCTGGTGTCTCTTTAAAGAAGTAGTCCAGTTACACCTTTTAGGGCTTATAACTTGGTTTCTGAATGTTCTAGAGAGATCAGGTTTGTTTTAGTGTACTCCAATCAACAGCCCCTACAACCACAAAAAGGAATGGAGTCATTAGCACTTATGGTTTTTAAATGGCACCCAGAATTAAATTGCACGAAGCACAATTTCACATCATTCTGGGTCCATTTGTGTGAAAACAAGGTCCAATCAGGCTGAAACGTTACAAGAAGGTAGAATCTATTGAGTTGTAAGTGATCTGAACGTTTCATGATGATCGCACATTCCTATTGGGGGTCAAACCATGTCCCAAAGGTCACCGGGCCTGGTGTCACTTTAAAGAAGTAGTCCAGTTACACCTTTGTGGGCTTATAACTTGGCATCTGAATATCCTAGAGAGGTCAGGTTTGTTTTAGAGTACTCCAATTAGCAGCCCCCATTACCACTAAAAGGAATGGAGTCATTAGCACTTATGGTTTTTAAATGGAACCCAGAATTATGTTGCACGAAGCACAATTTCACATCATTCTGTGTTCATTTGTGAGAAAACAAGGTCCAATCAGGCTGAAAAGTTACAAGAAGGTAGAATCTATTGAGTTGTAAGTGATCTGAACGTTTCATGATGATCGCACATTCCTATAGGGGGTCAAACCATGTCCCAAAGGTCACCGGGCCTGGTCTCATTTTAAAGAAGTAGTCCAATTACACCTTTGAGGGCTTATAACTTGGTTTCTGAATGTCCTAGAGAGATCAGGTTTGTTTTAGTGTACTCCAATCAACAGCCCATACAACCTCAAAAAGGAATGGAGTCATTAGCACTCATGGTTTTTAAATGGCACCCAGAATTATGTTGCACGAAGCACAATTTCACATCATTCTGGGTTCATTTGTGTGAAAACAAGGTCCAATCAGGCTGAAACATTACAGGAAGGTAGAATATATTGAGTTGTAAGTGATCTGAACGTTTCATGTTGATAGCACTTTCCTAAGGGGGTCAAACCATGTCCCAAAGGTCACTGGGCCTGGTGTCACTTTAAAGAAGTAGTCCAGTTACACATTTGTGGGCTTATAACTTGGCTTCTGAATGCCCTAGAGAGATCAGGTTTGTTTTAATGTACTCCAACCAACAACCCCTACAACCACAAAAAAGAATGGAGTCATTAGCACTTATGGTTTGTAAATGGCACCCAGAATTATGTTGCACGAAGCACAATTTCACGTCATTCTGGGTCCATTTGTGTGAAAACAAGGTCCAATCAGGCTGAAACGTTACAAGAAGGTAGAATCTATTGAGTTGTAAGTGATCTGAACGTTTCATGATGATCGCACATTCCTATAGGGGGTCAAACCATGTCCCAACGGTCACCGGGCCTGGTGTCTCTTTAAAGAAGTAGTCCAGTTACACCTTTTAGGGCTTATAACTTGGTTTCTGAATGTTCTAGAGAGATCAGGTTTGTTTTAGTGTACTCCAATCAACAGCCCCTACAACCACAAAAAGGAATGGAGTCATTAGCACTTATGGTTTTTAAATGGCACCCAGAATTAAATTGCACGAAGCACAATTTCACATCATTCTGGGTCCATTTGTGTGAAAACAAGGTCCAATCAGGCTGAAACGTTACAAGAAGGTAGAATCTATTGAGTTGTAAGTGATCTGAACGTTTCATGATGATCGCACATTCCTATTGGGTGTCAAACCATGTCCTAAAGGTCACCGGGCCTGGTGTCACTTTAAAGAATTAGTCCAGTTACACCTTTGTGGGCTTATAACTTGGCTTCTGAATATCCTAGAGAGGTCAGGTTTGATTTAGAGTACTCCAATTAGCAGCCCCCATTACCACTAAAAGGAATGGAGTCATTAGCACTTATGGTTTTTAAATGGCACCCAGAATTATGTTGCATGAAGCACAATTTCACATCATTCTGGGTCCATTTGTGTGAAAACAAGGTCCAATCAGGCTGAAACGTTACAAGAAGGTAGAATCTATTGAGTTGTAAGTGATCTGAACGTTTCAAGATCATCGCACTTTCCTAAAGGGGTCAAACCATGTCCCAAAGGTCACCGGATCTGGTGTCAATTTAAAGAAGTAGTCCAGTTACACATTTGTGGGCTTATAACTTGGCTTCTGAATGTCCTAGAGAGATCAGGTTTGTTTTAGTATACTCCAATCAACAGCCCCTACAACCACAAAAAGGAATGGAGTCATTAGCACTTATGGTTTTTAAATGGAACCCAGAATTATGTTGCACGAAGCACAATTTCACATCATTCTGTGTTCATTTGTGAGAAAACAAGGTACAATCAGGCTGAAAAGTTACAAGAAGGTAGAATCTATTGAGTTGTAAGTCATCTGAACGTTTCATGATGATCGCACATTCCTATAGGGGGTCAAACCATGTCCCAAAGGTCACCGGGCCTGGTGTCATTTTAAAGAAGTAGTCCAATTACACCTTTGAGGGCTTATAACTTGGTTTCTGAATGTCCTAGAGAGATCAGGTTTGTTTTAGTGTACTCCAATCAACAGCCCATACAACCTCAAAAAGGAATGGAGTCATTAGCACTCATGTTTTTTAAATGGCACCCAGAATTATGTTGCACGAAGCACAATTTCACATCATTCTGGGTTCATTTGTGTGAAAACAAGGTCCAATCAGGCTGAAACATTACAGGAAGGTAGAATATATCGAGTTGTAAGTGATCTGAACGTTTCATGATGATAGCACTTTCCTAAGGGGGTCAAACCATGTCCCAAAGGTCACTGGGCCTGGTGTCACTTTAAAGAAGTAGTCCAGTTACACATTTGTGGGCTTATAACTTGGCTTCTGAATGCCCTAGAGAGATCAGGTTTGTTTTAATGTACTCCAACCAACAACCCCTACAACCACAAAACAGAATGGAGTCATTAGCACTTAAGGTTTGTAAATGGCACCCAGAAATATGTTGCACGAAGCACAATTTCACGTCATTCTGGGTGCATTTGTGTGAAAACAAGGTCCAATCAGGCTGAAACGTTACAAGAAGGTAGAATCTATTGAGTTGTAAGTGATCTGAACGTTTCATGATGATCGCACATTCCTATAGGGGGTCAAACCATGTCCCAAAGGTCACCGGGCCTGGTGTCTCTTTAAAGAAGTAGTCCAGTTACATCTTTTAGGGCTTATAACTTGGTTTCTGAATGTTCTAGAGAGATCAGGTTTGTTTTAGTGTACTCCAATCAACAGCCCCTACAACCACAAAAAGGAATGGAGTCATTAGCACTTATGGTTTTTAAATGGCACCCAGAATTAAATTGCACGAAGCACAATTTCACATCATTCTGGGTCCATTTGTGTGAAAACAAGGTCCAATCAGGCTGAAACGTTACAAGAAGGTAGAATCTATTGAGTTGTAAGTGATCTGAACGTTTCATGATGATCGCACATTCCTATTGGGGGTCAAACCATGTCCCAAAGGTCACCGGGCCTGGTGTCACTTTAAAGAAGTAGTCCAGTTACACCTTTGTGGGCTTATAACTTGGCATCTGAATATCCTAGAGAGGTCAGGTTTGTTTTAGAGTACTCCAATTAGCAGCCCCCATTACCACTAAAAGGAATGGAGTCATTAGCACTTATGGTTTTTAAATGGCACCCAGAATTATGTTGCATGAAGCACAATTTCACATAATTCTGGGTCCATTTGTGTGAAAACAAGGTCCAATCAGGCTGAAACGTTACACGAAGGTAGAATCTATTGAGTTGTAAGTTATCTGAACGTTTCAAGATGATCGCACTTTCCTAAGGGGGTCAAACCATGTCCCAAAGGTCACCGGATCTGGTGTCAATTTGAAGAAGTAGTCCAGTTACACATTTGTGGGCTTATAACTTGGCTTCTGAATGTCCTAGAGAGATCAGGTTGGTTTTAGTATACTCCAATCAACAGCCCCTACAACCACAAAAAGGAATGGAGTCATTAGCACTTATGGTTTTTAAATGGCACCCAGAATTAAATTGCACAAAGCACAATTTCACATCATTCTGGGTCCATTTGTGTGAAAACAAGGTCCAATCAGGCTGAAACGTTACAAGAAGGTAGAATCTATTGAGTTGTAAGTTATCTGAACGTTTCATGATGATCGCACATTCCTATTGGGGGTCAAACCATGTCCCAAAGGTCACCGGGCCTGGTGTCACTTTAAAGAAGTAGTCCAGTTACACCTTTGTGGGCTTATAACTTGGCATCTGAATATCCTAGAGAGGTCAGGTTTGTTTTAGAGTACTCCAATTAGCAGCCCCCATTACCACTAAAAGGAATGGAGTCATTAGCACTTATGGTTTTTAAATGGCACCCAGAATTATGTTGCATGAAGCACAATTTCACATCATTCTGGGTCCATTTGTGTGAAAACAAGGTCCAATCAGGCTGAAACGTTACAAGAAGGTAGAATCTATTGAGTTGTAAGTTATCTGAACGTTTCAAGATGATCACACTTTCCTAAGGGGGTCAAACCATGTCCCAAAGGTCACCGGATCTGGTGTCAATTTAAAGAAGTAGTCCAGTTACACATTTGTGGGCTTACAACTTGGTTTCTGAATGTTCTAGAGAGATCAGGTTTGTTTTAGTGTACTCCAATCAACAGCCCCTACAACCTCAAAAAGGAATGGAGTCATTAGCACTTATGGTTTTTAAATGGCACCCAGAATTAAGTTGCACGAAGCACAATTTCATATCATTCTGGGTCCATTTGTGTGAAAACAAGGTCCAATCAGGCTGAAACGTTACAAGAAGGTAGAATCTATTGAGTTGTAAGTGATCTGAACGTTTCATGATGATCGCACATTCCTATTGGGGGTCAAACCATGTCCCAAAGGTCACCGGGCCTGGTGTCACTTTAAAGAATTAGTCCAGTTACACCTTTGTGGGCTTACAACTTGGCTTCTGAATATCCTAGAGAGGTCAGGTTTTATTTAGAGTACTCCAATTAGCAGCCCCCATTACCACTAAAAGGAATAGAGTCATTAGCACTTATGGTTTTTAAATGGCACCCAGAATTATGTTGCATGAAGCACAATTTCACATCATTCTGGGTCCATTTGTGTGAAAACAAGGTCCAATCAGGCTGAAACGTTACAAGAAGGTAGAATCTATTGAGTTGTAAGTGATCTGAACGTTTCAAGATGATCGCACTTTCCTAAGGGGGTCAAACCATGTCCCAAACGTCACCGGATCTAGTGTCAATTTAAAGAAGTAGTCCAGTTACACATTTGTGGGCTTATAACTTGGCTTCTGAATGTCCTAGAGAGATCAGGTTTGTTTTAGTATACTCCAATCAACAGCCCCTACAACCACAAAAAGGAATGGAGTCATTAGCACTTATGGTTTTTAAATGGAACCCAGAATTATGTTGCACGAAGCACAATTTCACATCATTCTTTGTTCATTTGTGAGAAAACAAGGTCCAATCAGGCTGAAAAGTTACAAGAAGGTAGAATCTATTGAGTTGTAAGTGATCTGAACGTTTCATGATGATCGCACATTCCTATAGGGGGTCAAACCATGTCCCAAAGGTCACCGGGCCTGGTGTCATTTTAAAGAAGTAGTCCAATTACACCTTTGAGGGCTTATAACTTGGTTTCTGAATGTCCTAGAGAGATCAGGTTTGTTTTAGTGTACTCCAATCAACAGCCCATACAACCTCAAAAAGGAATGGAGTCATTATCACTTATGGTTTTTAAATGGCACTCAGAATTATGTTGCACGAAGCACAATTTCACATCATTCTGGGTTCATTTGTGTGAAAACAAGGTCCAATCAGGCTGAAACATTACAGGAAGGTAGAATATATTGAGTTGTAAGTGATCTGAACGTTTCATGATGATAGCACTTTCCTAAGGGGGTCAAACCATGTCCCAAAGGTCACTGGGCCTGGTGTCACTAAAGAAGTAGTCCAGTTACACATTTGTGGGCTTATAACTTGGCTTCTGAATGCCCTAGAGAGATCAGGTTTGTTTTAATGTACTCCAACCAATAACCCCTACAACCACAAAAAAGAATGGAGTCATTAGCACTTACGTTTTGTAAATGGCACCCAGAATTATGTTGCACGAAGCACAATTTCACGTCATTCTGGGTCCATTTGTGTGAAAACAAGGTCCAATCAGGCTGAAACGTTACAAGAAGGTAGAATCTATTGAGTTGTAAGTGATCTGAACGTTTCATGATGATCGCACATTCCTATAGGGGGTCAAACCATGTCCCAAAGGTCACCGGGCCTGGTGTCTCTTTAAAGAAGTAGTCCAGTTACACCATTTTAGGGCTTATAACTTGGTTTCTGAATGTTCAAGAGAGATCATGTTTGTTTTAGTGTACTCCAATCAACAGCCCCTACAACCACAAAAAGGAATGGAGTCATTAGCACTTATGGTTTTTAAATGGCACCCAGAATTATGTTGCACGAATCATAATTTCACATCATTCTGGGTTCTTTTGTGTGAAAACAAGGTCCAATCAGGCTGAAACGTTACAGGAAGTTAGAATCTATTGAGTTGTAAGTGATCTGAACGTTTCATGATGATAGCACTTTCCTAAGGGGGTCAAACCATGTCCCAAAGGTCACCGGATCTGGTGTCAATTTAAAGAAGTAGTCCAGTTACACATTTGTGGGCTTATAACTTGGCTTCTCAATGTCCTAGAGAGATCAGGTTTGTTTTAATGTTCTCCAACCAACAGCCCCTACAACCACAAAAAGGAATGGAGTCATTAGCACTTATGGTTTGTAAATGGCACCTAGAATTATGTTGCACGAAGCACAATATCACATCATTCTGGGTCCATTTGTGTGAAAACAAGGTCTAATCAGGCTGAAACGTTACAAGAAGGTAGAATCTATTGAGTTGTAAGTGATCTGAACGTTTCATGATGATCGCACATTCCTAGAGGGGGTCAAACCATGTCCCAAAGGTCACCGGGCCTGGTGTCACTTTAAAGAAGTAGAGTAGTCCAATTACACCTTTGAGGGCTTATAACTTGGTTTCTGAATGTCCTAGAGAGATCAGGTTTGTTTTAGTGAACTCCAATCAACAGCCCCTACAACCTCAAAAAGGAATTGAGTCATTAGCACTTATGGTTTTTAAATGGCACCCAGAATTATGTTGCACGAAGCACAATTTCACATCAATCTGGGTCCATTTGTGTGAAAACAAGGTCCAATCAGGCTGAAACGTTACAAGAAGGTAGAATCTATTGAGTTGTAAGTGATCTGAACGTTTCATGATGATCGCACATTCCTATAGGGGGTTAAACCATGTCCCAAAGGTCACCGGGCCTGGTGTCTCTTTAAAGTAGTCCAATTACACCTTTAAGGGCTTATAACTTGGTTTCTGAATGTCCTAGAGAGGTCAGGTTTGTTTTAGAGTACTCCAATTAGCAGCCCCCATTACCACTAAAAGGAATGGAGTCATTAGCACTTATGGTTTTTAAATGGCACCCAGAATTATGTTGCACGAAGCACAATTTCACATCATTCTGGGTTCATTTGTGTGAAAACAAGGTACAATCAGGCTGAAACGTTACAGGAAGGTAGAATCTATTGAGTTGTAAGGGATCTGAACGTTTCATGATGATAGCACTTTCCTAAGGGGGTCAAACCATGTCCGAAAGGTCACCGGATCTGGTGTCAATTTAAAGAAGTAGTCCAGTTACACATTTGTGGGCTTATAACTTGGCTTCTCAATGTCCTAGAGAGATCAGGTTTGTTTTAGTATACTCCAATCAACAGCCCCTACAACCACAAAAAGAAATGGAGTCATTAGCACTTATGGTTTTTAAATGGCACCCAGAATTATGTTGCACGATGCACAATTTCTCATCATACTGGGTTCATTTGTGTGAAAACAAGGTCCAATCAGGCTCAAACATTACAGGAAGGTAGAATCTATTGAGTTGTAAGTGATCTGAACGTTTCATGATGATCACACATTCCTATAGGGGGTCAAACCATGTCCCAAAGGTCACCGGGCCTGGTGTCACTTTAAAGAAGTAGTCCAATTACACCTTTGTGGGCTTATAACTTGGTTTCTGAATGTCCTAGAGAGATCAGGTTTGTTTTAGTGTACTCCAATCAACAGCCCCTACAACCTCAAAAAGGAATGGAGTCATTAGCACTTATGGTTTTTAAATGGCACCCAGAATTATGTTGCACGAATCATAATTTCACATCATTCTGGGTTCATTTGTGTGAAAACAAGGTCCAATCAGGCTGAAACGTTACAGAAAGTTAGAATCTATCGAGTTGTAAGTGATCTGAACGTTTCATGATGATAGCACTTTCCTAAGGGGGTCAAACCATGTCCCAAAGGTCACCGGATCTGGTGTCAATTTAAAGAAGTAGTCCAGTTACACATTTGTGGGCTTATAACTTGGCTTTTGAATGTCCTAGAGAGATCAGGTTTGTTTTAATGTTCTCCAACCAACAGCCCCTACAACCACAAAAAGGAATGGAGTCATTAGCACTTATGGTTTGTAAATGGCACCTAGAATTATGTTGCATGAAGCACAATTTCACATCATTCTGGGTCCATTTGTGTGAAAACAAGGTCCAATCAGGCTGAAACGTTACAAGAAGGTATAATCTATTGAGTTGTAAGTGATCTGAACGTTTCATGATGATCGCACATTCCTATTGGGGGTCAAACCATGTCCCAAAGGTCACGGGGCCTGGTGTCACTTTAAAGAAGTAGTCCAGTTACACCTTTGTGGGCTTATAACTTGGCTTCTGAATATCCTAGAGAGGTCAGGTTTGCTTTAGAGTACTCCAATTAGCAGCCCCCATTACCACAAAAAGGAATGGAGTGATTAGCACTTATGGTTTTTAAATGGCACCCAGAATTATGTTGCACGAAGCACAATTTCACATCATTCTGGGTTCATTTGTGTGAAAAAAAGGTCCAATCAGGCTGAAACGTTACAGGAAGGTAGAATCTATTGAGTTGTAAGTGATCTGAACGTTTCATGATGATAGCACATTACTAAGGGGGTCAAACCATGTCCCAAAGGTCACCGGATCTGGTATCAATTTAAAGAAGTAGTCCAGTTACACATTTGTGGGCTTATAACTTGGCTTCTGAATGTCCTAGAGAGATCAGGTTTATTTTAGCATACTCCAATCAACAGCCCCTACAACCACAAAAAGGAATGGAGTCATTCGCACTTTTGGTTTTTAAATGGCACCAAGGAATTATGTTGCACGAAGCACAATTTCACATCATTCTGGGTTCATTTGTGTGAAAACAAGGTCCAATCAGGCTGAAACTTTACAGGAAGGTAGAATCTATTGAGTTGTAAGTTATCTGAACGTTTCATGATGATAGCGCTTTCCTAAGGGGGTCAAACCCTGTCCCAAAGGTCACCGGATCTGGTGTCAATTTAAAGAAGTAGTCCAGTTACACATTTGTGGGCTTATAACTTGGCTTCTGAATGTCCTAGAGAGATCAGGTTTGTTTTAATGTACTCCAATCAACAGCCCCTACAACCACAAAAAGGAATGGAGTCATTAGCACTTATGGTTTTTAAATGGCACCCAGGATTATGTTGCACGAAGCACAATTTCACATCATTCTGGGTTCATTTGTGTGAAAACAAGGTACAATCAGGCTGAAACGTTACAGAAAGGTAGAATCTATTGAATTGTAAGTGATCTGAACGTTTCATGATGATCGCACATTCCTATAGGGGGTCAAACCATGTCCCTAAGGTCACCGGGCCTGGTGTCACTTTAAAGAAGTAGTCCAATTACACCTTTGTGGGCTTATAACTTGGTTTCTGAATGTCCTAGAGAGATCAGGTTTGTTTTAGTGTACTCCAATCAACAGCCCCTACAACCACAAAAAGGAATGGAGTCATTAGCACTTATGGTTTTTAAATGGCACCCAGAATTATGTTGCACGAATCATAATTTCACATCATTCTGGGTTCTTTTGTGTGAAAACAAGGTCCAATCAGGCTGAAACGTTACAGGAAGTTAGAATCTATTGAGTTGTAAGTGATCTGAACGTTTCATGATGATAGCACTTTCCTAAGGGGGTCAAACCATGTCCCAAAGGTCACCGGATCTGGTGTCAATTTAAAGAAGTAGTCCAGTTACACATTTGTGGGCTTATAACTTGGCTTCTCAATGTCCTAGAGAGATCAGGTTTGTTTTAATGTTCTCCAACCAACAGCCCCTACAACCACAAAAAGGAATGGAGTCATTAGCACTTATGGTTTGTAAATGGCACCTAGAATTATGTTGCACGAAGCACAATTTCACATCATTCTGGGTCCATTTGTGTGAAAACAAGGTCTAATCAGGCTGAAACGTTACAAGAAGGTAGAATCTATTGAGTTGTAAGTGATCTGAACGTTTCATGATGATCGCACATTCCTAGAGGGGGTCAAACCATGTCCCAAAGGTCACCGGGCCTGGTGTCACTTTAAAGAAGTAGTCCAATTACACCTTTGAGGGCTTATAACTTGGTTTCTGAATGTCCTAGAGAGATCAGGTTTGTTTTAGTGAACTCCAATCAACAGCCCCTACAACCTCAAAAAGGAATTGAGTCATTAGCACTTATGGTTTTTAAATGGCACCCAGAATTATGTTGCACGAAGCACAATTTCACATCATTCTGGGTCCATTTGTGTGAAAACAAGGTCCAATCAGGCTGAAACGTTACAAGAAGGTAGAATCTATTGAGTTGTAAGTGATCTGAACGTTTCATGATGATCGCACATTCCTATAGGGGGTCAAACCATGTCCCAAAGGTCACCGGGCCTGGTGTCTCTTTAAAGTAGTCCAATTACACCTTTAAGGGCTTATAACTTGGTTTCTGAATGTCCTAGAGAGGTCAGGTGTGTTTTAGAGTACTCCAATTAGCAGCCCCCATTACCACTAAAAGGAATGGAGTCATTAGCACTTATGGTTTTTAAGTGGCACCCAGGTTTATGTTGCACGAAGCACAATTTCACATCATTCTGGGTTCATTTGTGTGAAAACAAGGTACAATCAGGCTGAAACGTTACAGGAAGGTAGAATCTATTGAATTGTAAGTGATCTGAACGTTTCATGATGATCGCACATTCCTATAGGGGGTCAAACCATGTCCCAAAGGTCACCGGGCCTGGTGTCACTTTAAAGAAGTAGTCCAATTACACCTTTGTGGGCTTATAACTTGGTTTCTGAATGTCCTAGAGAGATCAGGTTTGTTTTAGTGTACTCCAATCAACAGCCCCTACAACCACAAAAAGGAATGGAGTCATTAGCACTTATGGTTTTTAAATGGCACCCAGAATTATGTTGCACGAATCATAATTTCACATCATTCTGAGTTCTTTTGTGTGAAAACAAGGTCCAATCAGGCTGAAACGTTACAGGAAGTTAGAATCTATTGAGTTGTAAGTGATCTGAACATTTCATGATGATAGCACTTTCCTAAGGGGGTCAAACCATGTCCCAAAGGTCACCGGATCTGGTGTCAATTTAAAGAAGTAGTCCAGTTACACATTTGTGGGCTTATAACTTGGCTTCTCAATGTCCTAGAGAGATCAGGTTTGTTTTAATGTTCTCCAACCAACAGCCCCTACAACCACAAAAAGGAATGGAGTCATTAGCACTTATGGTTTGTAAATGGCACCTAGAATTATGTTTCACGAAGCACAATTTCACATCATTCTGGGTCCATTTGTGTGAAAACAAGGTCTAATCAGGCTGAAACGTTACAAGAAGGTAGAATCTATTGAGTTGTAAGTGATCTGAACGTTTCATGATGATCGCACATTCCTAGAGGGGGTCAAACCATGTCCCAAAGGTCACCGGGCCTGGTGTCACTTTAAAGAAGTAGTCCAATTACACCTTTGAGGGCTTATATCTTGGTTTCTGAATGTCCTAGAGAGATCAGGTTTGTTTTAGTGAACTCCAATCAACAGCCCCTACAACCTCAAAAAGGAATTGAGTCATTAGCACTTATGGTTTTTAAATGGCAGCCAGAATTATGTTGCACGAAGCACAATTTCACATCATTCTGGGTCCATTTGTGTGAAAACAAGGTCCAATCAGGCTGAAACGTTACAAGAAGGTAGAATCTATTGAGTTGTAAGTGATCTGAACGTTTCATGATGATCGCACATTCCTATAGGGGGTCAAACCATGTCCCAAAGGTCACCGGGCCTGGTGTCTCTTTAAAGTAGTCCAATTACACCTTTAAGGGCTTATAACTTGGTTTCTGAATGTCCTAGAGAGGTCAGGTTTGTTTTAGAGTACTCCAATTAGCAGCCCCCATTACCACTAAAAGGAATGGAGTCATTAGCACTTATGGTTTTTAAATGGCACCCAGAATTATGTTGCACGAAGCACAATTTCACATCATTCTGGGTTCATTTGTGTGAAAACAAGGTACAATCAGGCTGAAACGTTACAGGAAGGTAGAATCTATTGAGTTGTAAGGGATCTGAACGTTTCATGATGATAGCACTTTCCTAAGGGGGTTAAACCATGTCCGAAAGGTCACCGGATCTGGTGTCAATTTAAAGAAGTAGTCCAGTTACACATTTGTGGGCTTATAACTTGGCTTCTCAATGTCCTAGAGAGATCAGGTTTGTTTTAGTATACTCCAATCAACAGCCCCTACAACCACAAAAAGAAATGGAGTCATTAGCACTTATGGTTTTTAAATGGCACCCAGAATTATGTTGCACGATGCACAATTTCTCATCATACTGGGTTCATTTGTGTGAAAACAAGGTCCAATCAGGCTCAAACGTTACAGGAAGGTAGAATCTATTGAGTTGTAAGTGATCTGAACGTTTCATGATGATGACACATTCCTATAGGGGGTCAAACCATGTCCCAAAGGTCACCGGGCCTGGTGTCACTTTAAAGAAGTAGTCCAATTACACCTTTGTGGGCTTATAACTTGGTTTCTGAATGTCCTAGAGAGATCAGGTTTGTTTTAGTGTACTCCAATCAACAGCCCCTACAACCTCAAAAAGGAATGGAGTCATTAGCACTTATGGTTTTTAAATGGCACCCAGAATTATGTTGCACGAATCATAATTTCACATCATTCTGGGTTCATTTGTGTGAAAACAAGGTCCAATCAGGCTGAAACGTTACAGAAAGTTAGAATCTATCGAGTTGTAAGTGATCTGAACGTTTCATGATGATAGCACTTTCCTAAGGGGGTCAAACCATGTCCCAAAGGTCACCGGATCTGGTGTCAATTTAAAGAAGTAGTCCAGTTACACATTTGTGGGCTTATAACTTGGCTTTTGAATGTCCTAGAGAGATCAGGTTTGTTTTAATGTTCTCCAACCAACAGCCCCTACAACCACAAAAAGGAATGGAGTCATTAGCACTTATGGTTTGTAAATGGCACCTAGAATTATGTTGCATGAAGCACAATTTCACATCATTCTGGGTCCATTTGTGTGAAAACAAGGTCCAATCAGGCTGAAACGTTACAATAAGGTATAATCTATTGAGTTGTAAGTGATCTGAACGTTTCATGATGATCGCACATTCCTATTGGGGGTCAAACCATGTCCCAAACGTCACCGGATCTGGTGTCAATTTAAAGAAGTAGTCCAGTTACACATTTGTGGGCTTATAACTTGGCTTCTGAATGTCCTAGAGAGATCAGGTTTGTTTTAATGTACTCCAAACAACAGCCCCTACAACCACAAAAAGGAATGGAGTCTTTAGCACTGATGGTTTGTAAATGGCACCCAGAATTATGTTGCACGAAGCACAATTTCACATCATTCTGGGTCCATTTGTGTGAAAACAAGGTCCAATCAGGCTGAAACGTTACAAGAAGGTAGAATCTATTGAGTTGTAAGTGATCTGAACGTTTCATGATGATCGCACATTCCTATAGGGGGTCAAAACATGTCCCAAAGGTCACCGGGCCTGGTGTCTCTTTAAAGTAGTCCAATTACACCTTTAAGGGCTTATAACTTGGTTTCTGAATGTCCTAGAGAGGTCAGGTTTGTTTTAGAGTACTCCAATTAGCAGCCCCCATTACCACTAAAAGGAATGGAGTCATTAGCACTTATGGTTTTTAAATGGCACCCAGAATTATGTTGCACGAAGCACAATTTCACATCATTCTGGGTTCATTTGTGTGAAAACAAGGTACAATCAGGCTGAAACGTTACAGGAAGGTAGAATCTATTGAGTTGTAAGTGATCTGAACGTTTCATGATGATAGCACTTTCCTAAGGGGGTCAAACCATGTCCCAAAGGTCACCGGATCTGGTGTCAATTTAAAGAAGTAGTCCAGTTACACATTTGTGGGCTTATAACTTGGCTTCTCAATGTCCTAGAGAGATCAGGTTTGTTTTAGTATACTCCAATCAACAGCCCCTACAACCACAAAAAGAAATGGAGTCATTAGCACTTATGGTTTTTAAATGGCACCCAGAATTATGTTGCACGATGCACAATTTCACATCATACTGGGTTCATTTGTGTGAAAACAAGGTCCAATCAGGCTCAAACGTTACAGGAAGGTAGAATCTATTGAGTTGTAAGTGATCTGAACGTTTAATGATGATCACACATTCCTATAGGGGGTCAAACCATGTCCCAAAGGTCACCGGGCCTGGTGTCACTTTAAAGAAGTAGTCCAATTACACCTTTGTGGGCTTATAACTTGGTTTCTGAATGTCCTAGAGAGATCAGGTTTGTTTTAGTGTACTCCAATCAACAGCCCCTACAACCTCAAAAAGGAATGGAGTCATTAGCACTTATGGTTTTTAAATGGCACCCAGAATTATGTTGCACGAATCATAATTTCACATCATTCTGGGTTCATTTGTGTGAAAACAAGGTCCAATCAGGCTGAAACGTTACAGAAAGTTAGAATCTATCGAGTTGTAAGTGATCTGAACGTTTCATGATGATAGCACTTTCCTAAGGGGGTCAAACCATGTCCCAAAGGTCACCGGATCTGGTGTCAATTTAAAGAAGTAGTCCAGTTACACATTTGTGGGCTTATAACTTGGCTTTTGAATGTCCTAGAGAGATCAGGTTTGTTTTAATGTTCTCCAACCAACAGCCCCTACAACCACAAAAAGGAATGGAGTCATTAGCACTTATGGTTTGTAAATGGCACCTAGAATTATGTTGCACGAAGCACAATTTCACATCATTCTGGGTCCATTTGTGTGAAAACAAGGTCCAATCAGGCTGAAACGTTACAAGAAGGTAGAATCTATTGAGTTGTAAGTGATCTGAACGTTTCATGATGATCGCACATTCTTATTGGGGGTCAAACCATGTCCCAAAGGTCACGGGGCCTGGTGTCACTTTAAAGAAGTAGTCCAGTTACACCTTTGTGGGCTTATAACTTGGCTTCTGAATATCCTAGAGAGGTCAGGTTTGTTTTAGAGTACTCCAATTAGCAGCCCCCATTACCACAAAAAGGAATGGAGTGATTAGCACTTATGGTTTTTAAATGGCACCCAGAATTATGTTGCACGAAGCACAATTTCACATCATTCTGGGTTCATTTGTGTGAAAACAAGGTCCAATCAGGCTGAAACGTTACAAGAAGGTAGAATCTATTAAGTTGTAAGTGATCTGAACGTTTCATGATGATCGCACATTCCTATAGGGGGTAAAACCATGTCCCAAAGGTCACCGGGCCTGGTGTCACTTTAAAGAAGTAGTCCAGTTACACATTTGTGGGCTTATAACTTGGCTTCTGAATGTCCTAGAGAGATCAGGTTTGTTTTACAGTGCTCCAATTAACAGCCCCCTTTACCACTAAAAGGAATGGAGTCATTAGCACTTATGGTTTTTAAATGGCACCCAGAATTATGTTGCACGAAGCACAATTTCACATCATTCTGGGTTCATTTGTGTGAAAACAAGGTCCAATCAGGCTGAAACGTTACAGGAAGTTAGAATCTATTGAGTTGTAAGTGATCTGAACGTTTCATGATGATATCACTTTCCTAAAGGGGTCAAACCATGTCCCAAAGGTCACCGGATCTGGTGTCAATTTAAAGAAGAAGTCCAGTTACACATTTGTGGGCTTATAACTTGGCTTCTGAATGTCCTAGAGAGATCAGGTTTGTTTTAATGTTCTCCAACCAACAGCCCCTACAACCACAAAAAGGAATGGAGTCATTAGCACTTATGGTTTGTAAATGGCACGTAGAATTATGTTGCACGAAGCACGATTTCACATCATTCTGGGTCCATTTGTGTGAAAACAAGGTCCAATCAGGCTGAAACGTTACAAGAAGGTAGAATCTATTGAGTTGTAAGTAATCTGAACGTTTCATGATGATCGCACATTCCTAGAGGGGGTCAAACCATGTCCCAATGGTCACCGGGCCTGGTGTCACTTTAAAGAAGTAGTCCAATTACACCTTTGAGGGCTTATAACTTTGTTTCTGAATGTCCTAGAGAGATCAGGTTTGTTTTAGTGTACTCCAATCAACAGCCCCTACAACCTCAAAAATGAATTGAGTCATTAGCACTTATGGTTTTTAAATGTTACCCAGAATTATGTTGCACGAAGCACAATTTCACATCATTCTGGGACAATTTGTGTGAAAACAAGGTCCAATCAGGCTGAAACGTTACAAGAAGGTAGAATCTATTGAGTTGTAAGTGATCTGAACGTTTCATGATGATCGCACATTCCTAGAAGGGGTCAAACCATGTCCCAAAGGTCACCGGGCCTGGTGTCACTTTAAAGAAGTAGTCCAATTACACCTTTGAGGGCTTATAATTTGGTTTCTGAATGTCCTAGAGAGATCAGGTTTGTTTTAGTGTACTCCAATCAACAGCCCCTACAACCTCAAAAAGGAATTGAGTCATTATCACTTATGGTTTTTAAATGGCACCCAGAATTATGTTGCACGAAGCACAATTTCACATCATTCTGGGTCCATTTGTGTGAAAACAAGGTCCAATCAGGCTGAAACGTTACAAGAAGGTAGAATCTATTGAGTTGTAAGTGATCTGAACGTTTCATGATGATCGCACATTCCTATAGGGGGTCAAACCATGTCCCAAAGGTCACTGGGCCTGGTGTCACTTTAAAGAAGTAGTCCAGTTACACATTTGTGGGCTTATAACTTGGCTTCTGAATGCCCTAGAGAGATCAGGTTTGTTTTAATGTACTCCAACCAACAGCCCCTACAACCACAAAAAGGAATGGAGTCATTAGTACTTATGGTTTGTAAATGGCACCCAGAATTATGTTGCACGAAGCACAATTTCACATCATTCTGGGTCCATTTGTGTGAAAACAAGGTCCAATCAGGCTGAAACGTTACAAGAAGGTAGAATCTATTGAGTTGTAAGTGATCTGAAAGTTTCATGATGATCGCACATTCCTATAGGGGGTCAAACCATGTCCCAAAGGTCACCGGGCCTGGTGTCTCTTTAAGTAGTCCAATTACACCTTTGAGGGCTTATAACTTGGTTTCTGAATGTCCTAGAGAGGTCAGGTTTGTTTTAGAGTACTCCAATTAGCAGCCCCCATTACCACTAAAAGGAATGGAGTCATTAGCACTTATGGTTTTTAAATGGCACCCAGAATTATGTTTGCACGAAGCACAATTTCATATCATTCTGGGTTCATTTGTGTGAAAACAAGGTACAATCAGGCTGAAACGTTAAAGGAAGGTAGAATCTATTGAGTTGTAAGTGATCTGAATGTTTCATGATGATAGCACTTTCCTAAGGGGGTCAAACCATGTCCCAAAGGTCACCGGATCTGGTGTCAATTTAAAGAAGTAGTCCAGTTACACATTTGTGGGCTTATAACTTGGCTTCTGAATGTCCTAGAGAGATCAGGTTTGTTTTAGTATACTCCAATCAACAGCCCCTACAACCACAAAAAGAAATGGAGTCATTAGCACTTATGGTTTTTAAATGGCACCCAGAATTATGTTGCACGAAGCACAATTTCACATCATACTGGGTTCATTTGTGTGAAAACAAGGTCCAATCAGGCTGAAACTTTACAGGAAGGTAGAATCTATTGAGTTGTAAGTGATCTGAACGTTTCATGATGATAGCACTTTCCTAAGGGGGTCAAACCATGTCCCAAACGTCACCGGATCTGGTGTCAATTTAAAGAAGTAGTCCAGTTACACATTTGTGGGCTTATAACTTGGCTTATGAATGTCCTAGAGAGATCAGGTTTGTTTTAATGTACTCCAACCAACAGCCCCTACAACCACAAAAAGGAATGGAGTCTTTAGCACTTATGGTTTGTAAATGGCACCCAGAATTATGTTGCACGAAGCACAATTTCACATCATTCTGGGTCCATTTGTGTGAAAACAAGGTCCTATCAGGCTAAAACGTTACAAGAAGGTAGAATCTATTGAGTTGTAAGTGATCTGAACGTTTCATGATGATCGCACATTCCTATAGGGGGTCAAACCATGTCCCAAAGGTCACCGGGCCTGGTGTCACTTTAAAGAAGTAGTCCAGTTACACCTTTGTGGGCTTATAACTTGGCTTCTGAATATCCTAGAGAGGTCAGGTTTGTTTTAGAGTACTCCAATCAGCAGCCCCCATTACCACTAAAAGGAATGGAGTTATTAGGACTTATGGTTTTTAAATGGCACCCAGAATTATGTTGCACGAAGCACAATTTCACATCATTCTGGGTTCATTTGTGTGAAAACAAGGTCCAATCAGGCTGAAACGTTACAAGAAGGTAGAATCTATTGAGTTGTAAGTGATCTGAACGTTTCATGATGATCGCACATTCCTATAGGGGGTAAAACCATGTCCCAAAGGTCACCGGGCCTGGTGTCACTTTAATGAAGTAGTCCAGTTACACATTTGTGGGCTTATAACTTGGCTTCTGAATGTCCTACAGATATCAGGTTTGTTTTACAGTACTCCAATTAACAGCCCCCTTTACCACTAAAAGGAATGGAGTCATTAGCACTTATGGTTTTTAAATGGCACCCAGAATTATGTTGCACGAAGCACAATTTCACATCATTCTGGGTTCATTTGTGTGAAAACAAGGTCCAATCAGGCTGAAACGTTACAGGAAGGTAGAATCTATTGAGTTGTAAGTGATCTCAACGTTTCATGATGATAGTACTTTCCTAAGGGGATCAAACCATGTCCCAAAGGTCACCGGATCTGGTGTCAATTTAAAGAAGTAGTCCAGTTACACATTTGTGGGCTTATAACTTGGCTTCTGAATGTCCTAGAGAGATCAGGTTTGTTTTAATGTACTCCAATCAACAGCCCCTACAACCACACAAACGAATGGAGTCATTAGAACTTATGGTTTGTAAATGGCACCCAGAATTATGTTGCACGAAGCACAGTTTCACATCATTCTGGGTCCATTTGTGTGAAAACAAGGTCCAATCAGGCTGAAACGTTACAAGAAGGTAGAATCTATTGAGTTGTAAGTGATCTGAACGTTTCATGATGATTGCACATTCCTATAGGGGGTCAAACCATGTCCCAAAGGTCACCGGGCCTGGTGTCTCTTTAAAGAAGTAGTCCAGTTACACCTTTGAGTGCCTATAACTTGGTTTCTGAATGTCCAAGAGAGATCAGGTTTGTTTTAGTGTACTCCAATCAACAGCCCCTACAACCTCAAAAAGGAATGGAGTCATTAGCACTTATGGTTTGTAAATGGCACCCAGAATTATGTTGCACAAAGCACAATTTCACATCATTCTGGGTCCATTTGTGTGAAAATCAAGGTCCAATCAGGCTGAAACGTTACAAGAAGGTAGAATCTATTGAGTTGTAAGTGATCTGAACGTTTCATGATGATCACACATTCCTATTGGGGGTCAAACCATGTCCCAAAGGTCACCGGGCCTGGTGTCACTTTAAAGAAGTAGTCCAGTTACACCTTTGTGGGCTTATAACTTGGCTTCTGAATATCCTAGAGAGGTCAGGTTTGTTTTAGAGTACTCCAATTAGCAGCCCCCATTACCACAAAAAGGAATGGAGTCATTAGCACTTATGGTTTGTAAATGGCACCCAGAATTATGTTGCACAAAGCACAATTTCACATCATTCTGGGTCCATTTGTGTGAAAACAAGGTCCAATCAGGCTGAAACGTTACAAGAAGGTAGAATCTATTGAGTTGTAAGTGATCTGAACGTTTCATGATGATCGCACATTCCTATTGGGGGTCAAACCATGTCCCAAAGGTCACCGGGCCTGGTGTCACTTTAAAGAAGTAGTCCAGTTACACCTTTGTGGGCTTATAACTTGGCTTCTGAATATCCTAGAGAGGTCAGGTTTGTTTTAGAGTACTCCAATTAGCAGCCCCCATTACCACAAAAAGGAATGGAGTCATTCGCACTTATGGTTTTTAAATGGCACCCAGAATTATGTTGCACGAAGCACAATTTCACATCATTCTGGGTTCATTTGTGTGAAAACAAGGTCCAATCAGGCTGAAACTTTACAGGAAGGTAGAATCTATTGAGTTGTAAGTGATCTGAACGTTTTATGATGATAGCACTTTCCTAAGGGGGTCAAAACATGTCCCAAACGTCACCGGATCTGGTGTCAATTTAAAGAAGGAGTCCAGTTACACATTTGTGGGCTTATAACTTGGCTTATGAATGTCCTAGAGAGATCAGGTTTGTTTTAATGTACTCCAACCAACAGCCCCTACAACCACAAAAAGGAATGGAGTCTTTAGCACTTATGGTTTGTAAATGGCACCCAGAATTATGTTGCACGAAGCACAATTTCACATCATTCTGGGTCCATTTGTGTGAAAACAAGGTCCTATCAGGCTAAAACGTTACAAGAAGGTAGAATCTATTGAGTTGTAAGTGATCTGAACGTTTCATGATGATCGCACATTCCTATAGGGGGTCAAACCATGTCCCAAAGGTCACCGAGCCTGGTGTCACTTTAAAGAAGTAGTCCAGTTACACCTTTGTGGGCTTATAACTTGGCTTCTGAATATCCTAGAGAGGTCAGGTTTGTTTTAGAGTACTCCAATCAGCAGCCCCCATTACCACTAAAAGGAATGGAGTTATTAGGACTTATGGTTTTTAAATGGCACCCAGAATTATGTTGCACGAAGCACAATTTCACATCATTCTGGGTTCATTTGTGTGAAAACAAGGTCCCATCAGGCTGAAACGTTACAAGAAGGTAGAATCTATTGAGTTGTAAGTGATCTGAACGTTTCATGATGATCGCACATTCCTATAGGGGGTAAAACCATGTCCCAAAGGTCACCGGGCCTGGTGTCACTTTAATGAAGTAGTCCAGTTACACATTTGTGGGCTTATAACTTGGCTTCTGAATGTCCTCCAGATATCAGGTTTGTTTTACAGTACTCCAATTAACAGCCCCCTTTACCACTAAAAGGAATGGAGTCATTAGCACTTATGGTTTTTAAATGGCACCCAGAATTATGTTGCACGAAGCACAATTTCACATCATTCTGGGTTCATTTGTGTGAAAACAAGGTCCAATCAGGCTGAAACTTTACAGGAAGGTAGAATCTATTGAGTTGTAAGTGATCTCAACGTTTCATGATGATAGTACTTTCCTAAGGGGATCAAACCATGTCCCAAAGGTCACCGGATCTGGTGTCAATTTAAAGAAGTAGTCCAGTTACACATTTGTGGGCTTATAACTTGGCTTCTGAATGTCCTAGAGAGATCAGGTTTGTTTTAATGTACTCCAATCAACAGCCCCTACAACCACACAAACGAATGGAGTCATTAGCACTTATGGTTTGTAAATGGCACCCAGAATTATGTTGCACGAAGCACAGTTTCACATCATTCTGGGTCCATTTGTGTGAAAACAAGGTCCAATCAGGCTGAAACGTTACAAGAAGGTAGAATCTATTGAGTTGTAAGTGATCTGAACGTTTCATGATGATTGCACATTCCTATAGGGGGTCAAACCATGTCCCAAAGGTCACCGGGCCTGGTGTCTCTTTAAAGAAGTAGTCCAGTTACACCTTTGAGTGCCTATAACTTGGTTTCTGAATGTCCTAGAGAGATCAGGTTTGTTTTAGTGTACTCCAATCAACAGCCCCTACAACCTCCAAAAGGAATGGAGTCATTAGCACATATGGTTTGTAAATGGAACCCAGAATTATGTTGCACAAAGCACAATTTCACATCATTCTGGGTCCATTTGTGTGAAAATCAAGGTCCAATCAGGCTGAAACGTTACAAGAAGGTAGAATCTATTGAGTTGTAAGTGATATGAACGTTTCATGATGATCGCACATTCCTATTGGGGGTCAAACCATGTCCCAAAGGTCACCGGGCCTGGTGTCACTTTAAAGAAGTAGTCCAGTTACACCTTTGTGGGCTTATAACTTGGCTTCTGAATATCCTAGAGAGGTCAGGTTTGTTTTAGAGTACTCCAATTAGCAGCCCCCATTACCACAAAAAGGAATGGAGTCATTAGCACTTATGGTTTGTAAATGGCACCCAGAATTATGTTGCACAAAGCACAATTTCACATCATTCTGGGTCCATTTGTGTGAAAACAAGGTCCAATCAGGCTGAAACGTTACAAGAAGGTAGAATCTATTGAGTTGTAAGTGATCTGAACGTTTCATGATGATCGCACATTCCTATTGGGGGTCAAACCATGTCCCAAAGGTCACCGGGCCTGGTGTCACTTTAAAGAAGTAGTCCAGTTACACCTTTGTGGGCTTATAACTTGGCTTCTGAATATCCTAGAGAGGTCAGGTTTGTTTTAGAGTACTCCAATTAGCAGCCCCCATTACCACAAAAAGGAATGGAGTGATTAGCACTTATGGTTTTTAAATGGCACCCAGAATTATGTTGCACGAAGCACAATTTCACATCATTCTGGGTTCATTTGTGTGAAAAAAAGGTCCAATCAGGCTGAAACGTTACAGGAAGGTAGAATCTATTGAGTTGTAAGTGATCTGAACGTTTCATGATGATAGCACATTCCTAAGGGGGTCAAACCATGTCCCAAAGGTCACCCGATCTGGTGTCAATTTAAAGAAGTAGTCCAGTTACACATTTGTGGGCTTATAACTTGGCTTCTGAATGTCCTAGAGAGATCAGGTTTATTTTAGCATACTCCAATCAACAGCCCCTACAACCACAAAAAGGAATGGAGTCTTTAGCACTGATGGTTTGTAAATTGCACCCAGAATTATGTTGCACGAAGCACAATTTCACATCATTCTGGGTCCATTTGTGTGAATACAAGGTCCAATCAGGCTGAAACGTTACAAGAAGGTAGAATCTATTGAGTTGTAAGTGATCTGAACGTTTCATGATGATCGCACATTCCTATAGGGGGTCAAACCATGTCCCAAAGGTCACCGGGCCTGGTGTCACTTTAAAGAAGTAGTCCAGTTACACCTTTGTGGGCTTATAACTTGGCTTCTGAATATCCTAGAGAGGTCAGGTTTGTTTTAGAGTACTCCAATCAGCAGCCCCCATTACCACTAAAAGGAATGGAGTTATTAGCACTTATGGTTTTTAAATGGCACCCAGAATTATGTTGCACGAAGCACAATTTCACATCATTCTGGGTTCATTTGTGTGAAAACAAGGTCCAATCAGGCTGAAACGTTACAAGAAGGTAGAATCTATTGAGTTGTAAGTGATCTGAACGTTTCATGATGATCGCACATTCCTATAGGGGGTAAAACCATGTCCCAAAGGTCACCGGGCCTGGTGTCACTTTAAAGAAGTAGTCCAGTTACTCATTTGTGGGCTTATAACTTGGCTTCTGAATGTCCTAGAGAGATCAGGTTTGTTTTACAGTACTCCAATTAACAGCCCCCTTTACCACTAAAAGGAATGGAGTCATTAGCACTTATGGTTTTTAAATGGCACCCAGAATTATGTTGCACGAAGCACAATTTCACATCATTCTGGGTTCATTTGTGTGAAAACAAGGTCCAATAAGGCTGAAACGTTACAGGAAGTTAGAATCTATTGAGTTGTAAGTGATCTGAACGTTTCATGATGATATCACTTTCCTAAAGGGGTCAAACCATGTCCCAAAGGTCACCGGATCTGGTGTCAATTTAAAGAAGAAGTCCAGTTACACATTTGTGGGCTTATAACTTGGCTTCAGAATGTCCTAGAGAGATCAGGTTTGTTTTAATGTTCTCCAACCAACAGCCCCTACAACCACAAAAAGGAATGGAGTCATTAGCACTTATGGTTTGTAAATGGCACCTAGAATTATGTTGCACGAAGCACAATTTCACATCATTCTGGGTCCATTTGTGTGAAAACAAGGTCCAATCAGGCTGAAACGTTACAAGAAGGTAGAATCTATTGAGTTGTAAGTGATCTGAACGTTTCATGATGATCGCACATTCCTAGAGGGGGTCAAACCATGTCCCAAAGGTCACCGGGCCTGGTGTCACTTTAAAGAAGTAGTCCAATTACACCTTTGAGGGCTTATAACTTGGTTTCTGAATGTCCTAGAGAGATCAGGTTTGTTTTAGTGTACTCCAATCAACAACCCCTACAACCTCAAAAATGAATTGAGTCATTAGCACTTATGGTTTTTAAATGGCACCCAGAATTATGTTGCACGAAGCACAATTTCACATCATTCTGGGACAATTTGTGTGAAAACAAGGTCCAATCAGGCTGAAACGTTACAAGAAGGTAGAATCTATTGAGTTGTAAGTGATCTGAACGTTTCATGATGATCGCACATTCCTATAGGGGGTCAAACCATGTCCCAAAGGTCACCGGGCCTGGTGTCTCTTTAAAGTAGTCCAATTACACCTTTAAGGGCTTATAACTTGGTTTCTGAATGTCCTAGAGAGGTCAGGTTTGTTTTAGAGTACTCCAATTAGCAGCCCCCATTACCACTAAAAGGAATGGAGTCATTAGCACTTATGGTTTTTAAATGGCACCCAGAATTATGTTGCACGAAGCACAATTTCACATCATTCTGGGTTCATTTGTGTGAAAACAAGGTACAATCAGGCTGAAACGTTACAGGAAGGTAGAATCTATTGAGTTGTAAGGGATCTGAATGTTTCATGATGATAGCACTTTCCTAAGGGGGTCAAACCATGTCCCAAAGGTCACCGGATCTGGTGTCAATTTAAAGAACTAGTCCAGTTACACATTTGTGGGCTTATAACTTGGCTTCTCAATGTCCTAGAGAGATCAGGTTTGTTTTAGTATACTCCAATCAACAGCCCCTACAACCACAAAAAGAAATGGAGTCATTAGCACTTATGGTTTTTAAATGGCACCCAGAATTATGTTGCACGATGCACAATTTCACATCATACTGGGTTCATTTGTGTGAAAACAAGGTCCAATCAGGCTGAAACGTTACATGAAGGTAGAATCTATTGAGCTGTAAGTGATCTGAACGTTTCATGATGATCACACATTCCTATAGGGGGTCAAACCATGTCCCAAAGGTCACCGGGCCTGGTGTCACTTTAAAGAAGTAGTCCAATTACACCTTTGTGGGCTTATAACTTGGTTTCTGAATGTCCTAGAGAGATCAGGTTTGTTTTAATATTCTCCAACCAACAGTCCCTACAACCACAAAAAGGAATGGAGTCATTAGCACTTATGGTTTGTAAATGGCACCTAGAATTATGTTGCACGAAGCACAATTTCACATCATTCTGGGTCCATTTGTGTGAAAACAAGGTCCCATCAGGCTGAAACGTTACAAGAAGGTAGAATCTATTGAGTTGTAAGTGATCTGAACGTTTCATGATGATCGCACATTCCTAGAGGGGGTCAAACCATGTCCCAAAGGTCACCGGGCCTGGTGTCACTTTAAAGAAGTAGTCCAATTACACCTTTGAGGGCTTATAATTTGGTTTCTGAATGTCCTAGAGAGATCAGGTTTGTTTTAGTGGACTCCAATCAACAGCCCCTACAACCTCAAAAAGGAATTGAGTCATTATCACTTATGGTTTTTAAATGGCACCCAGAATTATGTTGCACGAAGCACAATTTCACATCATTCTGGGTCCATTTGTGTGAAAACAAGGTCCAATCAGGCTGAAACGTTACAAGAAGGTAGAATCTATTGAGTTGTAAGTGATATGAACGTTTCATGATGATCGCACATTCCTATAGGGGGTCAAACCATGTCCCAAAGGTCACCGGGCCTGGTGTCACTTTAAAGAAGTAGTCCAGTTACACATTTATGGGCTTATAACTTGGCTTCTGAATGCCCTAGAGAGATCAGGTTTGTTTTAATGTACTCCAACCAACAGCCCCTACAACCACAAAAAGGAATGGAGTCATTAGTACTTATGGTTTGTAAATGGCACCCAGAATTATGTTGCACGAAGCACAATTTCACATCATTCTGGGTCCATTTGTGTGAAAACAAGGTCCAATCAGGCTGAAACGTTACAAGAAGGTAGAATCTATTGAGTTGTAAGTGATCTGAAAGTTTCATGATGATCGCACATTCCTATAGGGGGTCAAACCATGTCCCAAAGGTCACCGGGCCTGGTGTCTCTTTAAGTAGTCCAATTACACCTTTGAGGGCTTATAACTTGGTTTCTGAATGTCCTAGAGAGGTCAGGTTTGTTTTAGAGTACTCCAATTAGCAGCCCCCATTACCACTAAAAGGAATGGAGTCATTAGCACTAATGGTTTTTAAATGGCACCCAGAATTATGTTGCACGAAGCACAATTTCACATCATTCTGGGTTCATTTGTGTGAAAACAAGGTACAATCAGGCTGAAACGTTAAAGGAAGGTAGAATCTATTGAGTTGTAAGTAATCTGAATGTTTCATGATGATAGCACTTTCCTAAGGGGGTCAAACCATGTCCCAAAGGTCACCGGATCTGGTGTCAATTTAAAGAAGTAGTCCAGTTACACATTTGTGGGCTTATAACTTGGCTTCTGAATGTCCTAGAGAGATCAGGTTTGTTTTAGTATACTCCAATCAACAGCCCCTACAACCACACAAAGAAATGGAGTCATTAGCACTTATGGTTTTTAAATGGCACCCAGAATTATGTTGCACGAAGCACAATTTCACATCATACTGGGTTCATTTGTGTGAAAACAAGGTCCAATCAGGCTGAAACTTTACAGGAAGGTAGAATCTATTGAGTTGTAAGTGATCTGAACGTTTCATGATGATAGCACTTTCCTAAGGGGGTCAAACCATGTCCCAAACGTCACCGGATCTGGTGTCAATTTAAAGAAGTAGTCCAGTTACACATTTGTGGGCTTATAACTTGGCTTCTGAATGTCCTAGAGAGATCAAGTTTGTTTTAATGTACTCCAACCAACAGCCCCTACAACCACAAAAAGGAATGAAGTCTTTAGCACTTATGGTTTGTAAATGGCACCCAGAATTATGTTGCACGAAGCACAATTTCACATCATTCTGGGTCCATTTGTGTGAAAACAAGGTCCTATCAGGCTGAAACGTTACAAGAAGGTAGAATCTATTGAGTTGTAAGTGATCTGAACATTTCATGATGATCGCACATTCCTATAGGGGGTCAAACCATGTCCCAAAGGTCACCGGGCCTGGTGTCACTTTAAAGAAGTAGTCCAGTTACACCTTTGTGGGCTTATAACTTGGCTTCTGAATATCCTAGAGAGGTCAGGTTTGTTTTAGAGTACTCCAATCAGCAGCCCCCATTACCACTAAAAGGAATGGAGTTATTAGGACTTATGGTTTTTAAATGGCACCCAGAATTATGTTGCACGAAGCACAATTTCACATCATTCTGGGTTCATTTGTGTGAAAACAAGGTCCAATCAGGCTGAAACGTTACAAGAAGGTAGAATCTATTGAGTTGTAAGTGATCTGAACGTTTCATGATGATCGCACATTCCTATAGGGGGTAAAACCATGTCCCAAAGGTCACCGGGCCTGGTGTCACTTTAATGAAGTAGTCCAGTTACACATTTGTGGGCTTATAACTTGGCTTCTGAATGTCCTACAGATATCAGGTTTGTTTTACAGTACTCCAATTAACAGCCCCCTTTACCACTAAAAGGAATGGAGTCATTAGCACTTATGGTTTTTAAATGGCACCCAGAATTATGTTGCACGAAGCATAATTTCACATCATTCTGGGTTCATTTGTGTGAAAACAAGGTCCAATCAGGCTGAAACGTTACAGGAAGGTAGAATCTATTGAGTTGTAAGTGATCTCAACGTTTCATGATGATAGTACTTTCCTAAGGGGATCAATCCATGTCCCAAAGGTCACCGGATCTGGTGTCAATTTAAAGAAGTAGTCCAGTTACACATTTGTGGGCTTATAACTTGGCTTCTGAATGTCCTGGAGAGATCAGGTTTGTTTTAATGTACTCCAATCAACAGCCCCTACAACCACAAAAACGAATGTGCTAATGACTCCATTCCTTTCTGTGGTTGTAGGGGCTGTTGGTTGGAGTACATTAAAACAAACCTGACCTCTCTAGGATATTCAGAAACCAAGTTATAAGCCCACAAAGGTGTAACTGGACTACTTCTTTAAAGTGACACCAGGCCCGGTGACCTTTGGGACATGGTTTGACCCCCAATAGGAATGTGCGATCATCATGAAACGTTCAGATCACTTACAACTCAATAGATTCTAACTTCTTGTAATGTTTCAGCCTGATTGGACCTTGTTTTCACACAAATGGACCCAGAATGATGTGAAATTGTGCTTCGTGCAACATAATTCTGGGTGCCATTTAAAAACCATAAGTGCTAATGACTCCATTCATTTTTGAGGTTGTAGGGGCTGTTGATTGGAGTACACTAAAACAAACCTGATCTCTCTAGGACATTCAGAAACCAAGTTATAGGCACTCAAAGGTGTAACTGGACTACTTCTTTAAAGAGACACCAGGCCCGGTGACCTTTGGGACATGGTTTGACCGCCTATAGGAATGTGCAATCATCATGAAACATTCAGATCACTTACAACTCAATAGATTCTACCTTCTTGTAAGGTTTCAGCCTGATTGGACCTTGTTTTCACACAAATGGACCCAGAATGATGTGAAATTGTGCTTCGTGCAACATAATTCTGGGTGCCATTTACAAACCATAAGTGCTAATGACTCCATTCGTTTTTGTGGTTGTAGGGGCTGTTGATTGGAGTACATTAAAACAAACCTGATCTCTCCAGGACATTCAGAAGCCAAGTTATAAGCCCACAAATGTGTAACTGGACTACTTCTTTAAATTGACACCAGATCCGGTGACCTTTGGGACATGGTTTGACCCCCTTAGGAAAGTGCTATCATCATGAAACGTTCAGATTACTTACAACTCAATAGATTCTACCTTCCTGTAACGTTTCAGCCTGATTGGACCTTGTTTTCACACAAATGAACCCAGAATGATGTGAAATTGTGCTTCGTGCAACATAATTCTGGGTGCCATTTAAAAACCATAAGTGCTAATCACTCCATTCCTTTTTGTGGTAATGGGGGCTGCTAATTGGAGTACTCTAAAACAAACCTGACCTCTCTAGGATATTCAGAAGCCAAGTTATAAGCCCACAAAGGTGTAACTGGACTACTTCTTTAAAGTGACACCAGGCCCGGTGACCTTTGGGACATGGTTTGACCCCCAATAGGAATGTGCGATCATCATGAAACGTTCAGATCACTTACAACTCAATAGATTCTACCTTCTTGTAACGTTTCAGCCTGATTGGACCTTGTTTTCACACAAATGGACCCAGAATGATGTGAAATTGTGCTTTGTGCAACATAATTCTGGGTGCCATTTACAAACCATAAGTGCTAATGACTCCATTCCTTTTTGAGGTTGTAGGGGCTGTTGATTGGAGTACACTAAAACAAACCTGATCTCTCTAGGACATTCAGAAACCAAGTTATAGGCACTCAAAGGTGTAACTGGACTACTTCTTTAAAGAGACACCAGGCCCGGTGACCTTTGGGACATGGTTTGACCCCCTATAGGAATGTGCAATCACCATGAAACGTTCAGATCACTTACAACTCAATAGATTCTACCTTCTTGTAACGTTTCAGCCTGATTGGACCTTGTTTTCACACAAATGGACCCAGAATGATGTGAAATTGTGCTTCGTGCAACATAATTCTGGGTGCCATTTACAAACCATAAGTGCTAATTGAAAACAAGGTCCAATCAGGCTGAAACGTTACAGGAAGGTAGAATCTATTGAGTCGTAAGTGATCTGAACGTTTCATGATGATAGCACTTTCCTAAGGGGGTCAAACCATGTCCCAAAGGTCACTGGATCTGGTGTCAATTTAAAGAAGTAGTCCAGTTACACATTTGTGGGCTTATAACTTGGCTTCTGAATGTCCTAGAGAGATCAGGTTTATTTTAGTATACTCCAATCAACAGCCCCTACAACCACAAAAAGGAATGGAGTCATTAGCACTTATGGTTTGTAAATGGCACCCAGAATTATGTTGCACGAAGCACAATTTCACATCATTCTGGGTCCATTTGTGTGAAAACAAGGTCCAATCAGGCTGAAACGTTACAAGAAGGTAGAATCTATTGAGTTGTAAGTGATCTGAACGTTTCATGATGATTGCACATTCCTATAGGCGGTCAAACCATGTCCCAAAGGTCACCGGGCCTGGTGTCTCTTTAAAGAAGTAGTCCAGTTACACCTTTGAGTGCCTATAACTTGGTTTCTGAATGTCCTAGAGAGATCAGGTTTGTTTTAGTGTACTCCAATCAACAGCCCCTACAACCTCAAAAAGGAATGGAGTCATTAGCACTTATGGTTTTTAAATGGCACCCAGAATTATGTTGCACGAAGCAAAATTTCACATCATTCTGGGTCCATTTGTGTGAAAACAAGGTCCAATCAGGCTGAAACGTTACAAGAAGGTAGAATCTATTGAGTTGTAAGTGATCTGAACGTTTCATGATGATCGCACATTCCTATTGGGGGTCAAACCATGTCCCAAAGGTCACCGGGCCTGGTGTCACTTTAAAGAAGTAGTCCAGTTACACCTTTGTGGGCTTATAACTTGGTTTCTGAATATCCTAGAGAGGTCAGGTTTGTTTTAATGTACTCCAACCAACAGCCCCTACAACCACAAAAAGGAATGGAGTCATTAGCACTTATGGTTTGTAAAAGGCACCCAGAATTATGTTGCACAAAGCACAATTTCACATCATTCTGGGTCCATTTGTGTGAAAACAAGGTCCAATCAGGCTGAAACGTTACAAGAAGGTAGAATCTATTGAGTTGTAAGTTATCTGAACGTTTCAAGATGATCGCACTTTCCTAAGGGGGTCAAACCATGTCCCAAAGGTCACCGGATCTGGTGTCAATTTAAAGAAGTAGTCCAGTTACACATTTGTGGGCTTATAACTTGGCTTCTGAATGTCCTAGAGAGATCAGGTTTGTTTTAGTATACTCCAATCAACAGCCCCTACAACCACAAAAAGGAATGGAGTCATTAGCACTTATGGTTTTTAAATGGCACCCAGAATTATGTTGCACGAAGCACAATTTCACATCATTCTGGGTTCATTTGTGTGAAAACAAGGTCCAATCAGGCTGAAACGTTACAAGAAGGTAGAATCTATTGAGTTGTATGTGATCTGAACGTTTCATGATGATCGCACATTCCTATAGGGGGTCAAACCATGTCCCAAAGGTCACCGGGCCTGGTGTCACTTTAAAGAAGTTGTCCAGTTACATATTTGTGGGCTTATAACTTGGCTTCTGAATGCCCTAGAGAGATCAGGTTTGTTTTAATGTACTCCAACCAACAGCCCCTACAACCACAAAAAGGAATGGAGTCATTAGCACTTATGGTTTGTAAATGGCACCCAGAATTATGTTGCACGAAGCACAATTTCACATCATTCTGGGTCCATTTGTGTGAAAACAAGGTCCAATCAGGCTGAAACGTTAGAAGAAGGTAGAATCTATTGAGTTGTAAGTGATCTGAACGTTTCATGATGATCGCACATTCCTATAGGGGGTCAAACCATGTCCCAAAGGTCACCGGGCCTGGTGTCTCTTTAAAGTAGTCCAATTACACCTTTGAGGGCTTATAACTTGGTTTCTGAATGTCCTAGAGAGGTCAGGTTTTTTTTAGAGTACTCCAATTAGCAGCCCCCATTACCACTAAAAGGAATGGAGTCATTAGAACTCATGGTTTTTAAATGGCACCCAGAATTATGTTGCACGAAGCACAATTTCACATCATTCTGGGTTCATTTGTGTGAAAACAAGGTACAATCAGGCTGAAACGTTACAGGAAGGTAGAATCTATTGAGTTGTAAGTGATCTGAACGTTTCATGATGATAGCACTTTCCTAAGGGGGTCAAACCATGTCCCAAAGGTCACCGGATCTGGTGTCAATTTAAAGAAGTAGTCCAGTTACACATTTGTGGGCTTATAACTTGGCTTCTCAATGTCCTAGAGAGATCAGGTTTGTTTTAGTATACTCCAATCAACAGCCCCAACAACCACAAAAAGAAATGGAGTCATTAGCACTTATGGTTTTTAAATCGCACCCAGAATTATGTTGCACGAAGCACAATTTCACATCATACTGGGTTCATTTGTGTGAAATCAAGGTCCAATCAGGCTGAAACGTTACAGGAAGGTAGAATCTATTGAGTTGTAAGTGATCTGAACGTTTCATGATGATCGCACATTCCTATAGGGGGTCAAACCATGTCCCAAAGGTCACCGGGCCTGGTGTCACTTTAAAGAAGTAGTCCAATTACACCTTTGAGGGCTTATAACTTGGTTTCTGAATGTCCTAGAGAGATCAGGTTTGTTTTAGAGTACTCCAATTAGCAGCCCCCATTGCCACTAAAAGGAATGGAGTCATTAGCACTTATGGTTTTTAAATGGCACCCAGAATTATGTTGCACAAAGCACAATTTCACATCATTCTGGGTTCATTTGTTTGAAAACAAGGTCCAATCAGGCTGAAACGTTACAGGAAGGTAGAATCCATTGAGTTGTAAGTGATCTGAACGTTTCATGATGATAGCACTTTCCTAAGGGGGTCAAACCATGTCCCAAAGGTCACCGGATCTGGTGTCAATTTAAAGAAGTAGTCCAGTTACACATTTGTGGGCTTATAACTTGGCTTCTGAATGTCCTAGAGAGATCAGGTTTATTTTAGTATACTCCAATCAACAGCCCCTACAACCACAAAAAGGAATGGAGTCATTAGCACTTATGGTTTTTAAATGGCACCCAGAATTATGTTGCACGAAGCACAATTTCACATCATTCTGGGTTCATTTGTGTGAAAACAAGGTCCAATCAGGCTGAAACTTTACAGGAAGGTAGAATATATTGAGTTGTAAGTGATCTGAACGTTTCATGATGATAGCACTTTCCTAAGGGGGTCAAACCATGTCCCAAAGGTCACCGGATCTGGTGTCAATTTAAAGAAGTAGTCCAGTTACACATTTGTGGGCTTATAACTTGGCTTCTGAATGTCCTAGAGAGATCAGGTTTATTTTAGTATACTCCAATCAACAGCCCCTACAACCACAAAAAGGAATGGAGTCATTAGCACTTATGGTTTTTAAATGGCACCCAGAATTATGTTGCACGAAGCACAATTTCACATCATTCTGGGTTCATTTGTGTGAAAACAAGGTCCAATCAGGCTGAAACGTTACAAGAAGGTAGAATCTATTGAGTTGTAAGTGATCTGAACGTTTCATGATGATCGCACATTCCTATAGGGGGTAAAACCATGTCCCAAAGGTCACCGGGCCTGGTGTCACTTTAAAGAAGTAGTCCAGTTACACATTTGTGGGCTTATAACTTGGCTTCTGAATGTTCTAGAGAGATCAGGTTTGTTTTAGAGTACTCCAATTAACAGCCCCCTTTACCACTAAAAGGAATGGAGTCATTAGCACTTCTGATTTTGAAATGGCACCCAGAATTATGTTGCACGAAGCACAATTTCACATCATTCTGGGTTCATTTGTGTGAAAACAAGGTCCAATCAGGCTGAAACGTTACAAGAAGGTAGAATCTATTGAGTTGTAAGTGATCTGAACGTTTCATGATGATCGCACATTCCTATAGGGGGTCAAACCATGTCCCAAAGGTCACCGGATCTGGTGTCAATTTAAAGAAGTAGTCCAGTTACATCTTTGTGGGCTTATAACTTGGCTTCTGAATGTCCTAGAGAGATCAGGTTTGTTTTAGTATACTCCAATCAACAGCCCCTACAACCACAAAAAGGAATGGAGTCATTAGCACTTATGGTTTTTAAATGGCACCCAGAATTATGTTGCACGAAGCACAATTTCACATCATTCTGGGTTCATTTGTGTGAAAACAAGGTCCAATCAGGCTGAAACATTACAGGAAGGTAGAACCTATTGAGTTGTAAGTGATCTCAACGTTTCATGATGATAGAACTTTCCTAAGGGGATCAAACCATGTCCCAAAGGTCACCGGATCTGGTGTCAATTTAAAGAAGTAGTCCAGTTACACATTTGTGGGCTTATAACTTGGCTTCTGAATGTCCTAGAGAGATCAAGTTTGTTTTAATGTACTCCAATCAACAGCCCCTACAACCACCAAAAGGAATGGAGTCATTAGCACTTATGGTTTGTAAATTGCACCCAGAATTATGTTGCATGAAGCACAATTTCACATCATTCTGGGTCCATTTGTGTGAAACCAAGGTCCAATCAGGCTGAAACATTACATGAAGTTAGAATCTATTGAATTGTAAGTGATCTGAACGTTTCATGATGATAGCACTTTCCTAAGGGGGACAAACCATGTCCCAAAGGTCACCGGATCTGGTGTCAATTTAAAGAAGTAGTCCAGTTACACATTTGTGGGCTTATAACTTGGCTTCTGAATGTCCTAGAGAGATCAGGTTTGTTTCAATGTACTCCAACCAACAGCCCCTACAACCACAAAAAGGAATGGAGACTTTAGCACTTATGGTTTGTAAATGGCACCCAGAATTATGTTGCATGAAGCACAATTTCACATCATTCTGGGTCCATTTGTGTGAAAACAAGGTCCAATCAGGCTGAAACGTTACAGGAAGGTAGAATCTATTGAGTTGTAAGTGATCTGAACGTTTCATGATGATCGCACATTCCTATAGGGGGTCAAACCATGTCCCAAAGGTCACCGGGCCTGGTGTCACTTTAAAGAAGTAGTCCAGTTACACCTTTGTGGGCTTATAACTTGGCTTCTGAATATCCTAGAGAGGTCAGGTTTGTTTTAGAGTACTCCAATTAGCAGCCCCCTTTACCACTAAAAGGAATGGAGTTATTAGCACTTATGGTTTTTAAATGGCACCCAGAATTATGTTGCACGAAGCACAATTTCACATCATTCTGGGTTCATTTGTGTGAAAACAAGGTCCAATCAGGCTGAAACGTTACAAGAAGGTAGAATCTATTGAGTTGTAAGTGATCTGAACGTTTCATGATGATCGCACATTCCTATAGGGGGTAAAACCATGTCCCAAAGGTCACCGGGCCTGGTGTCACTTTAAAGAAGTAGTCCAGTTACACATTTTTGGGCTTATAACTTGGCTTCTGAATGTCCTAGAGAGATCAGGTTTGTTTTAGAGTACTCCAATTAACAGCCCCCTTTACCACTAAAAGGAATGGAGTCATTAGCACTTCTGGTTTTGAAATGGCACCCAGAATTATGTTGCACGAAGCACAATTTCACATCATTCTGGGTTCATTTGTGTGAAAACAAGGTCCAATCAGGCTGAAACGTTACAAGAAGGTAGAATCTATTGAGTTGTAAGTGATCTGAACGTTTCATGATGATCGCACATTCCTATAGGGGGTCAAACCATGTCCCAAAGGTCACCGGATCTGGTGTCAATTTAAAGAAGTAGTCCAGTTACATCTTTGTGGGCTTATAACTTGGCTTCTGAATGTCCTAGAGAGATCAGGTTTGTTTTAGTATACTCCAATCAACAGCCCCTACAACCACAAAAAGGAATGGAGTCATTAGCACTTATGGTTTTTAAATGGCACCCAGAATTATGTTGCACGAAGCACAATTTCACATCATTCTGGGTTCATTTGTGTGAAAACAAGGTCCAATCAGGCTGAAACATTACAGGAAGGTAGAACCTATTGAGTTGTAAGTGATCTCAACGTTTCATGATGATAGAACTTTCCTAAGGGGATCAAACCATGTCCCGAAGGTCACCGGATCTGGTGTCAATTTAAAGAAGTAGTCCAGTTACACATTTGTGGGCTTATAACTTGGCTTCTGAATGTCCTAGAGAGATCAAGTTTGTTTTAATGTACTCCAATCAACAGCCCCTACAACCACCAAAAGGAATGGAGTCATTAGCACTTATGGTTTGTAAATTGCACCCAGAATTATGTTGCATGAAGCACAATTTCACATCATTCTGGGTCCATTTGTGTGAAACCAAGGTCCAAGCAGGCTGAAACGTTACATGAAGTTAGAATCTATTGAATTGTAAGTGATCTGAACGTTTCATGATGATAGCACTTTCCTAAGGGGGACAAACCATGTCCCAAAGGTCACCGGATCTGGTGTCAATTTAAAGAAGTAGTCCAGTTACACATTTGTGGGCTTATAACTTGGCTTCTGAATATCCTAGAGAGGTCAGGTTTGTTTTAGAGTACTCCAATTAACAGCCCCCATTACCACTAAAAGGAATGGAGTCATTAGCACTTATGGTTTTTAAATGGCACCCAGAATTATGTTGCACGAAGCACAATTTCACATCATTCTGGGTTCATTTGTGTGAAAACAAGGTCCAATCAGGCTGAAACATTACAGGAAGGTAGAATCTATTGAGTTGTAAGTGATCTCAACGTTTCATGATGATAGAACTTTCCTAAAGGGATCAAACCATGTCCCAAAGGTCACCGGATCTGGTGTCAATTTAAAGAAGTAGTCCAGTTACACATTTGTGGGCTTATAACTTGGCTTCTGAATGTCCTAGAGAGATCAGTTTTTTTAATGTACTCCAATCAACAGCCCCTACAACCACAAAAAGGAATGGAGTCATTAGCACTTATGGTTTGTAAATGGCACCCAGAATTATGTTGCACGAAGCACAATTTCACATCATTCTGGGTCCATTTGTGTGAAAACAAGGTCCAATCAAGCTGAAACGTTACAAGAAGGTAGATTCTATTGAGTTGTAAGTCATCTGAACGTTTCATGATGATCGCACATTCCTATTGGGGGTCAAACCATGTCCCAAAGGTCACCGGGCCTGGTGTCACTTTAAAGAAGTAGTCCAGTTACACCTTTGTGGGCTTATAACTTGGCTTCTGAATATCCTAGAGAGGTCAGGTTTGTTTTAGAGTACTCCAATTAACAGCCCCCATTACCACTAAAAGGAATGGAGTCATTAGCACTTATGGTTTGTAAATGGCACCCAGAATTATGTTGCACGAAGCACAATTTCACATCATTCTGGGTTCATTTGTGTGAAAACAAGGTCCAATCAGGCAGAAATGTTACAAGAAGGTAGAATCTATTGAGTTGTAAGTGATCTGAACGTTTCATGATGATTGCACATTCCTATTGGGGGTCAAACCATGTCCCAAAGGTCACCGGGCCTGGTGTCACTTTAAAGAAGTAGTCCAGTTACACCTTTGTGGGCTTATAACTTGGCTTCTGAATATCCTAGAGAGGTCAGGTTTGTTTTAGAGTACTCCAATTAGCAGCCCCCATTACCACAAAAAGGAATGGAGTGATTAGCACTTATGGTTTTTAAATGGCACCCAGAATTATGTTGCACGAAGCACAATTTCACATCATTCTGGGTTCATTTGTGTGAAAAAAAGGTCCAATCAGGCTGAAACGTTACAGGAAGGTAGAATCTATTGAGTTGTAAGTGATCTGAACGTTTCATGATGATAGCACATTCCTAAGGGGGTCAAACCATGTCCCAAAGGTCACCGGATCTGGTGTCAATTTAAAGAAGTAGTCCAGTTACACATTTGTGGGCTTATAACTTGGCTTCTGAATGTCCTAGAGAGATCAGGTTTATTTTAGCATACTCCAATCAACAGCCCCTACAACCACAAAAAGGAATGGAGTCTTTAGCACTGATGGTTTGTAAATTGCACCCAGAATTATGTTGCACGAAGCACAATTTCACATCATTCTGGGTCCATTTGTGTGAATACAAGGTCCAATCAGGCTGAAACGTTACAAGAAGGTAGAATCTATTGAGTTGTAAGTGATCTGAACGTTTCATGATGATCGCACATTCCTATAGGGGGTCAAACCATGTCCCAAAGGTCACCGGGCCTGGTGTCACTTTAAAGAAGTAGTCCAGTTACACCTTTGTGGGCTTATAACTTGGCTTCTGAATATCCTAGAGAGGTCAGGTTTGTTTTAGAGTACTCCAATCAGCAGCCCCCATTACCACTAAAAGGAATGGAGTTATTAGCACTTATGGTTTTTAAATGGCACCCAGAATTATGTTGCACGAAGCACAATTTCACATCATTCTGGGTTCATTTGTGTGAAAACAAGGTCCAATCAGGCTGAAACGTTACAAGAAGGTAGAATCTATTGAGTTGTAAGTGATCTGAACGTTTCATGATGATCGCACATTCCTATAGGGGGTAAAACCATGTCCCAAAGGTCACCGGGCCTGGTGTCACTTTAAAGAAGTAGTCCAGTTACTCATTTGTGGGCTTATAACTTGGCTTCTGAATGTCCTAGAGAGATCAGGTTTGTTTTACAGTACTCCAATTAACAGCCCCCTTTACCACTAAAAGGAATGGAGTCATTAGCACTTATGGTTTTTAAATGGCACCCAGAATTATGTTGCACGAAGCACAATTTCACATCATTCTGGGTTCATTTGTGTGAAAACAAGGTCCAATAAGGCTGAAACGTTACAGGAAGTTAGAATCTATTGAGTTGTAAGTGATCTGAACGTTTCATGATGATATCACTTTCCTAAAGGGGTCAAACCATGTCCCAAAGGTCACCGGATCTGGTGTCAATTTAAAGAAGAAGTCCAGTTACACATTTGTGGGCTTATAACTTGGCTTCAGAATGTCCTAGAGAGATCAGGTTTGTTTTAATGTTCTCCAACCAACAGCCCCTACAACCACAAAAAGGAATGGAGTCATTAGCACTTATGGTTTGTAAATGGCACCTAGAATTATGTTGCACGAAGCACAATTTCACATCATTCTGGGTCCATTTGTGTGAAAACAAGGTCCAATCAGGCTGAAACGTTACAAGAAGGTAGAATCTATTGAGTTGTAAGTGATCTGAACGTTTCATGATGATCGCACATTCCTAGACGGGGTCAAACCATGTCCCAAAGGTCACCGGGCCTGGTGTCACTTTAAAGAAGTAGTCCAATTACACCTTTGAGGGCTTATAACTTGGTTTCTGAATGTCCCAGAGAGATCAGGTTTGTTTTAGTGTACTCCAATCAACAACCCCTACAACCTCAAAAATGAATTGAGTCATTAGCACTTATGGTTTTTAAATGGCACCCAGAATTATGTTGCACGAAGCACAATTTCACATCATTCTGGGACAATTTGTGTGAAAACAAGGTCCAATCAGGCTGAAACGTTACAAGAAGGTAGAATCTATTGAGTTGTAAGTGATCTGAACGTTTCATGATGATCGCACATTCCTATAGGGGGTCAAACCATGTCCCAAAGGTCACCGGGCCTGGTGTCTCTTTAAAGTAGTCCAATTACACCTTTAAGGGCTTATAACTTGGTTTCTGAATGTCCTAGAGAGGTCAGGTTTGTTTTAGAGTACTCCAATTAGCAGCCCCCATTACCACTAAAAGGAATGGAGTCATTAGCACTTATGGTTTTTAAATGGCACCCAGAATTATGTTGCACGAAGCACAATTTCACATCATTCTGGGTTCATTTGTGTGAAAACAAGGTACAATCAGGCTGAAACGTTACATGAAGGTAGAATCTATTGAGTTGTAAGGGATCTGAATGTTTCATGATGATCACACATTCCTATAGGGGGTCAAACCATGTCCCAAAGGTCACCGGGCCTGGTGTCACTTTAAAGAAGTAGTCCAATTACACCTTTGTGGGCTTATAACTTGGTTTCTGAATGTCCTAGAGAGATCAGGTTTGTTTTAATATTCTCCAACCAACAGTCCCTACAACCACAAAAAGGAATGGAGTCATTAGCACTCATGGTTTGTAAATGGCACCTAGAATTATGTTGCACGAAGCACAATTTCACATCATTCTGGGTCCATTTGTGTGAAAACAAGGTCCCATCAGGCTGAAACGTTACAAGAAGGTAGAATCTATTGAGTTGTAAGTGATCTGAACGTTTCATGATGATCGCACATTCCTAGAGGGGGTCAAACCATGTCCCAAAGGTCACCGGGCCTGGTGTCACTTTAAAGAAGTAGTCCAATTACACCTTTGAGGGCTTATAATTTGGTTTCTGAATGTCCTAGAGAGATCAGGTTTGTTTTAGTGGACTCCAATCAACAGCCCCTACAACCTCAAAAAGGAATTGAGTCATTATCACTTATGGTTTTTAAATGGCACCCAGAATTATGTTGCACGAAGCACAATTTCACATCATTCTGGGTCCATTTGTGTGAAAACAAGGTCCAATCAGGCTGAAACGTTACAAGAAGGTAGAATCTATTGAGTTGTAAGTGATCTGAACGTTTCATGATGATCGCACATTCCTATAGGGGGTAAAACCATGTCCCAAAGGTCACCGGGCCTGGTGTCACTTTAAAGAAGTAGTCCAGTTACACATTTTTGGGCTTATAACTTGGCTTCTGAATGTCCTAGAGAGATCAGGTTTGTTTTAGAGTACTCCAATTAACAGCCCCCTTTACCACTAAAAGGAATGGAGTCATTAGCACTTCTGGTTTTGAAATGGCACCCAGAATTATGTTGCACGAAGCACAATTTCACATCATTCTGGGTTCATTTGTGTGAAAACAAGGTCCAATCAGGCTGAAACGTTACAAGAAGGTAGAATCTATTGAGTTGTAAGTGATCTGAACGTTTCATGATGATCGCACATTCCTATAGGGGGTCAAACCATGTCCCAAAGGTCACCGGATCTGGTGTCAATTTAAAGAAGTAGTCCAGTTACATCTTTGTGGGCTTATAACTTGGCTTCTGAATGTCCTAGAGAGATCAGGTTTGTTTTAGTATACTCCAATCAACAGCCCCTACAACCACAAAAAGGAATGGAGTCATTAGCACTTATGGTTTTTAAATGGCACCCAGAATTATGTTGCACGAAGCACAATTTCACATCATTCTGGGTTCATTTGTGTGAAAACAAGGTCCAATCAGGCTGAAACATTACAGGAAGGTAGAACCTATTGAGTTGTAAGTGATCTCAACGTTTCATGATGATAGAACTTTCCTAAGGGGATCAAACCATGTCCCGAAGGTCACCGGATCTGGTGTCAATTTAAAGAAGTAGTCCAGTTACACATTTGTGGGCTTATAACTTGGCTTCTGAATGTCCTAGAGAGATCAAGTTTGTTTTAATGTACTCCAATCAACAGCCCCTACAACCACCAAAAGGAATGGAGTCATTAGCACTTATGGTTTGTAAATTGCACCCAGAATTATGTTGCATGAAGCACAATTTCACATCATTCTGGGTCCATTTGTGTGAAACCAAGGTCCAAGCAGGCTGAAACGTTACATGAAGTTAGAATCTATTGAATTGTAAGTGATCTGAACGTTTCATGATGATAGCACTTTCCTAAGGGGGACAAACCATGTCCCAAAGGTCACCGGATCTGGTGTCAATTTAAAGAAGTAGTCCAGTTACACATTTGTGGGCTTATAACTTGGCTTCTGAATATCCTAGAGAGGTCAGGTTTGTTTTAGAGTACTCCAATTAACAGCCCCCATTACCACTAAAAGGAATGGAGTCATTAGCACTTATGGTTTTTAAATGGCACCCAGAATTATGTTGCACGAAGCACAATTTCACATCATTCTGGGTTCATTTGTGTGAAAACAAGGTCCAATCAGGCTGAAACATTACAGGAAGGTAGAATCTATTGAGTTGTAAGTGATCTCAACGTTTCATGATGATAGAACTTTCCTAAAGGGATCAAACCATGTCCCAAAGGTCACCGGATCTGGTGTCAATTTAAAGAAGTAGTCCAGTTACACATTTGTGGGCTTATAACTTGGCTTCTGAATGTCCTAGAGAGATCAGTTTTTTTAATGTACTCCAATCAACAGCCCCTACAACCACAAAAAGGAATGGAGTCATTAGCACTTATGGTTTGTAAATGGCACCCAGAATTATGTTGCACGAAGCACAATTTCACATCATTCTGGGTCCATTTGTGTGAAAACAAGGTCCAATCAAGCTGAAACGTTACAAGAAGGTAGATTCTATTGAGTTGTAAGTCATCTGAACGTTTCATGATGATCGCACATTCCTATTGGGGGTCAAACCATGTCCCAAAGGTCACCGGGCCTGGTGTCACTTTAAAGAAGTAGTCCAGTTACACCTTTGTGGGCTTATAACTTGGCTTCTGAATATCCTAGAGAGGTCAGGTTTTTTTTAGAGTACTCCAATTAACAGCCCCCATTACCACTAAAAGGAATGGAGTCATTAGCACTTATGGTTTGTAAATGGCACCCAGAATTATGTTGCACGAAGCACAATTTCACATCATTCTGGGTTCATTTGTGTGAAAACAAGGTCCAATCAGGCAGAAATGTTACAAGAAGGTAGAATCTATTGAGTTGTAAGTGATCTGAACGTTTCATGATGATCGCACATTCCTATTGGGGGTCAAACCATGTCCCAAAGGTCACCGGGCCTGGTGTCACTTTAAAGAAGTAGTCCAGTTACACCTTTGTGGGCTTATAACTTGGCTTCTGAATATCCTAGAGAGGTCAGGTTTGTTTTAGAGTACTCCAATTAGCAGCCCCCATTACCACAAAAAGGAATGGAGTGATTAGCACTTATGGTTTTTAAATGGCACCCAGAATTATGTTGCACGAAGCACAATTTCACATCATTCTGGGTTCATTTGTGTGAAAAAAAGGTCCAATCAGGCTGAAACGTTACAGGAAGGTAGAATCTATTGAGTTGTAAGTGATCTGAACGTTTCATGATGATAGCACATTCCTAAGGGGGTCAAACCATGTCCCAAAGGTCACCGGATCTGGTGTCAATTTAAAGAAGTAGTCCAGTTACACATTTGTGGGCTTATAACTTGGCTTCTGAATGTCCTAGAGAGATCAGGTTTATTTTAGCATACTCCAATCAACAGCCCCTACAACCACAAAAAGGAATGGAGTCTTTAGCACTGATGGTTTGTAAATTGCACCCAGAATTATGTTGCACGAAGCACAATTTCACATCATTCTGGGTCCATTTGTGTGAATACAAGGTCCAATCAGGCTGAAACGTTACAAGAAGGTAGAATCTATTGAGTTGTAAGTGATCTGAACGTTTCATGATGATCGCACATTCCTATAGGGGGTCAAACCATGTCCCAAAGGTCACCGGGCCTGGTGTCACTTTAAAGAAGTAGTCCAGTTACACCTTTGTGGGCTTATAACTTGGCTTCTGAATATCCTAGAGAGGTCAGGTTTGTTTTAGAGTACTCCAATCAGCAGCCCCCATTACCACTAAAAGGAATGGAGTTATTAGCACTTATGGTTTTTAAATGGCACCCAGAATTATGTTGCACGAAGCACAATTTCACATCATTCTGGGTTCATTTGTGTGAAAACAAGGTCCAATCAGGCTGAAACGTTACAAGAAGGTAGAATCTATTGAGTTGTAAGTGATCTGAACGTTTCATGATGATCGCACATTCCTATAGGGGGTAAAACCATGTCCCAAAGGTCACCGGGCCTGGTGTCACTTTAAAGAAGTAGTCCAGTTACTCATTTGTGGGCTTATAACTTGGCTTCTGAATGTCCTAGAGAGATCAGGTTTGTTTTACAGTACTCCAATTAACAGCCCCCTTTACCACTAAAAGGAATGGAGTCATTAGCACTTATGGTTTTTAAATGGCACCCAGAATTATGTTGCACGAAGCACAATTTCACATCATTCTGGGTTCATTTGTGTGAAAACAAGGTCCAATAAGGCTGAAACGTTACAGGAAGTTAGAATCTATTGAGTTGTAAGTGATCTGAACGTTTCATGATGATATCACTTTCCTAAAGGGGTCAAACCATGTCCCAAAGGTCACCGGATCTGGTGTCAATTTAAAGAAGAAGTCCAGTTACACATTTGTGGGCTTATAACTTGGCTTCAGAATGTCCTAGAGAGATCAGGTTTGTTTTAATGTTCTCCAACCAACAGCCCCTACAACCACAAAAAGGAATGGAGTCATTAGCACTTATGGTTTGTAAATGGCACCTAGAATTATGTTGCACGAAGCACAATTTCACATCATTCTGGGTCCATTTGTGTGAAAACAAGGTCCAATCAGGCTGAAACGTTACAAGAAGGTAGAATCTATTGAGTTGTAAGTGATCTGAACGTTTCATGATGATCGCACATTCCTAGAGGGGGTCAAACCATGTCCCAAAGGTCACCGGGCCTGGTGTCACTTTAAAGAAGTAGTCCAATTACACATTTGAGGGCTTATAACTTGGTTTCTGAATGTCCTAGAGAGATCAGGTTTGTTTTAGTGTACTCCAATCAACAACCCCTACAACCTCAAAAATGAATTGAGTCATTAGCACTTATGGTTTTTAAATGGCACCCAGAATTATGTTGCACGAAGCACAATTTCACATCATTCTGGGACAATTTGTGTGAAAACAAGGTCCAATCAGGCTGAAACGTTACAAGAAGGTAGAATCTATTGAGTTGTAAGTGATCTGAACGTTTCATGATGATCGCACATTCCTATAGGGGGTCAAACCATGTCCCAAAGGTCACCGGGCCTGGTGTCTCTTTAAAGTAGTCCAATTACACCTTAAAGGGCTTATAACTTGGTTTCTGAATGTCCTAGAGAGGTCAGGTTTGTTTTAGAGTACTCCAATTAGCAGCCCCCATTACCACTAAAAGGAATGGAGTCATTAGCACTTATGGTTTTTAAATGGCACCCAGAATTATGTTGCACGAAGCACAATTTCACATCATTCTGGGTTCATTTGTGTGAAAACAAGGTACAATCAGGCTGAAACGTTACATGAAGGTAGAATCTATTGAGTTGTAAGGGATCTGAATGTTTCATGATGATCACACATTCCTATAGGGGGTCAAACCATGTCCCAAAGGTCACCGGGCCTGGTGTCACTTTAAAGAAGTAGTCCAATTACACCTTTGTGGGCTTATAACTTGGTTTCTGAATGTCCTAGAGAGATCAGGTTTGTTTTAATATTCTCCAACCAACAGTCCCTACAACCACAAAAAGGAATGGAGTCATTAGCACTCATGGTTTGTAAATGGCACCTAGAATTATGTTGCACGAAGCACAATTTCACATCATTCTGGGTCCATTTGTGTGAAAACAAGGTCCCATCAGGCTGAAACGTTACAAGAAGGTAGAATCTATTGAGTTGTAAGTGATCTGAACGTTTCATGATGATCGCACATTCCTAGAGGGGGTCAAACCATGTCCCAAAGGTCACCGGGCCTGGTGTCACTTTAAAGAAGTAGTCCAAATACACCTTTGAGGGCTTATAATTTGGTTTCTGAATGTCCTAGAGAGATCAGGTTTGTTTTAGTGGACTCCAATCAACAGCCCCTACAACCTCAAAAAGGAATTGAGTCATTATAACTTATGGTTTTTAAATGGCACCCAGAATTATGTTGCACGAAGCACAATTTCACATCATTCTGGGTCCATTTGTGTGAAAACAAGGTCCAATCAGGCTGAAACGTTACAAGAAGGTAGAATCTATTGAGTTGTAAGTGATATGAACGTTTCATGATGATCGAACATTCCTATAGGGGGTCAAACCATGTCCCAAAGGTCACCGGGCCTGGTGTCACTTTAAAGAAGTAGTCCAGTTACACATTTATGGGCTTATAACTTGGCTTCTGAATGCCCTAGAGAGATCAGGTTTGTTTTAATGTACTCCAACCAACAGCCCCTACATCCACAAAAAGGAATGGAGTCATTAGTACTTATGGTTTGTAAATGGCACCCAGAATTATGTTGCACGAAGCACAATTTCACATCATTCTGGGTCCATTTGTGTGAAAACAAGGTCCAATCAGGCTGAAACGTTACAAGAAGGTAGAATCTATTGAGTTGTAAGTGATCTGAAAGTTTCATGATGATCGCACATTCCTATAGAGGGTCAAACCATGTCCCAAAGGTCACCGGGCCTGGTGTCTCTTTAAGTAGTCCAATTACACCTTTGAGGGCTTATAACTTGGTTTCTGAATGTCCTAGAGAGGTCAGGTTTGTTTTAGAGTACTCCAATTAGCAGCCCCCATTACCACTAAAAGGAATGGAGTCATTAGCACTAATGGTTTTTAAATGGCACCCAGAATTATGTTGCACGAAGCACAATTTCACATCATTCTGGGTTCATTTGTGTGAAAACAAGGTACAATCAGGCTGAAACGTTAAAGGAAGGTAGAATCTATTGAGTTGTAAGTAATCTGAATGTTTCATGATGATAGCACTTTCCTAAGGGGGTCAAACCATGTCCCAAAGGTCACCGGATCTGGTGTCAATTTAAAGAAGTAGTCCAGTTACACATTTGTGGGCTTATAACTTGGCTTCTGAATGTCCTAGAGAGATCAGGTTTGTTTTAGTATACTCCAATCAACAGCCCCTACAACCACAAAAAGAAATGGAGTCATTAGCACTTATGGTTTTTAAATGGCACCCAGAATTATGTTGCACGAAGCACAATTTCACATCATACTGGGTTCATTTGTGTGAAAACAAGGTCCAATCAGGCTGAAACTTTACAGGAAGGTAGAATCTATTGAGTTGTAAGTGATCTGAACGTTTCATGATGATAGCACTTTCCTAAGGGGGTCAAACCATGTCCCAAACGTCACCGGATCTGGTGTCAATTTAAAGAAGTAGTCCAGTTACACATTTGTGGGCTTATAACTTGGCTTCTGAATGTCCTGGAGAGATCAAGTTTGTTTTAATGTACTCCAATCAACAGCCCCTACAACCACAAAAACGAATGTGCTAATGACTCCATTCCTTTTTGTGGTTGTAGGGGCTGTTGGTTGGAGTACATTAAAACAAACCTGACCTCTCTAGGATATTCAGAAACCAAGTTATAAGCCCACAAAGGTGTAACTGGACTACTTCTTTAAAGTGACATCAGGCCCGGTGACCTTTGGGACATGGTTTGACCCCCAATAGGAATGTGCGATCATCATGAAACGTTCAGATCACTTACAACTCAATAGATTCTAACTTCTTGTAATGTTTCAGCCTGATTGGACCTTGTTTTCACACAAATGGACCCAGAATGATGTGAAATTGTGCTTCGTGCAACATAATTCTGGGTGCCATTTAAAAACCATAAGTGCTAATGACTCCATTCCTTTTTGAGGTTGTAGGGGCTGTTGATTGGAGTACACTAAAACAAACCTGATCTCTCTAGGACATTCAGAAACCAAGTTATAGGCACTCAAAGGTGTAACTGGACTACTTCTTTAAAGAGACACCAGGCCCGGTGACCTTTGGGACATGGTTTGACCGCCTATAGGAATGTGCAATCATCATGAAACGTTCAGATCACTTACAACTCAATAGATTCTACCTTCTTGTAAGGTTTCAGCCTGATTGGACCTTGTTTTCACACAAATGGACCCAGAATGATGTGAAATTGTGCTTCGTGCAACATAATTCTGGGTGCCATTTACAAACCATAAGTGCTAATGACTCCATTCGTTTTTGTGGTTGTAGGGGCTGTTGATTGGAGTACATTAAAACAAACCTGATCTCTCCAGGACATTCAGAAGCCAAGTTATAAGCCCACAAATGTGTAACTGGACTACTTCTTTAAATTGACACCAGATCCGGTGACCTTTGGGACATGGTTTGACCCCCTTAGGAAAGTGCTATCATCATGAAACGTTCAGATTACTTACAACTCAATAGATTCTACCTTCCTGTAACGTTTCAGCCTGATTGGACCTTGTTTTCACACAAATGAACCCAGAATGATGTGAAATTGTGCTTCGTGCAACATAATTCTGGGTGCCATTTAAAAACCATAAGTGCTAATCACTCCATTCCTTTTTGTGGTAATGGGGGCTGCTAATTGGAGTACTCTAAAACAAACCTGACCTCTCTAGGATATTCAGAAGCCAAGTTATAAGCCCACAAAGGTGTAACTGGACTACTTCTTTAAAGTGACACCAGGCCCGGTGACCTTTGGGACATGGTTTGACCCCCAATAGGAATGTGCGATCATCATGAAACGTTCAGATCACTTACAACTCAATAGATTCTACCTTCTTGTAACGTTTCAGCCTGATTGGACCTTGTTTTCACACAAATGGACCCAGAATGATGTGAAATTGTGCTTTGTGCAACATAATTCTGGGTGCCATTTACAAACCATAAGTGCTAATGACTCCATTCCTTTTTGAGGTTGTAGGGGCTGTTGATTGGAGTACACTAAAACAAACCTGATCTCTCTAGGACATTCAGAAACCAAGTTATAGGCACTCAAAGGTGTAACTGGACTACTTCTTTAAAGAGACACCAGGCCCGGTGACCTTTGGGACATGGTTTGACCCCCTATAGGAATGTGCAATCACCATGAAACGTTCAGATCACTTACAACTCAATAGATTCTACCTTCTTGTAACGTTTCAGCCTGATTGGACCTTGTTTTCACACAAATGGACCCAGAATGATGTGAAATTGTGCTTCGTGCAACATAATTCTGGGTGCCATTTACAAACCATAAGTGCTAATTGAAAACAAGGTCCAATCAGGCTGAAACGTTACAGGAAGGTAGAATCTATTGAGTCGTAAGTGATCTGAACGTTTCATGATGATAGCACTTTCCTAAGGGGGTCAAACCATGTCCCAAAGGTCACTGGATCTGGTGTCAATTTAAAGAAGTAGTCCAGATACACATTTGTGGGCTTATAACTTGGCTTCTGAATGTCCTAGAGAGATCAGGTTTATTTTAGTATACTCCAATCAACAGCCCCTACAACCACAAAAAGGAATGGAGTCATTAGCACTTATGGTTTGTAAATGGCACCCAGAATTATGTTGCACAAAGCACAATTTCACATCATTCTGGGTCCATTTGTGTGAAAACAAGGTCCAATCAGGCTGAAACGTTACAAGAAGGTAGAATCTATTGAGTTGTAAGTGATCTGAACGTTTCATGATGATTGCACATTCCTATAGGCGGTCAAACCATGTCCCAAAGGTCACCGGGCCTGGTGTCTCTTTAAAGAAGTAGTCCAGTTACACCTTTGAGTGCCTATAACTTGGTTTCTGAATGTCCTAGAGAGATCAGGTTTGTTTTAGTGTACTCCAATCAACAGCCCCTACAACCTCAAAAAGGAATGGAGTCATTAGCACTTATGGTTTTTAAATGGCACCCAGAATTATGTTGCACGAAGCAAAATTTCACATCATTCTGGGTCCATTTGTGTGAAAACAAGGTCCAATCAGGCTGAAACGTTACAAGAAGGTAGAATCTATTGAGTTGTAAGTGATCTGAACGTTTCATGATGATCGCACATTCCTATTGGGGGTCAAACCATGTCCCAAAGGTCACCGGGCCTGGTGTCACTTTAAAGAAGTAGTCCAGTTACACCTTTGTGGGCTTATAACTTGGTTTCTGAATATCCTAGAGAGGTCAGGTTTGTTTTAATGTACTCCAACCAACAGCCCCTACAACCACAAAAAGGAATGGAGTCATTAGCACTTATGGTTTGTAAAAGGCACCCAGAATTATGTTGCACAAAGCACAATTTCACATCATTCTGGGTCCATTTGTGTGAAAACAAGGTCCAATCAGGCTGAAACGTTACAAGAAGGTAGAATCTATTGAGTTGTAAGTTATCTGAACGTTTTAAGATGATCGCACTTTCCTAAGGGGGTCAAACCATGTCCCAAAGGTCACCGGATCTGGTGTCAATTTAAAGAAGTAGTCCAGTTACACATTTGTGGGCTTATAACTTGGCTTCTGAATGTCCTAGAGAGATCAGGTTTGTTTTAGTATACTCCAATCAACAGCCCCTACAACCACAAAAAGGAATGGAGTCATTAGCACTTATGGTTTTTAAATGGCACCCAGAATTATGTTGCACGAAGCACAATTTCACATCATTCTGGGTTCATTTGTGTGAAAACAAGGTCCAATCAGGCTGAAACGTTACAAGAAGGTAGAATCTATTGAGTTGTATGTGATCTGAACGTTTCATGATGATCGCACATTCCTATAGGGGGTCAAACCATGTCCCAAAGGTCACCGGGCCTGGTGTCACTTTAAAGAAGTTGTCCAGTTACATATTTGTGGGCTTATAACTTGGCTTCTGAATGCCCTAGAGAGATCAGGTTTGTTTTAATGTACTCCAACCAACAGCCCCTACAACCACAAAAAGGAATGGAGTCATTAGCACTTATGGTTTGTAAATGGCACCCAGAATTATGTTGCACGAAGCACAATTTCACATCATTCTGGGTCCATTTGTGTGAAAACAAGGTCCAATCAGGCTGAAACGTTAGAAGAAGGTAGAATCTATTGAGTTGTAAGTGATCTGAACGTTTCATGATGATCGCACATTCCTATAGGGGGTCAAACCATGTCCCAAAGGTCACCGGGCCTGGTGTCTCTTTAAAGTAGTCCAATTACACCTTTGAGGGCTTATAACTTGGTTTCTGAATGTCCTAGAGAGGTCAGGTTTTTTTTAGAGTACTCCAATTAGCAGCCCCCATTACCACTAAAAGGAATGGAGTCATTAGAACTTATGGTTTTTAAATGGCACCCAGAATTATGTTGCACGAAGCACAATTTCACATCATTCTGGGTTCATTTGTGTGAAAACAAGGTACAATCAGGCTGAAACGTTACAGGAAGGTAGAATCTATTGAGTTGTAAGTGATCTGAACGTTTCATGATGATAGCACTTTCCTAAGGGGGTCAAACCATGTCCCAAAGGTCACCGGATCTGGTGTCAATTTAAAGAAGTAGTCCAGTTACACATTTGTGGGCTTATAACTTGGCTTCTCAATGTCCTAGAGAGATCAGGTTTGTTTTAGTATACTCCAATCAACAGCCCCAACAACCACAAAAAGAAATGGAGTCATTAGCACTTATGGTTTTTAAATCGCACCCAGAATTATGTTGCACGAAGCACAATTTCACATCATACTGGGTTCATTTGTGTGAAATCAAGGTCCAATCAGGCTGAAACGTTACAGGAAGGTAGAATCTATTGAGTTGTAAGTGATCTGAACGTTTCATGATGATCGCACATTCCTATAGGGGGTCAAACCATGTCCCAAAGGTCACCGGGCCTGGTGTCACTTTAAAGAAGTAGTCCAATTACACCTTTGAGGGCTTATAACTTGGTTTCTGAATGTCCTAGAGAGATCAGGTTTGTTTTAGAGTACTCCAATTAGCAGCCCCCATTGCCACTAAAAGGAATGGAGTCATTAGCACTTATGGTTTTTAAATGGCACCCAGAATTATGTTGCACAAAGCACAATTTCACATCATTCTGGGTTCATTTGTGTGAAAACAAGGTCCAATCAGGCTGAAACGTTACAGGAAGGTAGAATCTATTGAGTTGTAAGTGATCTGAACGTTTCATGATGATAGCACTTTCCTAAGGGGGTCAAACCATGTCCCAAAGGTCACCGGATCTGGTGTCAATTTAAAGAAGTAGTCCAGTTACACATTTGTGGGCTTATAACTTGGCTTCTGAATGTCCTAGAGAGATCAGGTTTATTTTAGTATACTCCAATCAACAGCCCCTACAACCACAAAAAGGAATGGAGTCATTAGCACTTATGGTTTTTAAATGGCACCCAGAATTATGTTGCACGAAGCACAATTTCACATCATTCTGGGTTCATTTGTGTGAAAACAAGGTCCAATCAGGCTGAAACTTTACAGGAAGGTAGAATATATTGAGTTGTAAGTGATCTGAACGTTTCATGATGATAGCACTTTCCTAAGGGGGTCAAACCATGTCCCAAAGGTCACCGGATCTGGTGTCAATTTAAAGAAGTAGTCCAGTTACACATTTGTGGGCTTATAACTTGGCTTCTGAATGTCCTAGAGAGATCAGGTTTATTTTAGTATACTCCAATCAACAGCCCCTACAACCACAAAAAGGAATGGAGTCATTAGCACTTATGGTTTTTAAATGGCACCCAGAATTATGTTGCACGAAGCACAATTTCACATCATTCTGGGTTCATTTGTGTGAAAACAAGGTCCAATCAGGCTGAAACGTTACAAGAAGGTAGAATCTATTGAGTTGTAAGTGATCTGAACGTTTCATGATGATCGCACATTCCTATAGGGGGTAAAACCATGTCCCAAAGGTCACCGGGCCTGGTGTCACTTTAAAGAAGTAGTCCAGTTACACATTTGTGGGCTTATAACTTGGCTTCTGAATGTTCTAGAGAGATCAGGTTTGTTTTAGAGTACTCCAATTAACAGCCCCCTTTACCACTAAAAGGAATGGAGTCATTAGCACTTCTGGTTTTGAAATGGCACCCAGAATTATGTTGCACGAAGCACAATTTCACATCATTCTGGGTTCATTTGTGTGAAAACAAGGTCCAATCAGGCTGAAACGTTACAAGAAGGTAGAATCTATTGAGTTGTAAGTGATCTGAACGTTTCATGATGATCGCACATTCCTATAGGGGGTCAAACCATGTCCCAAAGGTCACCGGATCTGGTGTCAATTTAAAGAAGTAGTCCAGTTACATCTTTGTGGGCTTATAACTTGGCTTCTGAATGTCCTAGAGAGATCAGGTTTGTTTTAGTATACTCCAATCAACAGCCCCTACAACCACAAAAAGGAATGGAGTCATTAGCACTTATGGTTTTTAAATGGCACCCAGAATTATGTTGCACGAAGCACAATTTCACATCATTCTGGGTTCATTTGTGTGAAAACAAGGTCCAATCAGGCTGAAACATTACAGGAAGGTAGAACCTATTGAGTTGTAAGTGATCTCAACGTTTCATGATGATAGAACTTTCCTAAGGGGATCAAACCATGTCCCAAAGGTCACCGGATCTGGTGTCAATTTAAAGAAGTAGTCCAGTTACACATTTGTGGGCTTATAACTTGGCTTCTGAATGTCCTAGAGAGATCAAGTTTGTTTTAATGTACTCCAATCAACAGCCCCTACAACCACCAAAAGGAATGGAGTCATTAGCACTTATGGTTTGTAAATTGCACCCAGAATTATGTTGCATGAAGCACAATTTCACATCATTCTGGGTCCATTTGTGTGAAACCAAGGTCCAATCAGGCTGAAACATTACATGAAGTTAGAATCTATTGAATTGTAAGTGATCTGAACGTTTCATGATGATAGCACTTTCCTAAGGGGGACAAACCATGTCCCAAAGGTCACCGGATCTGGTGTCAATTTAAAGAAGTAGTCCAGTTACACATTTGTGGGCTTATAACTTGGCTTCTGAATGTCCTAGAGAGGTCAGGTTTGTTTCAATGTACTCCAACCAACAGCCCCTACAACCACAAAAAGGAATGGAGACTTTAGCACTTATGGTTTGTAAATGGCACCCAGAATTATGTTGCATGAAGCACAATTTCACATCATTCTGGGTCCATTTGTGTGAAAACAAGGTCCAATCAGGCTGAAACGTTACAGGAAGGTAGAATCTATTGAGTTGTAAGTGATCTGAACGTTTCATGATGATCGCACATTCCTATAGGGGGTCAAACCATGTCCCAAAGGTCACCGGGCCTGGTGTCACTTTAAAGAAGTAGTCCAGTTACACCTTTGTGGGCTTATAACTTGGCTTCTGAATATCCTAGAGAGGTCAGGTTTGTTTTAGAGTACTCCAATTAGCAGCCCCCTTTACCACTAAAAGGAATGGAGTTATTAGCACTTATGGTTTTTAAATGGCACCCAGAATTATGTTGCACGAAGCACAATTTCACATCATTCTGGGTTCATTTGTGTGAAAACAAGGTCCAATCAGGCTGAAACGTTACAAGAAGGTAGAATCTATTGAGTTGTAAGTGATCTGAACGTTTCATGATGATCGCACATTCCTATAGGGGGTAAAACCATGTCCCAAAGGTCACCGGGCCTGGTGTCACTTTAAAGAAGTAGTCCAGTTACACATTTGTGGGCTTATAACTTGGCTTCTGAATGTCCTAGAGAGATCAGGTTTGTTTTAGAGTACTCCAATTAACAGCCCCCTTTACCACTAAAAGGAATGGAGTCATTAGCACTTCTGGTTTTGAAATGGCACCCAGAATTATGTTGCACGAAGCACAATTTCACATCATTCTGGGTTCATTTGTGTGAAAACAAGGTCCAATCAGGCTGAAACGTTACAAGAAGGTAGAATCTATTGAGTTGTAAGTGATCTGAACGTTTCATGATGATCGCACATTCCTATAGGGGGTCAAACCATGTCCCAAAGGTCACCGGATCTGGTGTCAATTTAAAGAAGTAGTCCAGTTACATCTTTGTGGGCTTATAACTTGGCTTCTGAATGTCCTAGAGAGATCAGGTTTGTTTTAGTATACTCCAATCAACAGCCCCTACAACCACAAAAAGGAATGGAGTCATTAGCACTTATGGTTTTTAAATGGCACCCAGAATTATGTTGCACGAAGCACAATTTCACATCATTCTGGGTTCATTTGTGTGAAAACAAGGTCCAATCAGGCTGAAACATTACAGGAAGGTAGAACCTATTGAGTTGTAAGTGATCTCAACGTTTCATGATGATAGAACTTTCCTAAGGGGATCAAACCATGTCCCGAAGGTCACCGGATCTGGTGTCAATTTAAAGAAGTAGTCCAGTTACACATTTGTGGGCTTATAACTTGGCTTCTGAATGTCCTAGAGAGATCAAGTTTGTTTTAATGTACTCCAATCAACAGCCCCTACAACCACCAAAAGGAATGGAGTCATTAGCACTTATGGTTTGTAAATTGCACCCAGAATTATGTTGCATGAAGCACAATTTCACATCATTCTGGGTCCATTTGTGTGAAACCAAGGTCCAAGCAGGCTGAAACGTTACATGAAGTTAGAATCTATTGAATTGTAAGTGATCTGAACGTTTCATGATGATAGCACTTTCCTAAGGGGGACAAACCATGTCCCAAAGGTCACCGGATCTGGTGTCAATTTAAAGAAGTAGTCCAGTTACACATTTGTGGGCTTATAACTTGGCTTCTGAATATCCTAGAGAGGTCAGGTTTGTTTTAGAGTACTCCAATTAACAGCCCCCATTACCACTAAAAGGAATGGAGTCATTAGCACTTATGGTTTTTAAATGGCACCCAGAATTATGTTGCACGAAGCACAATTTCACATCATTCTGGGTTCATTTGTGTGAAAACAAGGTCCAATCAGGCTGAAACATTACAGGAAGGTAGAATCTATTGAGTTGTAAGTGATCTCAACGTTTCATGATGATAGAACTTTCCTAAAGGGATCAAACCATGTCCCAAAGGTCACCGGATCTGGTGTCAATTTAAAGAAGTAGTCCAGTTACACATTTGTGGGCTTATAACTTGGCTTCTGAATGTCCTAGAGAGATCAGTTTTTTTAATGTACTCCAATCAACAGCCCCTACAACCACAAAAAGGAATGGAGTCATTAGCACTTATGGTTTGTAAATGGCACCCAGAATTATGTTGCACGAAGCACAATTTCACATCATTCTGGGTCCATTTGTGTGAAAACAAGGTCCAATCAAGCTGAAACGTTACAAGAAGGTAGATTCTATTGAGTTGTAAGTCATCTGAACGTTTCATGATGATCGCACATTCCTATTGGGGGTCAAACCATGTCCCAAAGGTCACCGGGCCTGGTGTCACTTTAAAGAAGTAGTCCAGTTACACCTTTGTGGGCTTATAACTTGGCTTCTGAATATCCTAGAGAGGTCAGGTTTGTTTTAGAGTACTCCAATTAACAGCCCCCATTACCACTAAAAGGAATGGAGTCATTAGCACTTATGGTTTGTAAATGGCACCCAGAATTATGTTGCACGAAGCACAATTTCACATCATTCTGGGTTCATTTGTGTGAAAACAAGGTCCAATCAGGCAGAAATGTTACAGGAAGGTAGAATCTATTGAGTTGTAAGTGATCTGAACGTTTCATGATGATAGCACTTTCCTAAGGGGGTCAAACCATGTCCCAAAGGTCACCGGACCTGGTGTCAATTTAAAGAAGTAGTCCAGTTACACATTTGTGGGCTTATAACTTGGCTTCTGAATGTCCTAGAGAGATCAGGTTTGTTTTAATGTACTCCAATCAACAGCCCCTACAACCACAAAAATGAATGGAGTCATTAGCACTTATGGTTTGTAAATGGCACCCAGAATTATGTTGCACGAAGCACAATTTCACGTCATTCTGGGTTCATTTGTTTGAAAACAAGGTCCACTCAGGCTGAAACGTTACAAGAAGGTAGAATCTATTGAGTTGTAAGTGATCTGAACGTTTCAAGATGATCGCACTTTCCTAAGGGGGTCAAACCATGTCCCAAAGGTCACCGGATCTGGTGTCAATTTAAATAAGTAGTCCTGTTACACATTTGTGGGCTTATAACTTGGCTTCTGAATGTCCTAGAGAGATCAGGTTTGTTTTAGTATACTCCAATCAACAGCCCCTACAACCACAAAAAGGAATGGAGTCATTAGCACTTATGGTTTTGAAATGGCACCCAGAATTATGTTGCACGAAGCACAATTTCACATCATTCTGGGTTCATTTGTGTGAAAACAAGGTCCAATCAGGCTGAAACGTTACAAGAAGGTAGAATATATTGAGTTGTAATTGATCTGAACGTTTCATGATGATCGCACATTCCTATAGGGGGTCAAACCATGTCCCAAAGGTCACCGGGCCTGGTGTCACTTTAAAGAAGTTGTCCAACTACACCTTTGAGGGCTTATAACTTGGTTTCTGAATGTCCTAGAGAGATCAGGTTTGTTTTAATGTACTCCAACCAACAGCCCCTACAACCACAAAAAGGAATGGAGTCATTAGCACTTATGGTTTTTAAATGGCACCCAGAATTATGTTGCACGAAGCACAATTTCACATCATTCTGGGTCCATTTGTGTGAAAACAAGGTCCAATCAGGCTGAAACGTTACAAGAAGGTAGAATCTATTGAGTTGTAAGTGATCTGAACGTTTCATGATGATCGCACATTCCTATAGGGGGTCAAACCATGTCCCAAAGGTCACCGGGCCTGGTGTCACTTTAAAGAAGTAGTCCAATTACACCTTTGAGGGCTTATAACTTGGTTTCTGAATGTCCTAGAGAGATCAGGTTTGTTTTAGTGTACTCCAATCAACAGCCCCTACAACCCCAAAAAGGAATGGAGTCATTAGCACTTATGGTTTGTAAATGGCACCCAGAATTATGTTGCACGAAGCACAATTTCACATCATTCTGGGTTCATTTGTGTGAAATCAAGGTCCAATCAGGCAGAAACTTTACAGGAAGGTAGAATCTATTGAGTTGTAAGTGATCTGAACGTTTCATGATGATCGCACATTCCTATTGGGGGTCAAACCATGTCCCAAAGGTCACTGGGCCTGGTGTCACTTTAAAGAAGTAGTCCAGTTACACCTTTGTGGGCTTATAACTTGGCTTCTGAATATCCTAGAGAGGTCAGGTTTGTTTTAGAGTACTCAAATTAGCAGCCCCCATAACCACTAAAAGGAATGGAGTCATTAGCACTTATGGTTTTTATATGGCAGCCAGAATTATGTTGCACAAAGCACAATTTCACATCATTCTGGGTTCATTTGTGTGAAAACAAGGTCCAATCAGGCTGAAACGTTACAGGAAGGTAGAATCTATTGAGTTGTAAGTGATCTGAACGTTTCATGATGATAGCACTTTCCTAAGGGGGTCGAACCATGTCCCAAAGGTCACCGGATCTGGTGTCAATTTAAAGAAGTAGTCCAGTTACACATTTGTGGGCTTATAACTTGGCTTCTGAATGTCCTAGAGAGATCAGGTTTGTTTTAGTATACTCCAATCAACAGCCCCTACAACCACAAAAAGGAATGGAGTCATTAGCACTTATGGTTTTTAAATAGCACCCAGAATTGTGTTGCACGAAGCACAATTTCACATCATTCTGGGTCCGTTTGTGTGAAAACAAGGTCCAATCAGGCTGAAACGTTACAGGAAGGTAGAATCTATTGAGTTGTAAATGATCTGAACGTTTCATGATGATAGCACTTTCCTAAGGGGGTCAAACCATGTCCCAAAGGTCACCGGATCTGGTGTCAATTTAAAGAAGTAGTCCAGTTACACATTTGTGGGCTTAGAACTTGGCTTCTGAATGTCCTAGAGAGATCAGGTTTGTTTTAGTATACTCCAATCAACAGCCCCTACAACCCCAAAAAGGAATGGAGTCATTAGCACTTATGGTTTGTAAATGGCACCCAGAATTATGTTGCACGAAGCACAATTTCACATCATTCTGGGTTCATTTGTGTGAAATCAAGGTCCAATCAGGCAGAAACTTTACAGGAAGGTAGAATCTATTGAGGTGTAAGTGATCTGAACGTTTCATGATGATCGCACATTCCTATTGGGGGTCAAACCATGTCCCAAAGGTCACTGGACCTGGTGTCACTTTAAAGAAGTAGTCCAGTTACACCTTTGTGGGCTTATAACTTGGCTTCTGAATATCCTAGAGAGGTCAGGTTTGTTTTAGAGTACTCCAATTAGCAGCCCCCATTACCACTAAAAGGAATGGAGTCATTAGCACTTATGGTTTTTATTGGCAGCCAGAATTATGTTGCACAAAGCACAATTTCACATCATTCTGGGTTCATTTGTGTGAAAACAAGGTCCAATCAGGCTGAAACGTTACAGGAAGGTAGAATCTATTGAGTTGTAAGTGATCTGAACGTTTCATGATGATAGCACTTTCCTAAGGGGGTCGAACCATGTCCCAAAGGTCACCGGATCTGGTGTCAATTTAAAGAAGTAGTCCAGTTACACATTTGTGGGCTTATAACTTGGCTTCTGAATGTCCTAGAGAGATCAGGTTTGTTTTAGTATACTCCAATCAACAGCCCCTACAACCACAAAAAGGAATGGAGTCATTAGCACTTATGGTTTTTAAATAGCACCCAGAATTATGTTGCACGAAGCACAATTTCACATCATTCTGGGTCCGTTTGTGTGAAAACAAGGTCCAATCAGGCTGAAACGTTACAGGAAGGTAGAATCTATTGAGTTGTAAATGATATGAACGTTTCATGATGATAGCACTTTCCTAAGGGGGTCAAACCATGTCCCAAAGGTCACCGGATCTGGTGTCAATTTAAAGAAGTAGTCCAGTTACACATTTGTGGGCTTAGAACTTGGCTTCTGAATGTCCTAGAGAGATCAGGTTTGTTTTAGTATACTCCAATCAACAGCCCCTACAACCACAAAAAGGAATGGAGTCATTAGCACTTATGGTTTTTAAATAGCACCCAGAATTATGTTGCACGAAGCACAATTTCACATCATTCTGGGTCCGTTTGTGTGAAAACAAGGTCCAATCAGGCTGAAACGTTACAGGAAGGTAGAATCTATTGAGTTGTAAATGATCTGAACGTTTCATGATGATAGCACTTTCCTAAGGGGGTCAAACCATGTCCCAAAGGTCACCGGATCTGGTGTCAATTTAAAGAAGTAGTCCAGTTACACATTTGTGGGCTTATAACTTGGCTTCTGAATGTCCTAGAGAGATCAGGTTTGTTTTAATGTACTCCAACCAACAGCCCCTGTCGCGTGCCCGTCCCATTTGTCGGTTCCGTTAAAACCCAGTTCCGTTAGAACTTATGAGACGGTGCATCTATCAGGGTTCGGGGGGATGTCGGCGAGTTTAATCGTACTAGACCCCGGTTTGGACTATCTAATTAGAATCTTGTCTTTTATTTTAAAGGTGAAATGACTTGTACGAATAGCCAGCCTCAGAGTACTCCACTTCTTTTAAACTCGTTACCTTTTGGTTAAGATACTAGAGAGAAGTCTGGAGGCAAGCCAAGCCTCTCAGCAATTGTTTGGATTACTCGGAATTAATTGCGCCTCTAACAGCTTATTTGGGAGGTTGGTAACTATAAAATGATTTATGCTAGTTGATCAGGCTATCATAATTTTATCAATTTATTTATTAATCCAACCTTCCAGCTGATTAGAGACTTTTTCAACCTGCAATCAGAGCCAAAATAACCTCTAATATCCTGTTTTTATCGCCCTTAAGACAACTCGTTACTCGCAAGGAGGGGGAAGTTAAAACTTCCCTTATCTTAAGGTTTCTTTATATTATTATATTACAAACTGTAAAGTAAGTCCTGATAATTCAGAGACCTGTGTTCGACATGCTTACCTCTGTGCAATTATGGCCAGGGCTCCAAACTTGAAGCTTTAGAGAAAACCTGAAAGAATCAGGATTATGTTTCTTTTTCAAAAAAGGTTTATTACAAAATCAAAATACAAAAATGGGTAAAGTAAAAAACAACTGCTATCCCCCAAGGAGGAATTAGTTCAAAATGATTAAATAAGAGTTAGTTTACACTAGCTCCTGTCTTCTCAGAATCTCCCCAAAACTCTCCCAAGTCTCTTCTTCCAAGAGTCCTCCCCCACTAAGCTCTGCTTCTCTCCAAAAAACTGCCTGTCATCCCCCATCCAGGGGGACAGGGGATGACCCCTCCAAGCCTGCTCTGTCTCTTCTTGTCGCCTGCCCCAGCTGCTGTTGAATCTTTCCTCTGCTGTTCAGAGCTGTTCTTATATACCCTTCCTGGGCCAGCTTAAGGTCATGGGGTCATTTACCAGATACACACTTTGTAGCTCAACACAAAACATTTGGTGTCATTTTCACTACATGCAGCATTCTTCTTAACACAGGTCATTACATCATCTTTTGCAGCATTCTTCAGTTTCTCTCCAATGTTCCCGAGAGGGCTTCTGGATCTGATGGGCTTGTCTTCACTCTGTTCTCCTCCAATCCCATCTTTCCAAGCCAGGGGTGGGGCAAAGAGGTTGGGTCAGTCAACCTGACCTTTTGCCCAGTTCTGTCCTCTCGTCCCTGTGACCCTTGTGTGACCCTTGTTTCTGACCACAGTTTTTTTGACCTGCAGCCCAGCTCCTGTCGGCTGGCTGATTTTGCTCGCACAAGCCAGTCCAGTGTGGCTCACCTTTTGACCCCGTACTTGCCACTGTCTTTGGCATGTGGGACTCGCAACATCCCCCATGCGAGAAAAATCTAGCCAGGGGACTGCAGCAGCCTTCTTTGGGGTGGGGCTGCCTCCTCCTCTGGATCATCTTCATCTCCAGTCTCAGACCCAGAGTCTGACAGCTCAGAGTTCAGATACACACCATCATCATCATCATCATCACTCACTTCAGTCTCTGAAGAACCAGATGTTTGTTCATGAGGGTTCAGAACTGGGTTCCTGCTTCTCCACCAGTTTCAGCTGCCATCTGGTCAGCTGAGCTGCTGGTTGGACCATCTCAATCTCCTCCTTCAAGCAGAGACTCTCTCCCTCCAGACTGAAGACATTTTTTACTGCAGAGCTTCAAATATTCTCCTCACACACCTGAACATCAACAAGCTAACTCTGCTTGCAGCTGCTGGTGGGAAGCTTACGCTAAAAATTATAAAGTGTGGCAAGGTGGATAAATAAGGACCGGGCGGGAATCGATCCCGAGACCTCCGGGGTGGGAGTCATACGCTCTAACCACTCAGCCAAAGGGACATCCCTTTAGCCATCTGGCCAGGGTGCATGATCAATCAAGACATTGTGACAGAACGCTCACACTGTCACACCTTCCCCCCTCTTTCCACAAGCGCGTCCTCGTACTCCCGCGCAGGGTGCCACAAACTTCACATCCACGGACCTACTTGACAGTACTACATGGATCCTGCCAACAACACCATATATGGCAAGGTTAAAAATGCTTACGCCTTATTAGTGTAGCTGTCTGTCAGGTCAGAATCATATGGAGCTGTTAGTTCAGGACTCTCCCTTCTCAAAAGAACTAGTAGGGGGAGGGGTGATGTCACCACATCCTGCTTGTCTGTTGTTGCTCAGCTGACTGAGTGCTTTTTCTCTGTTCAGCTGTGGCTTCTCATATCTGCAGGCTGCCGAGAGCGGAAGCTAGGTGCTTGTTTCAAGCAGATCCTCTAAAAACAAAGTTTAATTGGAGCAGAGTTCCAATGCTCCCAGTTATAAGTCCGTCCTTTACAGGCGGCACGGTTTCTCCCCTCACGGAGCCCTTAAGCACAGAGGTTCACACATTATACATGTTCCCGGCTTCTAGCCTCCCCATTGCGCGTAACGATACACATTTGCAGATTCTATGAAGCCCGGAAACATAGCCACTTTAAAATCTTTAATTCAATCCCCCTTCGTTAACAGGATGAGGCCCAGAGCACCTGAGATCTTACAAGTCATTTCTTCACTAGATTTTGATCCAGCCATGACGTTTAATCGCATCTCACTTGTGCCTCAGCACCTGGACAGCGCCCCGCCGCAGCTCCATACTAGCTTTTCCAGCCTCATTCTGAAAGCTCCGGTTACAGGATACTGAAAGATCTATCTGCCATGGCTGGTTAAAAGTTTCTCTTTTTTCATTTATTTTATTTTTATTCGTTTTCACGTCTTATTCTTTATTCTTACTCTTTATTCCTTTTTATTTTTTGCCTAGCTTTTATCCTTGGCTATTCTTACGTCGGAAAGCCGTGATTTCTTTATACCTCTCTGAGTTAATCTTCCGTTCTCCCAAATTTCTTTCCTTTTCGAGAAATTGGTGCGGTTTTCACTCCAAGGTTATAAGCTTATCCGGTCCTTGGTGCGTAAGCTTTTATCAGCCTAAAAGACATAGTTCTACGTCGAATAGTCCGGTATCTAATATTTGAACCTTCGCTCTGTAGCCCCACATTGGTGCGCCATGTCGCGTGCCCGTCCCATTTGTCGGTTCCGTTAAAACCCAGTTCCGTTAGAACTTATGAGACGGTGCATCTATCAGGGTTCGGGGGGATGTCGGCGAGTTTAATCGTACTAGACCCGGGTTTGGACTATGTAATTAGAATCTTGTCTTTTATTTTAAAGGTGAAATGACTTGTACGAATAGCCTTCCTCAGAGTACTCCACTTCTTTTAAACTCGTTACCTATTGGTTAAGATACTAGAGAGAAGTCTGGAGGCAAGCCAAGCCTCTCAGCAATTGTTTGGATTACCCGGAATTAATTGCGCATCTAACAGCTTATGTGGGAGGTTGGTAACTATAAAATGATTTATGCTAGTTGATCAGGCTATCATAATTTTATCAATTTATTTATTAATCCAACCTTCCAGCTGATTAGAGACTTTTTCAACCTGCAATCAGAGCCAAAATAACCTCTAATATCGCCCTTAAGACAACTCGTTACTCGCAAGGAGGGGGAAGTTAAAACTTCCCTTATCTTAAGGTTTCTTTATATTATTATATTACAAACTGTAAAGTAAGTCCTGATAATTCAGAGACCTGTGTTCGACATGCTTAACTCTGTGCAATTATGGCCAGGGCTCCAAACGTGAAGCTTTAGAGAAAACCTGAAAGAATCAGGATTATGTTTCTTTTTCGAAAAAGGTTTATTACAAAATCAAAATACAAAAATGGGTAAAGTAAAAAACAACTGCTATCCCCCAAGGAGGAATCAGTTCAAAATGATTAAATAAGAGTTAGTTTACACTAGCTCCTGTCTTCTCAGAATCTCCCCAAAACTCTCCCAAGTCTCTTCTTCCAAGAGTCCTCCCCCTCTAAGCTCTGCTTCTCTCCAAAAAACTGCCTGTCATCCCCCATCCAGGGGGACAGGGGATGACCCCTCCAAGCCTGCTCTGTCTCTTCTTGTCGCCTGCCCCAGCTGCTGTCGAATCTTTCCTCTGCTGTTCAGAGCTGTTCTTATATACCCTTCCTGGGCCAGCTTAAGGTCATGGGGTCATTTACCAGATACACACTTTGTAGCTCAACACAAAACATTTGGTGTCATTTTCACTACATGCAGCATTCTTCTTAACACAGGTCATTACATCATCTTTTGCAGCATTCTTCAGTTTCTCTCCAATGTTCCCAAGAGGGCTTCTGGATCTGATGGGCTTGTCTTCACTCTGTTCTCCTCCAATCCCATCTATCCAAGCCAGGGGTGGGGCAAAGAGGTTGGGTCAGTCAACCTGACCTTTTGCCCAGTTCTGTCCTCTTGTCCCTGTGACCCTTGTGTGACCCTTGCTTCTGACCACAGTTTTTTTGACCTGCAGCCCAGCTCCTGTCGGCTGGCTGATTTTGCTTGCACAAGCCAGTCCAGTGTGGCTCACCTTTTGACCCCGTACTTGCCACTGTCTTTGGCATGTGGGACTCGCAACACCCCTACAACCACAAAAAGGAATGGAGTCATTAGCACTTATGGTTTGTAAATGGCACCCAGAATTATGTTGCACGAAGCACAATTTCACATCATTCTGGGTTCATTTGTGTGAAAACAAGGTCCAATCAGGCTGAAACGTTACAAGAAGGTAGAATCTATTGAGTTGTATGTGATCTGAACGTTTCATGAAGATCGCACATTCCTATAGGGGGTCAAACCATGTCCCAAAGGTCACCGGGCCTGGTGTCACTTTAAAGAAGTTGTCCAGTTACATATTTGTGGGCTTATAACTTGGCTTCTGAATGCCCTAGAGAGATCAGGTTTGTTTTAATGTACTCCAACCAACAGCCCCTACAACCACAAAAAGGAATGGAGTCATTAGCACTTATGGTTTGTAAATGGCACCCAGAATTATGTTGCACGAAGCACAATTTCACATCATTCTGGGTCCATTTGTGTGAAAACAAGGTCCAATCAGGCTGAAACGTTACAAGAAGGTAGAATCTATTGAGTTGTAAGTGATCTGAACGTTTCATGATGATCGCACATTCCTATAGGGGGTCAAACCAGGTCCCAAAGGTCACCGGGCCTGGTGTCTCTTTAAAGTAGTCCAATTACACCTTTGAGGGCTTATAACTTGGTTTCTGAATGTCCTAGAGAGGTCAGGTTTGTTTTAGAGTACTCCAATTAGCAGCCCCCATTACCACTAAAAGGAATGGAGTCATTAGAACTTATGGTTTTTAAATGGCACCCAGAATTATGTTGCACGAAGCACAATTTCACATCATTCTGGGTTCATTTGTGTGAAAACAAGGTACAATCAGGCTGAAACGTTACAGGAAGGTAGAATCTATTGAGTTGTAAGTGATCTGAACGTTTCATGATGATAGCACTTTCCTAAGGGGGTCAAACCATGTCCCAAAGGTCACCGGATCTGGTTTCAATTTAAAGAAGTAGTCCAGTTACACATTTGTGGGCTTATAACTTGGCTTCTCAATGTCCTAGAGAGATCAGGTTTGTTTTAGTATACTCCAATCAACAGCCCCAACAACCACAAAAAGAAATGGAGTCATTAGCACTTATGGTTTTTAAATCGCACCCAGAATTATGTTGCACGAAGCACAATTTCACATCATACTGGGTTCATTTGTGTGAAATCAAGGTCCAATCAGGCTGAAACGTTACAGGAAGGTAGAATCTATTGAGTTGTAAGTGATCTGAACGTTTCATGATGATCGCACATTCCTATAGGGGGTCAAACCATGTCCCAAAGGTCACCGGGCCTGGTGTCACTTTAAAGAAGTAGTCCAATTACACCTTTGAGGGCTTATAACTTGGTTTCTGAATGTCCTAGAGAGATCAGGTTTGTTTTAGAGTACTCCAATTAGCAGCCCCCATTGCCACTAAAAGGAATGGAGTCATTAGCACTTATGGTTTTTAAATGGCACCCAGAATTATGTTGCACAAAGCACAATTTCACATCATTCTGGGTTCATTTGTGTGAAAACAAGGTCCAATCAGGCTGAAACGTTACAGGAAGGTAGAATCTATTGTGTTGTAAGTGATCTGAACGTTTCATGATGATAGCACTTTCCTAAGGGGGTCAAACCATGTCCCAAAGGTCACCGGATCTGGTGTCAATTTAAAGAAGTAGTCCAGTTACACATTTGTGGGCTTATAACTTGGCTTCTGAATGTCCTAGAGAGATCAGGTTTATTTTAGTATACTCCAATCAACAGCCCCTACAACCACAAAAAGGAATGGAGTCATTAGCACTTATGGTTTTTAAATGGCACCCAGAATTATGTTGCACGAAGCACAATTTCACATCATTCTGGGTTCATTTGTGTGAAAACAAGGTACAATCAGGCTGAAACTTTACAGGAAGGTAGAATATATTGAGTTGTAAGTGATCTGAACGTTTCATGATGATCGCACATTCCTATTGGGGGTCAAACCATGTCCCAAAGTTCACCGGGCCTGGTGTCACTTTAAAGAAGTAGTCCAGTTACACATTTGTGGGCTTATAACTTGGCTTCTGAATGTCCTAGAGAGATCAGGTTTGTTTTAGTGTACTCCAACCAACAGCCTTTACAACCACAAAAAGGAATGGAGTCATTAGCACTTATGGTTTGTAAATGGCACCCAGAATTATGTTGCACGAAGCACAATTTCACATCATTCTGGGTCCATTTGTGTGAAACCAAGGTCCAATCAGGCTGAAACGTTACATGAAGTTAGAATCTATTTAATTGTAAGTGATCTGAACGTTTCATGATGATAGCACTTTCCTAAGGGGGACAAACCATGTCCCAAAGGTCACCGGATCTGGTGTCAATTTAAAGAAGTAGTCCAGTTACACATTTGTGGGCTTATAACTTGGCTTCTGAATGTCCTAGAGAGATCAGGTTTGTTTTAGAGTACTCCAATTAACAGCCCCCTTTACCACTAAAAGGAATGGAGTCATTAGCACTTCTGGTTTTGAAATGGCACCCAGAATTATGTTGCACGAAGCACAATTTCACATCATTCTGGGTTCATTTGTGTGAAAACAAGGTCCAATCAGGCTGAAACGTTACAAGAAGGTAGAATCTATTGAGTCGTAAGTGATCTGAACGTTTCATGATGATCGCACATTCCTATAGGGGGTCAAACCATGTCCCAAAGGTCACCGGATCTGGTGTCAATTTAAAGAAGTAGTCCAGTTACATCTTTGTGGGCTTATAACTTGGCTTCTGAATGTCCTAGAGAGATCAGGTTTGTTTTAGTATACTCCAATCAACAGCCCCTACAACCACAAAAAGGAATAGAGTCATTAGCACTTATGGTTTTTAAATGGCACCCAGAATTATGTTGCATGAAGCACAATTTCACATCATTCTGGGTTCATTTGTGTGAAAACAAGGTCCAATCAGGCTGAAACATTACAGGAAGGTAGAATCTATTGAGTTGTAAGTGATCTCAACGTTTCATGATGATAGAACTTTCCTAAGGGGATCAAACCATGTCCCAAAGGTCACCGGATCTGGTGTCAATTTAAAGAAGTAGTCCAGTTACACATTTGTGGGCTTATAACTTGACTTCTGAATGTCCTAGAGAGATCAAGTTTGTTTTAATGTACTCCAATCAACAGCCCCTACAACCACCAAAAGGAATGGAGTCATTAGCACTTATGGTTTGTAAATTGCACCCAGAATTATGTTGCATGAAGCACAATTTCACATCATTCTGGGTTCATTTGTGTGAAACCAAGGTCCAATCAGGCTGAAACATTACATGAAGTTAGAATCTATTGAATTGTAAGTGATCTGAACGTTTCATGATGATAGCACTTTCCTAAGGGGGACAAACCATGTCCCAAAGGTCACCGGATCTGGTGTCAATTTAAAGAAGTAGTCCAGTTACACATTTGTGGGCTTATAACTTGGCTTCTGAATGTCCTAGAGAGATCAGTTTTTTTTAATGTACTCCAATCAACAGCCATTACAACCACAAAAAGGAATGGAGTCATTAGCACTTATGGTTTGTAAATGGCACCCAGAATTATGTTGCACGAAGCACAATTTCACATCATTCTGGGTCCATTTGTGTGAAAACAAGGTCCAATCAGGCTGAAACGTTACAAGAAGGTAGATTCTATTGAGTTGTAAGTCATCTGAACGTTTCATGATGATCGCACATTCCTATTGGGGGTCAAACCATGTCCCAAAGGTCACCGGGCCTGGTGTCACTTTAAAGAAGTAGTCCAGTTACACCTTTGTGGGCTTATAACTTGGCTTCTGAATATCCTAGAGAGGCCAGGTTTGTTTTAGAGTACTCCAATTAACAGCCCCCATTACCACTAAAAGGAATGGAGTCATTAGCACTTATGGTTTGTAAATGGCACCCAGAATTATGTTGCACGAAGCACAATTTCACATCATTCTGGGTTCATTTGTGTGAAAACAAGGTCCAATCAGGCAGAAATGTTACAGGAAGGTAGAATCTATTGAGTTGTAAGTGATCTGAACGTTTCATGATGATAGCACTTTCCTAAGGGGGTCAAACCATGTCCCAAAGGTCACCGGACCTGGTGTCAATTTAAAGAAGTAGTCCAGTTACACATTTGTGGGCTTATAACTTGGCTTCTGAATGTCCTAGAGAGATCAGGTTTGTTTTAATGTACTCCAATCAACAGCCCCTACAACCACAAAAATGAATGGAGTCATTAGCACTTATGGTTTGTAAATGGCACCCAGAATTATGTTGCACGAAGCACAATTTCACATCATTCTGGGTCCATTTGTGTGAAAACAAGGTCCAATCAGGCTGAAACGTTACAAGAAGGTAGAATCTATTTAGTTGTAAGTGATCTGAACGTTTCAAGATGATCGCACTTTCCTAAGGGGGTCAAACCATGTCGCAAAGGTCACCGGATCTGGTGTCAATTTAAATAAGTAGTCCTGTTACACATTTGTGGGCTTATAACTTGGCTTCTGAATGTCCTAGAGAGATCAGGTTTGTTTTAGTATACTCCAATCAACAGCCCCTACAACCACAAAACGGAATGGAGTCATTAGCACTCATGGTTTTTAAATGGCACCCAGAATTATGTTGCACGAAGCACAATTTCACATCATTCTGGGTTCATTTGTGTGAAAACAAGGTCCAATCAGGCTGAAACGTTACAAGAAGGTAGAATATATTGAGTTGTAAGTGATCTGAACGTTTCATGATGATCGCACATTCCTATACTGGGTCAAACCATGTCCCAAAGGTCACCGGGCCTGGTGTCACTTTAAAGAAGTAGTCCAATTACACCAATGAGGGCTTATAACTTGGCTTCTGAATGTCCTAGAGAGATCAGGTTTGTTTTAATGTACTCCAACCAACAGCCCCTACAACCACAAAAAGAAATGGAGTCATTAGCACTTATGGTTTGTAAATGGCACCCAGAATTATGTTGCACGAAGCAATATTTCACATCATTCTGGGTCCATTTGAGTGAAAACAAGGTCCAATCAGGCTGAAACGTTACAAGAAGGTAGAATCCATTGAATTGTAAGTGATCTGAACGTTTCATGATGATCGCACATTCCTATAGGGGGTCAAACCATGTCCCAAAGGTCACCGGGCCTGGTGTCACTTTAAAGAAGTAGTCCAGTTACACATTTGTGGGCTTAGAACTTGGCTTCTGAATGTCCTAGAGAGATCAGGTTTGTTTTAGTATACTCCAATCAACAGCCCCTACAACCACTAAAAGGAATGGAGTCATTAGCACTCATGGTTTTTAAATGGCACCCTGAATTATGTTGCATGAAGCACAATTTCACATCATTCTGGGTTCATTTGTGTGAAAACAAGGTCCAATCAGGCTGAAACGTTACAGGAAGGTAGAACCTATTGAGTTGTAAGTGATCTCAACGTTTCATGATGATAGAACTTTCCTAAGGGGATCAAACCATGTCCCAAAGGTCACCGGATCTGGTGTCAATTTAAAGAAGTAGTCCAGTTACACATTTGTGGGCTTTTAACTTGGCTTCTGAATGTCCTAGAGAGATCAAGATTGTTTTAATGTACTCCAATCAACAGCCCCTACAACCACCAAAAGTAATGGAGTCATTAGCACTTATGGTTTGTAAATTGCACCCAGAATTATGTTGCATGAAGCACAATTTCACATCATTCTGGGTCCATTTGTGTGAAACCAAGGTCCAATCAGGCTGAAACGTTACATGAAGTTAGAATCTATTGAATTGTAAGTGATCTGAACGTTTCATGATGATAGCACTTTCCTAAGGGGGACAAACCATGTCCCAAAGGTCACCGGATCTGGTGTCAATTTAAAGAAGTAGTCCAGTTACACATTTGTGGGCTTATAACTTGGCTTCTGAATGTCCTAGAGAGATCAGTTTTTTTAATGTACTCCAATCAACAGCCCCTACAACCACAAAAAGGAATGGAGTCATTAGCACTAATGGTTTGTAAATGGCACCCAGAATTATGTTGCACGAAGCACAATTTCACATCATTCTGGGTCCATTTGTGTGAAAACAAGGTCCAATCAGGCTGAAACGTTACAAGAAGGTAGAATCTATTGAGTTGTAAGTGATCTGAACGTTTCATGATGATCGCACATTCCTATTGGGGGTCAAACCATGTCCCAAAGGTCACCGGGCCTGGTGTCACTTTAAAGAAGTAGTCCAGTTACACCTTTGTGGGCTTATAACTTGGCTTCTGAATATCCTAGAGAGGCCAGGTTTGTTTTAGAGTACTCCAATTAACAGCCCCCATTACCACTAAAAGGAATGGAGTCATTAGCACTTATGGTTTGTAAATGGCACCCAGAATTATGTTGCACGAAGCACAATTTCACATCATTCTGGGTTCATTTGTGTGAAAACAAGGTCCAATCAGGCAGAAATGTTACAGGAAGGTAGAATCTATTGAGTTGTAAGTGATCTGAACGTTTCATGATGATAGCACTTTCCTAAGGGGGTCAAACCATGTCCCAAAGGTCACCGGACCTGGTGTCAATTTAAAGAAGTAGTCCAGTTACACATTTGTGGGCTTATAACTTGGCTTCTGAATGTCCTAGAGAGATCAGGTTTGTTTTAATGTACTCCAATCAACAGCCCCTATAACCACAAAAATGAATGGAGTCATTAGCACTTATGGTTTGTAAATGGCACCCAGAATTATGTTGCACGAAGCACAATTTCACATCATTCTGGGTCCATTTGTGTGTAAACAAGGTCCAATCAGGCTGAAACGTTACAAGAAGGTAGAATCTATTGAGTTGTAAGTGATCTGAACGTTTCATGATGATCGCACATTCCTATAGGGGGTCAAACCATGTCCCAAAGGTCACCGAGCCTGGTGTCACTTTAAAGAAGTAGTCCAATTACACCTTTGAGGGCTTATAACTTGGCTTCTGAATGTCCTAGAGAGATCAGGTTTGTTTTAATGTACTCCAACCAACAGCCCCTACAACCACAAAAAGAAATGGAGTCATTAGCACTTATGGTTTGTAAATGGCACCCAGAATTATGTTGCACGAAGCAATATTTCACATCATTCTGGGTCCATTTGAGTGAAAACAAGGTCCATTCAGGCTGAAACGTTACAAGAAGGTAGAATCCATTGAATTGTAAGTGATCTGAACGTTTCATGATGATCGCAAATTCCTATAGGGGGTCAAACCATGTCCCAAAGGTCACCACGCCTGGTGTCACTTTAAAGAAGTAGTCCAGTTACACATTTGTGGGCTTAGAACTTGGCTTCTGAATGTCCTAGAGAGATCAGGTTTGTTTTAGTATACTCCAATCAACAGCCTCTACATCCACAAAAAGGAATGGAGTCATTAGCACTTATGGTTTTTAAATGGCACCCAGAATTATGTTGCACGAAGCACAATTTCACATCATTCTGGGTTCATTTGTGTGAAAACAAGGTCCAATCAGGCTGAAACGTTACAGGAAGGTAGAATCCATTGAGTTGTAAGTTATCTGAACGTTTCATGATGATAGCACTTTCCTAAGGGGGTCGAACCATGTCCCAAAGGTCACCGGATCTGGTGTCAATTTAAAGAAGTAGTCCAGTTACACATTTGTGGGCTTATAACTTGGCTTCTGAAGGTCCTAGAGAGATCAGGTTTGTTTTAGTATACTCCAATCAACAGCCCCTACAACCACAAAAAGGAATGGAGTCATTAGCACTTATGGTTTTTAAATAGCACCCAGAATTATGTTGCACAAAGCACAATTTCACATCATTCTGGGTCCGTTTGTGTGAAAACAAGGTCCAATCAGGCTGAAACGTTACAGGAAGGTAGAATCTATTGAGTTGTAATTGATCTGAACGTTTCATGATGATCGCAATTCCTATAGGGGGTCAAACCATGTCCCAAAGGTCACCGGGCCTGATGTCACTTTAAAGAAGTAGTCCAATTACACATTTGAGGGCTTATAACTTGGTTTCTGAATGTCCTAGAGAGATCAGGTTTATTTTGGTGTACTCCAATCAACAGCCCCTACAACCTCAAAAAGGAATGGAGTCATTAGCACTTATGGTTTTTAAATGGCACCCAGAATTATGTTGCACGAAGCACAATTTCACATCATTCTGGGTCCATTTGTGTGAAAACAAGGTCCAATCAGGCTGAAACGTTACAAGAAGGTAGAATCTATTCAGTTGTAAGTGATCTGAACGTTTCATGATGATCGCACATTCCTATTGGGGGTCAAACCATGTCCCAAAGTTCACCGGGCCTGGTGTCACTTTAAAGAAGTAGTCCAGTTACACATTTGTGGGCTTATAACTTGGCTTCTGAATGTCCTAGAGAGATCAGGTTTGTTTTAGTGTACTCCAACCAACAGCCCTTACAACCACAAAAAGGAATGGAGTCATTAGCACTTATGGTTTGTAAATGGCACCCAGAATTATGTTGCACGAAGCACAATTTCACATCATTCTGGGTCCATTTGTGTGAAAACAAGGTCCAATCAGGCTGAAACGTTACAAGACGGTAGAATCTATTGAGTTGTAAGTGATCTGAACGTTTCATGTTGATCGCACATTCCTATAGGGGGTCAAACCATGTCCCAAAGGTCACCGGGCCTGGTGTCACTTAAAAGAAGTAGTCCAGTTACACCTTTGTGGGCTTATAACTTGGCTTCTGAATATCCTAGAGAGGTCAGGTTTGTTTTAGAGTACTCCAATTAACAGCCCCTACAACCACAAAAAGGAATGGAGTCATTAGCACTTATGGTTTTTAAATGGCACCCAGAATTATGTTGCACGAAGCACAATTTCACATCATTCTGGGTTCATTTGTGTGAAAACAAGGTCCAATCAGGCTGAAACGTTACAGGAAGGTAGAATCTATTGAGTTGTAAGTGATCTGAACGTTTCATGATGGTAGCACTTTCCTAAGGGGGTCAAACCATGTCCCAAAGGTCACCGGATCTGGTGTCAATTTAAAGAAGTAGTCCAGTTACACCTTTGTGGGCTTATAACTTGGCTTCTGAATATCCTAGAGAGGTCAGGTTTGTTTTAGAGTACTCCAATTAACAGCCCCCATTACCACTAAAACGAATGGAGTCATTAGCACTTATGGTTTTTAAATGGCACCCAGAATTATGTTGCACGAAGCACAATTTCACATCATTCTGGGTTCATTTGTGTGAAAACAAGGTCCAATCAGGCTGAAACGTTACAGGAAGGTAGAATCTATTGAGTTGTAAGTGATCTGAACGTTTCATGATGATAGCACTTTCCTAAGGGGGTCAAACCATGTCCCAAAGGTCACCGGGCCTGGTGTCACTTTAAAGAAGTAGTCCAGATACACCTTTGTGGGCTTATAACTTGGCTTAATAATATCCTAGAGAGGTCAGGTATGTTTTAGAGTACTCCAATTAACAGCCCCCATTACCACTAAAAGGAATGGAGTCAATAGCACTTATGTTTTTTAAATGGCACCCAGAATTATGTTGCACGAAGCACAATTTCACATCATTCTGGGTTCATTTGTGTGAAAACAAGGTCCAATCAGGCTGAAACGTTACAGGAAGGTAGAATCTATTGAGTTGTAAGTGATCTGAACGTTTCATGATGATCGCACATTCCTATAGGGGGTCAAACCATGTCCCAAAGGTCACCGGATCTGGTGTCAATTTAAAGAAGTAGTCCAGTTACACATTTGTGGGCTTATAACTTGGCTTCTGAATATCCTAGAGAGATCAGGTTTGTTTTAGTATACTCCAATCAACAGCCCCTACAACCACAAAAAGGAATGGAGTCATTAGCACTTATGGTTTTTAAATGGCACCCAGAATTATGTTGCACGAAGCACAATTTCACATCATTCTGGCTTCATTTGTGTGAAAACAAGGTCAAATCAGGCTGAAACGTTACAGGAAGTTAGAATCTATTGAGTTGTAAGTGATCTGAACATTTCATGATGATAGCACTTTCCTAAGGGGGTTAAACCATGTCCCAAAGGTCACCGGATCTGGTGTCAATTTAAAGAAGTAGTCCAGTTACACATTTGTGGGCTTATAACTTGGCTTCTGAATGTCCTAGAGAGATCAGGTTTGTTTTAGTATACTCCAATCAACAGCCCCTACAAACACTAAAAGGAATGGAGTAATTAGCACTTATGTTTTTTAAATGGCACCCAGAATTATGTTGCACGAAGCACAATTTCACATCATTCTGGGTTCATTTGTGTGAAAACAAGGTCCAATCAGGCTGAAATGTTACAGGAAGGTAGAATCTATTGAGTTGTAAGTGATCTGAACGTTTCATGATGATAGCACTTTCCTAAGGGGGTCAAACCATGTCCCAAAGGTCACCGCATCTGGTGTCAATTTAAAGAAGTAGTCCAGTTACACATTTGAGGGCTTATAACTTGGCTTCTCAATGTCCTAGAGAGATCAGGTTTGTTTTAGTATACTCCAATCAACAGCCCCTACAACCACAAAAAGGAATGGAGTCATTATGGCAGAGCAGAAAACAGCAGCAGGATCATCCCAGTCGCTGACGCCGATGAGCAGAGGAGAAAATAGCAGCAGGATCAGCGCAGTAGCCGACGCGGACAAGCAGAGCAGAAAACAGCAGCAGGGTCAGTGCAGTTGCCGACGCCGACGAGCAGAGCAGAAAACAGCAGCAGGACCAGCGCAGTCGCCGATGCCGACAAATCAGAGCAGAAAACAACAGCAGGACCAGCGCAGTCATCAACGGCGACGAGCAGAGCAGGAAACAGCAGCAGGACCAGCGCAGTCGCCGACGAGCATAGCAAAAAACAGCAGCAGGAGATGTGCAGTCGCAGATGCCAAAGAGCAGAGCAGAAAACCGCAGCAGGATCAGCGCAGTCGCCGACGCCGATGAGCATTGCAGAAAACAGCAGCAGGACCAGCGCAGTCGCCGACGCCTACGAGCAGAGCAGAAAACATTTGCAGGATTAGTGCAGTCGCCGAGGCCGATGAGCAGTGCAGAAAACAGCAGCAGGACCAGCGCAGTCGCCGACGAGCAGAGCAAAAAACAGCAGCAGGATCAGCGTAGTCACTGACACCGACGAGCAGAGCAGAAAACAGCAGCAGGATCAGCGCAGTCGCTGACGCCGACGAGCAAATCAGAAAACAGCAGCAGGAGATGAGCAGTCACCGACACCGACGAGCAGATCAGAAAACAGCAGCAGGACCAGCGCAGTCGCAGACGCCGACGAGCAGAGCAGTTGCCGACGAGCAGAGGCGAAAACAGCTGCAGGACCAGCACAGTCGCCGACGCGCAGAGCAAAAAACAGCAGCAGGAGATGCGCAGTCGCAGACGATCAGAGCAGAAAACAGCAGCAGGGTCAGCGCAGTCGCTGACGCCGACGAGCAGAGCAGAAAAAAGCAGCAGGAGATGCGTAGTCACCGACGCCTACGAGCAGAGCAGAAAAAATCGGCAGGAGATGTGCAGTCGCAGACGCCAACGAGCAGAGCAGAAAACAGCAGCAGGATCAACGCAGTCGCCAACGCCGATGAGCAGTGCAGAAAACAGCAGCAGGTCCAGCGCAGTCGCCGACGAGCAACGCAGAAAACAGCAGCAGGATCAGCGCAGTCGCCGTCGCCTACGAGCAGAGCAGAAAACAGCAGCAGGACCAGCGCAGTCGCAGAGGCCGACTGGTAGATGCGAAAACAACAGCAGGACCAGCGCAGTCGCCGACGCCGATGAGCAGTGCAGAAAACAGCAGCAGGACCAGCGCAGTCGCAGACGAGCAGAGCAGAAAACAGCAGCAGGACCAGCGCAGTTGCCGACGAGCAGAGCAGAAAACAGCAGCAGGATCAGCGCAGTCGCCGACGAGCAGAGCAAAAAACAGCAGCATGATCAGCGCAGTCGCAGACGCCAACGAGCAGAGCAGCAAACAGCAGCAGGATCAGTGTAGTCGCTGACACCTACGAGCAGAGCAGAAAACAGCAGCAGGATCAGCGCAGTCGCTGACGCCGACGAGCAGAGCAGAAAAAAGCACCAGGAGATGCGCAGACGCGAACGAGCAGAGCAGAAAACAGCAGCAGGATCAACGCAGTCGCCGACGCCGATGAGCAGTGCAGAAAACAGCAGCAGGACCAGAGCAGTCGCCGACGAGCAGAGCAGAAAACAGCAGCAGGACCAGCACAGTCGGCGACGCCTACGAGCAAAGCAGAAAACAGCAGCAGAATCAGCGCAGTCGCCGACGCCGACGAGCAGTGCAGAAAACAGCAGCAGGACCAGCGCAGTCACCGACGCCTACGAGCAGAGCAGAAAACAGCAGCAGGATCAGCGCAGTCGCCGACGAGCAGAGCAGAAAACAGCAGCAGGACCAGCGCAGTCGCAGACGCCGATGAGCAGAGCAGAAAACAGCAGCAGGACCAGCGCAGTCGCCGACGAGCAGAGCAAAAAACAGCAGCAGGAGATGTGCAGTCGCAGACGCCGATGAGCAGAGCAGAAAACAGCAGCAGGATCAGCACAGTCGCTGACGCCGACGAGCAGAGCAAAAAACAGCAGCAGGAGATGCGCAGTCGCAGACGATCAGAGCAGAAAACAGCAGCAGGGTCAGCGCAGTCGCTGACGCCGACGAGCAGAGCAGAAAAAAGCAGCAGGACCAGCGCAGTCGCCGACGCCTACGAGCAGAGCGGAAAACAGCAGCAGGACAAGCGCAGTCGCAGACGCCGACGAGCAGATGCGAAAACAACAGCAGGACCAGCACAGCCGCCGACGCCGATGAGCAGTGCAGAAAACAGCAGCAGGACCAGCGCAGTCGCCGACGAGCAGAGCAGAAAACAGCAGCAGGACCAGCGCAGTTGCCGACGAGCAGAGCAGAAAACAGCAGCAGGACCAGCGCAGTCGCCGACGAGCAGAGCAGAAAACAGCAGCAGGACCTGCGCAGTCGCCGACGAGCAGTGCAGAAAACAGCCGCAGGATCAGCGCAGTCACCGATGCCGATGAGCAGTGCAGAAAACAGCAGCAGGACCAGCGCAGTCACCAACGAGCAGAGCAGAAAACAGCAGCAGGACCAGCGCAGTCGCAGACGCCGACGAGCAGAGCAGACGCTGACGAGCAGAGAAGAAAACAACAGCAGGACCAGTGCAGGCGCCGACGGTGATGGGCAGAGCAGAAAACAGCAGCAGGATCATCCCAGTCGCTGACGCCGATGAGCAGAGCAGAAAATAGCAGCAGGATCAGCGCAGTAGCCGACGCGGACAAGCAGAGCAGAAAACAGCAGCAGGGTCAGTGCAGTTGCCGACGCCGACGAGCAGAGCAGAAAACAGCAGCAGGACCAGCGCAGTCGCCGACGCCGACAAATCAGAGCAGAAAACAACAGCAGGACCAGCGCAGTCATCAACGGCGACGAGCAGAGCAGGAAACAGCAGCAGGACCAGCGCAGTCGCCGACGAGCATAGCAAAAAACAGCAGCAGGAGATGTGCAGTCGCAGACGCCGAAGAGCAGAGCAGAAAACAGCAGCAGGATCAGCGCAGTCGCCGACGCCGATGAGCATTGCAGAAAACAGCAGCAGGACCAGCGCAGTCGCCGACGCCTACGAGCAGAGCAGAAAACATTTGCAGGATTAGTGCAGGCGCCGACGCCGATGAGCAGTGCAGAAAACAGCAGCAGGACCAGCGCAGTCGCCGACGAGCAGAGCAAAAAACAGCAGCAGGATCAGCGTAGTCACTGACACCGACGAGCAGAGCAGAAAACAGCAGCAGGATCAGCGCAGTCGCTGACGCCGACGAGCAAATCAGAAAACAGCAGCAGGAGATGAGCAGTCACCGACGCCGACGAGCAGATCAGAAAACAGCAGCAGGACCAGCGCAGTCGCAGATGCCGACGAGCAGAGCAGTTGCCGACGAGCAGAGGCGAAAACAACAGCAGGACCAGCGCAGTCGCCGACGCCGATGAGCAGTGCAGAAAACAGCTGCAGGACCAGCGCAGTCACCGACGAGCAGAGCAGAAAACAGCAGCAGGAGATGTGCAGTCGCAGACGCCGAAGAGCAGAGCAGAAAACAGCAGCAGGATCAGCGCAGTCGCCGACGCCGACGAGCATTGCAGAAAACAGCAGCAGGACCAGCGCAGTCGCCGACGCCTACGAGCAGAGCAGAAAACAATTGCAGGATTAGTGCCGTCGCCGACTCCGATGAGCAGTGCAGAAAACAGCAGCAGGACCAGCGCAGTCGCCGACGAGCAGAGCAAAAAACAGCAGCAGGATCAGCGTAGTCACTGACACCGACGAGCAGAGCAGAAAACAGCAGCAGGATCAGCGCAGTCGCTGACGCCGACGAGCAAATCAGAAAACAGCAGCAGGAGATGAGCAGTCGCAGACGCCAACGAGCAGAGCAGAAAACAGCAGCAGGATCAACGCAGTCACCGACGCCGACGAGCAGATCAGAAAACAGCAGCAGGACCAGCGCAGTCGCAGACGCCGACGAGCAGAGCAGTTGCCGACGAGCAGAGGCGAAAACAACAGCAGGACCAGCGCAGTCGCCGACGCCGATGAGCAGTGCAGAAAACAGCAGCAGGACCAGCGCAGTCGCCGACGAGCAGAGCAGAAAACAGCAGCAGGACCAGCGCAGTCGCCGACGAGCAGAGCAGAAAACAGCAGCAGGACCAGCGCAGTCGCCGACGAGCAGAGCAGAAAACAGCAGCAGGACCTGCGCAGTCGCTGACGAGCAGTGCAGAAAACAGCCGCAGGATCAGCGCAGTCACCGATGCCGATGAGCAGTGCAGAAAACACTAGCAAGACCGGTGCAGTCACCGACGAGCAGAGCAAAAAACAGCAGCAGGACCAGCGCAGTCGCAGACGCCGACGAGCTGAGCAGACGCTGACGAGCAGAGAAGAAAACAACAGCAGGACCAGTGCAGGCGCCGACGGCGATGAGCAGAGCAGAAAACAGCAGCAGGATCAGCGCATTCACTGACTCAGATGAGCAGAGCAGAAAATAGCAGCAGGATCAGCGCAGTAGCCGACGCCGACAAGCAGAGCAGAAAACAGCAGCAGGGTCAGTGCAGTTGCCGACGCCGACGAGCAGAGCAGAAAACAGCAGCAGGACCAGCGCAGTCGCCGACGCCGACAATCAGAGCAGAAAACACCATCAGGACCAGCGCAGTCACCAACGGCGACGAGCAGAGCATTAAACAGCAGCAGGACCAGCGCAGTCGCCGACGAGCAGAGCAAAAAAAAGCAGCAGGAGATGCGCAGTCGCAGACGCCGACGAGCAGAGCAGAAAACAGCAGCAGGATCAGCGCAGTCGCTGACGCCGACGAGCAGAGCAAAAAACAGCAGCAGGATCAGCGCAGTTGCTGACCTTGACGAGCAGAGCAGAAAACAGCATCAGCGCAGTCGCTGATGCCGACGGGCAGAGCAGCAAACAGCAGCAGGACCAGCGCAGTTGCCGACGCAGACGAGCAGAGAAGAAAACAGCAGCAGGACCAGCGCAGTCGCCGACGCCGACGAGCAGAGCAGAAAACAGCAGCAGGATCAGCGCAGTCGCAGACGCCGACGAGCAGAGCAGAAAACAGCAGCAGGATCAGCGCAGTCGCCGACGCCGACGAGCAGAGCAAAAAACAGCAGTATGATCAGCGCAGTCGCAGACGCCGACGAGCAGAGCAGCAAACAGCAGCAGGATCAGTGTAGTCGCTGACACCGACGAGCAGAGCAGAAAACAGCAGCAGGATCAGCGCAGTCGCTGACGCCGACGAGCGGAGCAGAAAAAAAACACCGGGAGATGCGCAGACGCCAACGAGCAGAGCAGAAAACAGCAGCAGGATCAACGCAGTCGCCGACGCCGATGAGCAGTGCAGAAAACAGCAGCAGGACCAGAGCAGTCGCCGACGAGCAGAGCAGAAAACAGCAGCAGGACCAGCGCAGTCGGTGACGCCTACGAGCAAAGCAGAAAACAGCAGCAGAATCAGCGCAGTCGCCGACGCCGATGAGCAGTGCAGAAAACAGCAGCAGGACCAGCGCAGTCACCGACGCCTACGAGCAGAGCAGAAAACAGCAGCAGGATCAGCGCAGTCGCCGACGAGCAGAGCAGAAAACAGCAGCAGGACCAGCGCAGTCGCAGACGCCGATGAGCAGAGCAGAAAACAGCAGCAGGACCAGCGCAGTCGCCGACGAGCAGAGCAAAAAACATTAGCAGGAGATGTGCAGTCGCAGACGCCGATGAGCAGAGCAGAAAACAGCAGCAGGATCAGCACAGTCGCTGACGCCGACGAGCAGAGCAAAAAACAGCAGCAGGAGACGCGCAGTCGCAGACGATCAGAGCAGAAAACAGCAGCAGGGTCAGCGCAGTCGCTGACGCCGACGAGCAGAGCAGAAAAAAGCAGCAGGAGATGCGTAGTCACCGACGCCTACGAGCAGAGCAGAAAAAATCGGCAGGAGATGTGCAGTCGCAGACGCCAACGAGCAGAGCAGAAAACAGCAGCAGGATCAACGCAGTCGCCAACGCCGATGAGCAGTGCAGAAAACAGCAGCAGGACCAGCGCAGTCGCTGACAAGCAGAGCAGAAAACAGCAGCAGGATCAGCGCAGTCGCCGTCGCCTACGAGCAGAGCAGAAAACAGCAGCAGGACCAGCGCAGTTGCCGACGAGCAGAGCAGAAAACAGCAGCAGGACCAGCGCAGTCGCCGACGAGCAGTGCAGAAAACAGCAGCAGGACCTGCGCAGTCGCCGACGAGCAGTGCAGAAAACAGCCGCAGGATCAGCGCAGTCACCGATGCCGATGAGCAGTGCAGAAAACAGCAGCAGGACCAGCGCAGTCACCAACGAGCAGAGCAGAAAACAGCAGCAGGACCAGCACAGTCGCATACGCCGACGAGCAGAGCAGACGCTGACGAGCAGAGAAGAAAACAACAGCAGGACCAGTGCAGGCGCCGACGGTGATGGGCAGAGCAGAAAACAGCAGCAGGATCATCCCAGTCGCTGACGCCGATGAGCAGAGCAGAAAATAGCAGCAGGATCAGCGCAGTAGCCGACGCGGACAAGCAGAGCAGAAAACAGCAGCAGGGTCAGTGCAGTTGCCGTCGCCGACGAGCAGAGCAGAAAACAGCAGCAGGACCAGCGCAGTCGCCGACGCCGACAAATCAGAGCAGAAAACAACAGCAGGACCAGCGCAGTCATCAATGGCGACGAGCAGAGCAGGAAACAGCAGCAGGACCAGCGCAGTCGCCGACGAGCATAGCAAAAAACAGCAGCAGGAGATGTGCAGTCGCAGACGCCGAAGAGCAGAGCAGAAAACAGCAGCAGGATCAGCGCAGTCGCCGACGCCGATGAGCATTGCAGAAAACAGCAGCAGGACCAGCGCAGTCGCCGACGCCTACGAGCAGAGCAGAAAACATTTGCAGGATTAGTGCAGTCGCCGACGCCAATGAGCAGTGCAGAAAACAGCAGCAGGACCAGCGCAGTCGCCGACGAGCAGAGCAAAAAACAGCAGCAGGATCAGCGTAGTCACTGACACCGACGAGCAGAGCAGAAAACAGAAGCAGGATCAGCGCAGTCGCTGACGCCGACGAGCAAATCAGAAAACAGCAGCAGGAGATGAGCAGTCACCGACGCCGACGAGCAGATCAGAAAACAGCAGCAGGACCAGCGCAGTCGCAGACGCCGACGAGCAGAGCAGTTGCCGACGAGCAGAGGCGAAAACAACAGCAGGACCAGCGCAGTCGCCGACGCCGATGAGCAGTGCAGAAAACAGCAGCAGGACCAGCGCAGTCACCGACGAGCAGAGCAGAAAACAGCAGCAGGAGATGTGCAGTCGCAGACGCCGAAGAGCAGAGCAGAAAACAGCAGCAGGATCAGCGCAGTCGCCGACGCCGATGAGCATTGCAGAAAACAGCAGCAGGACCAGCGCAGTCGCCGACGCCTACGAGCAGAGCAGAAAACAATTGCAGGATTAGTGCAGTCGCCGACGCCGATGAGCTGTGCAGAAAACAGCAGCAGGACCAGCGCAGTCGCCGACGAGCAGAGCAAAAAACAGCAGCAGGATCAGCGTAGTCACTGACACCGACGAGCAGAGCAGAAAACAGCAGCAGGATCAGCGCAGTCGCTGACGCCGACGAGCAAATCAGAAAACAGCAGCAGGAGATGAGCAGTCGCAGACGCCAACGAGCAGAGCAGAAAACAGCAGCAGGATCAACGCAGTCACCGACGCCAACGAGCAGATCAGAAAACAGCAGCAGGACAAGTGCAGTCGCAGACGCCGAAGAGCAGAGCAATTGCCGACGAGCAGAGGCGAAAACAACAGCAGGACCAGCGCAGTCGCCGACGCCGATGAGCAGTGCAGAAAACAGCAGCAGGACCAGCGCAGTCGCCGACGAGCAGAGCAGAAAACAGCAGCAGGACCAGCGCAGTCGCCGACGAGCAGAGCAGAAAACAGCAGCAGGACCAGCGCAGTCGCCGACGAGCAGAGCAGAAAACAGCAGCAGGACCTGCGCAGTCGCTGACGAGCAGTGCAGAAAACAGCCGCAGGATCAGCGCAGTCACCGATGCCGATGAGCAGTGCAGAAAACACTAGCAAGACCAGCGCAGTCACCGACGAGCAGAGCAGAAAACAGCAGCAGGACCAGCGCAGTCGCAGACGCCGACGAGCAGAGCAGACGCTGACGAGCAGAGAAGAAAACAACAGCAGGACCAGTGCAGGCGCCGACGGCGATGAGCAGAGCAGAAAACAGCAGCAGGATCAGCGCATTCACTGACGCAGATGAGCAGAGCAGAAAATAGCAGCAGGATCAGCGCAGTAGCTGACGCCGACAAGCAGAGCAGAAAACAGCAGCAGGGTCAGTGCAGTTGCCGACGCCGACGAGCAGAGCAGAAAACAGCAGCAGGACCAGCGCAGTCGCCGACGCCGACAATCAGAGCAGAAAACACCATCAGGACCAGCGCAGTCACCAACGGCGACGAGCAGAGCATTAAACAGCAGCAGGACCAGCGCAGTCGCCGACGAGCAGAGCAAAAAACAGCAGCAGGAGATGCGCAGTCGCAGACGCCGACGAGCAGAGCAGAAAACAGCAGCAGGATCAGCGCAGTCGCTGACGCTGACGAGCAGAGCAAAAAACAGCAGCAGGAGATGCGCAGTCGCAGACGATCAGAGCAGAAAACTCTGACGACTGCGCTGGTCCTGCTGCTGTTTTCTGCACAGCTCATCGGCGTCGGCGACTGCACTAATCCTGCAATTGTTTTCTGCTCTGCTCGTAGGCGTCGGCGACTGCGCTGGTCCTGCTGCTGTTTTCTGCAATGCTCATCGGCGTCGGCGACTGCGCTGATCCTGCTGCTGTTTTCTGCTCTGCTCTTCGGCGTCTGTGACTGCACATCTCCTGCTGCTGTTTTCTGCTCTGCTCGTCGGTGACTGCGCTGGTCCTGCTGCTGTTTTCTGCACTGCTCATCGGCGTCGGCGACTGCGCTGGTCCTGCTGTTGTTTTCGCCTCTGCTCGTCGGCAACTGCTCTGCTCGTCGGCGTCTGCGACTGCGCTGGTCCTGCTGCTGTTTTCTGATCTGCTCGTCGGCGTCGGTGACTGCTCATCTCCTGCTGCTGTTTTCTGATTTGCTCGTCGGCGTCAGCGACTGCGCTGATCCTGCTTCTGTTTTCTGCTCTGCTCGTCGGTGTCAGTGACTACGCTGATCCTGCTGCTGTTTTTTGCTCTGCTCGTCGGCGACTGCGCTGGTCCTGCTGCTGTTTTCTGCACTGCTCATTGGCGTCGGCGACTGCACTAATCCTGCAAATGTTTTCTGCTCTGCTCGTAGGCGTCGGCGACTGCGCTGGTCCTGCTGCTGTTTTCTGCAATGCTCATCGGCGTCGGCGACTGCGCTGATCCTGCTGCTGTTTTCTGCTCTGCTCTTCGGCGTCTGCGACTGCACATCTCCTGCTGCTGTTTTTTGCTATGCTCGTCGGCGACTGCGCTGGTCCTGCTGCTGTTTCCTGCTCTGCTCGTCGCCATTGATGACTGCGCTGGTCCTGCTGTTGTTTTCTGCTCTGATTTGTCGGCGTCGGCGACTGTGCTGGTCCTGCTGCTGTTTTCTGCTCTGCTCGTCGGCGGCGGCAACTGCACTGACCCTGCTGCTGTTTTCTGCTCTGCTTGTCCGCGTCGGCTACTGCGCTGATCCTGCTGCTATTTTCTGCTCTGCTCATCGGCGTCAGCGACTGGGATGATCCTGCTGCTGTTTTCTGCTCTGCCCATCACCGTCGGCGCCTGCACTGGTCCTGCTGTTGTTTTCTTCTCTGCTCGTCAGCGTCTGCTCTGCTCGTCGGCGTATGCGACTGCGCTGGTCCTGCTGCTGTTTTCTGCTCTGCTCGTTGGTGACTGCGCTGGTCCTGCTGCTGTTTTCTGCACTCCTCATCGGCATCGGTGACTGCGCTGATCCTGCGGCTGTTTTCTGCACTGCTCGTCGGCGACTGCGCAGGTCCTGCTGCTGTTTTCTGCACTGCTCGTCGGCGACTGCGCTGGTCCTGCTGCTGTTTTCTGCTCTGCTCGTCGGCAACTGCGCTGGTCCTGCTGCTGTTTTCTGCTCTGCTCGTAGGCGTCGGCGTCTGCGCTGGTCCTGCTGCTGTTTTCTGCACTGCTCATCGGCGACGGCGACTGCGCTGATCCTGCTGCTGTTTTCTGCTCTGCTTGTCAGCGACTGCGCTGGTCCTGCTGCTGTTTTCTGCACTGCTCATCGGCGGTGGCGACTGCGTTGATCCTGCTGCTGTTTTCTGCTCTGCTCGTTGGCGTCTGCGACTGCACATCTCCTGCCGATTTTTTCTGCTCTGCTCGTAGGCGTCGGTGACTACGCATATCCTGCTGCTTTTTTCTGCTCTGCTCGTCGGCGTCAGCGACTGCGCTGACCCTGCTGCTGTTTTCTGCTCTGATCGTCTGCGACTGCGCTGGTCCTGCTGCTGTTTAATGCTCTGCTCGTCGCCGTTGGTGACTGCGCTGGTCCTGATGGTGTTTTCTGCTCTGATTGTCGGCGTCGGCGACTGCGCTGGTCCTGCTGCTGTTTTCTGCTCTGCTCGTCGGCGTCGGCAGCTGCACTGACCCTGCTGCTGTTTTCTGCTCTGCTTGTCGGCGTCGGCTACTGCGCTGATCCTGCTGCTTTTTTCTGCTCTGCTCATCTGCGTCAGTGAATGCGCTGATCCTGCTGCTGTTTTCTGCTCTGCTCATCGCCGTCGGCGCCTGCACTGGTCCTGCTGTTGTTTTCTTCTCTGCTCGTCAGCGTCTGCTCAGCTCGTCGGCGTCTGCGACTGCGCTGGTCCTGCTGCTGTTTTCTGCTCTGCTCGTCGGTGACTGCACTGGTCTTGCTAGTGTTTTCTGCACTGCTCATCGGCATCGGTGACTGCGCTGATCCTGCGGCTGTTTTCTGCACTGCTCGTCAGCGACTGCGCAGGTCCTGCTGCTGTTTTCTGCTCTGCTCGTCGGCGACTGCGCTGGTCCTGCTGCTGTTTTCTGCTCTGCTCGTCGGCGACTGCGCTGGTCCTGCTGCTGTTTTCTGCTCTGCTCGTCGGCGACTGCGCTGGTCCTGCTGCTGTTTTCTGCACTGCTCATCGGCGTCGGCGACTGCGCTGGTCCTGCTGTTGTTTTCGCCTCTGCTCGTCGGCAACTGCTCTGCTCGTCGGCGTCTGCGACTGCGCTGGTCCTGCTGCTGTTTTCTGATCTGCTCGTCGGCGTCGGTGACTGCGTTGATCCTGCTGCTGTTTTCTGCTCTGCTCGTTGGCGTCTGCGACTGCTCATCTCCTGCTGCTGTTTTCTGATTTGCTCGTCGGCGTCAGCGACTGCGCTGATCCTGCTGCTGTTTTCTGCTCTGCTCGTCGGTGTCAGTGACTACGCTGATCCTGCTGCTGTTTTTTGCTCTGCTCGTCGGCGACTGCGCTGGTCCTGCTGCTGTTTTCTGCACTGCTCATCGGAGTCGGCGACTGCACTAATCCTGCAATTGTTTTCTGCTCTGCTCGTAGGCGTCGGCGACTGCGCTGGTCCTGCTGCTGTTTTCTGCAATGCTCGTCGGCGTCGGCGACTGCGCTGATCCTGCTGCTGTTTTCTGCTCTGCTCTTCGGCGTCTGCGACTGCACATCTCCTGCTGCTGTTTTCTGCTCTGCTCGTCGGTGACTGCGCTGGTCCTGCAGCTGTTTTCTGCACTGCTCATCGGCGTCGGCGACTGTGCTGGTCCTGCTGTTGTTTTCGCCTCTGCTCGTCGGCAACTGCTCTGCTCGTCGGCATCTGCGACTGCGCTGGTCCTGCTGCTGTTTTCTGATCTGCTCGTCGGCGTCGGTGACTGCTCATCTCCTGCTGCTGTTTTCTGATTTGCTCGTCGGCGTCAGCGACTGCGCTGATCCTGCTGCTGTTTTCTGCTCTGCTCGTCGGTGTCAGTGACTACGCTGATCCTGCTGCTGTTTTTTGCTCTGCTCGTCGGCGACTGCGCTGGTCCTGCTGCTGTTTTCTGCACTGCTCATCGGCGTCGGCGCATGCACTAATCCTGCAAATGTTTTCTGCTCTGCTCGTAGGCGTCGGCGACTGCGCTGGTCCTGCTGCTGTTTTCTGCAATGCTCATCGGCGTCGGCGACTGCGCTATTCCTGCTGCTGTTTTCTGCTCTGCTCTTCGGCGTCTGCGACTGCACATCTCCTGCTGCTGTTTTTTGCTATGCTCGTCGGCGACTGCGCTGGTCCTGCTGCTGTTTCCTGCTCTGCTCGTCGGCGTCGGCAACTGCACTGACCCTGCTGCTGTTTTCTGCTCTGCTTGTCCGCGTCGGCTACTGCGCTGATCCTGCTGCTATTTTCTGCTCTGCTCATCGGCGTCAGCGACTGGGATGATCCTGCTGCTGTTTTCTGCTCTGCCCATCACCGTCGGCGCCTGCACTGGTCCTGCTGTTGTTTTCTTCTCTGCTCGTCAGCGTCTGCTCTGCTCGTCGGCGTCTGCGACTGCGCTGGTCCTGCTGCTGTTTTCTGCTCTGCTCGTTGGTGACTGCGCTGGTCCTGCTGCTGTTTTCTGCACTGCTCATCGGCATCGGTGACTGCGCTGATCCTGCGGCTGTTTTCTGCACTGCTCGTCGGCGACTGCGCCGGTCCTGCTGCTGTTTTCTGCTCTGCTCGTCGGCGACTGCGCTGGTCCTGCTGCTGTTTTCTGCTCTGCTCGTCGGCAACTGCGCTGGTCCTGCTGCTGTTTTCTGCTCTGCTCGTCGGCGACTGCGCTGGTCCTGCTGCTGTTTTCTGCACTGCTCATTGGCGTCGGCGGCTGTGCTGGTCCTGCTGTTGTTTTCGCATCTGCTCGTCGGCGTCTGCGACTGCGCTGGTCCTGCTGCTGTTTTCTGCTCTGCTCGTAGGCGTCGGCGACTGCGCTGGTCCTGCTGCTTTTTTCTGCTCTGCTCGTCGGCGTCAGCGACTGCTCTGACCCTGCTGCTGTTTTCTGCTCTGATCGTCTGCGACTGCGCATCTCCTGCTGCTGTTTTTTGCTCTGCTCGTCGGCGTCAGCGACTCTGCTGATCCTGCTGCTGTTTTCTGCTCTGCTCATCGGCGTCTGCGACTGCACATCTCCTGCTGCTGTTTTTTGCTCTGCTCGTCGGCGACTGCGCTGGTCCTGCTGCTGTTTTCTGCTCTGCTCATCGGCGTCTGCGACTGCGCTGGTCCTGCTGCTGTTTTCTGCTCTGCTCGTCGGCGACTGCGCTGATCCTGCTGCTGTTTTCTGCTCTGCTCGTAGGCGTCGGTGACTGCGCTGGTCCTGCTGCTGTTTTCTGCACTGCTCATCGGCGTCGGCGACTGCGCTGATTCTGCTGCTGTTTTCTGCTTTGCTCGTAGGCGTCGCCGACTGTGCTGGTCCTGCTGCTGTTTTCTGCTCTGCTCGTCGGCGACTGCTCTGGTCCTGCTGCTGTTTTCTGCACTGCTCATCGGCGTCGGCAACTGCGTTGATCCTGCTGCTGTTTTCTGCTCTGCTCGTTCGCGTCTGCGCATCTCCTGGTGCTTTTTTCTGCTCTGCTCGTCGGCGTCAGCGACTACGCTGATCCTGCTGCTGTTTTCTGCTCTGCTCGTAGGTGTCAGCGACTACACTGATCCTGCTGCTGTTTGCTGCTCTGCTCGTTGGCGTCTGCGACTGCGCTGATCATGCTGCTGTTTTTTGCTCTGCTCGTCGGCGTCGGCGACTGCGCTGATCCTGCAGCTGTTTTCTGCTCTGCTCGTCGGCAACTGCGCTGGTCCTGCTGCTGTTTTCTGCTCTGCTCGTCTGCGACTGCGCTGGTCCTGCTGCTGTTTTCTGCACTGCTCATCGGCGTCGGCGACTGCGCTGGTCCTGCTGTTGTTTTCGCATCTACCAGTCGGCCTCTGCGACTGCGCTGGTCCTGCTGCTGTTTTCTTCTCTGCTCGTAGGCGACGGCGACTGCGCTGATCCTGCTGCTGTTTTCTGCTCTGCTCGTCGGCGACTGCGCTGGACCTGCTGCTGTTTTCTGCACTGCTCATCGGCGTTGGCGACTGCGTTGATCCTGCTGCTGTTTTCTGCTCTGCTCGTTGGCGTCTGCGACTGCACATCTCCTGCCGATTTTTTCTGCTCTGCTCGTAGGCGTCGGTGACTACGCATCTCCTGCTGCTTTTTTCTGCTCTGCTCGTCGGCGTCAGCGACTGCGCTGACCCTGCTGCTGTTTTCTGCTCTGATCGTCTGCGACTGCGCATCTCCTGCTGCTGTTTTTTGCTCTGCGCGTCGGCGACTGTGCTGGTCCTGCAGCTGTTTTCTGCACTGCTCATCGGCGTCGGCGACTGCGCTGGTCCTGCTGTTGTTTTCGCCTCTGCTCGTCGGCAACTGCTCTGCTCGTCGGCGTCTGCGACTGCGCTGGTCCTGCTGCTGTTTTCTGATCTGCTCGTCGGTGTCGGTGACTGCTCATCTCCTGCTGCTGTTTTCTGATTTGCTCGTCGGCGTCAGCGACTGCGCTGATCCTGCTGCTGTTTTCTGCTCTGCTCGTCGGTGTCAGTGACTACGCTGATCCTGCTGCTGTTTTTTGCTCTGCTCGTCGGCGACTGCGCTGGTCCTGCTGCTGTTTTCTGCACTGCTCATCGGCCTCGGCGACTGCACTAATCCTGCAAATGTTTTCTGCTCTGCTCGTAGGCGTCGGCGACTGCGCTGGTCCTGCTGCTGTTTTCTGCAATGCTCATCGGCGTCGGCGACTGCGCTGATCCTGCTGCTGTTTTCTGCTCTGCTCTTTGGCATCTGCGACTGCACATCTCCTGCTGCTGTTTTTTGCTATGCTCGTCGGCGACTGCGCTGGTCCTGCTGCTGTTTCCTGCTCTGCTCGTCGCCGTTGATGACTGCGCTGGTCCTGCTGTTGTTTTCTGCTCTGATTTGTCGGCATCGGCGACTGCGCTGGTCCTGCTGCTGTTTTCTGCTCTGCTCGTCGGCGTCGGCAACTGCACTGACCCTGCTGCTGTTTTCTGCTCTGCTTGTCCGCGTCGGCTACTGCGCTGATCCTGCTGCTATTTTCTGCTCTGCTCATCGGCGTCAGCGACTGGGATGATCCTGCTGCTGTTTTCTGCTCTGCCCATCACCGTCGGCGCCTGCACTGGTCCTGCTGTTGTTTTCTTATCTGCTCGTCAGCGTCTGCTCTGCTCGTCGGCGTCTGCGACTGCGCTGGTCCTGCTGCTGTTTTCTGCTCTGCTCGTTGGTGACTGCGCTGGTCCTGCTGCTGTTTTCTGCACTGCTCATCGGCATCGGTGACTGCGCTGATCCTGCGGCTGTTTTCTGCACTGCTCGTCGGCGACTGCGCAGGTCCTGCTGCTGTTTTCTGCTCTGCTCGTCGGCGACTGCGCTGGTCCTGCTGCTGTTTTCTGCTCTGCTCGTCGGCAACTGCGCTGGTCCTGCTGCTGTTTTCTGCTCTGCTCGTCGGCGACTGCGCTGGTCCTGCTGCTGTTTTCTGCACTGCTCATCGGCGTCGGTGACTGCGCTGGTCCTGCTGTTGTTCTCACATCTGCTCGTCGGCGTCTGCGACTGCGCTGGTCCTGCTGCTGTTTTCTGCTCTGCTCGTAGGCGTCGGCGACTGCGCTGGTCCTGCTGCTGTTTTCTGCACTGCTCATCGGCGACGGCGACTGCGCTGATCCTGCTGCTGTTTTCTGCTCTGCTCGTCGGCGACTGCGCTGGACCTGCTGCTGTTTTCTGCACTGCTCATCGGCGTTGGCGACTGCGTTGATCCTGCTGCTGTTTTCTGCTCTGCTCGTTGGCGTCTGCGACTGCACATCTCCTGCCGATTTTTTCTGCTCTGCTCGTTGGCGTCGGTGACTACGCATCTCCTGCTGTTTTTTTCTGCTCTGCTCGTCGGCGTCAGCGACTGCGCTGACCCTGCTGCTGTTTTCTGCTCTGATCGTCTGCGACTGCGCTGGTCCTGCTGCTGTTTTCTGCTCTGCTCGTCGGCGACTGCGCTGGTCCTGCTGCTGTTTTCTGCACTGCTCATCGGCGTCGGCGACTGCGCTGGTCCTGCTGTTGTTTTCGCATCTGCTCGTCGGCGTCTGCGACTGCGCTGGTCCTGCTGCTGTTTTCTGCTCTGCTCGTAGGTGTCGGTGACTACGCATCTCCTGCTGCTGTTTCTTGCTCTGCTCGTCGGCGTCAGCGACTGTGCTGATCCTGCTGCTGTTTTCTGCTCTGCTCATCGGCGTCTGCGACTGCACATCTCCTGCTGCTGTTTTTTGCTCTGCTCGTCGGCGACTGCGCTGGTCCTGCTGCTGTTTTCTGCTCTGCTCATCGGCGTCTGCGACTGCGCTGGTCCTGCTGCTGTTTTCTGCTCTGCTCGTCGGCGACTGCGCTGATCCTGCTGCTGTTTTCTGCTCTGCTCGTAGGCGTCGGTGACTGCGCTGGTCCTGCTGCTGTTTTCTGCACTGCTCATCGGCGTCGGCGACTGCGCTGATTCTGCTGCTGTTTTCTGCTTTGCTCGTAGGCGTCGCCGACTGCGCTGGTCCTGCTGCTGTTTTCTGCTCTGCTCGTCGGCGACTGCTCTGGTCCTGCTGCTGTTTTCTGCACTGCTCATCGGCGTCGGCGACTGCGTTGATCCTGCTGCTGTTTTCTGCTCTGCTCGTTGGCGTCTGCGCATCTCCTGGTGCTTTTTTCTGCTCTGTTCGTCGGCGTCAGCGACTGCGCTGATCCTGCTGCTGTTTTCTGCTCTGCTCGTCGGTGTCAGCAACTACACTGATCCTGCTGCTGTTTGCTGCTCTGCTCGTTGGCGTCTGCGACTGCGCTGATCATGCTGCTGTTTTTTGCTCTGCTCGTCGGCGTCGGCGACTGCCCTGATCCTGCTGCTGTTTTCTGCTCTGCTCGTCGGCAACTGCGCTGGTCCTGCTGCTGTTTTCTGCTCTGCTCGTCGGCGACTGCGCTGGTCCTGCTGCTGTTTTCTGCACTGCTCATCGGCTTCGGCGACTGCGCTGGTCCTGCTGTTGTTTTCGCATCTGCTCGTTGGCGTCTGCGACTGCGCTGGTCCTGCTGCTGTTTTCTGCTCTGCTCATCGGCGACGGCGACTGCGCTGATCCTGCTGCTGTTTTCTGCTCTGCTCGTCGGCGACTGCGCTGGACCTGCTGCTGTTTTCTGCACTGCTCATCGGCGTTGGCGACTGCGTTGATCCTGCTGCTGTTTTCTGCTCTGCTCGTTGTCGTCTGCGACTGCACTCTCCTGCCGATTTTTTCTGCTCTGCTCGTAGGCGTCGGTGACTACGCATCTCCTGCTGCTTTTTTCTGCTCTGCTCGTCGGCGTCAGCGACTGCGCTGACCCTGCTGCTGTTTTCTGCTCTGATCGTCTGCGACTGCGCATCTCCTGCTGCTGTTTTTTGCTCTGCTCGTCGGCGTCAGCGACTGTGCTGATCCTGCTGCTGTTTTCTGCTCTGCTCATCGGCGTCTGCGACTGCACATCTCCTGCTGCTGTTTTTTGCTCTGCTCGTCGGCGACTGCGCTGGTCCTGCTGCTGTTTTCTGCTCTGCTCATCGGCGTCTGCGACTGCACTGGTCCTGCTGCTGTTTTCTGCTCTGCTCGTCGGCGACTGCGCTGATCCTACTGCTGTTTTCTGCTCTGCTCGTAGGCGTCGGTGACTGCGCTGGTCCTGCTGCTGTTTTCTGCACTGCTCATCGGCGTCGGCGACTGCGCTGATTCTGCTGCTGTTTTCTGCTTTGCTCGTAGGCGTCGCCGACTGTGCTGGTCCTGCTGCTGTTTTCTGCTCTGCTCGTCGGCGACTGCTCTGGTCCTGCTGCTGTTTTCTGCACTGCTCATCGGCGTTGATCCTGCTGCTGTTTTCTGCTCTGCTCATTGGCGTCTGCGACGTCGCATCTCCTGCTGCTTTTTTCTGCTCTGCTCGTCGGCGTCAGCGACTGCGCTGACCCTGCTGCTGTTTTCTGCTCTGATCGTCTGCGACTGCGCATCTCCTGCTGCTGTTTTTTGCTCTGCTTGTCGGCATCAGCGACTGCGCTTATCCTGCTGCTGTTTTCTGCTCTGCTCGTCGGCGTCTGCGACTGCTCATTTCCTGCTGCTGTTTTTTGCTCTGCTCGTCGGCGACTGCGCTGGTCCTGCTGCTGTTTTCTGCTCTGCTCATCGGCGTCGGCTACTGCACTGATCCTTCTGCTGTTTTCTGCTCTGCTTGTTTGCGTCAGTGAATGCGCTGATCCTGCTGCTGTTTCCTGCTCTGCTCATCGCCGTCGGCGACTGCGCTGGTCCTGCTGTTGTTTTCTGCTCTGATCGTCAGCGTCGGCGACTGCGCTGGTCCTGCTGCTGTTTTCTTCTCTGCTCGTCGGTGTCTGCTCTGCTTGTCGGCGTCTGCGACAGCGCTGGTCCTGCTGCTGTTTTCTGCTCTGCTCATCGGGGACTGTGCTGTTCCTGCTGGTGTTTTCTGCACTGCTCATCCGTGTCGGCGACTGCGCTTTTCCTGCTGTTGTTTTCGCCTCTGCTCGTCGACGTCTGCGACTGTGCTGGTCCTGCTGCTGTTTTCTGCTCTGCTCGTCAGCGACTGCGCTGGTCTTGCTGCTGTTTTCTGCACTGCTCATCGGCGTCGGCAAATGTGCTGATCCTGCTGCTGTTTTCATCTCTGTTCGTAGGCGTCGGCGACTGCGCTGGTCCTGCTGCTATTTTCTGCACTGCTCATCGGCGTCTGCGACTGCGCTGGTCCTGCTGCTGTTTTCTGCTCTGCTCGTCGGCGACTGCGCTGGTCCTGCTGCTGTTTTCTGCACTGCTCATAGGCGTCGGTGACTGCGTTGATCCTGCTGCTGTTTTCTGCTCTGCTCATTGGCGTCTGCGACTGCGCATCTCCTGCTGCTTTTTTCTGCTCTGCTGGTCGGCGTCAGCGACTGCGCTGACCCTGCTGCTGTTTTCTGCTCTGATCGTCTGCGACTGCGCATCTACTGCTGCTGTTTTTTGCTCTGCTCGTCGGCGTCAGCGACTGTGCTGATCCTGCTGCTGTTTTCTGCTCTGCTCGTCGGCGTCCGCGACTGCGCATCTCCTGCTGCTGTTTTTTGCTCTGCTCGTCGGCGACTGCGCTGGTCCTGCTGCTGTTTTCTGCTCTGCTCATCGGCGTCGGCTACTGCGCTGATCCTGCTGCTGTTTTCTGCTCTGGTTGTCTGCGTCAGCGAATGCGCTGATCCTGCTGCTGTATCCTGCTCTGCTCGTCGACGTTGGCGACTGCGCTAGTCCTGCTGTTGTTTTCTGCTCTGATCGTCGGCGTCGGCGACTGCGCTGGTCCTGCTGCAGTTTTCTTCTCTGCTCGTCGGCGTCTGCGACTGCGCTGGTCCTGCTGCTGTTTTCTGCTCTGCTCATCGGCGACTGCGCTGGTCCTGCTGGTGTTTTTTGCACTGCTCATCGGCGTCGGCGACTGCGCTGGTCCTGCTGTTGTTTTCGCCTCTGCTCGTCGGCGTCTGCGACTGCGCTGGTCCTGCTGCTGTTTTCTGCTCTGCTCGTAGGCGTCGGTTACTGCGCTGGTCCTGCTGCTTTTTTCTGCACTGCTCATCAGCGACGGCGACTGCGCTGATCCTGCTGCTGTTTTCTGCTCTGCTCGTCGGCGACTGCGCTGGACCTGCTGCTGTTTTCTGCACTGCTCATCGGCGTCGGCGACTGCGTTGATCCTGCTGCTGTTTTGTGCTCTGCTCGTTGGCTTCTGCGACTGCACATCTCCTGCCGATTTTTTCTGCTCTGCTAGTAGGCGTCGGCGACTCCGCATCTCCTGCTGCTTTTTTCTGCTCTGCTCGTCGGCGTCAGCGACTGCTCTGACCCTGCTGCTGTTTTCTGCTCTGATCGTCTGCGACTGCGCATCTCCTGCTGCTGTTTTTTGCTCTGCTCGTCGGCGTCAGCGACTGTGCTGATCCTGCTGCTGTTTTTGCTCTGCTCGTCGGCGTCTGCGACTGCGCATCTCCTGCTGCTGTTTTTTGCTCTGCTCGTCGGCGACTGCGCTGGTCCTGCTGCTGTTTTCTGCTCTGCTCATCGGCGTCTGCGACTGCGCTGGTCATGCTGCTGTTTTCTGCTCTGCTCATTGGCGTCTGCGACTGCGCATCTCCTGCTGCTTTTTTCTGCTCTGCTCGTCGGCGTCAGCGACTGCGCTGACCCTGCTGCTGTTTTCTGCTCTGATCGTCTGCGACTGCGCATCTCCTGCTGCTGTTTTTTGCTCTGCTCGTCGGCGTCAGCGACTGTGCTGATCCTGCTGCTGTTTTCTGCTCTGCTCGTCGGCGTCTGCGACTGCGCATCTCCTGCTGCTGTTTTTTGCTCTGCTCGTCGGCGACTGCGCTGGTCCTGCTGCTGTTTTCTGCTCTGCTCATCGGCGTTGGCTACTGCGCTGATCCTGCTGCTGTTTTCTGCTCTGGTTGTCTGCGTCAGCGAATGCGCTGATCCTGCTGCTGTATCCTGCTCTGCTCGTCGACGTTGGCGACTGCGCTAGTCCTGCTGTTGTTTTCTGCTCTGATCGTCGGCGTCGGCGACTGCGCTGGTCCTGCTGCAGTTTTCTTCTCTGCTCGTCGGCGTCTGCGACTGCGCTGGTCCTGCTGCTGTTTTCTGCTCTGCTCATCGGCGACTGCGCTGGTCCTGCTGGTGTTTTTTGCACTGCTCATCGGCGTCGGCGACTGCGCTGGTCCTGCTGTTGTTTTCGCCTCTGCTCGTCGGCGTCTGCGACTGCGCTGGTCCTGCTGCTGTTTTCTGCTCTGCTCGTAGGCGTCGGTTACTGCGCTGGTCCTGCTGCTTTTTTCTGCACTGCTCATCAGCGACGGCGACTGCGCTGATCCTGCTGCTGTTTTCTGCTCTGCTCGTCGGCGACTGCGCTGGACCTGCTGCTGTTTTCTGCACTGCTCATCGGCGTCGGCGACTGCGTTGATCCTGCTGCTGTTTTGTGCTCTGCTCGTTGGCTTCTGCGACTGCACATCTCCTGCCGATTTTTTCTGCTCTGCTCGTAGGCGTCGGCGACTCCGCATCTCCTGCTGCTTTTTTCTGCTCTGCTCGTCGGCGTCAGCGACTGCTCTGACCCTGCTGCTGTTTTCTGCTCTGATCGTCTGCGACTGCGCATCTCCTGCTGCTGTTTTTTGCTCTGCTCGTCGGCGTCAGCGACTGTGCTGATCCTGCTGCTGTTTTTGCTCTGCTCGTCGGCGTCTGCGACTGCGCATCTCCTGCTGCTGTTTTTTGCTCTGCTCGTCGGCGACTGCGCTGGTCCTGCTGCTGTTTTCTGCTCTGCTCATCGGCGTCTGCGACTGCGCTGGTCCTGCTGCTGTTTTCTGCACTGCTCATTGGCGTCGGCGACTGCGCTGATCCTGCTGCTGTTTTCTGCTTTGCTAGTAGGCGTCGCCGACTGCGCTGGTCCTGCTGCTGTTTTCTGCTCTGCTCGTCGGTGACTGCTCTGGTCCTGCTGCTGTTTTCTGCACTGCTCATCGGCGTCTGCGACTGCGCTGGTCCTGCTGCTGTTTTCTGCTCTGCTCGTTGGCTTCTGCGACTGCACATCTCCTGCCGATTTTTTCTGCTCTGCTCGTAGGCGTCGGCGACTGCGCTGGTCCTGCTGCTGTTTTCTGCACTGCTCATCGGCGTCTGCGACTGCGCTGGTCCTGCTGCTGTTTTCTGCTCTGCTCGTCGGCGACTGCGCTGGTCCTGCTGCTGTTTTCTGCACTGCTCATAGGCGTCGGTGACTGCGTTGATCCTGCTGCTGTTTTCTGCTCTGCTCATTGGCGTCTGCGACTGCGCATCTCCTGCTGCTTTTTTCTGCTCTGCTCGTCGGCGTCAGCGACTGCGCTGACCCTGCTGCTGTTTTCTGCTCTGATCGTCTGCGACTGCGCATCTCCTGCTGCTGTTTTTTGCTCTGCTCGTCGGCGTCAGCGACTGTGCTGATCCTGCTGCTGTTTTCTGCTCTGCTCGTCGGCGTCTGCGACTGCGCATCTCCTGCTGCTGTTTTTTGCTCTGCTCGTCGGCGACTGCGCTGGTCCTGCTGCTGTTTTCTGCTCTGCTCATCGGCGTTGGCTACTGCGCTGATTCTGCTGCTGTTTTCTGCTCTGGTTGTCTGCGTCAGCGAATGCGCTGATCCTGCTGCTGTATCCTGCTCTGCTCGTCGACGTTGGCGACTGCGCTGGTCCTGCTGTTGTTTTCTGCTCTGATCGTCGGCGTCGGCGACTGCGCTGGTCCTGCTGCAGTTTTCTTCTCTGCTCGTCGGCGTCTGCTCTGCTCGTCGGCGTCTGCGACTGCGCTGGTCCTGCTGCTGTTTTCTGCTCTGCTCATCGGCGACTGCGCTGGTCCTGCTGGTGTTTTTTGCACTGCTCATCGGCGTCGGCGACTGCGCTGGTCCTGCTGTTGTTTTCGCCTCTGCTCGTCGGCGTCTGCGACTGCGCTGATCCTGCTGCTGTTTTCTGCTCTGCTCGTAGGCGTCGGTTACTGCGCTGGTCCTGCTGCTTTTTTCTGCACTGCTCATCAGCGACGGCGACTGCGTTGATCCTGCTGCTGTTTTCTGCTCTGCTCGTCGGCGACTGCGCTGGACCTGCTGCTGTTTTCTGCACTGCTCATCGGCGTCGGCGACTGCGCTGATCCTGCTGCTGTTTTCTGCTCTGCTTGTCTGCGTCAGCGAATGCGCTGATCCTGCTGCTGTTTCCTGCTCTGCTCGTCACCGTCGGCGACTGTGCTGGTCCTGCTGTTGTTTTCTGCTCTGATCATCGGCGTTGGCGACTGCGCTGGTCCTGCTGCTGATTTCTTCTCTGCTCGTCGGCGTCTGCTCTGCTCGTCGGCGTCTGCGACTGCGCTGGTCCTGCTGCTATTTTGTGCTCTGCTTATCGGCGACTGCGCTGGTCCTGCTGGGGTTTTCTGCACTGCTCATCGGCGTCGGCGACTGGGCTGGTCCTGCTGTTGTTTTCGCCTCTGCTCGTCGGCGTCTGCGACTGCGATTGTCCTGCTGCTGTTTTCTGCTCTGCTCGTCGGCGACTGCGCTGGTCCTGCTGGTGTTTTCTGCACTGCTCATCGGCGTCGGCGACTGGGCTGGTCCTGCTGTTGTTTTCGCCTCTGCTCGTCGGCGTCTACGACTGCGCTTGTCCTGCTGCTGTTTTCTGCTCTGCTCGTCGGCGACTTCGCTGGTCCTGCTGTTGTTTTCTGCTCTGATCGCCGGCGTTGGCGACTGCGCTGGTCCTGCTGCTGTTTTCTTCTCTGCTCGTCGGCGTCTGCTCTGCTCGTCGGCGTCTGCGCTGGTCCTGCTGCTGTTTTCTGCTCTGCTCGTCGGTGACTGCGCTGGTCCTGCAGTTGTTTTCGCCTCTGCTCGTAGACGTCTGCTCTGCTCATCGGCGTCAGCGACTGCGCTGGTCATGCTGCTGTTTTCTGCTCTGCTAATTGGCATCTGCGACTGCGCATCTCCTGCTGCTTTTTTCTGCTCTGCTCGTTGGCGTCAGGGACTGCGCTGATCCTGCCGCTGTTTTCTGCTCTCTTCGTCGGCGTCTGCGACTGCGCATCTCCTGCTGCTGTTATTTGCTCTGCTCGTCGGCGTCGGCGACTGCGCTGATCCTGCTGCTGTTTTCTGCTCTGCTCATCGGCGTCAGCGACTGGGATGATCCTGCTGCTGTTTTCTGCTCTGCCCATCACCGTCGGCGCCTGCACTGGTCCTGCTGTTGTTTTCTTCTCTGCTCGTCAGCGTCTGCTCTGCTCGTCGGCGTATGCGACTGCGCTGGTCCTGCTGCTGTTTTCTGCTCTGCTCGTTGGTGACTGCGCTGGTCCTGCTGCTGTTTTCTGCACTCCTCATCGGCATCGGTGACTGCGCTGATCCTGCGGCTGTTTTCTGCACTGCTCGTCGGCGACTGCGCAGGTCCTGCTGCTGTTTTCTGCACTGCTCGTCGGCGACTGCGCTGGTCCTGCTGCTGTTTTCTGCTCTGCTCGTCGGCAACTGCGCTGGTCCTGCTGCTGTTTTCTGCTCTGCTCGTAGGCGTCGGCGTCTGCGCTGGTCCTGCTGCTGTTTTCTGCACTGCTCATCGGCGACGGCGACTGCGCTGATCCTGCTGCTGTTTTCTGCTCTGCTTGTCAGCGACTGCGCTGGTCCTGCTGCTGTTTTCTGCACTGCTCATCGGCGGTGGCGACTGCGTTGATCCTGCTGCTGTTTTCTGCTCTGCTCGTTGGCGTCTGCGACTGCACATCTCCTGCCGATTTTTTCTGCTCTGCTCGTAGGCGTCGGTGACTACGCATCTCCTGCTGCTTTTTTCTGCTCTGCTCGTCGGCGTCAGCGACTGCGCTGACCCTGCTGCTGTTTTCTGCTCTGATCGTCTGCGACTGCGCTGGTCCTGCTGCTGTTTAATGCTCTGCTCGTCGCCGTTGGTGACTGCGCTGGTCCTGATGGTGTTTTCTGCTCTGATTGTCGGCGTCGGCGACTGCGCTGGTCCTGCTGCTGTTTTCTGCTCTGCTCGTCGGCGTCGGCAGCTGCACTGACCCTGCTGCTGTTTTCTGCTCTGCTTGTCGGCGTCGGCTACTGCGCTGATCCTGCTGCTTTTTTCTGCTCTGCTCATCTGCGTCAGTGAATGCGCTGATCCTGCTGCTGTTTTCTGCTCTGCTCATCGCCGTCGGCGCCTGCACTGGTCCTGCTGTTGTTTTCTTCTCTGCTCGTCAGCGTCTGCTCAGCTCGTCGGCGTCTGCGACTGCGCTGGTCCTGCTGCTGTTTTCTGCTCTGCTCGTCGGTGACTGCACTGGTCTTGCTAGTGTTTTCTGCACTGCTCATCGGCATCGGTGACTGCGCTGATCCTGCGGCTGTTTTCTGCACTGCTCGTCAGCGACTGCGCAGGTCCTGCTGCTGTTTTCTGCTCTGCTCGTCGGCGACTGCGCTGGTCCTGCTGCTGTTTTCTGCTCTGCTCGTCGGCGACTGCGCTGGTCCTGCTGCTGTTTTCTGCTCTGCTCGTCGGCGACTGCGCTGGTCCTGCTGCTGTTTTCTGCACTGCTCATCGGCGTCGGCGACTGCGCTGGTCCTGCTGTTGTTTTCGCCTCTGCTCGTCGGCAACTGCTCTGCTCGTCGGCGTCTGCGACTGCGCTGGTCCTGCTGCTGTTTTCTGATCTGCTCGTCGGCGTCGGTGACTGCGTTGATCCTGCTGCTGTTTTCTGCTCTGCTCGTTGGCGTCTGCGACTGCTCATCTCCTGCTGCTGTTTTCTGATTTGCTCGTCGGCGTCAGCGACTGCGCTGATCCTGCTGCTGTTTTCTGCTCTGCTCGTCGGTGTCAGTGACTACGCTGATCCTGCTGCTGTTTTTTGCTCTGCTCGTCGGCGACTGCGCTGGTCCTGCTGCTGTTTTCTGCACTGCTCATCGGAGTCGGCGACTGCACTAATCCTGCAATTGTTTTCTGCTCTGCTCGTAGGCGTCGGCGACTGCGCTGGTCCTGCTGCTGTTTTCTGCAATGCTCGTCGGCGTCGGCGACTGCGCTGATCCTGCTGCTGTTTTCTGCTCTGCTCTTCGGCGTCTGCGACTGCACATCTCCTGCTGCTGTTTTCTGCTCTGCTCGTCGGTGACTGCGCTGGTCCTGCAGCTGTTTTCTGCACTGCTCATCGGCGTCGGCGACTGCGCTGGTCCTGCTGTTGTTTTCGCCTCTGCTCGTCGGCAACTGCTCTGCTCGTCTGCATCTGCGACTGCGCTGGTCCTGCTGCTGTTTTCTGATCTGCTCGTCGGCGTCGGTGACTGCTCATCTCCTGCTGCTGTTTTCTGATTTGCTCGTCGGCGTCAGCGACTGCGCTGATCCTGCTGCTGTTTTCTGCTCTGCTCGTCGGTGTCAGTGACTACGCTGATCCTGCTGCTGTTTTTTGCTCTGCTCGTCGGCGACTGCGCTGGTCCTGCTGCTGTTTTCTGCACTGCTCATCGGCGTCGGCGCATGCACTAATCCTGCAAATGTTTTCTGCTCTGCTCGTAGGCGTCGGCGACTGCGCTGGTCCTGCTGCTGTTTTCTGCAATGCTCATCGGCGTCGGCGACTGCGCTATTCCTGCTGCTGTTTTCTGCTCTGCTCTTCGGCGTCTGCGACTGCACATCTCCTGCTGCTGTTTTTTGCTATGCTCGTCGGCGACTGCGCTGGTCCTGCTGCTGTTTCCTGCTCTGCTCGTCGCCGTTGATGACTGCGCTGGTCCTGCTGTTGTTTTCTGCTCTGATTTGTCGGCGTCGGCGACTGCGCTGGTCCTGCTGCTGTTTTCTGCTCTGCTCGTCGGCGTCGGCAACTGCACTGACCCTGCTGCTGTTTTCTGCTCTGCTTGTCCGCGTCGGCTACTGCGCTGATCCTGCTGCTATTTTCTGCTCTGCTCATCGGCGTCAGCGACTGGGATGATCCTGCTGCTGTTTTCTGCTCTGCCCATCACCGTCGGCGCCTGCACTGGTCCTGCTGTTGTTTTCTTCTCTGCTCGTCAGCGTCTGCTCTGCTCGTCGGCGTCTGCGACTGCGCTGGTCCTGCTGCTGTTTTCTGCTCTGCTCGTTGGTGACTGCGCTGGTCCTGCTGCTGTTTTCTGCACTGCTCATCGGCATCGGTGACTGCGCTGATCCTGCGGCTGTTTTCTGCACTGCTCGTCGGCGACTGCGCAGGTCCTGCTGCTGTTTTCTGCTCTGCTCGTCGGCGACTGCGCTGGTCCTGCTGCTGTTTTCTGCTCTGCTCGTCGGCAACTGCGCTGGTCCTGCTGCTGTTTTCTGCTCTGCTCGTCGGCGACTGCGCTGGTCCTGCTGCTGTTTTCTGCACTGCTCATCGGCGTCGGCGGCTGTGCTGGTCCTGCTGTTGTTTTCGCATCTGCTCGTCGGCGTCTGCGACTGCGCTGGTCCTGCTGCTGTTTTCTGCTCTGCTCGTAGGCGTCGGCGACTGCGCTGGTTCTGCTGCTTTTTTCTGCTCTGCTCGTCGGCGTCAGCGACTGCGCTGACCCTGCTGCTGTTTTCTGCTCTGATCGTCTGCGACTGCGCATCTCCTGCTGCTGTTTTTTGCTCTGCTCGTCGGCGTCAGCGACTGTGCTGATCCTGCTGCTGTTTTCTGCTCTGCTCATCGGCGTCTGCGACTGCACATCTCCTGCTGCTGTTTTTTGCTCTGCTCGTCGGCGACTGCGCTGGTCCTGCTGCTGTTTTCTGCTCTGCTCATCGGCGTCTGCGACTGCGCTGGTCCTGCTGCTGTTTTCTGCTCTGCTCGTCGGCGACTGCGCTGATCCTGCTGCTGTTTTCTGCTCTGCTCGTAGGCGTCGGTGACTGCGCTGGTCCTGCTGCTGTTTTCTGCACTGCTCATCGGCGTCGGCGACTGCGCTGATTCTGCTGCTGTTTTCTGCTTTGCTCGTAGGCGTCGCCGACTGTGCTGGTCCTGCTGCTGTTTTCTGCTCTGCTCGTCGGCGACTGCTCTGGTCCTGCTGCTGTTTTCTGCACTGCTCATCGGCGTCGGCGACTGCGTTGATCCTGCTGCTGTTTTCTGCTCTGCTCGTTCGCGTCTGCGCATCTCCTGGTGCTTTTTTCTGCTCTGCTCGTCGGCGTCAGCGACTACGCTGATCCTGCTGCTGTTTTCTGCTCTGCTCGTAGGTGTCAGCGACTACACTGATCCTGCTGCTGTTTGCTGCTCTGCTCGTTGGTGTCTGCGACTGCGCTGATCATGCTGCTGTTTTTTGCTCTGCTCGTCGGCGTCGGCGACTGCGCTGATCCTGCTGCTGTTTTCTGCTCTGCTCGTCGGCAACTGCGCTGGTCCTGCTGCTGTTTTCTGCTCTGCTCGTCTGCGACTGCGCTGGTCCTGCTGCTGTTTTCTGCACTGCTCATCGGCGTCGGCGACTGCGCTGGTCCTGCTGTTGTTTTCGCATCTACCAGTCGGCCTCTGCGACTGCGCTGGTCCTGCTGCTGTTTTCTGCTCTGCTCGTAGGCGACGGCGACTGCGCTGATCCTGCTGCTGTTTTCTGCTCTGCTCGTCGGCGACTGCGCTGGACCTGCTGCTGTTTTCTGCACTGCTCATCGGCGTTGGCGACTGCGTTGATCCTGCTGCTGTTTTCTGCTCTGCTCGTTGGCGTCTGCGACTGCACATCTCCTGCCGATTTTTTCTGCTCTGCTCGTAGGCGTCGGTGACTACGCATCTCCTGCTGCTTTTTTCTGCTCTGCTCGTCGGCGTCAGCGACTGCGCTGACCCTGCTGCTGTTTTCTGCTCTGATCGTCTGCGACTGCGCATCTCCTGCTGCTGTTTTTTGCTCTGCGCGTCGGCGACTGTGCTGGTCCTGCAGCTGTTTTCTGCACTGCTCATCGGCGTCGGCGACTGCGCTGGTCCTGCTGTTGTTTTCGCCTCTGCTCGTCGGCAACTGCTCTGCTCGTCGGCGTCTGCGACTGCGCTGGTCCTGCTGCTGTTTTCTGATCTGCTCGTCGGTGTCGGTGACTGCTCATCTCCTGCTGCTGTTTTCTGATTTGCTCGTCGGCGTCAGCGACTGCGCTGATCCTGCTGCTGTTTTCTGCTCTGCTCGTCGGTGTCAGTGACTACGCTGATCCTGCTGCTGTTTTTTGCTCTGCTCGTCGGCGACTGCGCTGGTCCTGCTGCTGTTTTCTGCACTGCTCATCGGCCTCGGCGACTGCACTAATCCTGCAAATGTTTTCTGCTCTGCTCGTAGGCGTCGGCGACTGCGCTGGTCCTGCTGCTGTTTTCTGCAATGCTCATCGGCGTCGGCGACTGCGCTGATCCTGCTGCTGTTTTCTGCTCTGCTCTTTGGCATCTGCGACTGCACATCTCCTGCTGCTGTTTTTTGCTATGCTCGTCGGCGACTGCGCTGGTCCTGCTGCTGTTTCCTGCTCTGCTCGTCGCCGTTGATGACTGCGCTGGTCCTGCTGTTGTTTTCTGCTCTGATTTGTCGGCATCGGCGACTGCGCTGGTCCTGCTGCTGTTTTCTGCTCTGCTCGTCGGCGTCGGCAACTGCACTGACCCTGCTGCTGTTTTCTGCTCTGCTTGTCCGCGTCGGCTACTGCGCTGATCCTGCTGCTATTTTCTGCTCTGCTCATCGGCGTCAGCGACTGGGATGATCCTTCTGCTGTTTTCTGCTCTGCCCATCACCGTCGGCGCCTGCACTGGTCCTGCTGTTGTTTTCTTATCTGCTCGTCAGCGTCTGCTCTGCTCGTCGGCGTCTGCGACTGCGCTGGTCCTGCTGCTGTTTTCTGCTCTGCTCGTTGGTGACTGCGCTGGTCCTGCTGCTGTTTTCTGCACTGCTCATCGGCATCGGTGACTGCGCTGATCCTGCGGCTGTTTTCTGCACTGCTCGTCGGCGACTGCGCAGGTCCTGCTGCTGTTTTCTGCTCTGCTCGTCGGCGACTGCGCTGGTCCTGCTGCTGTTTTCTGCTCTGCTCGTCGGCAACTGCGCTGGTCCTGCTGCTGTTTTCTGCTCTGCTCGTCGGCGACTGCGCTGGTCCTGCTGCTGTTTTCTGCACTGCTCATCGGCGTCGGTGACTGCGCTGGTCCTGCTGTTGTTTTCACATCTGCTCGTCGGCGTCTGCGACTGCGCTGGTCCTGCTGCTGTTTTCTGCTCTGCTCGTAGGCGTCGGCGACTGCGCTGGTCCTGCTGCTGTTTTCTGCACTGCTCATCGGCGACGGCGACTGCGCTGATCCTGCTGCTGTTTTCTGCTCTGCTCGTCGGCGACTGCGCTGGACCTGCTGCTGTTTTCTGCACTGCTCATCGGCGTTGGCGACTGCGTTGATCCTGCTGCTGTTTTCTGCTCTGCTCGTTGGCGTCTGCGACTGCACATCTCCTGCCGATTTTTTCTGCTCTGCTCGTTGGCGTCGGTGACTACGCATCTCCTGCTGTTTTTTTCTGCTCTGCTCGTCGGCGTCAGCGACTGCGCTGACCCTGCTGCTGTTTTCTGCTCTGATCGTCTGCGACTGCGCTGGTCCTGCTGCTGTTTTCTGCTCTGCTCGTCGGCGACTGCGCTGGTCCTGCTGCTGTTTTCTGCACTGCTCATCGGCGTCGGCGACTGCGCTGGTCCTGCTGTTGTTTTCGCATCTGCTCGTCGGCGTCTGCGACTGCGCTGGTCCTGCTGCTGTTTTCTGCTCTGCTCGTAGGTGTCGGTGACTACGCGTCTCCTGCTGCTGTTTTTTGCTCTGCTCGTCGGCGTCAGCGACTGTGCTGATCCTGCTGCTGTTTTCTGCTCTGCTCATCGGCGTCTGCGACTGCACATCTCCTGCTGCTGTTTTTTGCTCTGCTCGTCGGCGACTGCGCTGGTCCTGCTGCTGTTTTCTGCTCTGCTCATCGGCGTCTGCGACTGCGCTGGTCCTGCTGCTGTTTTCTGCTCTGCTCATCGGCGACTGCGCTGGTCCTGCTGCTGTTTTCTGCTCTGCTCGTAGGTGTCGGTGACTACGCATCTCCTGCTTCTGTTTTTTGCTCTGCTCGTCGGCGTCAGCGACTGTGCTGATCCTGCTGCTGTTTTCTGCTCTGCTCATCGGCGTCTGCGACTGCACATCTCCTGCTGCTGTTTTTTGCTCTGCTCGTCGGCGACTGCGCTGGTCCTGCTGCTTTTTTCTGCTCTGCTCATCGGCGTCTGCGACTGCGCTGGTCCTGCTGCTGTTTTCTGCTCTGCTCGTCGGCGACTGCGCTGATCCTGCTGCTGTTTTCTGCTCTGCTCGTAGGCGTCGGTGACTGCGCTGGTCCTGCTGCTGTTTTCTGCACTGCTCATCGGCGTCGGCGACTGCGCTGATTCTGCTGCTGTTTTCTGCTTTGCTCGTAGGCGTCGCCGACTGCGCTGGTCCTGCTGCTGTTTTCTGCTCTGCTCGTCGGCGACTGCTCTGGTCCTGCTGCTGTTTTCTGCACTGCTCATCGGCGTCGGCGACTGCGTTGATCCTGCTGCTGTTTTCTGCTCTGCTCGTTGGCGTCTGCGCATCTCCTGGTGCTTTTTTCTGCTCTGCTCGTCGGCGTCAGCGACTGCGCTGATCCTGCTGCTGTTTTCTGCTCTGCTCGTCGGTGTCAGCAACTACACTGATCCTGCTGCTGTTTGCTGCTCTGCTCGTTGGCGTCTGCGACTGCGCTGATCATGCTGCTGTTTTTTGCTCTGCTCGTCGGCGTCGGCGACTGCCCTGATCCTGCTGCTGTTTTCTGCTCTGCTCGTCGGCAACTGCGCTGGTCCTGCTGCTGTTTTCTGCTCTGCTCGTCGGCGACTGCGCTGGTCCTGCTGCTGTTTTCTGCACTGCTCATCGGCTTCGGCGACTGCGCTGGTCCTGCTGTTGTTTTCGCATCTGCTCGTTGGCGTCTGCGACTGCGCTGGTCCTGCTGCTGTTTTCTGCTCTGCTCATCGGCGACGGCGACTGCGCTGATCCTGCTGCTGTTTTCTGCTCTGCTCGTCGGCGACTGCGCTGGACCTGCTGCTGTTTTCTGCACTGCTCATCGGCGTTGGCGACTGCGTTGATCCTGCTGCTGTTTTCTGCTCTGCTCGTTGTCGTCTGCGACTGCACTCTCCTGCCGATTTTTTCTGCTCTGCTCGTAGGCGTCGGTGACTACGCATCTCCTGCTGCTTTTTTCTGCTCTGCTCGTCGGCGTCAGCGACTGCGCTGACCCTGCTGCTGTTTTCTGCTCTGATCGTCTGCGACTGCGCATCTCCTGCTGCTGTTTTTTGCTCTGCTCGTCGGCGTCAGCGACTGTGCTGATCCTGCTGCTGTTTTCTGCTCTGCTCATCGGCGTCTGCGACTGCACATCTCCTGCTGCTGTTTTTTGCTCTGCTCGTCGGCGACTGCGCTGGTCCTGCTGCTGTTTTCTGCTCTGCTCATCGGCGTCTGCGACTGCACTGGTCCTGCTGCTGTTTTCTGCTCTGCTCGTCGGCGACTGCGCTGATCCTACTGCTGTTTTCTGCTCTGCTCGTAGGCGTCGGTGACTGCGCTGGTCCTGCTGCTGTTTTCTGCACTGCTCATCGGCGTCGGCGACTGCGCTGATTCTGCTGCTGTTTTCTGCTTTGCTCGTAGGCGTCGCCGACTGTGCTGGTCCTGCTGCTGTTTTCTGCTCTGCTCGTCGGCGACTGCTCTGGTCCTGCTGCTGTTTTCTGCACTGCTCATCGGCGTTGATCCTGCTGCTGTTTTCTGCTCTGCTCATTGGCGTCTGCGACGTCGCATCTCCTGCTGCTTTTTTCTGCTCTGCTCGTCGGCGTCAGCGACTGCGCTGACCCTGCTGCTGTTTTCTGCTCTGATCGTCTGCGACTGCGCATCTCCTGCTGCTGTTTTTTGCTCTGCTTGTCGGCATCAGCGACTGCGCTTATCCTGCTGCTGTTTTCTGCTCTGCTCGTCGGCGTCTGCGACTGCTCATTTCCTGCTGCTGTTTTTTGCTCTGCTCGTCGGCGACTGCGCTGGTCCTGCTGCTGTTTTCTGCTCTGCTCATCGGCGTCGGCTACTGCACTGATCCTTCTGCTGTTTTCTGCTCTGCTTGTTTGCGTCAGTGAATGCGCTGATCCTGCTGCTGTTTCCTGCTCTGCTCATCGCCGTCGGCGACTGCGCTGGTCCTGCTGTTGTTTTCTGCTCTGATCGTCAGCGTCGGCGACTGCGCTGGTCCTGCTGCTGTTTTCTTCTCTGCTCGTCGGTGTCTGCTCTGCTTGTCGGCGTCTGCGACAGCGCTGGTCCTGCTGCTGTTTTCTGCTCTGCTCATCGGGGACTGTGCTGTTCCTGCTGGTGTTTTCTGCACTGCTCATCCGTGTCGGCGACTGCGCTTTTCCTGCTGTTGTTTTCGCCTCTGCTCGTCGACGTCTGCGACTGTGCTGGTCCTGCTGCTGTTTTCTGCTCTGCTCGTCAGCGACTGCGCTGGTCTTGCTGCTGTTTTCTGCACTGCTCATCGGCGTCGGCAAATGTGCTGATCCTGCTGCTGTTTTCATCTCTGTTCGTAGGCGTTGGCGACTGCGCTGGTCCTGCTGCTGTTTTCTGCACTGCTCATCGGCGTCTGCGACTGCGCTGGTCCTGCTGCTGTTTTCTGCTCTGCTCGTCGGCGACTGCGCTGGTCCTGCTGCTGTTTTCTGCACTGCTCATAGGCGTCGGTGACTGCGTTGATCCTGCTGCTGTTTTCTGCTCTGCTCATTGGCGTCTGCGACTGCGCATCTCCTGCTGCTTTTTTCTGCTCTGCTCGTCGGCGTCAGCGACTGCGCTGACCCTGCTGCTGTTTTCTGCTCTGATCGTCTGCGACTGCGCATCTACTGCTGCTGTTTTTTGCTCTGCTCGTCGGCGTCAGCGACTGTGCTGATCCTGCTGCTGTTTTCTGCTCTGCTCGTCGGCGTCTGCGACTGCGCATCTCCTGCTGCTGTTTTTTGCTCTGCTCGTCGGCGACTGCGCTGGTCCTGCTGCTGTTTTCTGCTCTGCTCATCGGCGTCGGCTACTGCGCTGATCCTGCTGCTGTTTTCTGCTCTGGTTGTCTGCGTCAGCGAATGCGCTGATCCTGCTGCTGTATCCTGCTCTGCTCGTCGACGTTGGCGACTGCGCTAGTCCTGCTGTTGTTTTCTGCTCTGATCGTCGGCGTCGGCGACTGCGCTGGTCCTGCTGCAGTTTTCTTCTCTGCTCGTCGGCGTCTGCGACTGCGCTGGTCCTGCTGCTGTTTTCTGCTCTGCTCATCGGCGACTGCGCTGGTCCTGCTGGTGTTTTTTGCACTGCTCATCGGCGTCGGCGACTGCGCTGGTCCTGCTGTTGTTTTCGCCTCTGCTCGTCGGCGTCTGCGACTGCGCTGGTCCTGCTGCTGTTTTCTGCTCTGCTCGTAGGCGTCGGTTACTGCGCTGGTCCTGCTGCTTTTTTCTGCACTGCTCATCAGCGACGGCGACTGCGCTGATCCTGCTGCTGTTTTCTGCTCTGCTCGTCGGCGACTGCGCTGGACCTGCTGCTGTTTTCTGCACTGCTCATCGGCGTCGGCGACTGCGTTGATCCTGCTGCTGTTTTGTGCTCTGCTCGTTGGCTTCTGCGACTGCACATCTCCTGCCGATTTTTTCTGCTCTGCTCGTAGGCGTCGGCGACTCCGCATCTCCTGCTGCTTTTTTCTGCTCTGCTCGTCGGCGTCAGCGACTGCTCTGACCCTGCTGCTGTTTTCTGCTCTGATCGTCTGCGACTGCGCATCTCCTGCTGCTGTTTTTTGCTCTGCTCGTCGGCGTCAGCGACTGTGCTGATCCTGCTGCTGTTTTTGCTCTGCTCGTCGGCGTCTGCGACTGCGCATCTCCTGCTGCTGTTTTTTGCTCTGCTCGTCGGCGACTGCGCTGGTCCTGCTGCTGTTTTCTGCTCTGCTCATCGGCGTCTGCGACTGCGCTGGTCATGCTGCTATTTTCTGCTCTGCTCATTGGCGTCTGCGACTGCGCATCTCCTGCTGCTTTTTTCTGCTCTGCTCGTCGGCGTCAGCGACTGCGCTGACCCTGCTGCTGTTTTCTGCTCTGATCGTCTGCGACTGCGCATCTCCTGCTGCTGTTTTTTGCTCTGCTCGTCGGCGTCAGCGACTGTGCTGATCCTGCTGCTGTTTTCTGCTCTGCTCGTCGGCGTCTGCGACTGCGCATCTCCTGCTGCTGTTTTTTGCTCTGCTCGTCGGCGACTGCGCTGGTCCTGCTGCTGTTTTCTGCTCTGCTCATCGGCGTCGGCTACTGCGCTGATCCTGCTGCTGTTTTCTGCTCTGGTTGTCTGCGTCAGCGAATGCGCTGATCCTGCTGCTGTATCCTGCTCTGCTCGTCGACGTTGGCGACTGCGCTAGTCCTGCTGTTGTTTTCTGCTCTGATCGTCGGCGTCGGCGACTGCGCTGGTCCTGCTGCAGTTTTCTTCTCTGCTCGTCGGCGTCTGCGACTGCGCTGGTCCTGCTGCTGTTTTCTGCTCTGCTCATCGGCGACTGCGCTGGTCCTGCTGGTGTTTTTTGCACTGCTCATCGGCGTCGGCGACTGCGCTGGTCCTGCTGTTGTTTTCGCCTCTGCTCGTCGGCGTCTGCGACTGCGCTGGTCCTGCTGCTGTTTTCTGCTCTGCTCGTAGGCGTCGGTTACTGCGCTGGTCCTGCTGCTTTTTTCTGCACTGCTCATCAGCGACGGCGACTGCGCTGATCCTGCTGCTGTTTTCTGCTCTGCTCGTCGGCGACTGCGCTGGACCTGCTGCTGTTTTCTGCACTGCTCATCGGCGTCGGCGACTGCGTTGATCCTGCTGCTGTTTTGTGCTCTGCTCGTTGGCTTCTGCGACTGCACATCTCCTGCCGATTTTTTCTGCTCTGCTCGTAGGCGTCGGCGACTCCGCATCTCCTGCTGCTTTTTTCTGCTCTGCTCGTCGGCGTCAGCGACTGCTCTGACCCTGCTGCTGTTTTCTGCTCTGATCGTCTGCGACTGCGCATCTCCTGCTGCTGTTTTTTGCTCTGCTCGTCGGCGTCAGCGACTGTGCTGATCCTGCTGCTGTTTTTGCTCTGCTCGTCGGCGTCTGCGACTGCGCATCTCCTGCTGCTGTTTTTTGCTCTGCTCGTCGGCGACTGCGCTGGTCCTGCTGCTGTTTTCTGCTCTGCTCATCGGCGTCTGCGACTGCGCTGGTCCTGCTGCTGTTTTCTGCTCTGCTCGTCAGCGACTGCGCTGATCCTGCTGCTGTTTTCTGCTCTGCTCGTAGGCGTCGGCGACTGCGCTGGTCCTGCTGCTGTTTTCTGCACTGCTCATCGGCGTCGGCGACTGCGCTGATCCTGCTGCTGTTTTCTGCTTTGCTAGTAGGCGTCGCCGACTGCGCTGGTCCTGCTGCTGTTTTCTGCTCTGCTCGTCGGTGACTGCTCTGGTCCTGCTGCTGTTTTCTGCACTGCTCATCGGCGTCTGCGACTGCGCTGGTCCTGCTGCTGTTTTCTGCTCTGCTCGTTGGCTTCTGCGACTGCACATCTCCTGCCGATTTTTTCTGCTCTGCTCGTAGGCGTCGGCGACTGCGCTGGTCCTGCTGCTGTTTTCTGCACTGCTCATCGGCGTCTGCGACTGCGCTGGTCCTGCTGCTGTTTTCTGCTCTGCTCGTCGGCGACTGCGCTGGTCCTGCTGCTATTTTCTGCACTGCTCATAGGCGTCGGTGACTGCGTTGATCCTGCTGCTGTTTTCTGCTCTGCTCATTGGCGTCTGCGACTGCGCATCTCCTGCTGCTTTTTTCTGCTCTGCTCGTCGGCGTCAGCGACTGCGCTGACCCTGCTGCTGTTTTCTGCTCTGATCGTCTGCGACTGCGCATCTCCTGCTGCTGTTTTTTGCTCTGCTCGTCGGCGTCAGCGACTGTGCTGATCCTGCTGCTGTTTTCTGCTCTGCTCGTCGGCGTCTGCGACTGCGCATCTCCTGCTGCTGTTTTTTGCTCTGCTCGTCGGCGACTGCGCTGGTCCTGCTGCTGTTTTCTGCTCTGCTCATCGGCGTTGGCTACTGCACTGATCCTGCTGCTGTTTTCTGCTCTGGTTGTCTGCGTCAGCGAATGCGCTGATCCTGCTGCTGTATCCTGCTCTGCTCGTCGACGTTGGCGACTGCGCTGGTCCTGCTGTTGTTTTCTGCTCTGATCGTCGGCGTCGGCGACTGCGCTGGTCCTGCTGCAGTTTTCTTCTCTGCTCGTCGGCGTCTGCTCTGCTCGTCGGCGTCTGCGACTGCGCTGGTCCTGCTGCTGTTTTCTGCTCTGCTCATCGGCGACTGCGCTGGTCCTGCTGGTGTTTTTTGCACTGCTCATCGGCGTCGGCGACTGCGCTGGTCCTGCTGTTGTTTTCGCCTCTGCTCGTCGGCGTCTGCGACTGCGCTGATCCTGCTGCTGTTTTCTGCTCTGCTCGTAGGCGTCGGTTACTGCGCTGGTCCTGCTGCTTTTTTCTGCACTGCTCATCAGCGACGGCGACTGCGTTGATCCTGCTGCTGTTTTCTGCTCTGCTCGTCGGCGACTGCGCTGGACCTGCTGCTGTTTTCTGCACTGCTCATCGTCGTCGGCGACTGCGTTGATCCTGCTGCTGTTTTCTGCTCTGCTCGTTGGCTTCTGCGACTGCACATCTCCTGCCGATTTTTTCTGCTCTGCTCGTAGGCGTCGGCGACTCCGCATCTCCTGCTGCTTTTTTCTGCTCTGCTCGTCGGCGTCAGCGACTGCTCTGACCCTGCTGCTGTTTTCTGCTCTGATCGTCTGCGACTGCGCATCTCCTGCTGCTGTTTTTTGCTCTGCTCGTCGGCGTCAGCGACTGTGCTGATCCTGCTGCTGTTTTTGCTCTGCTCGTCGGCGTCTGCGACTGCGCATCTCCTGCTGCTGTTTTTTGCTCTGCTCGTCGGCGACTGCGCTGGTCCTGCTGCTGTTTTCTGCTCTGCTCATCGGCGTCTGCGACTGCGCTGGTCCTGCTGCTGTTTTCTGCTCTGCTCGTCAGCGACTGTGCTGATCCTGCTGCTGTTTTCTGCTCTGCTCGTAGGCGTCGGCGACTGCGCTGGTCCTGCTGCTGTTTTCTGCACTGCTCATCGGCGTCGGCGACTGCACTGATCCTGCTGCTGTTTTCTGCTTTGCTAGTAGGCGTCGCCGACTGCGCTGGTCCTGCTGCTGTTTTCTGCTCTCCTCGTCGGTGACTGCTCTGGTCCTGCTGCTGTTTTCTGCACTGCTCATCGGCGTCGGCGACTGCGTTGATCCTGCTGCTGTTTTCTGCTCTGCTCGTTGGCGTCTGCGCATCTCCTGGTGCTTTTTTCTGCTCTGCTCGTCGGCGTCAGCGACTGCGCTGATCCTGCTGCTGTTTTCTGCTCTGCTCGTCGGTGTCAGCGACTACGCTGATCCTGCTGCTGTTTTCTGCTCTGCTCGTCGACGTCTGCGACTGCGCTGATGATGCTGCTGTTTTTTGCTCTGCTCGTCGGCGTCGGGGACTGCGCTGATCCTGCTGATGTTTTCTGCTCTGCTCATCGGCGTCTGCTACTGCGCTGATCCTGCTGCTGTTTTCTGCTCTGCTCGTCGGCGTCGGCGACTGCGCTGGTCCTTTTGCTGTTTTCTTCTTTGCTCGTCGGCGTCGGCGACTGCGCTGGTCCTGCTGCTGTTTTCTGCTCTGCCCGTCGGCATCAGCGACTGCGCTGATGCTGTTTTCTGCTCTGCTCGTCGAGGTCAGCAACTGCGCTGATCCTGCTGCTGTCTTCTGCTCTGCCTGTCGCCGTCGGCGACTGCGCTCGTCCTGCTATTGTTTTCTGCTCTGATCGTCGGCGTCGGCAACTGCGATGATCCTGCTGCTGTTTTCTGCACTGCTCGTCGGCGACTGCGCTGGTCCTTGAGTTGTTTTCTGCTCTGCTCATTGGCGTCTGCGGCTGCGCATCTCCTGCTGCTTTTTTCTGCTCTGCTCGTCGGCGTCAGCGACTGCGCTGACCCTGCTGCTGTTTTCTGCTCTGATCGTCTGCGACTGCGCATCTCCTGCTGCTGTTTTTTGCTCTGCTCGTCGGCGTCAGCGCTGGTCCTGCTGCTGTTTTCTGCTCTGCTCATCGGCGTCCGCGACTGCGCATCTCCTGCTGCTTTTTTTTGCTCTGCTCGTCGGCGACTGCGCTGGTCCTGCTGCTGTTTTCTGATCTGCTCATCGGAATCGGCTACTGCGCTTGTCCTGCTGCTGTTTTCTGCTCTGCTTGTCTGCGTCAGCGAATGCGCTGATCCTGCTGCCATTTCCTGCTCTGCTCGTCGCCGTCGGCGACTGCGCTGGTCCCACAATTGTTTTCTGCTCTGATCGTCGGCGTCGGCGACTGCGCTGGTCCTGCTGCTGTTTTCTTCTCTGCTCGTCGGCGTCTGCTCTGCTCGTCGGCGTCTGCGACTGCGCTGGTCCTGCAGCTGTTTTCTGCTCTGCTCATCGGTGACTGCGCTGGTCCTGCTGGGTTTTTTTGCACTGCTCATCGGCGTCGGCGACTGCGCTGGTCCTGCTGTTGTTTTCGCCTCTGCTCGTCGGCGTCTGCGACTGCGCTTGTCCTGCTGCGGTTTTCTGCTCTGCTCGTCGGCGACTGCGCTGGTCCTGCTGCTGTTTTCTGCACTGCTCATCGGCGTCGGCGACTGTGCTGATCCTGCTGCTGTTTTCTGCTCTGCTCGTAGGCGTCGGCGACTGCGCTGGTCCTGCTGCTGTTTTCTGCACTGCTCATCGGCATCTGCGACTCCGCTGGTCCTGCTGCTGTTTTCTGCTCTGCTCGGCAGCGACTGCGCTGGTCCTGCTGCTGTTTTCTGCACTGCTCATCGGCGTCGGCGACTATGTTGATCCTGCTGCTGTTTTCTGCTCTGCTCATTGGCGTCTGCGACTGCGCATCTCCTGCTGATTTTTTCTGCTCTGCTCGTCGGCGTCAGCGACTGCGCTGACCCTGCTGCTGTTTTCTGCTCTGATCGTCTGCGACTGCGCATCTCCTGCTGCTGTTTTTTGCTCTGCTCGTCAGCGTCAGCGACTGTGCTTATCCTTCTGCTGTTTTTTGCTCTGCTCATCGGTGTCGGCTACTGCGCTGATCCTGCTGCTTTTTCCTGCTCTGCTCGTCGCCGTCGGCAACTGCGCTGGTCCTGCTGTTGTTTTCTGCTCTGATCGTCGGCATCGGCGACTGCCCTGGTCCTGCTGCTGTTTTCTTCTCTGCTTGTCGGCGTTTGCTCTGCTCGTCGGCGTCTGCGACTGCGCTGGTCCTGCTGCTGTTTTCTGCTCTGCTCATCGGCGACTGCGCTGGTCCTGCTGGTGTTTTCTACACTGCTCATCGGCGTCGGCGACTGCGCTGGTCCTGCTGTTGTTTTCGCCTCTGCTCGTCGGCGCCTGCGACTGCGCTGGTCCTGCTGCTGTTTTCTGCTCTGCTCGTCGGCGACTGCGCTGGTCCTGCTGCTGTTTTCTGCACTGCTCATCGGCGTCGGCGACTGTGCTGACCCTGCTGCTGTTTTCTGCTCTGCTCAAAGGCGTCGGCGACTGCGCTCGAACTGCTGCTGTTTTCTGCACTGCTCATCGGCTTCGGCGACTGCGTTGATCCTGCTGCTGTTTTCTGCTCTGCTTGTTTGCGTATGCGACCGCGCATCTCCTGCCGATTTTTTCTGCTCTGCTCGTTGACGTCAGGGACTGCGCTGATCCTGCTGCTGTTTTCTGCTCTCTTCGTCGGAGTCTGCGACTGCGCATCTCCTGCTGCTGTTATTTGCTCTGCTCGTCGGTGTCGGCGACTGCGCTGATCCTGCTGCTGTTTTCTGCTCTGCTCATTGGCGTCAGCGACTGGGCTGATCCTGCTGCTGTTTTCTGCTCTGCTCGTCTGCGTCAGCGAATGCGCTGATCCTGCTGCTGTTTCCTGCTCTGCTCATTGCCGTCGGTGACTTCGCTGGTCCTGCTGTTCTTTTCTGCTCTGATCGCCGGCGTCGGCAACTGCGCTGGTCCTGCTGCTGTTTTCTTCTCTGCTCGTCGGCGTCTGCTCTGCTCGTCGGCGTCTGCGACTGCGCTGGTCCTGCTGCTGTTTTCTGCTCTGCTCATCGGCGACTGCGCTGGTCCTGCTGGTGTTTTCGCCTCTGCTCGTCGGCGCCTACGACTGCGCTGGTCCTGCTGCTGTTTTCTGCTCTGCTCGTCGGCGACTGCGCTGGTCCTGCTGCTGTTTTCTGCACTGCTAATTGGCGTCGGCGACTGTTCTGATCCTGCTGCTGTTTTCTGCTCTGCTCAAAGGCGTCGGCGACTGCGCTGGACCTGCTGCTGTTTTCTGCACTGCTCATCGGCTTCGGCGACTGCGTTGATCCTGCTGCTGTTTTCTGCTCTGCTCGTTTGCGTCTGCGACTGCCCATCTCCTGCCGATTTATTCTGCTCTGCTCGTTGGCGTCAGGGACTGCGCTGATCCTGCCGCTGTTTTCTGCTCTCTTCGTCGGCGTCTGCGACTGCGCATCTCCTGCTGCTGTTATTTGCTCTGCTCGTCGGCGTCGGCGACTGCGCTGATCCTGCTGCTGTTTTCTGCTCTGCTCATTGGCGTCAGCGACTGGGCTGATCCTGCTTCTGTTTTCTGCTCTGCTCGTCTGCGTCAGCGAATGCGCTGATCCTGCTGCTGTTTCCGTCTCTACTCATCGCCGTCGGCGACTTCGCTGGTCCTGCTGTTGTTTTCTGCTCTGATGGCCGGCGTCGGCGACTGCGCTGGTCCTGCTGCTGTTTTCTTCTCTGCTAGTCGGCGTCTGCTCTGCTCGTCGGCGTCTGCGCTGGTCCTGCTGCTGTTTTCTGCTCTGCTCGTCAGCGACTGCGCTGGTCCTGCAGTTGTTTTCGCCTCTGCTCGTCGACATCTGCTCTGCTCATCGGCGTCTGCGACTGCGCTGGTCATGCTGCTGTTTTCTGCTCTGCTCATTGGCGTCTGCGACTGCGCATCTCCTGCTGCTTTTTTCTGCTCTGCTCATCGGCGTCAGTGACTGCGCTGACCCTGCTGCTGTTTTCTGCTCTGATCGTCTGCGACTGCTCATCTCCTGCTGCTGTTTTTTGCTCTGCTCGTCGGCGTCAGCGACTGCGCTGATCCTGCTGCTGTTTTCTGCTCTGCTCGTCGGCTTCTGCACCTGCGCATCTCCTGCTGCTGTTTTTTGCTCTGCTCGTCGGCGACTGCGCTGGACCTGCTGCTGTTTTCTGCTCTGCTCATCGGCGTCGGCTACTGCGCTGATCCTGCTGCTGTTTTCTGCTCTGCTTGTCTGCGTCAGCGAATGCGCTGATCCTGCTGCTGTTTCCTGCTCTGCTCGTCACCGTCGGCGACTGTGCTGGTCCTGCTGTTGTTTTCTGCTCTGATCATCGGCGTTGGCGACTGCGCTGGTCCTGCTGCTGTTTTCTTCTCTGCTCGTCGGCGTCTGCTCTGCTCGTCGGCGTCTGCGACTGCGCTGGTCCTGCTGCTATTTTGTGCTCTGCTTATCGGCGACTGCGCTGGTCCTGCTGGGGTTTTCTGCACTGCTCATCGGCGTCGGCGACTGGGCTGGTCCTGCTGTTGTTTTCGCCTCTGCTCGTCGGCGTCTGCGACTGCGATTGTCCTGCTGCTGTTTTCTGCTCTGCTCGTCGGCGACTGCGCTGGTCCTGCTGGTGTTTTCTGCACTGCTCATCGGCGTCGGCGACTGGGCTGGTCCTGCTGTTGTTTTCGCCTCTGCTCGTCGGCGTCTACGACTGCGCTTGTCCTGCTGCTGTTTTCTGCTCTGCTCGTCGGCGACTTCGCTGGTCCTGCTGTTGTTTTCTGCTCTGATCGCCGGCGTTGGCGACTGCGCTGGTCCTGCTGCTGTTTTCTTCTCTGCTCGTCGGCGTCTGCTCTGCTCGTCGGCGTCTGCGCTGGTCCTGCTGCTGTTTTCTGCTCTGCTCGTCGGTGACTGCGCTGGTCCTGCAGTTGTTTTCGCCTCTGCTCGTCGACGTCTGCTCTGCTCATCGGCGTCAGCGACTGCGCTGGTCATGCTGCTGTTTTCTGCTCTGCTAATTGGCATCTGCGACTGCGCATCTCCTGCTGCTTTTTTCTGCTCTGCTTGTTGGCATCAGTGACTGCGCTGACCCTGCTGCTGTTTTCTGCTCTGATCGTCTGCGACTGCGCATCTCCTGCTGCTGTTTTTCGCTCTGCTCGTCGGCGTCAGCGACTGCGCTGATCCTGCTGCTGTTTTCTGCTCTGCTCGTCGGCGTCTGCCACTGCGCATCTCCTGCTGCTGTTTTTTGCTCTGCTCGTCGGCGACTGCGCTGGTCCTGCTGCTGTTTTCTGCTCTGCTCATCGGCGTCGGCTACTGCGCTGATCCTGCTGCTGTTTTCTGCTCTGCTTGTCTGCGTCAGCGAATGCGCTGATCCTGCTGCTGTTTCCTGCTCTGCTCGTCGCGGTCGGCGACTGCGCTGGTCCTGCTGCTGTTTTCTTCTCTGCTCGTCGGCGTCTGCTCTGCTCGTCGGCGTCTTCGACTGCGCTGGTCCTGCTGCTGTTTTGTGCTCTGCTCATCGGCGACTGCGCTGGTCCTGCTGTTGTTTTCGCCTCTGCTCGTCGGCGTCTGCGACTGCGCTTGTCCTGCTGCTGTTTTCTGCTCTGCTCGTCGGCGACTGCGCTGGTCCTGCTGCTGTTTTCTGCACTGTTCATCGGCGTCTGCAACTGCGCTGGTCCTGCTGCTGTTTTCTGCTCTGCTCGTCGGCGACTAGGCTGGTCCTGCTGCTTTTTTCTGCTCTGCTCGTCGGCGTCAGCGACTGCGCTGACCCTGCTGCTGTTTTCTGCTCTGATCATCTGCGACTGCGCATCTCCTGCTGCTGTTTTTTGCTCTGCTCGTCGGCGTCATCGACTGCGCTTATCCTGCTGCTGTTTTCTGCTCTGCTCGTCGGCGTCTGCGAATGCGCATCTCCTGCTGCTGTTTTTTGCTCTGCTCGTCGGCGACTGCGCTGGTCCTGCTGGTGTTTTCTGCACTGCTCATCAGCGTCGGCGACTGCGCTGGTCCTGCTGTTGTTTTCGCCTCTGCTCGTCGGCGTCTGCTCTGCTCGACGGCGTCTGCGACTGCGCTGGTCCTGCTGCTTTTTTCTGCTCTGCTCGTCGGCGACTGCGTTGATCCTGCTGCTGTTTTCTGCTCTGCTCGTCGGCGTCGGCGACTGCGCTGGTCCTGCTGTTGTTTTCTGCTCTGATCATCGGCGTCGGCGACTGCGCTGGTCCTGCTGCTGTTTTCTTCTCTGCTCGTCGGCGTCTGCTCTGCTCGTCAGCGTCTGCGACTGCGCTGGTCCTGCTGCTGTTTTCTGCTCTGCTCTTTGGCGACTGCGCTGGTCCTGCTGGTGTTTTCTGCACTGCTCATCAGCGTCGGCGACTGCGCTGGTCCTGCTGTTGTTTTCGCCTCTGCTCGTCGGCGTCTGCGACTGCGCTGGTCCTGCTGCTTTTTTCTGCTCTGCTCGTAGGTGAAGGCGACTGCGCTGGTCCTGCTGCTGTTTTCTTCACTGCTCATCGGCGTCGGCTACTGCGCTGATCCTGCTGCTGTTTTCTGCTCTGCTCGTCGGCGACTGCGACTGCACATCTGCTGCTGCTTTTTTCTGCTCTGCTCTTCGGCGTCAGCGACTGCGCTGATCCTGCGGCTGTTTTCTGCTCTTCTCGTCGGTGTCTGAGACTGCGCATCTCCTGCGGCTGTTTTTTGCTCTGTGCGTCGGCGACTGCGCTTATCTTGATGCTGTTTTCTGCTCTGCTCGTCAGCGTCGGCGACTGCGCTGGTCCTGCTGCTGTTTTTTGCTCTGCTCGTCGGCGTCGGCGCTGATCCTGTTGCTGTTTCCTACTCTGCTCGTCGCCGTCGGCGACTGCGCTGGTCCTGCTGTTGTTTTCTGCTCTGATTGACGGCGTCGGCGACTGCGCTGGTCCTGCTGCTGTTTTCTGCTCTGCTCGTCGGCGTCGGCGACTGCACTGACCCTGCTGCTGTTTTCTGCTCTGCTTGTCGGCGTCGGCTACTGTGCTGTTCCTGCTTCTATTTTCTGCTCTGCTCATCGCCGTCAGCGACTGGGATGATCCTGCTGCTGTTTTCTGCTCTGTTCGTCTGCGTCAGCGCTTGCGCTGATCCTGCTGCTGATTTCTGCTCTGCTCGTCGCCGTCGGCGCCTGCGCTGGTCCTGCTGTTGTTTTCTTCTCTGCTCGTCAGTGTCTGCTCTGCTCGTTGGCGTTTGCGACTTCGCTGGTCCTCCTGCTGTTTTATGCTCTGCTCGTCGGTGACTGCACTGGTCCTGCTAGTGTTTTCTGCTCTGCTCGTCGCCGTCGGCGCCTGCGCTGGTCCTGCTGTTGTTTTCTTCTCTGCTCGTCAGCGTCTGCTCTGCTCGTTGGCGTTTGCGACTGCGCAGGTCCTGCTGCTGTTTTCTGCTCTGCTCATCGGCGACTGCGCTGGTCCTGCTGCTGTTTTCTGCTCTGCTCGTTGGCGACTGCGGTGGTCCTGCTGCTGTTTTCTGCTCTGCTTGTCGGCGACTGTGCTTGTCCTGCTGCTGTTTTCTGCACTGCTCATCAGCGTCGGCGACTGCGCTGGTCCTACTGTTGTTTTCGCCTCTGCTCGTCGGCGTCTGCTCTGCTCGTCGGCGACTGCGCTGGTCCTGCTGCTTTTTTCTGCTCTGCTCGTCGGCGTCGGCGACTGCGTTGATCCTGCTGCTGTTTTCTGCTCTGATCGTCGGCGTCGGCGACTGCGCTGGTCCTGCTGTTGTTTTCTGCTCTGATCGTCGGCGTCGGCAACTGCGCTGGTCCTGCTGCTGTTTTCTTCTCTGCTCGTCGGCGTCTGCTCTGCTCGTCAGCGTCTGTGACTGCGCTGGTCCTGCTGCTGTTTTCTGCTCTGCTCATCGGCGACTGCGCTCGTCCTGCTGGTGTTTTCTGCACTGCTCATCAGCGTCGGCGACTGCGCTGGTCCTGCTGTTGTTTTCGCCTCTGCTCGTTGGCGTCTGCGACTGCGCTGGTCCTGCTGCTGTTTTCTGCTCTGCCCGTAGGCGTCGGTGACTGTGCTGGTCCTGCTGCTGTTTTCTGCACTGCTCATCGGCGTCGGCGACTGCGCTGATCCTGCTGCTGTTTTCTGCTCTGCTCGTTGGCGTCTGCGAGTGCGCATGTGCTGCTGCTTTTTTCTGCTCTGCTCTTCGGCGTCAGCGACTGCGCTGATCCTGCTGCTGTTTTCTGCTCTGCTCGTTGGCGTCTGCGACTGCGCATCTCCCGCCGATTTTTTCTGCTCTGCTCGTCGGCGTCTGCGACTGCGCTGATGCTGCTGCTGTTTTCTGCTCTGCTCGTCGGCGTCTGCGACTGAGCATCTCCTGCTGCTGTTTTTTGATCTGCTCGTCGGCGTCGGCGACTGCGCTGATCCTGCTGCTGTTTTCTGCTCTGCTCATTGGCGTCAGCGACTGGGCTGATCCTGCTGCTGTTTTCTGCTCTGCTCGTCTGCGTCAGCGAATGCGCTGATCCTGCTGCTGTTTCCTGCTCTGCTAGTCGCCGTCGGCGACTTCGCTGGTCCTGCTGTTGTTTTCTGCTCTGATCGCCGGCGTCGGCGAATGCGCTGGTCCTGCTACTGTTTTCTTCTCTGCTCGTCAGCGTCTGCTCTGGTCCTGCAGTTGTTTTCGCCTCTGCTCGTCGGCGTCTTCTCTGCACATCGGCGTCTGCGACTGCGCTAGTCATGCTAGGGTTTTCTGCTCTGCTCATTGGCGTCTGGGACTGCGCATCTCCTGCTGCTTTTTTCCGCTCTGCTCGTCGTCGTCAGCGACTGCGCTGGTCCTGCTGCTTTTTTCTGCTCTGCTCGTCGGCGACTGCGTTGATCCTGCTGCTGTTTTCTGCTCTGCTCGTCGGCGTCGGCGACTGCGCTGGTCCTGCTGTTGTTTTCTGCTCTGATCATCGGCGTCGGCGACTGCGCTGGTCCTGCTGCTGTTTTCTTCTCTGCTCGTCGGCGTCTGCTCTGCTCGTCAGCGTCTGCGACTGCGCTGGTCCTGCTGCTGTTTTCTGCTCTGCTCTTTGGCGACTGCGCTGGTCCTGCTGGTGTTTTCTGCACTGCTCATCAGCGTCGGCGACTGCGCTGGTCCTGCTGTTGTTTTCGCCTCTGCTCGTCGGCGTCTGCGACTGCGCTGGTCCTGCTGCTTTTTTCTGCTCTGCTCGTAGGTGAAGGCGACTGCGCTGGTCCTGCTGCTGTTTTCTTCACTGCTCATCGGCGTCGGCTACTGCGCTGATCCTGCTGCTGTTTTCTGCTCTGCTCGTCGGCGACTGCGACTGCACATCTGCTGCTGCTTTTTTCTGCTCTGCTCTTTGGCGTCAGCGACTGCGCTGATCCTGCGGCTGTTTTCTGCTCTTCTCGTCGGTGTCTGAGACTGCGCATCTCCTGCGGCTGTTTTTTGCTCTGTGCGTCGGCGACTGCGCTTATCTTGATGCTGTTTTCTGCTCTGCTCGTCAGCGTCGGCGACTGCGCTGGTCCTGCTGCTGTTTTTTGCTCTGCTCGTCGGCGTCGGCGCTGATCCTGTTGCTGTTTCCTACTCTGCTCGTCGCCGTCGGCGACTGCGCTGGTCCTGCTGTTGTTTTCTGCTCTGATTGACGGCGTCGGCGACTGCGCTGGTCCTGCTGCTGTTTTCTGCTCTGCTCGTCGGCGTCGGCGACTGCACTGACCCTGCTGCTGTTTTCTGCTCTGCTTGTCGGCGTCGGCTACTGTGCTGTTCCTGCTTCTATTTTCTGCTCTGCTCATCGCCGTCAGCGACTGGGATGATCCTGCTGCTGTTTTCTGCTCTGTTCGTCTGCGTCAGCGCTTGCGCTGATCCTGCTGCTGATTTCTGCTCTGCTCGTCGCCGTCGGCGCCTGCGCTGGTCCTGCTGTTGTTTTCTTCTCTGCTCGTCAGTGTCTGCTCTGCTCGTTGGCGTTTGCGACTTCGCTGGTCCTCCTGCTGTTTTATGCTCTGCTCGTCGGTGACTGCACTGGTCCTGCTAGTGTTTTCTGCTCTGCTCGTCGCCGTCGGCGCCTGCGCTGGTCCTGCTGTTGTTTTCTTCTCTGCTCGTCAGCGTCTGCTCTGCTCGTTGGCGTTTGCGACTGCGCAGGTCCTGCTGCTGTTTTCTGCTCTGCTCATCGGCGACTGCGCTGGTCCTGCTGCTGTTTTCTGCTCTGCTCGTTGGCGACTGCGGTGGTCCTGCTGCTGTTTTCTGCTCTGCTTGTCGGCGACTGTGCTTGTCCTGCTGCTGTTTTCTGCACTGCTCATCAGCGTCGGCGACTGCGCTGGTCCTACTGTTGTTTTCGCCTCTGCTCGTCGGCGTCTGCTCTGCTCGTCGGCGACTGCGCTGGTCCTGCTGCTTTTTTCTGCTCTGCTCGTCGGCGTCGGCGACTGCGTTGATCCTGCTGCTGTTTTCTGCTCTGATCGTCGGCGTCGGCGACTGCGCTGGTCCTGCTGTTGTTTTCTGCTCTGATCGTCGGCGTCGGCAACTGCGCTGGTCCTGCTGCTGTTTTCTTCTCTGCTCGTCGGCGTCTGCTCTGCTCGTCAGCGTCTGTGACTGCGCTGGTCCTGCTGCTGTTTTCTGCTCTGCTCATCGGCGACTGCGCTCGTCCTGCTGGTGTTTTCTGCACTGCTCATCAGCGTCGGCGACTGCGCTGGTCCTGCTGTTGTTTTCGCCTCTGCTCGTTGGCGTCTGCGACTGCGCTGGTCCTGCTGCTGTTTTCTGCTCTGCCCGTAGGCGTCGGTGACTGTGCTGGTCCTGCTGCTGTTTTCTGCACTGCTCATCGGCGTCGGCGACTGCGCTGATCCTGCTGCTGTTTTCTGCTCTGCTCGTTGGCGTCTGCGAGTGCGCATGTGCTGCTGCTTTTTTCTGCTCTGCTCTTCGGCGTCAGCGACTGCGCTGATCCTGCTGCTGTTTTCTGCTCTGCTCGTTGGCGTCTGCGACTGCGCATCTCCCGCCGATTTTTTCTGCTCTGCTCGTCGGCGTCTGCGACTGCGCTGATGCTGCTGCTGTTTTCTGCTCTGCTCGTCGGCGTCTGCGACTGAGCATCTCCTGCTGCTGTTTTTTGATCTGCTCGTCGGCGTCGGCGACTGGGCTGATCCTGCTGCTGTTTTCTGCTCTGCTCGTCGGCGTCTGCGACTGAGCATCTCCTGCTGCTGTTTTCTGCTCTGCTCATTGGCGTCAGCGACTGGGCTGATCCTGCTGCTGTTTTCTGCTCTGCTCGTCTGCGTCAGCGAATGCGCTGATCCTGCTGCTGTTTCCTGCTCTGCTAGTCGCCGTCGGCGACTTCGCTGGTCCTGCTGTTGTTTTCTGCTCTGATCGCCGGCGTCGGCGAATGCGCTGGTCCTGCTACTGTTTTCTTCTCTGCTCGTCAGCGTCTGCTCTGGTCCTGCAGTTGTTTTCGCCTCTGCTCGTCGGCGTCTTCTCTGCACATCGGCGTCTGCGACTGCGCTAGTCATGCTAGGGTTTTCTGCTCTGCTCATTGGCGTCTGGGACTGCGCATCTCCTGCTGCTTTTTTCCGCTCTGCTCGTCGTCGTCAGCGACTGCGCTGACCCTGCTGCTGTTTTCTGCTCTGATTGTCTGTGATTGCGCATCTCCTGCTTTTGTTTTTTGCTCTGCTCGTCGGCGTCAGCTACTGCGCTGATCCTGCTGCTGTTTTCTTCTCTGCTTGTCGGCGTCTGCGACTGCGCTGGTCCTGCTGCATTTTTCTGCTCTGCTCGTCGGCGACTGCGCTGATCCTGCTGCTGTTTTCTGCTCTGCTCGTAGGTGTCGGCGAGTGCGCTGGTCCTGCTGCTGTTTTCTGCACTGCTCATCGGCGTCAGCGACTGCGCTGACCCTGCTGCTGTTTTCTGCTCTGATTGTCTGTGACTGCGCATCTCCTGCTGCTGTTTTTTGCTCTGCTTGTCTGCGTCAGCGAATGCGCTGATACTGCTGCTGTTTCCTGCTCTGCTCTTCTCCGTCGGCGACTGCGCTGGTCCTGCTGTTGTTTTCTGCTCTGATCGTCGGCATCTGCGCTGGTCATGCTGATGTTTTTTTCTCTGCTTGTCGGCGTCTGCTCTGCTCGTCGGCGTCTGCGACTGCGCTGGTCCTGCTGGTGTTTTCTGCACTGCTCATCGGAGTCGGCGACTGCGCTGGTCCTGCTGTTGTTTTCACCTCTGCTCGTCTGCGTCTGCTCTGCTCGTCGGCGTCTGCGACTGCGCTGGTCCTGCTGTTGTTTTCACCTCTGCTCGTTTGCGTCTGCTCTGCTCGTCGGCGTCTGCGACTGCGCTGGTCCTGCTGCTGTTTTCTGCTCTGCTCGTCGGCGAATGCACTGGTCCTGCTGCTTTTTTCTGCACTGCTCATCGGCGTCAGCGACTGTGCTGATCCTGCTGCTGTTTTCTGCTCTGCTCGTTGGCGTCGGCGACTGCGCTGGTCCTGCTGCAGTTTTCTGCACTGCTCATCGGTGTCTGCGACTGCGCTGGTCCTGCTGCTGTTTTCTGCTCTGCTCGTCGGCGACTGCGCTGGTCCTGCTGCTGTTTTCTGCACTGCTCATCGGCGTCGACGACTGTGTTGATTCTGCTGCTGTTTTCTGCTCTGCTCATCGGCGTCTGCGACTGCGCATCTCCTGCTGCTTTTTTTCTGCTCTGCTTGTCGGCGTCAGCGACTGCGCTGACCCTGCTGCTGTTTTCTACTCTGATCGTCTGCGACTGCGCATCTCCTGCTGCTGTTTTTTGCTCTGCTCGTCGGCATCAGTGACTGCGCTGATCCTACTGCTGTTTTCTGCTCTGCTCGTCGGCGTCTGCGACTGCGCATCTCCTGCTGCTGTTTTTTGCTCTGCTCGTCGGCGTCTGCGCTGGTCCTGCTGCTGTTTTCTGCTCTGCTCATCGGCGTCGGCTACTGCGCTAATCCTGCTGCTGTTTTCTGCTCTTCTTCTCTGCGTCAGCAAATGCGCTGATCCTGCTGCTGTTTCCTGCTCTGCTCGTCGCCGTCGGTGACTGCGCTGGTCCTGCTGTTGTTTTCTGCTCTGCTCGTCGGCGACTGCCCTGGTCATGCTGCTGTTTTCTTCTCTGCTTGTTGGCGTCTGCTCTGCTCGTCGGAGTCTGCGACTGTGCTGGCCCTGCTGCTGTTTTATGCTCTGCTCATCGGCGAATGCGCTGGTCCTGCTGGTGTTTTCTGCACTGCTCATCGGTGTTGGCGACTGCGCTGGTCCTGCTGTTGTTTTCGCCTCTGCTCATCGGCGTCTGCGACTGCGCTGGTCCTGCTACTGTTTTCTGCTCTGCTCGTCGGCGACTGCGCTGGTCCTGCTGCTTTTTTCTGCACTGCTCATCGGCGTCGGCGACTGTGCTGATCCTGCTACTGTTTTCTGCTCTGCTCGTCGGCGACTGCGCTGGTCCTGCCGCGTTTTTCTGCACTGCTCATCGGCGTCGGCGACTGTGCTGATCCTGCTGCTGTTTTCTGCTCTGCTCGTAGGCGTCGGCAACAGCGCTGGTCCTGCTGCTGTTTTCTGCACTGCTCATCGGCGTCGGCGACTGCGCTGATCCTGCTGCTGTTTTCTGCTCTGCTTCTCGGCGACTGCGCTGGACCTGCTGCTGTTTTCTGCACTGCTCGTCGGCGTCGGCGACTGCGTTGATCCTGCTTCTGTTTTCTGCTCTGCTCGTCGGCGTCGGCGACTGCGCTGATCCTGCTGCTGTTTCCTGCTCTGCTCGTCGCTGTCGGCGACTGCGCTCGTCCTGCTGCTGTTTTCTGCTCTGCTTGTCTGCGTCAGCGAATGCGCTGATCCTGCTGCTGTTTCCTGCTCTGCTCGTCGCCGCCGGCGACTGCGCTGGTCCTGCTGTTGTTTTCTGCTCTGATCGTCGGCGACTGCGCTGGTCATGCTGCTGTTTTCTTCTCTGCTTGTCGGCGTCTGCTCTGCTCATCGGCGTCTGCGACTGCGCTGGTCCTGCTGCTGTTTTCTGCTCTGCTCGTCGGCGACTGCGCTGATCCTGCTGCTTTTTTCTGCACTGCTCATCGGCGTCGGCGACTGCGCTGATCCTGCTGCTGTTTTCTGCATTGCTCATCGCGTCGGCGACTGCGCTGATCCTGCTGCTGTTTTCTTCTCTGCTCGTCGGTGTCTGCGCATCTCCTGCTGCTGTTTTTTGCTCTGCTCGTCGGCGTCAGCGACTGGGCTGATCCTGCTGCTGTTTTCTGCTCTGCTCGTCTGCGTCAGTGAACGCGCTGATCCTGCTGCTGTTTCCTGCTCTGCTCGTCGCCGTCGGCGACTTCGCTTGTCCTGCTGTTGTTTTCTGCTCTGATCGCCGGCGTCAGTGACTGCGCTGGTCCTGCTGCTGTTTTCTTCTCTGCTCGTCGGCGTCTGCTCTGCTCGTCGGCGTCTGCGCTGGTCCTGCTCCTGTTTTCTGCTCTGCTCGTCGGCGACTGCGCATGTCCTGCTCTTGTTTTCGCCTCTGCTCGTCGGCGTCTGCTCTGCTCATTGGCGTCTGCTACTGCGCTGGTCCTGCTTCTGTTTTCTGCTCTGCTCATTGGCGTCTGCGACTGCGCATCTCCTGCTGCTTTTTTCTGCTCTGCTCGTCGGCGTCAGCGACTGCGCTGACCCTGCTGCTGTTTTCTGCTCTGATCGTCTGCGACTGTGCATCTCCTGCTGCTGTTTTTTGCTCTGCTCGTCGGCGTCAGCGACTGCGCTGATCCTGCTGCTGTTTTCTGCTCTGCTCGTCGGCCTCTGTGACTGCGCATCTCCTGCTGCTGTTTTTTGCTCTGCTCGTCGGCAACTGCACTGGTCCTGCTGCTGTTTCCTGCTCTGCTCGTCGCCGTCGGCGACTGCGCTGGTCCTGCTGTTGTTTTCTGCTCTGATCGTCGGCGACTGCGCTGGTCAGGCTGCTGTTTTCTTCTCTGCTTGTCGGCGTCTGCTCTGCTCGTAGGCGTCTGCGACTGCGCATCTTCTGCTGCTTTTTTCTGCTCTGCTCGTCGGCGTCAGCGACTGCGCTGATCCTGCAGCTGTTTTCAGCTTTGCTTGTCGCCGTCTGCGACTGTGCTGGTCCTGTTGCTGTTTTCTGCTCTGCTCGTCTGCGTCTGTGACTGTGCATCTCCTGCTGCTGTTTTTTGCTCTGCTCGTCGGCGACTGCGCTTGTCCTGCTGCTGTTTTCTGCTCTGCTCATCGGCGTCGGCTACTGCGCTGATCCTGCTGCTGTTTTCTGCTCTGCTCGTTGGCGTCTGCGACTGCGCATCTCCTGCTGCTTTTTTCTGCTCTGCTCATCGGCGTCGGCTACTGCACTGATCCTGCAGCTGTTTTCTGCTCTGCTCGTCGCCGTCTGCGACTGTGCTGGTCCTGGTACTGTTTTCTGCTCTGCTCGTCGGCGACTGCGCTGGTCCTGCTGCTGTTTTCTGCACTGCTCATCGGCGTCGGCGACTGCGTTGATCCTGCTGCTTTTTTCTGCTCTGCTCGTCGGCGTCAGCGACTGCGCTGATCCTGCTGCTGTTTTCTGCTCTGCTCGTCGGCGTCAGCGAATGCGCTGATCCTGCTGCTGTTTTCTGCTCTGATCGCCTGCGACTGCTTATCTCCTGCTGCTGTTTTTTGCTCTGCACGTCGGCGTCAGCGACTGTGCTGATCCTGCTGCTGTTTTCTGCTCTGCTCGTCGGAGTCTGCGACTGCGCATCTCCTGCTGCTGTTTTTTGCTCTGCTCGTCGGCGACTGCGCTTGTCCTGCTGCTGTTTTCTGCTCTGCTCATCGGCGTCGGCTACTGCGCTGATCCTGCTGCTGTTTTTTGCTCTGCTCGTTGGCGTCTGCGACTGCGCATCTCCTGCAGCTTTTTTCTGCTCTGCTCGTCGGCGTCAGCGACTGCGCTGATCCTGCAGCTGTTTTCTGCTCTGCTCGTCGCCGTCTGCGACTGTGCTGGTCCTGTTGCTGTTTTCTGCTCTGCTCGTCGGCGACTGCGCTGGTCCTGCTGCTATTTTCTGCACTGCTCATTGGCGTCGGCGACTGCGTTGATCCTGCTGTTGTTTTCTGCTCTGCTCATTTGCGTCTGCGACTGCGCATCTCCTGCTGCTTTTTTCTGCTCTGCTCGTCAGCGTCAGCGACTGCGCTGACCCTGCTGCTGTTTTCTGCTCTGATCTTCTGCGACTGCGCATCTCCTGCTGCTGTTTTTTGCTCTGCTCGTCGGCGTCAGCGACTGCGCTGATCCTGCTGCTGTTTTCTGCTCTGCTCGTCGGAGTCTGCGACTGCGCATCTCCTGCTGCTGTTTTTTGCTCTGCTCGTCGGCGACTGCGCTGGTCCTGCTGCTGTTTTCTGCTCTGCTCATCGGCGTCGGCTACTGCGCTGATCCTGCTGCTGTTTTCTGCTCTGCTTGTCTGCGTTAGCGAATGCACTGATCCTGCTGCTGTTTCCTGCTCTGCTCGTCGGCGTCTGCGACTGCGCTGGTCCTGCTGCTGTATTTTGCTCTGCTCGTTGGCGACTGCGCTGGTCCTGCTGCTGTTTTCTGCACTGCTCATTGGCGTCGGCGACTGTGCTGATCCTGCTGCTGTTTTCTGCTCTGCTCGTAGGCGTCGGCGACTGCGCTGATCCTGCTGCTGTTTTCTGCACTGCTCGTTGGCGTCAGCGACTGCGCTGACCCTGCTGCTGTTTTCTGCTCTGATCGTCTGCGACTGCGCATCTCCTGCTTCTGTTTTTTGCTCTGCTCGTCGGCGTCAGCGACTGCGCTGATCCTGCTGCTGTTTTCTGCTCTGCTCGTCGGTGTCTGCGACTGCGCATCTCCATCTGCTGTTTTTTGCTCTGCTCTTCGGCGACTGCGCTGGTCCTGCTGCTGTTTTCTGCTCTGCTCATCGGTGTCGGCTACTGCGCTGATCCTGCTGTTGTTTCCTGCTCTGCTCGTCGCCGTCGGCAACTGCACTGGTCCTGCTGTTGTTTTCTGCTCTGATCGTCGGCGCCGGCGACTGCGCTGGTCCTGCTGCTGTTTTCTTCTCTGCTCGACGGCGTCTGCTCTGCTCGTCGGCGTCTGCGACTGCGCTGGTCCTGCTGCTGTTTTCTGCTCTGCTCATCGGCGACTGCGCTGGTCCTGCTGGTGTTTTCTGCATTGCTCATCGACGTCGGCGACTGCGCTGGTCCTGCTGTTGTTTTCACCTCTGCTCGTCGGCGTCTGAGACTGCGCTGGTCCTGCTGCTGTTTTCTGCTCTGCTCGTCGGCGACTGCGCTTGTCCTGCTGCTGTTTTCTGCACTGCTCATCAACGTCGGCGACTGTGCTGATCCTGCTGCTGTTTTCTGCACTGCTCATCGGCGTCGGCGACTGCGTTGATCCTGCTGCTTTTTTCTGCTCTGCTCGTCTGCGTCTGCGACTGCGCATCTCCTGCTGCTGTTTTTTGCTCTGCTCATCGGCGTCAGCGACTGGGCTGATCCTGCTGCTGTTTTCTGCTCTGCTCGTCTGCGTCAGCGAATGCGCTGATCCTGCTGCTGTTTTCTGCTCTGCTCATCGGCGTCAGCGACTGGGCTGATCCTGCTGCTGTTTTCTGCTCTGCTCGTCTGTGTCAGCGAATGCGCTGATCCTGCTGCTGTTTCCTGCTCTGCTCGTCGCCGTCGGCGACTTCGCTTGTCCTGCTGTTGTTTTCTGCTCTGATCGCTGGCGTCGGCGACTGCGCTGGTCCTGCTCCTGTTTTCTGCTCTGCTCGTCGGCGACTGCGCTGGTCCTGCTCTTGTTTTCGCCTCTGCTCATCGGCGTCTGCTCTGCTCATTGGCGTCTGCGACTGCGCTGGTCCTGCTTCTGTTTTCTGCTCTGCTCATTGGCGTCTGCGACTGCGCATCTCCTGCTGCTTTTTCCTGCTCTGTTCGTCGGCGTCAGCGACTGCGCTGACCCTGCTGCTGTTTTCTGCTCTGATCGTCTGCGACTGTGCATCTCCTGCTGCTGTTTTATGCTCTGCTCGTCGGCGTCTGTGACTGCGCATCTCCTGCTGCAGTTTTTTGCTCTTCTCGTCGGCGACTGCGCGGGTCCTGCTGCTGTTTTCTGCACTGCTCATTGGCGTCGGCGACTGCGCTGAACCTGCTGCTGTTTTCTGCTCTGCTCGTCGGCGTCTGTGACTGCGCATCTCCTGCTGCTGTTTTTTGCTCTTCTCGTCGGCGACTGCGCTGGTCCTGCTGCTGTTTTCTGCACTGCTCATTGGCGTCGGCGACTGCGCTGATCCTGCTGCTGTTTTCTGCTCTGCTCATCGGCGACTGCGCTGGACCTGCTGCTGTTTTTTGCACTGCTCATCGGCGTCGGCGACTACGTTGATCCTGCTGCTGTTTTCTGCTCTGCTGGTTGGCGTCTGCGACTGCGCATCTCCTGCCGCTTTTTTCTGCTCTGCTCGTCGGCGTCAGCGACTGCGCTGATCCTGCCGCTGTTTTCTGCTCTGCTCTTCGGCGTCTGCGCATCTCCTGCTGCTGTTTTTTGCTCTGCTCGTTGGCATCGGCAACTGCGCTGATCCTGCTGCTGTTTGTTGCTCTGCTCATCGGTGTCAGCGACTCTGCTGATCCTGCTGCTGTTTTCTGCTCTGCTCGTCAGCGTCAGCGAATGCGTTGATCCTGCTGCTGTTTCCTGCTCTGCTCGTCGCCGTCGGCGACTTCGCTGGTCCTGCTGTTGTTTTCTGCTCTGATCGCTGGCGTCGGCGACTGCGCTGGTCCTGCTCCTGTTTTCTTCTCTGCTCGTCGCCGTCTGCTCTGCTCGTCGGCGTCTGCGCTGGTCCTGCTGCTGTTTTCTGCTCTGCTCGTCGGCGACTGCGCTGGTCCTGCTCTTGTTTTCGCCTCTGCTCGTCGGCGTCTGCTCTGCTCATTGGCGTCTGCGACTGCGCTGGTCCTGCGCTGTTTTCTGCTCTGCTCATTGGCATCTGCGACTGCGCATCTCCTGCTGCTTTTTTCTGATCTGCTCGTCGGCGTTAGCGACTGCGCTGACCCTGCTGCTGTTTTCTGCTCTGATCGTCTGCGACTGTGCATCTCCTGCTGCTGTTTTTTGCTCTGCTCGTCGGCGTCAGCGACTGCGCTGATCCTGCTGCTGTTTTGTGCTCTGCTCGTCGGCGTCTGTGACAGCTCATCTCCTGCTGCTGTTTTTTGCTCTGCTCGTCGGCGACTGCGCTTGTCCTGCAGCTGTTTTCTGCTCTGCTCATCGGCGTCGGCTACTGCGCTGATCTTGCTGCTGTTTTCTGCTCTGCTCTTTGGCATGTGCGACTGCGCATCTCCTGCTGCTTTTTTCTGCTCTGCTCGTCGGCGTCAGCGACTGCACTGATCCTGCAGCTGTTTTCTGCTTTGCTCGTCGCCGTCTGCGACTGTGCTGGTCCTGTTGCTGTTTTCTGCTCTGCTCGTCGGCGTCTGTGACTGTGCATCTCCTGCTGCTGTTTTTTGCTCTGCTCGTCGGCGACTGCGCTTGTCCTGCTGCTGTTTTCTGCTCTGCTCATCGGAGTCGGCTACTGCGTTGATCCTGCTTCTGTTTTCTTCTCTGCTCGTTGGCGTCTGCGACTGCGAATCTCCTGCTGCTTTTTTCTGCTCTGCTCGTCGGCGTCACCGACTGCACTGATCCTGCAGCTGTTTTCTGCTCTGCTCGTCACCGTCTGCGACTGCGCTGGTCCTGTTGCTGTTTTCTGCTCTGCTCGTCGGCGACTTCGCTGGTCCTGCTGCTGTTTTCTGCAATGCTCATCAGCGTCGGCGACTGCGTTGATCCTGCTGCTTTTTTCTGCTCTGCTCGTCGGCGTCAGCGATTGCGCTGACCCTGCTGCTGTTTTCTGCTCTGATCGCCTGCGACTGCTCATCTCCTGCTGCTGTTTTTTGCTCTGCTCGTCGGCGTCAGCGACTGTGCTGATCCTGCTGCTGTTTTCTGCTCTGCTCGTCGGAGTCTGCGACTGCGCATCTCCTGCTGCTGTTTTTTGCTCTGCTCGTCGGCGACTGCGCTGGTCCTGCTGCTGTTTTCTGCTCTGCTCATCGGCGTCTGCTACTGCGCTGATCCTGCTGCTGTTTTCTGCTCTGCTTGTCTGCGTCAGCGAATGCGCTGATCCTGCTGCTGTTTCCTGCTCTGCTCGTCGCCGTCGGCGACTGCGCTGGTCCTGCTGCTGTTTTCTTCTCTGATCGTCTGCGACTGTGCATCTCCTGCTGCTGTTTTTTGCTCTGCTCGTCGGCGTCAGCGACTGCGCTGATCCTGCTGCTGTTTTCTGCTCTGCTCGTCGGCGTCTGTGACTGCGCATCTCCTGCTGCTGGTTTTTGCTCTGCTCGTCGGCGACTGCGCTTGTCCTGCTGCTGTTTTCTGCTCTGCTCATCGGCGTCGGCTACTGCGCTGATCCTGCTGCTGTTTTCTGCTCTGCTCGTTGGCGTCTGCGACTGCGCATCTCCTGCTGCTTTTTTCTGCTCTGCTCGTCGGCGTCAGCGACTGCGCTGATCCTGCAGCTGTTTTCTGCTTTGCTCGTCGCCGTCTGCAACTGTGCTGGTCCTGTTGCTGTTTTCTGCTCTGCTCGTCGGCGTCTGTGACTGTGCATCTCCTGCTGCTGTTTTTTGCTCTGCTCGTCGGCGACTGCGCTTGTCCTGCTGCTGTTTTCTGCTCTGCTCATCGGCGTCGGCTACTGCGCTGATCCTGCTGCTGTTTTCTGCTCTGCTCGTTGGCGTCAGCGACTGCGCTGATCCTGCTGCTGTTTTCTGCTCTGCTCGTCGGTGTCTGCGACTGCGCATCTCCATCTGCTGTTTTTTGCTCTGCTCTTCGGCGACTGCGCTGGTCCTGCTGCTGTTTTCTGCTCTGCTCATCGGTGTCGGCTACTGCGCTGATCCTGCTGTTGTTTCCTGCTCTGCTCGTCGCCGTCGGCAACTGCACTGGTCCTGCTGTTGTTTTCTGCTCTGATCGTCGGCGCCGGCGACTGCGCTGGTCCTGCTGCTGTTTTCTTCTCTGCTCGACGGCGTCTGCTCTGCTCGTCGGCGTCTGCGACTGCGCTGGTCCTGCTGCTGTTTTCTGCTCTGCTCATCGGCGACTGCGCTGGTCCTGCTGGTGTTTTCTGCATTGCTCATCGACGTCGGCGACTGCGCTGGTCCTGCTGTTGTTTTCACCTCTGCTCGTCGGCGTCTGAGACTGCGCTGGTCCTGCTGCTGTTTTCTGCTCTGCTCGTCGGCGACTGCGCTTGTCCTGCTGCTGTTTTCTGCACTGCTCATCAACGTCGGCGACTGTGCTGATCCTGCTGCTGTTTTCTGCACTGCTCATCGGCGTCGGCGACTGCGTTGATCCTGCTGCTTTTTTCTGCTCTGCTCGTCTGCGTCTGCGACTGCGCATCTCCTGCTGCTGTTTTTTGCTCTGCTCATCGGCGTCAGCGACTGGGCTGATCCTGCTGCTGTTTTCTGCTCTGCTCGTCTGCGTCAGCGAATGCGCTGATCCTGCTGCTGTTTTCTGCTCTGCTCATCGGCGTCAGCGACTGGGCTGATCCTGCTGCTGTTTTCTGCTCTGCTCGTCTGTGTCAGCGAATGCGCTGATCCTGCTGCTGTTTCCTGCTCTGCTCGTCGCCGTCGGCGACTTCGCTTGTCCTGCTGTTGTTTTCTGCTCTGATCGCTGGCGTCGGCGACTGCGCTGGTCCTGCTCCTGTTTTCTGCTCTGCTCGTCGGCGACTGCGCTGGTCCTGCTCTTGTTTTCGCCTCTGCTCATCGGCGTCTGCTCTGCTCATTGGCGTCTGCGACTGCGCTGGTCCTGCTTCTGTTTTCTGCTCTGCTCATTGGCGTCTGCGACTGCGCATCTCCTGCTGCTTTTTCCTGCTCTGTTCGTCGGCGTCAGCGACTGCGCTGACCCTGCTGCTGTTTTCTGCTCTGATCGTCTGCGACTGTGCATCTCCTGCTGCTGTTATATGCTCTGCTCGTCGGCGTCTGTGACTGCGCATCTCCTGCTGCAGTTTTTTGCTCTTCTCGTCGGCGACTGCGCGGGTCCTGCTGCTGTTTTCTGCACTGCTCATTGGCGTCGGCGACTGCGCTGAACCTGCTGCTGTTTTCTGCTCTGCTCGTCGGCGTCTGTGACTGCGCATCTCCTGCTGCTGTTTTTTGCTCTTCTCGTCGGCGACTGCGCTGGTCCTGCTGCTGTTTTCTGCACTGCTCATTGGCGTCGGCGACTGCGCTGATCCTGCTGCTGTTTTCTGCTCTGCTCATCGGCGACTGCGCTGGACCTGCTGCTGTTTTCTGCACTGCTCATCGGCGTCGGCGACTGCGTTGATCCTGCTGCTGTTTTCTGCTCTGCTGGTTGGCGTCTGCGACTGCGCATCTCCTGCCGCTTTTTTCTGCTCTGCTCGTCGGCGTCAGCGACTGCGCTGATCCTGCCGCTGTTTTCTGCTCTGCTCTTCGGCGTCTGCGCATCTCCTGCTGCTGTTTTTTGCTCTGCTCGTTGGCATCGGCAACTGCGCTGATCCTGCTGCTGTTTCTTGCTCTGCTCATCGGTGTCAGCGACTCTGCTGATCCTGCTGCTGTTTTCTGCTCTGCTCGTCAGCGTCAGCGAATGCGTTGATCCTGCTGCTGTTTCCTGCTCTGCTCGTCGCCGTCGGCGACTTCGCTGGTCCTGCTGTTGTTTTCTGCTCTGATCGCTGGCGTCGGCGACTGCGCTGGTCCTGCTCCTGTTTTCTTCTCTGCTCGTCGCCGTCTGCTCTGCTCGTCGGCGTCTGCGCTGGTCCTGCTGCTGTTTTCTGCTCTGCTCGTCGGCGACTGCGCTGGTCCTGCTCTTGTTTTCGCCTCTGCTCGTCGGCGTCTGCTCTGCTCATTGGCGTCTGCGACTGCGCTGGTCCTGCGCTGTTTTCTGCTCTGCTCATTGGCATCTGCGACTGCGCATCTCCTGCTGCTTTTTTCTGATCTGCTCGTCGGCGTTAGCGACTGCGCTGACCCTGCTGCTGTTTTCTGCTCTGATCGTCTGCGACTGTGCATCTCCTGCTGCTGTTTTTTGCTCTGCTCGTCGGCGTCAGCGACTGCGCTGATCCTGCTGCTGTTTTGTGCTCTGCTCGTCGGCGTCTGTGACAGCTCATCTCCTGCTGCTGTTTTTTGCTCTGCTCGTCGGCGACTGCGCTTGTCCTGCAGCTGTTTTCTGCTCTGCTCATCGGCGTCGGCTACTGCGCTGATCTTGCTGCTGTTTTCTGCTCTGCTCGTTGGCATGTGCGACTGCGCATCTCCTGCTGCTTTTTCTGCTCTGCTCGTCGGCGTCAGCGACTGCGCTGATCCTGCAGCTGTTTTCTGCTTTGCTCGTCGCCGTCTGCGACTGTGCTGGTCCTGTTGCTGTTTTCTGCTCTGCTCGTCGGCGTCTGTGACTGTGCATCTCCTGCTGCTGTTTTTTGCTCTGCTCGTCGGCGACTGCGCTTGTCCTGCTGCTGTTTTCTGCTCTGCTCATCGGAGTCGGCTACTGCGTTGATCCTGCTTCTGTTTTCTTCTCTGCTCGTTGGCGTCTGCGACTGCGAATCTCCTGCTGCTTTTTTCTGCTCTGCTCGTCGGCGTCACTGACTGCACTGATCCTGCAGCTGTTTTCTGCTCTGCTCGTCACCGTCTGCGACTGCGCTGGTCCTGTTGCTGTTTTCTGCTCTGCTCGTCGGCGACTTCGCTGGTCCTGCTGCTGTTTTCTGCAATGCTCATCAGCGTCGGCGACTGCGTTGATCCTGCTGCTTTTTTCTGCTCTGCTCGTCGGCGTCAGCGATTGCGCTGACCCTGCTGCTGTTTTCTGCTCTGATCGCCTGCGACTGCTCATCTCCTGCTGCTGTTTTTTGCTCTGCTCGTCGGCGTCAGCGACTGTGCTGATCCTGCTGCTGTTTTCTGCTCTGCTCGTCGGAGTCTGCGACTGCGCATCTCCTGCTGCTGTTTTTTGCTCTGCTCGTCGGCGACTGCGCTGGTCCTGCTGCTGTTTTCTGCTCTGCTCATCGGCGTCTGCTACTGCGCTGATCCTGCTGCTGTTTTCTGCTCTGCTTGTCTGCGTCAGCGAATGCGCTGATCCTGCTGCTGTTTCCTGCTCTGCTCGTCGCCGTCGGCGACTGCGCTGGTCCTGCTGCTGTTTTCTTCTCTGATCGTCTGCGACTGTGCATCTCCTGCTGCTGTTTTTTGCTCTGCTCGTCGGCGTCAGCGACTGCGCTGATCCTGCTGCTGTTTTCTGCTCTGCTCGTCGGCGTCTGTGACTGCGCATCTCCTGCTGCTGGTTTTTGCTCTGCTCGTCGGCGACTGCGCTTGTCCTGCTGCTGTTTTCTGCTCTGCTCATCGGCGTCGGCTACTGCGCTGATCCTGCTGCTGTTTTCTGCTCTGCTCGTTGGCGTCTGCGACTGCGCATCTCCTGCTGCTTTTTTCTGCTCTGCTCGTCGGCGTCAGATACTGCGCTGATCCTGCAGCTGTTTTCTGCTTTGCTCGTCGCCGTCTGCAACTGTGCTGGTCCTGTTGCTGTTTTCTGCTCTGCTCGTCGGCGTCTGTGACTGTGCATCTCCTGCTGCTGTTTTTTGCTCTGCTCGTCGGCGACTGCGCTTGTCCTGCTGCTGTTTTCTGCTCTGCTCATCGGCGTCGGCTACTGCGCTGATCCTGCTGCTGTTTTCTGCTCTGCTCGTTGGCGTCAGCGACTGCACTGATCCTGCAGCTGTTTTCTGCTCTGCTCGTCGCCGTCTGCGACTGCGCTGGTCCTGTTGCTGTTTTCTGCTCTGCTCGTCGGCGACTGCGCTGTTCCTGCTGCTGTTTTCTGCAATGCTCATCGGCGTCGGCGACTGCGTTGATCCTGCTGCTTTTTTCTGCTCTGCTCGTCGGCGTCAGCGACTGCGCTGACTCTGCTGCTGTTTTCTGCTCTGATCGCCTGCGACTGCTCATCTCCTGCTGCTGTTTTTTGCTCTGCTCGTCAGCGTCAGCGAATGCGCTGATCCTGCTGCTGTTTCCTGCTCTGCTCGTCGCCGTCGGCGACTTCGCTGGTCCTGCTGTTGTTTTCTGCTCTGATCGCTGGCGTCGGCGACTGCGCTGGTCCTGCTGCTGTTTTCTTCTCTGCTCGTCGCCGTCTGCTCTGCTCGTCGGCGTCTGCGCTGGTCCTGCTGCTGTTCTCTGCTCTGCTCGTCGGCGACTGCGCTGGTCCTGCTCTTGTTTTCGCTTCTGCTCGTCGGCGTCTGCTCTGCTCATTGGCGTCTGCGACTGCGCTGGTCCTGCGCTGTTTTCTGCTCTGCTCATTGGCATCTGCGACTGCGCATCTCCTGCTGCTTTTTTCTGATCTGCTCGTCGGCGTTAGCGACTGCGCTGACCCTGCTGCTGTTTTCTGCTCTGATCGTCTGCGACTGTGCATCTCCTGCTGCTGTTTTTTGCTCTGCTCATCGGCGTCAGCGACTGCGCTGATCCTGCTGCTGTTTTCTGCTCTGCTCGTCGGCGTCTGTGACAGCTCATCTCCTGCTGCTGTTTTTTGCTCTGCTCGTCGGCGACTGCGCTTGTCCTGCTGCTGTTTTCTGCTCTGCTCATCGGCGTCGGCTACTGCGCTGATCTTGCTGCTGTTTTCTGCTCTGCTCGTTGGCGTCTGCGACTGCGCATCTCCTGCTGCTTTTTTCTGCTCTGCTCGTCGGCGTCAGCGACTGCGCTGATCCTGCAGCTGTTTTCTGCTTTGCTCGTTTCCGTCTGCGACTGTGCTGGTCCTGTTGCTGTTTTCTGCTCTGCTCGTCGGCGTCTGTGACTGTGCATCTCCTGCTGCTGTTTTTTGCTCTGCTCGTCGGCGACTGCGCTTGTCCTGCTGCTGTTTTCTGCTCTGCTCATCGGCGTCGGCTACTGCGCTGATCCTGCTGCTGTTTTCTGCTCTGCTCGTTGGCGTCTGCGACTGCGAATCTCCTGCTGCTTTTTTCTGCTCTGCTCGTCGGCGTCAGCGACTGCACTGATCCTGCAGCTGTTTTCTGCTCTGCTCGTCACCGTCTGCGACTGCGCTGGTCCTGTTGCTGTTTTCTGCTCTGCTCGTCGGCGACTTCGCTGGTCCTGCTGCTGTTTTCTGCAATGCTCATCAGCGTCGGCGACTGCGTTGATCCTGCTGCTTTTTTCTGCTCTGCTCGTCGGCGTCAGCGATTGCGCTGACCCTGCTGCTGTTTTCTGCTCTGATCGCCTGCGACTGCTCATCTCCTGCTGCTGTTTTTTGCTCTGCTCGTCGGCGTCAGCGACTGTGCTGATCCTGCTGCTGTTTTCTGCTCTGCTCGTCGGAGTCTGCGACTGCGCATCTCCTGCTGCTGTTTTTTGCTCTGCTCGTCGGCGACTGCGCTGGTCCTGTTGCTGTTTTCTGCTCTGCTCATCAGCGTCTGCTACTGCGCTAATCCTGCTGCTGTTTTCTGCTCTGCTTGTCTGCGTCAGCGAATGCGCTGATCCTGCTGCTGTTTCCTGCTCTGCTCGTCGCCGTCGGCGACTGCGCTGGTCCTGCTGCTGTTTTCTTCTCTGATCGTCTGCGACTGTGCATCTCCTGCTGCTGTTTTTTGCTCTGCTCGTCGGCGTCAGCGACTGCGCTGATCCTGCTGCTGTTTTCTGCTCTGCTCGTCGGCGTCTGTGACTGCGCATCTCCTGCTGCTGGTTTTTGCTCTGCTCGTCGGCGACTGCGCTTGTCCTGCTGCTGTTTTCTGCTCTGCTCATCGGCGTCGGCTACTGCGCTGATCCTGCTGCTGTTTTCTGCTCTGCTCGTTGGCGTCTGCGACTGCGCATCTCCTGCTGCTTTTTTCTGCTCTGCTCGTCGGCGTCAGCGACTGCGCTGATCCTGCAGCTGTTTTCTGCTTTGCTCGTCGCCGTCTGCGACTGTGCTGTTCCTGTTGCTGTTTTCTGCTCTGCTCGTCGGCGTCTGTGACTGTGCATCTCCTGCTGCTGTTTTTTGCTCTGCTCGTCGGCGACTGCGCTTGTCCTGCTGCTGTTTTCTGCTCTGCTCATCGGCGTCGGCTACTGCGCTGATCCTGCTGCTGTTTTCTGCTCTGCTCGTTGGCGTCTGCGACTGCGCATCTCCTGCTGCTTTTTTCTGCTCTGCTCGTCGGCGTCAGCGACTGCACTGATCCTGCAGCTGTTTTCTGCTCTGCTCGTCGCCGTCGGCGACTGCGCTGTTCCTGCTGCTGTTTTCTGCAATGCTCATCGGCGTCGGCGACCGCGTTGATCCTGCTGCTTTTTTCTGCTCTGCTCGTCGGCGTCAGCGACTGCGCTGACCCTGCTGCTGTTTTCTGCTCTGATCGCCTGCGACTGCTCATCTCCTGCTGCTGTTTTTTGCTCTGCTCGTCGGCGTCAGCGACTGTGCTGATCCTGCTGCTGTTTTCTGCTCTGCTCGTCGGAGTCTGCGACTGCGCATCTCCTGCTGCTGTTTTTTGCTCTGCTCGTCGGCGACTGCGCTGGTCCTGCTGCTGTTTTCTGCTCTGCTCATCGGCGTCTGCTACTGCGCTGATCCTGCTGCTGTTTTCTGCTCTGCTTGTCTGCGTCAGCGAATGCGCTGATCCTGCTGCTGTTTCCTGCTCTGCTCGTCGCCGTCGGAAACTGCGCTGGTCCTGCTGTTGTTTTTTGCTCTGATCGTCGGCGTCGGCGACTGCGCTCGTCTTGCTGCTGTTTTCTGCTCTGCTCATCGGTGACTGCGCTGGTCCTGCTGGTGTTTTCTGCACTGCTCATCGGCGTCAGCGACTGCGCTGGTCCTGCTGTTGTTTTCGCCTCTGCTCGTCGGCGTCTGCAACTGCGCTGGTCCTGCTGCTGTTTTCTGCTCTGCTCATCGGCGACTGCGCTGGTCCTGCTGCTGTTTTCTGCACTGCTCATTGGCGTCGGCGACTGTGCTGATCCTGCTGCTGTTTTCTGCTCTGCTCGTAGGAGTCGGTGACTGCGTTGGTCCTGCTGCTGTTTTCTGCACTGCTCATCGGCGTCTGCGACAGCGCTGGTCCTGCTGCTGTTTTCTGCTCTGCTCGTCGGCGACTGCGCAGGTCCTGCTGCTGTTTTCTGCACTGCTCATCGGCGTCGGCGACTGCGTTGATCCTGCTGCTGTTTTCTGCTCTGCTCATTGGCGTCTGCGACTGCGCATCTCCTGCTGCTTTTTTCTGCTCTGCTCGTCTGCGACTGCGCATCTCCTGCTTCTGTTTTTTGCTCTGCTCGTCGGCGTCGGCGACTGCGCTGGTCCTGCTGCTGTTTTCTGCTCTGCTCATCGGCGTCGGCTACTGAGCTGATCCTGCTGTTGTTTCCTGCTCTGCTCGTCGCCGTCGGCGACTGCGCTGGTCCTGCTGTTGTTTTCTGCTCTGATCGTCGGCGCCGGCGACTGCGCTGGTCCTGCTGCTGTTTTCTTCTCTGCTCGTCGGCGTCTGCGACTGCGCTGATCCTGCTGCTGTTTTCTGCTCTGCTCGTTGGCGTCTGCGACTGCGCATCTCCTGCAGCTTTTTTCTGCTCTGCTCGTCGGCGTCAGCGACTGCGCTGATCCTGCAGCTGTTTTCTGCTCTGCTCGTCGCCGTCTGCGACTGTGCTGGTCCTGTTGCTGTTTTCTGCTCTGCTCGTCGGCGACTGCGCTGGTCCTGCTGCTGTTTTTTGCTCTGCTCGTCGGCGTCAGCGACTGCGCTGATCCTGCTGCTGTTTTCTGCTCTGCTCGTCGGAGTCTGCGACTGCGCATCTCCTGCTGCTGTTTTTTGCTCTGCTCGTCGGCGACTGCGCTGGTCCTGCTGCTGTTTTCTGCTCTGCTCATCGGCGTCGGCTACTGCGCTGATCCTGCTGCTGTTTTCTGCTCTGCTTGTCTGCGTCAGCGAATGCACTGATCCTGCTGCTGTTTCCTGCTCTGCTCGTCGCCATCGGCGACTGCGCTGGTCCTGCTGTTGTTTTCTGCTCTGATCGTCAGCGTCGGCGACTGCGCTGGTCCTGCTGCTGTTTTATTCTCTGCTCGTCGGCGTCTGCTCTGCTCGTCGGCGTCTGCGACTGCGCTGGTCCTGCTGCTGTTTTTTGCTCTGCTCATCGGCGACTGCGCTGGTCCTGCTGCTGTTTTCTGCACTGCTCATTGGCGTCGGCGACTGTGCTGATCCTGCTGCTGTTTTCTGCTCTGCTCGTAGGCGTCGGCGACTGCGCTGATCCTTCTGCTGTTTTCTGCACTGCTCATCGGCGTCTGCGACTGCGCTGGTCCTGCTGCTGTTTTCTGCTCTGCTCGTCGGCGACTGCGCATCTCCTGCTGCTTTTTTCTGCTCTGCTCGTTGGCGTCAGCGACTGCGCTGACCCTGCTGCTGTTTTCTGCTCTGATCGTCTGCAACTGCGCATCTCCTGCTTCTGTTTTTTGCTCTGGTCGTCGGCGTCAGCGACTGCGCTGATCCTGCTGCTGTTTTCTGCCCTGCTCGTCGTCGACTGCGCTGGTCCTGCTGCTGTTTTCTGCTCTGCTCATCGGTGTCGGCTACTGCGCTGATCCTGCTGTTGTTTCCTGCTCTGCTCGTCGCCGTCGGCGACTGCGCTGGTCCTGCTGTTGTTTTCTGCTCTGATCGTCAGCGCCGGCGACTGCGCTGGTCCTGCTGCTGTTTTCTTCTCTGCTCGTCGGCGTCTGCTCTGCTCGTCGGCGTCGAAGACTGCGCTGGTCCTGCTGCTGTTTTGTGCTCTGCTCATCGGTGACTGCGCTGGTCCTGCTTGTGTTTTCTGCACTGCTCATCTGCGTCGGCGACTGCGCTGGTCCTGCTGTTGTTTTCTGCTCTGATCGTCGGCGTCGGCGACTGCGCTGGTCCTGCTGCTGTTTTCTTCTCTGCTCGTCGGCGTCTGCTCTGCTCGTCGGCGTCTGCGACTGCGCTGGTCCTGCTGCTGTTTTCTGCTCTTCTCATCGGCGACTGCGCTGGTCCTGCTGGTGTTTTCTGCATTGCTCATCGACGTCGGCGACTGCGCTGGTCCTGCTGTTGTTTTCGCCTCTGATCGTCGGCGTCTGAGACTGCGCTGGTCCTGCTGCTGTTTTCTGGTCTGCTCGTCGGCGACTGCGCTTGTCTTGCTGCTGTTTTCTGCACTGCTCATCAGCGTCGGCGACTGTGCTGATCCTGCTGCTGTTTTCTGCTCTGCTAGTAGGCATCGGCGACTGCGCTGGTCCTGCTGCTGTTTTCTACACTGCTCATCGGTGTCGGCGACTGCGCTGGTCCTGCTGTTGATTTCTGCTCTGATCGTCGGCGTCGGCGACTGCGCTGGTTCTGCTGCTGTTTTCTTCTCTGCTCGTCAGAGTCTGCTCTGCTCGTCGGCGTCTGCGACTGCGCTGGTCCTGCTGCTGTTTTCTGCTCTGCTCATCGGCGACTGCGCTGGTCCTGCTGGTGTTTTCTGCACTGCTCATCGGCTTCGGCGACTGCGCTGGTCCTGCTGTTGTTTTCACCTCTGCTCATCGGCGTCTGCGACTGCGCTGGTCCTGCTGCTGTTTTCTGCTCTGCTCGTCGGCGTCTGTGACTGCGCATCTCCTGCTGCTGTTTTTTGCTCTGCTCGTCGGCGACTGCACTTGTCCTGCTGCTGTTTTCTGCTCTGCTCATCGGCGTCGGCTACTGCGCTGATCCTGCTGCTGTTTTCTGCTCTGCTCGTTGGCGTCTGCGACTGCGCATCTCCTGCAGCTTTTTTCTGCTCTGCTCGTCGGCGTCAGCGACTGCGCTGATCCTGCAGCTTTTTTCTGCTCTGCTCGTTGCCGTCTGCGACTGTGCTGGTCCTGTTGCTGTTTTCTGCTCTGCTCGTCGGCGACTGCGCTGGTCCTGCTGTTGTTTTCTGCACTGCTCATTGGCGTCGGCGACTGCGTTGATCCTGCTGTTGTTTTCTGCTCTGCTCATTTGCGTCTGCGACTGCGCATCTCCTTTCTGCTTTTTTCTGCTCTGCTCCTCGGCGTCAGCGACTGCGCTGACCCTGCTGCTGTTTTCTGCTCTGATCGTCTGCGACTACGCATCTCCTGCTGCTGTTTTTTGCTCTGCTCGTCGGCGTCAGCGACTGCGCTGATCCTGCTGCTGTTTTCTGCTCTGCTCGTCGGAGTCTGCGACTGCGCATCTCCTGCTGCTGCTTTTTGCTCTGCTCGTCGGCGACTGCGCTGGTCCTGCTGCAGTTTTCTGCTCTGCTCATCGGCGTCGGCTACTGCGCTGATCCTGCTGCTGTTTTCTGCTCTGCTTGTCTGCATCAGCGAATGCACTGATCCTGCTGCTGTTTCCTGCTCTGCTCGTCGCCGTCGGCGACTGCGCTGGTCCTGCTGTTGTTTTCTGCTCTGATCGTCAGCGTCGGCGACTGCGCTGGTCCTGCTGCTGTTTTATTCTCTGCTCGTCGGCGTCTGCTCTGCTCGTCGGCGTCTGCGACTGCGCTGGTTCTGCTGCTGTTTTTTGCTCTGCTCGTCGGCGACTGCGCTGGTCCTGCTGCTGTTTTCTGCACTGCTCATTGGCGTCGGCGACTGTGCTGATCCTGCTGCTGTTTTCTGCTCTGCTCGTAGGCGTCGGCGACTGCGCTGATCCTGCTGCTGTTTTCTGCACTGCTCATCGGCGTCTGCGACTGCGCTGGTCCTGCTGCTGTTTTCTGCTCTGCTCGTCGGCGACTGCGCATCTCCTGCTGCTTTTTTCTATTCTGCTCGTCGGCGTCAGCGACTGCGCTGAACCTGCTGCTGTTTTCTGCTCTGATCGTCTGAGACTGCGCATCTCCTGCTTCTGTTTTTTGCTCTGCTCGTCGGCGTCAGCGACTGCGCTGATCCTGCTGCTGTTTTCTGCTCTGCTCGTCGGCGTCTGTGACTGCGCATCTCCTGCTGCTGTTTTTTGCTCTGCTCTTCGGCGACTGCGCTGGTCCTGCTGCTGTTTTCTGCTCTGCTCATCGGTGTCGGCTACTGCGCTGATCCTGCTGTTGTTTCCTGCTCTGCTCGTCGCCGTCGGCGACTGCGCTGGTCCTGCTGTTGTTTTCTGCTCTGATCGTCGGCGCTGGCGACTGCGCTGGTCCTGCTGCTGTTTTCTTCTCTGCTCGTTGGCGTCTGCTCTGCTCGTCGGCGTCTGCGACTGCGCTGGTCCTGCTGCTGTTTTCTGCTCTGCTCATCGGTGACTGCGCTGGTCCTGCTTGTGTTTTCTGCACTGCTCATCTGCGTCGGCGACTGCGCTGGTCCTGCTGTTGTTTTCTGCTCTGATCGTCGGCGTCGGCGACTGCGCTGGTCCTGCTGCTGTTTTCTTCTCTGCTCATCGGCGTCTGCTCTGCTCATCGACGTCGGCGACTGCGCTGGTCCTGCTGTTGTTTTCGCCTCTGCTCGTCGGCGTCTGAGACTGCGCTGGTCCTGCTGCTGTTTTCTGCTCTGCTCGTCGGCGACTGCGCTTGTCCTGCTGCTGTTTTCTGCACTGCTCATCAGCGTCGGCGACTGTGCTGATCCTGCTGCTGTTTTCTGCTCTGCTCGTAGGCATCGGCGACTGCGCTGGTCCTGCTGCTGTTTTCTACACTGCTCATCGGCGTCGGCGACTGCGCTGGTCCTGCTGTTGTTTTCTGCTCTGATCGTCGGCGTCGGCGACTGCGCTGGTTCTGCTGCTGTTTTCTTCTCTGCTCGTCAGCGTCTGCTCTGCTCGTCGGCGTCTGCGACTGCGCTGGTCCTGCTGCTGTTTTCTGCTCTGCTCATCGGCGACTGCGCTGGTCCTGCTGGTGTTTTCTGCACTGCTCATCGGCTTCGGCGACTGCGCTGGTCCTGCTGTTGTTTTCACCTCTGCTCATCGGCGTCTGCGACTGCGCTGGTCCTGCTGCTGTTTTCTGCTCTGATCGTCGGCGTCGGCGACTGCGCTGGTTCTGCTGCTGTTTTCTTTTCTGCTCGTCAGCGTCTGCTCTGCTCGTCGGCGTCTGCGACTGCGCTGGTCCTGCTGCTGTTTTCTGCTCTGCTCATCGGCGACTGCGCTGGTCCTGCTGGGGTTTTCTGCACTGCTCATCGGCTTCGGCGACTGCGCTGGTCCTGCTGTTGTTTTCACCTCTGCTCATCGGCGTCTGCGACTGCGCTGGTCCTGCTGCTGTTTTCTGCTCTGCTAGTCGGCGTCTGCGACTGCGCTGGTCCTGCTGCTGTTTTCTGCTCTGCTCATCGGCGACTGCGCTGGTCCTGCTGGTGTTTTCTGCATTGCTCATCGGCTTCGGCGACTGCGCTGGTCCTGCTGTTGTTTTCACCTCTGCTCATCGGCGTCTGCGACTGCGCTGGTCCTGCTGCTGTTTTCTGCTCTGCTCGTCGGCGTCTGTGACTGCGCATCTCCTGCTGCTGTCTTTTGCTCTGCTCGTCGGCGACTGTGCTTGTCCTGCTGCTGTTTTCTGCTCTGCTCATCGGCGTCGGCTACTGCGCTGATCCTGCTGCTGTTTTCTGCTCTGCTCGTTTTCGTCTGCGACTGCGCATCTCCTGCAGCTTTTCCTGCTCTGCTCGTCAGCGTCAGCGACTGCGCTGATCCTGCAGCTGTTTTCTGCTCTGCTCGATGCCGTCTGCGACTGTGCTGGTCCTGTTGCTGTTTTCTGCTCTGCTCGTCGGCGACTGCGCTGGTCCTGCTGTTGTTTTCTGCACTGCTCATTGGCGTCGGCGACTGCGTTGATCCTGCTGTTGTTTTCTGCTCTGCTCATTTGCGTCTGTGACTGCGCATCTCCTTTCTGCTTTTTTCTGCTCTGCTCGTCGGCGTCAGCGACTGCGCTGACCCTGCTGCTGTTTTCTGCTCTGATCGTCTGCGACTGCGCATCTCCTGCTGCTGTTTTTTGCTCTGCTCGTCGGCGTCAGTGACTGTGCTGATCCTGCTGCTGTTTTCTGCTCTGCTCGTCGGAGTCTGCGACTGCGCATCTCCTGCTGCTGTTTTTTGCTCTGCTCGTCGGCGACTGCGCTGGTCCTGCTGCTGTTTTCTGCTCTGCTCATCGGCGTCGGCTACTGCGCTGATCCTGCTGCTGTTTTCTGCTCTGCTTGTCTGCATCAGCGAATGCACTGATCCTGCTTCTGTTTCCTGCTCTGCTCGTCGCCATCGGCGACTGCGCTGGTCCTGCTGTTGTTTTCTGCTCTGATTGTCAGCGTCGGCGACTGCGCTGGTCCTGCTGCTGTTTTATTCTCTGCTCGTCGGCGTCTGCTCTGCTCGTCGGCGTCTGCGACTGCGCTGGTCCTGCTGCTGTTTTTTGCTCTGCTCGTCGGCGACTGCGCTGGTCCTGCTGCTGTTTTCTGCACTGCTCATTGGCGTCGGCTACTGTGCTGATCCTGCTGCTGTTTTCTGCTCTGCTCGTAGGCGTCGGCGACTGCGCTGATCCTGCTGCTGTTTTCTGCACTGCTCATCGGCGTCTGCGACTGCGCTGGTCCTGCTGCTGTTTTCTGCTCTGCTCGTCGGCGACTGCGCATCTCCTGCTGCTTTTTTCTGCTCTGCTCGTCGGCGTCAGCGACTGCGCTGACCCTGCTGCTGTTTTCTGCTCTGATCGTCTGCGAATGCGCATCTCCTGCTTCTGTTTTTTGCTCTGCTCGTCGGGGTCAGCGACTGCGCTGATCCTGCTGCTGTTTTCTGCTCTGCTCGTCGGCGTCTGCGACTGCGCATCTCCTGCTGCTGTTTTTTGCTCTGCTCTTCGGCGACTGCGCTGGTCCTGCTGCTGTTTTCTGCTCTGCTCATCGGTGTCGGCTACTGCGCTGATCCTGCTGTTGTTTCCTGCTCTGCTCGTCGCCGTCGGCGACTGCGCTGGTCCTGCTGTTGTTTTCTGCTCTGATCGTCGGCGCCGGCGACTGCGCTGGTTCTGCTGCTGTTTTCTTCTCTGCTCGTCGGCGTCTGCTCTGCTCGTCGGCGTCTGCGACTGCGCTGGTCCTGCTGCTGTTTTCTGCTCTGCTCATCGGTGACTGCGCTGGTCCTGCTTGTGTTTTCTGCACTGCTCATCTGCGTCGGCGACTGCGCTGGTCCTGCTGTTGTTTTCTGCTCTGATCGTCGGCGTCGGCAACTGCGCTGGTCCTGCTGCTGTTTTCTTCTCTGCTCGTCGGCGTCTGCTCTGCTCGTCGGCGTCTGCGACTGTGCTGGTCCTGCTGCTGTTTTCTGCTCTGCTCATCGGCGACTGCGCTGGTCCTGCTGGTGTTTTCTGCATTGCTCATCGACGTCGGCGACTGCGCTGGTCCTGCTGTTGTTTTCGCCTCTGCTCGTCGGCGTCTGAGACTGCGCTGGTCCTGCTGCTGTTTTCTGCTCTGCTCGTCGGCGACTGTGCTTGTCCTGCTGCTGTTTTCTGCTCTGCTCGTAGGCATCGGCGACTGCGCTGGTCCTGCTGCTGTTTTCTACACTGCTCATCGGCGTCGGCGACTGCGCTGGTCCTGCTGTTGTTTTCTGCTCTGATCGTCGGCGTCCGCGACTGCGCTGGTTCTGCTGCTGTTTTCTTCTCTGCTCGTCAGTGTCTGCTCTGCTCGTCGGCGTCTGCGACTGCGCTGGTCCTGCTGCTGTTTTCTGCTCTGCTCATCGGCGACTGCGCTGGTCCTGCTGGTGTTTTCTGCACTGCTCATCGGCTTCGGCGACTGCGCTGGTCCTGCTGCTGTTTTCTGCTCTGCTCGTCGGCGTCTGTGACTGCGCATCTCCTGCTGCTGTTTTTTGCTCTGCTCATCGGCGACTGCGCTTGTCCTAATGCTGTTTTCTGCTCTGCTCATCGGCGTCGGCTACTGCGCTGATCCTGCTGCTGTTTTCTGCTCTGCTCGTTGGCGTCTGCGACTGCGCATCTCCTGCAGCTGTTTTCTGCTCTGCTCATCGCCGTCTGCGACTGTGCTGGTCCTGTTGCTGTTTTCTGCTCTGCTCGTCGGCGACTGCGCTGGTCCTGCTGCTGTTTTCTGCACTGCTCATTGGCGTCGGCGACTGCGTTGATCCTGCTGTTGTTTTCTGCTCTGCTCATTTGCGTCTGCGACTGCGCATCTCCTTTCTGCTTTTTTCTGCTCTGCTCGTCGGCGTCAGTGACTGCGCTGACCCTGCTGCTGTTTTCTGCTCTGATCGTCTGCAACTGCGCATCTCCTGCTGCTGTTTTTTGCTCTGCTCGTCGGCGTCAGCGACTGCGCTGTTCCTGCTGCTGTTTTCTGCTCTGCTCGTCGGAGTCTGCGACTGCGCATCTCCTGCTGCTGTTTTTTGCTCTGCTCGTCGGCGACTGCGCTGGTCCTGCTGCTGTTTTCTGCTCTGCTCATCGGCGTCGGCTACTGCGCTGATCCTGCTGCTGTTTTCTGCTCTGCTTGTCTGCATCAGCGAATGCACTGATCCTGCTGCTGTTTCCTGCTCTGCTCGTCGCCATCGGCGACTGCGCTGGTCCTGCTGTTGTTTTCTGATCTGATCGTCAGCGTCGGCGACTGCGCTGGTCCTGCTGCTGTTTTATTCTCTGCTCGTCGGCGTCTGCTCTGCTCGTCGGCGTCTGCGACTGCGCTGGTCCTGCTGCTGTTTTTTGCTCTGCTCGTCGGCGACTGCGCTGGTCCTGCTGCTGTTTTCTGCACTGCTCATTGGCGTCGGCGACTGTGCTGATCCTGCTGCTGTTTTCTGCTCTGCTCGTAGGCGTCGGCGACTGCGCTGATCCTGCTGCTGTTTTCTGCACTGCTCATCGGCGTCTGCGACTGCGCTGGTCCTGCTGCTGTTTTCTGCTCTGCTCGTCGGCGACTGCGCATCTCCTGCTGCTTTTTTCTGCTCTGCTCGTCGGCGTCAGCGACTGCGCTGACCCTGCTGCTGTTTTCTGCTCTGATCGTCTGCGACTGCGCATCTCCTGCTTCTTTTTTTTGCTCTGCTCGTCAGCGTCAGCGACTGCGCTGATCCTGCTGCTGTTTTCTGCTCTGCTCGTCGGCGTCTGCGACTGCGCATCTCCTGCTGCTTTTTTTTGCTCTGCTCTTCGGCGACTGCGCTGGTCCTGCTGCTGTTTTCTGCTCTGCTCATCGGTGTCGGCTACTGCGCTGATCCTGCTGTTGTTTCCTGCTCTGCTCGTCGCCGTCGGCGACTGCGCTGGTCCTGTTGTTGTTTTCTGCTCTGATCGTCGGTGCCGGCGACTGCACTGGTCCTGCTGCTGTTTTCTTCTCTGCTCGTCGGCGTCTGCTCTGCTCGTCGGCGTCTGCGACTGCGCTGGTACTGCTGCTGTTTTCTGCTCTGCTCATCGGTGACTGCGCTGGTCCTGCTTGTGTTTTCTGCACTGCTCATCTGCGTCGGCGACTGCGCTGGTCCTGCTGTTGTTTTCTGCTCTGATCGTCGGCGTCGGCGACTGCGCTGGTCCTGCTGCTGTTTTCTTCTCTGCTCGTCGGCGTCTGCTCTGCTCGTCGGCGTCTGCGACTGCGCTGGTCCTGCTGCTGTTTTCTGCTCTGCTCATCGGCGACTGCGCTGGTCCCACTGGTGTTTTCTGCATTGCTCATCGACGTCGGCGACTGCGCTGGTCCTGCTGTTGTTTTTGCCTCTGCTCGTCGGCGTCTGAGACTGCGCTGGTCCTGCTGCTGTTTTCTGCTCTGCTCGTCGGCGACTGCGCTTGTCCTGCTGCTGTTTTCTGCACTGCTCATCAGCGTCGGCAACTGTGCTGATCCTGCTGCTGTTTTCTACACTGCTCATCGGCGTTGGCGAATGCGCTGATCCTGCTGCTGTTTCCTGCTCTGCTCGTAGGCATCGGCGACTGCGCTGGTCCTGCTGCTGTTTTCTACACTGCTCATCGGCGTTGGCGAATGCGCTGATCCTGCTGCTGTTTCCTGCTCTGCTCGTCGCCGTCGGCGACTGCGCTGGTCCTGCTGTTGTTTTCTGCTCTGATCGTCGACGACTGCGCTGGTTCTGCTGCTGTTTTCTTCTCTGCTCGTCGGCGTCTGCTCTGCTCGTCGGCGTCTGCGACTGCGCTGGTCCTGCTGCTTTTTTCTGCTCTGCTCATCGGCGACTGCGCTGGTCCTGCTGGTGTTTTCTGCACTGCTCATCAGCATCGGCGACTGCGCTGGTCCTGCTGTTGTTTTCGCCTCTGCTCATCGGCGTCTGCGACTGCGCCGGTCCTGCTGCTGTTTTCTGCTCTGCTCGTCGGCGACTGCGCTGGTCCTGCTGCTGTTTTCTGCACTGCTCATTGGAGTCGGTGACTGTGCTGATCCTGCTGCTGTTTTCTGCTCTGCTCGTAGGCGTCGGCGACTGCGCTGGTCCTGCTGCTGTTTTCTTCACTGCTCATCGGCGACTGCGCTGGTCCTGCTGCTGTTTTCTGCTCTGCTCGTCGGCGACTGCGCAGGTCCTGCTGCTGTTTTCTGCACTGCTCATCGGCGTCGGCGACTGCGTTGATCCTGGTGCTGTTTTCTGCTCTGCTCATTGGCGTCTGCGACTGCACATCTCCTGCTGCTTTTTTCTGCTCTGCTCGTCGGCGTCAGCGACTGCACTGACCCTGCTGCTGTTTTCTGCTCTGATCGTCTGCGACTGCGCATCTCCTGCTTCTGTTTTTTGCTCTGCTCGTCGGCGTCAGCGACTGCGCTGATCCTGCTGCTGTTTTCTGCTCTGCTCGTCGGCGTCTGCGACTGCGCATCTCCTGCTGCTGTTTTCTGCTCTGCTCATCGGAGTCGGCTACTGCGCGGATCCTGCTGCTGTTTTCTGCTCTGCTTGTCTGCGTCAGCGAATGCGCTGATCCTGCTGCTGTTTCCTGCTCTGCTCGTCGCTGTTGGCTACTGCGCTGGTCCTGCTGTTGTTTTCTGCTCTGATCGTCGGCTTCGGCGACTGTGCTTGTCCTGCTGCTGTTTTCTGCTCTGCTCGTTGGCGTCTGCGACTGCGCATCTCCTGCTGCTTTTTTCTGCTCTGCTCGTCGGCGTCAGCGACTGCGCTGATCCTGCAGCTGTTTTCTGCTCTGCTCGTCGCCGTCTGTGACTGTGCTGGTCGTGTTGCTGTTTTCTGCTCTGCTCGTCGGCGACTGCGCTGGTCCTGCTGCTGTTTTCTGCACTGCTCATTGGAGTCGGCGACTGTGCTGATTCTGCTGCTGTTTTCTGCTCTGCTCGTTGGCGTCGGCGACTGCGCTGGTCCTGCTGCTGTTTTCTTCACTGCTCATCGGCGACTGCGCTGGTCCTGCTGCTGTTTTCTGCTCTGCTCGTCGGCGACTGCGCAGGTCCTGCTGCTGTTTTCTGCACTGCTCATCGGCGTCGGCGAGTGCGTTGATCCTGCTGCTATTTTCTGCTCTGCTCATTGGCGTCTAAGACTGCACATCTCCTGCTGCTTTTTTCTGCTCTGCTCGTCGGCGTCAGCGACTGCACTGACCCTGCTGCTGTTTTCTGCTCTGATCGTCTGCAACTGCGCATCTCCTGCTTCTGTTTTTTGCTCTGCTCGTCGGCGTCAGCGACTGCGCTGATCCTGCTGCCTATTTCTGCTCTCCTCGTCGGCGTCTGCGACTGCGCATCTCCTCCTGCTGTTTTCTGCTCTGCTCATCGGAGTCGGCTACTGCGCGGATCCTGCTGCTGTTTTCTGCTCTGCTTGTCTGCGTCAGCGAATGCGCTGATCCTGCTGCTGTTTCCTGCTCTGCTCGTCGCCGTCGGCTACTGCGCTGGTCCTGCTGTTGTTTTCTGCTCTGATCGTCGGCTTCGGCGACTGTGCTTGTCCTGCTGCTGTTTTCTGCTCTGCTCGTTGGCGTCTGCGACTGCGCATCTCCTGCTGCTTTTTTCTGCTCTGCTCGTCGGCGTCAGCGACTGCGCTGATCCTGCAGCTGTTTTCTGCTCTGCTCGTCGCCGTCTGTGACTGTGCTGGTCCTGTTGCTGTTTTCTGCTCTGCTCGTCGGGGACTGCGCTGGTCCTGCTGCTGTTTTCTGCACTGCTCATTGGCGTCGGCGACTGCGTTGATCCTGCTGCTGTTTTCTGCTCTGCTCATTTGCGTCTGCGACTGCGCATCTCCTGCTGCTTTTTTCTGCTCTGCTCGTCGGCGTCAGCGACTGCTCTGACCCTGCTGCTGTTTTCTGATCTGATCGTCTGCGACTGCGCATCTCCTGCTGCTGTTTTTTGCTCTGCTCGTCGGCGTCAGCGACTGCTCTGATCCTGCTGCTGTTTTCTGCTCTGCTCGTCGGCGTCGGCTACTGCGCTGATCCTGCTGCTGTTTTCTGCTCTGCTTGTCTGCTTCAGCAAATGCGCTGATCCTGCTGCTGTTTCCTGCTCTGCTCGACGCCGTCGGCGCCTGCGCTGGTCCTGTTGTTGTTTTCTGCTCTGATCGTCGACCTTGGCGACTGCGCTGGTCCTGCTGCTGTTTTCTGCTCTGCTCATCGGCGACTGCGCTGGTTCTGCTGATGTTTTCTGCACTGCTCATCGGCGTCTGCGACTGCGCTGGTCCTGCTGCTGTTTTCTGCTCTGCTCATCGGCGACTGCGCTGGTCCTGCTGGTGTTTTCTGCACTGCTCATCGGCTTCGGCGACTGCGCTGGTCCTGCTGTTGTTTTCGCCTCTGCTCATCGGCGTCTGCGACTGCGCTGGTCCTGCTGCTGTTTTCTGCACTGCTCATTGGCGTCGGCGACTGTGCTGATCCTGCTGCTGTTTTCTGCTCTGCTCGTAGGCATCGGCGACTGCGCTGGTCCTGCTGCTGTTTTCTTCACTGCTCATCGGCGACTGCGACTGCGCATCTCCTGCTGCTTTTTTCTGCTCTGCTCGTCGGCGTCAGCGACTGCACTGACCCTGCTGCTGTTTTCTGCTCTGATCGTCTGCGACTGCGCATCTCCTGCTTCTGTTTTTTGCTCTGCTCATCGGCGTCAGCGACTGCGCTGATCCTGCTGCTGTTTTCTGCTCTGCTCATCGGCGTCAGCTACTGCGCGGATCCTGCTGCTGTTTTCTGCTCTGCTTGTCTGTGTCAGCGAATGCGCTGATCCTGCTGCTGTTTCCTGCTCTGCTCGTCGCCGTCGGCTACTGCGCTGGTCCTGCTGTTGTTTTCTGCTCTGATCGTCGGCGTCGGCGACTGTGCTGGTCCTGCTGCTGTTTTCTGCTCTGCTCGTTGGCGTCTGCGACTGCGCATCTCCTGCTGCTTTTTTCTGCTCTGCTCGTCGGCGTCAGCGACTGCTCTGACCCTGCTGCTGTTTTCTGCTCTGATAGTCTGCGACTGCGCATCTCCTGCTGCTGTTTTTTGCTCTGCTCGTCGGCGACTGCGCTGGTCCTGCTGCTGTTTTCTGCTCTGCTCATCGGCGTCGGCTACTGCGCTGATCCTGCTGCTGTTTTCTGCTCTGCTTGTCTGCGTCAGCGAATGCGCTGATCCTGCTGCTGTTTCCTGCTCTGCTCGTCGCCGTCGGCGCCTGCGCTGGTCCTGCTGTTGTTTTCTGCTCTGATCGTCGGCGTTGGCGACTGCGCTGGTCCTGCTGCTGTTTAATTCTCTGCTCGTCGGCGTCTGCGACTGCGCTGGTCCTGCTGGTGTTTTCTGCACTGCTCATCGGCGTCGGCGACTGCGCTGGTCCTGCTGTTGTTTTCGCCTCTGCTCGTCGGCGTCTGCGACTGCGCTGGTCCTGCTGCTGTTTTCTGCTCTGCTCGAAGGCTTCGGCGACTGCGCTGGTCCTGCTGCTGTTTTCTGCACTGCTCATCGGCGTCTGCGACTGCGCTGGTCCTGCTGCTGTTTTCTGCTCTGCTCGTCGGTGACTGCGCAGGTCCTGCTGCTGTTTTCTGCACTGATCATCGGCGTCGGCGACTGCGCTGATCCTGCTGCTGTTTTCTGCTCTGCTCATTGGCGTCTGCGACTGCGCATCTCCTGCTGCTTTTTTCTGCTTTGCTCGTCGGCGTCAGCGACTGCGCTGACCCTGCTGCTGTTTTCTGCTCTGATCGTCTGCGACTGCGCATCTCCTGCTTCAGTTTTTTGCTCTGCTCGTCGGCGTCAGCGACTGCGCTGATCCTGCCGCTGTTTTCTGCTCTGCTCGTCGGCGTCTGCGACTGCGCATCTCCTGCTGCTGTTTTTTGCTCTGCTCGTCGGCGTCGGCAACTGCGCTGATCCTGCTGCTGTTTCTTGCTCTGCTCATCGGCGTCAGCGACTCTGCTGATCCTGCTGCTGTTTTCTGCTCTGCTCGTCTGCGTCAGCGAATGCGCTGATCCTGCTGCTGTTTCCTGCTCTGCTCGTCGCCGTCGGCGACTTCGCTGGTCCTGCTGTTGTTTTCTGCTCTGATCGCTGGCGTCGGCGACTGCGCTGGTCCTGCTGCTGTTTTCTTCTCTGCTCGTCGGCGTCTGCTCTGCTCGTCGGCGTCTGCGCTGGTCCTGTTGCTGTTTTCTGCTCTGCTCGTCGGCGACTGCGCTGGTCCTGCTCTTGTTTTCGCCTCTGCTCGTCGGTGTCTGCTCTGCTCATTGGCGTCTGCGACTGCGCTGGTCCTGCGCTGTTTTCTGCTCTGCTCATTGGCATCTGCGACTGTGCATCTCCTGCTGCTTTTTTCTGCTCTGCTTGTCGGCGTCAGCGACTGCGCTGACCCTGCTGCTGTTTTCTGCTCTGATCGTCTGCGACTGTGCATCTCCTGCTGCTGTTTTTTGCTCAGCTTGTCGGCGTCAGCGACTGCGCTGATCCTGCTGCTGTTTTCTGCTCTGCTCGTCGGCGTCTGTGACTGCGCATCTCCTGCTGCTGTTTTTTGCTCTGCTCGTCGGCGACTGTGCTTGTCCTGCTGCTGTTTTCTGCTCTGCTCATCGGCGTCGGCTACTGCGCTGATCCTGCTGCTGTTTTCTGCTCTGCTTGTCTGCGTCAGCAAATGCGCTGATCCTGCTGCTGTTTTCTGCTCTGCTTGTCTGCGTCAGCGAATGCGCTGATCCTGCTGCTGTTTCCTGCTCTGCTCGTCGCCGTCGGCGCCTGCGCTGGTCCTGCTGTTGTTTTCTGCTCTGATCGTCGGCTATGGCGACTGCGCTGGTCCTGCTGCTGTTTAATTCTCTGCTCGTCGGCGTCTGCTCTGCTCGTCGGCGTCTGCGACTGCGCTGGTCCTGCTGGTGTTTTCTGCACTGCTCATCGGCGTCGGCGACTGCGCTGGTCCTGCTGTTGTTTTCGCCTCTGCTCGTCGGCGTCTGCGACTGCGCTGGTCCTGCTGCTGTTTTCTGCTCTGCTCGAAGGCTTCGGCGACTGCGCTGGTCCTGCTGCTGTTTTCTGCACTGCTCATCGGCGTCTGCGACTGCGCTGGTCCTGCTGCTGTTTTCTGCTCTGCTCGTCGGTGACTGCGCAGGTCCTGCTGCTGTTTTCTGCACTGATCATCGGCGTCGGCGACTGCGCTGATCCTGCTGCTGTTTTCTGCTCTGCTCATTGGCGTCTGCGACTGCGCATCTCCTGCTGCTTTTTTCTGCTTTGCTCGTCGGCGTCAGCGACTGCGCTGACCCTGCTGCTGTTTTCTGCTCTGATCGTCTGCGACTGCGCATCTCCTGCTTCAGTTTTTTGCTCTGCTCGTCGGCGTCAGCGACTGCGCTGATCCTGCCGCTGTTTTCTGCTCTGCTCGTCGGCGTCTGCGACTGCGCATCTCCTGCTGCTGTTTTTTGCTCTGCTCGTCGGCGTCGGCAACTGCGCTGATCCTGCTGCTGTTTCTTGCTCTGCTCATCGGCGTCAGCGACTCTGCTGATCCTGCTGCTGTTTTCTGCTCTGCTCGTCTGCGTCAGCGAATGCGCTGATCCTGCTGCTGTTTCCTGCTCTGCTCGTCGCCGTCGGCGACTTCGCTGGTCCTGCTGTTGTTTTCTGCTCTGATCGCTGGCGTCGGCGACTGCGCTGGTCCTGCTGCTGTTTTCTTCTCTGCTCGTCGGCGTCTGCTCTGCTCGTCGGCGTCTGCGCTGGTCCTGTTGCTGTTTTCTGCTCTGCTCGTCGGCGACTGCGCTGGTCCTGCTCTTGTTTTCGCCTCTGCTCGTCGGTGTCTGCTCTGCTCATTGGCGTCTGCAACTGCGCTGACCCTGCTGCTGTTTTCTGCTCTGATCGTCTGCGACTGTGCATCTCCTGCTGCTGTTTTTTGCTCTGCTTGTCGGCGTCAGCGACTGCGCTGATCCTGCTGCTGTTTTCTGCTCTGCTCGTCGGCGTCTGAGACTGCGCATCTCCTGCTGCTGTTTTTTGCTCTGCTCGTCGGCGACTGTGCTTGTCCTGCTGCTGTTTTCTGCTCTGCTCATCGGCGTCGGCTACTGCGCTGATCCTGCTGCTGTTTTCTGCTCTGCTCGTTGGCGTCTGCGACTGCGCATCTCCTGCTGCTTTTTTCTGCTCTGCTCGTCGGCGTCAGCGACTGCGCTGATCCTGCAGCTGTTTTCCGCTTTGCTCGTCGCCGTCTGCGACTGTGCTGGTCCTGTTGCTGTTTTCTGCTCTGCTCGTCGGCGTCTGCGACTGCGCATCTCCTGCTGCTTTTTTCTGCTCTGCTCGTCGGCGTCAGCGACTGCACTGATCCTGCAGCTGTTTTCTGCTCTGCTCATCGCCGTCTGCGACTGCGCTGGTCCTGTTGCTGTTTTCTGCTCTGCTCGTCGGCGACTGCGCTGGTCCTGCTGCTGTTTTCTGCAATGCTCATTGGCGTCGGCGACTGCGTTGATCCTGCTGCTTTTTTCTGCTCTGCTCGTCGGCGTCAGCGACTGCGCTGACCCTGCTGCTGTATTCTGCTCTGATCGCCTGCAACTGCTCATCTCCTGCTGCTGTTTTTTGCTCTGCTCGTCGGCGTCAGCGACTGTGCTGATCCTGCTGCTGTTTTTTGCTCTGCTCGTCGGCGACTGCGCTGGTCCTGCTGCTGTTTTCTGCACTGCTCATCGGCGTCTGCTACTGCGCTGATCCTGCTGCTGTTTTCTGCTCTGCTTGTCTGCGTCAGCGAATGCGCTGATCCTGCTGCTGTTTCCTGCTCTGCTCGTCACCGTCTGCTCTGCTCGTCGGCGTCTGCGACTGCGCTCGTCCTGCTGCTGTTTTCTGCTCTGCTCATCGGCGTCGGCGACTGCGCTGGTCCTGCTGTTGTTTTCGCCTCTGCTCGTCGGCGTCTGCAACTGCGCTGGTCCTGCTGCTGTTTTCTGCTCTGCTCGTCGGCGACTGCGCTGGTCCTGCTGCTGTTTTCTTTACTGCTCATTGGCGTCGGCGACTGTGCTGATCCTGCTGCTGTTTTCTGCTCTGCTCGTAGGCGTCGGTGACTGCGCTGGTCCTGCTGCTGTTTTCTGCACTGCTCATCGGCGTCTGCGACTGCGCTGGTCCTGCTGCTGTTTTCTGCTCTGCTCGTCGGCGACTGCGCAGGTCCTGCTGCTGTTTTCTGCACTGCTCATCGGCGTCGGCGACTGCGTTGATCCTGCTGCTGTTTTCTGCTCTGCTCATTGGCGTCTGCGACTGTGCTGGTCCTGCTGCTGTTTTCTGCTCTGCTCGTTGGCGTCTGCGACTGCGCATCTCCTGCTGCTTTTTTCTGCTCTGCTCGTCGGCGTCAGCGACTGCTCTGACCCTGCTGCTGTTTTCTGCTCTGATAGTCTGCGACTGCGCATCTCCTGCTGCTGTTTTTTGCTCTGCTCGTCGGCGACTGCGCTGGTCCTGCTGCTGTTTTCTGCTCTGCTCATCGGCGTCGGCTACTGCGCTGATCCTGCTGCTGTTTTCTGCTCTGCTTGTCTGCGTCAGCGAATGCGCTGATCCTGCTGCTGTTTCCTGCTCTGCTCGTCGCCGTCGGCGCCTGCGCTGGTCCTGCTGTTGTTTTCTGCTCTGATCGTCGGCGTTGGCGACTGCGCTGGTCCTGCTGCTGTTTAATTCTCTGCTCGTCGGCGTCTGCTCTGCTCGTCGGCGTCTGCGACTGCGCTGGTCCTGCTGGTGTTTTCTGCACTGCTCATCGGCGTCGGCGACTGCGCTGGTCCTGCTGTTGTTTTCGCCTCTGCTCGTCGGCGTCTGCGACTGCGCTGGTCCTGCTGCTGTTTTCTGCTCTGCTCGAAGGCTTCGGCGACTGCGCTGGTCCTGCTGCTGTTTTCTGCACTGCTCATCGGCGTCTGCGACTGCGCTGGTCCTGCTGCTGTTTTCTGCTCTGCTCGTCGGTGACTGCGCAGGTCCTGCTGCTGTTTTCTGCACTGATCATCGGCGTCGGCGACTGCGCTGATCCTGCTGCTGTTTTCTGCTCTGCTCATTGGCGTCTGCGACTGCGCATCTCCTGCTGCTTTTTTCTGCTTTGCTCGTCGGCGTCAGCGACTGCGCTGACCCTGCTGCTGTTTTCTGCTCTGATCGTCTGCGACTGCGCATCTCCTGCTTCAGTTTTTTGCTCTGCTCGTCGGCGTCAGCGACTGCGCTGATCCTGCCGCTGTTTTCTGCTCTGCTCGTCGGCGTCTGCGACTGCGCATCTCCTGCTGCTGTTTTTTGCTCTGCTCGTCGGCGTCGGCAACTGCGCTGATCCTGCTGCTGTTTCTTGCTCTGCTCATCGGCGTCAGCGACTCTGCTGATCCTGCTGCTGTTTTCTGCTCTGCTCGTCTGCGTCAGCGAATGCGCTGATCCTGCTGCTGTTTCCTGCTCTGCTCGTCGCCGTCGGCGACTTCGCTGGTCCTGCTGTTGTTTTCTGCTCTGATCGCTGGCGTCGGCGACTGCGCTGGTCCTGCTGCTGTTTTCTTCTCTGCTCGTCGGCGTCTGCTCTGCTCGTCGGCGTCTGCGCTGGTCCTGTTGCTGTTTTCTGCTCTGCTCGTCGGCGACTGCGCTGGTCCTGCTCTTGTTTTCGCCTCTGCTCGTCGGTGTCTGCTCTGCTCATTGGCGTCTGCGACTGCGCTGGTCCTGCGCTGTTTTCTGCTCTGCTCATTGGCATCTGCGACTGTGCATCTCCTGCTGCTTTTTTCTGCTCTGCTTGTCGGCGTCAGCGACTGCGCTGACCCTGCTGCTGTTTTCTGCTCTGATCGTCTGCGACTGTGCATCTCCTGCTGCTGTTTTTTGCTCAGCTTGTCGGCGTCAGCGACTGCGCTGATCCTGCTGCTGTTTTCTGCTCTGCTCGTCGGCGTCTGTGACTGCGCATCTCCTGCTGCTGTTTTTTGCTCTGCTCGTCGGCGACTGTGCTTGTCCTGCTGCTGTTTTCTGCTCTGCTCATCGGCGTCGGCTACTGCGCTGATCCTGCTGCTGTTTTCTGCTCTGCTTGTCTGCGTCAGCAAATGCGCTGATCCTGCTGCTGTTTTCTGCTCTGCTTGTCTGCGTCAACGAATGCGCTGATCCTGCTGCTGTTTCCTGCTCTGCTCGTCGCCGTCGGCGCCTGCGCTGGTCCTGCTGTTGTTTTCTGCTCTGATCGTCGGCTATGGCGACTGCGCTGGTCCTGCTGCTGTTTAATTCTCTGCTCGTCGGCGTCTGCTCTGCTCGTCGGCGTCTGCGACTGCGCTGGTCCTGCTGGTGTTTTCTGCACTGCTCATCGGCGTCGGCGACTGCGCTGGTCCTGCTGTTGTTTTCGCCTCTGCTCGTCGGCGTCTGCGACTGCGCTGGTCCTGCTGCTGTTTTCTGCTCTGCTCGAAGGCTTCGGCGACTGCGCTGGTCCTGCTGCTGTTTTCTGCACTGCTCATCGGCGTCTGCGACTGCGCTGGTCCTGCTGCTGTTTTCTGCTCTGCTCGTCGGTGACTGCGCAGGTCCTGCTGCTGTTTTCTGCACTGATCATCGGCGTCGGCGACTGCGCTGATCCTGCTGCTGTTTTCTGCTCTGCTCATTGGCGTCTGCGACTGCGCATCTCCTGCTGCTTTTTTCTGCTTTGCTCGTCGGCGTCAGCGACTGCGCTGACCCTGCTGCTGTTTTCTGCTCTGATCGTCTGCGACTGCGCATCTCCTGCTTCAGTTTTTTGCTCTGCTCGTCGGCGTCAGCGACTGCGCTGATCCTGCCGCTGTTTTCTGCTCTGCTCGTCGGCGTCTGCGACTGCGCATCTCCTGCTGCTGTTTTTTGCTCTGCTCGTCGGCGTCGGCAACTGCGCTGATCCTGCTGCTGTTTCTTGCTCTGCTCATCGGCGTCAGCGACTCTGCTGATCCTGCTGCTGTTTTCTGCTCTGCTCGTCTGCGTCAGCGAATGCGCTGATCCTGCTGCTGTTTCCTGCTCTGCTCGTCGCCGTCGGCGACTTCGCTGGTCCTGCTGTTGTTTTCTGCTCTGATCGCTGGCGTCGGCGACTGCGCTGGTCCTGCTGCTGTTTTCTTCTCTGCTCGTCGGCGTCTGCTCTGCTCGTCGGCGTCTGCGCTGGTCCTGTTGCTGTTTTCTGCTCTGCTCGTCGGCGACTGCGCTGGTCCTGCTCTTGTTTTCGCCTCTGCTCGTCGGTGTCTGCTCTGCTCATTGGCGTCTGCGACTGCGCTGACCCTGCTGCTGTTTTCTGCTCTGATCGTCTGCGACTGTGCATCTCCTGCTGCTGTTTTTTGCTCTGCTTGTCGGCGTCAGCGACTGCGCTGATCCTGCTGCTGTTTTCTGCTCTGCTCGTCGGCGTCTGTGACTGCGCATCTCCTGCTGCTGTTTTTTGCTCTGCTCGTCGGCGACTGTGCTTGTCCTGCTGCTGTTTTCTGCTCTGCTCATCGGCGTCGGCTACTGCGCTGATCCTGCTGCTGTTTTCTGCTCTGCTCGTTGGCGTCTGCGACTGCGCATCTCCTGCTGCTTTTTTCTGCTCTGCTCGTCGGCGTCAGCGACTGCGCTGATCCTGCAGCTGTTTTCCGCTTTGCTCGTCGCCGTCTGCGACTGTGCTGGTCCTGTTGCTGTTTTCTGCTCTGCTCGTCGGCGTCTGCGACTGCGCATCTCCTGCTGCTTTTTTCTGCTCTGCTCGTCGGCGTCAGCGACTGCACTGATCCTGCAGCTGTTTTCTGCTCTGCTCATCGCCGTCTGCGACTGCGCTGGTCCTGTTGCTGTTTTCTGCTCTGCTCGTCGGCGACTGCGCTGGTCCTGCTGCTGTTTTCTGCAATGCTCATTGGCGTCGGCGACTGCGTTGATCCTGCTGCTTTTTTCTGCTCTGCTCGTCGGCGTCAGCGACTGCGCTGACCCTGCTGCTGTATTCTGCTCTGATCGCCTGCAACTGCTCATCTCCTGCTGCTGTTTTTTGCTCTGCTCGTCGGCGTCAGCGACTGTGCTGATCCTGCTGCTGTTTTTTGCTCTGCTCGTCGGCGACTGCGCTGGTCCTGCTGCTGTTTTCTGCACTGCTCATCGGCGTCTGCTACTGCGCTGATCCTGCTGCTGTTTTCTGCTCTGCTTGTCTGCGTCAGCGAATGCGCTGATCCTGCTGCTGTTTCCTGCTCTGCTCGTCACCGTCTGCTCTGCTCGTCGGCGTCTGCGACTGCGCTCGTCCTGCTTCTGTTTTCTGCTCTGCTCATCGGCGTCGGCGACTGCGCTGGTCCTGCTGTTGTTTTCGCCTCTGCTCGTCGGCGTCTGCAACTGCGCTGGTCCTGCTGCTGTTTTCTGCTCTGCTCGTCGGCGACTGCGCTGGTCCTGCTGCTGTTTTCTTTACTGCTCATTGGCGTCGGCGACTGTGCTGATCCTGCTGCTGTTTTCTGCTCTGCTCGTAGGCGTCGGTGACTGCGCTGGTCCTGCTGCTGTTTTCTGCACTGCTCATCGGCGTCTGCGACTGCGCTGGTCCTGCTGCTGTTTTCTGCTCTGCTCGTCGGCGACTGCGCAGGTCCTGCTGCTGTTTTCTGCACTGCTCATCGGCGTCGGCGACTGCGTTGATCCTGCTGCTGTTTTCTGCTCTGCTCATTGGCGTCTGCGACTGCGCATCTCCTGCTGCTTTTTTCTGCTCTGCTCGTCGGCGTCAGCGACTGAGCTGACCCTGCTGCTGTTTTCTGCTCTGATCGTCTGCGACTGCGCATCTCCTGCTTCTGTTTTTTGCTCTGCTCGTCGGCGTCGGCGACTGCGCTGGTCCTGCTGCTGTTTTCTGCTCTGCTCATCGGCGTCGGCTACTGCGCTGATCCTGCTGTTGTTTCCTGCTCTGCTCGTCGCCGTCGGCGACTGCGCTCGTCCTGCTGTTGTTTTCTGCTCTGATCGTCGGCGCCGGCGACTGCGCTGGTCCTGCTGCTGTTTTAATCTCTGCTCGTCGGCGTCTGCGACTGCGCTGATCCTGCTGCTGTTTTCTGCTCTGCTCGTCGGCGTCTGTGAGTGCACATCTCCTGCTGCTGTTTTTTGCTCTGCTCGTCGGCGACTGCGCTTGTCCTGCTGCTGTTTTCTGCTCTGCTCATCGGCGTCGGCAACTGCGCTGATCCTGCTGCTGTTTTCTGCTCTGCTCGTTGGCGTCTGCGACTGCGCATCTCCTGCTGCTGTTTTCTGCACTGCTCATTGGCGTCGGCGACTGCGTTGATCCTGCTGTTTTTTTGCTCTGCTCGTCGGCGTCAGCGACTGCGCTGATCCTGCTGCTGTTTTCTGCTCTGCTCGTCGGAGTCTGCGACTGTGCATCTCCTGCTGCTGTTTTTTGCTCTGCTCGTCGGCGACTGCGCTGGTCCTGCTGCTGTTTTCTGCTCTGCACATCGGCGTCGGCAACTGCGCTTATCCTGCTGCTGTTTCCTGCTCTGCTTGTCTGCGTCAGCGAATGCACTGATCCTGCTGCTGTCTCCTGCTCTGCTCGTCGCCATCGGCGACTGCGCTGGTCCTGCTGTTGTTTTCTGCTCTGATCGTCAGCGTCGGCGACTGCGCTGGTCCTGCTGCTGTTTTATTCTCTGCTCGTCGGCGTCTGCTCTGCTCGTCGGCGTCTGCGACTTCGCTGGTCCTGCTGCTTTTTTTTGCTCTGCTCGTCGGCGACTGCGCTGGTCCTGCTGTTGTTTTCTGCACTGCTCATTGGCGTCGGCGACTGTGCTGATCCTGCTGCTGTTTTCTGCTCTGCTCGTAGGCGTCGGCGACTGCGCTGATCCTGCTGCTGTTTTCTGCACTGCTCATCGGCGTCTGCGACTGCGCTGGTCCTGCTGCTGTTTTCTGCTCTGCTCGTCAGCGACTGCGCATCTCCTGCTGCTTTTTTCTGCTCTGCTCGTCGGCGTCAGCGACTGCACTGATCCTGCTGCTGTTTTCTGCTCTGCTCGTCGGCGTCTGCGACTGCGCATCTCCTGCTGCTGTTTTTTGCTCTGCTCTTCGGCGACTGCGCTGGTCCTGCTGCTGTTTTCTGCTCTGCTCATCGGTGTTGGCTACTGCGCTGATCCTGCTGTTGTTTCCTGCTCTGCTCGTCGCCGTCGGCGACTGCGCTGGTCCTGCTGTTGTTTTCTGCTCTGATCGTCGGCGCCGGCGACTGCGCTTGTCCTGCTGCTGTTTTCTTCTCTGCTCGTCGGCGTCTGCGACTGCGCTGGTCCTGCTGCTGTTTTCTGCTCTGCTCATCGGTGACTGCGCTGGTCCTGCTTGTGTTTTCTGCACTGCTCATCTGCGTCGGCGACTGCGCTGGTCCTGCTGTTGTTTTCTGCTCTGATCGTCGGCGTCGGCGACTGCGCTGGTCCTGCTGCTGTTTTCTTCTCTGCTTGTCGGCGTCTGGTCTGCTCGTCGGCGTCTGCGACTGCGCTGGTCCTGCTGCTGTTTTCTGCTCTGCTCATCGGCGACTGCGCTGGTCCTGCTGTTGTTTTCGCCTCTGCTCGTCGGCGTCTGAGACTGCGCTGGTCCTGCTGCTGTTTTCTGCTCTGCTCGTCGGCGACTGCGCTTGTCCTGCTGCTGTTTTCTGCACTGCTCATCAGCGTCGGCGACTGTGCTGATCCTGCTGCTGTTTTCTGCTCTGCTCGTAGGCATCGGCGACTGCGCTGGTCCTGCTGCTGTTTTCTACACTGCTCATCAGCGTCAGCGAATGCGCTGATCCTGCTGCTGTTTCCTGCTCTGCTCGTCGCCGTCGGCGACTGCGCTGGTCCTGCTGTTGTTTTCTGCTCTGATCGTCGGCGTCGGCGACTGCGCTGGTTCTGCTGCTGTTTTCTTCTCTGCTCGTCGGCTTCTGCTCTGCTCGTCGGCGTCTGCGACTGCGCTGGTCCTGCTGCTGTTTTCTGCTCTGCTCATCGGCGACTGCGCTGGTCCTGCTGGTGTTTTCTGCACTGCTCATCGGCTTCGGCGACTGCGCTGGTCCTGCTGTTGTTTTCGCCTCTGCTCATCGGCGTCTGTGACTGCGCTGGTCCTGCTGCTGTTTTCTGCTCTGCTCGTCGGCGACTGCGCTGGTCCTGCTGCTGTTTTCTGCACTGCTCATTGGCGTCGGCGACTGTGCTGATCCTGCTGCTGTTTTCTGCTCTGCTCGTAGGCGTCGGCGACTGCGCTGGTCCTGCTGCTGTTTTCTTCACTGCTCATCGGCGACTGCGACTGCGTTGGTCCTGCTGCTGTTTTCTGCTCTGCTCGTCGGCGACTGCGCAGGTCCTGCTGCTGTTTTCTGCTCTGCTCATTTGCGTCTGCAACTGCGCATCTCCTGCTTCTATTTTCTGCTCTGCTCGTCGGCGTCAGCGACTGCACTGACCCTGCTGCTGTTTTCTGCTCTGAACGTCTGCGACTGCGCATCTCCTGCTTCTGTTTTTTGCTCTGCTCGTCGGCGTCAGCGACTGCGCTGATCCTGCTGCTGTTTTCTGCTCTGCTCGTCGGCGTCTGCGACTGCGCATCTCCTTCTGCTGTTTTCTGCTCTGCTCATCGGAGTCGGCTACTGCGCGGATCCTGCTGCTGTTTTCTGCTCTGCTTGTCTGCATCAGCGAATGCGCTGATCCTGCTGCTGTTTCCTGCTCTGCTCGTCGCCGTCGGCTACTGCGCTGGTCCTGCTGTTGTTTTCTGCTCTGATCGTCGGCTTCGGCGACTGTGCTTGTCCTGCTGCTGTTTTCTGCTCTGCTCGTTGGCGTCTGCGACTTCGCATCTCCTGCTGCTTTTTTCTTGTCTGCTCGTCGGCGTCAGCGACTGCGCTGATCCTGCAGCTGTTTTCTGCTCTGCTCGTCGCCGTCTCTGACTGTGCTGGTCCTGTTGCTGTTTTCTGCTCTGCTCGTCGGCGACTGCGCTGGTCCTGCTGCTGTTTTCTGCACTGCTCATTGGCGTCGGCGACTGCGTTGATCCTGCTGCTGTTTTCTGCTCTGCTCATTTGCGTCTGCGACTGCGCATCTCCTGCTGCTTTTTTCTGCTCTGCTCGTCGGCGTCAGCGACTTCGCTGACCCTGCTGCTGTTTTCTGCTCTGATCGTCTGCGACTGCGCATCTCCTGCTGCTGTTTTTTGCTCTGCTCGTCGGGGTCAGCGACTGCTCTGATCCTGCTGCTGTTTTCTGCTCTGCTCGTCGGAGTCTGCGACTGCGCATCTCCTGCTGCTGTTTTTTACTCTGCTCGTCGGCGACTGCGCTGATCCTGCTGCTGTTTCCTGCTCTGCTCGTCGCCGTCGGCGCCTGCGCTGGTCCTGCTGTTGTTTTCTGCTCTGATCGTCGACCTTGGCGACTGCGCTGGTCCTGCTGCTGTTTTCTTCTCTGCTCGTCGGCATCTGCTCTGCTTGTCGGCGTCTGCGACTGCGATGGTCCTGCTGCTGTTTTCTGCTCTGCTCATCGGTGACTGCGCTGGTCCTGCTGGTGTTTTCTGCACTGCTCATCGGCGTCTGCGACTGCGCTGGTCCTGCTGCTGTTTTCTGCTCTGCTCATCGGCGACTGCGCTGGTCCTGCTGGTGTTTTCTGCACTGCTCATCGGCATTGGTGACTGCGTTGATCCTGCTGCTGTTTTCTGCTCTGCTCATTGGCGTCTGCGACTGCGCATCTCCTGCTGCTGTTTCCTGCTCTGCTCGTCGCCGTCGGCTACTGCGCTGGTCCTGCTGTTGTTTTCTGCTCTGATCGTCGGCTTCGGCGACTGTGCTTGTCCTGCTGCTGTTTTCTGCTCTGCTCGTTGGCGTCTGCGACTTCGCATCTCCTGCTGCTTTTTTCTGCTCTGCTCGTCGGCATCAGCGACTGCGCTGATCCTGCAGCTGTTTTCTGCTCTGCTCGTCGCCGCCTGTGACTGTGCTGGTCCTGTTGCTGTTTTCTGCTCTGCTCGTCGGCGACTGCGCTGGTCCTGCTGCTGTTTTCTGCACTGCTCATTGGCGTCGGCGACTGCGTTGATCCTGCTGCTGTTTTCTGCTCTGCTCATTTGCGTCTGCGACTGCGCATCTCCTGCTGCTTTTTTCTGCTCTGCTCGTCGGCGTCAGCGACTGCGCTGACCCTGCTGCTGTTTTCTGCTCTGATCGTCTGCTACTGCGCATCTCCTGCTGCTGTTTTTTGCTCTGCACATCGGCGTCGGCTACTGCGCTTATCCTGCTGCTGTTTCCTGCTCTGCTTGTCTGCGTCAGCGAATGCACTGATCCTGCTGCTGTCTCCTGCTCTGCTCGTCGCCATCGGCGACTGCGCTGGTCCTGCTGTTGTTTTCTGCTCTGATCGTCAGCGTCGGCGACTGCGCTGGTCCTGCTGCTGTTTTATTCTCTGCTCGTCGGCGTCTGCGACTGCGCTGGTCCTGCTGCTGTTTTTTGCTCTGCTCGTCGGCGACTGCGCTGGTCCTGCTGCTGTTTTCTGCACTGTTCGTAGGCGTCGGCGACTGCGCTGATCCTGCTGCTGTTTTCTGCACTGCTCATCGGCGTCTGCGACTGCGCTGGTCCTGCTGCTGTTTTCTGCTCTGCTCGTCAGCGACTGCGCATCTCCTGCTGCTTTTTTCTGCTCTGCTCGTCGGCGTCAGCGACTGCACTGATCCTGCTGCTGTTTTCTGCTCTGCTCGTCGCCGTCTGCGACTGCGCATCTCCTGCTGCTGTTTTTTGCTCTGCTCTTCGGCGACTGCGCTGGTCCTGCTGCTGTTTTCTGCTCTGCTCATCGGTGTCGGCTACTTTGCTGATCCTGCTGTTGTTTCCTGCTCTGCTCGTCGCCGTCGGCGACTGCGCTGGTCCTGCTGTTGTTTTCTGCTCTGATCGTCGGCGCCGGCGACTGCGCTTGTCCTGCTGCTGTTTTCTTCTCTGCTCGTCGGCGTGTGCAATTGCGCTTGTCCTGCTGCTGTTTTCTGCTCTGCTCATCGGTGACTGCGCTGGTCCTGCTTGTGTTTTCTGCACTGCTCATCTGCGTCGGCGACTGCGCTGGTCCTGCTGTTGTTTTCTGCTCTGATCGTCGGCGTCGGCGACTGCGCTGGTCCTGCTGCTGTTTTCTTCTCTGCTTGTCGGCGTCTGCTCTGCTCGTCGGCGTCTGCGACTGCGCTGGTCCTGCTGCTGTTTTCTGCTCTGCTCATCGGCGACTGCGCTGGTCCTGCTGTTGTTTTCGCCTCTGCTCGTCGGCGTCTGAGACTGCGCTGGTCCTGCTGCTGTTTTCTGCTCTGCTCATCAGCGTCGGCGACTGTGCTGATCCTGCTGCTGTTTTCTGCTCTGCTCGTAGGCATCGGCGACTGCACTGGTCCTGCTGCTGTTTTCTACACTGCTCATCAGCGTCAGCGAATGCGCTGATCCTGCTGCTGTTTCCTGCTCTGCTCGTCGCCGTCGGCGACTGCGCTGGTCCTGCTGTTGTTTTCTGCTCTGATCGTCGGCGTCGGCGACTGCGCTGGTTCTGCTGCTGTTTTCTTCTCTGCTCGTCGGCGTCTGCTCTGCTCGTCGGCGTCTGCGACTGCGCTGGTCCTGCTGCTGTTTTCTGCTCTGCTCATCGGCGACTGCGCTGGTCCTGCTGGTGTTTTCTGCACTGCTCATCGGCTTCGGCGACTGCGCTGGTCCTGCTGTTGTTTTCGCCTCTGCTCATCGGCGTCTGTGACTGCGCTGGTCCTGCTGCTGTTTTCTGCTCTGCTCGTCGGCGACTGCGCTGGTCCTGCTGCTGTTTTCTGCACTGCTCATTGGCGTCGGTGACTGTGCTGATCCTGCTGCTGTTTTCTGCTCTGCTCGTAGGCGTCGGCAACTGCGCTGGTCCTGCTGCTGTTTTCTTCACTGCTCATCGGCGACTGCGACTGCGTTGGTCCTGCTGCTGTTTTCTGCTCTGCTCGTCGGCGACTGCGCAGGTCCTGCTGCTGTTTTCTGCTCTGCTCATTTGCGTCTGCAACTGCGCATCTCCTGCTTCTATTTTCTGCTCTGCTCGTCGGCGTCAGCGACTGCACTGACCCTGCTGCTGTTTTCTGCTCTGATCGTCTGCGACTGCGCATCTCCTGCTTCTGTTTTTTGCTCTGCTCGTCGGCGTCAGCGACTGCGCTGATCCTGCTGCTGTTTTCTGCTCTGCTCGTCGGCGTCTGCGACTGCGCATCTCCTTCTGCTGTTTTCTGCTCTGCTCATCGGAGTCGGCTACTGCGCGGATCCTGCTGCTGTTTTCTGCTCTGCTTGTCTGCATCAGCGAATGCGCTGATCCTGCTGCTGTTTCCTGCTCTGCTCGTCGCCGTCGGCTACTGCGCTGGTCCTGCTGTTGTTTTCTGCTCTGATCGTCGGCTTCGGCGACTGTGCTTGTCCTGCTGCTGTTTTCTGCTCTGCTCGTTGGCGTCTGCGACTTCGCATCTCCTGCTGCTTTTTTCTTGTCTGCTCGTCGGCGTCAGCGACTGCGCTGATCCTGCAGCTGTTTTCTGCTCCTCTCGTCGCCGTCTCTGACTGTGCTGGTCCTGTTGCTGTTTTCTGCTCTGCTCGTCGGCGACTGCGCTGGTCCTGCTGCTGTTTTCTGCACTGCTCATTGGCATCGGCGACTGCGTTGATCCTGCTGCTGTTTTCTGCTCTGCTCATTTGCGTCTGCGACTGCGCATCTCCTGCTGCTTTTTTCTGCTCTGCTCGTCGGCGTCAGCGACTTCGCTGACCCTGCTGCTGTTTTCTGCTCTGATCGTCTGCGAATGCGCATCTCCTGCTGCTGTTTTTTGCTCTGCTCGTCGGGGTCAGCGACTGCTCTGATCCTGCTGCTGTTTTCTGCTCTGCTCGTCGGAGTCTGCGACTGCGCATCTCCTGCTGCTGTTTTTTACTCTGCTCGTCGGCGACTGCGCTGATCCTGCTGCTGTTTCCTGCTCTGCTCGTCGCCGTCGGCGCCTGCGCTGGTCCTGCTGTTGTTTTCTGCTCTGATCGTCGACCTCGGCGACTGCGCTGGTCCTGCTGCTGTTTTCTTCTCTGCTCGTCGGCATCTGCTCTGCTTGTCGGCGTCTGCGACTGCGATGGTCCTGCTGCTGTTTTCTGCTCTGCTCATCGGTGACTGCGCTGGTCCTGCTGGTGTTTTCTGCACTGCTCATCGGCGTCTGCGACTGCGCTGGTCCTGCTGCTGTTTTCTGCTCTGCTCATCGGCGACTGCGCTGGTCCTGCTGGTGTTTTCTGCACTGCTCATCGGCATTGGTGACTGCGTTGATCCTGCTGCTGTTTTCTGCTCTGCTCATTGGCGTCTGCGACTGCGCATCTCCTGCTGCTGTTTCCTGCTCTGCTCGTCGCCGTCGGCTACTGCGCTGGTCCTGCTGTTGTTTTCTGCTCTGATCGTCGGCTTCGGCGACTGTGCTTGTCCTGCTGCTGTTTTCTGCTCTGCTCGTTGGCGTCTGCGACTTCGCATCTCCTGCTGCTTTTTTCTGCTCTGCTCGTCGGCGTCAGCGACTGCGCTGATCCTGCAGCTGTTTTCTGCTCTGCTCGTCGCCGTCTGTGACTGTGCTGGTCCTGTTGCTGTTTTCTGCTCTGCTCGTCGGCGACTGCGCTGTTCCTGCTGCTGTTTTCTGCACTGCTCATTGGCGTCGGCGACTGCGTTGATCCTGCTGCTGTTTTCTGCTCTGCTCATTTGCGTCTGCGACTGCGCATCTCCTGCTGCTTTTTTCTGCTCTGCTCGTCGGCGTCAGCGACTGCGCTGACCCTGCTGCTGTTTTCTGCTCTGATCGTCTGCTACTGCGCATCTCCTGCTGCTGTTTTTTGCTCTGCACATCGGCGTCGGCTACTGCGCTTATCCTGCTGCTGTTTCCTGCTCTGCTTGTCTGCGTCAGCGAATGCACTGATCCTGCTGCTGTCTCCTGCTCTGCTCGTCGCCATCGGCGACTGCGCTGGTCCTGCTGTTGTTTTCTGCTCTGATCGTCAGCGTCGGCGACTGCGCTGGTCCTGCTGCTGTTTTATTCTCTGCTCGTCGGCGTCTGCAACTGCGCTGGTCCTGCTGCTGTTTTTTGCTCTGCTCGTCGGCGACTGCGCTGGTCCTGCTGCTGTTTTCTGCACTGTTCGTAGGCGTCGGCGACTGCGCTGATCCTGCTGCTGTTTTCTGCACTGCTCATCGGCGTCTGCGACTGCGCTGGTCCTGCTGCTGTTTTCTGCTCTGCTCGTCAGCGACTGCGCATCTCCTGCTGCTTTTTTCTGCTCTGCTCGTCGGCGTCAGCGACTGCACTGATCCTGCTGCTGTTTTCTGCTCTGCTCGTCGGCGTCTGCGACTGCGCATCTCCTGCTGCTGTTTTTTGCTCTGCTCTTCGGCGACTGCGCTGGTCCTGCTGCTGTTTTCTGCTCTGCTCATCGGTGTCGGCTACTTTGCTGATCCTGCTGTTGTTTCCTGCTCTGCTCGTCGCCGTCGGCGACTGCGCTGGTCCTGCTGTTGTTTTCTGCTCTGATCGTCGGCGCCGGCGACTGCGCTTGTCCTGCTGCTGTTTTCTTCTCTGCTCGTCGGCGTGTGCGATTGCGCTGGTCCTGCTGCTGTTTTCTGCTCTGCTCATCGGTGACTGTGCTGGTCCTGCTTGTGTTTTCTGCACTGCTCATCTGCGTCGGCGACTGCGCTGGTCCTGCTGTTGTTTTCTGCTCTGATCGTCGGCGTCGGCGACTTCGCTGGTCCTGCTTCTGTTTTCTTCTCTGCTTGTCGGCGTCTGCTCTGCTCGTCGGCGTCTGCGACTGCGCTGGTCCTGCTGCTGTTTTCTGCTCTGCTCATCGGCGACTGCGCTGGTCCTGCTGTTGTTTTCGCCTCTGCTCGTCGGCGTCTGAGACTGCGCTGGTCCTGCTGCTGTTTTCTGCTCTGCTCGTCGGCGACTGCGCTTGTCCTGCTGCTGTTTTCTGCACTGCTCATCAGCGTCGGCGACTGTGCTGATCCTGCTGCTGTTTTCTGCTCTGCTCGTAGGCATCGGCGACTGCGCTGGTCCTGCTGCTGTTTTCTACACTGCTCATGGGCGTCAGCGAATGCGCTGATCCTGCTGCTGTTTCCTGCTCTGCTCGTCGCCGTCGGCGACTGCGCTGGTCCTGCTGTTGTTTTCTGCTCTGATCGTCGGCGTCGGCAACTGCGCTGGTTCTGCTGCTGTTTTCTTCTCTGTTCGTCGGCGTCTGCTCTGCTCGTCGGCGTCTGCGACTGCGCTGGTCCTGCTGCTGTTTTCTGCTCTGCTCATCGGCGACTGCGCTGGTCCTGCTGGTGTTTTCTGCACTGCTCATCGGCTTCGGCGACTGCGCTGGTCCTGCTGTTGTTTTCGCCTCTGCTCATCGGCGTCTGCGACTGCGCTGGTCCTGCTGCTGTTTTCTGCCATGCTCGTCGGCGACTGCGCTGGTCCTGCTGCTGTTTTCTGCACTGCTCATTGGCGTCGGCGACTGTGCTGATCCTGCTGCTGTTTTCTGCTCTGCTCGTAGGAGTCGGCGACTGCGCAGGTCCTGCTGCTGTTTTCTTCACTGCTCATCGGCGACTGCGACTGCGCTGATCCTGCTGCTGTTTTCTGCTCTGCTCGTCGGCGACTGCGCAGGTCCTGCTGCTGTTTTCTGCACTGCTCATCGGCGTCGGCGACTGCGTTGATCCTGCTGCTGTTTTCTGCTCTGCTCATTTGCGTCTGCAACTGCGCATCTCCTGCTTCTTTTTTCTGCTCTGCTCGTCGGCGTCAGCGACTGCACTGACCCTGCTGCTGTTTTCTGCTCTGATCGTATGCGACTGCGCATCTCCTGCTTCTGTTTTTTGCTCTGCTCGTCGGCGTCAGCGACAGCGCTGATCCTGCTGCTGTTTTCTGCTCTGCTCGTCGGCGTCTGCGACTGCGCATCTCCTTCTGCTGTTTTCTGCTCTGCTCATCGGAGTCGGCTACTGCGCGGATCCTGCTGCTGTTTTCTGCTCTGCTTGTCTGCGTCAGCGAATGCGCTGATCCTGCTGCTGTTTCCTGCTCTGCTCGTCGCCGTCGGCTACTGCGCTGGTCCTGCTGTTGTTTTCTGCTCTGATCGTCGGCTTCGGCGACTGTGCTTGTCCTGCTGCTGTTTTCTGCTCTGCTCGTTGGCGTCTGCGACTTCGCATCTCCTGCTGCTTTTTTCTTGTCTGCTCGTCGGCGTCAGCGACTGCGCTGATCCTGCAGCTGTTTTCTGCTCTGCTCGTCGCCGTCTGTGACTGTGCTGGTCCTGTTGCTGTTTTCTGCTCTGCTCGTCGGCGACTGCGCTGGTCCTGCTGCTGTTTTCTGCACTGCTCATTGGCGTCGGCGACTGCGGTGATCCTGCTGCTGTTTTCTGCTCTGCTCATTAGCGTCTGCGACTGCGCATCTCCTGCTGCTTTTTTCTGCTCTGCTCGTCGGCGTCAGCGACTTCGCTGACCCTGCTGCTGTTTTCTGCTCTGATCGTCTGCGACTGCGCATCTCCTGCTGCTGTTTTTTGCTCTGCTCGTCGGGGTCAGCGACTGCTCTGATCCTGCTGCTGTTTTCTGCTCTGCTCGTCGGAGTCTGCGACTGCGCATCTCCTGCTGCTGTTTTTTACTCTGCTCGTCGGCGACTGCGCTGATCCTGCTGCTGTTTCCTGCTCTGCTCGTCGCCGTCAGCGCCTGCGCTGGTCCTGCTGTTGTTTTCTGCTCTGATCGTCGACCTTGGCGACTGCGCTGGTCCTGCTGCTGTTTTCTTCTCTGCTCGTCGGCGTCTGCTCTGCTTGTCGGCGTCTGCGACTGCGATGGTCCTGCTGCTGTTTTCTGCTCTGCTCATCGGTGACTGCGCTGGTCCTGCTGGTGTTTTCTGCACTGCTCATCGGCGTCTGCGACTGCGCTGGTCCTGCTGCTGTTTTCTGCTCTGCTCATCGGCGACTGCGCTGGTCCTGCTGGTGTTTTCTGCACTGCTCATCGGCATTGGCGACTGCGTTGATCCTGCTGCTGTTTTCTGCTCTGCTCATTGGCGTCTGCGACTGCGCATCTCCTGCTGCTGTTTCCTGCTCTGCTCGTCGCCGTCGGCTACTGCGCTGGTCCTGCTGTTGTTTTCTGCTCTGATCGTCGGCTTCGGCGACTGTGCTTGTCCTGCTGCTGTTTTCTGCTCTGCTCGTTGGCGTCTGCGACTTCGCATCTCGTGCTGCTTTTTTCTGCTCTGCTCGTCGGCGTCAGCGACTGCGCTGATCCTGCAGCTGTTTTCTGCTCTGCTCGTCGCCGTCTGTGACTGTGCTGGTCCTGTTGCTGTTTTCTGCTCTGCTCGTCGGCGACTGCGCTGGTCCTGCTGCTGTTTTCTGCACTGCTCATTGGCGTCGGCGACTGCGTTGATCCTGCTGCTGTTTTCTGCTCTGCTCATTTGCGTCTGCGACTGCGCATCTCCTGCTGCTTTTTTCTGCTCTGCTCGTCGGCGTCAGCGACTGCGCTGACCCTGCTGCTGTTTTCTGCTCTGATCGTCTGCTACTGCGCATCTCCTGCTGCTGTTTTTTGCTCTGCTCGTCGGCGTCAGCGACTGCTCTGATCCTGCTGCTGTTTTCTGCTCTGCTCGTCGGAGTCTGCGACTGCACATCTCCTGCTGCTGTTTTTTACTCTGCTCGTCGGCGACTGCGCTGGTCCTGCTGCTGTTTTCTGCTCTGCTCATCGGCGTCGGCTACTGCGCTGATCCTGCTGCTGTTTTCTGCTCTGCTTGTCTGCATCAGCAAATGCGCTGATCCTGCTGCTGTTTCCTGCTCTGCTCGTCGCCGTCGGCGCCTGCGCTGGTCCTGCTGTTGTTTTCTGCTCTGATCGTCGACCTTGGCGACTGCGCTGGTCCTGCTGCTGTTTTCTTCTCTGCTCGTCGGCGTCTGCTCTGCTTGTCGGCGTCTGCGACTGCGATGGTCCTGCTGCTGTTTTCTGCTCTGCTCATCGGTGACTGCGCTGGTCCAGCTGGTGTTTTCTGCACTGCTCATCGGCGTCTGCGACTGCGCTGGTCCTGCTGCTGTTTTCTTCACTGCTCATCGGCGATTGCGACTGCGCTGGTCCTGCTGCTGTTTTCTGCTCTGCTCGTCGGCGACTGCGCAGGTCCTGCTGCTGTTTTCTGCACTGCTCATCGGCATCGGCGACTGCGTTGATCCTGCTGCTGTTTTCTGCTCTGCTCATTGGCGTCTGCGACTGCGCATCTCCTGCTGCTTTTTTCTTCTCTGCTCGTCGGCGTCAGCGACTGCACTGACCCTGCTGCTGTTTTCTGCTCTGATCGTCTGCGACTGCGCATCTCCTGCTGCTGTTTTCTGCTCTGCTCATCGGCGTCGGCTACTGTGCGGATCCTGCTGCTGTTTTCTGCTCTACTTGTCTGCGTCAGCGAATGCGCTGATCCTGCTGCTGTTTCCTGCTCTGCTCGTCGCCGTCGGCTACTGCGCTGGTCCTGCTGTTGTTTTCTGCTCTGATCGTCGGCGTTGGCGACTGCGCTGGTCATGCTGCTGTTTAATTCTCTGCTCGTCGGCGTCTGCTCTGCTCGTCGGCGTCTGCGACTGCGCTGGTCCTGCTGCTGTTTTCTGCTCTGCTCATCGGCGACTGCGCTGGTCCTGCTGGTGTTTTCTGCACTGCTCAACGGCGTCGGCGACTGCGCTGGTCCTGCTGTGGTTTTCGCCTCTGCTCGTCGGCGTCTGCGACTGCGCTGGTCCTGCTGCTGTTTTCTGCTCTGCTCGTCGTCAGCTGCGCTGGTCCTGCTGCTGTTTTCTGCACTGCTCATTGGCGTAGGCAACTGTGCTGATCCTGCTGCTGTTTTCTGCTCTGCTCGAAGGCGTCGGCGACTGCGCTGGTGCTGCTGCTTTTTTCTGCACTGCTCATCGGCGTCTGCGACTGCGCTGGTCCTGCTGCTGTTTTCTGCTCTGCTCGTCGGCGACTGCGCAGGTCCTGCTGCTGTTTTCTGCACTGCTCATCGGCGTCGGCGACTGCGCTGATCCTGCTGCTGTTTTCTGCTCTGCTCATTGGCGTCTGCGACTGCGCATCTCCTGCTGCTTTTTTCTGCTTTGCTCGTCGGCATCAGCGACTGCGCTGACCCTGCTGCTGTTTTCTGCTCTGATCGTCTGCGACTGCGCATCTCCTGCTTCAGTTTTTTGCTCTGCTCGTCGGCGTCAGCGACTGCGCTGATCCTGCTGCTGTTTTCTGCTCTGCTCATCGGCGTCTGCGACTGCACATCTCCTGCTGCTGTTTTTTGCTCTGCTCGTCGGCGACTGCGCTGGTCCTGCTGCTGTTTTCTGCTCTGCTCGTCGGCGACTGCGCAGGTCCTGCTGCTGTTTTCTGCACTGCTCATCGGCATCGGCGACTGCGTTGATCCTGCTGCTGTTTTCTGCTCTGCTCATTGGCGTCTGCGACTGCGCATCTCCTGCTGCTTTTTTCTTCTCTGCTCGTCGGCGTCAGCGACTGCACTGACCCTGCTGCTGTTTTCTGCTCTGATCGTCTGCGACTGCGCATCTCCTGCTGCTGTTTTCTGCTCTGCTCATCGGCGTCGGCTACTGTGCGGATCCTGCTGCTGTTTTCTGCTCTACTTGTCTGCGTCAGCGAATGCGCTGATCCTGCTGCTGTTTCCTGCTCTGCTCGTCGCCGTCGGCTACTGCGCTGGTCCTGCTGTTGTTTTCTGCTCTGATCGTCGGCGTTGGCGACTGCGCTGGTCATGCTGCTGTTTAATTCTCTGCTCGTCGGCGTCTGCTCTGCTCGTCGGCGTCTGCGACTGCGCTGGTCCTGCTGCTGTTTTCTGCTCTGCTCATCGGTGACTGCGCTGGTCCTGCTGGTGTTTTCTGCACTGCTCATCGGCGTCGGCGACTGCGCTGGTCCTGCTGTTGTTTTCGCCTCTGCTCGTCGGCGTCTGCGACTGCGCTGGTCCTGCTGCTGTTTTCTGCTCTGCTCGTCGTCAACTGCGCATGTCCTGCTGCTGTTTTCTGCACTGCTCATTGGCATCGGCGACTGTACTGATCCTGCTGCTGTTTTCTGCTCTGCTCGAAGGCGTCGGCGACTGCGCTGGTCCTGCTGCTGTCTTCTGCACTGCTCATCGGTGTCTGCGACTGCGCTGGTCCTGCTGCTGTTTTCTGCTCTGCTCGTCGGCGACTGCGCAGGTCCTGCTGCTGTTTTCTGCACTGCTCATCGGCGTCGGCGACTGCGCTGATCCTGCTGCTGTTTTCTGCTCTGCTCATTGGCGTCTGCTACTGCGCATCTCCTGCTGCTTTTTTCTGCTTTGCTCGTCGGCGTCAGCCACTGCGCTGGTCCTGCTGCTGTTTAATTCTCTGCTCGTCGGCGTCTGCTCTGCTCGTCGGCGTCTGCGACTGCGCTGGTCCTGCTGCTGTTTTCTGCTCTGCTCATCGGCGACTGCGCTGGTCCTGCTGGTGTTTTCTGCACTGCTCAACGGCGTCGGCGACTGCGCTGGTCCTGCTGTGGTTTTCGCCTCTGCTCGTCGGCGTCTGCGACTGCGCTGGTCCTGCTGCTGTTTTCTGCTCTGCTCGTCGTCAGCTGCGCTGGTCCTGCTGCTGTTTTCTGCACTGCTCATTGGCGTAGGCAACTGTGCTGATCCTGCTGCTGTTTTCTGCTCTGCTCGAAGGCGTCGGCGACTGCGCTGGTGCTGCTGCTTTTTTCTGCACTGCTCATCGGCGTCTGCGACTGCGCTGGTCCTGCTGCTGTTTTCTGCTCTGCTCGTCGGCGACTGCGCAGGTCCTGCTGCTGTTTTCTGCACTGCTCATCGGCGTCGGCGACTGCGCTGATCCTGCTGCTGTTTTCTGCTCTGCTCATTGGCGTCTGCGACTGCGCATCTCCTGCTGCTTTTTTCTGCTTTGCTCGTCGGCATCAGCGACTGCGCTGACCCTGCTGCTGTTTTCTGCTCTGATCGTCTGCGACTGCGCATCTCCTGCTTCAGTTTTTTGCTCTGCTCGTCGGCGTCAGCGACTGCGCTGATCCTGCTGCTGTTTTCTGCTCTGCTCGTCGGCGTCTGCGACTGCACATCTCCTGCTGCTGTTTTTTGCTCTGCTCGTCGGCGACTGCGCTGGTCCTGCTGCTGTTTTCTGCTCTGCTCATCGGCGTCGGCTACTGCGCTGATCCTGCTGTTGATTCCTGCTCTGCTCGTCGCCGTCGGCGACTGCGCTGGTCCTGCTGTTGTTTTCTGCTCTGATCGTCGGCGCCGGTGACTGCGCTGGTCCTGCTGCTGTTTTCTTCTCTGCTCGTCGGCGTCTGCTCTGCTCGTCGGCGTCTGCGACTGCGCTGGTCCTGCTGCTGTTTTCTGCTCTGCTCATCGGTGACTGCGCTGGTCCTGCTTGTGTTTCTGCACTGCTCATCTGCGTCGGCGACTGCGCTGGTCCTGCTGTTGTTTTCTGCTCTGATCGTCGGCGTCGGCGACTGCGCTGGTCCTGCTGCTGTTTTCTTCTCTGCTCGTCGGCGTCTGCTCTGCTCGTCGGCGTCTGCGCTGGTCCTGCTGGTGTTTTCTGCATTGCTCATCGGCGTCGGCGACTGCGCTGGTCCTGCTGTTGTTGTCGCCTCTGCTCGTCGGCGTCTGAGACTGCGCTGGTCCTGCTGCTGTTTTCTGCTCTGCTCGTCGGCGACTGCGCTGGTCCTGCTGCTGTTTTCTGCACTGCTCATCGGCGTCGGCGACTGTGCTGAGCCTGCTGCTGTTTTCTGCTCTGCTCGTAGGCGTAGGCGACTGCGCTGGTCCTGCTGCTGTTTTCTGCACTGCTCATCGGCGTCGGTGACTGCGCTGCTCCTGCTGTTGTTTTCTGCTCTGATCGTCGGCGTCGGCGACTGCACTGGTTCTGCTGCTGTTTTCTTCTCTGCTCGTCGGCGTCTGCTCTGCTCGTCGGCGTCTGCGACTGCGCTGGTCCTGCTGCTTTTTTCTGCTCTGCTCATCGGCGACTGCACTGGTCCTGCTGGTGTTTTCTGCTCTGCTCGTAGGCGTCTGTGACTGCGCTGGTCCTGCTGCTTTTTTCTTCACTGCTCATCGGCGACTGCGACTGCGCTGGTCCTGCTGCTGTTTTCTGCTCTGCTCGTCCGCGACTGCGCAGGTCCTGCTGCTGTTTTCTGCACTGCTCATCGGCGACTGCGACTGCGCTGGTCCTGCTGCTGTTTTCTGCTCTGCTCGTCGGCGACTGCGTTGATCCTGCTGCTGTTTTCTGCTCTGCTCATTGGCGTCTGTGACTGCGCATCTCCTGCTGCTGTTTTCTGCTCTGATCGTCTGCGACTGCGCATCTCCTGCTTATGTTTTTTGCTCAGCTCGTCGGTGTCAGCGACTGCGCATCTCCTGCTGCTGTTTTTTGCTCTGCTCGTCGGCGACTGCGCTGGTCCTGCTGCTGTTTTCTGCTCTGCTCATCGGCGTCGGCTACTACGCTGATCCTGCTGTTGTTTCCTGCTCTGCTCGTCGCCGTCGGCGACTGCGCTGGTCCTTCTGTTTTTTTCTGCTCTGATCGTCGGCGCCGGCGACTGCGCTGGTCCTGCTGCTGTTTCCTGCTCTGCTCATCGGCCACTGCGCTGGTCCTGCTGGTGTTTTCTGCACTGCTCATCGGCGTCGGCGACTGCGCTGGTTCTGCTGTTGTTTTCGCCTCTGCTCGTCGGCGTCTGCGACTGCGCTGGTCCTGCTGCTGTTTTCTGCTCTGCTTCTCGTCAACTGCGCTGGTCCTGCTGCTGTTTTCTGCACTGCTCATTGGCATCGGCGACTGTGCTGATCCTGCTGCTGTTTTCTGCTCTGCTCGAAGGCGTCGGCGACTGCGCTGGTCCTGCTGCTGTTTTCTGCACTGCTCATCGGCGTCTGCAACTGCGCTGGTCCTGCTGCTGTTTTCTGCTCTGCTCGTCGGCGACTGCGCAGGTCCTGCTGCTGTTTTCTGCACTGCTCATCGGTGTCGGCGACTGCGCTGATCCTGCTGCTGTTTTCTGCTCTGCTCATTGGCGTCTGCGACTGCTCATCTCCTGCTGCTTTTTTCTGCTTTGCTCGTCGGCGTCAGCGACTGCGCTGGTCCTGCTGCTGTTTAATTTTCTGCTCGTCGGCGTCTGCTCTGCTCGTCGGCGTCTGCGACTGCGCTGGTCCTGCTGCTGTTTTCTGCTCTGCTCGTCGGCGACTGCGCAGGTCCTGCTGCTGTTTTCTGCACTGCTCATCGGCGTCGGCGACTGCGCTGATCCTGCTGCTGTTTTCTGCTCTGCTCATTGGCGTCTGCGACTGCGCATCTCCTGCTGCTTTTTTCTGCTTTGCTCGTCGGCATCAGCGACTGCGCTGACCCTGCTGCTGTTTTCTGCTCTGATCGTCTGCGACTGCGCATCTCCTGCTTCAGTTTTTTGCTCTGCTCGTCGGCGTCAGCGACTGCGCTGATCCTGCTGCTGTTTTCTGCTCTGCTCGTCGGCGTCTGCGACTGCACATCTCCTGCTGCTGTTTTTTGCTCTGCTCGTCGGCGACTGCGCTGGTCCTGCTGCTGTTTTCTGCTCTGCTCATCGGCGTCGGCTACTGCGCTGATCCTGCTGTTGATTCCTGCTCTGCTCGTCGCCGTCGGCGACTGCGCTGGTCCTGCTGTTGTTTTCTGCTCTGATCGTCGGCGCCGGTGACTGCGCTGGTCCTGCTGCTGTTTTCTTCTCTGCTCATCGGCGTCTGCTCTGCTCGTCGGCGTCTGCGACTGCGCTGGTCCTGCTGCTGTTTTCTGCTCTGCTCATCGGTGACTGCGCTGGTCCTGCTTGTGTTTCTGCACTGCTCATCTGCGTCGGCGACTGCGCTGGTCCTGCTGTTGTTTTCTGCTCTGATCGTCGGCGTCGGCGACTGCGCTGGTCCTGCTGCTGTTTTCTTCTCTGCTCGTCGGCGTCTGCTCTGCTCGTCGGCGTCTGCGCTGGTCCTGCTGGTGTTTTCTGCATTGCTCATCGGCGTCGGCGACTGCGCTGGTCCTGCTGTTGTTTTCGCCTCTGCTCGTCGGCGTCTGAGACTGCGCTGGTCCTGCTGCTGTTTTCTGCTCTGCTCGTCGGCGACTGCGCTGGTCCTGCTGCTGTTTTCTGCACTGCTCATCGGCGTCGGCGACTGTGCTGATCCTGCTGCTGTTTTCTGCTCTGCTCGTAGGCGTAGGCGACTGCGCTGGTCCTGCTGCTGTTTTCTGCACTGCTCATCGGCGTCGGTGACTGCGCTGCTCCTGCTGTTGTTTTCTGCTCTGATCGTCGGCGTCGGCGACTGCACTGGTTCTGCTGCTGTTTTCTTCTCTGCTCGTCGGCGTCTGCTCTGCTCGTCGGCGTCTGCGACTGCGCTGGTCCTGCTGCTTTTTTCTGCTCTGCTCATCGGCGACTGCACTGGTCCTGCTGGTGTTTTCTGCTCTGCTCGTAGGCGTCTGTGACTGCGCTGGTCCTGCTGCTTTTTTCTTCACTGCTCATCGGCGACTGCGACTGCGCTGGTCCTGCTGCTGTTTTCTGCTCTGCTCGTCCGCGACTGCGCAGGTCCTGCTGCTGTTTTCTGCACTGCTCATCGGCGACTGCGACTGCGCTGGTCCTGCTGCTGTTTTCTGCTCTGCTCGTCGGCGACTGCGTTGATCCTGCTGCTGTTTTCTGCTCTGCTCATTGGCGTCTGTGACTGCGCATCTCCTGCTGCTGTTTTCTGCTCTGATCGTCTGCGACTGCGCATCTCCTGCTTATGTTTTTTGCTCAGCTCGTCGGTGTCAGCGACTGCGCATCTCCTGCTGCTGTTTTTTGCTCTGCTCGTCGGCGACTGCGCTGGTCCTGCTGCTGTTTTCTGCTCTGCTCATCGGCGTCGGCTACTACGCTGATCCTGCTGTTGTTTCCTGCTCTGCTCGTCGCCGTCGGCGACTGCGCTGGTCCTTCTGTTTTTTTCTGCTCTGATCGTCGGCGCCGGCGACTGCGCTGGTCCTGCTGCTGTTTCCTGCTCTGCTCATCGGCCACTGCGCTGGTCCTGCTGGTGTTTTCGCCTCTGCTCGTCGGCGTCTGCGACTGCGCTGGTCCTGCTGCTGTTTTCTGCTCTGCTTCTCGTCAACTGCGCTGGTCCTGCTGCTGTTTTCTGCACTGCTCATTGGCATCGGCGACTGTGCTGATCCTGCTGCTGTTTTCTGCTCTGCTCGAAGGCGTCGGCGACTGCGCTGGTCCTGCTGCTGTTTTCTGCACTGCTCATCGGCGTCTGCAACTGCGCTGGTCCTGCTGCTGTTTTCTGCTCTGCTCGTCGGCGACTGCGCAGGTCCTGCTGCTGTTTTCTGCACTGCTCATCGGTGTCGGCGACTGCGCTGATCCTGCTGCTGTTTTCTGCTCTGCTCATTGGCGTCTGCGACCGCTCATCTCCTGCTGCTTTTTTCTGCTTTGCTCGTCGGCGTCAGCGACTGCGCTGGTCCTGCTGCTGTTTAATTTTCTGCTCGTCGGCGTCTGCTCTGCTCGTCGGCGTCTGCGACTGCGCTGGTCCTGCTGCTGTTTTCTGCTCTGCTCGTCGGCGACTGCGCAGGTCCTGCTGCTGTTTTCTGCACTGCTCATCGGCGTCGGCGACTGCGCTGATCCTGCTGCTGTTTTCTGCTCTGCTCATTGGCGTCTGCGACTGCGCATCTCCTGCTGCTTTTTTCTGCTTTGCTCGTCGGCATCAGCGACTGCGCTGACCCTGCTGCTGTTTTCTGCTCTGATCGTCTGCGACTGCGCATCTCCTGCTTCAGTTTTTTGCTCTGCTCGTCGGCGTCAGCGACTGCGCTGATCCTGCTGCTGTTTTCTGCTCTGCTCGTCGGCGTCTGCGACTGCACATCTCCTGCTGCTGTTTTTTGCTCTGCTCGTCGGCGACTGCGCTGGTCCTGCTGCTGTTTTCTGCTCTGCTCATCGGCGTCGGCTACTGCGCTGATCCTGCTGTTGATTCCTGCTCTGCTCGTCGCCGTCGGCGACTGCGCTGGTCCTGCTGTTGTTTTCTGCTCTGATCGTCGGCGCCGGTGACTGCGCTGGTCCTGCTGCTGTTTTCTTCTCTGCTCGTCGGCGTCTGCTCTGCTCGTCGGCGTCTGCGACTGCGCTGGTCCTGCTGCTGTTTTCTGCTCTGCTCATCGGTGACTGCGCTGGTCCTGCTTGTGTTTCTGAACTGCTCATCTGCGTCGGCGACTGCGCTGGTCCTGCTGTTGTTTTCTGCTCTGATCGTCGGCGTCGGCGACTGCGCTGGTCCTGCTGCTGTTTTCTTCTCTGCTCGTCGGCGTCTGCTCTGCTCGTCGGCGTCTGCGCTGGTCCTGCTGGTGTTTTCTGCATTGCTCATCGGCGTCGGCGACTGCGCTGGTCCTGCTGTTGTTTTTGCCTCTGCTCGTCGGCGTCTGAGACTGCGCTGGTCCTGCTGCTGTTTTCTGCTCTGCTCGTCGGCGACTGCGCTGGTCCTGCTGCTGTTTTCTGCACTGCTCATCGGCGTCGGCGACTGTGCTGATCCTGCTGCTGTTTTCTGCTCTGCTCGTAGGCGTAGGCGACTGCGCTGGTCCTGCTGCTGTTTTCTGCACTGCTCATCGGCGTCGGTGACTGCGCTGCTCCTGCTGTTGTTTTCTGCTCTGATCGTCGGCGTCGGCGACTGCACTGGTTCTGCTGCTGTTTTCTTCTCTGCTCGTCGGCGTCTGCTCTGCTCGTCGGCGTCTGCGACTGCGCTGGTCCTGCTGCTTTTTTCTGCTCTGCTCATCGGCGACTGCACTGGTCCTGCTGGTGTTTTCTGCTCTGCTCGTAGGCGTCTGTGACTGCGCTGGTCCTGCTGCTTTTTTCTTCACTGCTCATCGGCGACTGCGACTGCGCTGGTCCTGCTGCTGTTTTCTGCTCTGCTCGTCCGCGACTGCGCAGGTCCTGCTGCTGTTTTCTGCACTGCTCATCGGCGACTGCGACTGCGCTGGTCCTGCTGCTGTTTTCTGCTCTGCTCGTCGGCGACTGCGTTGATCCTGCTGCTGTTTTCTGCTCTGCTCATTGGCGTCTGTGACTGCGCATCTCCTGCTGCTGTTTTCTGCTCTGATCGTCTGCGACTGCGCATCTCCTGCTTATGTTTTTTGCTCAGCTCGTCGGTGTCAGCGACTGCGCATCTCCTGCTGCTGTTTTTTGCTCTGCTCGTCGGCGACTGCGCTGGTCCTGCTGCTGTTTTCTGCTCTGCTCATCGGCGTCGGCTACTACGCTGATCCTGCTGTTGTTTCCTGCTCTGCTCGTCGCCGTCGGCGACTGCGCTGGTCCTTCTGTTTTTTTCTGCTCTGATCGTCGGCGCCGGCGACTGCGCTGGTCCTGCTGCTGTTTCCTGCTCTGCTCATCGGCCACTGCGCTGGTCCTGCTGGTGTTTTCTGCACTGCTCATCGGCGTCGGCGACTGCGCTGGTTCTGCTGTTGTTTTCGCCTCTGCTCGTCGGCGTCTGCGACTGCGCTGGTCCTGCTGCTGTTTTCTGCTCTGCTTCTCGTCAACTGCGCTGGTCCTGCTGCTGTTTTCTGCACTGCTCATTGGCATCGGCGACTGTGCTGATCCTGCTGCTGTTTTCTGCTCTGCTCGAAGGCGTCGGCGACTGCGCTGGTCCTGCTGCTGTTTTCTGCACTGCTCATCGGCGTCTGCAACTGCGCTGGTCCTGCTGCTGTTTTCTGCTCTGCTCGTCGGCGACTGCGCAGGTCCTGCTGCTGTTTTCTGCACTGCTCATCGGTGTCGGCGACTGCGCTGATCCTGCTGCTGTTTTCTGCTCTGCTCATTGGCGTCTGCGACTGCTCATCTCCTGCTGCTTTTTTCTGCTTTGCTCGTCGGCGTCAGCGACTGCGCTGGTCCTGCTGCTGTTTAATTTTCTGCTCGTCGGCGTCTGCTCTGCTCGTCGGCGTCTGCGACTGCGCTGGTCCTGCTGCTGTTTTCTGCTCTGCTCATCGGCGACTGCGCTGGTCCTGCTGGTGTTTTCTGCACTGCTCATCGGCGTCGGCGACTGCGCTGGTCCTGCTGTTGTTTTTGCCTCTGCTCGTCGGCGTCTGCGACTGCGCTGGTCCTGCTGCTGTTTTCTGCTCTGCTCGTCGTCAGATGCGCTGGTCCTGCTGCTGTTTTCTGCACTGCTCATCGGCGTCGGCGACTGCGCTGATCCTGCTGCTGTTTTCTGCTTTGCTCGTCGGCGTCAGCGACTGCGCTGACCCTGCTGCTGTTTTCTGCTCTGATCGTCTGCGACTGCGCATCTCCTGCTTCAGTTTTTTGCTCTGCTCGTCGGCGTCAGCGACTGCGCTGATCCTGCTGCTGTTTTCTGCTCTGCTCGTCGGCGTCTGCGACTGCACATCTCCTGCTGCTGTTTTTTGCTCTGCTCGTCGGCGACTGCGCTCGTCCTGCTGCTGTTTTCTGCTCTGCTCATCGGCGTCGGCTACTGCGCTGATCCTGCTGTTGTTTCCAGCTCTGCTCGTCGCCGTCGGCGACTGCGCTGGTCCTTCTGTTGTTTTCTGCTCTGATCGTCGGCGCCGGCGACTGCGCTGGTCCGGCTGCTGTTTTCTTCTCTGCTCGTCGGCGTCTGCTCTGCTCGTCGCCGTCGGCGACTGCGCTGGTCCTGCTGCTGTTTCCTGCTCTGTTCATCGGCCACTGCGCTGGACCTGCTGGTGTTTTCTGCACTGCTCATCTGCGTCGGCGACTGTGCTGGTCCTGCTGTTGTTTTCTGCTCTGATCGTCGGCGTCGGCGACTGCGCTGGTCCTGCTGCTGTTTTCTTCTCTGCTCATCGGCGTCTGCTCTGCTCGTCGGCGACTGCGACTGCGCTGGTCCTGCTGGTGTTTTCTGCATTGCTCATCGGCGTCGGCGACTGCGCTGGTCCTGCTGCTGTTTTCTGCACTGCTCATCGGCGTCAGCGAATGCGCTGATCCTGCTGCTGTTTCCTGCTCTGCTCATCGCCGTCGGCGACTGCGCTGGTCCTGCTGTTGTTTTCTGCTCTGATCGTCGGCGTCGGCGACTTCGCTGGTTCTGCTGCTGTTTTCTTTTCTGCTCGTCGGCGTCTGCTCTGCTCGTCGGCGTCTGCGACTGCGCTGGTCCTGCTGCTGTTTTCTGCTCTGCTCATCGGCGACTGCGCTGGTCCTGCTGGTGTTTTCTGCACTGCTCATCGGCGTCGGCGACTGCGCTGGTCCTGCTGTTGTTTTCGCCTCTGCTCATCGGCGTCGGCTACTACGCTGATCCTGCTGTTGTTTCCTGCTCTGCTCGTCGCCGTCGGCGACTGCGCTGGTCCTTCTGTTTTTTTCTGCTCTGATCGTCGTCGCCGACGAATGCGCTGGTCCTGCTGCTGTTTCCTGCTCTGCTCATCGGCCACTGCGCTGGTCCTGCTGCTGTTTTCTGCACTGCGCATCGGCGTCGGCGACTGCGCTGATCCTGCTGCTGTTTTCTGCTCTGCTCATTGGCGTCTGCGACTGCGCATCTCCTGCTGCTTTTTTCTGCTTTGCTCGTCGGCGTCAGCGACTGCGCTGACACTGCTGCTGTTTTCTGCTCTGATCGTCGTCAGATGCGCTGGTCCTGCTGCTGTTTTCTGCACTGCTCATCGGCGTCGGCGACTGCGCTGATCCTGCTGCTGTTTTCTGCTTTGCTCGTCGGCGTCAGCGACTGCGCTGACCCTGCTGCTGTTTTCTGCTCTGATCGTCTGCGACTGCGCATCTCCTGCTTCAGTTTTTTGCTCTGCTCGTCTGCGTCAGCGACTGCGCTGATCCTGCTGCTGTTTTCTGCTCTGCTCGTCGGCGTCTGCGACTGCACATCTCCTGCTGCTGTTTTTTGCTCTGCTCGTCGGCGACTGCGCTCGTCCTGCTGCTGTTTTCTGCTCTGCTCATCGGCGTCGGCTACTGCGCTGATCCTGCTGTTGTTTCCTGCTCTGCTCGTCGCCGTCGGCGACTGCGCTGGTCCTTCTGTTGTTTTCTGCTCTGATCGTCGGCGCCGGCGACTGCGCTGGTCCGGCTGCTGTTTTCTTCTCTGCTCGTCGGCGTCTGCTCTGCTCGTCGCCGTCGGCGACTGCGCTGGTCCTGCTGCTGTTTCCTGCTCTGTTCATCGGCCACTGCGCTGGACCTGCTGGTGTTTTCTGCACTGCTCATCTGCGTCGGCGACTGTGCTGGTCCTGCTGTTGTTTTCTGCTCTGATCGTCGGCGTCGGCGACTGCGCTGGTCCTGCTGCTGTTTTCTTCTCTGCTCATCGGCGTCTGCTCTGCTCGTCGGCGACTGCGACTGCGCTGGTCCTGCTGGTGTTTTCTGCATTGCTCATCGGCGTCGGCGACTGCGCTGGTCCTGCTGCTGTTTTCTGCACTGCTCATCGGCGTCAGCGAATGCGCTGATCCTGCTGCTGTTTCCTGCTCTGCTCATCGCCGTCGGCGACTGCGCTGGTCCTGCTGTTGTTTTCTGCTCTGATCGTCGGCGTCGGCGACTTCGCTGGTTCTGCTGCTGTTTTCTTTTCTGCTCGTCGGCGTCTGCTCTGCTCGTCGGCGTCTGCGACTGCGCTGGTCCTGCTGCTGTTTTCTGCTCTGCTCATCGGCGACTGCGCTGGTCCTGCTGGTGTTTTCTGCACTGCTCATCGGCGTCGGCGACTGCGCTGGTCCTGCTGTTGTTTTCGCCTCTGCTCATCGGCGTCGGCTACTACGCTGATCCTGCTGTTGTTTCCTGCTCTGCTCGTCGCCGTCGGCGACTGCGCTGGTCCTTCTGTTTTTTTCTGCTCTGATCGTCGGCGCCGACGAATGCGCTGGTCCTGCTGCTGTTTCCTGCTCTGCTCATCGGCCACTGCGCTGGTCCTGCTGCTGTTTTCTGCACTGCGCATCGGCGTCGGCGACTGCGCTGATCCTGCTGCTGTTTTCTGCTCTGCTCATTGGCGTCTGCGACTGCGCATCTCCTGCTGCTTTTTTCTGCTTTGCTCGTCGGCGTCAGCGACTGCGCTGACACTGCTGCTGTTTTCTGCTCTGATCGTCTGCGACTGCGCATCTCCTGCTTCTGTTTTTTGCTCTGCTCGTCGGCGTCAGCGACTGCGCTGATCCTGCTGCTGTTTTCTGCTCTGCTCGTCGGCGTCTACGACTGCACATCTCCTGCTGCTGTTTTTTGCTCTGCTCGTCGGCGACTGCGCTGGTCCTGCTGCTGTTTTCTGCTCTGCTCATTGGCGTCGGCTACTGCGCTGATCCTGCTGTTGTTTCCTGCTCTGCTCGTCGCCGTCTGCGACTGCGCTGGTCCTGCTGTTGTTTTCTGCTCTGCTCGTCGGCGTCTGCTCTGCTCGTCGGCGTCTGCGACTGCGCTGGTCCTGATGCTGTTTTCTGCTCTGCTCATCGGTGACTGCGCTGGTCCTGCTTGTGTTTTCTGCACTGCTCATCTGCGTCGGCAACTGCGCTGGTCCTGCTGTTGTTTTCTTCTCTGCTTGTCGGCCTCTGCTCTGATCGTCGGCGTCTGCGACTGCGCTGGTCCTGCTGGTGTTTTCTGCATTGCTCATCGGCGTCGGCGACTGCGCTGGTCCTGCTGTTGTTTTAGCGTCTGCTCGTCGGCGTCTTAGACTGCGCTGGTCCTGCTGCTGTTTTCTGCTCTGCTCGTCGGCGACTGAGCTGGTCCTGCTGCTGTTTTCTGCACTGCTCAACGGCGTCGGCGACTGTGCTGATCCTGCTGCTGTTTTCTGCTCTGCTCGTAGGCGTCGGCGACTGCGCTGGTCCTGCTGCTGTTTTCTGCACTGCACATCGGCGTCAGCGAATGCGCTGATCCTGCTGCTGTTTCCTGCTCTGCTCATCGCCGTCGGCGACTGCGCTGGTCCTGCTGTTGTTTTCTGCTCTGATCGTCGGCGTCGGCGACTTCGCTGGTTCTGCTGCTGTTTTCTTCTCTGCTCGTCGGCGTCTGCTCTGCTCGTCGGCGTCTGCGACTGCGCTGGTCCTGCTGCTGTTTTCTGCTCTGCTCATCGGCGACTGCGCCTGTCCTGCTGGTGTTTTCTGCACTGCTCATCGGCGTCGGCGACTGCGCTGGTCCAGCTGTTGTTTTCGCCTCTGCTCATCGGTGTCTGCGACTGCGCTGGTCCTGCTGCTGTTTTCTGCTCTGCTCTTCGGCGACTGCGCTGGTCCTGCTGCTGTTTTCTGCACTGCTCATTGGCGTCGGCGACTGTGCTGATCCTGCTGCTGTTTTCTGCTCTGCTCGTAGGCGTCTGTGACTGCGCTGGTCCTGCTGCTTTTTTCTTCACTGCTCATCGGCGACTGCGACTGCGCTGGTCCTGCTGCTGTTTTCTGCTCTGCTCGTCGGCGACTGAGCAGGTCCTGCTGCTGTTTTCTGCACTGCTCATCGGCGTCGGCGACTGCGTTGTTCCTGCTAATGTTTTCTGCTCTGCTCATTGGCGTCTGCGACTGCGCATCTCCTTCTGCTGTTTTCTGCTCTGATCGTCTGCGACTGCGCATCTCCTGCTTATGTTTTTTGCTCTGCTCGTCGGTGTCAGCGACTGCGCTGAACCTGCTGCTGTTTTCTGCTCTGCTCGTCGGCGTCTGCGACTGCGCATCTCCTGCTGCTGTTTTTTGCTCTGCTCGTCGGCGACTGCGCTGGTCCTGCTGCTGTTTTCTGCTCTGCTCATCGGCGTCGGCTACTACGCTGATCCTGCTGTTGTTTCCTGCTCTGCTCGTCGCCGTCGGCGACTGCGCTGGTCCTTCTGTTGATTTCTGCTCTGATAGTCGGCGCCGGCTACTGCGCTGGTCCGGCTGCTGTTTTCTTCTCTGCTCGTCGGCGTCTGCTCTGCTCGACGGCGTCTGTGACTGCACTGGTCCTGCTGCTGTTTCCTGCTCTGTTCATCGGCCACTGCGCTGGACCTGCTGGTGTTTTCTGCACTGCTCATCTGCGTCGGCGACTGTGCTGGTCCTGCTGTTGTTTTCTGCTCTGATCGTCGGCGTCGGCGACTGCGCTGGTCCTGCTGCTGTTTTCTTCTCTGCTCATCGGCGTCTGCTCCGCTCGTCGGCGTCTGCGACTGCGCTGGTCCTGCTGCTGTTTTCTGCTCTGCTCATCGACGTATGCGCTGGTCCTGCTGGTGTTTTCTGCACTGTTCATCAGCGTCGGCGACTGCGCTGGTCCTGCTGCTGTTTTCTGCTCTGCTCGTCGGCGACTGCGCTGGTCCTGCTGCTGTTTTCTGCACTGCTCATCGGCGTCGGCGACTGTGCTGATCCTGCTGCTGTTTTCTGCTCTGCTCGTAGGCTTCGGCGACTGCGCTGGTCCTGCTGCTTTTTTCTGCACTGCTCATCGGCGTCTGCGACTGCGCTGGTCCTGCTGCTGTTTTCTGCTCTGCTCGTCGGCGACTGCTCTTGTCCTGCTGCTGTTTTCTGCACTGCTCATCGGCGTCGGCGACTGCGTTGATCCTGCTGCTGTTTTCTGCTCTGCTCATTGGCGTCTGAGACTGCGCATCTCCTGCTGCTTTTTTCTGCTCTGCTCGTCGGCGTTGGCGACTGTGCTGGTCCTGCTGCTGTTTTCTTCTCTGCTCATCGGCGTCTGCTCTGCTCGTCGGCGTCTGCGACTGCACTGGTCCTGCTGCTGTTTTCTGCTCTGCTCATCGGCGACTGCGCTGGTCCTGCTGGTGTTTTCTGCACAGCTCATCGGCGTCGGCGACTGCGCTGGTCCTGCTGTTGTTTTCGCCTCTGCTCGTCGGCGTCTGCGACTCCGCTGGTCCTGCTGCTGTTTTCTGTTCTGCTCGTCGGCGACTGCGCTGGTCCTGCTGCTTTTTTCTGCTCTGCTCGTCGGCGTCAGCGACTGCGCTGACCCTGCTGCTGTTTTCTGCTCTGATCGTAGGCGTCGATGACTGCGCTGGCCCTGCTGCTGTTTTCTGCACTGCTCATCGGCGTCGGCGACTGCGCTGATCCTGCTGCTGTTTTCTGCTCTGCTCGTTGGCGACTGCGCTGATCCTGCTGCTGTTTTCTGCTCTTCTCGTCGGCGACTGAGTTGATCCTGCTGCTGTTTTCTTCTCTGCTCGTCGGCGTCTGCTCTGCTCGTCGGCGTCTGCGACTGCGCTGGTCCTGCTGGTGTTTTCTGCACTGTTCATCAGCGTCGGCGACTGCGCTGGTCCTGCTGCTGTTTTCTGCTCTGCACATCGACGTATGCGCTGGTCCTGCTGGTGTTTTCTGCACTGTTCATCAGCGTCGGCAACTGCGCTGGTCCTGCTGCTGTTTTCTGCTCTGCTCGTCATCGACTGCGCTGGTCCTGCTGCTGTTTTCTGCACTGCTCATCGGCGTCGGCGACTGTGCTGATCCTGCTGCTGTTTTCTGCTCTGCTCGTAGGCGTCGGCGACTGCGCTGGTCCTGCTGCTGTTTTCTGCACTGCTCAACGGCGTCTGCGACTGCGCTGGTCCTGCTGCTGTTTTCTGCACTGCTCATCGGCGTCGGCGACTGCGTTGATCCTGCTGCTGTTTTCTGCTCTGCTCATTGGCGTCTGAGACTGCGCATCTCCTGCTGCTTTTTTCTGCTCTGCTCGTCGGCGTCAGCGACTGCGCTGACCCTGCTGCTGTTTTCTGCTCTGATCGTCTGCAACTACACATTTCCTGCCGCTCTTTTTTGCACTGCTCGTCGGCGTCAGCGACTGCGCTGATCCTGCTGCTGTTTTCTGCTCTGCTCGTCGGCGTCTGCGACTGCGCATCTCCTGCTGCTGTTTTTTGCTCTGCTCGTCGGCGACTGCGCTGGTCCTGCTGCTGTTTTCTGCTCTGCTCATCGGCGTCGGCTACTGCCCGGATCCTGCTGCTGTTTTCTGCTCTGCTTGTCTGCGTCAGCGAATGCGCTGATCCTGCTGCTGTTTCCTGCTCTGCTCGTCGCCGTCGGCGACTACGCTGGTCCTGCTGTTGTTTTCTGCTCTGATCGTCGGCGTCGGCGACTGTGCTGGTCCTGCTGCTGTTTTCTTCTCTGCTCGTCGGCGTCTGCTCTGATCGTCGGCGTCTGCGACTGCGCTGGTCCTGCTGCTGTTTTCTGCTCTGCTCATCGGCGACTGCGCTGGTCCTGCTGGTGCTTTCTGCACTGCTCATCGGCGTCGGTGACTGCGCTGGTCCTCCTGTTGTTTTCGCCTCTGCTCGTCGGCGTCTGCGACTCCGCTGGTCCTGCTGCTGTTTTCTGTTCTGCTCGTCGGCGACTGCGCTGGTCCTGCTGCTGTTTTCTGCACTGCTCATCGGCGTCGGTGACTGTGCTGATCCTGCTGCTGTTTTCTGCTCTGCTTGTAGGCGTCGGCGACTGCACTGGTCCTGCTGCTGTTTTCTGCAATGCTCATCGGCGTCGGCGACTACGTTGATCCTGCTGCTGTTTTCTGCTCTGCTCATTGGCGTCTGCGACTGCGCATCTCCTGCTGCTTTTTTCTGCTCTGCTCGTCGGCGTCAGCGACTACGCTGACCCTGCTGCTGTTTTCTGCTCTGATCGTAGGCGTCGATGACTGCGCTGGTCCTGCTGCTGTTTTCTGCACTGCTCATCGGCGTCGGCGACTGCGCTGATCCTGCTGCTCTTTTCTGCTCTGCTCGTCGGCGACTGCGCTGATCCTGCTGCTGTTTTCTGCTCTGCTCGTCGGCAACTGTGTTGATCCTGCTGCTGTTTTCTGCTCTGCTCGTTGGCGTCTGCGACTGCGCATCTCCTGCCGCTTTTTTCTTCTCTGCTCGTCGGCGTCAGTGACTGCACTGATCCTGCTGCTGTTTTCTGCTCTGCTCGTCGGCGTCTGCGACTGCGCATCTCCTGCTGCTGTTTTTTGCTCTGCTCGTCGGCGTCGGCGACTGCGCTGATCCTGCTGCTGTTTTCTGCTCTGCTCATCGGCGTCAGCGACTGGGCTGATCCTGCTGCTGTTTTCTGCTCTGCTCATCTGCGTCAGCGAATGCGCTGATCCTGCTGCTGTTTCCTGCTCTGCTCGTCGCCGTCGGCGACTGCGCTGGTCCTGCTGCTGTTTTCTTCTCTGCTCGTCGGCGACTGCGCTGGTCCTGCTGCTGTTTTCTGCTCTGCTCGTTGGCGACTGCACTGGTCCTGCTGTTGCTTTCGCCTCTGCTCGTCGGCGTCTGCTCTGCTCATCGGCGTCTGCGTCTGCGCTGGTCCTGCTGCTGTTTTCTGTTCTGCTCATTGGCGTCTGCGACTGCGCATCTCCTGCTGCTTTTTTCTGCTCTGCTCGTCGGCGTCAGCGACTGCGCTGACCCTGCTGCTGTTTTCTGCTCTGATCATCTGTGACTGCGCATCTCCTGCTGCTGTTTTTTGCTCTGCTCGTCGGCGTCAGCGACTGCGCTGATCCTGCTGCTGTTTTCTGCTCCCCTCGTCGGCGTCTGTGACTGCACATCTCCTGCTGCTGTTTTTTGCTCTGCTCGTCGGCGATTGCGCTTGTCCTGCTGCTGTTTTCTGCTCTGCTCATCGGGGTCGGCTACTGCGCTGATCCTGCTGCTGTTTTCTGCTCTGCTCGTCTGTGTCAGGGAATGCGCTGATCCTGCTGCTGTTTTCTGCTCTGCTCGTCTGCGTCAGCGAATGCGCTGATCCTGCTGCGGTTTCCTGCTCTGCTAGTCGCCGTCGGCGACTTGGCTGGTCCTGCTGTTGTTTTCTGCTCTGATCGCCGGCGTCGGCGACTGCGTTGGTCCTGCTGCTGTTTTCTGCTCTGCTCGTCGGCGACTGCGCTGGTCCTGCTGCTGTTTTCTGCTCTGCTCGTCGGCGACTGCGCTGGTCCTGCTGCTGTTTTCTGCTCTGCTCGTTGGCGACTGCGCTGGTCCTGCTGTTGCTTTCGCCTCTTCTCGTCGGCGTCTACTCTGCTCATCGGCGTCTGCGACTGCGCTGGTCCTGCTGCTGTTTTCTGCTCTGATCGTCTGCGACTGCGCATCTCCTGCTGCAGTTTTTTGCTCTGCTCGTCGGCGTCAGCGACTGCGCTGATCCTGCTGCTGTTTTCTGCTCTCCTCGTCGGCGTCTGTGACGGCGCATGTCCTGCTGCTGTTTTTTGCTCTGCTCGTCGGCGATTGCGCTTGTCCTGCTGCTGTTTTCTTCTCTGCTCATCGGGGTCGGCTACTGCGCTGATCCTGCTGCTGTTTTCTGCTCTGCTCGTCTGCGTCAGCGAATGCGCTGATCCTGCTGCTGTTTCCTGCTCGGCTCAACCCCGTCGGCGACTGCACTGGTCCTGCTGTTGTTTTCTGCTCTGATCGTCGGCGTCGGCGACTGCGCTGGTCCTGCTGCTGTTTTCTTCTCTGCTCGTCGGCGTCTGCTCTGTTCGTCGGCGTCTGCGACTGCGCTGGTCCTGCTGCTGTTTTCTGCTCTGCTCATCGGCGTCGGCGACTGCGCTGATCCTGCTGCTGTTTCTTGCTCTGCTCGTCGCTGTCCGCGATTTCGCTGGTCCTGCTGTTGTTTTCTGCTCTGATCGCCGGAGTCGGCGACTGCGCTGGTCCTGCTGCTGTTTTCTGCTCTGCTCGTCGGCGACTGCGCTGGTCCTGCTGCTGTTTTCTGCTCTGCTCGTCGGCGACTGCGCTGGTCCTGCTGCTGTTTTCTGCACTGCTGGTCGGCGACTGCGCTGGTCCTGCTGTTGCTTTCGCCTCTGCTCGTCGGCGTCTGCTCTGCTCATCGGCGTCTGCGACTGCGCTGGTCCTGCTGCTGTTTTCTGCTCTGCTCATTGGCGTCTGCGACTGTGCATCTCCTGCTGCTTTTTTCTGCTCTGCTCGTCGGCGTCAGCGACTGTGCTGACCCTGCTGCTGTTTTCTGCTCTGATCGTTATCGTCTGCGACTGTGCATCTCCTGCTGCTTTTTTCTGCAATGCTCATCGGAGTCGGCGACTACGTTGATCCTGCTGCTGTTTTCTGCTCTGCTCATTGGCGTCTGCGACTGTGCATCTCCTGCTGCTTTTTTCTGATCTGCTCGTCGGCGTCAGCGACTGCGCTGACCTTGCTGCTGTTTTCTGCTCTGATCGTCTGCGACTGCGCTGGTCCTGCTGCTGTTTTCTGCACTGCTCATCGGCGACTGCGCTGGTCCTGCTGCTGTTTTCTGCACTGCTGGTCGGCGACTGCGCTGGTCCTGCTGTTGCTTTCGCCTCTGCTCGTCGGCGTCTGCTCTGCTCATCGGCGTCTGCGACTGCGCTGGTCCTGCTGCTGTTTTCTGCTCTGCTCATTGGCGTCTGCGACTGTGCATCTCCTGCTGCTTTTTTCTGCTCTGCTCGTCGGCGTCAGCGACTGTGCTGACCCTGCTGCTGTTTTCTGCTCTGATCGTTATCGTCTGCGACTGTGCATCTCCTGCTGCTTTTTTCTGCAATGCTCATCGGAGTCGGCGACTACGTTGATCCTGCTGCTGTTTTCTGCTCTGCTCATTGGCGTCTGCGACTGTGCATCTCCTGCTGCTTTTTTCTGATCTGCTCGTCGGCGTCAGCGACTGCGCTGACCTTGCTGCTGTTTTCTGCTCTGATCGTCTGCGACTGCGCTGGTCCTGCTGCTGTTTTCTGCACTGCTCATCGGCGTCAGCGACTGTGCTGATCCTGCTGCTGTTTTCTGCCCTGCTCGTAGGCGTCGACGACTGCGCTGGTCCTGCTGCTGTTTTCTGCACTGCTCATCGGCGTCAGCGACTGCGCTCATCCTGCTGCTGTTTTCTGCTCAGCTCGTCGGCGACTGCGCTGATCCTGCTGCTGTTTTCTGCTCTGCTCGTCGGCGACTGCGTTGATCCTGCTGCTGTTTTCTGTTCTGCTCATTGGCGTCTGCGACTGCGCATCTCCTGCCACTTTTTTCTGCTCTGCTCCTCCGCGTCAGCGACTGCGCTGATCCTGCTTCTGTTTTCTGCTCTGCTCGTCGGCGTCTGCGACTGCACATCTCCTGCTGCAGTTTTTTGCTCTGCTCATCGGCGTCGGCGACTGCGCTGATCCTGCTGCTGTTTTCTGCTCTCATCATCGGTGTCAGTGACTGGGCTGATCCTGCTGCTGTTTTCTGCTCTGCTCGTCTGCGTCAGCGAATGCTCTGATCCTGCTGCTGTTTCCTGCTCTGCTCGTCGCCGTCCGCGACTTTGCTGGTCCTGCTGTTGTTTTCTGCTCTGATCGCCGGCGTCGGCGACTGCGCTGGTCCTGCTGCTGTTTTCTGCTCTGCTCGTCGGCGACTGTGCTGGTCCTGCTGCTGTTTTCTGCTCTGCTTGTCCGCGACTGCGCTGGTCCTGCTGCTGTTTTCTGCACTGCTTGTCGGCGACTGCGCTGGTCCTGCTGTTGCTTTCGCCTCTGCTCGTCGGCGTCTGCTCTGCTCATCGGCGTCTGCGACTGCGCTGGTCCTGCTGCTGTTTTCTGCTCTGCTCATCGGCGTCTGACACTGCGCATCTCCTGCTGCTGTTTTCTGCTCTGCTCGTCGGCGACTGCGCTGGTCCTGCTGCTGTTTTCTGCACTGCTGGTCGGCGACTGCGCTGGTCCTGCTGTTGCTTTCGCCTCTGCTCGTCGGCGTCTGCTCTGCTCATCGGCGTCTGCTACTGAGCTGGTCCTGCTGCTGTTTTCTGCTCTGCTCATTGGCGTCTGCGACTGTGCATCTCCTGCTGCTTTTTTCTGCTCTGCTCGTCGGCGTCAGCGACTGTGCTGACCCTGCTGCTGTTTTCTGCTCTGATCGTTATCGTCTGCGACTGTGCATCTCCTGCTGCTTTTTTCTGCAATGCTCATCGGAGTTGGCGACTACGTTGATCCTGCTGCTGTTTTCTGCTCTGCTCATTGGCGTCTGCGACTGTGCATCTCCTGCTGCTTTTTTCTGCTCTGCTCGTCGGCGTCAGCGACTGCGCTGACCTTGCTGCTTTTTTCTGCTCTGATCGTCTGCGACTGCGCTGGTCCTGCTGCTGTTTTCTGCACTGCTCATCGGCGTCAGCGACTGTGCTGATCCTGCTGCTGTTTTCTGCCCTGCTCGTAGGCGTCGACGACTGTGCTGGTCCTGCTGCTGTTTTCTGCACTGCTCATCGGTGTCAGCGACTGCGCTCATCCTGCTGCTGTTTTCTGCTCAGCTCGTCGGTGATTGCGCTTGTCCTGCTGCTGTTTTCTGCACTGCTCATCGGCGTCGGCGACTGCGCTGGTCCTGCTGTTGTTTTCGCCTCTGCTCGTCGGCGTCTGCGACTCCGCTGGTCCTGCTGCTGTTTTCTGTTCTGCTCGTCGGCGACTGCACTGGTCCTGCTGTTGCTTTCGCCTCTGCTCGTCGGCGTCTGCTCTGCTCATCGGCGTCTGCGTCTGCGCTGGTCCTGCTGCTGTTTTCTGTTCTGCTCATTGGCGTCTGCGACTGCGCATCTCCTGCTGCTTTTTTCTGCTCTGCTCGTCGGCGTCAGCGACTGCGCTGACCCTGCTGCTGTTTTCTGCTCTGATCATCTGTGACTGCGCATCTCCTGCTGCTGTTTTTTGCTCTGCTCGTCGGCGTCAGCGACTGCGCTGATCCTGCTGCTGTTTTCTGCTCCCCTCGTCGGCGTCTGTGACTGCACATCTCCTGCTGCTGTTTTTTGCTCTGCTCGTCGGCGATTGCGCTTGTCCTGCTGCTGTTTTCTGCTCTGCTCATCGGGGTCGGCTACTGCGCTGATCCTGCTGCTGTTTTCTGCTCTGCTCGTCTGTGTCAGGGAATGCGCTGATCCTGCTGCTGTTTTCTGCTCTGCTCGTCTGCGTCAGCGAATGCGCTGATCCTGCTGCGGTTTCCTGCTCTGCTAGTCGCCGTCGGCGACTTGGCTGGTCCTGCTGTTGTTTTCTGCTCTGATCGCCGGCGTCGGCGACTGCGTTGGTCCTGCTGCTGTTTTCTGCTCTGCTCGTCGGCGACTGCGCTGGTCCTGCTGCTGTTTTCTGCTCTGCTCGTCGGCGACTGCGCTGGTCCTGCTGCTGTTTTCTGCTCTGCTCGTTGGCGACTGCGCTGGTCCTGCTGTTGCTTTCGCCTCTTCTCGTCGGCGTCTACTCTGCTCATCGGCGTCTGCGACTGCGCTGGTCCTGCTGCTGTTTTCTGCTCTGATCGTCTGCGACTGCGCATCTCCTGCTGCAGTTTTTTGCTCTGCTCGTCGGCGTCAGCGACTGCGCTGATCCTGCTGCTGTTTTCTGCTCTCCTCGTCGGCGTCTGTGACGGCGCATGTCCTGCTGCTGTTTTTTGCTCTGCTCGTCGGCGATTGCGCTTGTCCTGCTGCTGTTTTCTTCTCTGCTCATCGGGGTCGGCTACTGCGCTGATCCTGCTGCTGTTTTCTGCTCTGCTCGTCTGCGTCAGCGAATGCGCTGATCCTGCTGCTGTTTCCTGCTCGGCTCAACCCCGTCGGCGACTGCACTGGTCCTGCTGTTGTTTTCTGCTCTGATCGTCGGCGTCGGCGACTGCGCTGGTCCTGCTGCTGTTTTCTTCTCTGCTCGTCGGCGTCTGCTCTGTTCGTCGGCGTCTGCGACTGCGCTGGTCCTGCTGCTGTTTTCTGCTCTGCTCATCGGCGTCGGCGACTGCGCTGATCCTGCTGCTGTTTCTTGCTCTGCTCGTCGCTGTCCGCGATTTCGCTGGTCCTGCTGTTGTTTTCTGCTCTGATCGCCGGAGTCGGCGACTGCGCTGGTCCTGCTGCTGTTTTCTGCTCTGCTCGTCGGCGACTGCGCTGGTCCTGCTGCTGTTTTCTGCTCTGCTCGTCGGCGACTGCGCTGGTCCTGCTGCTGTTTTCTGCACTGCTGGTCGGCGACTGCGCTGGTCCTGCTGTTGCTTTCGCCTCTGCTCGTCGGCGTCTGCTCTGCTCATCGGCGTCTGCGACTGCGCTGGTCCTGCTGCTGTTTTCTGCTCTGCTCATTGGCGTCTGCGACTGTGCATCTCCTGCTGCTTTTTTCTGCTCTGCTCGTCGGCGTCAGCGACTGTGCTGACCCTGCTGCTGTTTTCTGCTCTGATCGTTATCGTCTGCGACTGTGCATCTCCTGCTGCTTTTTTCTGCAATGCTCATCGGAGTCGGCGACTACGTTGATCCTGCTGCTGTTTTCTGCTCTGCTCATTGGCGTCTGCGACTGTGCATCTCCTGCTGCTTTTTTCTGATCTGCTCGTCGGCGTCAGCGACTGCGCTGACCTTGCTGCTGTTTTCTGCTCTGATCGTCTGCGACTGCGCTGGTCCTGCTGCTGTTTTCTGCACTGCTCATCGGCGACTGCGCTGGTCCTGCTGCTGTTTTCTGCACTGCTGGTCGGCGACTGCGCTGGTCCTGCTGTTGCTTTCGCCTCTGCTCGTCGGCGTCTGCTCTGCTCATCGGCGTCTGCGACTGCGCTGGTCCTGCTGCTGTTTTCTGCTCTGCTCATTGGCGTCTGCGACTGTGCATCTCCTGCTGCTTTTTTCTGCTCTGCTCGTCGGCGTCAGCGACTGTGCTGACCCTGCTGCTGTTTTCTGCTCTGATCGTTATCGTCTGCGACTGTGCATCTCCTGCTGCTTTTTTCTGCAATGCTCATCGGAGTCGGCGACTACGTTGATCCTGCTGCTGTTTTCTGCTCTGCTCATTGGCGTCTGCGACTGTGCATCTCCTGCTGCTTTTTTCTGATCTGCTCGTCGGCGTCAGCGACTGCGCTGACCTTGCTGCTGTTTTCTGCTCTGATCGTCTGCGACTGCGCTGGTCCTGCTGCTGTTTTCTGCACTGCTCATCGGCGTCAGCGACTGTGCTGATCCTGCTGCTGTTTTCTGCCCTGCTCGTAGGCGTCGACGACTGCGCTGGTCCTGCTGCTGTTTTCTGCACTGCTCATCGGCGTCAGCGACTGCGCTCATCCTGCTGCTGTTTTCTGCTCAGCTCGTCGGCGACTGCGCTGATCCTGCTGCTGTTTTCTGCTCTGCTCGTCGGCGACTGCGTTGATCCTGCTGCTGTTTTCTGTTCTGCTCATTGGCGTCTGCGACTGCGCATCTCCTGCCACTTTTTTCTGCTCTGCTCCTCCGCGTCAGCGACTGCGCTGATCCTGCTTCTGTTTTCTGCTCTGCTCGTCGGCGTCTGCGACTGCACATCTCCTGCTGCAGTTTTTTGCTCTGCTCATCGGCGTCGGCGACTGCGCTGATCCTGCTGCTGTTTTCTGCTCTCATCATCGGTGTCAGTGACTGGGCTGATCCTGCTGCTGTTTTCTGCTCTGCTCGTCTGCGTCAGCGAATGCTCTGATCCTGCTGCTGTTTCCTGCTCTGCTCGTCGCCGTCCGCGACTTTGCTGGTCCTGCTGTTGTTTTCTGCTCTGATCGCCGGCGTCGGCGACTGCGCTGGTCCTGCTGCTGTTTTCTGCTCTGCTCGTCGGCGACTGTGCTGGTCCTGCTGCTGTTTTCTGCTCTGCTTGTCCGCGACTGCGCTGGTCCTGCTGCTGTTTTCTGCACTGCTTGTCGGCGACTGCGCTGGTCCTGCTGTTGCTTTCGCCTCTGCTCGTCGGCGTCTGCTCTGCTCATCGGCGTCTGCGACTGCGCTGGTCCTGCTGCTGTTTTCTGCTCTGCTCATCGGCGTCTGACACTGCGCATCTCCTGCTGCTGTTTTCTGCTCTGCTCGTCGGCGACTGCGCTGGTCCTGCTGCTGTTTTCTGCACTGCTGGTCGGCGACTGCGCTGGTCCTGCTGTTGCTTTCGCCTCTGCTCGTCGGCGTCTGCTCTGCTCATCGGCGTCTGCGACTGAGCTGGTCCTGCTGCTGTTTTCTGCTCTGCTCATTGGCGTCTGCGACTGTGCATCTCCTGCTGCTTTTTTCTGCTCTGCTCGTCGGCGTCAGCGACTGTGCTGACCCTGCTGCTGTTTTCTGCTCTGATCGTTATCGTCTGCGACTGTGCATCTCCTGCTGCTTTTTTCTGCAATGCTCATCGGAGTTGGCGACTACGTTGATCCTGCTGCTGTTTTCTGCTCTGCTCATTGGCGTCTGCGACTGTGCATCTCCTGCTGCTTTTTTCTGCTCTGCTCGTCGGCGTCAGCGACTGCGCTGACCTTGCTGCTTTTTCTGCTCTGATCGTCTGCGACTGCGCTGGTCCTGCTGCTGTTTTCTGCACTGCTCATCGGCGTCAGCGACTGTGCTGATCCTGCTGCTGTTTTCTGCCCTGCTCGTAGGCGTCGACGACTGCGCTGGTCCTGCTGCTGTTTTCTGCACTGCTCATCGGTGTCAGCGACTGCGCTCATCCTGCTGCTGTTTTCTGCTCAGCTCGTCGGTGATTGCGCTTGTCCTGCTGCTGTTTTCTGCACTGCTCATCGGCGTCGGCGACTGCGCTGGTCCTGCTGTTGTTTTCGCCTCTGCTCGTCGGCGTCTGCGACTCCGCTGGTCCTGCTGCTGTTTTCTGTTCTGCTCGTCGGCGACTGCGCTGGTCCTGCTGCTGTTTTCTGCACTGCTCATCGGCGTCGGTGACTGTGCTGATCCTGCTGCTGTTTTCTGCTCTGCTCGTAGGCGTCGGCGACTGCGCTGGTCCTGCTGCTGTTTTCTGCAATGCTCATCGGCGTCGGCGACTATGTTGATCCTGCTGCTGTTTTCTGCTCTGCTCATTGGCGTCTGCGACTGCGCATCTCCTGCTGCTTTTTTCTGCTCTGCTCGTCGGCGTCAGCGACTGCGCTGACCCTGCTGCTGTTTTCTGCTCTGATCGTCTGCGACTGCGGATCTCCTGCCGCTGTTTTCTGCACTGCTCATCGGCGTCAGCGACTGTGCTGATCCTGCTGCTGTTTTCTGCCCTGCTCATAGGCGTCGACGACTGCGCTGGTAATGCTGCTGTTTTCTTAACTGCTCATCGGCGTCGGCGACTGCGCTGATCCTGCTGCTGTTTTCTGCTCTGCTCGTCGGCGACTGCGCTGATCCTGCTGCTGTTTTCTAATCTGCTCGTCGGCGACTGCGTTGATCCTGCTGCTGTTTTCTGCTCTGCTCGTTGGCGTCTGCGCATCTCCTGCCGCTTTTTTCTGCTCTGCTCGTCGGCGTCAGCGACTGCGCTGATCCTGCTGCTGTTTTCTGCTCTGCTCGTCGGCGTCTGCTCTGCTCGTCGGCATCTGCGACTGCGCTGGTCCTGCTGCTGTTTTCTGCTCTGCTCGTTGGCGACTGCGCTGGTCCTGCTGGTGTTTTCTGCACTGCACATCGGCGTCGGAGACTGCGCTGGTCCTGGTGTTGTTTTCGCCTCTGCTCGTCGGCGTCTGCGACTGCGCTGGTCCTGCTGCTGTTTTCTGCTCTGCTCGTCGGTGATTGCGCTTGTCCTGCTGCTGTTTTCTGCACTGCTCATCGGCGTCGGCGACTGCGCTGGTCCTGCTGTTGTTTTCGCCTCTGCTCGTCGGCGTCTGCGACTCCGCTGGTCCTGCTGCTGTTTTCTGTTCTGCTCGTCGGCGACTGCGCTGGTCCTGCTGCTGTTTTCTGCACTGCTCATCGGCGTCGGTGACTGTGCTGATCCTGCTGCTGTTTTCTGCTCTGCTCGTAGGCGTCGGCGACTGCGCTGGTCCTGCTGCTGTTTTCTGCAATGCTCATCGGCGTCGGCGACTATGTTGATCCTGCTGCTGTTTTCTGCTCTGCTCATTGGCGTCTGCGACTGCGCATCTCCTGCTGCTTTTTTCTGCTCTGCTCGTCGGCGTCAGCGACTGCGCTGACCCTGCTGCTGTTTTCTGCTCTGATCGTCTGCGACTGCGGATCTCCTGCCGCTGTTTTCTGCACTGCTCATCGGCGTCAGCGACTGTGCTGATCCTGCTGCTGTTTTATGCCCTGCTCATAGGCGTCGACGACTGCGCTGGTAATGCTGCTGTTTTCTTAACTGCTCATCGGCGTCGGCGACTGCGCTGATCCTGCTGCTGTTTTCTGCTCTGCTCGTCGGCGACTGCGCTGATCCTGCTGCTGTTTTCTGCTCTGCTCGTCGGCGACTGCGTTGATCCTGCTGCTGTTTTCTGCTCTGCTCGTTGGCGTCTGCGCATCTCCTGCCGCTTTTTTCTGCTCTGCTCGTCGGCGTCAGCGACTGCGCTGATCCTGCTGCTGTTTTCTGCTCTGCTCGTCGGCGTCTGCTCTGCTCGTCGGCATCTGCGACTGCGCTGGTCCTGCTGCTGTTTTCTGCTCTGCTCGTTGGCGACTGCGCTGGTCCTGCTGGTGTTTTCTGCACTGCACATCGGCGTCGGAGACTGCGCTGGTCCTGGTGTTGTTTTCGCCTCTGCTCGTCGGCGTCTGCGACTGCGCTGGTCCTGCTGCTGTTTTCTGCTCTGCTCGTCGGCGACTACGCTGGTCCTGCTGCTGTTTTCTGCACTGCTCATCGGCGTCGACAACTGTGCTGATCCTGCTGCTGTTTTCTGCTCTGCTCGTAGGCGTCGGCGACTGCGCATCTCCTGCTGCTGTTTTTTGCTCTGCTCGTCGGCGTTGGCGACTGCGCTGATCCTGCTGCTGTTTTCTGCTCTGCTCGTCGGCGACTACGCTGGTCCTGCTGCTGTTTTCTGCACTGCTCATCGGCGTCGGCGACTGCGTTGATCCTGCTGCTGTTTTCTGCTCTGCTCGTTGGTGTCTGCGACTGCGCATCTCTTGCTGCTTTTTTCTGCTCTGCTCGTCGGCGTCAACGAGGGCGCTGATCCTGCAGCTGTTTTCTGCTCTGCTCGTCTGTGTCAGCGAATGCGCTGATCCTGCTGCTGTTTCCTGCTCTGCTCGTCGCCGTCGGTGACTTCGCTGGTCCTGCTGTTGTTTTCTGCTCTGATTGCCGGCGTCGCCGACTGCGCTGGTCCTGCTGCTGTTTTCTTCTCTGCTCGTCAGCGTCTGCTCTGCTCGTCGGCGTCTGCACGTGTCCTGCTGCTGTTTTCTGCTCTGCTCGTCGGCGACTGCGCTGGTCCTGCTGTTGTTTTCACCTCTGCTCGTATGCGTCTGCTCTGCTCATCGGCGTCTGCGACTGCGCTGGTCCTGCTGCTGTTTTCTGCTCTGCTCGTTGGCAACTGCGCTGGTCCTGCTGCTGTTTTCTGCACTGCTCATCGGCGACTGCGCAGGTCCTGCTGCTGTTTTCTGCTCTGCTCATTTGCGTCTGCAACTGCGCATCTCCTGCTTCTTTTTTCTGCTCTGCTCGTCGGCGTCAGCGACTGCACTGACCCTGCTGCTGTTTTCTGCTCTGATCGTCTGCGACTGCGCATCTCCTGCTTCTGTTTTTTGCTCTGCTCGTCGGCGTCAGCGACTGCGCTGATCCTGCTGCTGTTTTCTGCTCTGCTCGTCGGCGTCTGCGACTGCGCATCTCCTTCTGCTGTTTTCTGCTCTGCTCATCGGAGTCGGCTACTGCGCGGATCCTGCTGCTGTTTTCTGCTCTGCTTGTCTGCGTCAGCGAATTCGCTGATCCTGCTGCTGTTTCCTGCTCTGCTCGTCGCCGTCGGCTACTGCGCTGGTCCTGCTGTTGTTTTCTGCTCTGATCGTCGGCTTCGGCGACTGTGCTTGTCCTGCTGCTGTTTTCTGCTCTGCTCGTTGGCGTCTGCGCATCTCCTGCCACTTTTTTCTGCTCTGCTCGTCGGCGTCAGCGACTGCGCTGATCCTGCTGCTGTTTTCTGCTCTGCTCGTCGGCGTCTGCTCTGCTCGTCGGCATCTGCGACTGCGCTGGTCCTGCTGCTGTTTTCTGCTCTGCTCGTCGGCGACTGCGCTGGTCCTGCTGATGTTTTCTGCACTGCACATCGGCGTCGGAGACTGCGCTGGTCCTGGTGTTGTTTTTGCCTCTGCTCGTCGGCGTCTGCGACTGCGCTGGTCCTGCTGCTGTTTTCTGCTCTGCTCGTCGGCGACTACGCTGGTCCTGCTGCTGTTTTCTGCACTGCTCATCGGCGTCGACAACTGTGCTGATCCTGCTGCTGTTTTCTGCTCTGCTCGTAGGCGTCGGCGACTGCGCATCTCCTGCTGCTGTTTTTTGCTCTGCTCGTCGGCGTTGGCGACTGCGCTGATCCTGCTGCTGTTTTCTGCTCTGCTCGTCGGCGACTACGCTGGTCCTGCTGCTGTTTTCTGCACTGCTCATCGGCGTCGGCGACTGCGTTGATCCTGCTGCTGTTTTCTGCTCTGCTCGTTGGTGTCTGCGACTGCGCATCTCTTGCTGCTTTTTTCTGCTCTGCTCGTCGGCGTCAACGAGGGCGCTGATCCTGCAGCTGTTTTCTGCTCTGCTCGTCTGTGTCAGCGAATGCGCTGATCCTGCTGCTGTTTCCTGCTCTGCTCGTCGCCGTCGGTGACTTCGCTGGTCCTGCTGTTGTTTTCTGCTCTGATTGCCGGCGTCGCCGACTGCGCTGGTCCTGCTGCTGTTTTCTTCTCTGCTCGTCAGCGTCTGCTCTGCTCGTCGGCGTCTGCACGTATCCTGCTGCTGTTTTCTGCTCTGCTCGTCGGCGACTGCGCTGGTCCTGCTGTTGTTTTCACCTCTGCTCGTATGTGTCTGCTCTGCTCATCGGCGTCTGCGACTGCGCTGGTCCTGCTGCTGTTTTCTGCTCTGCTCGTTGGCAACTGCGCTGGTCCTGCTGCTGTTTTCTGCACTGCTCATCGGCGACTGCGCAGGTCCTGCTGCTGTTTTCTGCTCTGCTCATTTGCGTCTGCAACTGCGCATCTCCTGCTTCTTTTTTCTGCTCTGCTCGTCGGCGTCAGCGACTGCACTGACCCTGCTGCTGTTTTCTGCTCTGATCGTCTGCGACTGCGCATCTCCTGCTTCTGTTTTTTGCTCTGCTCGTCGGCGTCAGCGACTGCGCTGATCCTGCTGCTGTTTTCTGCTCTGCTCGTCGGCGTCTGCGACTGCGCATCTCCTTCTGCTGTTTTCTGCTCTGCTCATCGGAGTCGGCTACTGCGCGGATCCTGCTGCTGTTTTCTGCTCTGCTTGTCTGCGTCAGCGAATGCGCTGATCCTGCTGCTGTTTCCTGCTCTGCTCGTCGCCGTCGGCTACTGCGCTGGTCCTGCTGTTGTTTTCTGCTCTGATCGCTGGCTTCGGCGACTGTGCTTGTCCTGCTGCTGTTTTCTGCTCTGCTCGTTGGCGTCTGCGACTTCGCATCTCCGGCTGCTTTTTTCTTGTCTGCTCGTCGGCGTCAGCGACTGCGCTGATCCTGCAGCTGTTTTCTGCTCTGCTCGTCGCCGTCTGTGACTGTGCTGGTCCTGTTGCTGTTTTCTGCTCTGCTCGTCGGCGACTGCGCTGGTCCTGCTGCTGTTTTCTGCACTGCTCATTGGCGTCGGCGACTGCGTTGATCCTGCTGCTGTTTTCTGCTCTGCTCATTTGCGTCTGCGACTGCGCATCTCCTGCTGCTTTTTTCTGCTCTGCTCGTCGGCGTCAGCGACTTCGCTGACCCTGCTGCTGTTTTCTGCTCTGATCGTCTGCGACTGCGCATCTCCTGCTGCTGTTTTTTGCTCTGCTCGTCGGGGTCAGAGACTGCTCTGATCCTGCTGCTGTTTTCTGCTCTGCTCGTCGGAGTCTGCGACTGCGCATCTCCTGCTGCTGTTTTTTACTCTGCTCGTCGGCGACTGCGCTGATCCTGCTGCTGTTTCCTGCTCTGCTCGTCGCCGTCGGCGCCTGCGCTGGTCCTGCTGTTGTTTTCTGCTCTGATCGTCGACCTTGGCGACTGCGCTGGTCCTGCTGCTGTTTTCTTCTCTGCTCGTCGGCGTCTGCTCTGCTTGTCGGCGTCTGCGACTGCGATGGTCCTGCTGCTGTTTTCTGCTCTGCTCATCGGTGACTGCGCTGGTCCTGCTGGTGTTTTCTGCACTGCTCATCGGCGTCTGCGACTGCGCTGGTCCTGCTGCTGTTTTCTGCTCTGCTCATCGGCGACTGCGCTGGTCCTGCTGGTGTTTTCTGCACTGCTCATCGGCATTGGTGACTGCGTTGATCCTGCTGCTGTTTTCTGCTCTGCTCATTGGCGTCTGCGACTGCGCATCTCCTGCTGCTGTTTCCTGCTCTGCTCGTCGCCGTCGGCTACTGCGCTGGTCCTGCTGTTGTTTTCTGCTCTGATCGTCGGCTTCGGCGACTGTGCTTGTCCTGCTGCTGTTTTCTGCTCTGCTCATTTGCGTCTGCGACTGCGCATCTCCTGCTGCTTTTTTCTGCTCTGCTCGTCGGCGTCAGCGACTTCGCTGACCCTGCTGCTGTTTTCTGCTCTGATCGTCTGCGACTGCGCATCTCCTGCTGCTGTTTTTTGCTCTGCTCGTCGGGGTCAGCGACTGCTCTGATCCTGCTGCTGTTTTCTGCTCTGCTCGTCGGAGTCTGCGACTGCGCATCTCCTGCTGCTGTTTTTTACTCTGCTCGTCGCCGACTGCGCTGATCCTGCTGCTGTTTCCTGCTCTGCTCGTCGCCGTCGGCGCCTGCGCTGGTCCTGCTGTTGTTTTCTGCTCTGATCGTCGACCTTGGCGACTGCGCTGGTCCTGCTGCTGTTTTCTTCTCTGCTCGTCGGCGTCTGCTCTGCTTGTCGGCGTCTGCGACTGCGATGGTCCTGCTGCTGTTTTCTGCTCTGCTCATCGGTGACTGCGCTGGTGCTGCTGGTGTTTTCTGCACTGCTCATCGGCGTCTGCGACTGCGCTGGTCCTGCTGCTGTTTTCTGCTCTGCTCATCGGCGACTGCGCTGGTCCTGCTGGTGTTTTCTGCACTGCTCATCGGCATTGGTGACTGCGTTGATCCTGCTGCTGTTTTCTGCTCTGCTCATTGGCGTCTGCGACTGCGCATCTCCTGCTGCTGTTTCCTGCTCTGCTCGTCGCCGTCGGCTACTGCGCTGGTCCTGCTGTTGTTTTCTGCTCTGATCGTCGGCTTCGGCGACTGTGCTTGTCCTGCTGCTGTTTTCTGCTCTGCTCGTTGGCGTCTGCGACTTCGCATCTCCTGCTGCTTTTTTCTGCTCTGCTCGTCGGCGTCAGCGACTGCGCTGATCCTGCAGCTGTTTTCTGCTCTGCTCGTCGCCGTCTGTGACTGTGCTGGTCCTGTTGCTGTTTTCTGCTCTGCTTGTCGGCGTCTGCGACTGCGATGGTCCTGCTGCTGTTTTCTGCTCTGCTCATCGGTGACTGTGCTGGTCCTGCTGGTGTTTTCTGCACTGCTCATCGGCGTCTGCGACTGCGCTGGTCCTGCTGCTGTTTTCTGCTCTGCTCATCGGCGACTGCGCTGGTCCTGCTGGTGTTTTCTGCACTGCTCATCGGCATTGGTGACTGCGTTGATCCTGCTGCTGTTTTCTGCTCTGCTCATTGGCGTCTGCGACTGCGCATCTCCTGCTGCTGTTTCCTGCTCTGCTCGTCGCCGTCGGCTACTGTGCTGGTCCTGCTGTTGTTTTCTGGTCTGATCGTCGGCTTCGGCGACTGTGCTTGTCCTGCTGCTGCTTTCTGCTCTGCTCGTTGGCGTCTGCGACTTCGCATCTCCTGCTGCTTTTTTCTGCTCTGCTCGTCGGCGTCAGCGACTGCGCTGATCCTGCAGCTGTTTTCTGCTCTGCTCGTCGCCGTCTGTGACTGTGCTGGTCCTGTTGCTGTTTTCTGCTCTGCTCGTCGGCGACTGCGCTGGTCCTGCTGCTGTTTTCTGCACTGCTCATTGGCGTCGGCGACTGCGTTGATCCTGCTGCTGTTTTCTGCTCTGCTCATTTGCGTCTGCGGCTGCGCTTCTCCTGCTGCTTTTTTCTGCTCTGCTCGTCGGCGTCAGCGACTGCGCTGACCCTGCTGCTGTTTTCTGCTCTGATCGTCTGCTACTGCGCATCTCCTGCTGCTGTTTTTTGCTCTGCACATCGGCGTCGGCTACTGCGCTTATCCTGCTGCTGTTTCCTGCTCTGCTTGTCTGCGTCAGCGAATGCACTGATCCTGCTGCTGTCTCCTGCTCTGCTCGTCGCCATCGGCGACTGCGCTGGTCCTGCTGTTGTTTTCTGCTCTGATCGTCAGCGTTGGCGACTGCGCTGGTCCTGCTGCTGTTTTATTCCCTGCTCGTCGGCGTCTGCGACTGCGCTGGTCCTGCTGCTGTTTTTTGCTCTGCTCGTCGGCGACTGCGCTGGTCCTGCTGCTGTTTTCTGCACTGTTCGTAGGCGTCGGCGACTGCGCTGATCCTGCTGCTGTTTTCTGCACTGCTCATCGGCGTCTGCGACTGCGCTGGTCCTGCTGCTGTTTTCTGCTCTGCTCGTCAGCGACTGCGCATCTCCTGCTGCTTTTTTCTGCTCTGCTCGTCGGCGTCAGCGACTGCACTGATCCTGCTGCTGTTTTCTGCTCTGCTCGTCGGCGTCTGCGACTGCGCATCTCCTGCTGCTGTTTTTTGCTCTGCTCTTCGGCGACTGCGCTGGTCCTGCTGCTGTTTTCTGCTCTGCTCATCGGTGTCGGCTACTTTGCTGATCCTGCTGTTGTTTCCTGCTCTGCTCGTCGCCGTCGGCGACTGCGCTGGTCCTGCTGTTGTTTTCTGCTCTGATCGTCGGCGCCGGCGACTGCGCTTGTCCTGCTGCTGTTTTCTTCTCTGCTCGTCGGCGTCTGCGACTGCGCTGGTCCTGCTGCTGTTTTCTGCTCTGCTCATCGGTGACTGCGCTGGTCCTGCTTGTGTTTTCTGCACTGCTCATCTGCGTCGGCGACTGCGCTGGTCCTGCTGTTGTTTTCTGCTCTGATCGTCGGCGTCGGCGACTGCGCTGGTCCTGCTGCTGTTTTCTTCTCTGCTTGTCGGCGTCTGCTCTGCTCGTCGGCGTCTGCGACTGCGCTGGTCCTGCTGCTGTTTTCTGCTCTGCTCATCGGCGACTGCGCTGGTCCTGCTGTTGTTTTCGCCTCTGCTCGTCGGCGTCTGAGACTGCGCTGGTCCTGCTGCTGTTTTCTGCTCTGCTCGTCGGCGACTGCGCTTGTCCTGCTGCTGTTTTCTGCACTGCTCATCAGCGTCGGCGACTGTGCTGATCCTGCTGCTGTTTTCTGCTCTGCTCGTAGGCATCGGCGACTGCGCTGGTCCTGCTGCTGTTTTCTACACTGCTCATGGGCGTCAGCGAATGCGCTGATCCTGCTGCTGTTTCCTGCTCTGCTCGTCGCCGTCGGCGACTGCGCTGGTCCTGCTGTTGTTTTCTGCTCTGATCGTCGGCGTCGGCGACTGCGCTGGTTCTGCTGCTGTTTTCTTCTCTGCTCGTCGGCGTCTGCTCTGCTCGTCGGCGTCTGCGACTGCGCTGGTCCTGCTGCTGTTTTCTGCTCTGCTCATCGGCGACTGCGCTGGTCCTGCTGGTGTTTTCTGCACTGCTCATCGGCTTCGGCGACTGCGCTTGTCCTGCTGTTGTTTTCGCCTCTGCTCATCGGCGTCTGCGACTGCGCTGGTCCTGCTGCTGTTTTCTGCTCTGCTCGTCGGCGACTGCGCTGGTCCTGCTGCTGTTTTCTGCACTGCTCATTGGCGTCGGCGACTGTGCTGATCCTGCTGCTGTTTTCTGCTCTGCTCGTAGGCGTCGGCGACTGCGCTGGTCCTGCTGCTGTTTTCTTCACTGCTCATCGGCGACTGCGACTGCGCTGGTCCTGCTGCTGTTTTCTGCTCTGCTCGTCGGCGACTGCGCAGGTCCTGCTGCTGTTTTCTGCACTGCTCATCGGCGTCGGCGACTGCGTTGATCCTGCTGCTGTTTTCTGCTCTGCTCATTTGCGTCTGCAACTGCGCATCTCCTGCTTCTTTTTTCTGCTCTGCTCGTCGGCGTCAGCGACTGCACTGACCCTGCTGATGTTTTCTGCTCTGATCGTCTGCGACTGCGCATCTCCTGCTTCTGTTTTTTGCTCTGCTCGTCGGTGTCAGCGACTGCGCTGATCCTGCTGCTGTTTTCTGCTCTGCTCGTCGGAGTCGGCTACTGCGCGGATCCTGCTGCTGTTTTCTGCTCTGCTTGTCTGCGTCAGCGAATGCGTTGATCCTGCTGCTGTTTCCTGCTCTGCTCGTCGCCGTCGGCTACTGCGCTGGTCCTGCTGTTGTTTTCTGCTCTGATCGTCGGCTTCGGCGACTGTGCTTGTCCTGCTGCTGTTTTCTGCTCTGCTCGTTGGCGTCTGCGACTTTGCATCTCCTGCTGCTTTTTTCTTGTCTTCTCGTCGGCGTCAGCGACTGCGCTGATCCTGCAGCTGTTTTCTGCTCTGCTCGTCGCCGTCTGTGACTGTGCTGGTCCTGTTGCTGTTTTCTGCTCTGCTCGTCGGCGACTGCGCTGGTCCTGCTGCTGTTTTCTGCACTGCTCATTGGCGTCGGCGACTGCGTTGATCCTGCTGCTGTTTTCTGCTCTGCTCATTTGCGTCTGCGACTGCGCATCTCCTGCTGCTTTTTTCTGCTCTGCTCGTCGGCGTCAGCGACTGCGCTGACCCTGCTGCTGTTTTCTGCTCTGATCGTCTGCTACTGCGCATCTCCTATTGCTGTTTTTTGCTCTGCACATCGGCGTCGGCTACTGCGCTTATCCTGCTGCTGTTTCCTGCTCTGTTTGTCTGCGTCAGCGAATGCACTGATCCTGCTGCTGTCTCCTGCTCTGCTCGTCGCCATCGGCGACTGCGCTGGTCCTGCTGTTGTTTTCTGCTCTGATCGTCAGCGTCGGCGACTGCGCTGGTCCTGCTGCTGTTTTATTCTCTGCTCGTCGGCGTCTGCAACTGCGCTGGTCCTGCTGCTGTTTTTTGCTCTGCTCGTCGGCGACTGCGCTGGTCCTGCTGCTGTTTTCTGCACTGTTCGTAGGCGTCGGCGACTGCGCTGATCCTGCTGCTGTTTTCTGCACTGCTCATCGGCGTCTGCGACTGCGCTGGTCCTGCTGCTGTTTTCTGCTCTGCTCGTCAGCGACTGCGCATCTCCTGCTGCTTTTTTCTGCTCTGCTCGTCGGCGTCAGCGACTGCACTGATCCTGCTGCTGTTTTCTGCTCTGCTCGTCGGCGTCTGCGACTGCGCATCTCCTGCTGCTGTTTTTTGCTCTGCTCTTCGGCGACTGCGCTGGTCCTGCTGCTGTTTTCTGCTCTGCTCATCGGTGTCGGCTACTTTGCTGATCCTGCTGTTGTCTCCTGCTCTGCTCGTCGCCGTTGGCGACTGCGCTGGTCCTGCTGTTGTTTTCTGCTCTGATCGTCGGCGCCGGCGAATGCGCTTGTCCTGCTGCTGTTTTCTTCTCTGCTCGTCGGCGTCTGCGACTGCGCTGGTCCTGCTGCTGTTTTCTGCTCTGCTCATCGGTGACTGCGCTGGTCCTGCTTGTGTTTTCTGCACTGCTCATCTGCGTCGGCGACTGCGCTGGTCCTGCTGTTGTTTTCTGCTCTGATCGTCGGCGTCGGCGACTGCGCTGGTCCTGCTGCTGTTTTCTTCTCTGCTTGTCGGCGTCTGCTCTGCTCGTCGGCGTCTGCGACTGCGCTGGTCCTGCTGCTGTTTTCTGCTCTGCTCATCGGCGACTGCGCTGGTCCTGCTGTTGTTTTCGCCTCTGCTCGTCGGCGTCTGAGACTGCGCTGGTCCTGCTGCTGTTTTCTGCTCTGCTCGTCGGCGACTGCGCTTGTCCTGCTGCTGTTTTCTGCACTGCTCATCAGCGTCGGCGACTGTGCTGATCCTGCTGCTGTTTTCTGCTCTGCTCGTAGGCATCGGCGACTGCGCTGGTCCTGCTGCTGTTTTCTACACTGCTCATGGGCGTCAGCGAATGCGCTGATCCTGCTGCTGTTTCCTGCTCTGCTCGTCGCCGTCGGCGACTGCGCTGGTCCTGCTGTTGTTTTCTGCTCTGATCGTCGGCGTCGGCGACTGCGCTGGTTCTGCTGCTGTTTTCTTCTCTGCTCGTCGGCGTCTGCTCTGCTCGTCGGCGTCTGCGACTGCGCTGGTCCTGCTGCTGTTTTCTGCTCTGCTCATCGGCGACTGCGCTGGTCCTGCTGGTGTTTTCTGCACTGCTCATCGGCTTCGGCGACTGCGCTGGTCCTGCTGTTGTTTTCGCCTCTGCTCATAGGCGTCTGCGACTGCGCAGGTCCTGCTGCTGTTTTCTGCTCTGCTCGTCGGCGACTGCGCTGGTCCTGCTGCTGTTTTCTGCACTGCTCATTGGCGTCGGCGACTGTGCTGATCCTGCTGCTGTTTTCTGCTCTGCTCGTAGGCGTCGGCGACTGCGCTGGTCCTGCTGCTGTTTTCTTCACTGCTCATCGGCGACTGCGACTGCACTGGTCCTGCTGCTGTTTTCTGCTCTGCTCGTCGGCGACTGCGCAGGTCCTGCTGCTGTTTTCTGCACTGCTCATCGGCGTCGGCGACTGCGTTGATCCTGCTGCTGTTTTCTGCTCTGCTCATTTGCGTCTGCAACTGCGCATCTCCTGCTTCTTTTTTCTGCTCTGCTCGTCGGCGTCAGCGACTGCACTGACCCTGCTGCTGTTTTCTGCTCTGATCGTCTGCGACTGCGCATCTCCTGCTTCTGTTTTTTGCTCTGCTCGTCAGCGTCAGCGACTGCGCTGATCCTGCTGCTGTTTTCTGCTCTGCTCGTCGGCGTCTGCGACTGCGCATCTCCTTCTGCTGTTTTCTGCTCTGCTCATCGGAGTCGGCTACTGCGCGGATCCTGCTGCTGTTTTCTGCTCTGCTTGTCTGCGTCAGCGAATGCGCTGATCCTGCTGCTGTTTCCTGCTCTGCTCGTCGCCGTCGGCTACTGCGCTGGTCCTGCTGTTGTTTTCTGCTCTGCTCGTTGGCGTCTGCGACTTCGCATCTCCTGCTGCTTTTTTCTTGTCTTCTCGTCGGCGTCAGCGACTGCGCTGATCCTGCAGCTGTTTTCTGCTCTGCTCATTGGCGTCGGCGACTGCGGTGATCCTGCTGCTGTTTTCTGCTCTGCTCATTTGCGTCTGCGACTGCGCATCTCCTGCTGCTTTTTTCTGCTCTGCTCGTCGGCGTCAGCGACTTCGCTGACCCTGCTGCTGTTTTCTGCTCTGATCGTCTGCGTCTGCGCATCTCCTGCTGCTGTTTTTTGCTCTGCTCGTCGGGGTCAGCGACTGCTCTGATCCTGCTGCTGTTTTCTGCTCTGCTCGTCGGAGTCTGCGACTGCGCATCTCCTGCTGCTGTTTTTTACTCTGCTCGTCGGCGACTGCGCTGATCCTGCTGCTGTTTCCTGCTCTGCTCGTCGCCGTCTGCACCTGCGCTGGTCCTGCTGTTGTTTTCTGCTCTGATCGTCGACCTTGGCGACTGCGCTGGTCCTGCTGCTGTTTTCTTCTCTGCTCGTCGGCGTCTGCTCTGCTTGTCGGCGTCTGCGACTGCGATGGTCCTGCTGCTGTTTTCTGCTCTGCTCATCGGTGACTGCGCTGGTCCTGCTGGTGTTTTCTGCACTGCTCATCGGCGTCTGCGACTGCGCTGGTCCTGCTGCTGTTTTCTGCTCTGCTCATCGGCGACTGCGCTGGTCCTGCTGGTGTTTTCTGCACTGCTCATCGGCATTGGCGACTGCGTTGATCCTGCTGCTGTTTTCTGCTCTGCTCATCGGCGACTGCGACTGCGCTGGTCCTGCTGCTGTTTTCTGCTCTGCTCGTCGGCGACTGCGCAGGTCCTGCTGCTGTTTTCTGGTCTGCTCATCGGCGTCGGCTCCTGCGCGGATCCTGCTGCTGTTTTCTGCTCTGCTTGTCTGCGTCAGCGAATGCGCTGATCCTGCTGCTGTTTCCTGCTCTGCTCGTCGCCGTCGGCTACTGCGCTGGTCCTGCTGTTGTTTTCTGCTCTGATCGTCGGCGTTGGCGACTGCGCTGGTCATGCTGCTGTTTAATTCTCTGCTCGTCGGCGTCTGCTCTGCTCGTCGGCGTCTGCGACTGCACTGGTCCTGATGCTGTTTTCTGCTCTGCTCATCGGTGACTGCGCTGGTCCTGCTGGTGTTTTCTGCACTGCTCATCGGCGTCTGCGACTGCGCTGGTCCTGCTGCTGTTTTCTGCTCTGCTCGTCGTCAACTGCGCATGTCCTGCTGCTGTTTTCTGCACTGCTCATTGGCATCGGCGACTGTGCTGATCCTGCTGCTGTTTTCTGCTCTGCTCGAAGGCGTCGGCGACTGCGCTGGTCCTGCTGCTGTCTTCTGCACTGCTCATCGGTGTCTGCGACTGTGCTGGTCCTGCTGCTGTTTTCTGCTCTGCTCGTCGGCGACTGCGCAGGTCCTGCTGCTGTTTTCTGCACTGCTCATTGGCGTCTGCTACTGCGCATCTCCTGCTGCTTTTTTCTGCTTTGCTCGTCGGCGTCAGCGACTGCGCTGGTCCTGCTGCTGTTTAATTCTCTGCTCGTCGGCGTCTGCTCTGTTCGTCGGCGTCTGCAACTGCGCTGGTCCTGCTGCTGTTTTCTGCTCTGCTCATCGGCGACTGCGCTGGTCCTGCTGGTGTTTTCTGCACTGCTCAACGGCGTCGGCGACTGCGCTGGTCCTGCTGTGGTTTTCGCCTCTGCTCGTCGGCGTCTGCGACTGCGCTGGTCCTGCTGCTGTTTTCTGCTCTGCTCGTCGTCAGCTGCGCTGGTCCTGCTGCTGTTTTCTGCACTGCTCATTGGCGTAGGCAACTGTGCTGATCCTGCTGCTGTTTTCTGCTCTGCTCGAAGGCGTCGGCGACTGCGCTGGTGCTGCTGCTGTTTTCTGCACTGCTCATCGGCGTCTGCGACTGCGCTGGTCCTGCTGCTGTTTTCTGCTCTGCTCGTCGGCGACTGCGCAGGTCCTGCTGCTGTTTTCTGCACTGCTCATCGGCGTCGGCGACTGCGCTGATCCTATTGCTGTTTTCTGCTCTGCTCATTGGCGTCTGCGACTGCGCATCTCCTGCTGCTTTTTTCTGCTTTGCTCGTCGGCATCAGCGACTGCGCTGACCGTGCTGCTGTTTTCTGCTCTGATCGTCTGCGACTGCGCATCTCCTGCTTCAGTTTTTTGCTCTGCTCGTCGGCGTCAGCGACTGCGCTGATCCTGCTGCTGTTTTCTGCTCTGCTCGTCGGCGTCTGCGACTCCACATCTCCTGCTGCTGTTTTTTGCTCTGCTCGTCGGCGACTGCGCTGGTCCTGCTGCTGTTTTCTGCTCTGCTCATCGGCGTCGGCTACTGCGCTGATCCTGCTGTTGTTTCCTGCTCTGCTCGTCGCCGTCGGCGACTGCGCTGGTCCTGCTGTTGTTTTCTGCTCTGATCGTCGGCGCCGGTGACTGCGCTGGTCCTGCTGCTGTTTTCTTCTCTGCTCGTCGGCATCTGCTCTGCTCGTCGGCGTCTGCGACTGCGCTGGTCCTGCTGCTGTTTTCTGCTCTGCTCATCGGTGACTGCGCTGGTCCTGCTTGTGTTTCTGCACTGCTCATCTGCGTCGGCGACTGCGCTGGTCCTGCTGTTGTTTTCTGCTCTGATCGTCGGCGACGGCAACTGCGCTGGTCCTGCTGCTGTTTTCTTCTCTGCTCGTCGGCGTCTGCTCTGCTCGTCGGCGTCTGCGCTGGTCCTGCTGGTGTTTTCTGCATTGCTCATCGGCGTCGGCGACTGCGCTGGTCCTGCTGTTGTTTTCGCCTCTGCTCGTCGGCGTCTGAGACTGCGCTGGTCCTGCTGCTGTTTTCTGCTCTGCTCGTCGGCGACTGCGCTGGTCCTGCTGCTGTTTTCTGCACTGCTCATCGGCGTCGGCGACTGTGCTGATCCTGCTGCTGTTTTCTGCTCTGCTCGTAGGCGTAGGCGACTGCGCTGGTCCTGCTGCTGTTTTCTGCACTGCTCATCGGCGTCGGTGAATGCGCTGCTCCTGCTGTTGTTTTCTGCTCTGATCGTCGGCGTCGGCGACTGCACTGGTTCTGCTGCTGTTTTCTTCTCTGCTCGTCGGCGTCTGCTCTGCTCGTCGGCGTCTGCGACTGCGCTGGTCCTGCTGCTGTTTTCTGCTCTGCTCATCGGCGACTGCACTGGTCCTGCTGGTGTTTTCTGCACTGCTCATCGGCGTCAGCGACTGCGCTGGTCCTGCTGGTTTTTTCTGCTCTGCTCGTAGGCGTCTGTGACTGCGCTGGTCCTGCTGCTTTTTTCTTCACTGCTCATCGGCGACTGCGACTGCGCTGGTCCTGCTGCTGTTTTCTGCTCTGCTCGTCCGCGACTGCGCAGGTCCTGCTGCTGTTTTCTGCACTGCTCATCGGCGACTGCGACTGCGCTGGTCCTGCTGCTGTTTTCTGCTCTGCTCGTCGGCGACTGCGTTGATCCTGCTGCTGTTTTCTGCTCTGCTCATTGGCGTCTGTGACTGCGCATCTCCTTCTGCTGTTTTCTGCTCTGCTCATCGGAGTCGGCTACTGCGCGGATCCTGCTGCTGTTTTCTGCTCTGCTTGTCTGCGTCAGCGAATGCGCTGATCCTGCTGCTGTTTCCTGCTCTGCTCGTCGCCGTCGGCTACTGCGCTGGTCCTGCTGTTGTTTTCTGCTCTGCTCGTTGGCGTCTGCGACTTCGCATCTCCTGCTGCTTTTTTCTTGTCTTCTCGTCGGCGTCAGCGACTGCGCTGATCCTGCAGCTGTTTTCTGCTCTGCTCATTGGCGTCGGCGACTGCGGTGATCCTGCTGCTGTTTTCTGCTCTGCTCATTTGCGTCTGCGACTGCGCATCTCCTGCTGCTTTTTTCTGCTCTGCTCGTCGGCGTCAGCGACTTCGCTGACCCTGCTGCTGTTTTCTGCTCTGATCGTCTGCGACTGCGCATCTCCTGCTGCTGTTTTTTGCTCTGCTCGTCGGGGTCAGCGACTGCTCTGATCCTGCTGCTGTTTTCTGCTCTGCTCGTCGGAGTCTGCGACTGCGCATCTCCTGCTGCTGTTTTTTACTCTGCTCGTCGGCGACTGCGCTGATCCTGCTGCTGTTTCCTGCTCTGCTCGTCGCCGTCTGCACCTGCGCTGGTCCTGCTGTTGTTTTCTGCTCTGATCGTCGACCTTGGCGACTGCGCTGGTCCTGCTGCTGTTTTCTTCTCTGCTCGTCGGCGTCTGCTCTGCTTGTCGGCGTCTGCGACTGCGATGGTCCTGCTGCTGTTTTCTGCTCTGCTCATCGGTGACTGCGCTGGTCCTGCTGGTGTTTTCTGCACTGCTCATCGGCGTCTGCGACTGCGCTGGTCCTGCTGCTGTTTTCTGCTCTGCTCATCGGCGACTGCGCTGGTCCTGCTGGTGTTTTCTGCACTGCTCATCGGCATTGGCGACTGCGTTGATCCTGCTGCTGTTTTCTGCTCTGCTCATCGGCGACTGCGACTGCGCTGGTCCTGCTGCTGTTTTCTGCTCTGCTCGTCGGCGACTGCGCAGGTCCTGCTGCTGTTTTCTGGTCTGCTCATCGGCGTCGGCTCCTGCGCGGATCCTGCTGCTGTTTTCTGCTCTGCTTGTCTGCGTCAGCGAATGCGCTGATCCTGCTGCTGTTTCCTGCTCTGCTCGTCGCCGTCGGCTACTGCGCTGGTCCTGCTGTTGTTTTCTGCTCTGATCGTCGGCGTTGGCGACTGCGCTGGTCATGCTGCTGTTTAATTCTCTGCTCGTCGGCGTCTGCTCTGCTCGTCGGCGTCTGCGACTGCACTGGTCCTGATGCTGTTTTCTGCTCTGCTCATCGGTGACTGCGCTGGTCCTGCTGGTGTTTTCTGCACTGCTCATCGGCGTCTGCGACTGCGCTGGTCCTGCTGCTGTTTTCTGCTCTGCTCGTCGTCAACTGCGCATGTCCTGCTGCTGTTTTCTGCACTGCTCATTGGCATCGGCGACTGTGCTGATCCTGCTGCTGTTTTCTGCTCTGCTCGAAGGCGTCGGCGACTGCGCTGGTCCTGCTGCTGTCTTCTGCACTGCTCATCGGTGTCTGCGACTGTGCTGGTCCTGCTGCTGTTTTCTGCTCTGCTCGTCGGCGACTGCGCAGGTCCTGCTGCTGTTTTCTGCACTGCTCATTGGCGTCTGCTACTGCGCATCTCCTGCTGCTTTTTTCTGCTTTGCTCGTCGGCGTCAGCGACTGCGCTGGTCCTGCTGCTGTTTAATTCTCTGCTCGTCGGCGTCTGCTCTGTTCGTCGGCGTCTGCAACTGCGCTGGTCCTGCTGCTGTTTTCTGCTCTGCTCATCGGCGACTGCGCTGGTCCTGCTGGTGTTTTCTGCACTGCTCAACGGCGTCGGCGACTGCGCTGGTCCTGCTGTGGTTTTCGCCTCTGCTCGTCGGCGTCTGCGACTGCGCTGGTCCTGCTGCTGTTTTCTGCTCTGCTCGTCGTCAGCTGCGCTGGTCCTGCTGCTGTTTTCTGCACTGCTCATTGGCGTAGGCAACTGTGCTGATCCTGCTGCTGTTTTCTGCTCTGCTCGAAGGCGTCGGCGACTGCGCTGGTGCTGCTGCTGTTTTCTGCACTGCTCATCGGCGTCTGCGACTGCGCTGGTCCTGCTGCTGTTTTCTGCTCTGCTCGTCGGCGACTGCGCAGGTCCTGCTGCTGTTTTCTGCACTGCTCATCGGCGTCGGCGACTGCGCTGATCCTATTGCTGTTTTCTGCTCTGCTCATTGGCGTCTGCGACTGCGCATCTCCTGCTGCTTTTTTCTGCTTTGCTCGTCGGCATCAGCGACTGCGCTGACCGTGCTGCTGTTTTCTGCTCTGATCGTCTGCGACTGCGCATCTCCTGCTTCAGTTTTTTGCTCTGCTCGTCGGCGTCAGCGACTGCGCTGATCCTGCTGCTGTTTTCTGCTCTGCTCGTCGGCGTCTGCGACTCCACATCTCCTGCTGCTGTTTTTTGCTCTGCTCGTCGGCGACTGCGCTGGTCCTGCTGCTGTTTTCTGCTCTGCTCATCGGCGTCGGCTACTGCGCTGATCCTGCTGTTGTTTCCTGCTCTGCTCGTCGCCGTCGGCGACTGCGCTGGTCCTGCTGTTGTTTTCTGCTCTGATCGTCGGCGCCGGTGACTGCGCTGGTCCTGCTGCTGTTTTCTTCTCTGCTCGTCGGCATCTGCTCTGCTCGTCGGCGTCTGCGACTGCGCTGGTCCTGCTGCTGTTTTCTGCTCTGCTCATCGGTGACTGCGCTGGTCCTGCTTGTGTTTCTGCACTGCTCATCTGCGTCGGCGACTGCGCTGGTCCTGCTGTTGTTTTCTGCTCTGATCGTCGGCGACGGCAACTGCGCTGGTCCTGCTGCTGTTTTCTTCTCTGCTCGTCGGCGTCTGCTCTGCTCGTCGGCGTCTGCGCTGGTCCTGCTGGTGTTTTCTGCATTGCTCATCGGCGTCGGCGACTGCGCTGGTCCTGCTGTTGTTTTCGCCTCTGCTCGTCGGCGTCTGAGACTGCGCTGGTCCTGCTGCTGTTTTCTGCTCTGCTCGTCGGCGACTGCGCTGGTCCTGCTGCTGTTTTCTGCACTGCTCATCGGCGTCGGCGACTGTGCTGATCCTGCTGCTGTTTTCTGCTCTGCTCGTAGGCGTAGGCGACTGCGCTGGTCCTGCTGCTGTTTTCTGCACTGCTCATCGGCGTCGGTGAATGCGCTGCTCCTGCTGTTGTTTTCTGCTCTGATCGTCGGCGTCGGCGACTGCACTGGTTCTGCTGCTGTTTTCTTCTCTGCTCGTCGGCGTCTGCTCTGCTCGTCGGCGTCTGCGACTGCGCTGGTCCTGCTGCTGTTTTCTGCTCTGCTCATCGGCGACTGCACTGGTCCTGCTGGTGTTTTCTGCACTGCTCATCGGCGTCAGCGACTGCGCTGGTCCTGCTGGTTTTTTCTGCTCTGCTCGTAGGCGTCTGTGACTGCGCTGGTCCTGCTGCTTTTTTCTTCACTGCTCATCGGCGACTGCGACTGCGCTGGTCCTGCTGCTGTTTTCTGCTCTGCTCGTCCGCGACTGCGCAGGTCCTGCTGCTGTTTTCTGCACTGCTCATCGGCGACTGCGACTGCGCTGGTCCTGCTGCTGTTTTCTGCTCTGCTCGTCGGCGACTGCGTTGATCCTGCTGCTGTTTTCTGCTCTGCTCATTGGCGTCTGTGACTGCGCATCTCCTGCTGCTGTTTTCTGCTCTGATCGTCTGCGACTGCGCATCTCCTGCTTATGTTTTTTGCTCAGCTCGTCGGCGTCAGCGACTGCGCTGATCCTGCTGCTGTTTTCTGCTCTGCTCGTCGGCGTCTGCGACTGCGCATCTCCTGCTGCTGTTTTTTGCTCTGCTCGTCGGCGACTGCGCTGGTCCTGCTGCTGTTTTCTGCTCTGCTCATCGGCGTCGGCTACTACGCTGATCCTGCTGTTGTTTCCTGCTCTGCTCGTCGCCGTCGGCGACTGCGCTGGTCCTTCTGTTTTTTTCTGCTCTGATCGTCGGCGCCGGCGACTGCGCTGGTCCTGCTGCTGTTTCCTGCTCTGCTCATCGGCCACTGCGCTGGTCCTGCTGGTGTTTTCTGCACTGCTCATCGGCGTCGGCGACTGCGCTGGTCCTGCTGTTGTTTTCGCCTCTGCTCGTCGGCGTCTGCGACTGCGCTGGTCCTGCTGCTGTTTTCTGCTCTGCTCGTCGTCAACTGCGCTGGTCCTGCTGCTGTTTTCTGCACTGCTCATTGGCATCGTCGACTGTGCTGATCCTGCTGCTGTTTTCTGCTCTGCTCGAAGGCGTCGGCGACTGCGCTGGTCCTGCTGCTGTTTTCTGCACTGCTCATCGGCGTCTGCGACTGCGCTGGTCCTGCTGCTGTTTTCTGCTCTGCTCGTCGGCGACTGCGCAGGTCCTGCTGCTGTTTTCTGCACTGCTCATCGGCGTCGGCGACTGCGCTGATCCTGCTGCTGTTTTCTGCTCTGCTCATTGGCGTCTGCGACTGCTCATCTCCTGCTGCTTTTTTCTGCTTTGCTCGTCGGCGTCAGCGACTGCGCTGGTCCTGCTGCTGTTTAATTCTCTGCTCATCGGCGTCTGCTCTGCTCGTCGGCGTCTGCGACTGCGCTGGTCCTGCTGCTGTTTTCTGCTCTGCTCATCGGCGACTGCGCTGGTCCTGCTGGTGTTTTCTGCACTGCTTATCGGCGTCGGCGACTGCGCTGGTCCTGCTGTTGTTTTTGCCTCTGCTCGTCGGCGTCTGCGACTGCGCTGGTCCTGCTGCTGTTTTCTGCTCTGCTCGTCGTCAGCTGCGCTGGTCCTGCTGCTGTTTTCTGCACTGCTCATCGGCGTCGGCGACTGCGCTGATCCTGCTGCTGTTTTCTGCTTTGCTCGTCGGCGTCAGCGACTGCGCTGACCCTGCTGCTGTTTTCTGCTCTGATCGTCTGCGACTGCGCATCTCCTGCTTCAGTTTTTTGCTCTGCTCGTCGGCGTCAGCGACTGCGCTGATCCTGCTGCTGTTTTCTGCTCTGCTCGTCGGCGTCTGCGACTGCACATCTCCTGCTGCTGTTTTTTGCTCTGCTCGTCGGCGACTGCGCTGGTCCTGCTGCTGTTTTCTGCTCTGCTCATCGGCGTCGGCTACTGCGCTGATCCTGCTGTTGTTTCCTGCTCTGCTCGTCGCCGTCGGCGACTGCACTGGTCCTGCTGTTGTTTTCTGCTCTGATCGTCGGCGCCGGCGACTGCGCTGGTCCTGCTGCTGTTTTCTTCTCTGCTCGTCGGCGTCTGCTCAGCTCGTCGGCGTCTGCGACTGCGCTGGTCCTGCTGCTGTTTTCTGCTCTGCTCGTCGGCGACTGCGCTGGTCCTGCTGCTGTTTTCTGCACTGCTCATCGGCGTCGGCGACTGTGCTGATCCTGCTGCTGTTTTCTGCTCTGCTCGTAGGCGTAGGCGACTGCGCTGGTCCTGCTGCTGTTTTCTGCACTGCTCATCGGCGTCGGTGACTGCGCTGCTCCTGCTGTTGTTTTCTGCTCTGATCGTCGGCGTCGGCGACTGCACTGGTTCTGCTGCTGTTTTCTTCTCTGCTCGTCGGCGTCTGCTCTGCTCGTCGGCGTCTGCGACTGCGCTGGTCCTGCTGCTGTTTTCTGCTCTGCTCATCGGCGACTGCACTGGTCCTGCTGGTGTTTTCTGCACTGCTCATCGGCGTCAGCGACTGCGCTGGTCCTGCTGGTTTTTTCTGCTCTGCTCGTAGGCGTCTGTGACTGCGCTGGTCCTGCTGCTTTTTTCTTCACTGCTCATCGGCGACTGCGACTGCGCTGGTCCTGCTGCTGTTTTCTGCTCTGCTCGTCCGCGACTGCGCAGGTCCTGCTGCTGTTTTCTGCACTGCTCATCGGCGACTGCGACTGCGCTGGTCCTGCTGCTGTTTTCTGCTCTGCTCGTCGGCGACTGCGTTGATCCTGCTGCTGTTTTCTGCTCTGCTCATTGGCGTCTGTGACTGCGCATCTCCTGCTGCTGTTTTCTGCTCTGATCGTCTGCGACTGCGCATCTCCTGCTTATGTTTTTTGCTCAGCTCGTCGGCGTCAGCGACTGCGCTGATCCTGCTGCTGTTTTCTGCTCTGCTCGTCGGCGTCTGCGACTGCGCATCTCCTGCTGCTGTTTTTTGCTCTGCTCGTCGGCGACTGCGCTGGTCCTGCTGCTGTTTTCTGCTCTGCTCATCGGCGTTGGCTACTACGCTGATCCTGCTGTTGTTTCCTGCTCTGCTCGTCGCCGTCGGCGACTGCGCTGGTCCTTCTGTTTTTTTCTGCTCTGATCGTCGGCGCCGGCGACTGCGCTGGTCCTGCTGCTGTTTCCTGCTCTGCTCATCGGCCACTGCGCTGGTCCTGCTGGTGTTTTCTGCACTGCTCATCGGCGTCGGCGACTGCGCTGGTCCTGCTGTTGTTTTCGCCTCTGCTCGTCGGCGTCTGCGACTGCGCTGGTCCTGCTGCTGTTTTCTGCTCTGCTCGTCGTCAACTGCGCTGGTCCTGCTGCTGTTTTCTGCACTGCTCATTGGCATCGTCGACTGTGCTGATCCTGCTGCTGTTTTCTGCTCTGCTCGAAGGCGTCGGCGACTGCGCTGGTCCTGCTGCTGTTTTCTGCACTGCTCATCGGCGTCTGCGACTGCGCTGGTCCTGCTGCTGTTTTCTGCTCTGCTCGTCGGCGACTGCGCAGGTCCTGCTGCTGTTTTCTGCACTGCTCATCGGCGTCGGCGACTGCGCTGATCCTGCTGCTGTTTTCTGCTCTGCTCATTGGCGTCTGCGACTGCTCATCTCCTGCTGCTTTTTTCTGCTTTGCTCGTCTGCGTCAGCGACTGCGCTGGTCCTGCTGCTGTTTAATTCTCTGCTCGTCAGCGTCTGCTTTGCTCGTCGGCGTCTGCGACTGCGCTGGTCCTGCTGCTGTTTTCTGCTCTGCTCATCGGCGACTGCGCTGGTCCTGCTGCTGTTTTCTGCACTGCTCATCGGCGTCGGCGACTGCGCTGATCCTGCTGCTGTTTTCTGCTTTGCTCGTCGGCGTCAGCGACTGCGCTGGTCCTGCTGGTGTTTTCTGCTCTGCTCGTAGGCGTCTGTGACTGCGCTGGTCCTGCTGCTTTTTTCTGCACTGCTTATCGGCGTCGGCGACTGCGCTGGTCCTGCTGTTGTTTTTGCCTCTGCTCGTCGGCGTCTGTGACTGCGCTGGTCCTGCTGCTGTTTTCTGCTCTGCTCGTCGTCAGCTGCGCTGGTCCTGCTGCTGTTTTCTGCACTGCTCATCGGCGTCGGCGACTGCGCTGATCCTGCTGCTGTTTTCTGCTTTGCTCGTCGGCGTCAGCGACTGCGCTGGTCCTGCTGGTGTTTTCTGCTCTGCTCGTAGGCGTCTGTGACTGCGCTGGTCCTGCTGCTTTTTTCTTCACTGCTCATCGGCGACTGCGACTGCGCTGGTCCTGCTGCTGTTTTCTGCTCTGCTCGTCGGCGACTGCGTTGATCCTGCTGCTGTTTTCGGCTCTGCTCATTGGCGTCTGCGACTGCGCATCTCCTGCTGCTGTTTTCTGCTCTGATCGTCTGCGACTGCGCATCTCCTGCTTATGTTTTTTGCTCAGCTCGTCGGCGTCAGCGACTGCGCTGATCCTGCTGCTGTTTTCTGCTCTGCTCGTCGGCGTCTGCGACTGCGCATCTCCTGCTGCTGTTTTTTGCTCTGCTCGTCGGCGACTGCGCTGGTCATGCTGCTGTTTTCTGCTCTGCTCATCGGCGTCGGCTACTACGTTGATCCTGCTGTTGTTTCCTGCTCTGCTCGTCGCCGTCGGCGACTGCGCTGGTCCTTCTGTTTTTTTCTGCTCTGATCGTCGGCGCCGACGAATGCGCTGGTCCTGCTGCTGTTTCCTGCTCTGCTCGTCGGCTACTGCGCTGATCCTGCTGTTGTTTCCTGCTCTGCTCGTCGCCGTCGGCGACTGCGCTGGTCCTGCTGTTGTTTTCTGCTCTGCTCGTCGGCGTCTGCTCTGCTCGTCGGCGTCTGCGACTGCGCTGGTCCTGATGCTGTTTTCTGCTCTGCTCGTCGGCGTCTGCTCTGCTCGTCGGCGTCTGCGACTGCGCTGGTCCTGCTGGTGTTTTCTGCATTGCTCATCGGCGTCGGCGACTGCGCTGGTCCTGCTGTTGTTTTAGCCTCTGCTCGTCGGCGTCTGCTCTGCTCGTCGGCGTCTGCGACTGCGCTGGTCCTGCTGGTGTTTTCTGCATTGCTCATCGGCGTCGGCGACTGCGCTGGTCCTGCTGTTGTTTTAGCCTCTGCTCGTCGGCGTCGGCGACTGCGCTGGTCCTGCTGCTGTTTTCTGCTCTGCTCGTCGGCGACTGCGCTGGTCCTGCTGCTGTTTTCTGCACTGCTCATCGGCGTCGGAGACTGTGCTGATCCTGCTGCTGTTTTCTGCTCTGCTCGTAGGCGTCGGCGACTGCGCTGGTCCTGCTGCTGTTTTCTGCACTGATCATCGGCGTCAGCGAATGCGCTGATCCTGCTGCTGTTTCCTGCTCTGCTCATCGCCGTCGGCGACTGCGCTGGTCCTGCTGTTGTTTTCTGCTCTGATCGTCGGCGTCGGCGACTTCGCTGGTTCTGCTGCTGTTTTCTTCTCTGCTCATCGGCGTCTGCTCTGCTCGTCGGCGTCTGCGACTGCGCTGGTCCTGCTGCTGTTTTCTGCTCTGCTCATCGGCGACTGCGCTGGTCCTGCTGGTGTTTTCTGCACTGCTCATCGGCGTCGGCGACTGCGCTGGTCCTGCTGTTGTTTTCGCCTCTGCTCATCGGCGTCGCTACTACGCTGATCCTGCTGTTGTTTCCTGCTCTGCTCGTCGCCGTCGGCGACTGCGCTGGTCCTTCTGTTTTTTTCTGCTCTGATTGTCGGCGCCGACGAATGCGCTGGTCCTGCTGCTTTTTCCTGCTCTGCTCATCGGCCACTGCGCTGGTCCTGCTGCTGTTTTCTGCACTGCTCATCGGCGTCGGCGACTGCGCTGATCCTGCTGCTGTTTTCTGCTCTGCTCATTGGCGTCTGCGACTGCGCATCTCCTGCTGCTTTTTTCTGCTTTGCTCGTCGGCGTCAGCGAATGCGCTGACACTGCTGCTGTTTTCTGCTCTGATCGTCTGCGACTGCGCATCTCCTGCTTCTGTTTTTTGCTCTGCTCGTCGGCGTCAGCGACTGCGCTGATCCTGCTGCTGTTTTCTGCTCTGCTCGTCGGCGTCTGCGACTGCACATCTCCTGCTGCTGTTTTTTGCTCTGCTCGTCGGCGACTGCGCTGGTCCTGCTGCTGTTGTCTGCTCTGCTCATTGGCGTCGGCTACTGCGCTGATCCTGCTGTTGTTTCCTGCTCTGCTCGTCGCCGTCGGCGACTGCGCTGGTCCTGCTGTTGTTTTCTGCTCTGCTCGTCGGCGTCTGCTCTGCTCGTCGGCGTCTGCGACTGCGCTGGTCCTGATGCTGTTTTCTGCTCTGCTCATCGGTGACTGCGCTGGTCCTGCTTGTGTTTTCTGCACTGCTCATCTGCGTCGGCAACTGCGCTGGTCCTGCTGTTGTTTTCTTCTCTGCTCGTCGGCGTCTGCTCTGCTCGTCGGCGTCTGCGACTGCGCTGGTCCTGCTGGTGTTTTCTGAATTGCTCATCGGCGTCGGCGACTGCGCTGGTCCTGCTGTTGTTTTAGCGTCTGCTCGTCGGCGTCTTAGACTGCGCTGGTCCTGCTTCTTTTTTCTGCTCTGCTCGTCGGCGACTGCGCTGGTCCTGCTGCTGTTTTCTGCACTGCTCATCGGCGTCGGCGACTGTGCTGATCCTGCTGCTGTTTTCTGCTCTGCTCGTAGGCGTTGGCGACTGCGCTGGTCCTGCTGCTGTTTTCTGCACTGCTCATCGGCGTCAGCGAATGCGCTGATCCTGCTGCTGTTTCCTGCTCTGCTCATTGCCGTCGGCGACTGCGCTGGTCCTGCTGTTGTTTTCTGCTCTGATCGTCGGCGTCGGCGACTTCGCTGGTTCTGCTGCTGTTTTCTTCTCTGCTCGTCAGCGTCTGCTCTGCTCGTCGGCGTCTGCGACTGCGCTGGTCCTGCTGCTGTTTTCTGCTCTGCTCATCGGCGACTGCGCTGGTCCTGCTGGTGTTTTCTGCACTGCTCATCGGCGTCGGCGACTGCGCTGGTCCTGCTGTTGTTTTCGCCTCTGCTCATCGGCGTCTGCGACTGCGCTGGTCCTGCTGCTGTTTTCTGCTCTGCTCTTCGGCGACTGCGCTGGTCCTGCTGCTGTTTTCTGCACTGCTCATTGGCGTCGGCGACTGTGCTGATCCTGCTGCTGTTTTCTGCTCTGCTTGTAGGCGTCTGTGACTGCGCTGGTCCTGCTGCTTTTTTCTTCACTGCTCATCGGCGACTGCGACTGCGCTGGTCCTGCTGCTGTTTTCTGCTCTGCTCGTCGGCGACTGCGCAGGTCCTGCTGCTGTTTTCTGCACTGCTCATCGGCGTCGGCGACTGCGTTGTTCCTGCTGCTGTTTTCTGCTCTGCTCATTGGCGTCTGCGACTGCGCATCTCCTTCTGCTGTTTTCTGCTCTGATCGTCTGCAACTGCGCATCTCCTGCTTATGTTTTTTGCTCTGCTCGTCGGTGTCAGCGACTGCGCTGAACCTGCTGCTGTTTTCTGCTCTGCTCGTCGGCGTCTGCGACTGCGCATCTCCTGCTGCTGTTTTTTGCTCTGCTCGTCGGCGACTGCGCTGGTCCTGCTGCTGTTTTCTGCTCTGCTCATCGGCGTCGGCTACTACGCTGATCCTGCTGTTGTTTCCTGCTCTGCTCGTCGCCGTCGGCGACTGCGCTGGTCCTTCTGTTGTTTTCTGCTCTGATCGTCGGCGCCGGCGACTGCGCTGGTCCGGCTGCTGTTTTCTTCTCTGCTCGTTGGCGTCTGCTCTGCTCGACGGCGTCTGTGACTGCACTGGTCCTGCTGCTGTTTCCTGCTCTGTTCATCGGCCACTGCGCTGGACCTGCTGGTGTTTTCTGCACTGCTCATCTGCGTCGGCGACTGTGCTGGTCCTGCTGTTGTTTTCTGCTCTGATCGTCGGCGTCGGCGACTGCGCTGGTCCTGCTGCTGTTTTCTTCTCTGCTCATCGGCGCCTGCTCTGCTCGTCGGCGTCTGCGACTGCGCTGGTCCTGCTGGTGTTTTCTGCATTGCTCATCGGCGTCGGCGACTGCGCTGGTCCTGCTGCTGTTTTCTGCACTGCTCATCGGCGTCAGCGAATGCGCTGATCCTGCTGCTGTTTCCTGCTCTGCTCATCGCCGTCGGCGACTGCGCTGGTCCTGCTGTTGTTTTCTGCTCTGATCGTCGGCGTCGGCGACTTCGCTGGTTCTGCTGCTGTTTTCTTCTCTGCTCGTCGGCGTCTGCTCTGCTCGTCGGCGTCTGCGACTGCGCTGGTCCTGCTGCTGTTTTCTGCTCTGCTCATCGGCGACTGCGCTGGTCCTGCTGGTGTTTTCTGCACTGCTCATCGGCGTCGGCGACTGCGCTGGTCCTGCTGTTGTTTTCGCCTCTGCTCATCGGCGTCTGCGACTGCGCTGGTCCTGCTGCTGTTTTCTGCTCTGCTCTTCGGCGACTGCGCTGGTCCTGCTGCTGTTTTCTGCACTGCTCATTGGCGTCGGCGACTGTGCTGATCCTGCTGCTGTTTTCTGCTCTGCTCGTAGGCGTCTGTGACTGCGCTGGTCCTGCTGCTTTTTTCTTCACTGCTCATCGGCGACTGCGACTGCGCTGATCCTGCTGCTGTTTTCTGCTCTGCTCGTCGGCGACTGCGCAGGTCCTGCTGCTGTTTTCTGCACTGCTCATCGGCGTCGGCGACTGCGTTGTTCCTGCTGCTGTTTTCTGCTCTGCTCATTGGCAGAAAACACCAACAGGACCAGCGCATACGTCGATGAGCAGAGCAGAAAACAGCAGCAGGACCAGCGCAGTCGCAGACGCCGACGAGCGGAGCAGACGCCGATGAGCAGAGAAGAAAACAGCAGCAGGACCAGCGCAGTCGCCGACGCCGACGATCAGAGCAGAAAACAACAGCAGGACCAGCACAGTCGCCGACGCAGATGAGCAGTGCAGAAAACACCAGCAGGTCCAGCGCAGTGGCCGATGAACAGAGCAGGAAACAGCAGCAGGACCAGTGCAGTCACAGACGCCGTCGAGCAGAGCAGACGCCGACGAGCAGAGAAGAAAACAGCAGCCGGACCAGCGCAGTCGCCGGCGCCGACGATCAGAGCAGAAAAGAACAGAAGGACCTGCGCAGTCGCCGACGGCGACGAGCAGAGCAGGAAACAACAGCAGGATCAGCGTAGTAGCCGACGCCGATGAGCAGAGCAGAAAACAGCAGCAGGACCAGCGCAGTCGCCGACGAGCAGAGCAAAAAACAGCAGCAGGAGATGTGCAGTCGCAGACGCCGACGAGCAGAGCAGAAAACAGCAGCAGGTTCAGCGCAGTCACTGACACCGACGAGCAGAGCAAAAAACATAAGCAGGAGATGCGCAGTCGCAGACGATCAGAGCAGAAAACAGCAGAAGGAGATGCGCAGTCGCAGACGCCAATGAGCAGAGCAGAAAACAGCAGCAGGAACAACGCAGTCGCCGACGCCGATGAGCAGTGCAGAAAACAGCAGCAGGACCTGCGCAGTCGCCGACGAGCAGAGCAGAAAACAGCAGCAGGACCAGCGCAGTCGCAGTCGCTGATGAGCAGTGAAGAAAAAAGCAGCAGGACCAGCGCAGTCACAGACGCCTACGAGCAGAGCAGAAAACAGCAGCAGGATCAGCACAGTCGCCGACGCCAATGAGCAGTGCAGAAAACAGCAGCAGGACCAGCGCAGTCGCCGAAGAGCAGAGCAGAAAACAGCAGCAGGACCAGCGCAGTCGCAGACGCCGATGAGCAGAGGCGAAAACAACAGCAGGACCAGCGCAGTCGCCGACGCCGATGAGCAGTGCAGAAAACACCAGCAGGACCAGCGCAGTCGCCGATGAGCAGAGCAGAAAACAGCAGCAGGACCAGCGCAGTCGCAGACGCCGACGAGCAGAGCAGACGCCGACGAGCAGAGAAGAAAACAGCAGCAGAACCAGCGAAGTCGCCGACGCCGACGATCAGAGCAGAAAACAACAGCAGGACCAGCGCAGTCGCCGACGGCGATGAGCAGAGCAGGAAACAGCAGCAGGATCAGCGCATTCGCTGACGCCGATGAGCAGTGCAGAAAACAGCAGCAGGACCAGCGCAGTCGCCGACGCCTACGAGCAGAGCAGAAAACAGCAGCAGGATCAGCACAGTCGCCGACGCCGATGAGCAGTGCAGAAAACAGCAGCAGGACCAGCGCAGTCACCGACGAGCAGAGCAGAAAACAGCAGCAGGACCAGCGCAGTCTAAGACGCCGACGAGCAGACGCTAAAACAACAGCAGGAAAAGCGCAGTCGCCGACGCCGATGAGCAATGCAGAAAACACCAGCAGGACCAGCGCAGTCGCAGACGCCGACGAGCAGAGCAGACGCCGACGAGCAGAGAAGAAAACAACAGCAGGACCAGCGCAGTTGCCGACGCAGATGAGCAGTGCAGAAAACACAAGCAGGACCAGCGCAGTCACCGATGAGCAGAGCAGAAAACAGCATCAGGACCAGCGCAGTCGCAGACGCCGACGAGCAGAGCAGACGCCGACGAGCAGAGCAGAAAACAACAGCAGGACCAGCGCAGTCGCCGACGGCGACGAGCAGAGCAGGAAACAACAGCAGGATCAGCGCAGTAGCCGACGCCAATGAGCAGAGCAGAAAACAGCAGCAGGACCAGCGCAGTCGCCGACGAGCAGAGCAAAAAACAGCAGCAGGAGATGTGCAGTCGCAGACGCCGACGAGCAGAGCAGAAAACAGCAGCAGGAGATGCGCAGTCGCTGACGCCGACGAGCAGAGCAAAAAACAGAAGCAGGAGATGCGCAGTCGCAGACGATCAGAGCAGAAAAAAGCAACAGTGTCAGCGCATTCGCTGACGCCGACGAGCAAAGCAGAAAAAAGCAGCAGGAGATGCGCAGTCGCAGACGCCAATGAGCAGAGCAGAAAACAGCAGCAGGATCAGCGCAGTCGCCGACGCCGATGAGCAGTGCAGAAAACAGCAGCAGGACCAGCGCAGTGGCCGATGAGCAGAGCAGGAAAAAGCAGCAGGACCAGCGCATTCGTCGGCGCCGACGATCAGAGCAGAAAAAAACAGAAGGACCAGCGCAGTCGCCGACGGCGACGAGCAGAGCAGGAAACAACAGCAGGATCAGCGTAGTAGCCGACGCCGATGAGCAGAGGCGAAAACAACAGCAGGACCAGCGCAGTCGCCGACGCCGATGAGCAGTGCAGAAAACACCAGCAGGACCAGCGCAGTCGCCGATGAGCAGAGCAGAAAACAGCAGCAGGACCAGCGCAGTCGCAGACGCCGACGAGCATTGCAGACGCCGACGAGCAGAGAAGAAAACAGCAGCAGAACCAGCGAAGTCGCCGACGCCGACGATCAGAGCAGAAAACAACAGCAGGACCAGCGCAGTCGCCGACGGCGATGAGCAGAGCAGGAAACAGCAGCAGGATCAGCGCATTCGCTGACGCCGATGAGCAGTGCAGAAAACAGCAGCAGGACCAGCGCAGTCGCCGACGCCTACGAGCAGAGCAGAAAACAGCAGCAGGATCAGCACAGTCGCCGACGCCGATGAGCAGTGCAGAAAACAGCAGCAGGACCAGCGCAGTCGCCGACGAGCAGAGCAGAAAACAGCAGCAGGACCAGCGCAGTCTAAGACGCCGACGAGCAGAGGCTAAAACAACAGCAGGACCAGCGCAGTCGCCGACGCCGATGAGCAATGCAGAAAACACCAGCAGGACCAGCGCAGACGCCGACGAGCAGAGCAGACGCCGACGAGCAGAGGCTAAAACAACAGCAGGACCAGCGCAGTCGCCGACGCCGATGAGCAATGCAGAAAACACCAGCAGGACCAGCGCAGTCGCAGACGCCGACGAGCAGAGCAGACGCCGACGAGCAGAGCAGAAAACAGCATCAGGACCAGCGCAGTCGCAGACGCCGACGAGCAGAGCAGACGCCGACGAGCAGAGCAGAAAACAACAGCAGGACCAGCGCAGTCGCCGACGGCGACGAGCAGAGCAGGAAACAACAGCAGGATCAGCGCAGTAGCCGACGAGCAGAGCAGGAAACAGCAGCAGAACCAGCGCATTCGTCGGCGCCGACGATCAGAGCAGAAAAAAACAGAAGGACCAGCGCAGTCGCCGACGGCGACGAGCAGAGCAGGAAACAACAGCAGGATCAACGTAGTAGCCGACGCCGATGAACTGAGCAGAAAACAGCAGCATGACCAGCGCAGTCGCCGACGAGCAGAGCAAAAAACAGCAGCAGGAGATGCGCAGTCGCAGACGCCGACGAGCAGAGCAGAAAACAGCAGCAGGATCAGCGCAGTCGCTGACGCCGACGAGCTGAGCAAAAAACATAAGCAGGAGATGCGCAGTCGCAGACGATCAGAGCAGAAAACAGCAGCAGGAGATGCGCAGTCGCAGACGCCAATGAGCAGAGCAGAAAACAGCAGCAGGATCAACGCAGTCGCCGACGAGCAGAGCAGAAAACAGCAGCAGGACCAGCGCAGTCGCAGTCGCCGATGAGCAGTGAAGAAAAAAGCAGCAGGACCAGCGCAGTCACAGACGCCTATGAGCAGAGCAGAAAACACCAGCAGGACCAGCGCAGTCGCCGACGCCGATGAGCAGTGCAGAAAACAGCAGCAGGACCTGCGCAGTCGCCGACGAGCAGAGCAGAAAACAGCAGCAGGACCAGCGCAGTCGCAGTCGCCGATGAGCAGTGAAGAAAAAAGCAGCAGGACCAGCGCAGTCACAGACGCCTACGAGCAGAGCAGAAAATACCAGCAGGACCAGCGCAGTCGCCGATGCCGATGAGCAGTGCAGAAAACACCAGCAGGACCAGTGCAGTCGCCGATGAGCAGAGCAGAAAACAGCAGCAGGACCAGCGCAGTCGCAGACGCCGACGAGCAGAGCAGACGCCGACGAGCAGAGAAGAAAACAGCAGCAGAACCAGTGCAGTCGCCGACGCCGACGATCAGAGCAGAAAACAACAGCAGGAGCAGCGCAGTCGCCGACGCCGATGAGCAGTGCAGAAAACAGCAGCAGGACCAGCGCAGTCGCCTACGCCTACGAGCAGAGTAGAAAACAGCAGCAGGATCAGCACAGTCGCCGACGCCGATGAGCAGTGCAGAAAACAGCAGCAGGACCAGCGCAGTCGCCGAAGAGCAGAGCAGAAAACAGCAGCAGGACCAGCGCAGTCTCAGACGCCGACGAGCAGAGGCGAAAACAACAGCAGGACAAGCGCAGTCGCCAACGCCGATGAGCAATGCAGAAAACAGCAGCAGGACCATCGCAGTTGCAGACGCCGACGAGCTGAGCAGACGCCGACGAGCAGAGAAGAAAACAGCAGCAGGACCAGCGCAGTCGCCGGCGCCGACGATCAGAGCAGAAAACAACAGCAGGACCAGCGCAGTCGCCGACGGCGACGAGCAGAGCAGACGCCGACGAGCAGAGAAGAAAACAGCAGCAGGACCAGCGCAGTCGCCGGCGCCGACGATCAGAGCAGAAAACAACAGCAGGACCAGTGCAGTCGCCGACGGCGACGAGCAGAGCAGGAAACAACAGCAGGATCAGCGCAGTAGCCGACGCCGATGAGCAGATAAGAAAACAGCAGCAGGACCAGCGCAGTCGCCGACGAGCAGAGCAAAAAACAGCAGCAGGAGATGTGCAGTCGCAGACGCCGACGAGCAGAGCAGAAAACAGCAGCAGGATCAGCGCAGTCGCTGACGCCGACGAGCAGAGCAAAAAACTGAAGCAGGAGATGCGCAGTCGCAGACGATCAGAGCAGAAAACAGCAGCAGGGTCAGCGCAGTCGCTGACGCCGACGAGCAAAGCAGAAAACAGCAGCAGGATCAGCGCAGTCGCCGACGCCGATGAGCAGTGCAGAAAACAGCAGCAGTACCAGCGCAGCTGACGACGAGCAGAGCAGAAAACAGCAGCAGGACCAGCGCAGTCACAGACGCCGACGAGCAGAGGCAAAAACAACAGCAGGACCAGCGCAGTCGCCGACGCCGATGAGCAGTGCAGAAAACACCAGCAGGACCAGCGCAGTCGCCGATGAGCAGAGCAGAAAACAGCAGCAGGACCAGCGCAGTCGCAGACGCCGACGAGCAGAGCAGACGCCGACGAGCAGAGAATTAAACAGCAGCAGGACCAGCGCAGTCGCTGACGCCGACGAGCAAAGCAGAAAAAAGCAGCAGGAGATGAGCAGTCGCAGACGCCAATGAGCAGAGCAGAAAACAGCAGCAGGATCAGCGCAGTCGCCGACGCCGATGAGCAGTGCAGAAAACAGCAGCAGGACCTGCGCAGTCGCCGACGAGCAGAGCAGAAAACAGCAGCAGGACCAGCGCAGTCGCAGAGGCCGATGAGCAGTGCAGAAAACAGCAGCAGGACCAGCGCAGTCGCCGACGCCTTCGAGCAGAGCAGAAAACAGCAGCAGGATCAGCACAGTCGCCGATGCCAATGAGCAGTGCAGAAAACAGCAGCAGGACCAGCGCAGTTGACGACGAGCAGAGCAGAAAACAGCAGCAGGACCAGCGCAGTCGCAGACGCCGACGAGCAGAGGCGAAAACAACAGCAGGACCAGCGCAGTCGCCGACGCCGATGAGCAGTGCAGAAAACACCAGCAGGACCAGCGCAGTGGCCGATGAGCAGAGCAGGAAACAGCAGCAGGACCAGCGCAGTCGCCGGCGCCGACGATCAGAGCAGAAAAAAACAGAAGGACCAGCGCAGTCGCCGACGGCGACGAGCAGAGCAGGAAACAACAGCAGGATCAGCGTAGTAGCCGACGCCGATGAGCAGAGCAGAAAACAGCAGCAGGACCAGCGCAGTCGCCGACGAGCAGAGCAAAAAACAGCAGCAGGAGATGCGCAGTCGCAGACGCCGACGAGCAGAGCAGAAAACAGCAGCAGGATCAGCGCAGTCGCTGACGCCGACGAGCTGAGCAAAAAACATAAGCAGGAGATGCGCAGTCGCAGACGATCAGAGCAGAAAACAGCAGCAGGAGATGCGCAGTCACAGACGCCAATGAGCAGAGCAGAAAACAGCAGCAGGATCAACGCAGTCGCCGACGAGCAGAGCAGAAAACAGCAGCAGGACCAGCGCAGTCGCAGTCGCCGATGAGCAGTGCAGAAAACAGCAGCAGGACCTGCGCAGTCGCGGACGAGCAGAGCAGAGCAGACGCCGACGAGCAGAGCAGAAAACAACAGCAGGACCAGCGCAGTCGCCGACGGCGACGAGCAGAGCAGGAAACAACAGCAGGATCAGCGCAGTAGCCGACGAGCAGAGCAGGAAACAGCAGCAGAACCAGCGCATTCGTCGGCGCCAACGATCAGAGCAGAAAAAAACAGAAGGACCAGCGCAGTCGCCGACGGCGACGAGCAGAGCAGGAAACAACAGCAGGGTCAACGTAGTAGCCGACGCCGATGAACTGAGCAGAAAACAGCAGCATGACCAGCGCAGTCGCCGACGAGCAGAGCAAAAAACAGCAGCAGGAGATGCGCAGTCGCAGACGCCGACGAGCAGAGCAGAAAACAGCAGCAGGATCAGCGCAGTCGCTGACGCCGACGAGCAGAGCAAAAAACTGAAGCAGGAGATGCGCAGTCGCAGACGATCAGAGCAGAAAACAGCAGCAGGGTCAGCGCAGTCGCTGACGCCGACGAGCAAAGCAGAAAACAGCAGCAGGATCAGCGCAGTCGCCGACGCCGATGAGCAGTGCAGAAAACAGCAGCAGTACCAGCGCAGCTGACGACGAGCAGAGCAGAAAACAGCAGCAGGACCAGCGCAGTCACAGACGCCGACGAGCAGAGGCAAAAACAACAGCAGGACCAGCGCAGTCGCCGACGCCGATGAGCAGTGCAGAAAACACCAGCAGGACCAGCGCAGTCGCCGATGAGCAGAGCAGAAAACAGCAGCAGGACCAGCGCAGTCGCAGACGCCGACGAGCAGAGCAGACGCCGACGAGCAGAGAATTAAACAGCAGCAGGACCAGCGCAGTCGCTGACGCCGACGAGCAAAGCAGAAAAAAGCAGCAGGAGATGAGCAGTCGCAGACGCCAATGAGCAGAGCAGAAAACAGCAGCAGGATCAGCGCAGTCGCCGACGCCGATGAGCAGTGCAGAAAACAGCAGCAGGACCTGCGCAGTCGCCGACGAGCAGAGCAGAAAACAGCAGCAGGACCAGCGCAGTCGCAGAGGCCGATGAGCAGTGCAGAAAACAGCAGCAGGACCAGCGCAGTCGCCGACGCCTTCGAGCAGAGCAGAAAACAGCAGCAGGATCAGCACAGTCGCCGATGCCAATGAGCAGTGCAGAAAACAGCAGCAGGACCAGCGCAGTTGACGACGAGCAGAGCAGAAAACAGCAGCAGGACCAGCGCAGTCGCAGACGCCGACGAGCAGAGGCGAAAACAACAGCAGGACCAGCGCAGTCGCTGACGCCGATGAGCAGTGCAGAAAACACCAGCAGGACCAGCGCAGTGGCCGATGAGCAGAGCAGGAAACAGCAGCAGGACCAGCGCAGTCGCCGGCGCCGACGATCAGAGCAGAAAAAAACAGAAGGACCAGCGCAGTCGCCGACGGCGACGAGCAGAGCAGGAAACAACAGCAGGATCAGCGTAGTAGCCGACGCCGATGAGCAGAGCAGAAAACAGCAGCAGGACCAGCGCAGTCGCCGACGAGCAGAGCAAAAAACAGCAGCAGGAGATGCGCAGTCGCAGACGCCGACGAGCAGAGCAGAAAACAGCAGCAGGATCAGCGCAGTCGCTGACGCCGACGAGCTGAGCAAAAAACATAAGCAGGAGATGCGCAGTCGCAGACGATCAGAGAAGAAAACAGCAGCAGGAGATGCGCAGTCACAGACGCCAATGAGCAGAGCAGAAAACAGCAGCAGGATCAACGCAGTCGCCGACGAGCAGAGCAGAAAACAGCAGCAGGACCAGCGCAGTCGCAGTCGCCGATGAGCAGTGCAGAAAACAGCAGCAGGACCTGCGCAGTCGCGGACGAGCAGAGCAGAGCAGACGCCGACGAGCAGAGCAGAAAACAACAGCAGGACCAGCGCAGTCGCCGACGGCGACGAGCAGAGCAGGAAACAACAGCAGGATCAGCGCAGTAGCCGACGAGCAGAGCAGGAAACAGCAGCAGAACCAGCGCATTCGTCGGCGCCGACGATCAGAGCAGAAAAAAACAGAAGGACCAGCGCAGTCGCCGACGGCGACGAGCAGAGCAGGAAACAACAGCAGGGTCAACGTAGTAGCCGACGCCGATGAACTGAGCAGAAAACAGCAGCATGACCAGCGCAGTCGCCGACGAGCAGAGCAAAAAACAGCAGCAGGAGATGCGCAGTCGCAGACGCCGACGAGCAGAGCAGAAAACAGCAGCAGGATCAGCGCAGTCGCTGACGCCGACGAGCTGAGCAAAAAACATAAGCAGGAGATGCGCAGTCGCAGACGATCAGAGCAGAAAACAGCAGCAGGAGATGCGCAGTCGCAGACGCCAATGAGCAGAGCAGAAAACAGCAGCAGGATCAACGCAGTCGCCGACGAGCAGAGCAGAAAACAGCAGCAGGACCAGCGCAGTCGCAGTCGCCGATGAGCAGTGAAGAAAAAAGCAGCAGGACCAGCGCAGTCACAGACGCCTACGAGCAGAGCAGAAAACACCAGCAGGACCAGCGCAGTCGCCGACGCCGATGAGCAGTGCAGAAAACAGCAGCAGGACCTGCGCAGTCGCCGACGAGCAGAGCAGAAAACAGCAGCAGGACCAGCGCAGTCGCAGTCGCCGATGAGCAGTGAAGAAAAAAGCAGCAGGACCAGCGCAGTCACAGACGCCTACGAGCAGAGCAGAAAATACCAGCAGGACCAGCGCAGTCGCCGACGCCGATGAGCAGTGCAGAAAACACCAGCAGGACCAGTGCAGTCGCCGATGAGCAGAGCAGAAAACAGCAGCAGGACCAGCGCAGTCGCAGACGCCGACGAGCAGAGCAGACGCCGACGAGCAGAGAAGAAAACAGCAGCAGAACCAGTGCAGTCGCCGACGCCGACGATCAGAGCAGAAAACAACAGCAGGAGCAGCGCAGTCGCCGACGCCGATGAGCAGTGCAGAAAACAGCAGCAGGACCAGCGCAGTCGCCTACGCCTACGAGCAGAGTAGAAAACAGCAGCAGGATCAGCACAGTCGCCGACGCCGATGAGCAGTGCAGAAAACAGCAGCAGGACCAGCGCAGTCGCCGAAGAGCAGAGCAGAAAACAGCAGCAGGACCAGCGCAGTCTCAGACGCCGACGAGCAGAGGCGAAAACAACAGCAGGACAAGCGCAGTCGCCAACGCCGATGAGCAATGCAGAAAACAGCAGCAGGACCATCGCAGTCGCAGACGCCGACGAGCTGAGCAGACGCCGACGAGCAGAGAAGAAAACAGCAGCAGGACCAGCGCAGTCGCCGGCGCCGACGATCAGAGCAGAAAACAACAGCAGGACCAGCGCAGTCGCCGACGGTGACGAGCAGAGCAGACGCCGACGAGCAGAGAAGAAAACAGCAGCAGGACCAGCGCAGTCGCCGGGGCCGACGATCAGAGCAGAAAACAACAGCAGGACCAGTGCAGTCGCCGACGGCGACGAGCAGAGCAGGAAACAACAGCAGGATCAGCGCAGTAGCCGACCCCGATGAGCAGAGCAGAAAACAGCAGCAGGACCAGCGCAGTCGCCGACGAGCAGAGCAAAAAACAGCAGCAGGAGATGTGCAGTCGCAGACGCCGACGAGCAGAGCAGAAAACAGCAGCAGGATCAGCGCAGTCGCTGACGCCGACGAGCAGAGCAAAAAACTGAAGCAGGAGATGCGCAGTCGCAGACGATCAGAGCAGAAAACAGCAGCAGGGTCAGCGCAGTCGCTGACGCCGACGAGCAAAGCAGAAAACAGCAGCAGGATCAGCGCAGTCGCCGACGCCGATGAGCAGTGCAGAAAACAGCAGCAGTACCAGCGCAGCTGACGACGAGCAGAGCAGAAAACAGCAGCAGGACCAGCGCAGTCGCAGACGCCGACGAGCAGAGGCAAAAACAACAGCAGGACCAGCGCAGTCGCCGACGCCGATGAGCAGTGCAGAAAACACCAGCAGGACCAGCGCAGTCGCCGATGAGCAGAGCAGAAAACAGCAGCAGGACCAGCGCAGTCGCAGACGCCGACGAGCAGAGCAGACGCCGACGAGCAGAGAATTAAACAGCAGCAGGACCAGCGCAGTCGCTGACGCCGACGAGCAAAGCAGAAAAAAGCAGCAGGAGATGAGCAGTCGCAGACGCCAATGAGCAGAGCAGAAAACAGCAGCAGGATCAGCGCAGTCGCCGACGCCGATGAGCAGTGCAGAAAACAGCAGCAGGACCTGCGCAGTCGCCGACGAGCAGAGCAGAAAACAGCAGCAGGACCAGCGCAGTCGCAGAGGCCGATGAGCAGTGCAGAAAACAGCAGCAGGACCAGCGCAGTCGCCGACGCCTTCGAGCAGAGCAGAAAACAGCAGCAGGATCAGCACAGTCGCCGATGCCAATGAGCAGTGCAGAAAACAGCAGCAGGACCAGCGCAGTTGACGACGAGCAGAGCAGAAAACAGCAGCAGGACCAGCGCAGTCGCAGACGCCGACGAGCAGAGGCGAAAACAACAGCAGGACCAGCGCAGTCGCCGACGCCGATGAGCAGTGCAGAAAACACCAGCAGGACCAGCGCAGTGGCCGATGAGCAGAGCAGGAAACAGCAGCAGGACCAGCGCAGTCGCCGGCGCCGACGATCAGAGCAGAAAAAAACAGAAGGACCAGCGCAGTCGCCGACGGCGACGAGCAGAGCAGGAAACAACAGCAGGATCAGCGTAGTAGCCGACGCCGATGAGCAGAGCAGAAAACAGCAGCAGGACCAGCGCAGTCGCCGACGAGCAGAGCAAAAAACAGCAGCAGGAGATGCGCAGTCGCAGACGCCAAAGAGCAGAGCAGAAAACAGCAGCAGGATCAGCGCAGTCGCTGACGCCGACGAGCTGAGCAAAAAACATAAGCAGGAGATGCGCAGTCGCAGACGATCAGAGCAGAAAACAACAGCAGGAGATGCGCAGTCACAGACGCCAATGAGCAGAGCAGAAAACAGCAGCAGGACCAGCGCAGTCGCCGGCGCCGACGATCAGAGCAGAAAACAACAGCAGGACCAGCGCAGTCGCCGACGGCGACGAGCAGAGCAGACGCCGACGAGCAGAGAAGAAAACAGCAGCAGGACCAGCGCAGTCGCCGGCGCCGACGATCAGAGCAGAAAACAACAGCAGGACCAGTGCAGTCGCCGACGGCGACGAGCAGAGCAGGAAACAACAGCAGGATCAGCGCAGTAGCCGACCCCGATGAGCAGAGCAGAAAACAGCAGCAGGACCAGCGCAGTCGCCGACGAGCAGAGCAAAAAACAGCAGCAGGAGATGTGCAGTCGCAGACGCCGACGAGCAGAGCAGAAAACAGCAGCAGGATCAGCGCAGTCGCTGACGCCGACGAGCAGAGCAAAAAACTGAAGCAGGAGATGCGCAGTCGCAGACGATCAGAGCAGAAAACAGCAGCAGGGTCAGCGCAGTCGCTGACGCCGACGAGCAAAGCAGAAAACAGCAGCAGGATCAGCGCAGTCGCCGACGCCGATGAGCAGTGCAGAAAACAGCAGCAGTACCAGCGCAGCTGACGACGAGCAGAGCAGAAAACAGCAGCAGGACCAGCGCAGTCGCAGACGCCGACGAGCAGAGGCAAAAACAACAGCAGGACCAGCGCAGTCGCCGACGCCGATGAGCAGTGCAGAAAACACCAGCAGGACCAGCGCAGTCGCCGATGAGCAGAGCAGAAAACAGCAGCAGGACCAGCGCAGTCGCAGACGCCGACGAGCAGAGCAGACGCCGACGAGCAGAGAATTAAACAGCAGCAGGACCAGCGCAGTCGCTGACGCCGATGAGCAAAGCAGAAAAAAGCAGCAGGAGATGAGCAGTCGCAGACGCCAATGAGCAGAGCAGAAAACAGCAGCAGGATCAGCGCAGTCGCCGACGCCGATGAGCAGTGCAGAAAACAGCAGCAGGACCTGCGCAGTCGCCGACGAGCAGAGCAGAAAACAGCAGCAGGACCAGCGCAGTCGCAGAGGCCGATGAGCAGTGCAGAAAACAGCAGCAGGACCAGCGCAGTCGCCGACGCCTTCGAGCAGAGCAGAAAACAGCAGCAGGATCAGCACAGTCGCCGATGCCAATGAGCAGTGCAGAAAACAGCAGCAGGACCAGCGCAGTTGACGACGAGCAGAGCAGTAAACAGCAGCAGGACCAGCGCAGTCGCAGACGCCGACGAGCAGAGGCGAAAACAACAGCAGGACCAGCGCAGTCGCCGACGCCGATGAGCAGTGCAGAAAACACCAGCAGGACCAGCGCAGTGGCCGATGAGCAGAGCAGGAAACAGCAGCAGGACCAGCGCAGTCGCCGGCGCCGACGATCAGAGCAGAAAAAAACAGAAGGACCAGCGCAGTCGCCGACGGCGACGAGCAGAGCAGGAAACAACAGCAGGATCAGCGTAGTAGCCGACGCCGATGAGCAGAGCAGAAAACAGCAGCAGGACCAGCGCAGTCGCCGACGAGCAGAGCAAAAAACAGCAGCAGGAGATGCGCAGTCGCAGACGCCGACGAGCAGAGCAGAAAACAGCAGCAGGATCAGCGCAGTCGCTGACGCCGACGAGCTGAGCAAAAAACATAAGCAGGAGATGCGCAGTCGCAGACGATCAGAGCAGAAAACAACAGCAGGAGATGCGCAGTCACAGACGCCAATGAGCAGAGCAGAAAACAGCAGCAGGATCAACGCAGTCGCCGACGAGCAGAGCAGAAAACAGCAGCAGGACCAGCGCAGTCGCAGTCGCCGATGAGCAGTGCAGAAAACAGCAGCAGGACCTGCGCAGTCGCGGACGAGCAGAGCAGAAAACAGCAGCAGGACCAGCGCAGTCGCAGTCGCCGATGAGCAGTGAAGAAAAAAGCAGCAGGACCAGCGCAGTCACAGACGCCTACGAGCAGAGCAGAAAACACCAGCAGGACCAGCGCAGTCGCTGACGCCGATGAGCAGTGCAGAAAACACCAGCAGGACCAGTGCAGTCGCCGATGAGCAGAGCAGAAAACAGCAGCAGGACCAGCGCGGTCGCAGACGCTGACGAGCAGAGCAGACGCCGACGAGCAGAGAAGAAAACAGCAGCAGAACCAGTGCAGTCGCCGACGCCGACGATCAGAGCAGAAAACAACAGCAGGAGCAGCGCAGTCACCGACGCCGATGAGCAGTGCAGAAAACAGCAGCAGGACCAGCGCAGTCGCCTACGCCTACGAGCAGAGCAGAAAACAGCAGCAGGATCAGCACAGTTGCCGACGCCGAGGAGCAGTGCAGAAAACAGCAGCAGGACCAGCGCAGTCGCCGACGAGCAGAGCAGAAAACAGCAGCAGGACCAGCGCAGTCTCAGACGCCGACGAGCAGAGGCGAAAACAACAGCAGGACCAGCGCAGTCGCCGACGCCGATGAGCAATGCAGAAAACACCAGCAGGACCAGCGCAGACGCCGACGAGCAGAGCAGACGCCGACGAGCAGAGAAGAAAACAGCAGCAGGACCAGCGCAGTTGCCGTCGCCGACGATCAGAGCAGAAAAAAACAGCAGGACCAGCGCAGTCGTCGACGCAGATGAGCAGTGCAGAAACACAAGCAGGACCAGCGTAGTCACCGATGAGCAGAGCAGAAAACAGCAGCAGGACCAGCGCAGTCGCAGACGCCGACGAGCAGAGCAGATGCCGACGAGCAGAGAAGAAAACAGCAGCAGGACCAGCGCAGTCACCGGCGCCGACGATCAGAGCAGAAAACAACAGCAGGACCAGCGCAGTCGCCGACGGCGACGAGCAGAGCAGGAAACAACAGCAGGATCAGCGCAGTAGCCGACGCCGATGAGCAGAGCAAAAAACAGCAGCAGGAGATGTGCAGTCGCAGACGCCGACGAGCAGAGCAGAAAACAGCAGCAGGATCAGCGCAGTCGCTGACGCCGACGAGCAGAGCAAAAAACTGAAGCAGGAGATGCGCAGTCGCAGACGATCAGAGCAGAAAACAGCAGCAGGGTCAGCGCAGTCGCTGATGCTGACGAGCAAAGCAGAAAAGCGCAGCAGGAGATGCGCAGTCGCAGACGCCAATGAGCAGAGCAGAAAACAGCAGCAGGATCAGCGCAGTCGCCGACGCCGATGAGCAGTGCAGAAAACAGCAGCAGGACCTGCGCAGTCGCCGACGAGCAGAGCAGAAAACAGCAGCAGGACCAGCGCAGTCGCAGACGCCGAGGAGCAGTGCAGAAAACAGCAGCAGCACCAGCGCAGTCGCCGACGCCTTCGAGCAGAGCAGAAAACAGCAGCAGGATCAGCACAGTTGCCTACGCCAATGAGCAGTGCAGAAAACAGCAGCAGGACCAGCGCAGCTGACGACGAGCAGAGCAGAAAACAGCAGCAGGACCAGCGCAGTCGCAGACGCCGACGAGCAGAGACGAAAACCACAGCAGGACCAGCGCAGTCGCCGACGCCGTTGAGCAGTGCAGAAAACACCAGCAGGACCAGCGCAGTCGCCGATGAGCAGAGCAGAAAACAGCAGCAGGACCAGCGCAGTCGCAGACGCCGACGAGCAGAGCAGACGCCGACGAGCAGAGAATTAAACAGCAGCAGGACCAGCGCAGTCGCTGACGCCGACGAGCAAAGCAGAAAAAAGCAGCAGGAGATGCGCAGTAGCAGACGCCAATGAGCAGAGCAGAAAACAGCAGCAGGATCAGCGCAGTCGCCGACGCCGATGAGCAGTGCAGAAAACAGCAGCAGGACCTGTGCAGTCGCCGACGAGCAGAGCAGAAAACAGCAGCAGGACCAGCGCAGTCGCAGACACCGATGAGCAGTGCAGAAGACAGCAGCAGGACCAGCGCAGTCGCCGACGCCTTCGAGCAGAGCAGAAAACAGCAGCAGGATCAGCACAGTCGCCGATGCCAATGAGCAGTGCAGAAAACAGCAGCAGGACATGCGCAGTTGACGACGAGCAGAGCAGAAAACAGCAGCAGGACCAGCGCAGTCGCAGACGCCGACGAGCAGAGGCGAAAACAACAGCAGGACCAGCGCAGTCGCCGACGCCGATGAGCAGTGCAGAAAACACCAGCAGGACCAGCGCAGTCACCGATGAGCAGAGCAGAAAACAGCAGCAGGACCAGCGCAGTCGCAGACGCCGACGAGCAGAGCAGACGCCGACGACCAGAGAATTAAACAGCAGCATGACCAGCGCAGTCGCCAACGCCGACGATCAGAGCAGAAAACAACAGCAGGACCAGCGCAGTAGCCGACGGCGACGAGCAGAGCAGGTAACAGCAGCAGGATCAGCGCATTCGCTGACGCAGACAAGCAGAGCAGAAAACAGCAGCAGGATCCGCGCAGTAGCCGACGCCGATCAGCAGAGCAGAAAACAGCAGCAGGAGATGCACAGTCGCAGACGATCAGAGCAGAAAACAGCAGCAGGGTCAGTGCAGTCGCTGACGCCGACGAGCAGAGCAGAAAACAGCAGCAGGATCAACGCAGTCGCCGATGCCGATGAGCAGTGCAGAAAACAGCAGCAGGACCTGCGCAGTCGCCGACGAGCAGAGCAGAAAACAGCAGCAGGACCAGCGCAGTCGCAGTCGCCGATGAGCAGAGCAGAAAACAGCAGCAGGATCAACGCAGTCGCCAATGCCGATGAGCAGTGCAGAAAACACCAGCAGGACCAGCGCAGTCGCCGATGAGCAGAGCAGAAAACAGCAGCAGGACCAGCGCAGTCGCAGACGCCGATGAGCAGTGCAGAAAACACCAGCAGGACCAGCGCAGTCACCGATGAGCAGAGCAGAAAACAGCAGCAGGACCATCGCAGTCGCAGACGCCGACAAGCAGAGCAGACGCCGACGAGCAGAGAAGAAAACAGCAGCAGGACCAGCGCAGTCGCCAAGGTCGACGATCAGAGCAGAAAACAACAGCAGGACCAGCGCAGGCGCCGACGGCGACGAGCAGAGCAGGAAACAGCAGCAGGATCAGCGCAGTCGCCGACGAGCAGAGTAAAAAACAGCAGCAGGAGATGCGCAGTCACAGACTCCGACGAGCAGAGCAGAAAACAGCAGCAGGATCAGAGCAGTCGCTGACCCCGACGAGCAGAGCAAAAAACAGCAGCAGGAGATGCGCAGTCGCAGACGATCAGAGCAGAAAACAGCAGCAGGGTCAGCGAAGTCGCTGACGCCGACGAGCAGAGCAGAAAAAAGCAGCAGGAGATGCGCAGTCGCAGACGCAAATGAGCAGAGCAGAAAACAGCAGCAGGATCACCGCAGTCGCCGACGCCAATGAGCAGTGCAGAAAACAGCAGCAGGACCAGCGCAGTCTCCGACGAGCAGAGCAGAAAACAGCAACAGAACCAGCACAGTCACAGACGGCGACGAGCAGAGCAGAAAACAGCTGCAGGATCAGCGCAGTCGCTGACGCCGACGAGAAGACAAGAAAAAAGCAGCAGGAGATGCGAAGTCGCAGACGCCAACGAGCAGAGCAGAAAACAGCAGCAGGACAAGCACAGTCGCCGAAGCCGACGATCAAAGCAGAAAACAACAGCAGGACCAGCGCAGTAGCCGACGGCGACGAGCAGAGCAGGAAACAGCAGCAGGATCAACGCATTCGCTGACGCAGACAAGCAGAGCAGAAAACAGCAGCAGGATCCGCGCAGTAGCCGACTCCGATGAGCAGAGCAGAAAACAGCAGAAGGAGATGCGCAGTCGCAGACGCCGACGAGCAGAGCAGAAAACAGCAGCAGGATCAGCGCAGTCGCTGACGCCGACGAGCAGAGCAAAAAACAGAAGCAGGAGATGCGCAGTCGCAGACGATCAGAGCAGAAAAAAGCAGCAGGGTCAGTGCAGTCGCTGACGCCGACGAGCAGAGCAGAAAAAAGAAGCAGGAGATGCGCAGTTGCAGACGCAAATGAGCAGAGGCGAAAACAACAGCAGGACCAGCGCAGTCGCCGAAGCCGATGAGCAGTGCAGAAAACACCAGCAGGACCAGCGCAGTCGCCGAATCCGATGAGCAGTGCAGAAAACAGCAGCAGAACCAGCGCAGTCGCCGACGCCGACGATCAGAGCAGAAAACAACAGCAGGACCAGCGCAGTCGCCGACGGCGACGAGCAGAGCAGAAAACAGCAGCAGGATCAGCGCATTCGCTGACGCCCATGAGCAGTGTAGAAAACAGCAGCAGGACCAGCGCAGTCGCCGATGCCTACGAGCAGAGCAGAAAACAGCAGCAGGATCAGCACAGTCGCCGACGATGATGAGCAGTGCAGAAAACAGCAGCAGGACAAGCGCAGTCGCCGACGAGCAGAGCAGAAAACAGCAGCAGGACCAGCGCAGTCTCAGACGCCGACGAGCAGAGGCGAAAACAACAGCAGGACCAGCGCAGTCGCCGATGAGCAGAGCAGAAAACAGCAGCAGGACCAGCGCAGTCGCAGACGCCGACGAGCAGAGCAGACGCCGACAAGCAGAGAAGAAAACAGCAGCAGGACCAGCGCAGTCGCCGACGCCGACGATCAGAGCAGAAAACAACAGCAGGACCAGCGCAGTCGCCGACGCAGATGAGCAGTGCAGAAAACACAAGCAGGACCAGCGCAGTCACCGATGAGCAGAGCAGAAAACAGCAGCAGGACCAGCGCAGTCGCAGACGCCGACGAGCAGAGAAGAAAACAGCAGCAGGACAAGCGCAGTCGCCGGCGCCGACGATCAGAGCAGAAAACAACAGCAGGACCAGCGCAGTCGCCGACGGCGACGAGCAGAGCAGGAAACAACAGCAGGATCAGCAAAGTAGCCGACACCGATGAGCAGAGCAGAAAACAGCAGCAGGACCAGCGCAGTCGCCGAAGAGCAGAGCAAAAAACAGCAGCAGGAGATGCGCAGTCTCAGACGCCGACGAGCAGAGCAGAAAACAGCAGCAGGATCAGTGCAGTCGCTGACGCCGACGAGCAGAGCAGAAAAAAGCAGCAGGAGATGCGCAGTCGCTGACGAGCAGAGCAGAAAACAGCAGCAGGACCAGCGCAGTCGCAGACGCCGATGAGCAGTGCAGAAAACAGCAGCAGGATCAGCGCAGTCGCCGACGCCTACGAACAGTGCAGAAAACAGCAGCAGGACCAGCGCAGTCGCCGACGAGCAGAGCAAAAAACAGCAGCAGGACCAGCGCAGTCGCAGACGCCGACGAGCAGAGAATAAAACAGCAGCAGGACCAGCGCAGTCGCCGACGCTGACGATCATAGCAGAAAACAACAGCAGGACCAGCGCAGTCGCCGATGGCGACGAGCAGAGCAGGAGACAGCAGCAGGATCAGTGCATTCGCTGACGCAGACAAGCAGAGCAGGAAACAGCAGCAGGATAAGCGCAGTAGCCGACGCCGATGTGCAGAGCAAAAAACAGCAGCAGGAGATGCGCAGTAGCAGACGATCAGAGCAGAAAACAGCAGCAGGGTCAGCGCAGTCGCTGACGCCGACGAGCAGAGCAGAAAAAAGCAGCAGCAGATGCGCAGTCGCAGACGCAAATGAGCAGAGCAGAAAACAGCAGCAGGATCAACGCAGTCGCCGACGCCAATGAGCAGTGCAGAAAACAGCAGCAGGACCAGGAAAGTGCTATCATCATGAAACGTTCAGATCACTTACAACTCAATAGATTCTACCTTCCTGTAACATTTCAGCCTGATTGGACCTTGTTTTCACACAAATGAACCCAGAATGATGTGAAATTGTGCTTCGTGCACCATAATTCTGGGTGCCATTTACAAACCATAAGTGCTAATGACTCCATTCCTTTTTGTGGTTGTAGGGGCTGTTGGTTGGAGTACATTAAAACAAACCTGATATCTCTAGGACATTCAGAAGCCAAGTTATAAGCCCACAAATGTGTAACTGGACTACTTCTTTAAATTGACACCAGATCCGGTGACATTTGGGACATGGTTTGACCCCCTATAGGAATGTGCGATCATCTTGAAACGTTCAGATCACTTACAACTCAATAGATTCCACCTTCCTGTAACGTTTCAGCCTGATTGGACCTTGTTTTCACACAAATGAACCCAGAATGATGTGAAATTGTGCTTCGTGCAACATAATTCTGGGTGCCATTTAAAAACCATAAGTGCTAATGACTCCATTCATTTTTGTGGTTGTAGGGGCTGTTGATTGGAGTATACTAAAACAAACCTAACCTCTCTAGGACATTCAGAAGCCAAGTTATAAGCCCACAAAGGTGTAACTGGACTACGTCTTTAAAGTGACACCAGGCCCGGTGACCTTTGGGACATGGTTTTACCCCCTATAGGAATGTGCGATCATCTTGAAACGTTCAGATCAATTACAACTCAATAGATTCTACCGTCCTGTAACGTTTCAGCCTGATTGGACCTTGTTTTCACACAAATGAACCCAGAATGATGTGAAATTGTGCTTCGTGCAACATAATTCTGGGTGCCATTTAAAAACCATAAGTGCTAATGACTCCATTCATTTTGGGGCTGTTGATTGGAGTATACTAAAACAAACCTGATCTCTCTAGGACATTCAGAAGCCAAGTTATATGCCCACAAAGGTGTAACTGGACTACTTCTTTAAATTGACACCAGATCCGGTGACCTTTGGGACATGGTTTGACCCCCTTAGGAAAGTGCTATCATCATGAAACGTTCAGATCACTTACAACTCAATAGATTCTACCTTCCTGTGACATTTCAGCCTGATTGGACCTTGTTTTCACACAAATGAACCCAGAATGATGTGAAATTGTGCTTCGTGCACCATAATTCTGGGTGCCATTTACAAACCATAAGTGCTAATGACTCCATTCCTTTTTGTGGTGTTAGGGGCTGTTGGTTGGAGTACATTAAAACAAACCTGATCTCTCTAGGACATTCAGAAGCCAAGTTATAAGCCCACAAATGTGTAACTGGACTACTTCTTTAAATTGACACCAGATCCGGTGACATTTGGGACATGGTTTGACCCCCTATAGGAATGTGCGATCATCTTGAAACGTTCAGATCACTTACAACTCAATAGATTCCACCTTCCTGTAACGTTTCAGCCTGATTGGACCTTGTTTTCACACAAATGAACCCAGAATGATGTGAAATTGTGCTTCGTGCATCATAATTCTGGGTGCCATTTAAAAACCATAAGTGCTAATGACTCCATTCATTTTTGTGGTTGTAGGGGCTGTTGATTGGAGTATACTAAAACAAACCCAACCTCTCTAGGACATTCAGAAGCCAAGTTATAAGCCCACAAAGGTGTAACTGGACTACTTCTTTAAAGTGACACCAGGCCCGGTGACCTTTGGGACATGGTTTTACCCCCTATAGGAATGTGCGATCATCTTGAAACGTTCAGATCACTTACAACTCAATAGATTCTACCTTCTTGTAGCGTTTCAGCCTGATTGGACCTTGTTTTCACACAAATGGACCCAGAATGATGTGAAATTGTGCTTCGTGCAACATAATTCTGGGTGCCATTTAAAAACCATAAGTTCTAATGACTCCATTCCTTTTTGTGGTTGTAGGGGCTGTTGATTGGAGTATACTAAAACAAACCTGATCTCTCTAGGACATTCAGAAGCCAAGTTATAAGCCCACAAATGTGTAACTGGACTACTTCTTTAAAGTGACACCAGGCCCGGTGACCTTTGGGACATGGTTTGACCCCCTATAGGAATGTGCGATCATTATGAAACGTTCAGATCACTTACAACTCAATAGATTCTACCTTCTCGTAACGTTTCAGCCTGATTGGACCTTGTTTTCACACAAATGGACCCAGAATGATGTGAAATTGTGCTTCGTGCAACATAATTCTGGGTGCCATTTAAAAACCATAAGAGCTAATGACTCCATTCCTTTTTGTGGTTGTAGGGGCTGTTGATTGGAGTATACTAAAAGAAACCTGATCTCTCTAGGACATTCAGAAGCCAAGTTATGAGCCCACAAATGTGTAACTGGACTACTTCTTTAAATTGACACCAGATCCGGTGACCTTTGGGACATTGTTTCACCCCCTTAGGAAAGTGCTATCATCATGAAACATTCAGATCACTTACAACTCAATAGATTCTACCTTCCTGTAACGTTTCAGCCTGATTGGACCTTGTTTTCACACAAATGAACCCAGAATGATGTGAAATTGTACTTCGTGCAACATAATTCTGGGTGCCATTTAAAAACCATAAGTTCTAATGACTCCATTCATTTTAGTGGTAATGGGGGCTGCTAATTGGAGTACTCTAAAACAAACCTGACTTCTCTAGGATATTCAGAAGCCAAGTTCTAAGCCCACAAAGGTGTAACTGGACTACTTCTTTAAAGTGACACCAGGCCCGGTGACCTTTGGGACATGGTTTGACCCCCTATAGGAATGTGCGATCATCATGAAACGTTCAGATCACTTACAACTCAATAGATTCTACATTCTTGTAACGTTTCAGCCTGATTGGACCTTGTTTTCACACAAATGGACCCAGAATGATGTGAAACTGTGCTTCGTGCAACATAATTCTGGGTGCCATTTACAAACCATAAGTGCTAATGACTCCATTCCTTTTTGTGGTTGTAGGGGCTGTTGGTTGGAGTACATTAAAACAAACCTGATCTCTCTAGGACATTCAGAAGCCAAGTTATAAGCCCACAAATGTGTAACTGGACTACTTCTTTAAATTGACCCCAGATCCAGTGACCTTTGGGACGTGGTTTGACCCCCTTAGGAAAGTGCTATCATCATGAAACATTCAGATCACTTACAACTCAATAGATTCTACCTTCCTGTAACGTTTTAGCCTGATTGTACCTTGTTTTCACACAAATGAACCCAGAATGATGTGAAATTGTGCTTCGTGCAACATAATTCTGGGTGCCATTTAAAAACCATAAGTTCTAATGACTCCATTCCTTTTTGTGGTTGTAGGGGCTGTTGATTGGAGTATACTAAAACAAACCTGATCTCTCTAGGACATTCAGAAACCAAGTTATAAGCCCTCAAAGGTGTAATTAGACTACTTCTTTAAAGTGACACCAGGCCTGGTGACCTTTGGGACATGGTTTCATCCCCTTAGGAAAGTACTATCATCATGAAACGTTCAGATCACTTACAACTCAATAGATTCTACCTTCCTGTAACGTTTCAGCCTGATTGGACCTTGTTTTCACACAAATGAACCCAGAATGATGTGAAATTGTGCTTTGTGCCGCATAATTCTGGGTGCCATTTAAAAACCATAAGTGCTAATGACTCCATTCCTTTTTGTGGTTGTAGGGGCTGTTGATTGGAGTATAATAAAACAAACCTGATCTCTCTAGGACATTCAGAAGCCACGTTATAAGCCCACAAATGTGTAACTGGACTACTTCTTTAAATTGACACCAGATCCGGTGACCTTTGGGACATGGTTTGACCCCCTTAGGAAAGTGCTATCATCATGAAACGTTCAGATCACTTACAACTCAATAGATTCTACCTTCCTGTAACGTTTCAGCCTGATTGGACCATGTTTTCACACAAATGGACCCAGAATGATGTGAAATTGTGCTTCGTGCAACATAATTCTGGGTGCCATTTACAAACCATAAGTGCTAATGACTCCATTCCTTTTTGTGGTTGTAGGGCCTGTTGATTGGAGTACAATAAAACAAACCTGATCTCTATAGGACATTCAGAAGCCAAGTTATAAGCCCACAAATGTGTAACTGGACTACTTCTTTAAAGTGACACCAGATCCGGTGACCTTTGGGACATGGTTTTACCCCCTATAGGAATGTGCGATCATCTTGAAACGTTCAGATAACTTACAACTCAATAGATTCTACCTTCTTGTAACGTTTCAGCCTGATTGGACCTCGTTTCACTCAAATGAACCCAGAATGATGTGAAATTGTGCTTCGTGCAACATAATTCTGGGTGCCATTTAAAAACCATAAGTGCTAATGACTCCATTCCTTTTAGTGGTAATGGGGGCTGCTAATTGGAGTACTCTAAAACAAACCTGACCTCTCTAGGATATTCAGAAGCCGAGTTATAAGCCCACAAAGGTGTAACTGGACTACTTCTTTAAATTGACACCAGATCCGGTGACCTTTGGGACATTGTTTGACCCCCTTAGGAAAGTGCGATCATCTTGAAACGTTCAGATCACTTAAAACTCAATAGATTCTACCTTCTTGTAACGTTTCAGCCTGATTGGACCTTGTTTTCATACAAATGGTCCCAGAATGATGTGAAATTGTGCTTAGTGCAACATAATTCTGGGTGCCATTTACAAACCATAAGTGCTAATGACTCCATTCCTTTTTATGGTTGTAGAGGCTGTTGATTGGAGTACACTAAAACAAACCTGATCTCTCTAGGACATGTAGAAGCCAAGTTATGAGCCCACAAATGTGTAACTGGACTACTTCTTTAAATTGACACCAGATCCGGTGACCTTTGGGACATGGTTTCACCCCCTTAGGATAGTGCTATCATCATGAAACATTCAGATCACTTACAACTCAATAGATTCTACCTTCCTGTAACGTTTCAGCCTAATTGGACCTTGTTTTCACACAGATGAACCCAGAATGATGTGAAATTGTGCTTCGTGCAACATAATTCTGGGTGCCATTTACAAACCTTAAGTGCTAATGACTCCATTCCTTTTTGTGGTTGTAGGGGCTGTTGATTGGAGTACACTAAAAAAACCTGATCTCTCTAGGACATTCAGAAGCCAAGTTATAAGCCCACAAATGTGTAACTGGACTACTTCTTTAAAATGACACCAGATCCGGTGACCTTTGGGACATAGTTTGACCCCCTTAGGAAAGTGCTATCATCATGAAACGTTCAGATCACTTACAACTCAATAGATTCTACCTTCCTGTAACGTTTCAGCCTGACTGGACCTTGTTTTCACACAAATGAACCCAGAATGATGTGAAATTGTGCTTCGTGCAACATAATTCTGGGTGCCATTTAAAAACCATAAGTTCTAATGACTCCATTCCTTTTAGTGGTAATGGGGGCTGCTAATTGGAGTAGATGCGCAGTCGGAGACGATCAGAGCAGAAAACAGCAGCAGGGTCAGCGCAGTCGCTGACGCCGACGAGCAGATCAGAAAAAAGCAGCAGGAGATGTGCAGACGCAGACGCTGGTCCTGCTGCTGTTTTCTGCAATGCTCATCGGTGTTGGCGACTACGTTGATCCTGCTTCTGTTTTCTGCTCTGCTCATTGGCGTCTGCGACTGCGCATCACCTGCTGCTTTTTTCTGCTCTGCTCGTCGGCGATTGCGCTTGTCCTGCTGCTGTTTTCTGCACTGCTCATCGGCGTCTGCGACTCCGCTGGTCCTGCTGCTGTTCTCTGTTCTGCTCGTCGGCGACTGCGCTGGTCCTGCTGCTGTTTTCTGCACTGCTCATCGGCGTCGGTGACTGTGCTGATCCTGCTGCTGTTTTCTGCTCTGCTCGTAGGCGTCGGCGACTGCGCTGGTCCTGCTGCTGTTTTCTGCAATGCTCATCGGTGTTGGCGACTACGTTGATCCTGCTTCTGTTTTCTGCTCTGCTCATTGGCGTCTGCGACTGCGCATCACCTGCTGCTTTTTTCTGCTCTGCTCATCAGCATCAGCGACTGCGCTGACCCTGCTGCTGTTTTCTGCTCTGATCTTCTGCGACTTCGGATCTCCTGCTGCTGTTTTCTGCACTGCTCATCGGCGTCAGCGACTGTGCTGATCCTGCTGCTGTTTTCTGCCCTGCTCGTAGGCGTCGACGACTGCGCTGGTCCTGCTGCCATTTTCTGCACTGCTCATCGGCGTCGGCGACTGCGCTGATCCTGCTGCTGTTTTCTGCTCTGCTCGTCGGCGACTGCGCTGATCCTGCTGCTTTTTTCTGCTCTGCTCGTCGGCGTCAGCGACTGCGCTGATCCTGCTGCTGTTTTCTGCTCTGCTCGTAGGCGTCGGCGACTGCGCATCTCCTGCTGCTGTTTTTTGCTCTGCTCGTCGGCGTCTGCTCTGCTCGTCGGCATCTGCGACTGCGCTGGTCCTGCTGCTGTTTTCTGCTCTGCTCGTCGGCAACTGCGCTGGTCCTGCTGGTGTTTTCAGCACTGTACATCGGCGTCGGCGACTGCGCTGGTCCTGGTGTTGTTTTCGCCTCTGCTCGTCGGCGTCTGCGACTGCGCTGGTCCTGCTGCTGTTTTCTGCTCTGCTCGCCGGCGACTACGCTGGTCCTGCTGCTGTTTTCTGCACTGCTCATCGGCGTCGGCGACTGTGCTGATCCTGCTGCTGTTTTCTGCTCTGCTCGTAGGCGTTGGCGACTGCGCTGATCCTGCTGCTGTTTTCTGCTCTGCTCATCGGCGTCAGCGACTGGGCTGATCCTGCTGCTGTTTTCTGGTCTGCTCGTCTGCGTCAGCGAATGCGCTGATCCTGCTGCTGTTTCCTGCTCTGCTCGTCGCCGTCGGCGACTTCGCTGGTCCTGCTGTTGTTTTCTGCTCCGATCGCCAGCGTCGGCGACTGCGCTGGTCCTGCTGCTGTTTTCTGCTCTGCTCGTCGGCGACTGCGCTGGTCCTGCTGCTGTTTTCTGCTCTGCTCGTCGGCGACTGCGCTGGTCCTGCTGCTGTTTTCTGCTCTGCTCGTCGGCGACTGCGCTGGTCCTGCAGTTGCTTTCGCCTCTGCTCGTAGGCGTCTGCTTTGCTCATCGGCGTCTGCGACTGTGCTGGTCCTGCTGCTGTTTTCTGCTCTGCTCATTGGCGTCTGCGACTGCGCATCTCCTGCTGCTTTTTTCTGCTCTGCTCGTCGGCGTCAGCGACTGCGCTGACCCTGCTGCTGTTTTCTGCTCTGATCGTCTGCGACTGTGCATCTCCTGCTGCTGTTTTTTGCTCTGCTCGTCGGCGTCAGCGACTGCGCTGATCCTGCTGCTGTTTTCTGCTCTCCTCGTCGGCATCTGTGACTGCGCATCTCCTGCTGCTGTTTTTTTGCTCTGCTCGTAGGTGATTGCACTTGTCCTGCTGCTGTTTTCTGCTCTGCTCATCGGCGTCGGTTACTGCGCTGATCCTGCTGCTGTTTTCTGCTCTGCTCATCTGCGTCAGCGAATGCAATGATCCTGCTGCTGTTTCCTGCTCTGCTCGTCCCAGTCGGCGACTGTGCTGGTCCTGCTGTTGTTTTCTGCTCTGATCATCGGCGTCGGCGACTGCGCTGGTCCTGCTGCTGTTTTCTTCTCTGCTCGTCGGCGTCTGCTCTGCTCGTCGGCGTCTGCGAATGCGCTGATCCTGCTGCTGTTTCCTGCTCTGCTCGTCGCCGTCGGAGACTGCGCTGGTTCTGCTGCTGTATTCTGCTCTGCTTGTCTGCGTCAGCGAATGCGCTGATCCTGCTGCTGTTTCCTGCTCTGCTCTTTGCCGTCGGCGACTGCGCTGGTCCTGCTGTTGTTTTCTGCTCTGATCGTCGGCAACTGCGCTGTTCATGCTGCTGTTTTTCTCCCTGCTTGTCGGCGTCTGCTCTGCTCGTCGGCGTCTGCGACTATGCTGGTCGTGCTGCTGTTTTCTGCTCTGCTCATCGGTAACTGCGCTGGTCCTGCTGGTGTTTTCTGCACTGCTCATCGGCGTAGGCGACTGCGCTGGTCCTGGTGTTGTTTTCGCCTCTGCTCGTCTGCGTCTGCTCTGCTCATCGGTGTCTGCGACTGCACTGGTCCTGCTGTTGTTTTCGCCTCTGCTCGTCTGCGTCTGCTCTGCTCGTCGGCGTCTGCAACTGCGCTGGTCCTGCTTCTGTTTTCTGCTCTGCTCGTCGGCAAATGCGCTGGTCCTGCTGCTGTTTTCTGCACTGCTCATCGGCGTCAGCGACTGTGCTGGTCCTGCTGCTGTTTTCTGCTCTGCTTGTAGGCGTCGGCGACTGCGCTGGTCCTGCTGCTGTTTTCTGCACTGCTCATCGGCGTCTGCGACTGCGCTGGTCCTGCTGCTGTTTTCCGCCGATGAGCAGTGCAGAAAACAGCAGCAGGTCCAGCGCAGTCGCCGACGCCTACGAGCAGAGCAGAAAACAGCAGTAGGATTAGCACAGTCGCTGACGCCGATGAGCAGTGCAGAAAAAAGCAGCAGGACCAGCACAGTCGCCGACGAGCAGAGCAGAAAACAGTAACAGGACCAGCGCAGTCGCAGATGCCGACGAGCAGAGGCGAAAACAACAGCAGGACCAGCGCAGTCGCCAACGCCGATGAGCAGTGCAGAAAACACCAGCAGGACTAGCGCAGTCGCCGATGAGCAGAGCATAAAACAGCAGCAGGACCAGCCTAGTCGAAGACTCCGACGAGCAGAGCAGATGCCGACAAGCAGAGAATAAAACAGCAGCATGACCAGGGCAGTCGCCGACGAGCAGAGCAGAAAACAACAGAAGGACCAGCGCAGTCGCCGAAAAGCGAAGAGCAGAGCAGGAAACAGCAGCAGGATCAGCGCATTTGCTGACGCGGACAAGCAGAGCAGAAAACAGCAGCAGGATTAGCGCAGTAGCCGACGCCGATGAGCAGAGCAGAAAACAGCAGCAGGACCAGCGCAGTCGCCGACGAGCAGAGCAAAAAAGAGCAGCAGGAGATGCGCAGTCGCAGAAGCCGACGAGCAGAGCAGAAAACAGCAGCAGGAGATGCGCAGTCGCAGACGATCAGAGTAGAAAACAGCAGCATCTCCTGCTGCTTTTTTCTGCTCTGCTCGTCGGCGTCAGCGACTGCGCTGACCCTGCTGCTGTTTTCTGCTCTGATCGTCTCCGACTGCGCATCTCCTGCTGCTGTTTTTTGCTCTGCTCGTCGGCGTCGGCGACTGCGCTGATCCTGCTGCTGTTTTCTTCTCTGCTCGTAGGCGTCGGCGACTGCGCTGGTCCTGCTGCTGTTTTCTGCACTGCTCATCGGCGTCGCCGACTGCGCTGATCCTGCTGCTGTTTTCTGCTCTGCTCGTAGGCGTCGCTGACTGCGCTGGTCCTGCTGTTGTTTTCGCCTCTGCTCGTCTGCGTCTGCTCTGCTCGTCGGCGTCTGCGACTGCGCTGGTCCTGCTGTTGTTTTCGCCTCTGCTCGTCTGCGTCTGCTCGGCTCGTCGCCGTCTGCGACTGCGCTGGTCCTGCTGCTGTTTTCTGCTCTGCTGGTCGGCGACTGCGCTGGTCCTGCTGCTGTTTTCTGCACTGCTCATCGGCGTCGGCGACTGCGGTGATCCTGCTGCTGTTTTCTGCTCTGCTCATTAGCGTCTGAGACTGCGCATCTCCTGCTGCTTTTTTCTGCTCTGCTCGTCGGCGTCAGCGACTGCGCTGACCCTGCTGCTGTTTTCTGCTCTGATCGTCTCCGACTGCGCATCTCCTGCTGCTGTTTTTTGCTCTGCTCGTCGGCGTCAGCGACTGCGCTTATCCTGCTGCTGTTTTCTGCTCTGCTCGTCGGCGTCTGCGACTGCGCATCTCCTGCTGCTGTTTTTTGCTCTGCTCGTTGGCGACTGCGCTGGTCCTTCTGCTGTTTTCTGCTCTGCTCATCGGCGTCGGCTACTGCGCTGATCCTTCTGCTGTTTTCTGCTCTGCTTGTCTGCGTCAGCGAATGCGCTGATCCTGCTGCTGTTTCCTGCTCTGCTCGTCGCCGTCGGCGACTGCGCTGGTCCTGCTGTTGTTTTCTGCTCTGATCGTCGGCGTCGGCGACTGTGCAGGTCCTGCTGCTGCTTTCTTGTCTGCTCGTCGGCGTCTGCTCTGCTCATCGGCGTCTGCGACTGCGCTGGTCCTGCTGCTGTTTTCTGCTCTGCTCATCGGCGTCGGCGACTGGGCTGATCCTGCTGTTTTTTTCGCCTCTGCTCGTCGGCGTCTGCGACTGCGCTGGTCTTGCTGCTGTTTTCTGCTCTGCTCGTCGGCGACTGCGCTGGTCCTGCTGCTGTTTTCTGCACTGCTCATCGGCGTCGGCGACTGCGGTGATCCTGCTGCTGTTTTCTGCTCTGCTCGTCGGCGTCGGCGAATGCGCTGGTCCTGCTGCTATTTTCTGCTCTGCTCATCGGCGTCAGCGACTGGGATGATCCTGCTGCTGATTTCTGCTCTGCTCGTCTGCGTCAGCGAATGCGCTGATCCTGCTGTTGTTTTCTGCTCTGCTCATCGCCGTCGGCGCCTGCGCTGGTCCTGCTGTTGTTTTCTTCTCTGCTCGTCAGCGTCTGCTCTGCTCGTCGGCGTCGGCGACTGCGCTGGTCCTGCTGCTGTTTTCTGCTCTGCTCGTCGTTTACTGCGCTGGTCCTGCTAGTGTTTTCTGCACTGCTCATCGGCGTCGGTGACTGTGCTGATCCTGCGGCTGTTTTCTGCCCTTCTCGTCGGCGACTGCGCAGGTCCTGCTGGTGTTTTCTGCTCTGCTCAATGGCGACTGCGCTGTTCCTGCTGCTGTTTTCTGCTCTGCTCGTCGGCGACTGCGCTGGTCCTGCTGCTGTTTTCTTCTCTGCTCGTCGGCGACTGCGCTGGTCCTGCTGCTGTTTTCTGCACTGCTCATCGGCGTCAGCGACTGCGCTGGTCCTGCTGTTGTTTTCGCCTCTGCTCGTCGGCGTCTGCTCTGCTCGTCGACGTCTGCGACTGCGCTGGTCCTGCTGCTGTTTTCTGCTCTGCTCGTTGGTGTCTGCGACTGCTCATCTCCTGCTGCTTTTTTCTGCTCTGCTCGTCGGCGTCAGCTACTGCGCTGATCCTGCTGCTGTTTTATGCTCTGCTCGTCGGTGTCAGTGACTACGCTGATCCTGCTGCTGTTTTTTGCTCTGCTCGTCGGCGACTGCGCTGGTCCTGTTGCTGTTTTCTGCACTGCTCATCGGCGTCGGCGACTGCGCTGATCGTGCTGCTGTTTTCTGCTCTGCTCGTAGGCGTCGGCGACTGCGCTGGTCCTGCTGCTGTTTTCTGCACTGCTCATCGGCGTCGGCGAGTGCGCTGGTCCTGCTGTTGTTTTCGCCTCTGCTCGTCAGCGTCTGCTCTGCTCGTCGGCGTCTGCGACTGCGCTGGTCCTGCTGTTGTTTTCGCCTCTGCTCGTCTGCGTCTGCTCTGCTCGTCGGCGTCTGCGACTGCGCTGGTCCTGCTGCTGTTTTCTGCTCTGCTCGTCGTGACTGCGCTGGTCCTGCTGCTGTTTTCTGCACTCCTCATTGGTTTCGGCGACTGCGTTGATCCTGCTGCTGTTTTCTGCTCTGCTCATTGGCGTCTGCGACTGCGCATCTCCTGCTGTTTTTTTCTGCTCTGCTCGTCTGCGTCAGCGACTGCGCTGACCCTGCTGCTGTTTTCTGCTCTGATCGTCTCCGACTGCGCATCTCCTGCTGCTGTTTTTTGCTCTGCTCGTCGTCGTCAGCGACGGCGCTTATCCTGCTGCTGTTTTCTGCTCTGCTCGTCGGTGTCTGCGACTGCGCATCTCCTGCTGCTGTTTTTTGCTCTGCTCGTCGGCGACTGTGCTGGTCCTGCTGCTGTTTTCTGCTATGCTCATCGGCGTCGGCTACTGCGCTTATCCTTCTGCTGTTTTCTGCTCTGCTTGTCTGCTTCAGCGAATGTGCTGATCCTGCTGCTGTTTCCTGCTCTGCTCGTCACCGTCGGTGACTGCGCTGGTCCTGCTGTTGTTTTCTGCTCTGATCGTCGGCGTCGGCGACTGCGCTGGTCCTGCTGCTGTTTTCTTCTCTGCTCGTCAGCGTCTGCTCTGCTCGTCGGCGTCTGCGACTGCGCTGGTCCTGCTGCTGTTTTCTGCTCTGCTCGTTGGCGTCTGTGACTGCACATCTCCTGCTGCTGTTTTTTGCTCTGCTCGTCGGCGACTGCGCTTGTCCTGCTGCTGTTTTCTGCTCTGCTCATCGGCATCGGCTACTTTCCTAAGGGGGTCAAACCATGTCCCAAAGGTCACCAGATCTGGTGTCAATTTAAAGAAGTAGTCCAGTTACACCTTTGTTGGCTTATAACTTGGCTTCTGAATGTCCTAGAGAGATCAGGTTTGTTTTAGTGTACTCCAATCAACAGCCCCTACAACCACAAAAAGGAATGGAGTCATTAGCACTTATGGTTTGGACATGGCACCCAGAATTATGTTGCACGAAGCACAATTTCACATCATTCTGGGTCCATTTGTGTGAAAACAAGGTCCAATCAGGCTGAAACGTTACAAGAAGGTAGAATCTATTGAGTTGTAAGTGATCTGAACGTTTCATGATGATCGCACATTCCTATAGGGGGTCAAACCATGTCCCAAAGGTCACCGGGCCTGGTGTCACTTTAAAGAAGTAGTCCAGTTACACATTTGTGGGATTATAACTTGGCTTCTGAATATCCTAGAGAGGTCAGGTTTGTTTTAGACTACTCCAATTAACAGCCCCCATTACCCCAAATAGGAATGGAGTCATTAGCGCTTATGGTTTTTAAATGGCACCCAGAATTATGTTGCACGATGCACAATTTCACATCAATCTGGGTTCATTTGTGTGAAAACAAGGTCCAATAAGGCTGAAACGTTACAGGATGTAGAATCTATTGAGTTGTAAGTGATCTGAACGTTTCATGATGATAGCACTTTCCTAAAGTGGTCAAACCATGTCCCAGAGGTCACCGGATCTGGTGTCAATTTAAAGAAGTAGTCCAGTTACACCTTTGTGGGCTTATAACTTGGCTTCTGAATGTCCTAGAGAGATCAGGTTTGTTTTAGTGTACTCCAATCAACAGCCCCTACAACCACAAAAAGGAATGGAGTCATTAGCACTTATGGTTTGTAAATGGCACCCAGAACTATGTTGCACGAAGCACAATTTCACATCATTCTGGGTCCATTTGTGTGAAAACAAGGTCCAATAAGGCTGAAACGTTACAGGATGTAGAATCTATTGAGTTGTAAGTGATCTGAACGTTTCATGATGATAGCACTTTCCTAAAGTGGTCAAACCATGTCCCAGAGGTCACCGGATCTGGTGTCAATTTAAAGAAGTAGTCCAGTTACACATTTGTGGGCTTATAACTTGGCTTCTGAATGTCCTAGAGAGATCAGGTTTGTTTTAATGTCCTCCAATCAACAGCCCCTACAACCACAAAAAGGAATGGAGTCATTAGCACTTATGGTTTGTAAATGGCACCCAGAATTATGTTGCACGAAGCACAATTTCACATCATTCTGGGTCCATTTGTGTGAAAACAAGGTCCAATCAGGCTGAAACGTTACAAGAAGGTAGAATCTATTGAGTTGTAAGTGATCTGAACATTTCATGATGATCGTACATTCCTATAGGGGGTCAAACCATGTCCCAAAGGTCATCGGGCCTGGTGTCACTTTAAAGAAGTAGTCCAGTTACACCTTTGTTGGCTTATAACTTGGCTTTTGAATATCCTAGAGAGGTCAGGTTTCTTTTAGAGTACTCCAATTAACAGCCCCCATTACCCCAAAAAGGAATGGAGTCATTAGCACTTATGGTTTGTAAATGGCACCCAGAATTATGTTGCACGAAGCACAATTTCACATCATTCTGGGTTCATTTGTGTGAAAACAAGGTCCAATCAGGCTGAAACGTTACAGGAAGGTAGAATCTATTGAGTTGTAAGTGATCTGAACGTTTCATGATGATAGCACTTTCCTAAGGGGGTCAAACCATGTCCCAAAGGTCACCAGATCTGGTGTCAATTTAAAGAAGTAGTCCAGTTACACCTTTGTTGGCTTATAACTTGGCTTCTGAATGTCCTAGAGAGATCAGGTTTGTTTTAGTGTACTCCAATCAACAGCCCCTACAACCACAAAAAAGAATGGAGTCATTAGCACTTGTGGTTTGTAAATGGCACCCAGAATTATGTTGCACGAAGCACAATTTCACATCATTCTGGGTCCATTTGTGTGAAAACAAGGTCCAATCAGGCTGAAACGTTACAAGAAGGTAGAATCTATTGAGTTGAAAGTGATCTGAACGTTTCATGATGATCACACATTCCTATAGGGGGTCAAACCATGTCCCAAAGGTCACCGGGCCTGGTGTCACTTTAAAGAAGTAGTCCAGTTACACCTTTGTGGGCTTATAACTTGGCTTCTGAATATCCTAGAGAGGTCAGGATTGTTTTGGAGTACTCAAATTAACAGCCCCCATTACCCCAAACAGGAATAGAGTCATTAGCACTTATGGTTTTTAAATGGCACCCAGAATTATGTTGCACGAAGCACAATTTCACATCATTCTGGGTTCATTTGTGTGAAAACAAGGTCAAATCAGGCTGAAACATTACAGGAAGGTAGAATCTATTGAGTTGTAAGTGATCTGAACGTTTCATGACGATAGCACTTTCCTAAGGGTGTCAAACCATGTCCCAAAGATCACCGGATCTGGTGTCAATTTAAAGAAGTAGTCCAGTTACACATTTGTGGGCTTATAACTTGGCTTCTGAATGTCCTAGAGAGATCAGGTTTGTTTTAATGTACTCCAATCAACAGCCCCTACAACCACAAAAAGGAATGGAGTCATTAGCACTTATGGTTTGTAAATGGCACCCAGAATTATGTTGCACGAAGCACAATTTCACATCATTCTGGGTCCATTTGTGTGAAAACAAGGTCCAATCAGGCTGAAACGTTACAAGAAGGTAGAATCTATTGAGTTGTAAGTGATATGGACGTTTCATGATGATAGCACTTTCCTAAGGGGGTCAAACCATGTCCCAAAGGTCACCGGATCTGGTGTCAATTTAAAGTAGTAGTCCAGTTACACCTTTGTGGGCTTATAACTTGGCTTCTGGATGTCCTAGAGAGGTCAGGTTTGTTTTATTGTACTCCAATCAACAGCCCCTACAACCACAAAAAAGAATGGAGTCATTAGCACTTATGGGTTGTAAATGGCACCCAGAATTATGTTGCACGAAGCACAATTTCACATAATTCTGGGTCCATTGTGTGAAAAGAAGGTCCAATCAGGCTGAAACGTTACAAGAAGGTAGAATCTATTGAGTTGTAAGTGATCTGAAAGTTTCATGATGATCGCACATTCCTATAGGGGGTCAAACCATGTCCCAAAGGTCACCGGGCCTGGTGTCACTTTAAAGAAGTAGTCCAGTTACACCTTTGTGGGCTTATAACTTGGCTTCTGAATATCCTAGAGAGGTCAGGTTTGTTTTAGAGTACTCCAATTAACAGCCCCATTACCCCAAAAAGGAATGGAATCATTAGCACTTATGGTTTTTAAATGACACCCAGAATTATGTTGCACGAAGCACAATTTCACATCATTCTGGGTTCATTTGTGTGAAAACAAGGTCCAGTCAGGCTGAAACGTTACAGGAAGGTAGAATCTATTGAGTTGTAAGTGATCTGAATGTTTCATGATGATAGCACTTTCCTAAGGGGGTCAAACCATGTCCCAAAGGTCACCAGATCTGGTGTCAATTTAAAGAAGTAGTCCAGTTACACCTTTGTTGGCTTATAACTTGGCTTCTGAATGTCCTAGAGAGATCAGGTTTGTTTTAGTGTACTCCAATCAACAGCCCCTACAACCACAAAAAGGAATGGAGTCATTAGCACTTATGGTTTGGACATGGCACCCAGAATTATGTTGCACGAAGCACAATTTCACATCATTCTGGGTCCATTTGTGTGAAAACAAGGTCCAATCAGGCTGAAACGTTACAAGAAGGTAGAATCTATTGAGTTGTAAGTGATCTGAACGTTTCATGATGATCGCACATTCCTATAGGGGGTCAAACCATGTCCCAAAGGTCACCGGGCCTGGTGTCACTTTAAAGAAGTAGTCCAGTTACACATTTGTGGGATTATAACTTGGCTTCTGAATATCCTAGAGAGGTCAGGTTTGTTTTAGACTACTCCAATTAACAGCCCCCATTACCCCAAATAGGAATGGAGTCATTAGCGCTTATGGTTTTTAAATGGCACCCAGAATTATGTTGCACGATGCACAATTTCACATCAATCTGGGTTCATTTGTGTGAAAACAAGGTCCAATAAGGCTGAAACGTTACAGGATGTAGAATCTATTGAGTTGTAAGTGATCTGAACGTTTCATGATGATAGCACTTTCCTAAAGTGGTCAAACCATGTCCCAGAGGTCACCGGATCTGGTGTCAATTTAAAGAAGTAGTCCAGTTACACCTTTGTGGGCTTATAACTTGGCTTCTGAATGTCCTAGAGAGATCAGGTTTGTTTTAGTGTACTCCAATCAACAGCCCCTACAACCACAAAAAGGAATGGAGTCATTAGCACTTATGGTTTGTAAATGGCACCCAGAACTATGTTGCACGAAGCACAATTTCACATCATTCTGGGTCCATTTGTGTGAAAACAAGGTCCAATAAGGCTGAAACGTTAGAGGATGTAGAATCTATTGAGTTGTAAGTGATCTGAACGTTTCATGATGATAGCACTTTCCTAAAGTGGTCAAACCATGTCCCAGAGGTCACCGGATCTGGTGTCAATTTAAAGAAGTAGTCCAGTTACACATTTGTGGGCTTATAACTTGGCTTCTGAATGTCCTAGAGAGATCAGGTTTGTTTTAATGTCCTCCAATCAACAGCCCCTACAACCACAAAAAGGAATGGAGTCATTAGCACTTATGGTTTGTAAATGGCACCCAGAATTATGTTGCACGAAGCACAATTTCACATCATTCTGGGTCCATTTGTGTGAAAACAAGGTCCAATCAGGCTGAAACGTTACAAGAAGGTAGAATCTATTGAGTTGTAAGTGATCTGAACATTTCATGATGATCGTACATTCCTATAGGGGGTCAAACCATGTCCCAAAGGTCATCGGGCCTGGTGTCACTTTAAAGAAGTAGTCCAGTTACACCTTTGTTGGCTTATAACTTGGCTTTTGAATATCCTAGAGAGGTCAGGTTTCTTTTAGAGTACTCCAATTAACAGCCCCCATTACCCCAAACAGGAATAGAGTCATTAGCACTTATGGTTTTTAAATGGCACCCAGAATTATGTTGCACGAAGCACAATTTCACATCATTCTGGGTTCATTTGTGTGAAAACAAGGTCCAATCAGGCTGAAACGTTACAGGAAGGTAGAATCTATTGAGTTGTAAGTGATCTGAACGTTTCATGATGATAGCACTTTCCTAAGGGGGTCAAACCATGTCCCAAAGGTCACCAGATCTGGTGTCAATTTAAAGAAGTAGTCCAGTTACACCTTTGTTGGCTTATAACTTGGCTTCTGAATGTCCAAGAGAGATCAGGTTTGTTTTAGTGTACTCCAATCAACAGCCCCTACAACCACAAAAAAGAATGGAGTCATTAGCACTTGTGGTTTGTAAATGGCACCCAGAATTATGTTGCACGAAGCACAATTTCACATCATTCTGGGTCCATTTGTGTGAAAACAAGGTCCAATCAGGCTGAAACGTTACAAGAAGGTAGAATCTATTGAGTTGAAAGTGATCTGAACGTTTCATGATGATCACACATTCCTATAGGGGGTCAAACCATGTCCCAAAGGTCACCGGGCCTGGTGTCACTTTAAAGAAGTAGTCCAGTTACACCTTTGTGGGCTTATAACTTGGCTTCTGAATATCCTAGAGAGGTCAGGTTTGTTTTGGAGTACTCAAATTAACAGCCCCCATTACCCCAAACAGGAATAGAGTCATTAGCACTTATGGTTTTTAAATGGCACCCAGAATTATGTTGCACGAAGCACAATTTCACATCATTCTGGGTTCATTTGTGTGAAAACAAGGTCAAATCAGGCTGAAACATTACAGGAAGGTAGAATCTATTGAGTTGTAAGTGATCTGAACGTTTCATGACGATAGCACTTTCCTAAGGGTGTCAAACCATGTCCCAAAGATCACCGGATCTGGTGTCAATTTAAAGAAGTAGTCCAGTTACACATTTGTGGGCTTATAACTTGGCTTCTGAATGTCCTAGAGAGATCAGGTTTGTTTTAATGTACTCCAATCAACAGCCCCTACAACCACAAAAAGGAATGGAGTCATTAGCACTTATGGTTTGTAAATGGCACCCAGAATTATGTTGCACGAAGCACAATTTCACATCATTCTGGGTCCATTTGTGTGAAAACAAGGTCCAATCAGGCTGAAACGTTACAAGAAGGTAGAATCTATTGAGTTGTAAGTGATCTGAATGTTTCATGATGATAGCACTTTCCTAAGGGGGTCAAACCATGTCCCAAAGGTCACCAGATCTGGTGTCAATTTAAAGAAGTAGTCCAGTTACACCTTTGTTGGCTTATAACTTGGCTTCTGAATGTCCTAGAGAGATCAGGTTTGTTTTAGTGTACTCCAATCAACAGCCCCTACAACCACAAAAAGGAATGGAGTCATTTGCACTTATGGTTTGGACATGGCACCCAGAATTATGTTGCACGAAGCACAATTTCACATAATTCTGGGTTCATTTGTGTGAAAACAAGGTCCAGTCAGGCTGAAACGTTACAGGAAGGTAGAATCTATTGAGTTGTAAGTGATCTGAAAGTTTCATGATGATCGCACATTCCTATAGGGGGTCAAACCATGTCCCAAAGGTCACCGGGCCTGGTGTCACTTTAAAGAAGTAGTCCAGTTACACCTTTGTGGGCTTATAACTTGGCTTCTGAATATCCTAGAGAGGTCAGGTTTGTTTTAGAGTACTCCAATTAACAGCCCCATTACCCCAAAAAGGAATGGAATCATTAGCACTTATGGTTTTTAAATGACACCCAGAATTATGTTGCACGAAGCACAATTTCACATCATTCTGGGTTCATTTGTGTGAAAACAAGGTCCAGTCAGGCTGAAACGTTACAGGAAGGTAGAATCTATTGAGTTGTAAGTGATCTGAATGTTTCATGATGATAGCACTTTCCTAAGGGGGTCAAACCATGTCCCAAAGGTCACCAGATCTGGTGTCAATTTAAAGAAGTAGTCCAGTTACACCTTTGTTGGCTTATAACTTGGCTTCTGAATGTCCTAGAGAGATCAGGTTTGTTTTAGTGTACTCCAATCAACAGCCCCTACAACCACAAAAAGGAATGGAGTCATTTGCACTTATGGTTTGGACATGGCACCCAGAATTATGTTGCACGAAGCACAATTTCACATCATTCTGGGTCCATTTGTGTGAAAACAAGGTCCAATCAGGCTGAAACGTTACAAGAAGGTAGAATCTATTGAGTTGTAAGTGATCTGAACGTTTCATGATGATCGCACATTCCTATAGGGGGTCAAACCATGTCCCAAAGGTCACCGGGCCTGGTGTCACTTTAAAGAAGTAGTCCAGTTACACATTTGTGGGATTATAACTTGGCTTCTGAATATCCTAGAGAGGTCAGGTTTGTTTTAGACTACTCCAATTAACAGCCCCCATTACCCCAAATAGGAATGGAGTCATTAGCGCTTATGGTTTTTAAATGGCACCCAGAATTATGTTGCACGATGCACAATTTCACATCAATCTGGGTTCATTTGTGTGAAAACAAGGTCCAATAAGGCTGAAACGTTACAGGATGTAGAATCTATTGAGTTGTAAGTGATCTGAACGTTTCATGATGATAGCACTTTCCTAAAGTGGTCAAACCATGTCCCAGAGGTCACCGGATCTGGTGTCAATTTAAAGAAGTAGTCCAGTTACACCTTTGTGGGCTTATAACTTGGCTTCTGAATGTCCTAGAGAGATCAGGTTTGTTTTAGTGTACTCCAATCAACAGCCCCTACAACCAGAAAAAGGAATGGAGTCATTAGCACTTATGGTTTGTAAATGGCACCCAGAACTATGTTGCACGAAGCACAATTTCACATCATTCTGGGTCCATTTGTGTGAAAACAAGGTCCAATCAGGCTGAAACGTTACAAGAAGGTAGAATCTATTGAGTTGTAAGTGATCTGAACATTTCATGATGATCGTACATTCCTATAGGGGGTCAAACCATGTCCCAAAGGTCATCGGGCCTGGTGTCACTTTAAAGAAGTAGTCCAGTTACACCTTTGTTGGCTTATAACTTGGCTTTTGAATATCCTAGAGAGGTCAGGTTTCTTTTAGAGTACTCCAATTAACAGCCCCCATTACCCCAAAAAGGAATGGAGTCATTAGCACTTATGGTTTGTAAATGGCACCCAGAATTATGTTGCACGAAGCACAATTTCACATCATTCTGGGTTCATTTGTGTGAAAACAAGGTCCAATCAGGCTGAAACGTTACAGGAAGGTAGAATCTATTGAGTTGTAAGTGATCTGAACGTTTCATGATGATAGCACTTTCCTAAGGGGGTCAAACCATGTCCCAAAGGTCACCAGATCTGGTGTCAATTTAAAGAAGTAGTCCAGTTACACCTTTGTTGGCTTATAACTTGGCTTCTGAATGTCCTAGAGAGATCAGGTTTGTTTTAGTGTACTCCAATCAACAGCCCCTACAACCACAAAAAAGAATGGAGTCATTAGCACTTGTGGTTTGTAAATGGCACCCAGAATTATGTTGCACGAAGCACAATTTCACATCATTCTGGGTCCATTTGTGTGAAAACAAGGTCCAATCAGGCTGAAACGTTACAAGAAGGTAGAATCTATTGAGTTGAAAGTGATCTGAACGTTTCATGATGATCACACATTCCTATAGGGGGTCAAACCATGTCCCAAAGGTCACCGGGCCTGGTGTCACTTTAAAGAAGTAGTCCAGTTACACCTTTGTGGGCTTATAACTTGGCTTCTGAATATCCTAGAGAGGTCAGGTTTGTTTTAGAGTACTCAAATTAACAGCCCCCATTACCCCAAACAGGAATAGAGTCATTAGCACTTATGGTTTTTAAATGGCACCCAGAATTATGTTGCACGAAGCACAATTTCACATCATTCTGGGTTCATTTGTGTGAAAACAAGGTCAAATCAGGCTGAAACATTACAGGAAGGTAGAACCTATTGAGTTGTAAGTGATCTGAACGTTTCATGACGATAGCACTTTCCTAAGGGTGTCAAACAGTGTCCAAAAGATCACCGGATCTGGTGTCAATTTAAAGAAGTAGTCCAGTTACACATTTGTGGGCTTATAACTTGGCTTCTGAATGTCCTAGAGAGATCAGGTTTGTTTTAATGTACTCCAATCAACAGCCCCTACAACCACAAAAAGGAATGGAGTCATTAGCACTTATGGTTTGTAAATGGCACCCAGAATTATGTTGCACGAAGCACAATTTCACATCATTCTGGGTCCATTTGTGTGAAAACAAGGTCCAATCAGGCTGAAACGTTACAAGAAGGTAGAATCTATTGAGTTGTAGGTGATCTGGACGTTTCATGATGATAGCACTTTCCTAAGGGGGTCAAACCATGTCCCAAAGGTCACCGGATCTGGTGTCAATTTAAAGTAGTAGTCCAGTTACACCTTTGTGGGCTTATAACTTGGCTTCTGGATGTCCTAGAGAGGTCAGGTTTGTTTTATTGTACTCCAATCAACAGCCCCTACAACCACAAAAAAGAATGGAGTCATTAGCACTTATGGGTTGTAAATGGCACCCAGAATTATGTTGCACGAAGCACAATTTCACATAATTCTGGGTCCATTGTGTGAAAACAAGGTCCAATCAGGCTGAAACGTTACAAGAAGGTAGAATCTATTGAGTTGTAAGTGATCTGAACGTTTCATGATGATCGCACATTCCTATAGGGGGTCAAACCATGTCCCAAAGGTCACCGGGCCTGGTGTCACTTTAAAGAAGTAGTCCAGTTACACCTTTGTGGGCTTATAACTTGGCTTCTGAATATCCTAGAGAGGTCAGGTTTGTTTTAGAGTACTCCAATTAACAGCCCCATTACCCCAAAAAGGAATGGAATCATTAGCACTTATGGTTTTTAAATGACACCCAGAATTATGTTGCACGAAGCACAATTTCACATCATTCTGGGTTCATTTGTGTGAAAACAAGGTCCAGTCAGGCTGAAACGTTACAGGAAGGTAGAATCTATTGAGTTGTAAGTGATCTGAATGTTTCATGATGATAGCACTTTCCTAAGGGGGTCAAACCATGTCCCAAAGGTAACCCGATCTGGTGTCAATTTAAAGAATTAGTCCAGTTACACATTTGTGGGCTTATAACTTGGCTTCTGAATGTCCTAGAGAGATCAGGTTTGTTTTAGTGTACTCCAATCAACAGCCCCTACAACCACAAAAAGGAATGGAGTCATTAGCACTTATGGTTTGGAAATGGCACCCAGAATTATTTTGCACGAAGCACAATTTCACATCATTCTGGGTCCATTTGTGTGAAAACAAGGTCCAATCAGGCTGAAACGTTACAAGAAGGTAGAATCTATTGAGTTGTAAGTTATCTGAACGTTTCATGATGATCGCACATTCTTATAGGGGGTAAAACCATGTCCCAAAGGTCACCGGGCCTTGTGTCACTTTAAATAAGTAGTCCAGTTACACCTTTGTGGGTTTATAACTTGGCTTCTGAATGTCCTAGAGAGGTCACGTTTGTTTTAGTGTACTCCAATCAACAGCCCCTACAACCACAAAAAGGAATGGAGTCATTAGCACCTATGGTTTGTAAATGGCACCCAGAATATGTTGAACGAAGCACAATTTCACATCATTCTGGGTCCATTTGTGTGAAAACAAGGTCCAATCAGGCTGAAACGTTACAAGAACGTAGAATCTATTGAGTTGTAAGTGATCTGAACATTTAATGATAATCACACATTCCTATAGGGGGTCAAACCATGTCCCAAAGGTCACCGGGCCTGGTGTCACTTTAAAGAAGTAGTCCAGTAACACATTTGTGGGCTTATAACTTGGCTTCTGAATATCCTAGAGAGGTCAGGTTTGTTTCAGAGTACTCCAATTAACAGCCCCCATTACCCCAAAAATGAATGGAGTCATTAGCACTTATGGTTTTTAAATGGCAGCCAGAATTATGTTGCACGAATCACAATTTCACATCATTCTGGGTTCATTTGTGTGAAAACAAGGTCCAATCAGGCTGAAACGTTACAGGAAGTTAGAATCTATTGAGTTGTAAGTGATCTGAACGTTTCATGATGATAGCACTTTCCTATAGCGGGTAAAACCATGTCCCAAAGGTCACAGGGCCTGGTGTCACTTTAAAGAAGTAGTCCAGTTACACATTTGTGGGCTTATAACTTGGCTTCTGAATGTCCTAGAGAGATCAGGTTTGTTTTAGTGTACTCCAATCATCAGCCCCTACAACCTCAAAAAGAAATGGAGTCATCAGCACTTATGGTTTTTAAATGGCACCCAGAATTATGTTGCACGAAGCACAATTTCACATCATTCTGGGTCCATTTGTGTGAAAACAAGGTCCAATTAGGCTGAAATGTTACAGGAAGGTAGAATCTATTGAGTTGTAAGTGATCTGAACGTTTCATGATGATAGCACTATCCTAAGGGGGTCAAACCATGTCCCAAAGGTCACCGGATCTGGTGTCAATTTAAAGAAGTAGTCCTGTTACACATTTGTGGGCTTATAACTTGGCTTCTGAATATCCTAGAGAGGTCAGGTTTGTTTTAGAGTACTCCAATTAACAGCCCCAATTACCCCAAAAAGGAATGGAGTCATTAGCACTTATGGTTTTTAAATGGCACCCAGAATTATGTTGCACGAAGCACAATTTCACATCATTCTGGGTTCATTTGTGTGAAAACAAGGTCCAATCAGGCAGAAACGTTACAGGAAGGTAGAATCTATTGAGTTGTAAGTGATCTGAAAGTTTCATGATGATAGCACTTTCCTAAGGGGGTCAAACCATGTCCCAAAGGTCACCGGATCTGGTGTCAATTTAAAGAAGTAGTCCAGTTACACATTTGTGGGCTTATAACTTGGCTTCTGAATGTCCTAGAGAGATCAGGGTTGTTTTAGTGTACTCCAATCAACAGCCCCTACAACCACAAAAAGGAATGGAGTCATTAGCACTTATGGTTTGTAAATGGCACCCAGAATTATGTTGCACGAAGCACAATTTCACATCATTCTGGGTCCATTTGTGTGAAAACAAGGTCCAATCAGGCTGAAACGTTACAAGAAGGTAGAATCTATTGAGTTGTAAGTGATATGAACGTTTCATGATGATTACATATTCCTATAGGGGGTCAAACCATGTCCCAAAGGTCACCGGGCCTGGTGTCACTTTAAAGAAGTAGTCCAGTTACACCTTTGTGGGCTTATAACTTGGCTTCTGAATATCCTAGAGAGGTCAGGTTTGTTTTAGAGTACTCCAATCATCAGCCCCTACAACCTCAAAAAGAAATGGAGTCATCAGCACTTATGGTTTTTAAATGGACCCCAGAATTATGTTGCACGAAGCACAATTTCACATCATTCTGGGTCCATTTGTGTGAAAACAAGGTCCAATCAGGCTGAAACGTTACAAGAAGGTAGAATCTATTGAGTTGTAAGTGATCTGAACGTTTCATGATGATCGCACATTCTTATAGGGGGTAAAACCATGTCCCAAAGGTCACCGGGCCTTGTGTCACTTTAAATAAGTAGTCCAGTTACACCTTTGTGGGTTTATAACTTGGCTTCTGAATGTCCTAGAGAGGTCACGTTTGTTTTAGTGTACTCCAATCAACAGCCCCTACAGCCACAAAAAGGAATGGAGTCATTAGCACCTATGGTTTGTAAATGGCACCCAGAATTATGTTGAACGAAGCACAATTTCACATCATTCTGGGTCCATTTGTGTGAAAACAAGGTCCAATCAGGCTGAAACGTTACAAGAACGTAGAATCTATTGAGTTGTAAGTGATCTGAACATTTAATGATAATCACACATTCCTATAGGGGGTCAAACCATGTCCCAATGGTCACCGGGCCTGGTGTCACTTTAAAGAAGTAGTCCAGTAACACATTTGTGGGCTTATAACTTGGCTTCTGAATATCCTAGGGAGGTCAGGTTTGTTTTAGAGTACTCCAATTAACAGCCCCCATTACCCCAAAAATGAATGGAGTCATTAGCACATATGGTTTTTAAATGGCAGCCAGAATTATGTTGCACGAAGCACAATTTCACATCATTCTGGGTTCATTTGTGTGAAAACAAGGTCCAATCAGGCTGAAACTTTACAGGAAGGTAGAATCTATTGAGTTGTAAGTGATCTGAACGTTTCATGATGATAGCACTTTCCTATGGGGGTCGAACCATGTCCCAAACGTCACCGGATCTGGTGTCAATTTAAAGAAGTAGTCCATTTACACCTTTGTGGGCTTATAACTTGGCTTCTGAATATCCTAGAGAGGTCAGGTTTGTTTTAGGGTACTCCAATCAACAGCCCCTATTGCCCCAAAAAGGAATGGAGTCATTAGCTCTTATGGTTTTTAAATGACACCCAGAATTATGTTGCACGAACCACAATTTTACATCATTCTGGGTCCATTTGTGTGAAAACAAGGTCCAATCAGGCTGAAACGCTACAGGAAGGTAGAATCTATTGAGTTGTAAGTGATCTGAACATTTCATGATGATCGCGCATTCCTAAAGGGGTCAAACCATGTCCCAAAGGTCACCGGATCTGGTGTCACTTTAAAGAAGTAGTCCAGTTACACCTTTGTGGGCTTATAACTTGGCTTCTGAATGTCCTAGAGAGATCAGGTTTGTTTTAGTGTACTCCAATCATCAGCCCCTACAACCTCAAAAAGAAATGGAGTCATCAGCACTTATGGTTTTTAAATGGACCCCAGAATTATGTTGCACGAAGCACAATTTCACATCATTCTGGGTCCATTTGTGTGAAAACAAGGTCCAATCAGGCTGAAACGTTACAAGAACGTAGAATCTATTGAGTTGTAAGTGATCTGAACATTTAATGATAATCACACATTCCTATAGGGGGTCAAACCATGTCCCAAAGGTCACCGGGCCTGGTGTCACTTTAAAGAAGTAGTCCAGTAACACATTTGTGGGCTTATAACTTGGCTTCTGAATATCCTAGAGAGGTCAGGTTTGTTTTAGAGTACTCCAATTAACAGCCCCCATTACCCCAAAAATGAATGGAGTCATTAGCACTTATGGTTTTTAAATGGCAGCCAGAATTATGTTGCACGAAGCACAATTTCACATCATTCTGGGTTCATTTGTGTGAAAACAAGGTCCAATCAGGCTGAAACGTTACAGGAAGTTAGAATCTATTGAGTTGTAAGTGATCTGAACGTTTCATGATGATAGCACTTTCCTATAGCGGGTAAAACCATGTCCCAAAGGTCACAGGGCCTGGTGTCACTTTAAAGAAGTAGTCCAGTTACACATTTGTGGGCTTATAACTTGGCTTCTGAATGTCCTAGAGAGATCAGGTTTGTTTTAGTGTACTCCAATCATCAGCCCCTACAACCTCAAAAAGAAATGGAGTCATCAGCACTTATGGTTTTTAAATGGCACCCAGAATTATGTTGCACGAAGCACAATTTCACATCATTCTGGGTCCATTTGTGTGAAAACAAGGTCCAATTAGGCTGAAATGTTACAGGAAGGTAGAATCTATTGAGTTGTAAGTGATCTGAACGTTTCATGATGATAGCACTATCCTAAGGGGGTCAAACCATGTCCCAAAGGTCACCGGATCTGGTGTCAATTTAAAGAAGTAGTCCTGTTACACATTTGTGGGCTTATAACTTGGCTTCTGAATATCCTAGAGAGGTCAGGTTTGTTTTAGAGTACTCCAATTAACAGCCCCCATTACCCCAAAAAGGAATGGAGTCATTAGCACTTATGGTTTTTAAATGGCACCCAGAATTATGTTGCACGAAGCACAATTTCACATCATTCTGGGTTCATTTGTGTGAAAACAAGGTCCAATCAGGCAGAAACGTTACAGGAAGGTAGAATCTATTGAGTTGTAAGTGATCTGAAAGTTTCATGATGATAGCACTTTCCTAAGGGGGTCAAACCATGTCCCAAAGGTCACCGGATCTGGTGTCAATTTAAAGAAGTAGTCCAGTTACACATTTGTGGGCTTATAACTTGGCTTCTGAATGTCCTAGAGAGATCAGGGTTGTTTTAGTGTACTCCAATCAACAGCCCCTACAACCACAAAAAGGAATGGAGTCATTAGCACTTATGGTTTGTAAATGGCACCCAGAATTATGTTGCACGAAGCACAATTTCACATCATTCTGGGTCCATTTGTGTGAAAACAAGGTCCAATCAGGCTGAAACGTTACAAGAAGGTAGAATCTATTGAGTTGTAAGTGATATGAACGTTTCATGATGATTACACATTCCTATAGGGGGTCAAACCATGTCCCAAAGGTCACCGGGCCTGGTGTCACTTTAAAGAAGTAGTCCAGTTACACCTTTGTGGGCTTATAACTTGGCTTCTGAATATCCTAGAGAGGTCAAGTTTGTTTTAGAGTACTCCAATTAACAGCCCCCATTACCACAAAAAGGAATGGAGTCATTAGCACTTATGGTTTTTAAATGGCACCCAGAATTATGTTGCACGAAGCACAATTTCACATCATTCTGGGTTCATTTGTGTGAAAACAAGGTCCAATCAGGCTGAAACTTTACAGGAAGGTAGAATCTATTGAGTTGTAAATGATCTGAACGTTTCATGATGATAGCACTTTCCTATGGGGGTCGAACCATGTCCCAAACGTCACCGGATCTGGTGTCAATTTAAAGAAGTAGTCCATTTACACCTTTGTGGGCTTATAACTTGGCTTCTGAATATCCTAGAGAGGTCAGGTTTGTTTTAGGGTACTCGAATCAACAGCCCCTATTGCCCCAAAAAGGAATGGAGTCATTAGCTCTTATGGTTTTTAAATGACACCCAGAATTATGTTGCACGAACCACAATTTTACATCATTCTGGGTCCATTTGTGTGAAAACAAGGTCCAATCAGGCTGAAACGCTACAGGAAGGTAGAATCTATTGAGTTGTAAGTGATCTGAACGTTTCATGATGATCGCGCATTCCTAAAGGGGTCAAACCATGTCCCAAAGGTCACCGGATCTGGTGTCACTTTAAAGAAGTAGTCCAGTTACACATTTGTGGGCTTATAACTTGGCTTCTGAATGTCCTAGAGAGGTCAGGTTTGTTTTAGTGTACTCCAATCAACAGCCCCTACAACCACAAAAAGGAATGGAGTCAATAGCACTTATGGTTTGTAAATGGCACCCAGAATTATGTTGCACGAAGCACAATTTCACATCATTCTGGGTCCATTTGTGTGAAAACAAGGTCCAATCAGGCTGAAACGTTACAAGAAGGTAGAATCTATTGAGTTGTAAGTGATATGAACGTTTCATGATGATTACATATTCCTATAGGGGGTCAAACCATGTCCCAAAGGTCACCGGGCCTGGTGTCACTTTAAAGAAGTAGTCCAGTTACACCTTTGTGGGCTTATAACTTGGCTTCTGAATATCCTAGAGAGGTCAGGTTTGTTTTAGAGTACTCCAATCATCAGCCCCTACAACCTCAAAAAGAAATGGAGTCATCAGCACTTATGGTTTTTAAATGGACCCCAGAATTATGTTGCACGAAGCACAATTTCACATCATTCTGGGTCCATTTGTGTGAAAACAAGGTCCAATCAGGCTGAAACGTTACAAGAAGGTAGAATCTATTGAGTTGTAAGTGATCTGAACGTTTCATGATGATCGCACATTCTTATAGGGGGTAAAACCATGTCCCAAAGGTCACCGGGCCTTGTGTCACTTTAAATAAGTAGTCCAGTTACACCTTTGTGGGTTTATAACTTGGCTTCTGAATGTCCTAGAGAGGTCACGTTTGTTTTAGTGTACTCCAATCAACAGCCCCTACAGCCACAAAAAGGAATGGAGTCATTAGCACCTATGGTTTGTAAATGGCACCCAGAATTATGTTGAACGAAGCACAATTTCACATCATTCTGGGTCCATTTGTGTGAAAACAAGGTCCAATCAGGCTGAAACGTTACAAGAACGTAGAATCTATTGAGTTGTAAGTGATCTGAACATTTAATGATAATCACACATTCCTATAGGGGGTCAAACCATGTCCCAATGGTCACCGGGCCTGGTGTCACTTTAAAGAAGTAGTCCAGTAACACATTTGTGGGCTTATAACTTGGCTTCTGAATATCCTAGGGAGGTCAGGTTTGTTTTAGAGTACTCCAATTAACAGCCCCCATTACCCCAAAAATGAATGGAGTCATTAGCACATATGGTTTTTAAATGGCAGCCAGAATTATGTTGCACGAAGCACAATTTCACATCATTCTGGGTTCATTTGTGTGAAAACAAGGTCCAATCAGGCTGAAACTTTACAGGAAGGTAGAATCTATTGAGTTGTAAGTGATCTGAACGTTTCATGATGATAGCACTTTCCTATGGGGGTCGAACCATGTCCCAAACGTCACCGGATCTGGTGTCAATTTAAAGAAGTAGTCCATTTACACCTTTGTGGGCTTATAACTTGGCTTCTGAATATCCTAGAGAGGTCAGGTTTGTTTTAGGGTACTCCAATCAACAGCCCCTATTGCCCCAAAAAGGAATGGAGTCATTAGCTCTTATGGTTTTTAAATGACACCCAGAATTATGTTGCACGAACCACAATTTTACATCATTCTGGGTCCATTTGTGTGAAAACAAGGTCCAATCAGGCTGAAACGCTACAGGAAGGTAGAATCTATTGAGTTGTAAGTGATCTGAACATTTCATGATGATCGCGCATTCCTAAAGGGGTCAAACCATGTCCCAAAGGTCACCGGATCTGGTGTCACTTTAAAGAAGTAGTCCAGTTACACCTTTGTGGGCTTATAACTTGGCTTCTGAATGTCCTAGAGAGATCAGGTTTGTTTTAGTGTACTCCAATCATCAGCCCCTACAACCTCAAAAAGAAATGGAGTCATCAGCACTTATGGTTTTTAAATGGACCCCAGAATTATGTTGCACGAAGCACAATTTCACATCATTCTGGGTCCATTTGTGTGAAAACAAGGTCCAATCAGGCTGAAACGTTACAAGAACGTAGAATCTATTGAGTTGTAAGTGATCTGAACATTTAATGATAATCACACATTCCTATAGGGGGTCAAACCATGTCCCAAAGGTCACCGGGCCTGGTGTCACTTTAAAGAAGTAGTCCAGTAACACATTTGTGGGCTTATAACTTGGCTTCTGAATATCCTAGAGAGGTCAGGTTTGTTTTAGAGTACTCCAATTAACAGCCCCCATTACCCCAAAAATGAATGGAGTCATTAGCACTTATGGTTTTTAAATGGCAGCCAGAATTATGTTGCACGAAGCACAATTTCACATCATTCTGGGTTCATTTGTGTGAAAACAAGGTCCAATCAGGCTGAAACGTTACAGGAAGTTAGAATCTATTGAGTTGTAAGTGATCTGAACGTTTCATGATGATAGCACTTTCCTATAGCGGGTAAAACCATGTCCCAAAGGTCACAGGGCCTGGTGTCACTTTAAAGAAGTAGTCCAGTTACACATTTGTGGGCTTATAACTTGGCTTCTGAATGTCCTAGAGAGATCAGGTTTGTTTTAGTGTACTCCAATCATCAGCCCCTACAACCTCAAAAAGAAATGGAGTCATCAGCACTTATGGTTTTTAAATGGCACCCAGAATTATGTTGCACGAAGCACAATTTCACATCATTCTGGGTCCATTTGTGTGAAAACAAGGTCCAATTAGGCTGAAATGTTACAGGAAGGTAGAATCTATTGAGTTGTAAGTGATCTGAACGTTTCATGATGATAGCACTATCCTAAGGGGGTCAAACCATGTCCCAAAGGTCACCGGATCTGGTGTCAATTTAAAGAAGTAGTCCTGTTACACATTTGTGGGCTTATAACTTGGCTTCTGAATATCCTAGAGAGGTCAGGTTTGTTTTAGAGTACTCCAATTAACAGCCCCCATTACCCCAAAAAGGAATGGAGTCATTAGCACTTATGGTTTTTAAATGGCACCCAGAATTATGTTGCACGAAGCACAATTTCACATCATTCTGGGTTCATTTGTGTGAAAACAAGGTCCAATCAGGCAGAAACGTTACAGGAAGGTAGAATCTATTGAGTTGTAAGTGATCTGAAAGTTTCATGATGATAGCACTTTCCTAAGGGGGTCAAACCATGTCCCAAAGGTCACCGGATCTGGTGTCAATTTAAAGAAGTAGTCCAGTTACACATTTGTGGGCTTATAACTTGGCTTCTGAATGTCCTAGAGAGATCAGGGTTGTTTTAGTGTACTCCAATCAACAGCCCCTACAACCACAAAAAGGAATGGAGTCATTAGCACTTATGGTTTGTAAATGGCACCCAGAATTATGTTGCACGAAGCACAATTTCACATCATTCTGGGTCCATTTGTGTGAAAACAAGGTCCAATCAGGCTGAAACGTTACAAGAAGGTAGAATCTATTGAGTTGTAAGTGATATGAACGTTTCATGATGATTACACATTCCTATAGGGGGTCAAACCATGTCCCAAAGGTCACCGGGCCTGGTGTCACTTTAAAGAAGTAGTCCAGTTACACCTTTGTGGGCTTATAACTTGGCTTCTGAATATCCTAGAGAGGTCAAGTTTGTTTTAGAGTACTCCAATTAACAGCCCCCATTACCACAAAAAGGAATGGAGTCATTAGCACTTATGGTTTTTAAATGGCACCCAGAATTATGTTGCACGAAGCACAATTTCACATCATTCTGGGTTCATTTGTGTGAAAACAAGGTCCAATCAGGCTGAAACTTTACAGGAAGGTAGAATCTATTGAGTTGTAAATGATCTGAACGTTTCATGATGATAGCACTTTCCTATGGGGGTCGAACCATGTCCCAAACGTCACCGGATCTGGTGTCAATTTAAAGAAGTAGTCCATTTACACCTTTGTGGGCTTATAACTTGGCTTCTGAATATCCTAGAGAGGTCAGGTTTGTTTTAGGGTACTCGAATCAACAGCCCCTATTGCCCCAAAAAGGAATGGAGTCATTAGCTCTTATGGTTTTTAAATGACACCCAGAATTATGTTGCACGAACCACAATTTTACATCATTCTGGGTCCATTTGTGTGAAAACAAGGTCCAATCAGGCTGAAACGCTACAGGAAGGTAGAATCTATTGAGTTGTAAGTGATCTGAACGTTTCATGATGATCGCGCATTCCTAAAGGGGTCAAACCATGTCCCAAAGGTCACCGGATCTGGTGTCACTTTAAAGAAGTAGTCCAGTTACACATTTGTGGGCTTATAACTTGGCTTCTGAATGTCCTAGAGAGGTCAGGTTTGTTTTAGTGTACTCCAATCAACAGCCCCTACAACCACAAAAAGGAATGGAGTCAATAGCACTTATGGTTTGTAAATGGCACCCAGAATTATGTTGCACGAAGCACAATTTCACATCATTCTGGGTCCATTTGTGTGAAAACAAAGTCCAATCAGGCTGAAACGTTACAAGAAGGGAGAATCTATTGAGTTGTAAGTGAACTGATTGTTTCATGATGATCGCACATTCCTATAGGGGGTCAAACCATGTCCCAAAGGTCAACGGGCCTGGTGTCACTTTAAAGAAGTAGTCCAGTTACACCTTTGTGGGCTTATAACTTGGCTTCTGAATGTCCTAGAGAGATCAGGTTTGTTTTAGTGTACTCCAATCATCAGCCCCTACAACCTCAAAAAGAAATGGAGTCATCAGCACTTATGGTTTTTAAATGGCACCCAGAATTATGTTGCACGAAGCACAATTTCACATCATTCTGGGTTCATTTGTGTGAAAACAAAGTCCAATCAGGCTGAAACGTTACAAGAAGGGAGAATCTATTGAGTTGTAAGTGATCTGAACGTTTCATGATGATCGCACATTCCTATAGGGGGTCAAACCATGTCCCAAAGGTCACCGGGCCTTGTGTCACTTTAAAGAAGTAGTCCAGTTACACCTTTGTGGGCTTATAACTTGGCTTCTGAATATCCTAGAGAGGTCAGGTTTGTTTTAGAGTACTCCAATTAACAGCCCCATTACCCCAAAAAGGAATGGAATCATTAGCACTTATGGTTTTTAAATGACACCCAGAATTATGTTGCACGAAGCACAATTTCACATCATTCTGGGTTCATTTGTGTGAAAACAAGGTCCAGTCAGGCTGAAACGTTACAGGAAGGTAGAATCTATTGAGTTGTAAGTGATCTGAATGTTTCATGATGATAGCACTTTCCTAAGGGGGTCAAACCATGTCCCAAAGGTAACCCGATCTGGTGTCAATTTAAAGAATTAGTCCAGTTACACATTTGTGGGCTTATAACTTGGCTTCTGAATGTCCTAGAGAGATCAGGTTTGTTTTAGTGTACTCCAATCAACAGCCCCTACAACCACAAAAAGGAATGGAGTCATTAGCACTTATGGTTTGGAAATGGCACCCAGAATTATGTTGCATGAAGCACAATTTCACATCATTCTGGGTCCATTTGTGTGAAAACAAGGTCCAATCAGGCTGAAACGTTACAAGAAGGTAGAATCTATTGAGTTGTAAGTGATCTGAACGTTTCATGATGATCGCACATTCTTATAGGGGGTAAAACCATCTCCCAAAGGTCACCGGGCCTTGTGTCACTTTAAATAAGTAGTCCAGTTACACCTTTGTGGGTTTATAACTTGGCTTCTGAATGTCCTAGAGAGGTCAGGTTTGTTTTAGTGTACTCCAATGAACAGCCCCTACAACCACAAAAAAGAATGGAGTCATTAGCACCTATGGTTTGTAAATGGCACCCAGAATTATGTTGAACGAAGCACAATTTCACATCATTCTGGGTCCATTTGTGTGAAAACAAGGTCCAATCAGGCTGAAACGTTACAAGAACGTAGAATCTATTGAGTTGTAAGTGATCTGAACATTTAATGATAATCACACATTCCTATAGGGGGTCAAACCATGTCCCAAAGGTCACCGGGCCTGGTGTCACTTTAAAGAAGTAGACCAGTAACACATTTAAGGGGTTATAACTTGGCTTCTGAATATCCTAGAGAGGTCAGGTTTGTTTTAGAGTACTCCAATTAACAGCCCCCATTACCCCAAAATTGAATGGAGTCATTAGCACTTATGGTTTTTAAATGGCAGCCAGAATTATGTTGCACGAAGCACAATTTCACATCATTCTGGGTTCATTTGTGTGAAAACAAGGTCCAATCAAGCAGAAACGTTACAGGAAGGTAGAATCTATTGAGTTGTAAGTGATCTGAAAGTTTCATGATGATAGCACTTTCCTAAGGGGGTCAAACCATGTCCCAAAGGTCACCGGATCTGGTGTCAATTTAAAGAAGTAGTCCAGTTACACATTTGTGGGCTTATAACTTGGCTTCTGAATGTCCTAGAGAGATCAGGGTTGTTTTAGTGTACTCCAATCAACAGCCCCTACAACCACAAAAAGGAATGGAGTCATTAGCACTTATGGTTTGTAAATGGCACCCAGAATTATGTTGCACGAAGCACAATTTCACATCATTCTGGGTCCATTTGTGTGAAAACAAGGTCCAATCAGGCTGAAACGTTACAAGAAGGTAGAATCTATTGAGTTGTAAGTGATATGAACATTTCATGATGATTACACATTCCTGTAGGGGGTCAAACCATGTCCCAAAGGTCACCGGGCCTGGTGTCACTTTAAAGAAGTAGTCCAGTTACACCTTTGTGGGCTTATAACTTGGCTTCTGAATATCCTAGAGAGGTCATGTTTGTTTTAGAGTACTCCAATTAACAGCCCCCATTACCACAAAAAGGAATGGAGTCATTAGCACTTATGGTTTTTAAATGGCACCCAGAATTATGTTGCACGAAGCACAATTTCACATCATTCTGGGTTCATTTGTGTGAAAACAAGGTCCAATCAGGCTGAAACTTTACAGGAAGGTAGAATCTATTGAGTTGTAAGTGATCTGAACGTTTCATGATGATAGCACTTTCCTAAGGGGGTCAAACCATGTCCAAAACGTCACCGGATCTGGCGTCAATTTAAAGAAGTAGTCCAGTTACACATTTGTGGGCTTATAACTTGGCTTCTGAATGTCCTAGAGAGATCAGGTTTGTTTTAGTGTACTCCAATCAACAGCCCCCATTACCACAAAAAGGAATGGAGTCATTAGCACTTATGGTTTTTAAATGGCACCCAGAATTATGTTGAACGAAGCACAATTTCACATCATTCTGGGTCCATTTGTGTGAAAACAAGGTCCAATCAGGCTGAAACGTTACAAGAACGTAGAATCTATTGAGTTGTAAGTGATCTGAACATTTAATGATAATCACACATTCCTATAGGGGGTCAAACCATGTCCCAAAGGTCACCGGGCCTGGTGTCACTTTAAAGAAGTAGACCAGTAACACATTTAAGGGGTTATAACTTGGCTTCTGAATATCCTAGAGAGGTCATGTTTGTTTTAGAGTACTCCAATTAACAGCCCCCATTACCACAAAAAGGAATGGAGTCATTAGCACTTATGGTTTTTAAATGGCACCCAGAATTATGTTGCACGAAGCACAATTTCACATCATTCTGGGTTCATTTGTGTGAAAACAAGGTCCAATCAGGCTGAAACTTTACAGGAAGGTAGAATCTATTGAGTTGTAAGTGATCTGAACGTTTCATGATGATAGCACTTTCCTAAGGGGGTCAAACCATGTCCAAAACGTCACCGGATCTGGCGTCAATTTAAAGAAGTAGTCCAGTTACACATTTGTGGGCTCGTAACTTGGCTTCTGAATGTCCTAGAGAGATCAGGTTTGTTTTAGTGTACTCCAATCAACAGCCCCTACAACCACAAAAAGGAATGGAGTCATTAGCACTTATGGTTTGTAAATGGCACCCAGAATTATGTTGCACGAAGCACAATTTCACGTCATTCTGGGTCCATTTGTGTGAAAACAAGGTCCAATCAGGCTGAAACAATACAAGAAGGTAGAATCTATTGAGTTGTAAGTGATCTGAACGTTTCATGATGATCGCACATTCCTATAGGGGGTCAAACCATGTCCCAATGGTCACTGGGCCTGGTGTCACTTTAAAGAAGTAGTCCAGTTACACATTTGTGGGCTTATAACTTGGCTTTTGAATGTCCTAGAGAGGTCAGGTTTGTTTTAGTGTACTCCAATCAACAGCCCCTACAACCACAAAAAGGAATGGAGTCATTAGCACTTATGGTTTGTAAATGGCACCCAGAATTATGTTGCACGAAGCACAATTTCACATCATTCTGGGTCCATTTGTGTGAAAACAAGGTCCAATCAGGCTGAAACGTTACAAGAAGGTAGAATCTATTGAGTTGTAAGTGATCTGAACGTTTCATGATAATAACACATTCCTATAGGGGGTCAAACCATGTCCCAAAGGTCACCGGGCCTGGTGTCACTTTAAAGAAGTAGTCCAGTTACACATTTGTGGGCTTATAACTTGGCTTCTGAATATCCTAGAGAGGTCAGGTTTGTTTTAGTGTACTCCAATTAACAGCCCCCATTACCCCAAAAAGGAATGGAGTCATTAGCACTTATGGTTTTTAAATGGCACCCAGAATTATGTTGCACGAAGCACAATTTCACATCATTCTGGGTTCATTTGTGTGAAAACAAGGTCCAATCAGGCTGAAACGTTACAGGAAGGTAGAATCTATTGAGTTGTAAGTGATCTGAACGTTTCATGATGATAGCACTTTCCTATGGGGGTCAAACCATGTCCCAAACGTCACCAGATCTGGTGTCAATTTAAAGAAGTAGTCCATTTACACCTTTGTGGGCTTATAACTTGGCTTCTGAATATCCTAGAGAGGTCAGGTTTGTTTTAGGGTACTCCATTCAAAAGCCCCTATTGCCCCAAAAAGGAATGGAGTCATTAGCTCTTATGGTTTTTAAATGACACCCAGAATTATGTTGCACGAACCACAATTTTACATCATTCTGGGTCCATTTGTGTGAAAACAAGGTCCAATCAGGCTGAAACGCTACAGGAAGGTAGAATCTATTGAGTTGTAAGTGATCTGAACGTTTCATGATGATCGCGCATTCCTAAAGGGGTCAAACCATGTCCCAAAGGTCACCGGATCTGGTGTCAATTTAAAGAAGTAGTCCAGTTACACATTTGTGGGCTTATAACTTGGCTTCTGAATGTCCTAGAGAGATCAGGTTTATTTTAGTGTACTCCAATCAACAGCCCCTACAACCACAAAAAGGAATGGAGTCATTACCACTTATGGTTTGAAAATGGCACCCAGAATTATGTTGCACGAAGCACAATTTCAAATCATTCTAGGTTCATTTGTGTGAAAACAAGAACCAATCAGGCTGAAACGTTACAGGAAGGTAGAATCTATTGAGTTGTAAGTGATCAGAACGTTTAATGATGATAGCACTTTCCTAAGGGGGTCAAACCATGTCCCAAACGTCACCGGATCTGGTGTCAATTTAAATAAGTAGTCCAGTTACACATTTGTGGGCTTATAACTTGGCTTCTGAATGTCCTAGAGAGGTCAGGTTTGTTTTAGTGTACTCCAATCAACAGCCCCTACAACCACAAAAAAGAATGGAGTCAATAGCACTTATGGTTTGTAAATGGCACCCAGAATTATGTTGCACGAAGCACAATTTCACATCATTCTGGGTTCATTTGTGTGAAAACAAAGTCCAATCAGGCTGAAACGTTACAAGAAGGGAGAATCTATTGAGTTGTAAGTGATCTGAACGTTTCATGATGATCGCACATTCCTATAGGGGGTCAAACCATGTCCCAAAGGTCAACGGGCCTGGTGTCACTTTAAAGAAGTAGTCCAGTTACACCTTTGTGGGCTTATAACTTGGCTTCTGAATGTCCTAGAGAGATCAGGTTTGTTTTAGTGTACTCCAATCAACAGGCCCTACAACCACAAAAGGGAATTGAGTCATTAGCACTTATGGTTTGTAAATGGCACCCAGAATTATGTTGCACTAAGCACAATTTCACATCATTCTGGGTTCATTTGTGTGAAAACAAGGTCCAATCAGGCTGAAACTTCACAGGAAGGTAGAATCTATTGAGTTGTAGGTGATCTGAACGTTTCATGATGATAGCACTTTCCTAAGGGGGTCAAACCATGTCCAAAACGTCACCGGATCTGGCGTCAATTTAAAGAAGTAGTCCAGTTACACATTTGTGGGCTTATAACTTGGCTTCTGAATGTCCTAGAGAGATCATGTTTGTTTTAGTGTACTCCAATCAACAGCCCCTACAACCTCAAAAAGGAATGGAGTCATTAGCACTTATGGTTTGTAAATGGCACCCAGAATTATGTTGCACGAAGCACAATTTCACATCATTCTGGGTCCATTTGTGTGAAAACAAGGTCCAATCAGGCTGAAACGTTACAAGAAGGTAGAATCTATTGAGTTGTAAGTGATCTGAACGTTTCATGATGATCGCACATTCCTATAGGGGGTCAAACCATGTCCCAAAGGTCACCGGGCCTGGTGTCACTTTAAAGAAGTAGTCCAGTTACACATTTGTGGGCTTATAACTTGGCTTTTCAATGTCCTAGAGAGGTCAGGTTTGTTTTAGTGTACTCCAATCAACAGCCCCTACAACCACAAAAAGGAATGGAGTCATTAGCACTTATGGTTTGTAAATGGCACCCAGAATTATGTTGCACGAAGCACAATTTCACATCATTCTGGGTCCATTTGTGTGAAAACAAGGTCCAGTCAGGCTGAAACGTTACAGGAAGGTAGAATCTATTGAGTTGTAAGTGATCTGAATGTTTCATGATGATAGCACTTTCCTAAGGGGGTCAAACCATGTCCCAAAGGTAACCCGATCTGGTGTCAATTTAAAGAATTAGTCCAGTTACACATTTGTGGGCTTATAACTTGGCTTCTGAATGTCCTAGAGAGATCAGGTTTGTTTTAGTGTACTCCAATCAACAGCCCCTACAACCACAAAAAGGAATGGAGTCATTAGCACTTATGGTTTGGAAATGGCACCCAGAATTATGTTGCATGAAGCACAATTTCACAGCATTCTGGGTCCATTTGTGTGAAAACAAGGTCCAATCAGGCTGAAACGTTACAAGAAGGTAGAATCTATTGAGTTGTAAGTGATCTGAACGTTTCATGATGATCGCACATTCTTATAGGGGGTAAAACCATCTCCCAAAGGTCACCGGGCCTTGTGTCACTTTAAATAAGTAGTCCAGTTACACCTTTGTGGGTTTATAACTTGGCTTCTGAATGTCCTAGAGAGATCAGGTTTGTTTTAGTGTACTCCAATGAACAGCCCCTACAACCACAAAAAAGAATGGAGTCATTAGCACCTATGGTTTGTAAATGGCACCCAGAATTATGTTGAACGAAGCACAATTTCACATCATTCTGGGTCCATTTGTGTGAAAACAAGGTCCAATCAGGCTGAAACGTTACAAGAACGTAGAATCTATTGAGTTGTAAGTGATCTGAACATTTAATGATAATCACACATTCCTATAGGGGGTCAAACCATGTCCCAAAGGTCACCGGGCCTGGTGTCACTTTAAAGAAGTAGACCAGTAACACATTTAAGGGGTTATAACTTGGCTTCTGAATATCCTAGAGAGGTCAGGTTTGTTTTAGAGTACTCCAATTAACAGCCCCCATTACCCCAAAATTGAATGGAGTCATTAGCACTTATGGTTTTTAAATGGCAGCCAGAATTATGTTGCACGAAGCACAATTTCACATCATTCTGGGTTCATTTGTGTGAAAACAAGGTCCAATCAAGCAGAAACGTTACAGGAAGGTAGAATCTATTGAGTTGTAAGTGATCTGAAAGTTTCATGATGATAGCACTTTCCTAAGGGGGTCAAACCATGTCCCAAAGGTCACCGGATCTGGTGTCAATTTAAAGAAGTAGTCCAGTTACACATTTGTGGGCTTATAACTTGGCTTCTGAATGTCCTAGAGAGATCAGGGTTGTTTTAGTGTACTCCAATCAACAGCCCCTACAACCACAAAAAGGAATGGAGTCATTAGCACTTATGGTTTGTAAATGGCACCCAGAATTATGTTGCACGAAGCACAATTTCACATCATTCTGGGTCCATTTGTGTGAAAACAAGGTCCAATCAGGCTGAAACGTTACAAGAAGGTAGAATCTATTGAGTTGTAAGTGATATGAACATTTCATGATGATTACACATTCCTGTAGGGGGTCAAACCATGTCCCAAAGGTCACCGGGCCTGGTGTCACTTTAAAGAAGTAGTCCAGTTACACCTTTGTGGGCTTATAACTTGGCTTCTGAATATCCTAGAGAGGTCAGGTTTGTTTTAGAGTACTCCAATTAACAGCCCCCATTACCACAAAAAGGAATGGAGTCATTAGCACTTATGGTTTTTAAATGGCACCCAGAATTATGTTGCACGAAGCACAATTTCACATCATTCTGGGTTCATTTGTGTGAAAACAAGGTCCAATCAGGCTGAAACTTTACAGGAAGGTAGAATCTATTGAGTTGTAAGTGATCTGAATGTTTCATGATGATAGCACTTTCCTAAGGGGGTCAAACCATGTCCCAAAGGTAACCCGATCTGGTGTCAATTTAAAGAATTAGTCCAGTTACACATTTGTGGGCTTATAACTTGGCTTCTGAATGTCCTAGAGAGATCAGGTTTGTTTTAGTGTACTCCAATCAACAGCCCCTACAACCACAAAAAGGAATGGAGTCATTAGCACTTATGGTTTGGAAATGGCACCCAGAATTATGTTGCATGAAGCACAATTTCACAGCATTCTGGGTCCATTTGTGTGAAAACAAGGTCCAATCAGGCTGAAACGTTACAAGAAGGTAGAATCTATTGAGTTGTAAGTGATCTGAACGTTTCATGATGATCGCACATTCTTATAGGGGGTAAAACCATCTCCCAAAGGTCACCGGGCCTTGTGTCACTTTAAATAAGTAGTCCAGTTACACCTTTGTGGGTTTATAACTTGGCTTCTGAATGTCCTAGAGAGGTCAGGTTTGTTTTAGTGTACTCCAATGAACAGCCCCTACAACCACAAAAAAGAATGGAGTCATTAGCACCTATGGTTTGTAAATGGCACCCAGAATTATGTTGAACGAAGCACAATTTCACATCATTCTGGGTCCATTTGTGTGAAAACAAGGTCCAATCAGGCTGAAACGTTACAAGAACGTAGAATCTATTGAGTTGTAAGTGATCTGAACATTTAATGATAATCACACATTCCTATAGGGGGTCAAACCATGTCCCAAAGGTCACCGGGCCTGGTGTCACTTTAAAGAAGTAGACCAGTAACACATTTAAGGGGTTATAACTTGGCTTCTGAATATCCTAGAGAGGTCAGGTTTGTTTTAGAGTACTCCAATTAACAGCCCCCATTACCCCAAAATTGAATGGAGTCATTAGCACTCATGGTTTTTAAATGGCAGCCAGAATTATGTTGCACGAAGCACAATTTCACATCATTCTGGGTTCATTTGTGTGAAAACAAGGTCCAATCAAGCAGAAACGTTACAGGAAGGTAGAATCTATTGAGTTGTAAGTGATCTGAAAGTTTCATGATGATAGCACTTTCCTAAGGGGGTCAAACCATGTCCCAAAGGTCACCGGATCTGGTGTCAATTTAAAGAAGTAGTCCAGTTACACATTTGTGGGCTTATAACTTGGCTTCTGAATGTCCTAGAGAGATCAGGGTTGTTTTAGTGTACTCCAATCAACAGCCCCTACAACCACAAAAAGGAATGGAGTCATTAGCACTTATGGTTTGTAAATGGCACCCAGAATTATGTTGCACGAAGCACAATTTCACATCATTCTGGGTCCATTTGTGTGAAAACAAGGTCCAATCAGGCTGAAACGTTACAAGAAGGTAGAATCTATTGAGTTGTAAGTGATATGAACATTTCATGATGATTACACATTCCTGTAGGGGGTCAAACCATGTCCCAAAGGTCACCGGGCCTGGTGTCACTTTAAAGAAGTAGTCCAGTTACACCTTTGTGGGCTTATAACTTGGCTTCTGAATATCCTAGAGAGGTCAGGTTTGTTTTAGAGTACTCCAATTAACAGCCCCCATTACCACAAAAAGGAATGGAGTCATTAGCACTTATGGTTTTTAAATGGCACCCAGAATTATGTTGCACGAAGCACAATTTCACATCATTCTGGGTTCATTTGTGTGAAAACAAGGTCCAATCAGGCTGAAACTTTACAGGAAGGTAGAATCTATTGAGTTGTAAGTGATCTGAACGTTTCATGATGATAGCTCTTTCCTAAGGGGGTCAAACCATGTCCAAAACGTCACCGGATCTGGCGTCAATTTAAAGAAGTAGTCCAGTTACACATTTGTGGGCTTATAACTTGGCTTCTGAATGTCCTAGAGAGATCAGGTTTGTTTTAGTGTACTCCAATCAACAGCCCCTACAACCACAAAAAGGAATGGAGTCATTAGCACTTATGGTTTGTAAATGGCACCCAGAATTATGTTGCACGAAGCACAATTTCACGTCATTCTGGGTCCATTTGTGTGAAAACAAGGTCCAATCAGGCTGAAACAATACAAGAAGGTAGAATCTATTGAGTTGTAAGTGATCTGAACGTTTCATGTTGATCGCACATTCCTATAGGGGGTCAAACCATGTCCCAATGGTCACTGGGCCTGGTGTCACTTTAAAGAAGTAGTCCAGTTACACATTTGTGGGCTTATAACTTGGCTTTTGAATGTCCTAGAGAGGTCAGGTTTGTTTTAGTGTACTCCAATCAACAGCCCCTACAACCACAAAAAGGAATGGAGTCATTAGCACTTATGGTTTGTAAATGGCACCCAGAATTATGTTGCACGAAGCACAATTTCACATCATTCTGGGTCCATTTGTGTGAAAACAAGGTCCAATCAGGCTGAAACGTTACAAGAAGGTAGAATCTATTGAGTTGTAAGTGATCTGAACGTTTCATGATAATAACACATTCCTATAGGGGGTCAAACCATGTCCCAAAGGTCACCGGGCCTGGTGTCACTTTAAAGAAGTAGTCCAGTTACACATTTGTGGGCTTATAACTTGGCTTCTGAATATCCTAGAGAGGTCAGGTTTGTTTTAGTGTACTCCAATTAACAGCCCCCATTACCCCAAAAAGGAATGGAGTCATTAGCACTTATGGTTTTTAAATGGCACCCAGAATTATGTTGCACGAAGCACAATTTCACATCATTCTGGGTTCATTTGTGTGAAAACAAGGTCCAATCAGGCTGAAACGTTACAGGAAGGTAGAATCTATTGAGTTGTAAGTGATCTGAACGTTTCATGATGATAGCACTTTCCTATGGGGGTCAAACCATGTCCCAAACGTCACCAGATCTGGTGTCAATTTAAAGAAGTAGTCCATTTACACCTTTGTGGGCTTATAACTTGGCTTCTGAATATCCTAGAGAGGTCAGGTTTGTTTTAGGGTACTCCAATCAACAGCCCCTATTGCCCCAAAAAGGAATGGAGTCATTAGCTCTTATGGTTTTTAAATGACACCCAGAATTATGTTGCACGAACCACAATTTTACATCATTCTGGGTCCATTTGTGTGAAAACAAGGTCCAATCAGGCTGAAACGCTACAGGAAGGTAGAATCTATTGAGTTGTAAGTGATATGAACGTTTCATGATGATCGCGCATTCCTAAAGGGGTCAAACCATGTCCCAAAGGTCACCGGATCTGGTGTCACTTTAAAGAAGTAGTCCAGTTACACATTTGTGGGCTTATAACTTGGCTTCTGAATGTCCTAGAGAGATCAGGTTTATTTTAGTGTACTCCAATCAACAGCCCCTACAACCACAAAAAGGAATGGAGTCATTACCACTTATGGTTTGAAAATGGCACCCAGAATTATGTTGCACGAAGCACAATTTCAAATCATTCTAGGTTCATTTGTGTGAAAACAAGAACCAATCAGGCTGAAACGTTACAGGAAGGTAGAATCTATTGAGTTGTAAGTGATCAGAACGTTTAATGATGATAGCACTTTCCTAAGGGGGTCAAACCATGTCCCAAACGTCACCGGATCTGGTGTCAATTTAAATAAGTAGTCCAGTTACACATTTGTGGGCTTATAACTTGGCTTCTGAATGTCCTAGAGAGGTCAGGTTTGTTTTAGTGTACTCCAATCAACAGCCCCTACAACCACAAAAAAGAATGGAGTCAATAGCACTTATGGTTTGTAAATGGCACCCAGAATTATGTTGCACGAAGCACAATTTCACATCATTCTGGGTTCATTTGTGTGAAAACAAAGTCCAATCAGGCTGAAACGTTACAAGAAGGGAGAATCTATTGAGTTGTAAGTGATCTGAACGTTTCATGATGATCGCACATTCCTATAGGGGGTCAAACCATGTCCCAAAGGTCAACGGGCCTGGTGTCACTTTAAAGAAGTAGTCCAGTTACACCTTTGTGGGCTTATAACTTGGCTTCTGAATGTCCTAGAGAGATCAGGTTTGTTTTAGTGTACTCCAATCAACATGCCCTACAACCACAAAAGGGAATTGAGTAATTAGCACTTATGGTTTGTAAATGGCACCCAGAATTATGTTGCACTAAGCACAATTTCACATCATTCTGGGTTCATTTGTGTGAAAACAAGGTCCAATCAGGCTGAAACTTCACAGGAAGGTAGAATCTATTGAGTTGTAGGTGATCTGAACGTTTCATGATGATCGCACATTCCTATAGGGGGTCAAACCATGTCCCAAAGGTCACCGGGCCTGGTGTCACTTTAAAGAAGTAGTCCAGTTACACATTTGTGGGCTTATAACTTGGCTTTTCAATGTCCTAGAGAGGTCAGGTTTGTTTTAGTGTACTCCAATCAACAGCCCCTACAACCTCAAAAAGGAATGGAGTCATTAGCACTTATGGTTTGTAAATGGCACCCAGAATTATGTTGCACGAAGCACAATTTCACATCATTCTGGGTCCATTTGTGTGAAAACAAGGTCCAATCAGGCTGAAACGTTACAAGAAGGTAGAATCTATTGAGTTGTAAGTGATCTGAACGTTTCATGATGATCGCACATTCCTATAGGGGGTCAAACCATGTCCCAAAGGTCACCGGGCCTGGTGTCACTTTAAAGAAGTAGTCCAGTTACACATTTGTGGGCTTATAACTTGGCTTTTCAATGTCCTAGAGAGGTCAGGTTTGTTTTAGTGTACTCCAATCAACAGCCCCTACAACCACAAAAAGGAATGGAGTCATTAGCACTTATGGTTTGTAAATGGCACCCAGAATTATGTTGCACGAAGCACAATTTCACATCATTCTGGGTCCATTTGTGTGAAAACAAGGTCCAATCAGGCTGAAACGTTACAAGAAGGTAGAATCTATTGAGTTGTAAGTGATCTGAACGTTTCATGATAATAACACATTCCTATAGGGGGTCAAACCATGTCCCAAAGGTCACCGGGCCTGGTGTCACTTTAAAGAAGTAGTCCAGTTACACATTTGTGGGCTTATAACTTGGCTTCTGAATATCCTAGAGAGATCAGGTTTGTTTTAGTGTACTCCAATTAACAGCCCCCATTACCCCAAAAAGGAATGGAGTCATTAGCACTTATGGTTTTTAAATGGCACCCAGAATTATGTTGCACGAAGCACAATTTCACATCATTCTGGGTCCATTTGTGTGAAAACAAGGTCCAATCAGGCTGAAACGTTACAGGAAGGTAGAATCTATTGAGTTGTAAGTGATCTGAACGTTTCATGATGATAGCACTTTCCTATGGGGGTCAAACCATGTCCCAAACGTCACCGGATCTGGTGTCAATTTAAAGAAGTAGTCCATTTACACCTTTGTGGGATTATAACTTGGCTTCTGAATATCCTAGAGAGGTCAGGTTTGTTTTAGGGTACTCCAATCAACAGCCCCTATTGCCCCAAAAAGGAATGGAGTCATTAGCTCTTATGGTTTTTAAATGACACCCAGAATTATGTTGCACAAACCACAATTTTACATCATTCTGGGTCCATTTGTGTGAAAACAAGGTCCAATCAGGCTGAAACGTTACAGGAAGGTAGAAACTATTGAGTTGTAAGTGATCTGAACGTTTCATGATGATCGCGCATTCCTAAAGGGGTCAAACCATGTCCCAAAGGTCACCGGATCTGGTGTCACTTTAAAGAAGTAGTCCAGTTACACATTTGTGGGCTTATAACTTGGCTTCTGAATGTCCTAGAGAGGTCAGGTTTGTTTTAGTGTACTCCAATCAACAGCCCCTACAACCACAAAAAGGAATGGAGTCAATAGCACTTATGGTTTGTAAATGGCACCCAGAATTATGTTGCACGAAGCACAATTTCACATCATTCTGGGTTCATTTGTGTGAAAACAAAGTCCAATCAGGCTGAAACGTTACAAGAAGGGAGAATCTATTGAGTTGTAAGTGATCTGAACGTTTCATGATGATCGCACATTCCTATAGGGGGTCAAACCATGTCCCAAAGGTCAACGGGCCTGGTGTCACTTTAAAGAAGTAGTCCAGTTACACCTTTGTGGGCTTATAACTTGGCTTCTGAATGTCCTAGAGAGATCAGGTTTGTTTTAGTGTACTCCAATCAACAGGCCCTACAACCACAAAAGGGAATTGAGTCATTAGCACTTATGGTTTGTAAATGGCACCCAGAATTATGTTGCACTAAGCACAATTTCACATCATTCTGGGTTAATTTGTGTGAAAACAAGGTCCAATCAGGCTGAAACTTTACAGGAAGGTAGAATCTATTGAGTTGTAGGTGATCTGAACGTTTCATGATGATAGCACTTTCCTAAGGGGGTCAAACCATGTCCAAAACGTCACCGGATCTGGCGTCAATTTAAAGAAGTAGTCCAGTTACACATTTGTGGGCTTATAACTTGGATTCTGAATGTCCTAGAGAGATCATGTTTGTTTTAGTGTACTCCAATCAACAGCCCCTACAACCACAAAAAGGAATGGAGTCATTAGCACTTATGGTTTGTAAATGGCACCCAGAATTATGTTGCACGAAGCACAATTTCACATCATTCTGGGTCCATTTGTGTGAAAACAAGGTCCAATCAGGCTGAAACGTTACAAGAAGGTAGAATCTATTGAGTTGTAAGTAATCTGAACGTTTCATGATAATAACACATTCCTATAGGGGGTTAAACCATGTCCCAAAGGTCACCGGGCCTGGTGTCACTTTAAAGAAGTAGTCCAGTTACACATTTGTGGGCTTATAACTTGGCTTCTGAATATCCTAGAGAGGTCAGGTTTGTTTTAGTGTACTCCAATTAACAGCCCCCATTACCCCAAAATGGAATGGAGTCATTAGCACTTATGGTTTTTAAATGGCACCCAGAATTATGTTGCACGAAGCACAATTTCACATCATTCTGGGTGCATTTGTGTGAAAACAAGGTCCAATCAGGCTGAAACGTTACAGGAAGGTAGAATCTATTGAGTTTTAAGTGATCTGAACGTTTCATGATGATAGCACTTTCCTATGGGGGTCAAACCATGTCCCAAACGTCACCGGATCTGGTGTCAATTTAAAGAAGTAGTCCATTTACACCTTTGTGGGCTTATTACTTGGCTTCTGAATTTCCTAGAGAGGTCAGGTTTGTTTTAGGGTACTCCAATCAACAGCCCCTATTGCCCCAAAAAGGAATGGAGTCATTAGCTCTTATGGTTTTTAAATGACACCCAGAATTATGTTGCACGAACCACAATTTTACATCATCCTGGGTCCATTTGTGTGAAAACAAGGTCCAGTCAGGCTGAAACGCTACAGGAAGGTAGAATCTATTGAGTTGTAAGTGATCTGAATGTTTCATGATGATCGCGCATTCCTAAAGGGGTCAAACCATGTCCCAAAGGTCACCGGATCTGGTGTCACTTTAAAGAAGTAGTCCAGTTACACATTTGTGGGCTTATAACTTGGCTTCGGAATGTCCTAGAGAGATCAGGTTTATTTTAGTATACTCCAATCAACTGCCCCTACAACCACAAAAAGGAATGGAGTCATTACCACTTATGGTTTGTAAATGGCACCCAGAATTATGTTGCACGAAGCACAATTTCACATCATTCTGGGTTCATTTGTGTGAAAACAAGAACCAATCAGGCTGAAACGTTACAGGAAGGTAGAATCTATTGAGTTGTAAGTGATCAGAACGTTTCATGATAATAGCACTTTCCTAAGGGGGTCAAACCATGTCCCAAACGTCACCGGATCTGGTGTCAATTTAAATAAGTAGTCCAGTTACACATTTGTGGGCTTATAACTTGGCTTCTGAATGTCCTAGAGAGGTCAGGTTTGTTTTAGTGTACTCCAATCAACAGCCCCTACAACCACAAAAAGGAATGGAATCAATAGCACTTATGGTTTGTAAATGGCACCCAGAATTATGTTGCACGAAGCACAATTTCACATCATTCTGGGTCCATTTGTGTGAAAACAAAGTCCAATCAGGCTGAAACGTTACAAGAAGGTTGAATCTATTGAGTTGTAAGTGATCTGAACGTTTCATGATGATCGCACATTCCTATAGGGGGTCAAACCATGTCCCAAAGGTCACAGGGCCTGGTGTCACTTTAAAGTTGTCCAGTTACACCTTTGTGGGCTTATAACTTGGCTTCTGAATATCCTAGAGAGGTAAGGTTTGTTTTAGAGTACTCCAATTAACATCCCCCATTACCACAAAAAGGAATTGAGTCATTAGCACTTATGGTTTTTAAATGGCACCCAGAATTATGTTGCACGAAGCACAATTTCACATCATTCTGGGTCCATTTCTCATAAAAAAGCTTCAATCAGGCTGAAACGTCACAGAAAAGTAGAATCTATTGAGTTGTAAATTATTCCTGTGTTTCATGATGATAGCACATTCCTAAGGGTGTCAAATCAGGTCATAAAGGTCACCGGATCACTTGTTCCTTAAAGGCGGGGTTCCAAACACACCTTTGGGGGCTTACAACTTGGCTTCTGAATGTTTCAGAGAGGTCAGGTTTGTTTTAGGGTACTCCAATCAACAGCCCCTATTGCCCCAAAAAGGAATGGAGTCATTAGCTCATGGTTTTTAAATGACACCCAGAATTATGTTGCACGAAGCACAATTTCACATCATTCTGGGTCCATTTGTGTGAAAACAAGGTCCAATCAGGCTGAAACGCTACAGGAAGGTAGAATCTATTGAGTTGTAAGTGATCTGAACGTTTCATGATGATCGCACATTCCTAAGGGGGTCAAACCATGTCCCAAAGGTCACCGGATCTGGTGTCACTTTAAAGAAGTAGTCCAGTTACACATTTGTGGGCTTATAACCTGGCTTCTGAATGTCCTAGAGAGATCAGGTTTATTTTAGTGTACTCCAATCAACAGCCCCTACAACCACAAAAAGGAATGGAGGCATTAGCACTCATGGTTTGTAAATGGCACCCAGAATTATGTTGCACGAAGCACAATTTCACATCATTCTGGGTTCATTTGTGTGAAAACAAGAACCAATCAGGCTGAAACGTTACAGGAAGGTAGAATCTATTGAGTTGTAAGTGATATGAACGTTTCATGATGATTACACATTCCTATAGGGGGTCAAACCATGTCCCAAAGGTCACCGGGCCTGGTGTCACTTTAAAGAAGTAGTCCAGTTACACATTTGTGGGCTTATAACTTGGCTTCTGAATGTCCTAAAGAGATCAGGTTTGTTTTATTGTACTCCAATCAACAGCCCCTACAACCACAAAAAGGAATGGAGTCATTAGCACTTATGGTTTGTAAATGGCACCCAGAATTATGTTGCACGAAGCACAATTTCACATCATTCTGGGTCCATTTGTGTGAAAACAAGGTCCAATCAGGCTGAAACGTTACAAGAAGGTAGAATCTATTGAGTTGTAAGTGATCTGAACGTTTCAAGATGATCGCACATTCCTATAGGGGGTCAAACCATGTCCCAAAGGTCACCGGGCCTGGTGTCACTTTAAAGAAGTAGTCCAGTTACACATTTGTGGGCTTATAACTTGGCTTTTGAATGTCCTAGAGATGTCAGGTTTGTTTTAGTGTACTCCAATCAACAGCCCCTACAACCACAAAAAGGAATGGAGTCATTAGCACTTATGGTTTGTAAATGGCACCCAGAGTTATGTTGCACGAAGCACAATTTCACATCATTCTGGGTCCATTTGTGTGAAAACAAGGTCCAATCAGGCTGAAACGTTACAAGAAGGTAGAATCTATTGAAATGTAAGTGATCTGAACGTTTCATGATAATCACACATTCCTATAGGGGGTCAAACCATGTCCCAAAGGTCACCGGGCCTGGTGTCACTTTAAAGAAGTAGTCCAGTTACACATTTGTGGGCTTATAACTTGGCTTCTGAATATCCTAGAGAGGTCAGGTTTCTTTTAGTGTACTCCAATTAACAGCCCCCATTACCCCAAAAAGGAATGGAGTCATTAGCACTTATGGTTTTTAAATGGCACCCAGAATTATGTTGCACGATGCACAATTTCACATCATTCTGGGTTCATTTGTGTGAAAACAAGGTCCAATCAGGCTGAAACGTTACAGGAAGGTAGAATCTATTGAGTTGTAAGTGATCTGAACGTTTCATGATGATAGCACTTTCCTAAGGGGGTCAAACCATGTCCCAAACGTCACCGGATCTGGTGTCAATTTAAAGAAGTAGTCCATTTACACCTTTGTGGGCTTATAACTTGGCTTTAGAATATCCTAGAGAGGTCAGGTTTGTTTTAGGGTACTCCAATCAACAGCCCCTATTGCCCCAAAAAGGAATGGAGTCATTAGCTCTTATGGTTTTTAAATGACACCCAGAATTATGTTGCACGAAGCACAATTTTACATCATTCTGGGTCCATTTGTGTGAAAACAAGGTCCAATCAGGCTGAAACGCTACAGGAAGGTAGAATCTATAGAGTTGTAAGTGATCTGAACGTTTCATGATGATCGCACATTCCTAAGGGGGTCAATCCATGTCCCAAAGGTCACCGGATCTGGTGTCACTTTAAAGAAGTAGTCCAGTTACACATTTGTGGGCTTATAACTTGGCTTCTGAATGTCCTAGAGAGATCAGGTTTATTTTAGTGTACTCCAATCAACAGCCCCTACAACAACAAAAAGGAATGGAGTCATTAGCACTTATGGTTTGTAAATGGCACCCAGAATTATGTTGCACGAAGCACAATTTCACATCATTCTGGGTTCATTTGTGTGAAAACAAGAACCAATCAGGCTGAAATGTTACAGGAAGGTAGAATCTATTGAGTTGTAAGTGATCAGAACGTTTCATGATGATAGCACTTTCCTAAGGGGGTCAAACCATGTCCCAAACGTCACCGGATCTGGTGTCAATTTAAATAAGTAGTCCAGTTACACATTTGTGGGCTTATAAGTTGGCTTCTGAATGTCCTAGAGAGATCAGGGTTGTTTTAGTGTACTCCAATCAACAGCCCCTACAACCACAAAAAGGAATGGAGTCATTAGCACTTATGGTTTGTAAATGGCACCCAGAATTATGTTGCACGAAGCACAATTTCACATCATTCTGGGTCCATTTGTGTCAAAACAAGGTCCAATCAGGCTGAAACGTTACAAGAAGGTAGAATCTATTGAGTTGTAAGTGATCTGAACGTTTCATGATAATCACACATTCCTATAGGGGGTCAAACCATGTCCCAAAGGTCACCGGGCCTGGTGTCACTTTAAAGAAGTAGTCCAGTTACACATTTGTGGGCTTATAACTTGGCTTCTGAATATCCTAGAGAGGTCAGGTTTGTTTTAGAGTACTCCAATCATCAGCCCCTACAACCTAGAAAAGAAATGGAGTCATTAGCACTTATGGTTTTTAAATGGCACCCAGAATTATGTTGCACGAAGCACAATTTCACATCATTCTGGGTCCGTTTGTGTGAAAACAAGGTCCAATCAGGCTGAAATGTTACAGGAAGGTAGAATCTATTGAGTTGTAAGTGATCTGAATGTTTCATGATGATAGCACTTTCCTAAGGGGGTCAAACCATGTCCCAAAGGTCACCGGATCTGGTGTCAATTTAAAGAAGTAGTCCAGTTACACATTTGTGGGCTTATAACTTGGCTTCTGAATATCCTAGAGAGGTCAGGTTTGTTTTAGAGTACTCCAATTAACAGCCCCCATTACCCCAAAAAGGAATGGAGTCATTAGCACTTATGGTTTTTAAATGGCACCCAGAATTATGTTGCACGAAGCACAATTTCACATCATTCTGGGTTCATTTGTGTCAAAACAAGGTCCAATCAGGCTGAAACGTTACAAGAAGGTAGAATCTATTGAGTTGTAAGTGATCTGAACGTTTCATGATAATCACACATTCCTATAGGGGGTCAAACCATGTCCCAAAGGTCACCGGGCCTGGTGTCACTTTAAAGAAGTAGTCCAGTTACACATTTGTGGGCTTATAACTTGGCTTCTGAATATCCTAGAGAGGTCAGGTTTGTTTTAGAGTACTCCAATCATCAGCCCCTACAACCTAGAAAAGAAATGGAGTCATTAGCACTTATGGTTTTTAAATGGCACCCAGAATTATGTTGCACGAAGCACAATTTCACATCATTCTGGGTCCGTTTGTGTGAAAACAAGGTCCAATCAGGCTGAAATGTTACAGGAAGGTAGAATCTATTGAGTTGTAAGTGATCTGAACGTTTCATGATGATAGCACTTTCCTAAGGGGGTCAAACCATGTCCCAAAGGTCACCGGATCTGGTGTCAATTTAAAGAAGTAGTCCAGTTACACATTTGTGGGCTTATAACTTGGCTTCTGAATATCCTAGAGAGGTCAGGTTTGTTTTAGAGTACTCCAATTAACAGCCCCCATTACCCCAAAAAGGAATGGAGTCATTAGCACTTATGGTTTTTAAATGGCACCCAGAATTATGTTGCACGAAGCACAATTTCACATCATTCTGGGTTCATTTGTGTGAAAACAAGGTCCAATCAGGCAGAAACGTTACAGGAAGGTAGAATCTATTGAGTTGTAAGTGATCTGAATGTTTCATGATGATAGCACTTTCCTAAGGGGGTCAAATCATGTCCCAAAGGTCACTGGATCTGGTGTCAATTTAAAGAAGTAGTCCAGTTACACATTTGTGGGCTTATAACTTGGCTTCTGAATGTCCTAGAGAGATCAGGGTTGTTTTAGTGTACTCCAATCAACAGCCCCTACAACCACAAAAATGAATGGAGTCATTAGCACTTATGGTTTGTAAATGGCACCCAGAATTATGTTGCACGAAGCACAATTTCACATCATTCTGGGTCCATTTGTGTGAAAACAAGGTCCAATCAGGCTGAAACGTTACAAGAAGGTAGAATCTATTGAGTTGTAAGTGATATGAACGTTTCATGATGACTGCACATTCCTATAGGGGGTCGAACCATGTCCCAAAGGTCACCGGGCCTGGTGTCACTTTAAAGAAGTAGTCCAGTTACACCTTTGTGGGCTTATAACTTGGCTTCTGAATATCCTAGAGAGGTCAGGTTTGTTTTAGAGTACTCCAATTAACAGCCCCCATTACCACAAAAAGGAATGGAGTCATTAGCACTTATGGTTTTTAAATGGCACCCAGAATTATGTTGCACGAAGCACAATTTCACATCATTCTGGGTTCTTTTGTGTGAAAACAAGGTCCACTCAGGCTGAAACGTTACAGGAAGGTAGAATCTATTGAGTTGTAAGTGATCTGAACGTTTCAATATGATCGCATATTCCTATAGCGGGTAAAACCATGTCCCAAAGGTCACAGGGCCTGGTGTCACTTTAAAGAAGTAGTCCAGTTACATATTTGTGGGCTTATAACTTGGCTTCTGAATGTCCTAGAGAGATCAGGTTTGTTTTAGTGTACTCCAATCATCAGCCCCTACAACCTCAAAAAGAAATGGAGTCATTAGCACTTATGGTTTTTAAATGGCACCCAGAATTATGTTGCACGAAGCACAATTTCACATCATTCTGGGTTCATTTGTGTGAAAACAAGGTCCAATCAGGCAGAAACGTTACAGGATGGTAGAATCTATTGAGCTGTAAGTGATCTGAACGTTTCACGATGATAGCACTTTCCTAAGGGGCTCAAACCATGTCCCAAAGGTCACCGGATCTGGTGTCAATTTAAAGAAGTAGTCCAGTTACACATTTTTGGGCTTATAACTTGGCTTCTGAATTTCCTAGAGAGATCAGGTTTGTTTTAGTGTACTCCAATAAACAGCCCTTATGGTTTGTAAATGGCACCCGGAATTATGTTGCACGAAGCACAATTTCACATCATTCTGGGTCCATTTGTGTGAAAACAAGGTCCAACCAGGCTGAATTGTTACAAGAAGGTAGAAACTATTGAGTTGTAAGTGATCTGAACGTTTCATGATGATCGCACATTCCTATAGGGGGTCAAACCATGTCCCAAAGGTCACCGGGCCTGGTGTCACTTCAAAGAAGTAGTCCAGTTACACCTTTGTGGGCTTATAACTTGGCTTCTGAATATCCTAGAGAGGTCAGGTTTGTTTTAATGTACTCCAATCAACAGCCCCTACAACCACAAAAAGGAATGGAGTCATTAGCACTTATGGTTTTTAAATGGCACCCAGAATTATGTTGCACAAAGCAAAATTTCACATCATTCTGGGTCCATTTGTGTGAAAACAAGGTCCAATCAGGCTGAAACGTTACAGGAAGGTAGAATCTACTGAGCTGTAAGTGATCTGAACGTTTCATGATGATCGCACATTCCTATAGGGGGTAAAACCATGTCCCAAAGGTCACCGGGCCTGGTGTCACTTTAAAGAAGTAGTCCAGTTACACATTTGTGGGCTTATAACTTGGCTTCTGAATGTCCTAGAGAGATCAGGTTTGTTTTAGTGTACTCCAATTAACAGCCCCTACAACCACAAAAAGGAATGGAGTCATTAGCACTTATGGTTTGTAAATGGCACCCAGAATTATGTTGCACGAAGCACAATTTCACATCATTCTGGGACCATTTGTGTGAAAACAAGGTCCAATCAGGCTGAAACGTTACAAGAAGGTAGAATCTATTGAGTTGTAAGTGATATGAACGTTTCATGATGATTGCACATTCCTATAGGGGGTCGAACCATGTCCCAAAGGTCACCGGTCCTGGTGTCACTTTAAAGAAGTAGTCCAGTTACACCTTTGTGGGCTTATAACTTGGCTTCTGAATATCCTAGAGAGGTCAGGTTTGTTTTAGAGTACTCCAATTAACAGCCCCCATTACCACAAAAAGGAATGGAGTCATTAGCACTTATGGTTTTTAAATGGCACCCAGAATTATGTTGCACGAAGCACAATTTCACATCATTCTGGGTTCTTTTGTGTGAAAACAAGGTCCACTCAGGCTGAAACGTTACAGGAAGGTAGAATCTATTGAGTTGTAAGTGATCTGAACGTTTCATGATGATCGCACATTCCTATAGCGGGTAAAACCATGTCCCAAAGGTCACAGGGCCTGGTGTCACTTTAAAGAAGTAGTCCAGTTACATATTTGTGGGCTTATAACTTGGCTTCTGAATGTCCTAGAGAGATCAGGTTTGTTTTAGTGTACTCCAATCATTAGCCCCTACAACCTCAAAAAGAAATGGAGTCATTAGCACTTATGGTTTTTAAATGGCACCCAGAATTATGTTGCACGAAGCACAATTTCACATCATTCTGGGTCCATTTGTGTGAAAACAAGGTCCAATCAGGCTGAAATGTTACAGGAACGTAGAATCTATTGAGTTGTAAGTGATCTGAACGTTTCATGATGATAGCACTTTCCTAAGGGGGTCAAACCATGTCCCAAAGGTCACCGGATCTGGTGTCAATTTAAAGAAGTAGTCCAGTTACACCTTTGTGGTCTTATAACTTGGCTTCTGAATATCCTAGAGAGGTCAGGTTTGTTTTAGAGTACTCCAATTAACAGCCCCCATTAACACAAAAAGGAATGGAGTCATTAGCACTTATGGTTTTTAAATGGCACCCAGAAATATGTTGCACGAAGCACAATTTCACATCATTCTGGGTTCTTTTGTGTGAAAACAAGGTCCACTCAGGCTGAAACGTTACAGGAAGGTAGAATCTATTGAGTTGTAAGTGATCTGAACGTTTCATGATGATCGCACATTCCTATAGCGGGTAAAACCATGTCCCAAAGGTCACAGGGCCTGGTGTCACTTTAAAGAAGTAGTCCAGTTACATATTTGTGGGCTTATAACTTGGCTTCTGAATGTCCTAGAGAGATCAGGTTTGTTTTAGTGTACTCCAATCATCAGCCCCTACAACCTCAAAAAGAAATGGAGTCATTAGCACTTATGGTTTTTAAATGGCACCCAGAATTATGTTGCACGAAGCACAATTTCACATCATTCTGGGTCCATTTGTGTGAAAACAAGGTCCAATTAGGCTGAAATGTTACAGGAACGTAGAATCTATTGAGTTGTAAGTGATCTGAACGTTTCATGATGATAGCACTTTCCTAAGGGGGTCAAACCATGTCCCAAAGGTCACCGGATCTGGTGTCAATTTAAAGAAGTAGTCCAGTTACACCTTTGTGGTCTTATAACTTGGCTTCTGAATATCCTAGAGAGGTCAGGTTTGATTTAGAGTAGTCCAATTAACAGCCCCCATTACCCCAAAAAGGAATGGAGTCATTAGCACTTTTGGTTTTTAAATGGCACCCAGAATTATGTTGCACGAAGCACAATTTCACATCATTCTGGGTTCATTTGTGTGAAAACAAGGTCCAATCAGGCAGAAACGTTACAGGATGGTAGAATCTATTGAGTTGTAAGTGATCTGAACGTTTCATGATGATAGCACTTTCCTAAGGGGCTCAAACCATGTCCAAAGGTCACCGGATCTGGTGTCAATTTCAAGAAGTAGTCCAGTTACACATTTGTGGGCTTATAACGTGGCTTCTGAATTTCCTAGAGAGATCAGGTTTGTTTTAGTGTACTCCAATAAACAGCCCTTATGGTTTGTAAATGGCACCCGGAATTATGTTGCACGAAGCACAATTTCACATCATTCTGGGTCCATTTGTGTGAAAACAAGGTCCAATCAGGCTGAATTGTTACAAGAAGGTAGAAACTATTGAGTTGTAAGTGATCTGAACGTTTTATGATGATCGCACATTCCTATAGGGGGTCAAACCATGTCCCAAAGGTCACCGGGCCTGGTGTCACTTCAAAGAAGTAGTCCAGTTACACCTTTGTGGGCTTATAACTTGGCTTCTGAATATCCTAGAGAGGTCAGGTTTGTTTTAATGTACTCCAATCAACATCCCCTACAACCACAAAAAGGAATGGAGTCATTAGCACTTATGGTTTTTAAATGGCACCCAGAATTATGTTGCACGAAGCAAAATTTCACATCATTCTGGGTCCATTTGTGTGAAAACAAGGTCCAATCAGGCTGAAACGTTACAGGAAGGTAGAATCTACTGAGCTGTAAGTGATCTGAACGTTTCATGATGATCGCACATTCCTATAGGGGGTAAAACCATGTCCCAAAGGTCACCGGGCCTGGTGTCACTTTAAAGAAGTAGTCCAGTTACACATTTGTGGGCTTATAACTTGGCTTCTGAATGTCCTAGAGAGATCAGGTTTGTTTTAGTGTACTCCAATTAACAGCCCCTACAACCACAAAAAGGAATGGAGTCATTAGCACTTATGGTTTGTAAATGGCACCCAGAATTATGTTGCACGAAGCACAATATCACATCATTCTGGGTCCATTTGTGTGAAAACAAGGTCCAATCAGGCTGAAACGTTACAAGAAGGTAGAATCTATTGAGTTGTAAGTGATATGAACGTTTCATGATGATTGCACATTCCTATAGGGGGTCGAACCATGTCCCAAAGGTCACCGGGCCTGGTGTCACTTTAAAGAAGTAGTCCAGTTACACCTTTGTGGGCTTATAACTTGGCTTCTGAATATCCTAGAGAGGTCAGGTTTGTTTTAGAGTACTCCAATTAACAGCCCCCATTACCACAAAAAGGAATGGAGTCATTAGCACTTATGGTTTTTAAATGGCACCCAGAATTATGTTGCACGAAGCACAATTTCACATCATTCTGGGTTCTTTTGTGTGAAAACAAGGTCCACTCAGGCTGAAACGTTACAGGAAGGTAGAATCTATTGAGTTGTAAGTGATCTGAACGTTTCATGATGATCGCACATTCCTATAGCGGGTGAAACCATGTCCCAAAGGTCACAGGGCCTGGTGTCACTTTAAAGAAGTAGTCCAGTTACATATTTGTGGGCTTATAACTTGGCTTCTGAATGTCCTAGAGAGATCAGGTTTGTTTTAGTGTACTCCAATCATCAGCCCCTACAACCTCAAAAAGAAATGGAGTCATTAGCACTTATGGTTTTTAAATGGCACCCAGAATTATGTTGCACGAAGCACAATTTCACATCATTCTGGGTCCATTTGTGTGAAAACAAGGTCCAATCAGGCTGAAATGTTACAGGAACGTAGAATCTATTGAGTTGTAAGTGATCTGAACGTTTCATGATGATAGCACTTTCCTAAGGGGGTCAAACCATGTCCCAAAGGTCACCGGATCTGGTGTCAATTTAAAGAAGTAGTCCAGTTACACCTTTGTGGTCTTATAACTTGGCTTCTGAATATCCTAGAGAGGTCAGGTTTGTTTTAGAGTACTCCAATTAACAGCCCCCATTACCCCAAAAAGGAATGGAGTCATTAGCACTTATGGTTTTTAAATGGCACCCAGAATTATGTTGCACGAAGCACAATTTCACATCATTCTGGGTTCATTTGTGTGAAAACAAGGTCCAATCAGGCAGAAACGTTACAGGAAGGTAGAATCTATTGAGTTGTAAGTGATCTGAACGTTTCATGATGATAGCACTTTCCTAAGGGGCTCTAACCATGTCCCAAAGGTCACCGGATCTGGTGTCAATTTAAAGAAGTAGTCCAGTTACACATTTGTGGGCTTATAACTTGGCTTCTGAATTTCCTAGAGAGATCAGGTTTGTTTTAGTGTACTCCAATAAACAGCCCTTATGGTTTGTAAATGGCACCCGGGATTATGTTGCACGAAGCACAATTTCACATCATTCTGGGTCCATTTGTGTGAAAACAAGGTCCAATCAGGCTGAATTGTTACAAGAAGGTAGAAACTATTGAGTTGTAAGTGATCTGAACGTTTCATGATGATCGCACATTCCTATAGGGGGTCAAACCATGTCCCAAAGGTGACCGGGCCTGGTGTCACTTCAAAGACGTAGTCCAGTTACACCTTTGTGGGCTTATAACTTGGCTTCTGAATTTCCTAGAGAGATCAGGTTTGTTTTAGTGTACTCCAATCAAAAGCCCCTACAACCACAAAAAGGAATGGAGTCATTAGCACTTATGGTTTTTAAATGGCACCCAGAATTATGTTGCACGAAGCACAATTTCACATCATTCTGGGTTCATTTGTGTGAAAAAAAGGTCCAATCAGGCAGAAACGTTACAGGATGGTAGAATCTATTGAGTTGTAAGTGATCTGAACGTTTCATGATGATAGCATTTTCCTAAGGGGGTCAAACCATGTCCCAAAGGTCAACGGATCTGGTGTCAATTTAAAGAAGTAGTCCAGTTACACATTTGTGGGTTTATAACTTGGCTTCTGAATATCCTAGAGAGGTCAGGTTTGTTTTAATGTACTCCAATCAACAGTCCCTACAACCACAAAAAGGAATGGAGTCATTAGCACTTATGGTTTGTAAATGGCACCCAGAATTATGTTGCACGAAGCACAATTTCACATCCTTCTGGGTCCATTTGTGTGAAAACAAGGTCCATTCAGGCTGAAACGTTACAATAAGGTAGAAACTATTGAGTTGTAAGTGATCTGAACGTTTCATGACGATCGCACATTCCTCTAGGGGGTCAAACCATGTCCCAAAGGTCACAGGGCCTGGTGTCACTTTAAAGAAGTAGTCCAGTTACACCTTTGTGGGCTTATAACTTGGCTTCAGAATTTCCTAGAGAGGTCAGGTTTGTTTTATTGTACTCCAATCAACAGCCCCTATACCCACAAAAAGGAATAGAGTCATTAGCACTTATGGTTTTGAAATGGCACCCAGAATTATGTTGCACGAAGCACAATTTCACATCATTCTGTCACGCGAGGGTACACAGGAATAAACCCAAATGCAGGAGACAGGATGACCAGATCCTATACTGATTACTTTTAATAACAAAAAATCACCACATAAGTGGGAAAAGGACTTCACGGGTAATACAAAACAAAACTACCACAGACTCGAAACAAAGCTATGCTCTAAACACCAGAAACTCTTCACAACAACGCCACACCATGCACAGGAAGCAGCTGCTTAAATACATGGTGTGGCAATCAGGAAATTGCAGTCAGCTGCGGCATTCCCCGATGCTCCAAAGAGGGGCAGGAACAGCAGGAAGAGCCACAGCCAACCTACACAGAGAAAGAAAAAACATGCATTAAAACAATCAGGAGGAGTAACCCATAACATAACCCCCCTCACAAGGTCCGGCTTCCAGACGGACGACGAGGCTGATCAGGGTTGTCCCGGTGAAAACGGGCGATCAGGTCACGGCACAGGACGTGGCGTTCGGGGACCCACTGGCGGTCCGCCGGGCCGTAACCCTCCCAATCCACCAGGTACTGGATGCCCCGACCCACCCTCCGGGAGGCCAGGAGCTTGTTCACCTTGAAGACCGGACCACCGTCCACAAGGCGAGGAGCAGGCGGAGCCGCAGGGGGCGGATGCAAGGGGCTAGTCACAAAGGGCTTAAGCTTGCTCACGTGGAAAACAGGGTGGATCCGCAGGGAGCGAGGAAGGTCCAACCTGACCGCCACCGGGTTGATGACCCTGGACACTGAATAGGGGCCGATGTACCGAGGAAGGAGCTTTCTCAAACCCCCTTTCAATGGCACATCTGTCGAGGCAAGCCAAACCTTGTCTCCCACCTTGTAGTCGGGTGCGGCTGATCTCCGACGGTTCGCCACTGCGGTGAACCGTTCCTGATTCTGGACCAGACGAGAGCGGTAGTCCACCCAAGTGCGCCGACAGCGTCGTACAAACGCGGCAGGGCCGGAGGCCGATGCAGACCTCTCCTGATGGGGGAAAAGTGGGGGCTGATAACCATAGGCAGCCTGAAAAGGGGAGAAACCGGTAGAGTTCACAAGAGAATTATGGGAATATTCTGCCCAAGGGAGCTGTGAGGACCAGGTCGAGTGGTTCTTAGAGCACATAGCTCGTAGGGTGGTCTCCAAGTCCTGATTAAACCGCTCCACTTGCCCGTTGGTCTGAGGATGGAAACCAGAACTTAAACTGACCGTTATCCCGAGGAGCTTGCAGAATTCTCTCCAGAATGCTGCCACGAACTGTGGACCCCGATCCGAGGTAATGTTCTCAGGAAGCCCGTGCAGTCGAAACACATGTCGTGCCACTATCTCGGCCAGTTGTTTTGCCGAAGGCAGTTTCTGTAGGGGCACAGCATGAACCAACTTCGAAAATCTGTCCACGATAGTCAGAATGACAGTGTTACCTCTTGAACGGGGCAGACCCGTGATGAAGTCCATGGCTATGTGGGACCATGGTCTTGAGGGGATAGGTAAAGGCTGTAGGAGACCTGCAGCAGGGGTTCTGGGCACTTTAGCACTGGCACACACAGGGCACGAGGAGACGAAAGCTCGTATGTCAGAGGACATGGTGGGCCACCAGAAACGCTGAGCCACCAGGAAGGCGGTCCTTGTCATCCCGGGATGGCAAGCCAGGCGTGACGAGTGCCCCCACTTCAGCACCGCGGGGCGTAGACTCGAAGGCACAAACAAGCAGTTAGGGGGGCATCCATCAGGGATTGGGATCGTGCCTGAAACTGCAGACTTGACCCTACGTTCCAAGGCCCAGCGGTTAGCCCCAAGTACCAGGACAGGAGGAACGATGGTGGTGGTACCCGGGACCTCTGTCGACCTGCAGTCCTGCTGATATTGTCGGGACAAGGCGTCAGGTTTGATGTTTTTGCTGCCAGGGCGATAAGAGAGGGTGAAGTTGAAACGGTCAAAAAACAGAGCCCACCGGGCTTGGCGTGGATTAAGTCGCTTAGCCGTGCGAATGTACTCTAGGTTCTTGTGGTCTGTCCACACCAGAAAAGGCTGTCTTGCACCCTCCAGCCAGTGGCGCCATTCATCAAGGGCTAGCTTAACAGCTAGCAACTCTCTGTTCCCTATGTCGTAGTTTCTCTCTGCAGGATTGAGCTTGCAGGAGAAATACGCGCAGGGATGAACTTTGTTATCAGACGCTCTCTGTGACAACACGGCCCCCACCCCAGACTCAGACGCATCGACCTCCAAAATAAACTGTTTGGAGGGGTCAGGCTGTGTCAGGATAGGAGCCGTAGAGAAACGTCTTTTAAGCTCAGTAAAAGCCCTATTGGCTCCAACGTCCCAGACAAAACGTACCTGAGCTGAGGTGAGTTTATGGAGAGGTGCAGCCACGCCACTGAACCCTTTGATGAAACGTCTGTAGAAGTTAGCAAACCCCAAGAAGCGCTGGAGTTGCTTACGATCCGCGGGGACAGGCCAATCGAGAACAGCTTGTACCTTAGCCTCGTCCATCTGCACTGAACCAGGAGAAACCACATGCCCAAGGAACTTGGTTTGTGTTGTGTGGAACTCACATTTCTCCGCCTTGCAGAACAGCTGGTTCTCGAGAAGACGCTGCAATACGGCTCTGACGTGCTGCACATGAGTGTCTCGGTCTGGGGAAAATATCAAGATATCATCCAAATAAACAAACACAAATTTGTTGATCATGTCCTTGAGAACGTCATTTATGAGGCATTGGAAAACTGCGGGCGCATTGGTGAGACCAAACGGCATGACCAAATACTCAAAATGGCCATTGGGAGTATTGAAAGCAGTCTTCCACTCATCTCCCTCACGAATACGAACCAAATGGTAAGCGCTCCGCAGGTCCAGCTTTGTGAAGATCTGTGCCCCCCTGAGAAGATCAAAAGCAGACTGTAACAGAGGCAAAGGGTAAGTGTTCCGGACTGTAATAGCATTCAGCACTCTGTAGTCAATGCAGGGCCGTAAGCCCCCATCCCGCTTGCCCACAAAGAAGAATCCCGCCCCAGCTGGCGATGAGGATGGGCGAATGATCCCAGCCTGCAGGCTCTCCTGTAGGTACTCCTCCATGGCCGCACGCTCAGGGATGGCGAGGGGGTAGATGTGGCCCTTAGGAGGCTGCGTTCCAGGTAGGAGGTCAATGGCGCAGTCATAAGGACGATGAGGGGGCAGGGCCTTGGCTCGCACCTTGCAAAACACAGCGGCCAAGTCTGCATACTCGGGGGGCACCGAACTTAAGTCTGGAGGTTCAACAGGAGGGTTAGAGACAGAGGAGCGTGTAGCAGCAGCCGTTAAACAGTTCAGCAAACAGAAAGAGCTCCAGGAGAGCACACGGCCTGAACACCAGTCAATGTGAGGAGAATGTTTACACAACCAAGGAAAACCTAAAATAACCGGAGGCCTCATGGAATCCACTACATAAAAATCCATAAGTTCAGAATGGTTTCCATAAACAGTTACCTTAATAGGAACCGTGCGTGCTGTTACTCTGTGGATGATGGAACCGTTTATGGCACGGATGAGCAAGGCAGGGGATAAGGGTATTACTGGAATACAAAGTGCGCTTACCACTTCCTGGGATATCAGATCACCATCTGAACCAGAGTCAATCAAAGTCTCATAAGCATTCTGCATCTGGCCATAGGTCACCAGCACATTGACGGGGGGTCGAGAGGGTGGGGAGGAAGATGAAAATCGACTCACTAGGTGCCCCCCCGCTAGTGAGCCCCCCCGTTTCCCGGACATTGACGCACCTGGTGACCGGGACGAGCACAGTACAGACACAGCCCCTCCCTCATCCGTCTCCGTCGTTCAGATGCGGGGAGCCGTCCCACTCCCAGCTGCATGGGTTCCACAGGAGACTGAGCCTCACGAGCGACGGGAGGCTTTGACAAGGCCCTGAGGGGTGCGTGGTTAAAATCCGGTAGACGGCGTTCCTCTCTGCTTCGCTCCATCCTCCGACGATCGATGCGGGTAGCCAGCTCGATTAGCTCCTCCAGATCCTCCGGAACCTCCCGTGCAGCGAGCTCGTCCTTCAGAGAGCTGGAGAGACCTCGAAGGAAGACGTCGATCTGCGCCTCTTCCGGCCAGCGAGTGTTAGCTGCCAAGGTACGGAACTCCACTGCATAGGCAGAGACGCTACGTCCGCCCTGCCTAAGGCAGAGTAAGTCAGCAGCAGCAGTTCGGTGAGGAGTGGATGGATCGAACACCATGAGCAGCTGGCGAGAGAATTCCCGAAAAGAGCGGCGGAGGTCCGAGCCTCGGTCCCACTCCGCCAGGCCCCACCTCTTAGCTTGTCCAGTTAAAAAGCTCATGGCGAAGGCTACTTTGCTTTCTTCAGAGGGGAACTCACCGGGGTTAAAGTCAAAATGCAGCCTGCAGGAGGCGAGGAACGGCCGGCAGTCCACAGCCGTGCCATTGAAGAGCTCGGGGGAACCCAGGCGGACCTGACGAGGCGGAGTGGGAGCCTGCGGAGTGGGAGCCTGCTCCAGCCTAGAGAGGCGTCCATGGAGTTGTTGCATTCCGGACAGGCAGCCGCGTAACTCCCGAGCCAATACAGCAAGTTCACCTCCACTTGCCGCGTCCTCATCTGACCCAGGTAAGGGAACGTTGGCAGCTGGTATTCCTCCTGCTGGGTTGGTCATGGTGGCGTTGTAATGTCACGCGAGGGTACACAGGAATAAACCCAAATGCAGGAGACAGGATGACCAGATCCTATACTGATTACTTTTAATAACAAAAAATCACCACATAAGTGGGAAAAGGACTTCACGGGTAATACAAAACAAAACTACCACAGACTCGAAACAAAGCTATGCTCTAAACACCAGAAACTCTTCACAACAACGCCACACCATGCACAGGAAGCAGCTGCTTAAATACATGGTGTGGCAATCAGGAAATTGCAGTCAGCTGCGGCATTCCCCGATGCTCCAAAGAGGGGCAGGAACAGCAGGAAGAGCCACAGCCAACCTACACAGAGAAAGAAAAAACATGCATTAAAACAATCAGGAGGAGTAACCCATAACACATTCTGGGTCCATTTCTCATAAAAAAGCTTCAATCAGGCTGAAACGTCACAGAAAAGTAGAATCTATTGAGTTGTAAATGAATCCTGTGTTTCATGATGATAGCACATTCCTAAGGGTGTCAAATCAGGTCATAAAGGTCACCGAATCACTTGTTCCTTAAAGGCGGGGTTCCAAACACACCTTTGGGGGCTTACAACTTGGCTTCTGAATGTCTCAGAGAGGTCAGGTTTGTTTTAGGGTACTCCAATCAACAGCCCCTATTGCCCCAAAAGGAATGGAGTCATTAGCTCTTATGGTTTTTAAATGACACCCAGAATTATGTTGCACGAAGCACAATTTCACATCATTCTGGGTCCATTTGTGTGAAAACAAGGTCTAATCCGGCTGAAACGCTACAGGAAGGTAGAATCTATTGAGTTGTAAGTGATCTGAACGTTTCATGATGATCGCACATTCCTAAGGGGGTCAAACCATGTCCCAAAGGTCACCGGATCTGGTGTCACATTAAAGAAGTAGTCCAGTTACACATTTGTGGGCTTATAACCTGGCTTCTGAATGTCCTAGAGGATCAGGTTTGTTTTAGTGTACTCCAATCAACAGCCCCTACAACCACAAAAAGGAATGGAGTCATTAGCACTTGTGGTTTGTAAATGGCACCCAGAATTATGTTGCACGAAGCACAATTTCACATCATTCTGGGTCCATTTGTGTCAAAACAAGGTCCAATCAGGCTGAAACGTTACAAGAAGGTAGAATCTATTGAGTTGTAAGTGATCTGAACGTTTCATGATAATCACACATTCCTATAGGGGGTCAAACCATGTCCCAAAGGTCACCGGGCCTGGTGTCACTTTAAAGAAGTAGTCCAGTTACACATTTGTGGGCTTATAACTTGGCTTCTGAATATCCTAGAGAGGTCAGGTTTGTTTTAGAGTACTCCAATCATCAGCCCCTACAACCACAAAAAGGAATGGAGTCATTAGCACTTATGGTTTTTAAATGGCACCCAGAATTATGTTGCACGAAGCACAATTTCACATCATTCTGGGTTCATTTGTGTGAAAACAAGGTCCAATCAGGCAGAAACGTTACAGGAAGGTAGAATCTATTGAGTTGTAAGTGATCTGAACATTTCATGATGATCGCACATTCCTATAGGGGGTCAAACCATGTCCCAAAGGTCACCGGGCCTGGTGTCACTTTAAAGAAGTAGTCAAGTTACACCTTTGTGGGCTTATAACTTGGCTTCTGAATATCCTAGAGAGGTCAGGTTTGTTTTAATGTACTCCAATCAACAGCCCCTACAACCACAAAAAGGAATGGAGTCATTAGCACTTATGGTTTTTAAATGGCACCCAGAATTATGTTGCACGAAGCAAAATTTCACATCATTCTGGGTCCATTTGTGTGAAAACAAGGTCCAATCAGGCTGAAACGTTACAGGAAGGTAGAATCTCCTGAGCTGTAAGTGATCTGAACGTTTCATGATGATCGCACATTCCTATAGGGGGTAAAACCATGTCCCAAAGGTCACCGGGCCTGGTGTCACTTTAAAGAAGTAGTCCAGTTACACATTTGTGGGCTTATAACTTGGCTTCTGAATGTCTTAGAGAGATCAGGTTTGTTTTAGTGTACTCCAATTAACAGCCCCTACAACCACAAAAAGGACTGGAGTCATTAGCACTTATGGTTTGTAAATGGCACCCAGAATTATGTTGCACGAAGCACAATTTCACATCATTCTGGGTTCATTTGTGTGAAAACAAGGTCCAATCAGGCTGAAACGTTACAGGAAGGTAGAATCTATTGAGTTGTAAGTGATCTGAACGTTTCATGATGATAGCATTTTCCTAAGGGGGTCAAACCATGTCCCAAAGGTCACCGGATCTGGTGTCAATTTAAAGAAGTAGTCCAGTTACACATTTGTGGGTTTATAACTTGGCTTCTGAATATCCTAGAGAGGTCAGGTTTGTTTTAATGTACTCCAATCAACAGTCCCTACAACCACAAAAAGGAATGCAGTCATTAGCACTTATGGTTTGTAAATGGCACCCAGAATTATGTTGCATGATGCACAATTTCACATCATTCTGGGTCCATTTGTGTGAAAACAAGGTCCAATCAGGCTGAAACGTTACAATAAGGTAGAAACTATTGAGTTGTAAGTGATCTGAACGTTTCATGACGATCGCACATTCCTCTAGGGGGTCAAACCATGTCCCAAAGGTCACAGGGCCTGGTGTCACTTTAAAGAAGTAGTCCAGTTACACCTTTGTGGGCTTATAACTTGGCTTCAGAATTTCCTAGAGAGATCAGGTTTGTTTTATTGTACTCCAATCAACAGCCCCTACACCCACAAAAAGGAATAGAGTCATTAGCACTTATGGTTTTGAAATGGCACCCAGAATTATGTTGCACGAAGCACAATTTCACATCATTCTGGGTCCATTTCTCATAAAAAAGCTTCAATCAGGCTGAAACGTCACAGAAAAGTAGAATCTATTGAGATGTAAATGATTCCTGTGTTTCATGATGATAGCACATTCCTAAGGGTGTCAAATCAGGTCATAAAGGTCACCGAATCACTTGTTCCTTAAAGGCGGGGTTCCAAACACACCTTTGGGGGCTTACAACTTGTCTTCTGAATGTCTCAGAGAGGTCAGGTTTGTTTTAAGGTACTCCAATCAACAGCCCCTATTGCCCCAAAAAGGAATGGAGTCATTAGCTCTTATGGTTTTTAAATGACACCCAGAATTATGTTGCACGAAGCACAATTTCACATCATTCTGGGTCCATTTGTGTGAAAACAAGGTCTAATCAGGCTGAAACGCTACAGGAAGGTAGAATCTATTGAGTTGTAAGTGATCTGAACGTTTCATGATGATCGCACATTCCTAAGGGGGTCAAACCATGTCCCAAAGGTCACCGGATCTGGTGTCACTTTAAAGAAGTAGTCCAGTTACACTTTTGTGGGCTCATAACCTGGCTTCTGAATGTCCTAGAGAGATCAGGTTTGTTTTAGTGTACTCCAATCAACAGCCCCTACAACCACAAAAAGGAATGGAGTCATTAGCACTTATGGTTTGTAAATGGCACCCAGAATTATGTTGCACGAAGCACAATTTCACATCATTCTGGGTTCATTTGTGTGAAAACAAGAACCAATCAGGCTGAAACGTTACAGGAAGGTAGAATCTATTGAGTTGTAAGTGATCAGAACGTTTCATGATGATAGCACTTTCCTAAGGGGGTCAAACCATGTCCCAAACGTCACCGGATCTGGTGTCAATTTAAATTAGTCCAGTTACACATTTGTGGGCTTATAACTTGGCTTATGAATGTCCTAGAGAGATCAGGGTTATTTTAGTGTACTCCAATTAACAGCCCCTACAACCACAAAAAGGAATGGAGTCATTAGCACTTATGGTTTGTAAATGGCACCCAGAATTATGTTGCACGAAGCACAATTTCACATCATTCTGGGTCCATTTGTGTCAAAACAAGGTCCAATCAGGCTGAAACGTTACAAGAAGGTAGAATCTATTGAGTTGTAAGTGATCTGAACGTTTCATGATAATCACACATTCCTATAGGGGGTCAAACAATGTCCCAAAGGTCACCGGGCCTGGTGTCACTTTAAAGAAGTAGTCCAGTTACACCTTTGTGGGCTTATAACTTGGCTTCTGAATATCCTAGAGAGGTCAGGTTTGTTTTTGAGTACTCCAATCAACAGGCCCTACAACCACAAAAAGGAATGGAGTCATTAGCACTTATGGTTTTTAAATGGCACCCAGAATTATGTTGCACGAAGCACAATTTCACATCATTCTGGGTTCATTTGTGTGAAAACAAGGTCCAATCAGGCTGAAACGTTACAGGAAGGTAGAATCTATTGAGTTGTAAGTGATCTGAACGTTTCATGATGATCGCACATTCCTATAGGGGGTCAAACCATGTCCCAAAGGTCACCGGGCCTGGTGTCACTTTAAAGAAGTAGTCAATTTACACCTTTGTGGGCTTATAACTTGGCTTCTGAATATCCTAGAGAGGTCAGGTTTGTTTTAATGTACTCCAATCAACAGCCCCTACAACCACAAAAAGGAATGGAGTCATTAGCACTTATGGTTTTTAAATGGCACCCAGAATTATGTTGCACGAAGCAAAATTTCACATCATTCTGGGTCCATTTGTGTGAAAACAAGGTCCAATCAGGCTGAAACGTTACAGGAAGGTAGAATCTCCTGAGCTGTAAGTGATCTGAACGTTTCATGATGATCGCACATTCATATAGGGGGTAAAACCATGTCCCAAAGGTCACTTGGCCTGGTGTCACTGTAAAGAAGTAGTCCAGTTACACATTTGTGGGCTTATAACTTGGCTTCTGAATGTCCTAGAGAGATCAGGTTTGTTTTAGTGTACTCCAATTCACAGCCCCTACAACCACAAAAAGGACTGGAGTCATTAGCACTTATGGTTTGTAAATGGCACCCAGAATTATGTTGCACGAAGCACAATTTCACATCATTCTGGGTTCATTTGTGTGAAAACAAGGTCCAATCAGGCTGAAACATTACAGGAAGGTAGAATCTATTGAGTTGTAAATGATCTGAACATTTCATGATGATCGCACATTCCTATAGGGGTCAAACCATGTCCCAAAGGTCACCGGGCCTGGTGTCACTTTAAAGAAGTAGTCCAATTACACATTTGTGGGCTTATAACTTGGCTTTTGAATATCCTAGAGAGGTCAGGTTTGTTTTAGAGTACTCCAATTAACAGCCCCCATTACCCCAAAAAGGAATGGAGTCATTAGCACTTATGGTTTGTAAATGGCACCCAGAATTATGTTGCACGAAGCACAATTTCACATCATTCTGGGTCCATTTGTGTGAAAACAGGGTCCAATCCGGCTGAAACGTTACAAGAAGGTAGAATCTATTGAGTTGGAAGTGATCTGAATGTTTCATGATGATCGCACATTCCTATAGGGGGTAAAACCATGTCCCAATGGTCACAGGGCCTGGTGTCACTTTAAAGAAGTAGTCCAGTTACACATTTGTGGGCTTATAACTTGGCTTCTGAATGTCCTAGAGAGGTCAGGTTTTTTTTAGAGTACTCCAATTAACAGCCCCTACAACCACAAAAAGGAATGGAGTCATTAGCACTTATGGTTTTTAAATCGCACCCAGAATTATGTTGCACGAAGAACAATTTCACATCAATCTGGGTTCATTTGTGTGAAAACAAGGTCCAATCAGGCTGAAACGTTACAGGAAGGTAGAATCTATTGAGTTGTAAGTGATCTGAACGTTTCATGATGATAGCACTTTCCTAAGGGGGTCAAACCATGTCCCAAAGGTCACCGGATCTGGTGTCATTTTAAAGAAGTGGTCCAGTTACACATTTGTGGGCTTATAACTTGGCTTCTGAATGTCCTAGAGGGATCAGGTTTGTTTTAGTGTACTCCAATAAACAGCACCTACAACCACACAAAGGAATGGAGTCATTAGCACTTATGGTTTGTTAATGGCACCCAGAATTATGTTGCACGAAGCACAATTTCACATCATTCTGGGTCCATTTGTGTGAAAACAAGGTCCAATCAGGCTGAAACGTTACAAGAAGGTAGAATCAATTGATTTGTAAGTGATCTGAACGATTCATGATGATCGCACATTCCTATAGGGGGTAAAACCATGTCCCAAAGGTCACCGGGCCTGGTGTCACCTTAAAGAAGTAGTCCAGTTACACCTTTGTGGGCTTATAACTTGGCTTCTGAATGTCCTAGAGAGGTCAGGTTTGTTTTAGTGTACTCCAATCAACAGCCCCTACAACCACAAAAAGGAATGGAGTCAATAGCACTTATGGTTTGTAAATGGCACCCAGAATTATGTTGCACGAAGCACAATTTCACATCATTCTGGGTCCATTTGTGTGAAAACAAAGTCAAATCAGGCTTAAACGTTACAAGAAGGTAGAATCTATTGAGTTGTAAGTGATCTGAACGTTTCATGATGATTGCACATTCTTATAGGGGGTCAAACCATGTCCCATAGGTCACCGGATCTGGTGTCACTTTAAAGTGGTCCAGTTACACCTTTGTGGGCTTATAACTTGGCTTCTGAATATCCTAGAGAGGAAAGGTTTGTTTTAGAGTACTCCAATTAACAGCCCCCATTACCACAAAAAGGAATTGAGTCATTAGCACTTATGGTTTTTAAATGGCACCCAGAATTATGTTGCACGAAGCACAATTTCACATCATTCTGGGTCCATTTCTCATAAAAAAGCTTCAATCAGGCTGAAACGTCACAGAAAAGTAGAATCTATTGAGTTGTAAATGATTCCTGTGTTTCATGATGATAGCACATTCCTAAGGGTGTCAAATCAGGTCATAAAGGTCACCGAATCACTTGTTCCTTAAAGGCGGGGTCCAAACACACCTTTGGGGGCTTACAACTTGGCTTCTGAATGTTTCAGAGAGGTCAGGTTTGTTTTAGTGTACTCCAATCAACAGCCCCTATTGCCCCAAAAAGGAATGGAGTCATTAGCTCTTATGGTTTTTAAATGACACCCAGAATTATGTTGCACGAAGCACAATTTCACATCATTCTGGGTCCATTTGTGTGAAAACAAGGTCTAATCAGGCTGAAACGCCACAGGAAGGTAGAATCTATTGAGTTGTAAGTGATCTGAACGTTTCATGATGATCGCACATTCCTAAGGGGGTCAAACCATGTCCCAAAGGTCACCGGATCTGGTGTCACTTTAAAGAAGTAGTCCAGTTACACATTTGTGGGCTTATAACCTGGCTTCTGAATGTCCTAGAGAGATCAGGTTTGTTTTAGTGTACTCCAATCAACAGCCCCTACAACCACAAAAAGGAATGGAGTCATTAGCACTTATGGTTTGTAAATGGCACCCAGAATTATGTTGCTCGAAGCACAATTTCACATCATTCTGGGTCCATTTGTGTGAAAACAAGGTCTAATCAGGCTGAAACGCTACAGGAAGGTAGAATCTATTGAGTTGTAAGTGATCTGAACGTTTCATGATGATAGCACTTTCCTAAGGGGGTCAAACCATGTCCCAAACGTCACCGGATCTGGTGTCAATTTAAATAAGTAGTCCAGTTACACATTTGTGGGCTTATAACTTGGCTTCTGAATGTCCTAGAGAGATCAGGGTTATTTTAGTGTACTCCAATTAACAGCCCCTACAACCACAAAAAGGAATGGAGTCATTAGCACTTATGGTTTGTAAATGGCACCCAGAATTATGTTGCACGAAGCACAATTTCACATCATTCTGGGTCCATTTGTGTCAAAACAAGGTCCAATCAGGCTGAAACGTTACAAGAAGGTAGAATCTATTGAGTTGTAAGTGATCTGAACGTTTCATGATAATCACACATTCCTATAGGGGGTCAAACCATGTCCCAAAGGTCACCGGGCCTGGTGTCACTTTAAAGAAGTAGTCCAGTTACACATTTGTGGGCTTATAACTTGGCTTCTGAATATCCTAGAGAGGTCAGGTTTGTTTTAGAGTACTCCAATCATCAGCCCCTACAACCTCAAAAAGAAATGGAGTCATTAGCACTTATGGTTTGTAAATGGCACCCAGAATTATGTTGCACGAAGCACAATTTCACATCATTCTGGGTCCATTTGTGTGAAAACAAGGTCCAATCAGGCTGAAACGTTACAAGAAGGTAGAATCTATTGAGTTGTAAGTGATATGAACGTTTCATGATGATTACACATTCCTATAGGGGGTCAAACCATGTCCCAAAGGTCACCGGGCCTGGTGTCACTTTAAAGAAGTAGTCCAGTTACACCTTTGTGGGCTTATAACTTGGCTTCTGAAGATCCTAGAGAGGTCAGGTTTGTTTTAGAGTACTCCAATTAACAGCCCCCATTACCACAAAAAGGAATGGAGTCATTAGCTCTTATGGTTTTTAAATGACACCCAGAATTATGTTGCACGAAGCACAATTTCACATCATTCTGGGTCCATTTGTGTGAAAACAAGGTCTAATCAGGCTGAAACACCACAGGAAGGTAGAATCTATTGAGTTGTAAGTGATCTGAACGTTTCATGATGATCGCACATTCCTAAGGGGGTCAAACCATGTCCCAAAGGTCACCGGATCTGGTGTCACTTTAAAGAAGTAGTCCAGTTACACATTTGTGGGCTTATAACCTGGCTTCTGAATGTCCTAGAGAGATCAGGTTTGTTTTAGTGTACTCCAATCAACAGCCCCTACAACCACAAAAAGGAATGGAGTCATTAGCACTTATGGTTTGTAAATGGCACCCAGAATTATGTTGCACGAAGCACAATTTCACATCATTCTGGGTCCATTTGTGTCAAAACAAGGTCCAATCAGGCTGAAACGTTACAAGAAGGTAGAATCTATTGAGTTGTAAGTGATCTGAACGTTTCATGATAATCACACATTCCTATAGGGGGTCAAACCATGTCCCAAAGGTCACCGGCCTGGTGTCACTTTAAAGAAGTAGTCCAGTTACACATTTGTGGGCTTATAACTTGGCTTCTGAATATCCTAGAGAGGTCAGGTTTGTTTTAGAGTACTCCAATCATTAGCCCCTACAACCTCAAAAAGAAATGGAGTCATTAGCACTTATGGTTTGTAAATGGCACCCAGAATTATGTTGCACGAAGCACAATTTCACATCATTCTGGGTCCATTTGTGTGAAAACAAGGTCCAATCAGGCTGAAACGTTACAAGAAGGTAGAATCTATTGAGTTGTAAGTGATATGAACGTTTCATGATGATTACACATTCCTATAGGGGGTCAAACCATGTCCCAAAGGTCACCGGGCCTGGTGTCACTTTAAAGAAGTAGTCCAGTTACACCTTTGTGGGCTTATAACTTGGCTTCTGAAGATCCTAGAGAGGTCAGGTTTGTTTTAGAGTACTCCAATTAACAGCCCCCATTACCACAAAAAGGAATGGAGTCATTAGCACTTATGGTTTTTAAATGGCACCCAGAATTATGTTGCACGAAGCACAATTTCACATCATTCTGGGTCCATTTCTCATAAAAAAGCTTCAATCAGGCTGAAACGTCACAGAAAAGTAGAATCTATTGAGTTGTAAATGATTCCTGTGTTTCATGTTGATAGCACATTCCTAAGGGTGTCAAATCAGGTCATAAAGGTCACCGAATCACTTGTTCCTTAAAGGCTTGGTTCCAAACACACCTTTGGGGGCTTACAACTTGGCTTCTGAATGTCTCAGAGAGGTCAGGTTTGTTTTAGGGTACTCCAATCAACAGCCCCTATTGCCCCAAAAAGGAATGGAGTCATTAGCTCTTATGGTTTTTAAATGACACCCAGAATTATGTTGCACGAAGCACAATTTCACATCATTCTGGGTCCATTTGTGTGAAAACAAGGTCCAATCAGGCTGAAACGCTACAGGAAGGTAGAATCTATTGAGTTGTAAGTCATCTGAACGTTTCATGATGATCGCACATTCCTAAGGGGGTCAAACCATGTCCCAAAGGTCACCGGATCTGGTGTCACTTTAAAGAAGTAGTCCAGTTACACATTTGTGGGCTTATAACCTGGCTTCTGAATGTCCTAGAGAGATCAGGTTTGTTTTAGTGTACTCCAATCAACAGCCCCTACAACCACAAAAAGGAATGGAGTCATTAGCACTTATGGTTTGTAAATGGCACCCAGAATTATGTTGCACGAAGCACAATTTCACATCATTCTGGGTTCATTTGTGTGAAAACAAGAACCAATCAGGCTGAAACGTTACAGGAAGGTAGAATCTATTGAGTTGTAAGTGATCAGAACGTTTCATGATGATAGCACATTCCTAAGGGGGTCAAACCATGTCCCAAACGTCACCGGATCTGGTGTCAATTTAAATAAGTAGTCCAGTTACACATTTGTGGGCTTATAACCTTGCTTCTGAATGTCCTAGAGAGATCAGGTTTGTTTTAGTGTACTCCAATCAACAGCCCCTACAACCACAAAAAGGAATGGAGTCATTAGCACTTATGGTTTGTAAATGGCACCCAGAATTATGTTGCACGAAGCACAATTTCACATCATTCTGGGTCCATTTGTGTCAAAACAAGGTCCAATCAGGCTGAAACGTTACAAGAAGGTAGAATCTATTGAGTTGTAAGTGATCTGAACGTTTCATGATAATCACACATTCCTATAGGGGGTCAAACCATGTCCCAAAGGTCACCGGGCCTGGTGTCACTTTAAAGAAGTAGTCCAGTTACACATTTGTGGGCTTATAACTTGGCTTCTGAATATCCTAGAGAGGTCAGGTTTGTTTTAGAGTACTCCAATCATCAGCCCCCATTACCCCAAAAAGGAATGGAGTCATTAGCACTTATGGTTTTTAAATGGCACCCAGAATTATGTTGCACGAAGCACAATTTCACATCATTCTGGGTTCATTTGTGTGAAAACAAGGTCCAATCAGGCTGAAACGTTACAGGAAGGTAGAATCTCCTGAGCTGTAAGTGATCTGAACGTTTCATGATAATCACACATTCCTATAGGGGGTCAAACCATGTCCCAAAGGTCACCGGATCTGGTGTCAATTTAAAGAAGTAGTCCAGTTACACATTTGTGGGCTTATAACTTGGCTTCTGAATGTCCTAGAGAGATCAGGGTTGTTTTAGTGTACTCCAATCAACAGCCCCTACAACCACAAAAAGGAATGGAGTCATTAGCACTTATGGTTTGTAAATGGCACCCAGAATTATGTTGCACGAAGCACAATTTCACATCATTCTGGGTCCATTTGTGTGAAAACAAGGTCCAATCAGGCTGAAATGTTACAAGAAGGTAGAATCTATTGAGTTGTAAGTGATATGAACGTTTCATGATGATTACACATTCCTATAGGGGGTCAAACCATGTCCCAAAGGTCACCGGGCCTGGTGTCACTTTAAAGAAGTAGTCCAGTTACACCTTTGTGGGTTTATAACTTGGCTTATGAATATCCTAGAGAGGTCAGGTTTGTTTTAGAGTACTCCAATCAACAGCCCCTACAACCACAAAAAGGAATGGAGTCATTAGCACTTATGGTTTTTAAATGGCACCCAGAATTATGTTGCACGAAGCACAATTTCACATCATTCTGGGTTCATTTGTGTGAAAACAAGGTCCAATCAGGCAGAAACGTTACAGGAAGGTAGAATCTATTGAGTTGTAAGTGATCTGAACATTTCATGATGATAGCACTTTCCTAAGGGGGTCAATCCATGTCCCAAAGGTCACCGGATCTGGTGTCAATTTAAAGAAGTAGTCCAGTTACACATTTGTGGGTTTATAACTTGGCTTCTGAATATCCTAGAGAGGTCAGGTTTGTTTTAATGTACTCCAATCAACAGTCCCTACAACCACAAAAAGGAATGGAGTCATTAGCACTTATGGTTTGTAAATGGCACCCAGAATTATGTTGCACGAAGCACAATTTCACATCCTTCTGGGTCCATTTGTGTGAAAACAAGGTCCAATCAGGCTGAAACGTTACAATAAGGTAGAAACTATTGAGTTGTAAGTGATCTGAACATTTCATGACGATCGCACATTCCTCTAGGGGGTCAAACCATGTCCCAAAGGTCACAGGGCCTGGTGTCACTTTAAAGAAGTAGTCCAGTTACACCTTTGTGGGCTTATAACTTGGCTTCAGAATTTCCTAGAGAGATCAGGTTTGTTTTATTGTACTCCAATCAACAGCCCCTACACCACAAAAAGGAATAGAGTCATTAGCACTTATGGTTTTGAAATGGCAACCAGAATTATGTTGCACGAAGCACAATTTCACATCATTCTGGGTTCATTTGTGTGAAAACAAGGTCCAATCAGGCTGAAACTTTACAGGAAGGTAGAATCTATAGAGTTGTAAGTGATCTGAACGTTTCATGATGATCGCACATTCCTATAGGGGGTCAAACCATGTCCCAAAGGTCACCGGGCCTGGTGTCACTTTAAAGAAGTAGTCCAGTTACACCTTTGTGGGCTTATAACTTGGCTTCTGAAGATCCTAGAGAGGTCAGGTTTGTTTTAGAGTACTCCAATTAACAGCCCCCATTACCACAAAAAGGAATGGAGTCATTAGCACTTATGGTTTTTAAATGGCACCCAGAATTATGTTGCACGAAGCACAATTTCACATCATTCTGGGTCCATTTGTGTGAAAACAAGGTCTAATCAGGCTGAAACACCACAGGAAGGTAGAATCTATTGAGTTGTAAGTGATCTGAACGTTTCATGATGATCGCACATTCCTAAGGGGGTCAAACCATGTCCCAAAGGTCACCGGATCTGGTGTCACTTTAAAGAAGTAGTCCAGTTACACATTTGTGGGCTTATAACCTGGCTTCTGAATGTCCTAGAGAGATCAGGTTTGTTTTAGTGTACTCCAATCAACAGCCCCTACAACCACAAAAAGGAATGGAGTCATTAGCACTTATGGTTTGTAAATGGCACCCAGAATTATGTTGCACGAAGCACAATTTCACATCATTCTGGGTCCATTTGTGTCAAAACAAGGTCCAATCAGGCTGAAACGTTACAAGAAGGTAGAATCTATTGAGTTGTAAGTGATCTGAACGTTTCATGATAATCACACATTCCTATAGGGGGTCAAACCATGTCCCAAAGGTCACCGGCCTGGTGTCACTTTAAAGAAGTAGTCCAGTTACACATTTGTGGGCTTATAACTTGGCTTCTGAATATCCTAGAGAGGTCAGGTTTGTTTTAGAGTACTCCAATCATTAGCCCCTACAACCTCAAAAAGAAATGGAGTCATTAGCACTTATGGTTTGTAAATGGCACCCAGAATTATGTTGCACGAAGCACAATTTCACATCATTCTGGGTCCATTTGTGTGAAAACAAGGTCCAATCAGGCTGAAACGTTACAAGAAGGTAGAATCTATTGAGTTGTAAGTGATATGAACGTTTCATGATGATTACACATTCCTATAGGGGGTCAAACCATGTCCCAAAGGTCACCGGGCCTGGTGTCACTTTAAAGAAGTAGTCCAGTTACACCTTTGTGGGCTTATAACTTGGCTTCTGAAGATCCTAGAGAGGTCAGGTTTGTTTTAGAGTACTCCAATTAACAGCCCCCATTACCACAAAAAGGAATGGAGTCATTAGCACTTATGGTTTTTAAATGGCACCCAGAATTATGTTGCACGAAGCACAATTTCACATCATTCTGGGTCCATTTCTCATAAAAAAGCTTCAATCAGGCTGAAACGTCACAGAAAAGTAGAATCTATTGAGTTGTAAATGATTCCTGTGTTTCATGTTGATAGCACATTCCTAAGGGTGTCAAATCAGGTCATAAAGGTCACCGAATCACTTGTTCCTTAAAGGCTTGGTTCCAAACACACCTTTGGGGGCTTACAACTTGGCTTCTGAATGTCTCAGAGAGGTCAGGTTTGTTTTAGGGTACTCCAATCAACAGCCCCTATTGCCCCAAAAAGGAATGGAGTCATTAGCTCTTATGGTTTTTAAATGACACCCAGAATTATGTTGCACGAAGCACAATTTCACATCATTCTGGGTCCATTTGTGTGAAAACAAGGTCCAATCAGGCTGAAACGCTACAGGAAGGTAGAATCTATTGAGTTGTAAGTCATCTGAACGTTTCATGATGATCGCACATTCCTAAGGGGGTCAAACCATGTCCCAAAGGTCACCGGATCTGGTGTCACTTTAAAGAAGTAGTCCAGTTACACATTTGTGGGCTTATAACCTGGCTTCTTAATGTCCTAGAGAGATCAGGTTTGTTTTAGTGTACTCCAATCAACAGCCCCTACAACCACAAAAAGGAATGGAGTCATTAGCACTTATGGTTTGTAAATGGCACCCAGAATTATGTTGCACGAAGCACAATTTCACATCATTCTGGGTTCATTTGTGTGAAAACAAGAACCAAACAGGCTGAAACGTTACAGGAAGGTAGAATCTATTGAGTTGTAAGTGATCAGAACGTTTCATGATGATAGCACATTCCTAAGGGGGTCAAACCATGTCCCAAACGTCACCGGATCTGGTGTCAATTTAAATAAGTAGTCCAGTTACACATTTGTGGGCTTATAACCTGGCTTCTGAATGTCCTAGAGAGATCAGGTTTGTTTTAGTGTACTCCAATCAACAGCCCCTACAACCACAAAAAGGAATGGAGTCATTAGCACTTATGGTTTGTAAATGGCACCCAGAATTATGTTGCACGAAGCACAATTTCACATCATTCTGGGTCCATTTGTGTCAAAACAAGGTCCAATCAGGCTGAAACGTTACAAGAAGGTAGAATCTATTGAGTTGTAAGTGATCTGAACGTTTCATGATAATCACACATTCCTATAGGGGGTCAAACCATGTCCCAAAGGTCACCGGGCCTGGTGTCACTTTAAAGAAGTAGTCCAGTTACACATTTGTGGGCTTATAACTTGGCTTCTGAATATCCTAGAGAGGTCAGGTTTGTTTTAGAGTACTCCAATCATCAGCCCCCATTACCCCAAAAAGGAATGGAGTCATTAGCACTTATGGTTTTTAAATGGCACCCAGAATTATGTTGCACGAAGCACAATTTCACATCATTCTGGGTTCATTTGTGTGAAAACAAGGTCCAATCAGGCTGAAACGTTACAGGAAGGTAGAATCTCCTGAGCTGTAAGTGATCTGAACGTTTCATGATAATCACACATTCCTATAGGGGGTCAAACCATGTCCCAAAGGTCACCGGATCTGGTGTCAATTTAAAGAAGTAGTCCAGTTACACATTTGTGGGCTTATAACTTGGCTTCTGAATGTCCTAGAGAGATCAGGGTTGTTTTAGTGTACTCCAATCAACAGCCCCTACAACCACAAAAAGGAATGGAGTCATTAGCACTTATGGTTTGTAAATGGCACCCAGAATTATGTTGCACGAAGCACAATTTCACATCATTCTGGGTCCATTTGTGTGAAAACAAGGTCCAATCAGGCTGAAATGTTACAAGAAGGTAGAATCTATTGAGTTGTAAGTGATATGAACGTTTCATGATGATTACACATTCCTATAGGGGGTCAAACCATGTCCCAAAGGTCACCGGGCCTGGTGTCACTTTAAAGAAGTAGTCCAGTTACACCTTTGTGGGTTTATAACTTGGCTTATGAATATCCTAGAGAGGTCAGGTTTGTTTTAGAGTACTCCAATCAACAGCCCCTACAACCACAAAAAGGAATGGAGTCATTAGCACTTATGGTTTTTAAATGGCACCCAGAATTATGTTGCACGAAGCACAATTTCACATCATTCTGGGTTCATTTGTGTGAAAACAAGGTCCAATCAGGCAGAAACGTTACAGGAAGGTAGAATCTATTGAGTTGTAAGTGATCTGAACATTTCATGATGATAGCACTTTCCTAAGGGGGTCAATCCATGTCCCAAAGGTCACCGGATCTGGTGTCAATTTAAAGAAGTAGTCCAGTTACACATTTGTGGGTTTATAACTTGGCTTCTGAATATCCTAGAGAGGTCAGGTTTGTTTTAATGTACTCCAATCAACAGTCCCTACAACCACAAAAAGGAATGGAGTCATTAGCACTTATGGTTTGTAAATGGCACCCAGAATTATGTTGCACGAAGCACAATTTCACATCCTTCTGGGTCCATTTGTGTGAAAACAAGGTCCAATCAGGCTGAAACGTTACAATAAGGTAGAAACTATTGAGTTGTAAGTGATCTGAACATTTCATGACGATCGCACATTCCTCTAGGGGGTCAAACCATGTCCCAAAGGTCACAGGGCCTGGTGTCACTTTAAAGAAGTAGTCCAGTTACACCTTTGTGGGCTTATAACTTGGCTTCAGAATTTCCTAGAGAGATCAGGTTTGTTTTATTGTACTCCAATCAACAGCCCCTACACCACAAAAAGGAATAGAGTCATTAGCACTTATGGTTTTGAAATGGCACCCAGAATTATGTTGCACGAAGCACAATTTCACATCATTCTGGGTTCATTTGTGTGAAAACAAGGTCCAATCAGGCTGAAACTTTACAGGAAGGTAGATTCTATAGAGTTGTAAGTGATCTGAACGTTTCATGATGATCGCACATTCCTATAGGGGGTCAAACCATGTCCCAAAGGTCAACGGGCCTGGTGTCACTTTAAAGAAGTAGTCAAGTTACACCTTTGTGGGCTTATAACTTGGCTTCTGAATATCCTAGAGAGGTCAGGTTTGTTTTAGAGTACTCCAATCATCAGCCCCCATTACTCCAAAAAGGAATGGAGTCATTAGCACTTATGGTTTTTAAATGGCACCCAGAATTATGTTGCACGAAGCACAATTTCACATCATTCTGGGTTCATTTGTGTGAAAACAAGGTCCAATCAGGCAGAGACATTACAGGAAGGTAGAATCTATTGAGTTGTAAGTGATCTGAATGTTTCATGATGATAGCACTTTCCTAAGGGGGTCAAACCATGTCCCAAAGGTCACCGGATCTGGTGTCAATTTAAAGAAGTAGTCCAGTTACACATTTGTGGGCTTATAACTTGGCTTCTGAATGTCCTAGAGAGATCAGGGTTGTTTTAGTGTACTCCAATCAACAGCCCCTACAAGCACAAAAAGGAATGGAGTCATTAGCACTTATGGTTTGTAAATGGCACCCAGAATTATGTTGCACGAAGCACAATTTCACATCATTCTGGGTCCATTTGTGTGAAAACAAGGTCCAATCAGGCTGAAATGTTACAATAAGGTAGAATCTATTGAGTTGTAAGTGATATGAACAATTCATGATGATTACACATTCCTATAGGGGGTCAAACCATGTCCCAAAGGTCACCGGGCCTGGTGTCACTTTAAAGAAGTAGTCCAGTTACACCTTTGTGGGCTTATAACTTGGCTTCTGAAGATCCTAGAGAGGTCAGGTTTGTTTTAGAGTACTCCAATTAACAGCCCCCATTACCACAAAAAGGAATGGAGTCATTAGCACTTATGGTTTTTAAATGGCACCCAGAATTATGTTGCACGAAGCACAATTTCACATCATTCTGGGTCCATTTGTGTGAAAACAAGGTCTAATCAGGCTGAAACACCACAGGAAGGTAGAATCTATTGAGTTGTAAGTGATCTGAACGTTTCATGATGATCGCACATTCCTAAGGGGGTCAAACCATGTCCCAAAGGTCACCGGATCTGGTGTCACTTTAAAGAAGTAGTCCAGTTACACATTTGTGGGCTTATAACCTGGCTTCTGAATGTCCTAGAGAGATCAGGTTTGTTTTAGTGTACTCCAATCAACAGCCCCTACAACCACAAAAAGGAATGGAGTCATTAGCACTTATGGTTTGTAAATGGCACCCAGAATTATGTTGCACGAAGCACAATTTCACATCATTCTGGGTCCATTTGTGTCAAAACAAGGTCCAATCAGGCTGAAACGTTACAAGAAGGTAGAATCTATTGAGTTGTAAGTGATCTGAACGTTTCATGATAATCACACATTCCTATAGGGGGTCAAACCATGTCCCAAAGGTCACCGGCCTGGTGTCACTTTAAAGAAGTAGTCCAGTTACACATTTGTGGGCTTATAACTTGGCTTCTGAATATCCTAGAGAGGTCAGGTTTGTTTTAGAGTACTCCAATCATTAGCCCCTACAACCTCAAAAAGAAATGGAGTCATTAGCACTTATGGTTTGTAAATGGCACCCAGAATTATGTTGCACGAAGCACAATTTCACATCATTCTGGGTCCATTTGTGTGAAAACAAGGTCCAATCAGGCTGAAACGTTACAAGAAGGTAGAATCTATTGAGTTGTAAGTGATATGAACGTTTCATGATGATTACACATTCCTATAGGGGGTCAAACCATGTCCCAAAGGTCACCGGGCCTGGTGTCACTTTAAAGAAGTAGTCCAGTTACACCTTTGTGGGCTTATAACTTGGCTTCTGAAGATCCTAGAGAGGTCAGGTTTGTTTTAGAGTACTCCAATTAACAGCCCCCATTACCACAAAAAGGAATGGAGTCATTAGCACTTATGGTTTTTAAATGGCACCCAGAATTATGTTGCACGAAGCACAATTTCACATCATTCTGGGTCCATTTCTCATAAAAAAGCTTCAATCAGGCTGAAACGTCACAGAAAAGTAGAATCTATTGAGTTGTAAATGATTCCTGTGTTTCATGTTGATAGCACATTCCTAAGGGTGTCAAATCAGGTCATAAAGGTCACCGAATCACTTGTTCCTTAAAGGCTTGGTTCCAAACACACCTTTGGGGGCTTACAACTTGGCTTCTGAATGTCTCAGAGAGGTCAGGTTTGTTTTAGGGTACTCCAATCAACAGCCCCTATTGCCCCAAAAAGGAATGGAGTCATTAGCTCTTATGGTTTTTAAATGACACCCAGAATTATGTTGCACGAAGCACAATTTCACATCATTCTGGGTCCATTTGTGTGAAAACAAGGTCCAATCAGGCTGAAACGCTACAGGAAGGTAGAATCTATTGAGTTGTAAGTCATCTGAACGTTTCATGATGATCGCACATTCCTAAGGGGGTCAAACCATGTCCCAAAGGTCACCGGATCTGGTGTCACTTTAAAGAAGTAGTCCAGTTACACATTTGTGGGCTTATAACCTGGCTTCTTAATGTCCTAGAGAGATCAGGTTTGTTTTAGTGTACTCCAATCAACAGCCCCTACAACCACAAAAAGGAATGGAGTCATTAGCACTTATGGTTTGTAAATGGCACCCAGAATTATGTTGCACGAAGCACAATTTCACATCATTCTGGGTTCATTTGTGTGAAAACAAGAACCAAACAGGCTGAAACGTTACAGGAAGGTAGAATCTATTGAGTTGTAAGTGATCAGAACGTTTCATGATGATAGCACATTCCTAAGGGGGTCAAACCATGTCCCAAACGTCACCGGATCTGGTGTCAATTTAAATAAGTAGTCCAGTTACACATTTGTGGGCTTATAACCTGGCTTCTGAATGTCCTAGAGAGATCAGGTTTGTTTTAGTGTACTCCAATCAACAGCCCCTACAACCACAAAAAGGAATGGAGTCATTAGCACTTATGGTTTGTAAATGGCACCCAGAATTATGTTGCACGAAGCACAATTTCACATCATTCTGGGTCCATTTGTGTCAAAACAAGGTCCAATCAGGCTGAAACGTTACAAGAAGGTAGAATCTATTGAGTTGTAAGTGATCTGAACGTTTCATGATAATCACACATTCCTATAGGGGGTCAAACCATGTCCCAAAGGTCACCGGGCCTGGTGTCACTTTAAAGAAGTAGTCCAGTTACACATTTGTGGGCTTATAACTTGGCTTCTGAATATCCTAGAGAGGTCAGGTTTGTTTTAGAGTACTCCAATCATCAGCCCCCATTACCCCAAAAAGGAATGGAGTCATTAGCACTTATGGTTTTTAAATGGCACCCAGAATTATGTTGCACGAAGCACAATTTCACATCATTCTGGGTTCATTTGTGTGAAAACAAGGTCCAATCAGGCTGAAACGTTACAGGAAGTTAGAATCTCCTGAGCTGTAAGTGATCTGAACGTTTCATGATAATCACACATTCCTATAGGGGGTCAAACCATGTCCCAAAGGTCACCGGATCTGGTGTCAATTTAAAGAAGTAGTCCAGTTACACATTTGTGGGCTTATAACTTGGCTTCTGAATGTCCTAGAGAGATCAGGGTTGTTTTAGTGTACTCCAATCAACAGCCCCTACAACCACAAAAAGGAATGGAGTCATTAGCACTTATGGTTTGTAAATGGCACCCAGAATTATGTTGCACGAAGCACAATTTCACATCATTCTGGGTCCATTTGTGTGAAAACAAGGTCCAATCAGGCTGAAATGTTACAAGAAGGTAGAATCTATTGAGTTGTAAGTGATATGAACGTTTCATGATGATTACACATTCCTATAGGGGGTCAAACCATGTCCCAAAGGTCACCGGGCCTGGTGTCACTTTAAAGAAGTAGTCCAGTTACACCTTTGTGGGTTTATAACTTGGCTTATGAATATCCTAGAGAGGTCAGGTTTGTTTTAGAGTACTCCAATCAACAGCCCCTACAACCACAAAAAGGAATGGAGTCATTAGCACTTATGGTTTTTAAATGGCACCCAGAATTATGTTGCACGAAGCACAATTTCACATCATTCTGGGTTCATTTGTGTGAAAACAAGGTCCAATCAGGCAGAAACGTTACAGGAAGGTAGAATCTATTGAGTTGTAAGTGATCTGAACATTTCATGATGATAGCACTTTCCTAAGGGGGTCAATCCATGTCCCAAAGGTCACCGGATCTGGTGTCAATTTAAAGAAGTAGTCCAGTTACACATTTGTGGGTTTATAACTTGGCTTCTGAATATCCTAGAGAGGTCAGGTTTGTTTTAATGTACTCCAATCAACAGTCCCTACAATCACAAAAAGGAATGGAGTCATTAGCACTTATGGTTTGTAAATGGCACCCAGAATTATGTTGCACGAAGCACAATTTCACATCCTTCTGGGTCCATTTGTGTGAAAACAAGGTCCAATCAGGCTGAAACGTTACAATAAGGTAGAAACTATTGAGTTGTAAGTGATCTGAACATTTCATGACGATCGCACATTCCTCTAGGGGGTCAAACCATGTCCCAAAGGTCACAGGGCCTGGTGTCACTTTAAAGAAGTAGTCCAGTTACACCTTTGTGGGCTTATAACTTGGCTTCAGAATTTCCTAGAGAGATCAGGTTTGTTTTATTGTACTCCAATCAACAGCCCCTACACCACAAAAAGGAATAGAGTCATTAGCACTTATGGTTTTGAAATGGCACCCAGAATTATGTTGCACGAAGCACAATTTCACATCATTCTGGGTTCATTTGTGTGAAAACAAGGTCCAATCAGGCTGAAACTTTACAGGAAGGTAGAATCTATAGAGTTGTAAGTGATCTGAACGTTTCATGATGATCGCACATTCCTATAGGGGGTCAAACCATGTCCCAAAGGTCACCGGGCCTGGTGTCACTTTAAAGAAGTAGTCAAGTTACACCTTTGTGGGCTTATAACTTGGCTTCTGAATATCCTAGAGAGGTCAGGTTTGTTTTAGAGTACTCCAATCATCAGCCCCCATTACTCCAAAAAGGAATGGAGTCATTAGCACTTATGGTTTTTAAATGGCACCCAGAATTATGTTGCACGAAGCACAATTTCACATCATTCTGGGTTCATTTGTGTGAAAACAAGGTCCAATCAGGCAGAGACATTACAGGAAGGTAGAATCTATTGAGTTGTAAGTGATCTGAATGTTTCATGATGATAGCACTTTCCTAAGGGGGTCAAACCATGTCCCAAAGGTCACCGGATCTGGTGTCAATTTAAAGAAGTAGTCCAGTTACACATTTGTGGGCTTATAACTTGGCTTCTGAATGTCCTAGAGAGATCAGGGTTGTTTTAGTGTACTCCAATCAACAGCCCCTACAAGCACAAAAAGGAATGGAGTCATTAGCACTTATGGTTTGTAAATGGCACCCAGAATTATGTTGCACGAAGCACAATTTCACATCATTCTGGGTCCATTTGTGTGAAAACAAGGTCCAATCAGGCTGAAATGTTACAATAAGGTAGAATCTATTGAGTTGTAAGTGATATGAACAATTCATGATGATTACACATTCCTATAGGGGGTCAAACCATGTCCCAAAGGTCACCGGGCCTGGTGTCACTTTAAAGAAGTAGTCCAGTTACACCTTTGTGGGCTTATAACTTGGCTTCTGAATATCCTAGAGAGGTCAGGTTTGTTTTAGAGTACTCCAATCAACAGCACCTACAACCACAAAAAGGAATGGAGTCATTAGCACTTATGGTTTTTAAATGGCACCCAGAATTATGTTGCACGAAGCACAATTTCACATCATTCTGGGTTCATTTGTGTCAAAACAAGGTCCAATCAGGCAGAAACGTTACAGGAAGGTAGAATCTATTGAGTTGTAAGTGATCTGAACATTTCATGATGATAGCACTTTCCTAAGGGGGTCAATCCATGTCCCAAAGGTCACCGGATCTGGTGTCAATTTAAAGAAGTAGTCCAGTTACACATTTGTGGGTTTATAACTTGGCTTCTGAATATCCTAGAGAGGTCAGGTTTGTTTTAATGTACTCCAATCAACAGTCCCTACAACCACAAAAAGGAATGGAGTCATTAGCACTTATGGTTTGTAAATGGCACCCAGAATTATGTTGCACGAAGCACAATTTCACATCCTTCTGGGTCCATTTGTGTGAAAACAAGGTCCAATCAGGCTGAAACGTTACAATAAGGTAGAAACTATTGAGTTGTAAGTGATCTAAACATTTCATGACGATCGCACATTCCTCTAGGGGGTCAAACCATGTCCCAAAGGTCAAGGGGCCTGGTGTCACTTTAAAGAAGTAGTCCAGTTACACCATTGTGGGCTTATAACTTGGCTTCAGAATTTCCTAGAGAGATCAGGTTTGTTTTATTGTACTCCAATCAACAGCCCCTACACCACAAAAAGGAATAGAGTCATTAGCACTTATGGTTTTGAAATGGCACCCAGAATTATGTTGCACGAAGCACAATTTCACATCATTCTGGGTTCATTTGTGTGAAAACAAGGTCCAATCAGGCTGAAACTTTACAGGAAGGTAGAATCTATAGAGTTGTAAGTGATCTGAACGTTTCATGATGATCGCACATTCCTATAGGGGGTCAAACCATGTCCCAAAGGTCACCGGGCCTGGTGTCACTTTAAAGAAGTAGTCAAGTTACACCTTTGTGGGCTTATAACTTGGCTTCTGAATATCCTAGAGAGGTCAGGTTTGTTTTAATGTACTCCAATCAACAGCCCCTACAACCACAAAAAGGAATGGAGTCATTAGCACTTATGGTTTTTAAATGGCACCCAGAATTATGTTGCACGAAGCAAAATTTCACATCATTCTGGGTCCATTTGTGTGAAAACAAGGTCCAATCAGGCTGAAACGTTACAGGAAGGTAGAATCTCCTGAGCTGTAAGTGATCTGAACGTTTCATGATGATCGCACATTCCTATAGGGGGTAAAACCATGTCCCAAAGGTCACCGGGCCTGGTGTCACTTTAAAGAAGTAGTCCAGTTACACATTTGTGGGCTTATAACTTGGCTTCTGAATGTCCTAGAGAGATCAGGTTTGTTTTAGTGTACTCCAATTAACAGCCCCTACAACCACAAAAAGGAATGGAGTCATTAGCACTTATGGTTTGTAAATGGCACCCAGAATTATGTTGCACGAAGCACAATTTCACATCATTCTGGGTTCATTTGTGTGAAAACAAGGTCCAATCAGGCTGAAACGTTACAGGAAGGTAGAATCTATTGAGTTGTAAATGATCTGAACGTTTCATGATGATCGCACATTCCTATAGGGGGTCAAACCATGTCCCAAAGGTCACCGGGCCTGGTGTCACTTTAAAGAAGTAGTCCAATTACACATTTGTGGGCTTATAACTTGGCTTTTGAATATCCTAGAGAGGTCAGGTTTGTTTTAGAGTACTCCAATTAACAGCCCCCATTACCCCAAAAAGGAATGGAGTCATTAGCAATTATGGTTTTTAAATGCCACCCGGAATTATGTTGCACGAAGCACAATTTCACATCATTCTGGGTTCATTTGTGTGAAAACAAGGTCCAATCAGGCTGAAACGTTATAGGAAGGTAGAATCTATTGAGTTGTAAGTGATCTGAACGTTTCATGATGATAGCACTTTTCTAAGGGGGTCAAACCATGTCCCAAACGTCACCGGATCTGGTGTCAATTTAAAGAAGTAGTCCAGTTACACAATTGTGGGCTTATAACTTGGCTTCTGAATGTCCTAGAGAGGTCAGGTTTGTTTTAGAGTACTCCAATTAACAGCCCCCATTACCACAAAAAGGAATGGAGTCATTAGCACTTATGGTTTGTAAATGGCACCCAGAATTATGTTGCACGAAGCACAATTTCACATCATTCTGGGTCCATTTGTGTGAAAACAGGGTCCAATCAGGCTGAAACGTTACAAGAAGGTAGAATCTATTGAGTTGGAAGTGATCTGAATGTTTCATGATGATCGCACATTCCTATAGGGGGTAAAACCATGTCCCAATGGTCACAGGGCCTGGTGTCACTTTAAAGAAGTAGTCCAGTTACACATTTGTGGGCTTATAACTTGGCTTCTGAATGTCCTAGAGAGGTCAGGTTTGTTTTAGAGTACTCCAATTAACAGCCCTACAACCACATTAGGAATGGAGTCATTAGCACTTATGGTTTTTAAATCGCACCCAGAATTATGTTGCACGAAGAACAATTTCACATCAATCTGGGTTCATTTGTGTGAAAACAAGGTCCAATCAGGCTGTAACGTTACAGGAAGGTAGAATCTATTGAGTTGTAAGTGATCTGAACGTTTCATGATGATAGCATTTTCCTAAGGGGGTCAAACCATGTCCCAAAGGTCACCAGATCTGGTGTCATTTTAAAGAAGTGGTCCAGTTACACATTTGTGGGCTTATAACTTGGCTTCTGAATGTCCTAGAGGGATCAGGTTTGTTTTAGTGTACTCCAATAAACAGCACCTACAACCACACAAAGGAATGGAGTCATTAGCACTTATGGTTTGTTAATGGCACCCAGAATTATGTTGCACGAAGCACAATTTCACATCATTCTGGGTCCATTTGTGTGAAAACAAGGTCCAATCAGGCTGAAACGTTACAAGAAGGTAGAATCAATTGAGTTATAAGTGATCTGAACGATTCATGATGATCGCACATTCCTATAGGGGGTAAAACCATGTCCCAAAGGTCACCGGGCCTGGTGTCACCTTAAAGAAGTAGTCCAGTTACACCTTTGTGGGCTTATAACTTGGCTTCTGAATGTCCTAGAGAGGTCAGGTTTGTTTTAGTGTACTCCAATCAACAGCCCCTACAACCACAAAAAGGAATGGAGTCAATAGCACCTATGGTTTGTAAATGGCACCCAGAATTATGTTGCACGAAGCACAATTTCACATCATTCTGGGTCCATTTGTGTGAAAACAAAGTCCAATCAGGCTTAAACGTTACAAGAAGGTAGAATCTATTGAGTTCTAAGTGATCTGAACGTTTCATGATGATCGCACATTCCTATAGGGGGTCAAACCATGTCCCAAAGGTCACCGGGCCTGGTGTCACTTTAAAGTGGTCCAGTTACACCTTTGTGGGCTTATAACTTGGCTTCTGAATATCCTAGAGAGGTAAGGTTTGTTTTAGAGTACTCCAATTAACAGCCCCCATTACCACAAAAAGGAATTGAGTCATTAGCACTTATGGTTTTTAAATGGCACCCAGAATTATGTTGCACGAAGCACAATTTCACATCATTCTGGGTCCATTTGTGTGAAAACAAGGTCCAATCAGGCTGAAATGTTACAGGAAGGTAGAATCTATTGAGTTGTAAGTGATCTGAACGTTTCATGATAATTGCACTTTCCTAAGGTGGTCAAACCATGTCCCAAAGGTCACCGGATCTGGTGTCAATTTAAAGAAGTAGTCCAGTTACACATTTGTGGGCTTATAACTTGGCTTCTGAATGTCCTAGAGAGATCAGGGTTGTTTTAGTGTACTCCAATCAACAGCCCCTACAACCACAAAAAGGAATGGAGTCATTAGCACTTATGGTTTGTAAATGGCACCCAGAATTATGTTGCACGAATCACAATTTCACATCATTCTGGGTCCATTTGTGTCAAAACAAGGTCCAATCAGGCTGAAACGTTACAAGAAGGTAGAATCTATTGAGTTGTAAGTGATCTGAACGTTTCATGATAATCACACATTCCTATAGGGGGTCAAACCATGTCCCAAAGGTCACCGGGCCTGGTGTCACTTTAAAGAAGTAGTCCAGTTACACATTTGTGGGCTTATAACTTGGCTTCTGAATGTCCTAGAGAGGTCAGGTTTGTTTTAGAGTACTCCAATTAACAGCCCCTACAACCACAAAAAGGAATGGAGTCATTAGCACTTATGGTTTTTAAATCGCACCCAGAATTATGTTGCACGAAGAACAATTTCACATCATTCTGGGTCCATTTGTGTCAAAACAAGGTCCAATCAGGCTGAAACGTTACAAGAAGGTAGAATCTATTGAGTTGTAAGTGATCTGAATGTTTCATGATAATCACACATTCCTATAGGGGGTCAAACCATGTCCCAAAGGTCACCGGGCCTGGTGTCACTTTAAAGAAGTAGTCCAGTTACACATTTGTGGGCTTATAACTTGGCTTCTGAATATCCTAGAGAGGTCAGGTTTGTTTTAGAGTACTCCAATCATCAGCCCCTACAACCACAAAAAGAAATGGAGTCATTAGCACTTATGGTTTTTAAATGGCACCCAGAATTATGTTGCACGAAGCACAATTTCACATCATTCTGGGTCCATTTGTGTGAAAACAAGGTCCAATCAGGCTGAAATGTTACAGGAAGGTAGAATCTATTGAGTTGTAAGTGATCTGAACGTTTCATGATAATTGCACTTTCCTAAGGGGGTCAAACCATGTCCCAAAGGTCACCGGATCTGGTGTCAATTTAAAGAAGTAGTCCAGTTACACATTTGTGGGCTTATAACTTGGCTTCTGAATGTCCTAGAGAGATCAGGGTTGTTTTAGAGTACTCCAATCATCAGCCCCTACAACCACAAAAAGGAATGGAGTCATTAGCACTTATGGTTTGTAAATGGCACCCAGAATTATGTTGCACGAAGCACAATTTCACATCATTCTGGGTCCATTTGTGTGAAAACAGGGTCCAATCAGGCTGAAACGTTACAAGAAGGTAGAATCTATTGAGTTGGAAGTGATCTGAATGTTTCATGATGATCGCACACTCCTATAGGGGGTCAAACCATGTCCCAAAGGTCACCGGGCCTGGTGTCACTTTAAAGAAGTAGTCCAGTTACACATTTGTGGGCTTATAACTTGGCTTCTGAATATCCTAGAGAGGTCAGGTTTGTTTTAGAGTACTCCAATTAACAGCCCCCATTACCCCAAAAAGGAATGGAGTCATTACCACTTATGGTTTTTAAATGGCACCCAGAATTATGTTGCACGAAGCACAATTTCACATCATTCTGGGTTCATTTGTGTGAAAACAAGGTCCAATCAGGCAGAAACGTTACAGGAAGGTAGAATCTATTGAGTTGTAAGTGATCTGAACGTTTCATGATGATAGCACTTTCCTAAGGGGGTCAAACCATGTCCCAAAGGTCACCGGATCTGGTGTCAATTTAAAGTAGTCCAGTTACACATTTGTGGGCTTATAACTTGGCTTCTGAATGTCCTAGAGAGATCAGGGTTGTTTTAGTGTACTCCAATCAACAGCCCCTACAACCACAAAAAGGAATGGAGTCATTAGCACTTATGGTTTGTAAATGGCACCCAGAATTATGTTGCACGAAGCACAATTTCACATCATTCTGGGTCCATTTGTGTGAAAACAAGGTCCAATCAGGCTGAAACGTTACAAGAAGGTAGAATATATTGAGTTGTAAGTTATCTGAACGTTTCATGATGATAGCACTTTGCTAAGGGGGTCAAACCATGTCCCAAACGTCACTGGATCTGGTGTCAATTTAAAGAAGTAGTCCAGTTACACATTTGTGGGCTTATAACTTGGCTTCTGAATGTCCTAGAGAGGTCAGGTTTGTTTTAAAGTACTCCAATTAACAGCCCCCATTACCACAAAAAGGAATGGAGTCATTAGCACTTATGGTTTGTAAATGGCACCCAGAATTATGTTGCACGAAGCACAATTTCACATCATTCTGGGTCCATTTGTGTGAAAACAGGGTCCAATCAGGCTGAAACGTTACAAGAAGGTAGAATCTATTGAGTTGGAAGTGATCTGAATGTTTCATGATGATCGCACACTCCTATAGGGGGTAAAACCATGTCCCAATGGTCACAGGGCCTGGTGTCACTTTAAAGAAGTAGTCCAGTTACACATTTGTGGGCTTATAACTTGGCTTCTGAATGTCCTAGAGAGGTCAGGTTTGTTTTAGAGTACTCCAATTAACAGCCCCTACAACCACAAAAAGGAATGGAGTCATTAGCACTTATGGTTTTTAAATCGCACCCAGAATTATGTTGCACGAAGCACAATTTCACATCATTCTGGGTCCATTTCTCATAAAAAAGCTTCAATCAGGCTGAAACGTCACAGAAAAGTAGAATCTATTGAGTTGTAAATGATTCCTGTGTTTCATGATGATAGCACATTCCTAAGGGTGTCAAATCAGGTCATAAAGGTCAACGAATCACTTGTTCCTTAAAGGCGGGGTTCCAAACACACATTTGGGGGCTTACAACTTGGCTTCTGAATGTCTCAGAGAGGTCAGGTTTATTTTAGGGTACTCCAATCAACAGCCCCTATTGCCCCAAAAATGAATGGAGTCATTAGCTCTTATGGTTTTTAAATGACACCCAGAATTATGTTGCACGAAGCACAATTTCACATCATTCTGGGTCCATTTGTGTGAAAACAAGGTCTAATCAGGCTGAAACGCTACAGGAAGGTAGAATCTATTGAGTTGTAAGTGATCTGAACGTTTCATGATGATCGCACATTCCTAAGGGGGTCAAACCATGTCCCAAAGGTCACCGGATCTGGTGTCACTTTAAAGAAGTAGTCCAGTTACACATTTGTGGGCTTATAACCTGGCTTCTGAATGTCCTAGAGAGATCAGGTTTGTTTTAGTGTACTCCAATCAACAGCCCATACAACCACAAAAAGGAATGGAGTCATTAGCACTTATGGTTTGTAAATGGCACCCAGAATTATGTTGCACGAAGCACAATTTCACATCATTCTGGGTCCATTTGTGTCAAAACAAGGTCCAATCAGGCTGAAACGTTACAAGAAGGTTGAATCTATTGAGTTGTAAGTGATCTGAACGTTTCATGATAATCACACATTCCTATAGGGGGTCAAACCATGTCCCAAAGGTCACCGGGCCTGGTGTCACTTTAAAGAAGTAGTCCAGTTACACATTTGTGGGCTTATAACTTGGCTTCTGAATATCCTAGAGAGGTCAGGTTTGTTTTAGAGTACTCCAATCATCAGCCCCTACAACCTCAAAAATAAATGGAGTCATTAGCACTTATGGTTTGTAAATGGCACCCATAATTATGTTGCACGAAGCACAATTTCACATCATTCTGGGTCCATTTGTGTGAAAACAAGGTCCAATCAGGCTGAAATGTTACAGGAACGTAGAATCTATTGAGTTGTAAGTGATCTGAACGTTTCATGATGATAGCACTTTCCTAAGGGGGTCAAACCATGTCCCAAAGGTCACCGGATCTGGTGTCAATTTAAAGAAGTAGTCCAGTTACACTTTTGTGGGCTTATAACTTGGCTTCTGAATATCCTAGAGAGGTCAGGTTTGTTTTAGAGTACTCCAATTAACAGCCCCCATTACCCCAAAAAGGAATGGAGTCATTAGCACTTATGGTTTTTAAATGGCACCCAGAATTATGTTGCACGAAGCACAATTTCACATCATTCTTGGTTCATTTGTGTGAAAACAAGGTCCAATCAGGCAGAAACGTTACAGGAAGGTAGAATCTATTGAGTTGTAAGTGATCTGAACGTTTCATGATGATAGCACTTTCCTAAGGGGGTCAAACCATGTCCCAAAGGTCACCGGATCTGGTGTCAATTTAAAGAAGTAGTCGAGTTACACATTTGTGGGCTTATAACTTGGCTTCTGAATGTCCTAGAGAGATCAGGTTTTTTTTTTTGTGTACTCCAATCAACAGCCCCTACAACCACAAAAAGGAATGGAGTCATTAGCACTTATGGTTTGTAAATGGCACCCAGAATTATGTTGCACGAAGCACAATTTCACATCATTCTGGGTCCATTTGTGTGAAAACAAGGTCCAATCAGGCTGAAACGTTACAAGTAGGTAGAATCTATTGAGTTGTAAGTGATCTGAACGTTTCATGATAATCACACATTCCTATAGGGGGGTCAAACCATGTCCCAAAGGTCACCGGGCCTGGTGTCACTTTAAAGAAGTAGTCCAGTTACACATTTGTGGGCTTATAACTTGGCTTCTGAATATCCTAGAGAGGTCAGGTTTGTTTTAGTGTACTCCAATTAACAGCCCCCATTACCCCAAAAAGGAATGGAGTCATTAGCACTTATGGTTTTTAAATGGCACCCAGAATTATGTTGCACGAAGCACAATTTCACATCATTCTGGGTTCATTTGTGTGAAAACAAGGTCCAATCAGGCTGAAACGTTACAGGAAGGTAGAATCTATTGAGTTGTAATTGATCTGAACGTTTCATGATGATAGCACTTTCCTAAGGGGGTCAAACCATGTCCCAAATGTCACCGGATCTGGTGTCAATTTAAAGAAGTAGTCCATTTACACCTTTGTGGGCTTATAACTTGGCTTCTGAATATCCTAGAGAGGTCAGGTTTGTTTTAGGGTACTCCAATCAACAGCCCCTATTGCCCCAAAAAGGAATGGAGTCATTAGCTCTTATGGTTTTTAAATGACACCCAGAATTATGTTGCACGAAGCACAATTTTACATCATTCTGGGTCCATTTGTGTGAAAACAAGGTCCAATCAGGCTGAAACGCTACAGGAAGGTAGAATCTATTGAGTTGTAAGTGATCTGAACGTTTCATGATGATCGCACATTCCTAAGGGGGTCAAACCATGTCCCAAAGGTCACCGGATCTGGTGTCACTTTAAAGAAGTAGTCCAGTTACACATTTGTGGGCTTATAACTTGGCTTCTGAATGTCCTAGAGAGATCAGTTTTATTTTAGTGTACTCCAATCATCAGCCCCTACAACCTCAAAAAGAAATGGAGTCATTAGCACTTATGGTTTTTAAATGGCACCCAGAATTATGTTGCACGAAGCACAATTTCACATCATTCTGGGTCCATTTGTGTGAAAACAAGGTCCAATCAGGCTGAAATGTTACAGGAAGGTAGAATCTATTGAGTTGTAAGTGATCTGAACGTTTCATGATGATTGCACTATCCTAAGGGGGTCAAACCATGTCCCAAAGGTCACCGGATCTGGTGTCAATTTAACGAAGTAGTCCAGTTACACATTTGTGGGCTTATAACTTGGCTTCTGAATGTCCTAGAGAGATCAGGGTTGTTTTAGTGTACTCCAATCAACAGCCCCTACAACCACAAAAAGGAATGGAGTCATTAGCACTTATGGTTTGTAAATGGCACCCAGAATTATGTTGCACGAAGCACAATTCCACATCATTCTGGGTCCATTTGTGTGAAAACAAGGCCCAATCAGGCTGAAATGTTACAGGAAGGTAGAATATATTGAGATGTAAGTGGTCTGAACGTTTCATGATGATAGCACTTTCCTAAGGGGGTCAAACCATGTCCCAAAGGTCACCGGATCTGGTGTCAATTTAAAGTAGTCCAGTTACACATTTGTGGGCTTATAACTTGGCTTCTGAATGTCCAAGAGAGATCAGGGTTGTTTTAGTGTACTCCAATCAACAGCCCCTACAACCACAAAAAGGAATGGAGTCATTAGCACTTATGGTTTGTAAATGGCACCCAGAATTATGTTGCACGAAGCACAATTTCACATCATTCTGGGTCCATTTGTGTGAAAACAAGGTCCAATCAGGCTGAAACGTTACAAGAAGGTAGAATATATTGAGTTGTAAGTGATATGAACGTTTCATGATGATTGCACATTCCTATAGGGGGTCAAACCATGTCCCAAAGGTCACCGGGCCTGGTGTCACTTTAAAGAAGTACTCCAGTTACACCTTTGTGGGCTTATAACTTGGCTTCTGAATATCCTAGAGAGGTCAGGTTTGTTTTAGAGTACTCCAATTAACAGCCCCCATTACCACAAAAAGGAATGGAGTCATTAGCACTTATGGTTTTTAAATGGCACCCAGAATTATGTTGCACGAAGCAAAATTTCACATCATTCTGGGTTCATTTGTGTGAAAACAAGGTCCAATCAGGCTGAAACGTTACAGGAAGGTAGAATCTATTGAGTTGTAAGTGATCTAAACGTTTCATGATGATAGCACTTTCCTAAGGGGGTCAAACCATGTCCAAAACGTCCCCGGATCTGGCGTCACTTTAAAGAAGTAGTCCAGTTACACATTTGTGGGCTTATAACTTGGCTTCTGAATGTCCTAGAGAGGTCAGGTTTGTTTTAGTGTACTCCAATCAACAGCCCATACAACCACAAAAAGGAATGGAGTCATTAGCACTTATGGTTTGTAAATGGTACCCAGAATTATGTTGCACAAAGCACAATTTCACATCATTCTGGGTCCATTTGTGTGAAAACAAGGTCCAATCAGGCTGAAACGTTACAAGAAGGTAGAATCTATTGAGTTGTAAGTGATCTGAACGTTTCATGATAATCACACACTCCTATAGGGGGTCAAACCATGTCCCAAAGGTCACCGGGCCTGGTGTCATTTTAAAGAAGTAGTCCAGTTACACATTTGTAGGCTTATAACTTGGCTTCTGAATATCCTAGAGAGGTCAGGTTTGTTTTAGTGTACTCCAATTAACAGCCCCCATTACCCCAAAAAGGAATGGAGTCATTAGCACTTATGGTTTGTAAATGGCACACATAATTATGTTGCACGAAGCACAATTTCACATCATTCTGGGTCCATTTGTGTGAAAACAAGGTCCAATCAGGCTGAAATGTTACAGGAACGTAGAATCTATTGAGTTGTAAGTGATCTGAACGTTTCATGATGATAGCACTTTCCTAAGGGGGTCAAACCATGTCCCAAAGGTCACCGGATCTGGTGTCAATTTAAAGAAGTAGTCCAGTTACACATTTGTGGGCTTATAACTTGGCTTCTGAAAATCCTAGAGAGGTCAGGTTTGTTTTAGAGTACTCCAATTAACAGCCCCCATTACCCCAAAAAGGAATGGAGTCATTAGCACTTATGGTTTTTAAATGGCACCCAGAATTATGTTGCACGAAGCACAATTTCACATCATTCTGGGTTCATTTGTGTGAAAACAAGGTCCAATCAGGCAGAAACGTTACAGGAAGGTAGAATCTATTGAGTTGTAAGTGATCTGAACGTTTCATGATGATAGCACTTTCCTAAGGGGGTCAAACCATGTCCCAAAGGTCACCGGATCTGGTGTCAATTTAAAGAAGTAGTCGAGTTACACATTTGTGGGCTTATAACTTGGCTTCTGAATGTCCTAGAGAGATCAGGTTTTTTTTTGTGTACTCCAATCAACAGCCCCTACAACCACAAAAAGGAATGGAGTCATTAGCACTTATGGTTTGTAAATGGCACCCAGAATTATGTTGCACGAAGCACAATTTCACATCATTCTGGGTCCATTTGTGTGAAAACAAGGTCCAATCAGGCTGAAACGTTACAAGTAGGTAGAATCTATTGAGTTGTAAGTGATCTGAACGTTTCATGATAATCACACATTCCTATAGGGGGGTCAAACCATGTCCCAAAGGTCACCGGGCCTGGTGTCACTTTAAAGAAGTAGTCCAGTTACACATTTGTGGGCTTATAACTTGGCTTCTGAATATCCTAGAGAGGTCAGGTTTGTTTTAGTGTACTCCAATTAACAGCCCCCATTACCCCAAAAAGGAATGGAGTCATTAGCACTTATGGTTTTTGAATGGCACCCAGAATTATGTTGCACGAAGCACAATTTCACATCATTCTGGGTTCATTTGTGTGAAAACAAGGTCCAATCAGGCTGAAACGTTACAGGAAGGTAGAATCTATTGAGTTGTAATTGATCTGAACATTTCATGATGATAGCACTTTCCTAAGGGGGTCAAACCATGTCCCAAATGTCACCGGATCTGGTGTCAATTTAAAGAAGTAGTCCATTTACACCTTTGTGGGCTTATAACTTGGCTTCTGAATATCCTAGAGAGGTCAGGTTTGTTTTAGGGTACTCCAATCAACAGCCCCTATTGCCCCAAAAAGGAATGGAGTCATTAGCTCTTATGGTTTTTAAATGACACCCAGAATTATGTTGCACGAAGCACAATTTTACATCATTCTGGGTCCAATTGTGTGAAAACAAGGTCCAATCAGGCTGAAACGCTACAGGAAGGTAGAATCTATTGAGTTGTAAGTGATCTGAACGTTTCATGATGGTCGCACATTCCTAAGGGGGTCAAACCATGTCCCAAAGGTCACCGGATCTGGTGTCACTTTAAAGAAGTAGTCCAGTTACACATTTGTGGGCTTATAACTTGGCTTCTGAATGTCCTAGAGAGATCAGTTTTATTTTAGTGTACTCCAATCATCAGCCCCTACAACTTCAAAAAGAAATGGAGTCATTAGCACTTATGGTTTTTAAATGGCACCCAGAATTATGTTGCACGAAGCACAATTTCACATCATTCTGGGTCCATTTGTGTGAAAACAAGGTCCAATCAGGCTGAAATGTTACAGGAAGGTAGAATCTATTGAGTTGTAAGTGATCTGAACGTTTCATGATGATTGCACTATCCTAAGGGGGTCAAACCATGTCCCAAAGGTCACCGGATCTGGTGTCAATTTAACGAAGTAGTCCAGTTACACATTTGTGGGCTTATAACTTGGCTTCTGAATGTCCTAGAGAGATCAGGGTTGTTTTAGTGTACTCCAATCAACAGCCCCTACAACCACAAAAAGGAATGGAGTCATTAGCACTTATGGTTTGTAAATGGCACCCAGAATTATGTTGCACGAAGCACAATTTCACATCATTCTGGGTCCATTTGTGTGAAAACAAGGCCCAATAAGGCTGAAATGTTACAGGAAGGTAGAATATATTGACATGTAAGTGGTCTGAACGTTTCATGATGATAGCACTTTCCTAAGGGGGTCAAACCATGTCCCAAAGGTCACCGGATCTGGTGTCAATTTAAAGTAGTCCAGTTACACATTTGTGGGCTTATAACTTGGCTTCTGAATGTCCAAGAGAGATCAGGGTTGTTTTAGTGTACTCCAATCAACAGCCCCTACAACCACAAAAAGGAATGGAGTCATTAGCACTTATGGTTTGTAAATGGCACCCAGAATTATGTTGCACGAAGCACAATTTCACATCATTCTGGGTCCATTTGTGTGAAAACAAGGTCCAATCAGGCTGAAACGTTACAAGAAGGTAGAATATATTGAGTTGTAAGTGATATGAACGTTTCATGATGATTGCACATTCCTATAGGGGGTCAAACCATGTCCCAAAGGTCACCGGGCCTGGTGTCACTTTAAAGAAGTAGTCCTGTTACACCTTTGTGGGCTTATAACTTGGCTTCTGAATATCCTAGAGAGGTCAGGTTTGTTTTAGAGTACTCCAATTAACAGCCCCCATTACCACAAAAAGGAATGGAGTCATTAGCACTTATGGTTTTTAAATGGCACCCAGAATTATGTTGCACGAAGCACAATTTCACATCATTCTGGGTTCATTTGTGTGAAAACAAGGTCCAATCAGGCTGAAACGTTACAGGAAGGTAGAATCTATTGAGTTGTAAGTGATCTAAACGTTTCATGATGATAGCACTTTCCTAAGGGGGTCAAACCATGTCCAAAACGTCACCGGATCTGGCGTCACTTTAAAGAAGTAGTCCAGTTACACATTTGTGGGCTTATAACTTGGCTTCTGAATGTCCTAGAGAGGTCAGGTTTGTTTTAGTGTACTCCAATCAACAGCCCCTACAACCACAAAAAGGAATGGAGTCATTAGCACTTATGGTTTGTAAATGGTACCCAGAATTATGTTGCACAAAGCACAATTTCACATCATTCTGGGTCCATTTGTGTGAAAACAAGGTCCAATCAGGCTGAAACGTTACAAGAAGGTAGAATCTATTGAGTTGTAAGTGATCTGAACGTTTCATGATAATCACACATTCCTATAGGGGGTCAAACCATGTCCCAAAGGTCACCGGGCCTGGTGTCACTTTAAAGAAGTAGTCCAGTTACACATTTGTGGGCTTATAACTTGGCTTCTGAATATCCTAGAGAGGTCAGGTTTGTTTTAGTGTACTCCAATTAACAGCCCCCACTACCCCAAAAAGGAATGGAGTCATTAGCACTTATCGTTTTTAAATGGCACCCGGAATTATGTTGCACGAAGCACCATTTCACATCATTCTGGGTTCATTTGTGTGAAAACAAGGTCCAATCAGGCTGAAACGTTACAGGAAGGTAGAATCTATTGAGTTGTAAGTGATCTGAACGTTTCATGATGATAGAGCTTTCCTAAGGGGGTCAAACCATGTCCCAAACGTCACCGGATCTGGTGTCAATTTAAAGAAGTAGTCCATTTACACCTTTGTGGGCTTATAACTTGGCTTCTGAATATCCTAGAGAGGTCAGGTTTGTCTTAGAGTACTACAATTAACAGCCCCCATTTCCACAAAAAGGAATGGAGTCATTAGCACTTATGGTTTTTAAATGGCACCCAAAATTATGTTGCACGACGCACAATTTCACATCATTCTGGGTTCATTTGTGTGAAAACAAGGTCCAATCAGGCTGAAACGTTACAAGAAGGTACAATCTATTGAGTTGTAAGTGATCTGAACGTTTCATGATGATCGCACATTCCTATAGCGGGAAAAACCATGTCCCAAAGGTCACCGGATCTGGTGTCACTTTAAAGAAGTATTCCAGTTACACATTTGTGGGCTTATAACTTGGCTTCTGAATGTCCTAGAGAGGTCAGGTTTGTTTTAGTGTACTCCAATCAACAGCCCCTACAACCACAAAAAGGAATGGAGTCATTAGCACTTATGGTTTGTAAATGGTACCCAGAATTATGTTGCACAAAGCACAATTTCACATCATTCTGGGTCCATTTGTGTGAAAACAAGGTCCAATCAGGCTGAAACGTTACAAGAAGGTAGAATCTATTGAGTTGTAAGTGATCTGAACGTTTCATGATAATCACACATTCCTATAGGGGGTCAAACCATGTCCCAAAGGTCACCGGGCCTGGTGTCACTTTAAAGAAGTAGTCCAGTTACACATTTGTGGGCTTATAACTTGGCTTCTGAATATCCTAGAGAGGTCAGGTTTGTTTTAGTGTACTCCAATTAACAGCCCCAATTACCCCAAAAAGGAATGGAGTCATTAGCACTTATCGTTTTTAAATGGCACCCAGAATTATGTTGCACGAAGCACAATTTCACATCATTCTGGGTTCATTTGTGTGAAAACAAGGTCCAATCAGGCTGAAACGTTACAGGAAGGTGGAATCTATTGAGTTGTAAGTGATCTGAACGTTTCATGATGATAGAGCTTTCCTAAGGGGGTCAAACCATGTCCCAAACGTCACCGGATCTGGTGTCAATTTAAAGAAGTAGTCCATTTACACCTTTGTGGGCTTATAACTTGGCTTCTGAATATCCTAGAGAGGTCAGTTTTGTTTTAGGGTACTCCAATCAACAGCCCCTATTGCCCCAAAAAGGAATGGAGTCATTAGCTCTTATGGTTTTTAAATGACACCCAGAATTATGTTGCACGAAGCACAATTTTACATCATTCTGGGTCCATTTGTGTGAAAACAAGGTCCAATCAGGCTGAAACGCTACAGGAAGGTAGAATCTATTGAGTTGTAAGTGATCTGAACGTTTCATGATGATCGCACATTCCTAAGGGGGTCAAACCATGTCCCAAAGGTCACCGGATCTGGTGTCACTTTAAAGAAGTAGTCCAGTTACACATTTGTGGGCTTATAACTTGGCTTCTGAATGTCCTAGAGAGATCAGTTTTATTTTAGTGTACTCCAATCATCAGCCCCTACAACCTCAAAAAGAAATTGAGTCATTAGCACTTATGGTTTTTAAATGGCACCCAGAATTATGTTGCACGAAGCACAATTTCACATCATTCTGGGTCCATTTGTGTGAAAACAAGGTCCAATCAGGCTGAAATGTTACAGGAAGGTAGAATCTATTGAGTTGTAAGTGATCTGAACGTTTCATGATGATTGCACTATCCTAAGGGGGTCAAACCATGTCCCAAAGGTCACCGGATCTGGTGTCAATTTAACGAAGTAGTCCAGTTACACATTTGTGGGCTTATAACTTGGCTTCTGAATGTCCTAGAGAGATCAGGGTTGTTTTAGTGTACTCCAATCAACAGCCCCTACAACCACAAAAAGGAATGGAGTCATTAGCACTTATGGTTTGTAAATGGCACCCAGAATTATGTTGCACGAAGCACAATTTCACATCATTCTGGGTCCATTTGTGTGAAAACAAGGCCCAATCAGGCTGAAATGTTACAGGAAGGTAGAATATATTGAGTTGTAAGTGGTCTGAACGTTTCATGATGATAGCACTTTCCTAAGGGGGTCAAACCATGTCCCAAAGGTCACCGGATCTGGTGTCAATTTAAAGTAGTCCAGTTACACATTTGTGGGCTTATAACTTGGCTTCTGAATGTCCAAGAGAGATCAGGGTTGTTTTAGTGTACTCCAATCAACAGCCCCTACAACCACAAAAAGGAATGGAGTCATTAGCACTTATGGTTTGTAAATGCCACCCAGAATTATGTTGCACGAAGCACAATTTCACATCATTCTGGGTCCATTTGTGTGAAAACAAGGTCAATTCAGGCTGAAACGTTACAAGAAGGTAGAATCTATTGAGTTGTAAGTGATATGAACGTTTCATGATGATTGCACATTCCTATAGGGGGTCAAACCATGTCCCAAAGGTCACCGGGCCTGGTGTCACTTTAAAGAAGTAGTCCAGTTACACCTTTGTGGGCTTATAACTTGGCTTCTGAATATCCTAGAGAGGTCAGGTTTGTTTTAGAGTACTCCAATTAACAGCCCCCATTACCACAAAAAGGAATGGAGTCATTAGCACTTATGGTTTTTAAATGGCACCCAGAATTATGTTGCACGAAGCACAATTTCACATCATTCTGGGTCCATTTGTGTGAAAACAAGGTCCAATCAGGCTGAAATGTTACAGGAAGGTAGAATCTATTGAGGTGTAAGGGATCTGAACGTTTCATGATGATACCACTTTCCTAAGGGGGTCAAACCATGTCCCAAAGGTCACCGGATCTGGTGTCAATTTAAAGAAGTAGTCCAGTTACACATTTGTGGGCTTATCACTTGGCTTCTGAATATCCTAGAGAGGTCAGGTTTGATTTAGGGTACTCCAATCAACAGCCCCTATTGCCCCAAAAAGGAATGGAGTCATTAGCTCTTATGGTTTTTAAATGACACCCAGAATTATGTTGCACGAAGCACAATTTTACATCATTCTGGGTCCATTTGTGTGAAAACAAGGTCCAATCAGGCTGAAATGTTACAGGAAGGTAGAATCTATTGAGTTGTAAGGGATCTGAACGTTTCATGATGATACCACTTTCCTAAGGGGGTCAAACCATGTCCCAAAGGTCACCGGATCTGGTGTCAATTTAAAGAAGTAGTCCAGTTACACATTTGTGGGCTTATGACTTGGCTTCTGAATGTCCTAGAGAGATCAGGGTTGTTTTAGTGTACTCCAATCAACAGCCCCTACAACCACAAAAAGGAATGGAGTCATTAGCACTTATGGTTTGTAAATGGCACCCAGAATTATGTTGCACGAAGCACAATTTCACATCAGTCTAGCTTCATTTGTGTGAAAACAAGGTCCAATCAGGCTGAAACGTTACAAGAAGGTAGAATCTATTGAGTTGTAAGTGATCTGAACGTTTCATGATGATCGCACATTCCTATAGGAGGTCAAACCTTGTCCCAAAGGTCACCGGGCCTGGTGTCACTTTAAAGAAGTAGTCCAGTTACACATTTGTGGGCTTATAACTTGGCTTCTGAATGTCCTAGAGAGGTCAGGTGAGTTTTAGTGTACTCCAATTAACAGCCCCCATTATCCCAAAAAGGAATGGAGTCATTAGCACTTATGGTTTTTAAATGGCACCCAGAATTATGTTGCACGAAGCACAATTTCACGTCATTCTGGGTTCATTTGTGTGAAAACAAGGTCCAATCAGGCTGAAACGTTACAGGAAGGTAGAATCTATTGAGTTGTAAGTGATCTGAACGTTTCATG